>NW_026693777.1:45580000-46830000 GCF_021218885.2 Marmota monax
AAGGAAAAAAGTTACAGTATTAGGACAGGATAAAGGCCAGGGCATAAAGGTAGGAGTGGGCAGCACAGGGATGTGAAAAACACAGGCTTCAGAGGAAGACATGGCACAAGTTCTCCATATGAGGAATATGACAATTATGAGGATCATGAGTACCTCTATTTAAAGCTCTGTCACTGATAACTCTGAAGGTTCAGAGTCTTCACTGCCCCTTAAGGTCTGAGGTAGACTGGAGGGGCAGATAAGGAATGAGAGGGAAAGCCAGAAAAATGCCATTCAGCCAGGGAAATGGGGGGTTGTGGAGAAAACCAAAAGACAGACACCTTCATGAGATGGAAACAATCATCTGAGATACAAGTTCATACTTAACTATGGCTTCTCACACTTCATCCTCCCTACCCCCACCTGACAGTTCCACTCACTGGATGGTCCCACCTCCCATGACAAAGATTTCCCACAATAAAACTCTGAAGAACAGACAGACAACCCTTTCCACCATATGTGAGAGATGCTAGAAAACCATACCTAGGCCACTCTGTTTCATCTCTGCTGGTGGCCGTGAAGATGAAAAGAGCCGATAGCCACCAGGCCTTGAAGACGAAGTCTCAGACAGCACCTGCAGAAAAAGACTCTATGTTATTATTTTGCTACCTCAACCTAGAAGTATAAAACCCAGGTTTTTAATTCTTGCCCCTACAAAGCCAAGCAGCATCAGAAAATTTGAAAGAATCAAAGAATTTTTATAGGAAAGAGAAATGAAAAGAGAACCGAGAGTGTTTTTTTGCAAGATAATTGTCCAGGGAATTCTTCTATTATACAAGTCACTTCTATTCCTAAGATAACTGTCCTCACAGCCCTCCCACCCCAAATCTGAGAAATCATGATCCAATTATTCATAGTTCTCAGTAGACTGGGGTCCCTAATCTTATCTATCCCTCCCCAGGACTCAGAAAGACAACTATAGTGGTTTAGCCACAAAGTCTGGTCACCCTCTCCTCTTTTCCATGGGACAACTGTGATTACTGCATAGGTTTCTAATTTACATCAAATGTGCCCCACTCCCAACTATTTAACTTCTGGATATATAAAACCAATTTATTCCAATGTCCATGAGGACCAATCACACAATCCCTAACATACACACATCCCACCTAGATAGTGTTTCACATCCTTAGATCCCAAAAAGCAGAGATAGAAAACAGGAAAGGAAAGTGATACAGGGAGGGACACCTGTGTGCAGGATGCCAGGTGGGTGGTGGACACAGCCCGGGGCTGTAGGCCGATGGCTGGGGAAGGCCGGGGGAGGTCTCCTGACCTCCGGCGGCGCCGTCCCCTCAAGGGGATCAGGTCCAGGTTCCCCGTGCACTGCATGTTCATGACCTGCAATCAGACCGGATGAAAAGCCGGTCATGGCTCCTTTAACCTCCTGGCTCCCAAATCCCCAGTGCCCAAAGAGCTGAGCCAGTTATAGAGCTGGAGAGGATAACCACCTAGGGCACAACTGCTATGAAGGTCAAAACAGTTAAAAAATATGAGATGACAAGAAGGAGGGATGGGAGGAAGGATGTCATTGATAAGGATAAGATAGTCTAATACCTACAGCAAGGAGAGGAAATATTATTATAATAAAGCTTTGTGACCAAAGAGCAAAAAGAAGATTTCTTACAATGTTGAGGAGTGTATCCTAAGCAGCCATCATCCTGGCTGAGCCAGGGTCTAAGTAACACAGTAACTGAAAGAAGGAATGTGGAAGCTTACTGAAGGAAGACAATATTATCAAGACTAAGAGATGATACACAGAGAGCTCTCCTTTGCCTATGTCTTCTTGTGCTTAGACCAGAAGAAAAAAGGAGGTCCAGCACAATCCTGCCAGGCAGACCAGCAGACCATGAAAGTGGGGAAGACATTTCAATGTGAAGCAGCAGCTTTCTGTGGAAGATGATGTGTCATTCTGTCCATTTAATCAATTTCATATGAGTCTGTAGGGTATGTAGAGAAATGTAGACATCAAGTTACACCTAAACCTCAAGGAGAAAATAATGCATATCCCAATGTGAATTATCAACATCAATTCTACCTTAAAATAATTAGGAAGTAAAGGATGATTTTGGAAAAGAGACCATTGTGTTTCTTCTTGGCTTTCTCCAAAATCTGAACTGGAAACCTATGGCTGACCTATGAAAGCCAGTTGTACATTCTTCTAAGAAATCCCTAAAATAGAAAAAAAAAAAAAAAAAAAAAAAAACTCCTCCAGGATAGAGATTTGGCACAGAGTCAAGTGAACAGTAATTCATGGGGTCACAGAAGCATCCAAATTAGAAAAGTCCCCGAGAGAGGAATAAATCATGGCATCAAAAAGAGTATCATTGGGTCAAAGAGATAAAACAGTGTTTCCAGGAAAAAGATCAAATGAAAACCCCAGGACAATTAGATAAACCCAATGTGAGATTAAAAACTGTTCCATTCTCTAGACTTGAGAATAAGAACCAGAACTAGAGACAAAAGAGTGGCAGGGCACAGGCCCACACACAGATATAACCCTAATGGCATTAAAGTGTCAGGTGTTTGCTCATGTCTGCACTATAATTTTTACCCAAAGTGGAAAAAAAAAAAGATGGAGAGAGCCATCTTTTGGTATTGTTACTATAGTTACCATTTAATAAGCATCTATAAAGTGAATATTACTTATATTTTATAGATAAAAGAATGAGGCTTAGAGAAGTTTAGTTATCGAGGCAAGGTCATACAGCTTCTAAGAATCAGACTAGGATGTAAGCCCAGAGATCATGCTGTTTCTAATATATTTCCTTTTAAAGAACCACCTGTTCAAAGCTATCCAGCGTCCTCCTCAACCTAGTCATTTAAAATCATTCTCTCTCAGGCACGAGTCATTGGCAACTTTAATATTAGAAGTAGCAATCAGCTTAAAGAAGTTCTACTGGGGGACCAGCTGTGAAAGAGAGATTAGGGTAAAACATATCAACCAGGGGTAGGAAGACTCAGGTCCCAAGAATAACTCCAAGAGGATTCAGAGTATACATGGATATTTCCACCCCTTCATCTTCTTCCCAAGCCCCTTCTATTACCTCCATGGAACCAGCTTTTCGGTTACGGATGAGGGGTGATCTTCTTGGAAGGCCAGGGCCCTCAGAAGGCTGTGGTGAGGTCTGCAAAGCCCGATCTGGCTCATCTGGTGCCTTCCTTGGGCACAGGTTCTCCGTGCTTCCTTCGTCTGTTTTTATCTCTTCATTCTGTTCCATAACAGACCGAATAGGTGTTAAAGCTTCCAGCCTCCAAATCTCAAACTCCCCAACCCTTTTTTCTGTCCTGGATGGTTTGTAGTTTCCCACCACTTGGTTCCTAAATCATATCTCAGCCCTCTGACCCACCTCAGAAGAGGCTGGACGGAAACCATAGCCAGTTGGGGCACTGCCTTCTTCCTCAAAGCCTTTTACTCCAGGGCTGAAGTGCAGCTCCACATGGAAACGTTCCTCTGATAAAGGGTCCTATGGAACAGAAGGGGCCATTGGGAAAAGCTGGGTATGAGGTGGAAGAGCAGGCAAGGGCAACAGAGAGAAACTCAAGAGGATACATACAGGCCTGAACTTTTAGACTGAGGTCTTGCACCAATCTGAGGCTGATCTGTTTTAGTTTCCCTTTAACTATACTCTGTCACTGGATCCTCATTCCCTCACCTCCCACCATTTATAGTTCACCACTCCACATGACTTTCAAACTCCTAGTTCTACAATACTGCAACTTTGCTATGGTGCATTCAGCAGCATGTTAAAGACATCTTTGTGGAGACAGATGCAGAAAGTATATATATAATCATATTTGAGGGAAAAAGACTCATTATAATGTCCCAAATTCTATATCCTCCCCAACACCACAACTGTGCTATAGGTAATCTCTCTGGCTCAACATCATCCCAGAACATATTTTCTGTTCCAATAGGAACCTCCTGGATGCTCTGTGCCATGCTGTGTCTAGGTGCCACACTTAGCTGGATTCCACAAATTCTAAGGATAAGAAAATAGTTTTAAATGGAGGCAGAAAGAAGGGGCCCCTCTCCTCATCCCACCCTGTTTGCTCCTCACCCGTGTGTTGTCCTCATAAAGCATGATAACAATCTGTGTCATGTAGTTGAGCTCTGAGATGGCACTAAGATAAGCCAAAGCTCGCTGCCATTGTGCATCCTGGGTCTCCTACCAAACACAAAAAGAGGTAAGCCAATGCCCAAGGACAGGGAGTCAGGGAATGTTCAGGGAGCCAAGGAGAATAGAGAAAGTTTGCAGAAAAAAAAGAAGTATGAGGCTGGGCATGGTGGCACATGCCTGTAATCCCAGCTACTCAGGAGGCTGAAGTAAGAGGATCACAAATTTGAGGCTAGCCTCAACAATTTAGAGAGACCCTGTCTCAAAATAAGATTTTTAAAAATAAAAATTAAAAGGTCTGGTGAAAGCTGAGTGATAGAGTATTTGACTAGCATGTGCAAGGTTCTGGGTTCAATGCCCAGTACTTCACAAAAAAAAAAAAAAAAAAAAAGGAGAAGCAGCATGAGGAAGACAGTAGAAGAATTCTGGGGATAGATGTTCATAGACTAAAGGAATAATGAGGATCCTTACATCAAGAAGTCCCCCATAACGGAAGACACTGAGTAGAGAGTGGACGTGACTCTCACTGGTGAAATACAGCCGTGTTCGAACGTGGCGACCTGGGGAGAGCACTCCTCGGGAGTACCTGAGATAACAATTACATTAGCATGAAGTCAGAGAATCCTTTCCTCAGGCTTCCACAAACTCATTTTTCCCACCTCAAAGACTTCTCTCCATCCCAGAATCCCCTTTCTTCTTGGCTGCCCAAGCCATCCCAGACTTGATTTTCCAAGGGTTCCCAACATGCCCCTCCCTCCATCCATCACCCCTCCCAGCCCTCCCTCACAGGGGATGCAGCTTGTTGACAGACTCATCCTCGTGGGTTCTCTGAAGGTCAAGTAGTATCTTCCGCAATAGTGGAAGACAGAAGCCCACAGCAATTTCCAGTTTCTCCTCCCGACTGATCCCGTACTCCTAAGGGGCCATGCGCCAGGAATAAGTACTTCAGTGAATCTTGCTTTCCTCTTGCTTCATATTTCTAGCCCCAAGATCATGCCTCAGATCTGAGGCTTCTTTTCTATCCACCACTTTCCCTCTCCTCTCTCCAAATATCTCCTCAATTAGCCTTCTATACTTACCCAGAGTCAGAGTGGATCTTGAGAATTTTAACAATTTAACTAATTACTTCTCTAATTTTTCTTCCCCTGGTTCCCAAATCTTTTTTTCCCTTTCCTAATGCCCTTATCCCCAGGCTAGATCACTTTTATGAGACACACCTGAGGAATGACCACATCGGCCAATGCCTTAGACAGACGAAGCAACTCTGCTGTGCCTTGAAGTCCCAGACTCCCATTGTGCTGCACATCATACTTGACACAGTCATAGATGTCAGGGATCTTACTGATATCATAGCGCCCACTCTTCTGTCGAAAGTCACGTTCCAGCTTGCTCCAACGCTGTAGCATTAGCTCTAGTGTCTCACTGTGGTAGAGCTGCAGGTCTGGGAGGAAGGCAGGCAGTCAGATAGAGCCAAAGATTTGACCTCCAACAAAAGACCCTGACAACTCTGGAGTAGAACCAGAGGGATGAGGATGCCTTGTCTCAGACATTTAAGAAAGTCCACACAAGTGCCTGAGAAATGCACCCGTACCTGAACACAGTAGCACTCACACCCACCTACAGACTTGGGGTCCTGCATCCGATTACGGATCTGGTGGGTGAGGTTTTCGATCAGGGCAAATACCTGATCACAGACTTTCACAGGATTCTGGATGATAGTCATGGAGTTGAGGAGGGAAGTGCTTCCTGTAGGAGCCAGCTGTGAGGAAGAGTGAAGAAAGGCAAGATAGGTTTAGTGCTGATTGCCCAGATTCCTGTGAGTTTATTACAGAATCTCTATAACATTATTACAAAACATCGACAGAATGTTTTTATGAGTGTTTATTGCCTGGACCTAGAGTAGAAGTGCTGCCACAGAACTGGATTCCAACTCAAGCTTTTAGGACAGTCACATTCAATGAGAAATGGGGGGCTGGGGATGTGGCTCAAGCAGTAGCGCGCTCGCTTGGCATGCGTGCGGCCCGGGTTCGATCCTCAGCACCACATACAAACAAAGATGTTGTGTCTGCCAAAAACAAACAAACAAAATAAATATTAAAAATTAAAAAAAAGAATGAGAAATGGGGAGGAAGAAGATTCTAGGTAGGATGCACAGGTCTACCTAAGGCCTCATAAGTTTCATTCTTACTAGAAAAAGGAAGCAAGGGAGATTTTTTAGATTTGGCATTGAACACAGATTGAAAAATAAGGCAGCAAGATTCTGTCCCTTATTGAGTCCTGCTCAGAGGAGAACACAGCAAAGACACGTTATGTATTTAGCTATGTAACTCATTTAAGAACCTGTCATAGGGCTGGGACTGTGGCTCATTGGTAGAGCTCTTGCCTGGGTTCCTAAGCACTACACACACACACACACAAACACACCAAAAATACACCTATCAGTATACAGTTACAGAATAATATGAATATGCCTACTGCCACTGAACCGTACACTTAAAAATGTTTAAAAAGATACAATTTTAAAAATGAATAATTTTTAAAAGAAGCTATCAGAGGGGCTGGGATTGTGGTTCAGTGGTAGAGCACTTGCCTAGCATGTGCGGGGCCCTGGGTTCGATCCTCAGCACCACATAAAAATAAATGAATGGAATAAAGGTATTATGTCCAATTACAATTAAAAAAAAAAGAACCTATCAGAAATGAGAATTGGAATAGTGGAAAACCACTGCCTGGTCAACTGTGGCCTGGATACCCAAGAAAAAGGATGGTCACATTGGATAATGGTACCCACTATGATTGATACTGAGAGACAGTGTATTGTAGTAATTAACAGCCTATGCTCTGGAGTTAGACTCCTAGGGTTCATACTAGCTGTGTAGCTGTGTGATATTGGAAAAAGCTGCTTAAATTCTTTAGAGCTTATATTTCCTCATTTGTAAAATGGGAGAAAAGTAGTACAGTTCCGACAGTCCTTGTGGTAATTAAAGGTGATCATTAATTCTTTGTCTTCCCTTCCCTTGACTCTCCCCTTGGCCTGGCCCTGTGACTACTTAACCAATAAAAAATAACAAACTATGTTGTGCTAATTCTGGGTCTATGCTTTAAGAAAGCTGGTAAATTTCTGTGTTAAGGGAACCCTAAAGCATCATTTAAGATATTCAGTCATGGGGCTAGGGAGTAGCTCAGTGGTAAAGCACCTGCCTAGCAAGCATGAGGCCCTGAGTTCAATCCCCATCACCACATAAAAAAACATAAACAACAACAACAAAAAAATGATATTAAAAAAAAGAAATTCAGTTATATGTTTGAGAAGCCACAAGAAAACTTGTGTAATCCTGAGATTACAGGGACAGCATGAAGAAGGAGAAAGCCACCCATCCCAGAACCCCAGTCAAACCTCCTAGATAGCCCCAGAAGAGACCCAATGCTAGACCAGTAAAGCCCAGAACTATGAGAGATAATGGAATGGCTATTGCTTTAAGTTGCTAAGTTTGGGGGATAGTTTTTTTGTTTGTTTGTTTTGTGGTGCTGGGGATTGAACCCAGGGCCTTGTGCATGCTAGGCAAGCATTCTACCAACTGAGCTATATCCCCAGCTCCCAGGGGCTTATATAACAAGAGATAACTGAAACATTCTCCTATTCACAGTCCTTGGGATTAGCTACATTTGGTGGGAATTTTTTGAACTTCAGAAGTTAAAAAGTGTTTATGTCATACATTATTTAATGCCTTCAGCTCAATTTAGGGCATAACCAAACACATTAATATTTCTGCAACAAAATGTATGACTATTGACACTAAATAGGAAGTTTAAGAAGTATAAATAGTCCTATGACAATTCATGTAGGGTTTGGCTGCCAAATGAATGATGTCAAACTGATAAATACCTTTTTAATTTTTGAAATTGTGGATAAGAGAATTATGGCATTTACTTATCTCCAAGAGTTGCTATAAGGATTAACAAGATAATATGTGTAAGACACCTAAAACAATGTTTGGCATGTAATAAGTCTATTACACTGATAACTATTATTATTTAGAATTCTAGGAACTTGGGATCCAGGGTATTTGGGGCACAGAAATAGGGAGAGCCTGACCTGATCATAGTCTTCAGGGCCAAAGGGTGCATCCTGCTGCAAAATGTGGTGCAGCCGAGCCTTCACCCGGTGCTGGCAGCTGCTCAAGGAATCACCATCACTGTCCAGGAGACCATTCATGTTGGCACTCTTCACCATTTGTACCAAAATGGGTGTCAGCTCTCCTTCTAGAGCCAGGAGGCCCTGAAGGGGAAGCCCAAGGTCAATTAGTTCTTTTTTCCAAGCCAGTTCTCTTAGGCCTAGATTATTCTAGAGAGCAAACAGGAGCTGGTTGAGGAGCAAGGAGACCTACTCCCCCTAACTATTCTCATCTTCTTTTCAGTTGTATACAATGTGATAGCTTCTTTTGAGTTGGTATACAAACACTTTGACATTTCCCAACTAGTTCTCCAAACCTTCTGTTTCTCTACTTAATAGACGCTGGGACTGTGAAAAAGCCATTATAGGCACCTTGGCAAAGGCAGCAGCAGTCATCTGGACACGGCCCTCATCAGAGGCATAGATCTTGAGGTCATGGCGGAAAGTGCTATGGAGACGAAGCAGCCCACAACCAGGGAAGCCAGCATAGTCACCTGGGGGCAAAGGAAAGGACCAGAAATAGACTGTTATAAGTACCCATATAGAGGAAAGAATATTCTATTCCTCTCTAACTTCCCCATTGCCTCTTTCCATTTTCCCTGACTTATTTTCTAATCATCTTACTCCAGCCCTACTAAGGATTTTACCCCAACACTCACCCTGTCCTCCAGGGTACATGCAGCGAAAAGCTCTCCCCAGCTCCTCAGCCTGAACACGGCCATCAGGAGTCAGTTCTCCACCCCACTTCAGAACCAGCAACAAAGATGGAGCAAGAGCCTCCCTCTGTGAATCTGAGAGAATATGGGGCAGTGAGTAGGTCTAGATGTAAGGAAAATATTATGAACATCTAACTGGTGAACTTCTGAGGAAACCATAAAGGTAATTTCAGGTAGAGGCACTCTACAGGTTTAAGAACAAGAGATGTGAATGATAATTGAAAGAGGGGCTATCTTACCTTGCCCCTCATTAGAAGCTTTTACTCCATGAGGGTAGTAAGTCAACTGCACCTTCCGGTTGATACCTGAAAAGTGACCATACCTGCAGGATACAACAACAGTTTACTTTGTGCCCTAGTACCTCACTTCTCACTGTTACAGGCTCCCTTCTGCTATCCTCTTTCTCACATCTCCAACACGGACTTCAGCTGCTCTAGCTTCCCAGTCTTCTCCTCGATCTCACCACTTGGTTCTTTCTCTAGTTCAGCCAACAGCAGCCTTGTGATGTCCAGGACCTCCTAGAGGAAATAATAGGGTCTCCATGTAGGAGGCCATGTCCTTGAGGCTTGCCCTTCCACCCTATCTCTTATCAACCCCACACCTTTTTTCTCCTAGCACTCATTCTGGTGAGATTCACCACCTTACCTGAAGCTGCTCAGGTCGCTTGAGTTTTAATTTCCCTGTCTTGTATCCACCATGTTTTTCAAATAGAGTAAAAAACCTGAAGAAGTAAGGAGCAAGACAAATCAAGCTTTTAGGAGCTGTTTGTTCTCTACCCAATCTCCCTCACAAAGACCTGTGTACATTTGGACATTTCTCCTACCTTGGGTGTGTCACCTCCATCTTCATCTTCTGTTTGGGGGTACGATCCCCATGACGGATAATTGCAATGACACAACGAAGCTCCATCCTAAGATAAGGAATGTTCTCAGAGCCTCTCTCCTATCCCAACCTTCCATCACCCCCCATCCTCACATCATACTTGACACGTCAAAGAACAGAGGAGCAAGGATCTGAGATTAGGGATATAGGTACTGATAAGGGGACTACTTAGAAGAGACCCAGGCTCTACCTGTTAGATGGCATGAGTCAGGAGCAACCACTGGTCTGGCTTAAGGAATCCCAAGTGTTACTCCAGATTTTTTATTTTCACTTACATAGTGCCAGATGTGGTGGGAACGATAGGAATGTCCTCAGCCTCTGTGGGAATGGACCATGGGATCTGGAACTGTGGGGCAAGTTCCCGCATAATGGTGTTTCTAGAAGGAGAAATATGAAAAAAATGTGAAAATAACAAATCAGTACTATAAATCTGAATGAAGCGCACAAAAACAAGAATGTGACAGAAGAATACATTAATAAAACGTTTGAAAACATGCAAACACATACCCTCACATACGTGGTGGAAATATAAATAAATGCAAATTAAGGACTGTGGTTCCCTCTGGACATGGAAGAGGGGATGTAACCAGGGAGGAGTGTAAGGGGCTTCCACTATATTATTTTTTTTCCCCCTTTGTTGCAGTGCTGGGGATTGAACCCAGAAGTGTTTGGTTTTTTGTTTGTTTGTTTGTTTTTGAGACAATCTCACTAACTGCACTCAATCTTGTAAACCTTCTGCCTCAGCCTCCTGAATCACTAGAATTACAAGTATGCACCACTGTACCTGGCTCACCTATATTCTTGTTTATTTCTTAGGCTAGTAAATGCTCAGCCAACACTACTACATTCATGGATGTTCACCATGTTCATTACTCCTTACATATTTTTGAATAGTTTAAACATTATATGATGATTTTTTTAAAAAACCAAGTTGCAGAACAGTTTCATAATATGATCATCTTAAGTAAAATAAATCTAGTTTATTTATACATGGCAGAAAAAGATAATCTGTTATGTCTAAAGCTGTTAACAGTTATCATCTCTGAGGACTGCAGCCCTGGGAAAGCAAAGGGGATGAGAAGCCCTTTTGCTTTTTTTTTTTCCTTTTTCACTCTTAAATCATTTTTGCAATATTTTTTGGAGGGAAGGGTACCAGGGATTGAACTCAGGGGCACTTGACCACTGAGCCACATCCCCAGCCCTATTTTGTATTTTATTTAGAGACAGGGTCTCACTGAGGTTTTTAATGCCTCGCGTGGTTGCTGAGGCTGGCTTTGAACTTGTGATCCTCCTGTCTCAGCCTCCCCAGCGGCTGGGATTACAGGCAAGCACCACCACACCTGGCCCTTTTTGCAATATTTTTTAAGAAGCAAAAGCTTTCTGTCTCTTTTCTCTAAGTTCATTCTCTCAGCACAGACTACTGTCTCTTACCCCAGAATCTTGGCACAGTCATCATAGTACTTCATTGAGTTCTTGACAAAACTGAAGCCATTGACATCACACACAAAAGAATGACCATTGGCACGAAGAAGGTCAAATCCACAAACAGTTTGCTGCAGGGGAAGGAGACAAGGAGAAAAAAAGACTCTTTCCCAGACTTCTGCTCCTGTCTGTCTCCCTCATTCCACAAATGCCATGGTCCTTCCCCTACCTTAAAAGCTACGCAGACCTTCCTGGCCACCAGCTTTTCCATGGCAGTCAGCATGACTGGATATCGAACCTCTTTCCCCTCACTGTCTCGTTCAACCTTTCCATCCAAAGCTGGAGATTTTCTAGCTTCAGCATGGGCATAATCTGGCCCCACTGTATACACCTGCAGGTACATAGCATCACTGAGTATGCCCACAGCTCACCCTGTATATGAGAAGACAATATGAGGACTAGGTCTGTAGACTAGTTTCAGAGTAAAAACAAAACAAAACAAAGTCAAAGCAAAAACCCCCTGAGTATTAAGAATAAGGAGACTGACACTATTTTTATTGAGCCCAACTGCAGCATTATTAGGAAGGTTTCTTCTTAGAACTCTAGCACTATTATCTAGTCCTCACTAAAAAGTAATTTATCAACACTACACCATTTCTCATGCCACCTTGCCCTTGCTCTGACAGTATAAATAAGAATGTCTACATTCTCCATTCATTATCTTCACTTGAATTTGAAAGCCAACTGAATTCACATTTAATTTCTAGCACCCCTTCCACATGCACTGGCTTCCCAAGAACCCCATCCCCACCCAGACCTTTGTAACATCTTAAATCCCTGTGTCCACCATAACCTTGACATCTGTGCCATCTGTTGGCATAAACTCCTCATAGATGTATGACCCCGTCTTTCGGACACTGCTTTCAGGAGAGTAAACGCTGCTTCGGCTGCCAATCTTCAGGAAGAAAAGAAAGGAAAGAAAACATTGCCTCAATCCACCACCCTATCCCCAAATCCTTCAGCCCCCTTCTTCACAATATCATCCTCATCCTTCCACCTCTCTAACTTCCCAGATGCTCAAATGTCCCCACCCACCTTACGGAAGAGGCGCTGGCTTCCTCCTCCAGCAGAGCTGGGGTAATAGATGTAAACATTGTGGTCCTCTGCACTCACTGGCTTCTCCACGAAGGGCTTAGGAAAGATGGCTCCATTGACCTCTACCTGGTCTTCACCTTCTATCAAGTTGCACTCTAAAAGGTGGGAGTGTGTAGGGCCTAAGGTTATAGAATATTTCCAACTCCCATTTCCCTGGGGTTTTAATCTTTACAACCCTCAAAACTTTATGGCCATCTCTTAGTAACAGATATAGTAATATAGATATGTGGTATATAGATATGACAGTATCTGTGTAACAGGTCTGAGTCTTTGTCCGAAGACCCATGGTTCTTATCCTACCCATAATCCAATAACCAAAGTCCCACATAGATAGGTGGTATATAGGAGATATTTAGAGGACAGACACTGGGATAAGTCATGGAAAGCAAGGCAAGGGCAGGTACTCACCTTCTGGCCGGGCAGGGTCACGGTTGAGCACGGCATATCGAGGCAGATCGATACCCTCTTCCTGCAGGATCCGGTACACCTCTCTCCTGTCACCCCCAAATAAATTTAGCTGGGAGAAGTAGGGATTGACTAAGGGAAGAGGCTAGGGATATCATTTGCATAGGAACTGGAAGATACCAGGGCACAGAACTCAATAGGGTATGATACAAAAATTAAACATGTTTGTTTGACTCTGCCCCTCCCAGAGTGGTTCCCTAAATGGGCACGATCTCAGGGTTATCCATCCCACTGGTCCACAGAAAGCTATACCTATCTTGGATGTAATACTGCATGGCCAGATCATTGATAAGAAAGGGATTTCGAAGCTTGGAGTAAGCAACAGCTTTGTCCAGAGGAAAGCCTGGGATGGGAAAAAGGAAATAGACCAAACAAAGAAAGTGAAAAAGACAGGGTAAGAAAATGGCAAGAGAGACAGAGAGACACATTAAAGGTCATAGCTGATACTGAGCTCCTCTACCCATCCAACCCTTTACTTATTCCTCTGTCCAGTTTCCTAAGTCTAGGATATTCATCAGGAAAAAAAGATTATGTTTAAGATCCTTCCAGAAACCCAACTCTGTCAGAGATTCTCAGTTTTAGAGCTATCCTGAGGCTTAATTACACCCAGCAACTCCTCCAAGATGTAGGGAAAGCAAATCCCTTGGCACTGTTCTCTAGTGTTGGGAGGAGCTGATGGCCTTTTTACTAATAAGACAGTAAGAACCTCATTCCCAATCCTGCATTCCCACCACCATCCTTTCCTGTCTTTCTTTCCAGATACCAACCTTTAGAGTGAAAAGAGATGAGGCAGTGGCAGGATGGCCAGTTTTCCACAGGTTCATTGAGAATAACATCTTCTCCCAGGATGATAACGGTCAGGTAGTCAAATCTGCAGAGTCGCTCTAGGATTTGGGTCATTGGCTTAGACTTGGATTTCTTGGTCATGGCACAAATGCCAACGATGATTTGAGGTTCAGGAGGCTACAGAGAAAAAGTACTATCAGGAATGTAGGAACTTCCCATCTATATTACCCTCATTAAGGAACACAATCTCATCTCTTTAGGGCACAGTTTCTTCTCAGGACTTTTAACACTGGGGACCAAGGATGCCTACTAACTTTGGTCTAGGTTGAGGCATGTCTAGGGATTACTACTGTCTACAGAATAGGAGCTTTCCACTATAGGAAATATATGCTCAAGCAGAAGAGTCAGAGAACCAATAACCATGAGACAATAGGAGAAGGGCAAAAGGGCAGGGGTTTCAAAGAGAAGCAATTAATCATCTCACTGTCCCTCCCCTAAACCAGGATAGGGCTTGTTTATGACAGACAATCTATATATTTGGAAAGAGCAGAGAGATGTCTCTATCCCATAGGATCTCAAGTCTCTATGATGGGGGCTCCAACACCAAGTTACATCATTTTCCCTAATCTTACCACTTCATCCTCCTCGTCCTCCAGGAGCTCACTGTCACTCTCTTCTGTCCTCATGCCTGTTCCACGAGTGCCCAGCCCCTCATCTCCAGCTCCAAGGAAGAAGTGAGCAGTGGTGCTCTCGTCCTCATTGGCCGTCAATGACCACATCCCCGCCGGAACACCCACTCATCCCGTTCTGCAGAGAGGGGGTACCCCATCAGTTCAGAATCTAAGCCTTCAAGCAATGAGTGGGAATTGGGTATGGAGAACTAGAAAATAAGGGGACTACATGGTACAAGTGGAAACAGGAAACAAAGCTATGTGAAAGAAAGGTCAACAAGAAGGGAGGCTGTGGGCAATGATTTGAAATTAAAAAAAAAAAAAAAAAAAAGAACTGTAAAAGAAAAGTTTCCCTTTTCTTCCCTGATCATCTCACCCTAACCAAGCTAAGAGGATCTGGAGATTAAGACTTACAGTGCTCCCATGTCCCTGATTCTGCCAGCAGGAAACAATGTTAACTTCAGGTAGCAAATGGGAAAGACAGTTCTTCAAGGAAGGCTATTGTTGATTCCTTACCAGAATAGAAAGTAAGAGTGACATTTCAAATTCTGGATTCATTCCACAATATTTCTACCCTGTGCCACAGTAATTCTGAACTCAAGGATTTAACTCAGGAATAAAGGAATGAGACAATTCAGATGCCATTTGCCCTTAAACTTCATCTTCGTTTCTACCAAGAATTAACTCAAAAGAAACATTAATTGAGGGCTGGGGTTGTGGCTCAGAGGTAGAGTGCTCACCTAGGACATGAGAGGCCCTGGGTTCGATCCTCAGCACCACAAAAATAAAAATAAAAATAAAGGTATTGTGTCAATTACAACTAAAAAATAAATATTAAAAAAAAAAACATTGAGGGCACCCTCTGTTCTAAGCATTATAATAGAACATTAAAATTCCCAATGTCTCCCCTTCACCTCTTCCATCTTAAAAGACAGAAACCCAAGTCCAGAAAATTAGTTCAAGGAAAGAAGTCTAGTACTGGCTGGGAGGTAGATGATGCAAGCATCCAAAGAGCAGTCTCTGGTCCATTCTGAAACTCTAATCTCAATGTTTTGTTACTGTCTCCTGATATCAGTACTAGTCTAGGACAAGGTCCTTCACATCAGGGAAAATGAGTCAGAACAAGCTGGCGGTTGCACTTTTATATATACACAGCTAGAGCAGTCTTTCTCAACCAGTTGTGATTTTGCTGTACAGGGGACATTTTTGCTTAGCATACCTGACACTGCTAAACATTTTAAAATGTATATGATATCCACATACAACAAAGACCTATCCAGTTCAAAATGTCAGTAGTGACAATGTACAGAAACCCTGCTGTAGAGAAATTCTCCTACATAAGAAGACATGTTCTTTTTTTTTTTTTAAAGAGAGAGAGAGAGAGAATTATTTTTTAATATTTATTTTTTAGTTTTCGGCGGGCACAACATCTTTGTTTGTATGTGGTGCTGAGGATCGAACCCGGGCCGCACACATGCCAGGCAAGCGCGCTACCACTTGAGCCACATCCCCAGCCCAAGAAGACATGTTCTTAACCATCTTCCTCCCCTTCTTCTTCCTTCTTCTTTTTTTTTTTTTTTGGTGGGGGAGGGTACTGAGAATTGAACCCTGGGGCTCTTTACCACCAAACTACACCCCCAGTCATTTATATTCTTTGAGACAGGGCCTCACTAAGATGCCTCAGTCTCCCAAATTGCTGGGATTACAAGCATGTACCACTACACCCAGCTGTCCTTAATCTCACTGTTGCTAATGGAAAAAAAACTGAAAACAATTTAGATGTTATAAGTAGAAGAATGGATACAATGCAATAAATGAAACATAGTAAAGTGAATCAGAATTTAGGAGGTTAACCAGTGCAGTGGCAGACACCTGTAATCTCAGCAACTTGGGAGGCTGAGGCAGGAGAATCTCAGTTTGAGGCCAGTCTTGGCAATTTACCAAGACCTGCCTCAAAATAAAAAATAAAAGGGCAAGATGTAGTTCAGTGGTAGAATTCTTGCCTAGCATGGGCGAGAAGCCCTAGGTTCAATCGCCAGTACCCAGGAAAAAAAAAAGTGAAATGAATCAGACCTAGCATAGTGACACACAGTTTGTAATCCCAACTACTCAGGAAGCAGAGGTAGGAGGATCACAAGATCAAGGCCAGTCCTGGCAACTTAGAGAGACCCTGACTCAAAATAAAAATTTAAAAAGGCTGTGATGAATGAGCTTAGTGATAGAGCTAGAAAAAATAAAAAGTGAACAGAGATATATATAACAAGTTGGCAGTTTCCAAGTGCAAACTGTAGAGATATGCATACAGTACAATTCCATTTGTAAAAACAAGCAATATTACACATTACAAAACCAGTGCTGGTCTAGGGCAAGGTCCTTCACTTCAGGAGCTAAGTGGAAAAAAGTCCTGCCTAAAGCCATATCAGTAAAAATATCTTAAGACATTAATTTGAGTCATATTGTTTGTATTGTATTGAGTACATATTGTTTATGACTGCAAAAATAATTACTAAAAGTATAAAAACATGGACTTAAAAGGAAGACATTGAATTTATGATTGTGGTTACCTCTGAGAAGAAAGGAGAATGGAACTGAAAAAGATTCACATGGTACTTCACAGCCTTAACTATAATGTTTATTTAAATTTTAAAAAGATCTGAAGCAAATACACAAAGGGCAAACATTTGCTAATAGTGAATTACAGGGATATTAGCATCTGTTATTATTTTCCAAAAATAAAATTGAGTCATACATCAGCAATTTTCCATGGTCTCCAGGAGTTCTCAGAAATACTGACAACTCTAATGAAAGCCACAAACTCCTTAAGTAAATGAACTAATTTAGTTTTATAGATTTTTTAAAGTCTTCAACAATTACTTTCTCTACTTTACTAGTTTTATTTTAAACTCTGTCATTATAATGGGGTTTTGCAGTTTTGATTAGGAAGTAATAGATGACCTTTACATAGACCTTGACCTTTCCAGTCTTCACCTGTTATCTCTATTGCTCAACTACCACAGGTATGACATTTTCTTAGACTGAACATTTCCACTTATGCACTGCAGGTCTCATACATGTACTCCTCCTCCTAATTTATAGTTATTTCTATGAATTCTTCTTTAGTGACCTGACCCAATGCCCATGACTTGCATTCCCAAGATTTCTGTACAGTTTAGGTAATTAGAATTGTGTTTCACTATTTAACCTTTCTCTCATGTCTAAGATTCAAAATCCTTTGCCTTTTCTTTCTCTAAGCGCTTAATGAATTTTTACTGAATGTACAGTCATGCTCTTGAAATTCTATTACAACTCTGTAATGGGGGGTGATGGTAAATAACAGAATGGAGAAGAGTCTATTCAAGAATACAGACTTGAAAGGTCCAAATTCATATTTAACAAGGCAAAAATAGAAAGCTGACAGAAATAGCTATGAAATAAGCTTGGACTTATTTAGAAGTACCTCTGAGAGAAGCTGGGGTTTAATGTGGTGTTCCCAAAACCACTTCCCTGTTTTATTTATTTTTATTTTGGTACAGGGATTGTACCCAGGACCTCACCCATGCTAGGCAAGTACTCCACCACTGGGCTACATCCCCAGTTTGTTTTTTTGTTTTTGTTTTTATCCCCATTTTGAGACAGGATCTTTTTAAAACTGCCCAGACTGACCTCAAACTTTCTGCTTCAGTCTCCAAAGAGACTGGGATTACAGGACTGCGCCACAATGTCAGGCACCACTTCCCTGTTTTCTATGCTTTTTACCCTTCATCCTCTCCCCCAAATTTTCTTGCGAAAGAAAATTTCAGATTCTACACTGGGCAAAAGAGCGGACTAATTATGGCCTCAATAAATATGAAAAGAAGGAAGGAAGGGAAGGAGGCAGGAAAGAAAGACGAGAAGGTGGAAGGAGAAAGTGGGTAAGGTAAGCAGGAAGGAAGGGGCAGGCAATCTTCTCAGAAACATCTATGTTAACCAGATCTAGAGAGGTGAAAAGGGAGGATAAATAAACTATGTAACTTCTTTATCCCTTAGTGCTGCTTTTTGCATAGTTCCCTAATTTCCTAAATCACCTTGCACTTGATTGGAGGGCTCCATGGGTGATAAAGAAATACTTCCAACAGAAAAACTTCTCAGGCCACCAACACTATCTCCTTCCTACCTTCAAACAGTGGACCCCTCACTTCCTTCTTAATGCACATTTTAATCCTCCATACTTACTCCCTATTCCTTCGGCCACCCTGTCCTGAGCATTAACACATTCATATTGCCTTCTTTCCCCTACTTGCTATAATGACCCTTCATTGATTTCCCCCAACCACTCCCCACACTGAGTGCTGTCCCCCATTACTAGTCAACTAATCATATTAATCCTCCCACTCACTGCTTCCCCGGAATTACACAGGCCTTCAAACCTTTACATGAGTCATCACACTCGGTTACATATTTATACTAAATCCTCAATGATTCCCCTACAATGGCTGCCTGAGATCCCCATTCTTTCCTCACACGACGTTCTTTGGAGGCTCGCCTCTTCCCTACAACAGTCCATTCCTCGAGTGGACCCACTCCCCTGTCCACTCCGCTCCCTCCCCTCCTTGCGCTGAGCCCCTCCAGCCCGGACCCTCCCCAGTCCATCCAGTCCCCATCCTCCTCGCGCTGGCCCCCCTCCTCCCTGCTCCTCTCCCCTGTACACTCCACTCCTTCCGCCCCCTTGTAGGACCCTCTCTTCCTCACTCGGATCCTTACACACTCATCTCCCCTCTCGCTGACCCTCTCCTTCGTCCTCTCCTTACAGAGCTAGGGATCACGAATACCGCCCTGGCATCCGGACTTCTCTAGCCTTTATTCGCCCCCGCCTCACTCTCCCTGCGCTGACACACAGGCCTCTCCGCTGGGCCTCTTTCCCCGAATCTGCCCCAAACGGGTACTAACCACCGCCCTCTGCAAAGACCTAGCCCACTCCACCGCGCCCACCCCCTCCGATACCGCCCCCAGCCCCCAGCCACTCCCCCACCGCCCCCGGCCCGCACTCACCCGCCTCTCTCCGCTCGCACAGCCGAACTTGCCGGCAGCGACACCTGACAGTGGTCCAATCAAAGCTCGACTTCTTTGCGGTGCCACCAATCAGCGGAGGGCGCGCACCGGCAACAGTCAGGCTGCGTTGGCCGGTGCTTCTGCACAGAGGAGGGTGGCTCCTAGTGGCTGCGGGCGGGAATGCAACCTGATGCTTTTCTACCTCTAATTTCTTACTGCGTCGCCACAGTTCAGACTCTTGGTCTGAGACAAAGGCAGTGAGGTTTTGGGAAAAGCGAGACCCAAAGGAGAAGACAAGAGTTTGTGCCATTGCACCTCCTTGAGAGCAAAATCAGTCTTTTGTTTGTTTTATAAGACAAAACGGGGTAAAAGATCCAATATAGGCTGAAAATGTAAAATGTAATGTAAAATGTAAAATGTAAAATGCAAAGAGAAATGACAGGGAGAACAAAGACAAAAACAAAGAAGCAGATTAAAAAGTTAAGAGAAGGAACAAAGAGGCTTTTATTTTTTCCAGTACTGTGAATGGAATGAGGGCGGAGAGGAGAGGGTTCCCACCGAGCTACATTCCCAGTCCTTTAAATTTTTTATTCTGAGACAGGAGCTCTCCAAATTGTCCAGGCTGACCTCGAATTTGTGATCATTCTGTGACAGCCCTCCAAATAACTGAAATTACAGGCATGAGTCACAGTGCCTGGCTACAAAGAGACTTATTTTTTGTCGGATACAATAAAATGGATGGACACAGAAGACTGGACAAGTTGATTCCTATCTCCACACCCTGTGTTTTCTATACCCTCCAAGCTGGGGATCTGCAAAACTGGATTTGAAATCCTGGTCTAACGTTTACAGTTGTGTAGCTTTGGGCAAGTCATTTAACTTCCCTGAGCCTCCATCTTTCTTAAAAGTAATATTAAAAGCCTAATTTAGGGGCTGGAATTGTGGCTCAGTTGTAGAGCTCCCACCTAGCATGTGTGAGGCACTGGATTCAATCTTCAGCACCACATAAAAATAAATAAATAAAACAAAGGTATTGTGTCCATCTATAACTAATTTTTATAAATTAACTAATTTATAGGGTACTGGTTATGTGAAAGTATTTTGGATATGTTTGTGTTTTGATTATCATCCTTGCATCTTCACTTGGGTTTCCTTTGTCAGAACAGTTACAAATTCTTCTTTGCAACCTTAGGGATATCGCCCCTTTGCCAGTCAGGTGCCTGAAGGTACTGACCCCCTACCCCAAAGCCAAACTCTCCTGAATGGAGAGAGATGATTCTAAGCACTGGCTCTCAGAAGAACAGATGCCTCCCTAGTTCATGCTCAGGCTCATACCTTCTTCATCACTCCAACCCTTCAAACAAGTTATTATAGTATCTTTCATGTATTTAATTTCTCTTATGATCTCCATGAAAATATAGATTCTGTTCCTAGTCATACACTGGAATAATCCAATTTGATTCTGTAAAATAATATATATAAAAGTTCTTTGCAAATGCAAAATGCTTGAAAAATATTACATATTATTTAAAATAGCAGTAATTATTAGATAAATCAAATACAGATGTGTTGACTATTTCACATATGCTGTAGGATAATTTTTTAAATGAGTATTAATACATGATATGTCTGTCAGAGGCTCACAAAGAACAATAAAAGTATAAAAATAAATGTTCCTTCTCAGTGGAGCTATTATAAATTAGGATAACTACTTTTCAAACTCAAATAATTTCTCTACTCCTCTGGCTGTCTTATTTCTCTTTCTATATATAATTATCTTCTCACCCCCTATCTCCTTAACACCCTCTAAGTAAAATTACAACCCTACTGGTTTGGAAGATTATCTCTCTCTTTTATCTGGATAAATATACACCATACCCAGTAATTATATTTACTTACTCATAGCTATACCTTTACCTAAGTAATGGGCACCTTTAGCACAGGTAACATTTTCTGTCTCTCCAAGAGTGACCACTCTAACTGCAGAACTTAACGTAATCTCTGATACTTACTGTCTCATCAGGAGAAAGAGTTAATAATGGATACCAAAGAGAGATGGATAGTTTCTAAGGATACCTAAAAACGAGGAAGGTAGGAAAAAGGACATTCAGGACAGCTAAGGGAATAAGAGTATGGTGGGGAGACATCAGTGGAGCCAGAGGACAATGTGAAGGGAATTTCTCCTTCCAAAATACTCTCTCTTGAAATTTCAAAGTATCTTCCTGTATTGTGGGTACATTAGGACAGTTGAAGGAAGGGACTAATACCAATATATCTACTCCATCTTAACTGACCCTCCACACTGAAGCCCCGAACATCCCTATTTCAGCTCCAGCATTCATTCTCCTCCCTACCAGTCATATGTGGAGCTGTGGAAACTAAGCCCTCTCAAATCTGAATAGGAACTTTATGAGGAGTGAGAGGAGAGAAGACTAGGAGGAAGGCAGAGATTCCCTGATGACCTTATGCCCTTGGACACCATTTGCCTTTACACTCCGGATTAAACAGCATTAGGGAGCCAAGAGAGGAAACACATATGGTGCTTGGAGACCTGTGCCTGCCTGTTCCATTCCACACCCAGTCATCTCACCACACCCTTCTCTCTTTATATTCCTCTCCAGTCCAGGAACTGGGAGCTACAGAGAAGGGAAAGAAGGAAGAGAAAGCTAACAATTCCCTTCCTGCCCCGCCCCCATCCCCAGTGCAACTAACAGGTAGGCAAGCTCGCAGAGACTACTCGGAGGGAGACCTGTGAGCAGCAAACAGGTTTGAGCCTGGAAAAGAGGAAGAAAAGTAAAAGATTGAAGGTGAAGTAGGGAATGGGGAGAAGGGTGGGGAAGAAAGATAAGTAGAGACTTAGAAGTGGAGGTAGGGCTGCAGAATTGGGGGCAGAGTGGGAATGAAGGACAGAGCATAGCGGATGGGAAAAGAGCAAATATTTCTCTGATTCCTTTCAGGGAATTCTTTTTCCACCTTGTTAGGAGAGCACAGGTATGTCAAGGAGGCACCTTGGTACTCTTCCTGGTTCTTAGGAAAAGGTGACCTTGAGCCTGCGGGTGTCTATCCTACTGTCTGCCTCTAACCCTGTGCTTTCTGTGTGTCTTCCTCTGGCATCGGTGCTTATTCCGCGGTTTTCTTGCGGCCGCCTCCCCTGGGAAGATGAGAGGTTGCTGGGGGAGGCCGAAAGCAGAGTAGAGGTTGGCAATGTCACCTTATCACACCCACAAAGTCGACGGATCGGGTTTCAGATTAAACCAAGGGAGCTTGGGGGTATGGTGTTCGGGTTTCGGAGTGCTGTGGTGCTGTCCTTTACGTGGTGCTGAAATCTGGGCAGATTCATCCCAGGTGGGCCTACATCCCAGCCTTAGGGGTGCGAGTCTCAGGTCTTCCAAATTACCTGACTAGTGCTGCCCACCCCCGCCCCCACACACCTAGCGCGGTGGCAGGCGAGAAGGCGGGGTCTAAGTGAGCCCCACCCCTGGAGACTGCGGCTCCAGCCTTCCTCTGCTCCGCCCGCCCTCACTAGCTCATTGCGCCTCTGCTCCAACTAGCTCACTGCGCCTCTCCAGCAGCCTGGTTGGCACCCGCTCCTACTCTGGCTTCAGCCACCACCCCCACCCCCATTTGGCATCAGCCTGGGACCCAGCTCCAGCACTCAGTCTGACCGGTTGCATCCTCCCTCCCTGATCCTGTCGCACCAGTTCCTGCTCTGGGATCCAGTAGTCGGACCCCATAAGCCATGGCTGGTCCCTTCTCTCGTCTGCTGTCTGCCCGCCCCGGGCTCAGGCTCCTGGCTTTGGCCGGAGCCGGATCCCTAGCTGCTGGATTTCTGCTCCGCCCGGAACCTGTACGAGCTGCCAGTGAACGACGAAGGCTGTATCCCCCAAGGTATCAGTGCCTGAGGCTCGCAGGAGGAGGTTATGGGAACGGAGGTGGGGATAGTGAGGAGGACCTGGGCAACAGACAAGGACAATAATTACAAAAAGACTTCAGTGGGGCGGAAGCGGGGACCAAACCCAAAAAGCAAGAGCATTTGTGGGGACCTTTAACCCGCGGTCCCCGCCACCAAGACCAGTTCTGGCCCTATGAGTTCTACTTGCACCCCTGCCCAGACTCCAAATCCGAAGACCAGGAACTATCCTTTTCACTCTCCATCTCCTTTTCCTGCTGTTCTCCCCCATTTCCTGAATTCTCCTCCTTAGTCTTTCCCCTCCCCCATCACTAATGCTGTGTTCATGGGAGGAAAGGACTGTGCAGGTCTGGGGGAACTGAGCCAGCCAGCCACAGGCAGCTAGAACTATTGGGAAAGAATAGACCCTGAAAGTCCTAAAGAGATTATCAAGGCTTAGCCTACCTCTAATTCCCCCTCCTCCCTTGGAGCAAAGGCAAATGTGGCTAACTGGACAGCTCCCAGCTGATAGCACTAAGTGCAGGCCTCTGTGCCCTCCCTCCATGGTTACTGGGTACCCCCTCCCCAGCGCTGAGTACCCAGACCTCCGAAAGCACAACAACTGCATGGCCAGTCACCTGACCCCAGCAGTCTATGCACGGCTCTGCGACAAGACCACACCCACGGGTTGGACTCTAGATCAGTGCATCCAGACTGGCGTGGACAACCCTGGCCACCCCTTCATCAAGACTGTGGGCATGGTGGCTGGAGATGAGGAGACCTATGAGGTAGGGGGCCCCCAGAGTCTCCCTGGTAATCCAAGCTGTCTTCCCAGTAATTCCACCTCCTTTCTCCTAAAGATCCCTCACGTTCCCTCAAGACTCTGGGCCATCCATACTGAAGTTTTCTGACCCAGTGAAATCTATTCATAATTGAAGTCTAAGAAGAGATTTCCTCTCTGTAACCACCTCTTCCTCTTAACTCCCCTTTAGATATTTGCTGACCTGTTTGACCCAGTGATTCAAGAGCGACACAATGGATATGATCCCAGAACAATGAAACACACCACTGACCTGGATGCCAGTAAGGTGAGCCATATATTCCACTTCTGATTTGTGTTGCCTCATGTAAAAGATTTTGTATCTTCAATTCCTTCACCTTGATTATTTCCTGACTCATGGTCATTATACTGCTGAGCTTTTAATCTTAATGTGGGGAAAGAGTTGTATTTTAAGAAATAACAGATGTGGAAAAAACAGTAAATAAGAATGACCATGCTCCAAGGTGGGAAGTTTGAGGAAGGGTCCACAATACTTCCTTCAATTGGAGTCTTGCCCAGTTGACTCCTCCCCTCATTGTATGCAGGAAGAATACATACCTTGTGTGAAGGAAGGTCCTCTAATCCCTGAAATCTCTCCTTCCCCAAGGGTGTTTATTTCTTTTTCTTTTTTTTTTTTTTTGGTGCTGGTGATTGAACCCAGGGCCTTGTACATGCATGGCAAACACTCTACCAACTGAGCTATATATCTACTTGTTTCTATGACTTATATTCCATTTGTCCCTCAGATTCGTTCTGGCTACTTTGATGAGAGGTATGTATTGTCCTCAAGAGTCAGAACTGGCCGAAGTATCCGGGGACTCAGTCTGCCTCCAGCCTGCACTCGGGCAGAACGGCGAGAGGTGGAACGCGTTGTGGTGGATGCACTGAGTGGCCTGAAGGGTGACCTGGCTGGACGTTACTATAGGCTCAGTGAGATGACAGAGGCTGAGCAGCAGCAGCTTATTGATGTGAGGGACCCTGAAAGGGAGCTGGGTTGGGGGAGTAGAACCAGAGGGGAGCCTGGGCCATATAAAATAGCTGGGCTCTGGGTTCAAGGCTTCAATACCTGAAGGATTCTTAACCCAAGTTGCTTTACTCTCCCCAGGACCACTTTCTATTTGATAAGCCTGTGTCCCCATTACTGACTGCAGCAGGAATGGCTCGAGACTGGCCAGATGCTCGTGGAATCTGGTATGAGGCTGCTCTTCACCTCTTTTATCCCCTGTGCCCACATAAATGTTTTTTCCCCTTTCTTTCCCAGTTCTTGTTTTGCCACTTGACCCCTTTTCCTCCTGCCCCCAGGCACAACAATGAGAAGAGCTTCTTGATTTGGGTGAATGAGGAGGATCATACACGGGTCATCTCCATGGAAAAGGGTGGCAACATGAAGAGAGTGTTTGAAAGATTCTGCCGGGGCCTCAAAGAGGTTGGAGAAGAATGTATAAGGGGGGGCTGGGGTTGTGGCTCAGAGGTAGAGCATTTGCCTAGCACATTCAAGGCCCTGGGTTCAATCCTCAGTACCATATAAAATAAATAAAATAAAGGTATTGTGTCCAACTACAACTAAAAAATAAATATTAAAAGAAAAAGAATGTATAAGGAAGCTAGGTGGGAGAAAATAAGGAAAACCAAAGAGCAGCCTAGGTAGATTGACATAAACAACTAACCCAGGACATTTCTAATAGTAAAAAGGGTTACCATTTGTCACTCCAGGACAATGGGTGTAAAACCAGGACTGTCTTGGGAAAGCCAGGACATATTGTCACCCGAAATATAGGAAGAGAAAAAGAATGTCAGAAACAAAAAGAAGTAAATAAAGCAGTTTCCAGATAATACAAAGAAGAAATAACTGAGATGGCAAGTTAGTTCCTGGGACATATGGTGTGGGATGGTGGAGTGTGCAGATTAGGAAAACACTGGAGCCTGGATTGATGTAGGGTTGAGAGATTATGGTGTTTAAGATTCCAAAATAATCCCTCAGTTCTGAGTCAAGATGGGCCTTGACTCTAGATTCTGTCATTCTTGCTAAATTATCATGTCTTGGCTTTAAACTAAGAGTGGGAGAAGGATAAGAGAAAAAGGAGGATGGGATGGCTCAAGTTCCAGAATGTATGGCTCTAGATAAGGGATTGAACAGAATCTACAATCCTGTATGGATTGAATCTCCATATTTAATTCTATATTAGAACCTGCTATAAACCCAATTCTTACTGTATGTTCTCTTATATACAGTTCTATTTTAGACTTGAAAGAAAGCAAGCTCCTTTTTTAGATTCTAGCTGGGAAGTTTAAACTATTTTTGGCAATAAGGGATAACATATTCTGACTATGCATATGTAGGGAAGTACTCTTTAAATTAAATGCCTCAGTTTCCTCATCTGTAAAATTGAGATAATAAGATTTCCTACATTTTAGGTTGTTGTGAGACATTAAGTAATGCAGATAAAGTGGTTGTTCCATATCAAGTACTTAATAAGTGCTAGGTATATGTTGTTATTCTTAACAGAAGGGTTCCCCATATTCAGCATGAAAGAATCCCCCATACCATCATGTCTTTCTGAATTATAAACAGGGTCCCCTTTATTAATATTGGAAAATGGTCTTGGTGTTCATTGCCCTGACAGATCCTCTGTCTCTTCAACTCTAATCTTCATCTTTATGATTAGGATAGCTAAGAGAAACGAGAACACCCATTCCAGGCCCCCTTTCACTCTCTCACACACACCCCTATGAATCTGGCTTTTCTGTTCTGTTATCACATGTCTCTGCTTTCTCACTTGTGCTCCTTCCATGGCTAACAGAAGGCTTTCTTGCATCTTTCTGTTGCAAAACTTGTACCTTCATTTTTTATCTGAAAGGAGCCTCTGCTCATTGTAAAGCATGCAGAATTCATTGAATAATCAATTCTTTCTCAGTTCATTGTACTACCTCTGTTCATTTCCATAGGTCATCCCCAACCCCCATACTGGGAATTTAACCTAGAGACACTTAACCACTGAGCCATGTCCCCACCCCTTTTTTAAATATTTTATTTAGAGACAGGATCTTGCTAAGTTGCTTAGGGCCTCTCTAAGTTTCTGAATCTGGGTTTGAACTTGCAATTCTCAGATTCCCAAGCTTCTGGGATTATAGGCACATGCCACTGGGCCCAGCTCCCTAGATCATCCTTAATGCATTCCTCAACTTTCTTTCCTTCCACACACAATATATTTTCTCACAATCTCATCATAAGGCACATCATTATTTTACAACATCAAAATTGCTTTGCATATATGATGACAATAATCGACTATTTTCATTTAAAAAAAAAAAACAATGTTATTTATTCACACCCAAGTTTCTTGTTCTATATATTTCTAGAGTTCCTAAGGGAGGGTCCACATATCCTTTGTTTTTTGACTAACAGAATCTTTGTGGGCTCAGGTGGAACGGCTAATCCAGGAGCGTGGCTGGGAATTCATGTGGAATGAGCGTTTGGGATACATCTTGACCTGTCCATCTAACCTGGGCACTGGACTTCGGGCTGGAGTGCACATCAAACTGCCCCTGCTAAGCAAAGTAAAGGAGTTGTGGGGGTTTAGAAAGCAGTATAAGTGAGGAAGAGGATGAGTGTGGATGGGTGGGGTTGGATACTTCAAAAGGAGCCAGACATATTGGGACTAAAGGGTCAGGGGAAAATCTCTGAGCAGATAGGAACAGTCTCTGCCTCTATTGACCCTACCTCCAATCCCTATCTCCCCTCTAGGATAGCCGTTTTCCAAAGATCCTAGAGAACCTAAGACTCCAGAAGCGTGGGACTGGAGGAGTAGACACTGCTGCCACAGGCAATGTCTTTGACATCTCTAATTTGGATCGACTGGGCAAGTCAGAGGTGAGATCCTAAGGGGTTAGAATGAAAAGAGGTACAGGTCTATGGGGGTTGAGATAGTGACAGTGAGAGTGAGCCTCAGGATGTAACAGAATCTGAAGTGAAATTCAGGTTAAGCAAAAATGCAATTGGAAATTAATTTCCAGAGCAGGAAAGTCAGTAAGTGCTAAAGAAAGAAACTCAGATTATGGGAAGCAGAGATCAAGGATTAGTGTCCTTCAGGTGGAGCTGGTGCAACTGGTCATCGATGGAGTAAACTATTTGATTGACTGTGAACGGCGTCTGGAGAGAGGCCAGGATATCCGCATCCCTGCACCTCTCATCCAAAACAAACATTGACTCCCTATCTCTGGCAGATGACTCAAGAGCCCCAGGACTTCTTCCCATTTAATGGTGACCCATTCTACTTGTCCTTAATCTGTCTCAACCTCCAGCCCCCATCTTAGTAAAGACTCCTTGCTATGCTTCAGCTGTCTGTGTTATTTCTACTGGTGGGTGAGGGGTAGGGATAAACCTCCAGGAAGTAAAAAGAAGCAGTGGAGTTGTTTATGATAGAAAGAGACTCCAGATAAGGCATGCCAGGAACACTGATTCCCAGGTGGGTGGAAAGCATTAGCATTTTACCCATATTTCTCATCAGTTTCCTGAGAATAATTGGGATGTACTTCCATTTGCACTTTATTCATTATGATGTAAGGTTTCTTGCTCAATAATCTCTCTTAACTGTAGAGAAAGGCTCATAGCAGGTGTCCTGTGAAGCTGATGGTCAATACCAGAACCCAGGAGGACTGAGACCACTCCTGGAGGCCCGAGGCTGAGCTTCGCCCTATGAGGAATAGAGGAATATCACAACTCTGCTTCCCAGGAGCCAATGGTACTTGGAAACAAGTTTTCTTCCTATAGACCCCTTCACTCCAAGGATCTCCTTAGGCAGAATCTATGGGTCAGACAGCACCAAATTAGGGTTTATATTGTGAATCAGGATATAGAGGGTCAGGAACTCACCCTGCTGTTCTCGGCTCTCCTTCCCCTCATGCTGGGCCCATGCAACTGCTTGTCGCTGCTCAGGACTCAGATAGGCCATTTGCTCAGGAGTGACAGCGACAGCCTGAATACTGGTGAGACTTGATAGCTGGGTGGGATTGAACACCACCTGGAAGTGGGGATAGGCGTTAGTGTATACATGTAACTTTGGTTCTCCTGTTGTCAACCCAGACCCCAATGCAACAAAACTTACAGCAAATTTAGGAGCAGGGATGACAGAAATGGCCAGAGGGGTCAGCCCCTGGATCTGTCCCCGTAGCAGTGCTGAAAGAGCCAGGTCTGGGATTCCAGCTATTGAAGGAAGCAGGATTCATCTAAATGTCATAGGCTGTCATGTCTCTTCCCTTCTCTTCAAACCTAAAACTTCCCTTCCAACTATTCCCAAATTACTTTACCTTTTCTAACATTGTCTCTAGCTCCTTATCTAAACATTTTCTCAGACTTCTGCTTTAAGAAGTCCAAAGCAGTCCTCCACCCAGTCCACCCATGATATGGAAACCAAATCCTGAAATTTAGCACCAACATTTAGAGTCCAGCCTCCCCACCTGCTATTGTGCCAATTTCAGTGAAGATCTCAGGCCCCCAGTTACTGACTGGGCCAAAACCACCAGGCAGCACAAGGAGGTAGGCCAGAACCTCCAGCTGTTCCTCAGAGCACTGGAGATGCAGGTTGCCCAGGAAGAGAGCTGCTTGGCTGTGGAAAAGTGGGAAGAAAGGAAAATTCAGCTTCAGTGATAGAGGCTGTGGTTAAGAGGGAAAGAGATGATTTCAAATGATCTCCCTTTTTTCATGGGACTACCCCTTCATAATCCTTCCCTCCCCAGAGAGCCCACCTTCACCTCAGCACCATCACCCACAACCCCTCTACAGGTGACCTAAACTCCCAACTGCTGATATGTTGTAGCTCCTCTGGTTGTAGTCCACAGAGTGTGTAACCCAGTGCTGTCAGGTGAATGAAGTCCAGGTGGCTCACATGCCGACCACTCTGCCGTAGGAAACTGGATACCACAGCCCGGAGCTAGAGTGGAGGTACATGCACATAGGATAAGAGAAATCATGGGGAATTAGTGAATAGGGAAGTTATTAGGGGATTAGGTAGTTGCTACTGGACCATATCCTTTAAAAAAAAAAAAATCCCAGACCTGGCTCTTTCAGAAGATCCAATGGCCAAGGGGGAAGGTTAAAGATACCTACTGCTCAAGAAAAAAAGGAGGGGGGGGGGAGAAAAAAAAGGAGGCAAAAGAAAAAGAGGCAGGAGAGAATATTATGTGTCCAGGACCTCACTGTGAATAAATCACCGAGTTCCTTAGATAGCTAGAGTGAGCTATTGAGAAATGACAGAAAGAATGGTCAGGGAGGGGCTGGAGTTGTAGTTCAGTGGTAGAGTGTTTGCCTAGCACATGTGAGGCACTGGGTTCGATTCTCAGCACCATACTTTTAAAAAAGAATGGTCAGGGAGGGTCACTGGAAAAAATTCCTTGGACTTTGGGTAACCTATAGGCCTGGGTCTATGGGATGGATTTTTGGGAAGTGGCAGGGAGGAGAGAAGGTATTACCTGGACAGAACTCCAGCCATCTATCTGCCCCAGGGTGCTCAGCACTCCCCAGTCTACCAGGGTCAGCTCTTGTAGCTCTCGTTCTCCTAGACCAATTAAGAGCCTGCCCAGCTGCAGGATCTGCTCTGGACGAAATCCTCGGGGGGGACCCCACAACTAGGAAAAAAAGAGGAATAATGTGAATGGAGAAAGCACCGCACTAGGAGTCAGAATGTTGGGTCTTAATCTTGTCTCTAACCTTAGCTGTGGAACACTGGGCAAATCACTTGCCTTTTCTTTACTTTCCTCAACTGTAAAATGAGAGAATTGGATTATAGTTTCTGGGACTAAAAAATTAGAGTATCAATAGAAAAAAGAAAACTCTAGTCTATGAGTTCTAAACTTTCAAGTACACCAGACTCACTGATGTATCTGTTAAAATGTAGATTCCTAGACCCAACCTGAGATTCTTAGTCTAATATGGGACCCCAGGAACAGCATTTTAAAAACCTGCCACTCAGATGGTTTAATACACACTAAATTTGATTCCCACTACTCTAGTCTCTCTATCCACTATTCTAGCCCCTTTCTTAAACATTGATCCCCTCTAATCTATTTGTGATCCAAAACCCTCTAACCCTTTAATCTCCTGTTTCTTCCCCTCTCACCCAACTCCCCATTTTCTTGTGTCCTATAACACTCTCAACCAACTTCCTCATGTTTTCCCCCCTGCAATTCCTACTGGCTTCTCTATCCCTAACCTTCTTTGCCTTGCCCATGGCTGCTCGTAGTTCTTCTGGCCCAAGTCCTGGATCTCCTGCAAATAGTGCCAGGCAGTCCTCAAAGTCCGAGAGCTCCATCTCAGCAATTTGTGTTGCAGACCAGGCTGCTGGGAAGGTCCCCCTTATGTCTGCACAATTTGGTACAGGTTCTGAGTAGAAAGGCAGGTCTGGGGGTCAGTATAGTATTAAAATATGCCCAGAGAGATATCTGTAGATGAATGACCTTTCCAACTTTTGGAGGGTGGGGTAGTGTAGGCAGTATGAGTCAAGGAATGATTATGGGTTGAGATTTATAGGGCTCAGAGGATATTAGAACAATAAGTGATTGAAGAGGAACAAGGGCTGATTTCATAAATGCACTACTGAGGAAGTTGCCCAGTAATTTAATGACAAAGCTAAATTAGAATCCAGGTATCTAACTCCAAAGAATTTCTAGCTCCCAAGTAGTCTTCTTCCTTCTGGGGATCTCAGTAGAGAGCTCCACACATAGCCCAGGAAGAACTGAGTTAAGAGTCCTAGACTAAAAACCTAATGGGTTATAAACTCCCAGAATCACAGAACCTTAGAACTAGAAAGGAATTTGAATATCATCCCTCCAATCATTTTGTTTTGTAAATTACCAAACCAAACCTGCTACCACAGATTTGAGAATTTGCTCTAAGGACTCAGCACACCACTGAGCTAAAACCCCAGCTCTAGAGGCCAGACTTCTGACTGCATCATTGTTTGAGACCCTCTCCTGTATGGCCTGCTGGAAATATGAGTATTTGGGTAGCTTCACCTGGAAGATCCTCAGCAGCTGGCCGCACAAACCCAGCTACCAGGGCTGCTTTCTTGGGAGTAAGATGTGGCCCCCGACACAACTGTCCAACTCTGCTCTGTTCCCAGCTATGCTGCTTTTCTAGAAGCCGCTCCAGGGTCTCTGGACCCAAAGCCTCCTGCATGACAGAGGAAAGGGAAGGTGGGGAGAGCCACACAGGATCAGGGCCAGTTGCTGCAGCTGCTATGTCTGTCAGCAGTACTTTCCAGAATCAGACTGCACACTTTTTGGTCTAAGATCCCCAATACCAACTTATAGTCCTCTCTATGCATTTACTCTCCTTTGTTCTTTCATCTCACCCTGGGGATCAAGGAAATATCTTCAGTAGACAGAGTAAATACTAGGCGTCCAGCTTGCTCTACTTCATCCTGGCTCCAGAGCTCTGGTTTCCTGGGGGACAGGAAGAAGACCATGGGCTAGGGAGCTGAGGGATATGAGGATATGCTAGGATTGGGAGAACTTAGGACTTAAGCAAGTGGAATAGTCTGCCCCTGAAGATGATGGTTGAGGGGCTGGGTATAGGGTAAGTTAGAATCTGAAGTTCTCAAAGGTCCATACCCAAGAACAGGCTCCTGTAACAGCAGCCATCCCAGCTCTGTAGCAAACGTCTCTCCTAGGCAGAATCCCTGCAGCTGACTGAGATGGGATAGCAGGATTGGTAGGGGAATTCGCCGTGTGCTCTCTATCCCTAGGAATCCAACCAAGGGACCCAGTTTCTCCAGCACTTCCTCTGAGATTGGGGTCTCCTTTGGAGCCTGGAGAAGAGTATCAATCCTTGGACAATTTATCTCTGACTCAGAGTACCAGCCTCTTTGATCCAGACACCAAGCCCCTTGACCTTCCCTCCCTCATGCTCCCAAGTTAGCATCTTTGTGAGCTCATTACCTTTGTTCACATTTTAAAAATAGTGAATGAGCCCAGATATGAGGAGGCATAAAGACTGAAAGGTGGAATCCAAGAGATTTCTTGAACTTCAAGGGGTATGGACAAGAAACATGAAGCAGATTATCAAGGAGTAGAATCAAGAGGCAGATCTAAGGGGATAAGGCCTTATGCATAGGAACCTATTTAGCAGCAAGGAGAGGGAGGTGGGGGTTAGAACACAGAGAACACTGTTTGAAAGGTACACATTACCAAGGGTAACAGATCTGAATCTGGAAGCATGAACTCTTACCAGGTTTTGTAGTACCCTCTCTGCCAAGGCTGCCTGGTGGATTGGGGTCAGTGCTAGCAGCTGCTCTGGAGCTCCTTGTACCAGCTCTACCACCAACATAATAGATTCATCAGACAGTCTGTCCATCAACTGGATCCTATTATAGCAATTAGACAACAGGTGCACTCATTTGGAACCGAGCCAAGTTGAGAAAGGACTCCACATTCCCCAGATAATTTATGTGACTAGATCAAGCCCTGTGACCATGAACAGGAACTGATATCAAACAGCCCTGAACAAATTCTCACTGTTTGCTTGAAGGGAGAGAACAAAGAGAGTGACCTATTTCTTGTCTTCCTAAAAAGAAATAACAATCTCACCTGATCTAATGGACTCCAAAGCTCTAGATATTAGTTATTAAAATTCTTCACACCTTTTTCACAAATGAGGATTTCTGATTCATGGTCTTAATCTTTCACCTCATCCATGCCCTTGGGATTCTAAGTTATCTCAGAGAACCAACATATTTAAATGGATTTGAATGGCATTAATAAAAACAAAACCAAAGCCCTTTTGCCCAGAAATCAAAGTGATATCCTATACTCTGTACAAGGTTGCAAATTCTGGAACTGGGCCAGTTATGTACGAGAGCCAAAATCAATGGAAAGGCATATAAAAATGCATATATGGAGTCAACAGCTTTTTACCATCACCACATCCCCTGGACCACTATAACCCTTCCTTCTCCCACTCTGACTTACAGTTCAGATGGCAGTGAGGTGAAATGGAATCAAAAATGGGAAAATAAATATATCAGGGAGATATTCATAAGCTCCTAGGATCTCTGTGATGGAGAGGACTTAGGTTCATCTGGTCCTCCCAACCCATACTTGAATCTGCTCCATAGCATTTCTGCCACAGAGCCACCCAGCTTAGGATTGAATAGCTCCTATGGTTGAAAACTTGGACCGGAACCACCATTTGACCCAGCTATCCCACTCCTCAGTTTATACCCAAAGGACTTAAAATCAACATACTACAGTAATGCAGCCACATCAATGTTTATAGTAGCTCAATTCACAACAGCTAAACTATGGAACCAACCTAGATGTCCTTCAGTAGATGAATGGATAAAGAAAATGTGAAACATACATACACACACACACACTGGACTATTACTATTATGGCGTTTGCCAGAAAATAGATGGAGCTGGAGAATATCATGCTAAGTGAAATAAGCCAATCCCAAGAAACCAAAGGCTGAATGTTTTCTCTAATAGGTGGACACTAATTCACAATAAGGAAGAGTCACTAGAAAAGAACAGAGTTACCTTAGTTTAGGAAGAGGGAAGTGAAGGGAGGAGAGGGGAAGGGATTGGGGATAGGAAGGATAGAACAAAACAGACATTATTACTTTATGTATATATATGACTGCATGACCAATGTGATTCTATAACATGTACACTCAGAAAAATGAGAAACTATGGGGCTGGGGTTGTGGCTCAGTGGTACAGAGCTTGCCTAGCATGCATGAGGCACTGGGTTTGATCCCTGGCACCATGTAAAAATAAAATAAAGATATTATATCCATCTACAACTAAATATTTTTTTAAAAAATGAGAAATTATATCCCATCTATGTATGATATATCAAAGTGCATAAATATATTCTACTGCATGTATAACTAATTAAAACAAATTAAAAATTTTAAAAATTGCCACAAACAACTAACAAATAATCTCAATAATTACAGTTGTGTTAGTTGTTGTTGATGTGTTTTATTAAAACTCAGAAACCATTTCTCCTTTCATTGCCTTGAAATGTATGATTATCTAGATCTTAGTAGCAAGTGAATAAATTCAATCAGACTTTCATAAAAAAAGAATGCACTACCTTAATTTTCCACATATTATATAAAAATTTGTTTTTAACTCATTAGTCCTTGTTAGTATGAAAGGACCAAGCCAGGTGCAAACTTCATGGATCAGCACAGCCTTTATTCAGCAATGAAATCACACATCTGATGGGCCCACTTTCCTGGTAGAAAATGAGATACTGGCTAAAGAGGGAGTCTGTGCTTATATATATATATATAGGTTACTCTGAGAGGTGACTTAATTATTAACAGAGCATGTCAGTTTGGGCACTCAGGAAACAGATTTGTGAGAATTTGGAATTTTACTGGGCAATATTTTTACTTGGAGAAGAATGGAGGGTCTGGGGTCAGTGTTCAGTGCTTATCTCTTTATCTTCAGGGTCCCATTGTACTGTCACTGGGAAAGGATTTATCTGGGGATGGATCAATACTTTGGCTTCCTTTCTAGGGATTGTTCTGTCATGGGGAAAGAATGCACTGGGAAAGGATCAATGCCATCCATGTGCTGCCCTCCTCTTCATTTCCTCTTCCCAGACCACACTATTTTGGAGTTTGTCATTTTCCATATCTTACAGTCCTCATCTTGCCCTATGGAACTATTCAGAAATATGCCCTTATACATTCTATTTGATAGCCCCTCAGGGATTTGAAGGCATTTGTCATGTTTTTCATATATTTTCTCCACTCCTCAACATATAGAGAACACAAAGCCCTAAGAAGATTACAATCCTTTGGAAATTGTAGTCTGCAGAGCTGTAGTCTGCAGAATTGGACCATTGCCTCCCTCATTTCAGATACTCTTATTTGATTAATGTGGCCTGGGTTATATCAAGATTACTTGGCAAGTCACAGCACAATGTTGTCTCCCTCCCCCTGTCCTATGTTGGGGCCATATTCTGGGAGCCAAGCAATTCACAGAGCAACTTTGAATAGAATCCTCTACTTTGGGCTATAAATGATATTAGGAAACCACCATACAGAAAACTGCTTCCTCTTGGGCATTCCCTAAAGGCAGATCTTCTAGTTGAGCTTTCTGAGGATCCAGTACCTCCAGCCATAGAGCTTACGGTAAATCCAGTAGTAGCTTGGTGTCAAGTTCACTCAGTTCTGGCCCCAGGGTAGTCAGTTCTGGCTCAGGCATTGTCATCCTCCGTTGGAGTTCCACCCAGATGCAGGACCTCTGTGGGACAGGGTGGGGAAGCAGGGTCAGTACAGAGCCAAGCATGGGTTCTAGGTTTCTGCACCCAGGGTCCCAGTCTTGGTGTTCCTGCTAGTTACTGCCCAAGTACCCTCTCTTACCAGGTTCCCTCGAACCCCAATGGGCAGTTGATAGAGCATGTGTATCACTTCAAGAAAGTCTACCATTGAGTTGATCTGCTGCAGAAACTCACAGGACATGCCTCCTGCCAGGTTTCCCAGAGCCCTGTGGGAGTGGGTAGATGTAACACATGCCACAGCCTGTCTGCTCCTTGATATCAGCACTCTTAACACAAAGACAGATGTTCATTTATGGTCATTTACAGTTGAAGAAATGTTCATACACATATCTTCTCATTAACTTTCCCTAATATCGTCATTGTTTATCAGAGAAGAAAATAAAGATTTAGAGAAGGTCAATTGACATTCCCAATATCAATCTACCTGAAGTGTGGTAAACAGAGACAAGAACTATGTATTTAAGTTCTGAAGCCCCTAGCTCTTTTATTATGGGTGTGGATAAACTAAAACCTATTTATTCCTATTTGTTTTTGCTTGGCCAATGGCTCTGAAGTTACCTTGAATTAAACAAATAACATCAATGTCTATTGGGAGTTTGTATTGGACCAGATACTATATTAAATATCTTATAGGACTTGTCATTGTTTTTAGTTATAGATGAACACAATACCTTTATTTTATGTATTTATTTTATGTGGTGCTAAGGATCAAACTCAATGCCTCATACATGCTAGGTAAGTGCTCTACCAGAGTTACAAATGCAACCCCTGCCTTGTCATTACTACCTATGAGGTAAGTACATTTTAATTCTCTTTCTATTAAAGAAAAGGTTGATGCTTGGAGAGGTTAAATGACTTGCCTAAGAGCACAAGTAAGTGATGGGGACCTGAACTCAGCTCTTCTGAGTTCCTTAGCTCTAAGTCAGGATGGGCATGGCACTGTAAAAGGACAGAAGGGCATGGGGGTGGGAGAACCAGAGGAATGCTGATGAGGCTGGACTATGAATTATCCATCCCTGTATCCCCCCTTGCATATCATAAGGTACCTGACACATGGTAAGAATTTTTAAAAAATATTAGTGGGGGACTGGGGATGTAGCTCCATGGTAGAATACTTGCCTAGTGTGTACAAGGCCCTGGGTTTGATCCCCAGTACACACACACACACACAAAAAAAACGTCAGTTAGATTAAATTGACCGCTCAACACAAATTACTCACTGCAGATTCCTAAGGGTCAAGTTAGTGGGCACCTGCATCTTCTTCCAGAGAAACTGTACCTACAAGAGAAAAAAAAGAAGAGTTGCTTCCCAGCAAAGATATTGCCTAAGATGTTAGGGACTCAGTTCTGCCTCTCCACTCTGTAGACCATACCAGTCCCTATTCTTCCAAATAAAAGACAGAATGAGAGAGAGATTTGATTACAAATTACCCTAGGGATAAGCCACCAAATAGGGTAAAGGGTGGGTAAAGAAGATGGAAGAGATTGAGAGGAAGAAGTGAGAGAATTACCTGCTGCTCAGACCAGGGCAGCTCCCGATAACGTCTTCGGTTTGCCAGAAGAGCCGCAGTGTCCAGTTGTAGAAGTTTTAATGGGAGCAAGGGAAGCAGGCAATCTGGCCACGTGGTGGGGATGGGCTGCTGGTGTGATGGGCGTAGCAGTGTAGTAATAGATGAGAGGGTCTGCACTCAGCCCTCAGAGAAGGGGAGTCACAGGCATAGAAAGGAACCAAAGCTAGGATAGTGATGGAATGGCATTTGCCACTGTAGCCATGAATACATAAACATCTATTGTAGTTAAGGGTTGCTGCTAGTTGGGCACCTGATAAGCTAATGTCCCTTAGTTTCTCTGAATCTTGGTGTTTTCATCTCAAAGTGTGGTGGTTGGCTTAAAAATTCTCAGGAACTTCTGGCTTTGACATTGTAGGACGATGGGATCATGCTGTCCTGTATCTGGAACTGGGAAGAACTACTAATATCTAAGTGGGCGCAGAGCTAACTTGAGTTTTCAGACCACTGCAAGGCAAGTATGCAAGGCAACACAATCCAGATGGAACTGCCCCATACACAGAGAGGAGCTCAGTTGGGAGATCTCACACATACCTGACCAGGGATACACACAGCTGCACCAGCACCTATTGTACCCATATTTTTAACACCATCTTTCACCTGCATGATAATCAGTAATGTATTTGTGTAAGTTTGTATGTAAAGTAATTGGTAAGTATTGGGTAGGGAGGTTCCCTGATTATAAGAAATTTGCCCTCCTCCCATCTGGCACCCATATCCCTGATGCTCTCATCCTTCCTACACTCATACCCGAAAGGTCTGCAGCAATGCTGCGGTCTGGCAGGCTGAGAGGCGCGACAGTTCAGGGGCCAGGCAGGAACAGGCCCCAGTCAGTACTCTCCTAGGAATGACCTGGAGGGTCTGGGGACCAAGACCTGGCAGCAGAGAGTGCAAGGAGCAGAGCTCCTCCAGGGACAGCTGAGGAGCAAGAAAGACAAGAGGTCTGAGGAAGAGGGTAGAGTGGTGGGAAGACAACAGTCACAATGCAGCATGGCAATAGGTACGAGGGGGACTGAGAGGGCAGGGTAAAGGGGACAGAGATCTCCAGAGGGCTGCTGATCTCCAGAGGGCTGCTACTCACATCATGTCTAGGGAGGAGCCGTCCAAGGAGCAAAACAGCCTGGGATGGGATGAAATAGAAAACAATAGTCCTCAATAGGTTCCTAGGGCCTGCTCTCCAAAACTTCCAGCTCCCTCTCAACCATCCCCAGTGATCAACATGAGTCAGGTTCCTTTTTGAGCTAAGGAAGAGGAATGAGGAAGACCCTATTGGGATAGGGTTCACCTTTAGTGCTCACCCAGGGAAAGGAGGGGCTGATGTTGTCCCTAAATGTGATTCTCTTGACTAGGGCTCCAGAAAGTGACACTAGAGAGTAAGACAGGCCCACCTGGGCAGGTGTGACACTGGTTCCCTGTAGAGCAGGAAGCATGGCTCTAAGCTGGGGCTCTGACAGCTCCTGAAGGAAGCGGAGGCCCAACTGAGGGAAGAGAGGGGCCCAGACTCGCAGCTCCCTGGGGCTTAGCACAGTTCCTCCAGATGAGCGCAAAACCCCCAAAAGTTCATACGCCACCTGTAACCGAAGAAGGTTTGAGACTGGAAAGAGAGACAGATGGATTTTAACCTCCTCTTTAATACCACACCTAGATTTCCAAGGACCTTTCCTTGGAACCAGGGATGGGACCAGAGTAGATTAAGTTCAAGATGGCAAAGGACGTTTTGGGTACCACAGACCAGATAGGGTAGGGCCAAGAAGAGGTAGTAACAGGTAAGAATGACCATGGAGGGAGAAATGAAGGTATCAGAGGTAGGGGAGGGGTTGGTATCTCTGTGCTTGAACTTGGTTGGTAAAATCAGGCAAGTCATCCACACATCTCAGGGAAAGGCTGGAGTTTTATAGGCCTGTGTCAAGGGGCTTACCCGTCCTTCTGGGCTGAGGGTCCCATTGGCTGCACATTCCAGCAACCCCTGTTCTACTGGTCCCATTGGATCACTCAGGGGCACCAGACTCTGCAACTCTTCAGGGCTCAGGAAACAGGCGAGGGACCCAAGTCTGAGGAGAGCATGAAACTGGCCTTCATGTGATTACAGAGCCTAGTACTAAGATAGGGACTATGTGAGTACGTGGCATAGGCAATTTGAAACTAGGAAATGTGGGCACCATATGTCTCTCCTGGAGCCCTACACAGCCTAGACCCATTGTGTACTCTCTTTCCCCTTCCTTCCTAGAACACCAATCCACATGGCAGCTATACCTACCTCTCTTCCTCTCCCATCTGGTCTGATCATTGTTCCCACAAACACTCACCTGCGTACCTGCTCCTCACCATCCTCAACACTCTGATTCACCAGGCTGCGCAGCACGTGTCGGGCATGCCCTGGCCCAAGACCTGCCACTGGCCAGCTATCTTCCAGGGCCTGGATCTGAGATGGGGAGGGTCATCCTGTGTTGGGGCACTATAGGACACTTACAGGGAGGGGCCCACTAGGAGACATGTCACTGCCTATCCCAACTACAAGAAGACAGGCCAGTCAAGTAAAGAAGATGATTTTCATACCTGGTGAGGGCTGAGCTGCAGAAAGTTCTCCAGAGGGAGGTGGGGGAGCAGGGGCAGTACTGCCCACAGCAACTCCTGGGGCCAGGCAGGCACTTCTCCAAACAGTTCAGGAGCCAAAAGTCGTTTTGCCAGGGCCTCCTTTTGTTCAGTCCTCATCCCTGGGCTGTGATTCCGGATAGCAGCCAGGCTATGGAGAATAATGGGTCTTAACCCTTTACCTATTCCAAACTATTGTCCCCTGATCTTCTGTAGCCCAGCTCTCATGGAAGGAAAGGAGACTGTCATCAATTTAACAGGGAGGAGTTGTGGACAGGGCTACTAGGGTCATGGGGATGGCCTGATACTAATGAAAACTGGAGGAGTGGTGCTTACACACTGTCATTGGCCAATAGAGACGGTGGGAAGCGCATCAGGTCAGAGACAGCCAAGAAGGGGATGAGTGGTGACAGGTCAATGAAGAGCTGGGAGGTAAGGCTTGGGTACCGCTGGAGCAGTAGGGCTGTCAGGCGACCCACAGCCTGCTCCTCGGATGGGGGCACCTGGGAGACATAGGAATGGATGCTAGCTCTGGAGATGCTCAGTATTCTTGCCATCTCCTCTCTGGAGTTCCTTCTCCCACTAAGGCAAGACTCTGGAATACCAGGTTCCAAGCAAACTTCATCCCTAGATTGCCCTCCATCATTGCTCCCTCCCCGTCTATGCCCACCTGCAACTGGGCCCAGGAACGATGCATGAGTGTCAGGAAGCCCTGTGCAGCCTCCATCTCTGCTGAAAGTACCAGCTGCTGGAGATTTTCTGGGGGCATGTGCAAGTATGCCTGGGAACAGGAGATCATGGTGGGCATGACCTCACTGGACAAGGACTTTAGGCAATGGCTGTCACCCAGTCCACCCCTGCACCCCTCCACCTGTTACCTGCACTAGAATCTGTAAGGCCCAAACACTCTTCTCCCTCTGTAGCAGATCCCACAACACAGGCTGGTGGGGAAAAAGACAAGATGCCAAGATAGCCTCTCTTCTGTCCTCCTGCAGCTTCCCCAGGCACCCAAAATCAACTTTCAGGGATGATTATCCTCCATTTGAAGCAAGTATGTGTGTCTCTTCAGAGATTGAGCCCCATTAAGTCTGGGTCCATGTTCTAAGCTTTTCCATGTCCTCTCCCATGCCAGGTCCACAGTTGGCTCAACAAGTATTTGTACATCTAAACCAAATTACTACCAGTCTACCCGATTCCATTTCCTTGAAGCCAGAGCTTAAAAAAGGGGGCCCTAATGTGGGGTCAAGGATCTTTATATACCCAATAGAACCTAACAAAGTGCCTTGCACATAACAGATACTCAATGAATGAAATATGGTATTTAACATATTTTAAGCCCTTTCACTCTACAGAGAAGAATCTGAAGCCCAGAAAAACTGATCTACTTATCTAAGATCACACTAATTTATGGCATAATTGAACCCAGCCCAAGCCTTCTGATTTGTAGTCCCCCTGAATCTTTCTCATTCCTGATTTACCTTCCTATATACTGCCAACCCCCAGTTCTAACTTGGTAGGGAGGGGATTAGAGCCCTCTAACTTGATTCCTCTTCTTTCTGGAGCAGAAAGGGGGAGAATCAAAGAATGCAAAAGAATAATTATAATATAACATTTATTGTATGCTTATGTATCATACAGTGAGCTAAGCCCACAGCATGTCAGCATGTATTATCTCATATAATCCTTACAAGCCCCCTAAGGGATTGGCACCATTATTACTCCTAGTTTATAGATAAGAAGAGAAAGATATTGCTCAGAGAGGCTAAATAACCTATCCAAGGTTGATCATGGAACTAAGATGTGAACCCGAGCCTGTCAGACTCTAGAATTGTGTGCTTACATCACTGTAAATACATTCTCCTGCCTCTCACATTGAAGGAATTCCCCTGGAGGTCCCTCCCTTATTCCAGGAACTTTCCCCCAAGGGAAACTCACTCACACTGAAGCAAGACAGCAGCTCCATCTTGCTCATGCCAGAGCTAAGGCTGATAGTGGGTTCGAAGTCTGCTGGGGTTGGTTGTTCCTGCTCCAGGTACTCCCCAACTGTCCGCAGCACACTGCGCCGGCCCTCTGGGCGGAAAGCATCCCAGAAGGAGCAGTTGTCTGAGAGACTGGAGAGCAGCAGGGCCTGGCCCAGCATCCCTTGGGCCTCAGTCCCTCCAGCCCCTGGACCCAGGAGAAAGGCCAACAGGCGCAGGAGATAGTGCAAGCGAGTGGGGTGGGCAAGGGCCGGCACAGAGGACTGACAGCGTGGTAATTGGGATAGCATGCCAAGCATGTATGGGCCTGGGGCCAGGCAGAGTGGAGATGGACCCAGAGGTGGCAGAGAAGGCAGAAGGGGACCTAGTAGCCCTTCTAGAAAGCAAGTGTCATTGCCCCCACGACTTATCCTGCACTGGCCTGCTAGCCAAGGCCAGAAGGGCACCAGGGCCTCATACATGGTGTCATTGGCACAGACCATCAGCAGGAAGCTGCCTCCATCTGGGCAGCGTTCTCCACAGGGTCCAATGTGGCAGGGTGGGAAGGCAGTGGCATCTGAGGTTGGGCCCTGGCACACATGCTGAACCCAAGCCTGGTTGCTGGGTGGCACAGCCTGTAGACTTGCCTCCACACACAGTTGTTCAGCCCACAGAGTCTCATTCTCCAAAAAGCAGCCCCAGAAGATCTCTGGGGTGAGGGGTACAGGGGGCAGGCCTTCAGGGCAGCTGGTGGGAGGTGGGAGCAGGCCAGCACAAAGCCGCTTTACCAGGCGGCGATTGGGGCCAGATAGGACTGAAAAGGAGAGGTTGCTACAGATTGCATCCAGAAACTGATCAGGAAACTGGTCATGGCAGGCCTGTAACCAGCCTTGGGCACCTGGTGCCCATGAGACTGCATACCACACAGCTGTCTGGCAGATGGCAGCGGTGCTGGGAGGGGGTTGTGGGGTGGCAGGCTTGGCATGCTGGCAGAGCAAGTAGATGGAGAAGTTGGAAATGCTATAGGGTGGTGCTGGGCCTGAGTGATTCTCGCAGAGGGCCTCCACAGAGATGGCTCGTCGTTGGCGAGGGCTGAGGTGGGCTGAGGGCTGGGAAGTCCTGGGCAGAGGCACACCGGTGCTCAGGCAGTGGAGGAGGGCAGGAGGTGGGGGTGGCGATCCAGATAGGAAGCCCAGTGCCTGGACATCCCAGGAAAGATTGTGCCGGATGCCCCTGGGTGTAGAGGGAGGAACAGGCAGGATCTGGTTAGATCACATTTCTTCCAACTGAAGAGTATGACCCTACCCCAGAGCCCTGCAGAGGGCATAGAAAGCATAGGCTTTTCCAAAAATGAGGTTCCTGAGTGTAGGTGTTACTGGATTAAATGCTAGGATGAAGAAAAGGAGAGAGCTGTGCTGCCAAAGCACAAAATCATCTAGGAACAGCCCCAGTTGGACTCCGTTCTGTCTACCTGACTCCTTCCTTTCTCCTTTTTTCATCTGGTTTTAGGTAGCTTAAACTCAATCCTTGATTGGCCTCATATCAGGAAATCTGCCTAGCAACTGAATATGCCTAACTACACTGACACTGATGTACTGAATTAGTAAGGGAGTAGAGGAATTCAGTCTTTCTTCTTTTTCCATACCCCATCTTTATTAGCTAAAGTTTATTAAGCCAGGTACTGTTCTAAGCAGTTTATACATACAATGTCAACTCATTTCATACCTTACAACAATTCTGCAGTAACTAATATTATCATCTTTATTTTACAAATGGGGAAACTGAGACATAAAGTATGTAACACGCCCAAGTCCACATGGCTAGGAAGAGATGGACAAAGAACCCTAACCCAGACATTCACACTCCAAAACCCCTAAGCCACACTCCTCCCATCAGTTTTCTCCTTGGCTCTATAGGCTGATGTCTTCAGCCTCCAACTCTAGAGTTCCCAGGTCCAACCCCTCAGAACTGGTCTTTTGTTACTTACCAGAGAAGCAGCTGTTGAAGGTTACCTAGGAGGAAAAGAGCAAGAAAGAGAACTACCCCAATCTCACCCATCTTGTTCTACCTCATCCAAGCCCCCTACCCAGCATCACTCACCTCCCTGGCACTGCCCATTGACATCAGGCTCTGGCTGGCCCAGAATGGAAAAGACCTCATCCTGCAGGGAGTGAGTGACACGGAGCAACCCTTCCTGGAAGGCAGCATAGAGGGGGGCCCCCACTGTGCGTAGCAGACCACCCCAAAGAGCTTCCTCAGAGCCCAACTCCCCTGCTGGGGTAAGCAAGCCCAACAAACCCTGCAAAAAGTGAGGGGCTGGCTCCCTCCCATTGAGACCTGTGGCATTGGTGGTGTCCACACTGGACTGCACCTGCACCAGGGCCTGCCAGCGTGTGCCCTCTAACAACAGCAGCAGAGAAGGCAACCAGTCAGCAGCCAGGACACAGTCAGAGGGACCATCACGGGTGCATGGGGGTCGTGTAGGGGCAGGGGGCCCTCCAGGAACTAAGGCTCCCAGCAGTACCTCCACGAGGCCACCCAGCACACCTGCCTGGTGCACCAGGAAGTCCCGGGGAGTTTGTTCCTGTCCCAGCAGTGCCAGCACATCCCCCAGCAGCCCCAGCATTGGCTCCCAGTCTGGGCTGCCTCTCAGTGTCACTAGGAAATCATGGAGCCGGAGAGCTGGGGGCTGGAGAGGTGGGGGCTCTCCCACTGGTCCCTCCCCCATTCTCCCAGGCTCAAAAGAGGAAGAAATGTTGGCCAGGAATGCAGAGAACCGTGAACGGCTGAGGGAACTCTGGGAAGCCTGGTCCAGAGTAGAGAGGAATGATTTCAAGAGAGAGAGACCAGGGTCCAGGGACTGAGGTCCGGTAGGGGTCAGAGTCACTGTAAGGAGAGAAACCAAAGGTCACTAATAGGGAGAAAAAGCCCAGTCAGCCTTGCCCCTGAACACAATTCCCTGCCTGCATGTAAAGATGAAATGAGGTCCCTTTCATTGGCAACAATCTCTGCCCCTCTTCCTTGTCCCTTTAGTATTTTTTTTTCCTATCTGGTTAACCTACACATTCTTACATCTCTTTCTAAGCAACCCTCCCCTTAATCCTCAACACTGTTCTCTGTATCTCTCACCTGTGCAGGACAGCAGCAGGAGCAGCAGTGGGGGCCAGAGGCTCAGAGCCATGTTTCCAGGTAAGCACTGGTACCAGAGGTGAGTTCTGGTTATTCTCACCTTGTGTGGAATAGCCAGGTGAGGGCAGGGCACTATAGGCACCCCGAGGCTCCACTGACATGGTAGTGTGGTCTTTCAAGAAACAATATCTGTAACCTGATAGCAGGTTTGTCACCTGAGCCACTGAATACCTGATCCTTTAGCTCTGGAAAGGGTGTGTTTCTGTGAGAGAAACCAATGATAGGAGATCCCAGGAGGCCCTTGGAGGAATCCAAGGAGTTATTTTGAGTTAGGAGCCAGGGATGCAAAGAGAAGTAAGCAGACATAGAAACAGAGAACTGGAGATCATATGTGTAATCTGGGGGTCTGTAGAAAAATATAAGAAAACAAAGAGGATGCAAAGGAGCTTAAAAAGCAAGTAGGATTCAAGGAAATTGAGGAAGGAAGGAGGCCACAAAGAAAGGAACTGGGCAATCAGGTATAAACTGAAAGGAGGAATGATGCCAGACATGGTGCACGGTACACACCTGTAATTCCAGTGGCTCAGGAGGCTGAGGCAGGAGGATCACAAGTTCAAAGCCAGCCTCAGCAACTTAGCAAGGCCCTGTCTCAAAATAAAAAATAAAAAAGGTCTGGGGATGGCACTCAGTTGTTGGTGCCCCCGGGTTCATTCCTTGGTACCGAAAAAGAGGGGAATGACAACAGAGGTCTGGCCCAAAGATGGATCATTCAGAAAAGGGAGCTGCTTTAGATTCAACCAAGAACCCAAAAATGTTAAGATATGAACAGGACCCAGAGATCACAGAGACCAAACCTTGCAATTTACACATCAGAAGAAAACAGACCCAGAGAGATGTGACTTTCTTATTAGACATTCATATATTTGGGGTTTCTCTTTGTCTCTGGTTCTGTAGCCTAGGTGAAAGTCCTATAAAAAAAATCTAAGAGATAAACCAGATTAATCACTGTGCAAGGAGTTACTATTCCCTCTTGGATTGCTCATAGAATCCTTGGATTGCTCAGAAGGATCCTATTCAAAATAAGCTGGTGATCAGGGTTAAAAGTTATTTCTATCTCTCTTTATATCTTTCCAAAGCTCTTTACTTGACTCCTACTATAAACAGTAATTAACACTGAGATTCCCCCCAAACCTTTTTTTCTGTCTCTCTTTTCTAAGCACCCTTCCTTATCTTCTCACCAAACCTACACATTCAACTCCATTATCAATACTGAGAATCACAGAATTTTAGAGGTGGACGTGACACAAAGAAATCTCTGGTACAAAATTCTCATTTTATACACAAGAAAATTGAGGCCAATGAAATGAAATGATTTGCCCCAAGTTACTAAGGGAGTTGGGATAGTGCTGGGATTTTCCAAAGCCAGTCAAAAGCAGGGACCCGTGAGATAATCGGTTGTATCATTATTTTCAATATTTCCCTTTTGTTCATCAAGAGTACCCTATCTGGGGCTGGGGTTGTACCTCAGTGGTAGAGTACTTGCCTGGCATGTGTGAGGCCCTAGGTTTGATCCTCAGCACCATAAATAAATAAATAAATTTCCACTGACAACTAAAAAAATATTTTTAAAAAGTACCCTATCTAATCTGAAAAGCAGAGAGGAGAATCAGAGAGAAAAGATGACTTGTATTGCCAAAATCTTCCTAGTTTTTGGTTTCAGCTCATCCCGCAGTTCACCTGATTTTCTGCCCTTGATTCTATAATAACTCCCTTATAATAAATTCCCAATCCCACCCCCCCTTTTCTTTTTTGCTTATGGGGTAGCAAAAAATAAGATGGGCTAGGTTCAAATCCTGGCTCCAACATTTACTAGCTGTATGTTCCTGGGGCCATTTCTAAACTCCTGGGTCACAGAGATCTTTTATACAAAAAGTAAAAGTTACTAGTATATAGTTGTAATGAGGATTAAATTTGAAAATGCATTTAAAATATTTAGTAAAAGAGCTGGGGAATATCTCAGTGACAGAGAACTTGCCTAGCAGACATGAGGCTCTGAGTTTGATCCCCCACCACACAAACACACAAAAAGGTACTTAGTACAGTGTCTGCATTTGTTAAGCATCTATTTTGCCATGTACTAGTACAAAATATTTACTGTTACTATTACTATTGAGAAACTGATGTGACTCCATTTTTGAGAAACCAGCCTCTACATCAAAGCTTGTCTAAGGAAGGGGGCGTGACCCTTGTCCTTGGAAAAAACCCACAGACCACTCCTAGGCACATACCCACCCTGCTGAGTTGTTTGTCTGCAAATTAACAGGAGACACCAGGTATCCCTGACTCAGTTAGGCTAGGTGAGGACCCATAGCAACCCCCAAGCAACCACCAATCAGCATGAGACAGGGAAAATACCAGATGACCCCCTAGTATTTTATGGTGGTTGATAACATGTTGGGAAACCATGTAGTTTAGCACATACACCCCTCATGGATTAAACCAACCAGTTCAAACAAATTCCCCTCTTGTATTAACCAATCACCCTTACCCAACTTGTTCCCGCCAGTGAATGTGCAAATCAATGTTAAGAGTTGTTGTTTGACTTTCCTGAGGTGTAAAATGATTTGCTATGTGATGTTGTGACGCATAGAGTATCCCCCAAAAATCTATAAATCCTCATTGAACAAAGGACTGGGACTCACTCCTCCATACCTTTGTGTCAGAAACAGTTGTGAGTCCAGGCTCGAGCTTGCAATAAAGACTCTTGTGTGATTGCATCGGATTTGGCTCCTGGAAGTCTATTGGGGTCCTACGAATCTGGCATTATACTATTATCAGAGTAATAGTAGTGTTGCTGTTAGTATTATTCAGAATGAATTATTTTATTTAAAAAGAATCTTAGTTAATACAGAAAATTATTAGCCAGAAATAGTATCTTGAGTGAAAGACCTTTAGAACAAATATAGTCACCTCTTGATATTCCAGGACCCCCTAAGGATACCAAAATATGCAGATGCCCAAAATCCTTATATAAATGGAATAGTATTTGGGCTGGGGTTGTAGCTCAGTGGTAGAGCTCTTGCCTAGCACATGTGAGGTCCTGAGTTCAATTCTCAGCACCACATATAAATAAATAAAATAAATGTATTGTGTCCACCTACAATTAAAAAAATATATTAATTAAATAAATAAATGGAATAGTATTTGCTTATGACCTATATACATCTTCCTGTGGATTTTAAATCATCTCTAGATTACTGACAATATCTAATACATTGTAAATGCTATACAAATAGTTCTTATATTGTTTGGGGAATAATGACATAAAAAAGTCTGTATCTGTTGAGCACAGATGAAATTTTTTAAGAATATTTTATATCTACGTGTGATTGAATCTGCAGATGTGGAACATGTGGATACAAAGGGCTGACTGGATAGAACATTTTGAGTCAAACAGGGATGGGAACAATAAGGACTCCCTCAAACCAGATGCAGATTTTTCTTGGCTGTCCACATGATGCTGGAGTAAGCAGTTGGTTAAGTAATTATCTTGCTAATAAGAATTTAGACTATATGCTAACCAAGAGTTTAGAGTTTATGGCAAATTTATTAGGCTTTTTGACTATGTTGATTACTACTACTAATTTGCTAAGGTTCAACAATAACAAGGCAAGTCCCAATCTGTAAATGACCAAAAAGAAAGACAAATAGAACCAGCAAACTGAAATTACAGGGGTCCAGAACAAAAAAGTAATCATGTGTCCTGCTAAAGTGAATGGATGAGACTGGTGGAATGACTGTGATCTGGCAATTGGAATGGATACACCTGGGGAAGCCAAAGGAGCTGAGAACCCTGAAATTTCCTTACTTCCCAAAACGTTCCAAAAGGGCACTTGCTGACTGACAAGAATAAATAACTTCCTTTGTAAAGTAGATTATTTTTCTCCCTTTTGGTCTGATTTTGGAACTAAAATATTTGTTACTTACTAGAAACTCAAGTATTTCCCACATTTTCCAGATCCCTTGCAGTTAGGTGAGTTCAGTTGATGAGTTCTGTCCAGCAGATTGTGACTGACCAAAGAATTTAAGAGCAGCAAATTATCCTTCTTAACAGTCTTTCTGTTGAGGCAACATAGAAATTGCACGTTGAGACGGTAGTGTTATAAGATCTGAAGTTCCAACTCACAGCATTTATAGTAGATCCTCATTATTTACAAGTTGTGTGGTAGTGACTTCACCTCATCACTAAATTTATTTGTAATACCAAATTCAATACTTATAGTGCTTTTGAGGTTCCTCACAGACATGTGCAGCACTGTGAAAAGTTTGTGTTACCAGACATACAAATTGCCAGTTAAGGTCAAACAAAGTAATGGTCTGCCTTTTGTTTTAGCTCTCATGCTATATATATATATATATATATATATATATATTTTTTTTTTTTTTTTTTTTTTTTTTTTTTTTTTTTGGTGCCACATTTTTTATAGCTTTGTGATTTTTGTTGGTGATTTCGCTGTTTAAAATGGCCCTCAAGCTCAGTGCTGAAGTGTTGTGTGGTATTCTTAAGTGCAAGTAGGCAATGATGTGCTTTACAGAGAAAATGTTGTTGTTGCTTTTTAATAATTATTTTTTAGTTGTAGTCGGACACATGTACATAATACATGTTTAGGTGGACATAACACCTTTATTTCACTTATTTATTTTTTATGTGGTGCTGAGGATCAAACCCAGGGTATTGCACGTGCGAGGTGAGCTCTCTACCGCAGAACCACAACCCCAGCCCCAAGAGAAAATGTTTTAGATAAAATTCATTCACAGATGAATTATAGAGCTGATGGCCATGAGTCCAATGTCAACAAATGAACACACATTAAATAAAGTGTCTTTAAATAGAAACACATAAGGAAACAAGTTTATGTATGATAATTTGATAAAAATGTGGCCAGAAAGACTGGGGTTATGGCTCAGTGGTAGAACACTTGCCTAGCACGTGTGAGGCACTGGGTTCAATACTTAGCACCACATAAAAATAGATAAAAAGGGCTGGGGTTTTGGCTCAGAAGTAGAGCACTTACCTAGCATATGCGAGGCCCTGGGTTTGATCCTCAGCACCACATAAAAATAAATAAATAAAATAAAGATTGTACCCAACTACAACTAAAAAATAAATATTTTAAAAAAATAGATAAAATAAAGGTGTTATGTCCACCTAAAAAACATATTTTTTTAAAAAATGTGATGATAAATCTCACAAGAGCCTAACCCCATATTTCCTATAGCAGTGATGGTTCAGTATTCACTAATTCAGTTGTTTGCACCAACTTTATAGAACATAACTACCGCAGAGGTGGGGATATAAGCTCAGCAGTAGAATGCTTGCCTGGCATTCATGAAGCCCTGGATTGGATCCCCAGCATTGAAAACAAAACAAACAAACAAACAAATGAAAACTACCACCACCAACAACAAAATGAATAAAACTAGTTAGAATTTGTAGTGCAAGATGCAAAAAATGGCTGAGGACCACACGTTTAAAACTTGGAATAAAAATAAAAATTTTAAAAAAACTTGGAAAGAAGAAGATGGCCAGCAAAAACCAAGTAGACATTGAAACCAGCTACAGGAAAACCTAAAAAGAGGTCATACAACCAAAAAAGAAGAAAAATTTAACCCACTAAGTCCCATTGTGCCTGAGGTGGGACACAGAAAAAATTAAACTGAGCAACAAATAAACTACTTATGTTAACTTTTGAAGTAAACATCATGTTTTTAGAGTTATATTCTTTTGAGAAAAGTAATAGGTGAATGATTGGGGTGTCAGAAAAAATATATTTTTTTATATTTGTGGTGCTAGGGATTGAACTCAGGCCCTTGAGCATGCTAAATCTACCACTGAGTCACATCCACAACCCTGAATATATATGTGTGTGTGTGTGTGTGTGTGTGTTTGTGTGTGTATATATATATATATATATAAAATATACAAAGGATATATGTTATTGCTGCAGTCTGGCTGGGCACAATCAGGAGCCACTTGTCAAAAGAAACTAACTTTATTTTTAGAACCACACACACCAAACAAAACAGCCTCTCAGGAAAACCCCTCAGAGCCCCAACTGCCACCACCGGCTTCCCACAAGCCTCTCTCTCCCACACAAGCTTCTCCCCACCTCCCACAATCCTCCTGCTCTTGAGGCCGATTGGCTGGGTCACGTGGGCGGAGCCAAAAAAGTCCCCCAATGAGCAGCTCCGTGGTCTGAAAGGGCAGGGAAACAGCCCAATGAGCATCACCGCAGAGGAGCCAATCAGCTAGATGTTGCTGGGGCTGCTGTGAGCCAATCATCAGCTGGCAGTCTGAAAGTTTGCTGGCAGCTGGAAGTTTGCTGGGGCCCCTTCGGCTGTGGCTCTCAACATCTCCCCCTCTCTGTTTAAACAACAAGCATGTGGCTTAGGGACCGTGCCTGCCTTAGGTTGTCCAATAGTACATATGGTCCTTAGGTTGGTACCATTGCAATTGGATCTTACCCGTCACTGACTACCGGTCCAGTATACAGCCACACCTGTGGAGAGGTCTTTGTACCAGCAGGGGGGTGAGGTTCTTTGCCTCACCTCTGTTGGCCCCCAAATTTTAGCTGGACGATCATGACAAGCAGAAGGGAGGAAGATACACCAAGCCAATTGATGGCTCCTTTTGGAAAAATTGTACCACCAATGACATCATCAGCAAAAATACCCCAACACTACCACAAGTCGCTGCACCAACAGATAGTTCACAATGCATACAGGTGAGCTCATAATGTGTCCAGGCAAGTTCTGCAAGCAGTTCAGTGATGGCTATTGTAGAAGCTGTAGATTGGTTTTATCTTTGACTTCACCAGCACTGGGATGAAGATAGGAATTCTGGCAATAATGGCTAAAGAAAAAATTATGTAACATTACAGAAGGCACTAAAAGAAAACAATTTTCTTAACAATTTACATTATCTTCACTGGCACTGGGATGAAGATAGGAATTCTGGCAATAATGGCTAAAGAAAAAATTATGTAACATTACAGAAGGCACTAAAAAAAACAATTTTCTTAACAATTTACATTATCTTTAAGAGAATTATTAAATAGAATGAAAAGGAAAGGTGAAAGTAAACAAACAGATCTGTTAACCTTCTTTTTTGTTTACATATTAAAACAATCCTCAACAGTTGTTTACCCAATTTAAATTAAACCATATAAATCACGTGAAAAAAAATATTTGGATCCATTTTATCATGAGTGCTCATCATATATGATATATGGACATACATACATTCAAACATATAACACAAAACACAAGTGTGCACACATAATATAATACATACAACACATAACATTATAGTAAAGGCCTTATAACTTTTTACAGATGAAATCTCCGTTGCAATGTTTAAAAACTCTATAGTCAAAAAAAATAGAACTGATCAGCAAAACATTAACCTAGGTCTGTAAGAGCTCAAAAAACAAAATAGAACTTCATGATATGGCAAAGGGCAATAATAAAATAGATATTGAAAAAAGCATCCTGGTTCTGTTGCAGATGTAAGAATAGCCAAACTGGAGTTTTGGATATCAGTTGTTATGGATTTGAGCCAAATCATCTTCTTTTTGGTCTGTAGAAATCGCTTTAGTTAATCTTTCTGGAATCCAAATCGGCTGCTGTTCTCCCTGTGGAAACACATAAACAGACCCCCGACTCCAGACAATTACTGGGTCAGGACCTTTCCATTGTCCTGTTAGAATATCCTTCCAAAGTACCTTGGGCTTATGTACATTTTTTGGACACATATGCCTTTCCGCAGCACTAAGTCCTGATGAATCCAAATTTAAAAAGTTTAGAGTAAAAAGGGTTATTTTAAGTTTATCTTTGGGGAATATATACCCCTTCCCAATTCCTTCTTTTTGCTTTAATAAGTACATTTTAATAGTTTGATGAGCTCTTTCAACTATGCCTTGTCCCTGTGGATTGTATGGGATTCCTGTTATATGAGTAATGCCAAATGTTGAGCAAAATTGTTTAAAAGAGGTAGAAGTATAACCAGGGGCATTATCTGTTTTTAACTGTTTTGGAACACCCACAGTGGCAAAATTTTGTAAGCAATGAGCTATAACATCTTTAGTTTTTTCTCCGGCATGAAGGGAGCCCATCAAAAATCCAGAAGAAGTATCAACTGTAACATGCAAATATTTTAATTTTCCAAATTCTGGCAAGTGTGTGACGTCCATCTGCCAAATATGGTTAGGTATCAATCCTCTAGGATTGACTCCAAGATTAACTTGTGGTAAAAAGTTCACACAATTTTGACATTGTTTTATTATTTGTCTAGCTTGTTCCTTAGTTATTTTAAAACGCTTTTGTAAAGTATTAGCATTGACATGGAACTTTTTATGAAAATTTATAGCTTCTTCTAGTGTAGAGAAAATATGTATGTCATGTGTAGTTTTATCTGCTAAACCATTGCCCAAACTAAGGGCTCCAGGCAATCCTGTATGTGCCCTGATATGTCCTATAAAGAATGGATCTTTTCTGTCCCAGATTAGACTTTGTATAGTGGAAAGCAAAGAGAAAACAGTAGAAGAAGGGGAAATCCTACCAGCATCTTCAAGAGATACTATAGCATTAACTACATACTGACTATCAGAAAATAAATTAAATACAGAATCTTTAAACATCACAAAAGCTTGTAAAACTGCATTAAGCTCTACCTTTTGAGCTGATTGTTTGGGTACTAAAAATGTAAAAGTTTGATCAGGGGTAACTACTGCTGCTGTACCATTATTTGACCCATCAGTGAATATATTTGGAGCATTCATGATAGGTGTTTTTCTTGTCATTTTTGGAAAAATTACAGGATGCAATGACCAAAAAGACAATAAAGGATTAGATGGTAAGTGGTTATCAAATGAAACATTAGATTTGCACATGATTATTGCCCAAGTATTTAACTCATTAGCTAACTCATCAATTTGATTCATAGTATATGGAGTAATAATTTTATTGGGAGAAATTCCAAACACTCCCTTTGCTGCTTTTATTCCTTTGAGTATTAATTGTCCTACAGCCTCAGGATACCTAGTAAGAATAGTGTTAGGAGAATAAGATAAATGTATCCATAATAATGGACCTTCTTGCCAAAATACTCCTGTAGGAATATTTTTTGTTGGTAGTACAATAAATAATAAAGGCAAAGTTATATCAATTCTATCCAAATGCATATTTTCCATATATGTTTCAATGATTTTTAATGCCTTTCTTGCTTCAGGCGTTAACATTCGGGGTGAATTTGGATCTGATGGACCTTTTAGGATATCAAATAAAGGTCCCAACTCTCCTGTTGGTATACCTAAATAAGGCCTTATCCAATTTATGTCTCCTAATAACTTTTGAAAGTCATTAAGTGATTTGAGTTGATCTACTCGTATTTGAATTTTTGGTGGACGGACAATGGTTGAGGATAATAGAACTCCTAAATAATTAATTGGAAAATTTAATTGTACTTTATTGCTATCTCTAGATTATAATTTTTTAATAAGTTTGTAAGTGTGGCATAACATTCTAGCAATGTGTTTTTATCTTTGTGTGCTAATAATACATCATCCATATAGTGAAATATTTGTAGTTCAGGATTTTGATTTCTAAGTGGCTGGATTACTTTGTTAACATAAATTTGACACATAGTTGGGCTGTTAGCCATCCCTTGAGGGAGTACTTTCCATTCATATCTCTGATCAGGACCTTCATGATTCAGTGCAGGGATAGTAAATGCAAAACGTGGACTATCCTCAGGATGAATTGGAATTGAAAAAAAACAATCTTTAATATCTATAACTAAAACATACCAGGTTTTTGGCAAAGCAGACAACTGAGGAATCCCTGATTGAGCAGGTCCCATAATAACCATCTCATTATTAATGGCTCTTAAATCTTGCAATAATCTCCATTTACCAGATTTCTTTTTGATGACAAAAATGGGAGTATTATGGGGAGATACAGAAGGTTGTATATGTCCTTCCGCTAATTGTTGTTTGACCGGGTCATGGGCTGCTTGTATCTTTTCTTTAGTCAGGGGCCACTGAGGAACCCATACTGGTCTTTCTGATTTCCAAGTAATTTTTATTGTCTCAGTGGCCCTTTCTGAAAATCCAACCCATGTCTGTCTGTTCCTTGATCTATTTGTATTGGTGCTGCTATACCTTGTTCTTGTTTTTCTAATCTTTTTCCTTTCCTAAAACATTGTCTAGTCATAATAGTGGGTGCATTTTGGTTGATGTTATTTGTTAATGTCAAACCTAATTGATCTAGGACATCTCGTCCCCATAAATTTACGGGAAGATGATCCAATACATATGGCTGTATAGTTCCTTCACATCCTTCAGGATCCTTCCAATCTAATACCATTGCACTTCTATGGGGATTAGTTGCCACTCCTAGGCCTCGAAGCGTTTGAGTGGCTTGTTGTAATGGCCAATGTTTTGGCCATTCTTGACGAGAGATGATGCTAAGGTCTGCACCTGTATCCAGTAGCCCATTAAATTCATGTCCTTGAATATTTAGTTTTAGCATGGGGCGAGAATCTAAATTTAAAGAAAGCATAGCCCAATCTACACCTGTGGAGCCTAATCCCTTGGAACCTCTTTCTACAGTACGACTGGAAAATTTATCATGTAGGCTGGGTATTATTAGTAACTGTGCTATTCTATCTCCTGGTGAAATTACTGATATACCCTTTGGAGAACTGGCTATAATTTTTATTTCACCTTCATAATTGGGATCAATTACCCCAGGACTTATCGTAAGTCCTTTTAGAGTAGAAGAGCTGCGTCCCAATAATAAGCCTACTGTTCCTTTGGGAAGAGGTCCTTTCACCCCTGTGGGAATGATTTGAACTCCCATCTCTGGAGTTAGTACTGCTCTGGCGGAGGCGCAGATGTCCAACCCTGCGCTCCCTCTGGTTTGTCTGATGAGGGATCTGATGGACAATGTGTCCTGGGCACTACCCTGATGGGGTTGCTCGGTTCCTCCAGTGCTCCGTATATTTGTGGTTTTGGGCCCCGGAGCATTGGGCCCCCCTGTCCATTTTTTGGCAATGGAGCCTGATGCCTTTCTCCACGATATCGTGGATAAACACCTGGTCCTTGTTCATTTTTTGATAATGGAGTACCCTCTATGGTGGTTTGAGAACGGCATTCATTAGTCCAATGTCTCCCTCTACGGCATCGTGGGCAAATACCTGGTATTCTACTCCTTTGATACCTAGTTTTGTTAAACCCTCCTCCAATGGGGCAATTCCTTTTAAAATGTCCTGTTTGTTCACAATTGTAGCATGTTCTTGGCCTGGCATCTAAAGCCTGTTTTACTGCAGCTGCCACAATTTGCCCTTGTTCATTAATGTCTCTGGCATCTAAAGCCTGTTTTACTGCAGCTGCCACGACTTGCTCTTGTTCATTAATGTCTCTACATAATTTAATATATGTGTTTAAATCTTCATGTTTCCATGGTCTAATGATATCTCTGCACCAACGATTCGCTTGTTCATAAGCCAGGTGTTTTAGTAATGGCATTGCTTGTTCTGTATTCCCAAAAACTCTGGTAGCTGTTTGAATAAGCCTATCTACAAATTCAGCATAAGGTTCATTAGCTCCTTGTATTACCTTAGATAATTGACCTTGTAAACCTCCATGTCCTTGTAAAGTCTTCCATGCCTTAATTGCATCTACAGCAATTTGTGCATATACACCAGGATCATATGCAATTTGTTGCTGCTGATCCTCATAAGGTCCCTTTCCTAACAACATATCTAGATTTTTCTGAGGATAACCAGCTGCTGCATTTCGCCTAGCCGTCTCCTTGCAAAATTCCTCATTGGCAACCTTCCATAACAGGTATTGTCCTCCATTTAGCACAGCTTTACACATATTAGCCCAATCTGCTGGCGTCATGTTCAAGTTGTTAATGGATTCGACCATGCTTACAGTGAAGGGTGCTTGAGGACCATAGGTTGTTACAGCCTCTTTTAGCTGCTTCACTGTTTTGAAATTTAAAACATGGTAAAATCGCTGCCCTCCTGCCTCAAATACAGGGCATGTTAATATTTGAGATCTTGTCTCAGGATCCCAACTATCAACTGCGGGGGTTGGGGACCTCCCAGCATATGGAGGTGACCTTGTTAGTTGGACACTTATGTCCTCTGGTGATAGAAAGGTGTTAGTAGCAGTCTCCTGTAGAGGTGGTGCTGTTGGTTGGACACTTACACCCTCTGGTGATAGAAAGGTGTTAGTAGCAGTCTCCTGTTGTAACTTTCAAAAGAAACTAACTTTATTTTTAGAACCACACACGCCAACCAAACAGCCTCTCAGGAAAAACCCTCAGAGCCCCAACTGCCACCACCGGCTTCCCACAAGCCTCTCTCTCCCACACAAGCTTCTCCCCACCTCCCACAATCCTCCTGCTCTTGAGGCCAATTGGCTGGGTCACGTGGGTGGAGCCAAAAAAGTCCCCCAATGAGCAGCTCCGTGGTCTGAAAGGGCAGGGAAACAGCCCAATGAGCATCACTGCAGAGGAGCCAATCAGCTAGATGTTGCTGGGGCTGCTGTGAGCCAATCATCAGCTGGCAGTCTGAAAGTTTGCTGGCAGCTGGAAGTTTGCTGGGGCCCCTTTGGCTGTGGCTCTCAACATGTTATGATTTCCAACTTATTTTAATGTACCTGTGTCAATTTAATTGAAATATTTGCAGAATTAAAAACTTTGGACTTGATGAGTTAATAAAGGTACACGATCAAAACAATCTGAAATAATAAAGGTACATGATCAAAACAATTGAACTTTGTCGATTTAGTTAAACTTGAATAAATTTCCCAGAATTATTTTCCCTGTTTTTGTTTTTACAGTCCTGGGAACTGAACCCAGGGCCTTACACATGCTAGGCAAGTATTCTACCACCAGAGCTACATTCCTAGCCCTTTTAATATATGTATGTATTTATTTATTCTAATCTGTTATATAGGAAAGCAGATTTCATTTCAAAACATAGTACATATATAGAGAACAATTTTTCGTGTCTGGTTATCCACAAAGTAGAGTCACACCATTCATGTCTTCATTCATGTACTTAGGGTAATGATGTCCATTCCACCATCTTTCCTATCCCTCTGGCCCCTCCCTTACCCTCCCTCTCCTTTGCCCTATCTAAAGTTTCCTCCCATGCTCCCCCACCCTGACCCCATCCCCATTATGGATCAGCATCCTCATATTATAGAAAACATTTGGCATTTGTTTTTTTGGGACTGGCTACTTCGCTTAGCATAATACTCTCCAACTCCATCCATTTACCTGCAAATGCCATAGTTTTATTCTCTTTTAATGCTGAGTAATATTCCATTGTGTATATATACCATAGTGTCTTTATCCATTCATCTACTGAAGGGAATCTCGGTTGGTTCCACAGTTTAGCTATTGTGAATTGTGCTGCTATAAACATTGATGAGGCTGCGTCACTGTAGTATGCTGTTTTTAAGTCCTGTGGGTATAAACCAAGGAGTGGGATAGTTGGGTCAAATGGTGGTTCCATTCCAAGTTTTCCAAGGAATCTCCATACTGCTTTTCCAGAATTGGTTGCACCAATTTGCAGTCACACCAGCAAAGTATGAGTGTGCCTTTTTCCCCACATCCTTGCCAACACTTATTGTTGTTTGTATTCTTAATAGCTGTCATTCTGACTGGAGTGAGATGAAATCTTAGTTTTGATTTGCATTTCTCTGATTGCTAGAGATACTGAACATTTTTTAATATATTTGTTGATTAATTGTATATCATCTCTGAGAAGTGTCTATTCACCTCCTTAGCCCATTTACTGATTGGGTTATTTGACTTTTTTGGTGTTAAGTTTTTTGAGTTTTTAATATATCCTGGAAATTAGTGCTCTATCAACATGCATGTGGTAAAATTTGTTCCCATTCTGTAGGCTCTCTAGTCACCTCACTGATTGTTTCTTTTGCTGAGAAGCTTTTCAGTTTGAATCCAGCCCATTTATTGATTCTTGATATTATTTTTTGTACTATAGGAGTCTTTTTTTTAAAAAAATATCTTTTATACCTTTATTTTGTTTACTTTTATGTGGTTCTGGGGATCAAACCCAATGCCTCACGTGGGCTAGGCAAGTGTTCTACCACTGAGCCACAACCCCAGCCCTAGGAGTCTTATTAAGGAAGTCGGGGCCTAATCCAACATGATCAAGATTTGGGCCTACTTTTTCTTCTATAGGCACAGGATTTCTGGTTTACTTCCTAGGTCCTTATCCACTTTGAGTTGAGTTTTGTGCATGATGAGAGATAGGGGTTTAATTTCATTTTGCTGTATATGGATTTCCAGGTTTTTCTTCCAGGTTTTTTTTTTTTTTTGTTTGTTTGTTTTTGTTTTTTTGAAAGAGAGTCTTCCTAAGTTTCCCAGGCTGGCCTGAAACTTTTGATCCTCCTGCCTCACTTTCTGAATCTCTGGGATTACAGGCGTGTGCCAGTTTGCCTGGCTCTATTCCTTGTATGTTTCTATGTTATAGTTGGCCAACAAGAGCAATCAGTGTGAGATTTTGGAGGAAGAAGTGAAGCAGTAAAAACTTCTGTTTACAAGTGATGACAAACAGACACAGAGGATCAGGAGAGAGTTCCAGTTTTTTTCTCATTGAAGTAAGGAATAAAAACAGGGAGTCAGTCCAATAAAGTATCCTCATTTGGTCCTCAGCAGGCTTTTATGGGAAAGCCTCAGTTACCCTTATACCACTCAGAAGAATCCAGCTAATTTTCAGTGCAGAAACATGAGTGTAATCTTATACTAGACTACAGTATACACTGTTGAGTAGAGACTAGACCCTGTTGTACCCCAAGTACTTTCAACTATTACTGATACAATGGAGTAAATAAATTATCTGTTAAGTAAATAAATTGAATCTACTCCATGTATTTGTAGCCCACATTATAGAAGCTAAGAACTCTATTATAGTGATGAAATTACTGTTTCCATCTGGACAAAGAATTAAAATGTTCACTTCAGAGAAGGGACAATTCTTTATAAAAGAATTTCAATTTAGAATTATAGAAAGAATGAGAGAAATATAATACTACTGTAGTAATTACTGTAAATAAGATCCACCTTGCTGAAATTTGTGGGCAAAAGTTTAAGGAGAAATAAAATACTTACATAACTTCAAATTATCTTCATCTCACACCATTCAGAATGACAGTTATAAAGAAACCCATAAATAATAATAACTGCTTGAGAAGATGTGGAGAAAAAGGAACACTTTACACTGTTGGTGGGAATGTAAATTAGTACAACCACCATGGAAATCAGTATGGAGTTTCCTCAAAAGACTAGGCATGGAAATCACTGGGCGCAATGGCGCACACCTGTAATCTCAGCAGCTTGGGAGGCTGCGGTAGGAAGATGGCAAGTTCAAAGCCAACCACAGCAACAGCAAGGAGCTATCCCACTTCTCAGTTTATACACAAAGGACTTAGAATCAGCATACTACGTGATACAGCCACATCAATGTTTATAGCAGCTCAACTCACAATAGCTAAACTATGGAACCAACCTAGATGCCCTTCAACAGATAAATAGATAAAGAAAATCTGGTAGATACATACAATGAATATTATTCAGCCTTAAAGAAGAATGAAATTATGGCATTTGCAGGTAAATGGATGGAGCTGGAGAATATCATGCTAAGCAAAATAAGCCAAAACCAAAGGCCAAATGTTTTCTCTGATAAGCGACACTAATCCATAAGGGGGGGCGGGAGGGTAGGTGGGGAAGAATGAAGGAACTTTGGATTATGCAGAAAAGAATGAGGGGAAGGGAAGAGGTGTGGGGATGGGAAAGACAGTGCAATTGAGAAACTAGCCTCTACCTCAGAGCAAAGCCTGTCGAAGGAAGAGGGCATGGCCCTTGTCCTTGGAAAAACCCACAGAGCACTCTTAGGCACAGATGACCCTCCCAGTAGTTTATGGTGGTTGATAACATGTTGGGAAACCATGTAGTTCAGCATGTACACCCCTCGTGGCTTAAACCAATCAGTTCAAACGAATCCCCCTCTTATAGTAACCAATCACCCTTACCCAATTTGTTCCTGCCAGTGAATATGCTAATCATGTTTTAGAGTTGTTTGGAGGCTGCGGTAGGAAGATGGCGATTCCCCCCCCACACACACACTGTGTGATGATTTGCTAAAGAGATGCTATGATGTATGTGAAGTCCCTGCCTTCCCCAAAGAGTGTATAAAACTGCTGCAAACCCTGGGCTCGGGGCCTCTCAGCATCACCAGTTGCTGTGTGCATGCAAAGGACCAAGCTAGCTCACAATAAACACCTTTTTGCTGCTTACATCGCTCTTGGTCTCTGGTGGTCTTTTGGGGGTCTCGGATACCAAGATACCACCTTTGGCCCCCTTCTCCCTTGCGGGAGAAGTCTATGTTACCTGTTTTTAAATAAACCCTGTTTCATTTGCTTGCCTCGGTGTGCTTCTTTAATGTTCAAACTTCAACATGTGGGGAAGCAGGACTCGTCACCAATAACCTCACCAATAACCAGTGGTATCATTACCAGCCACACTAAGCAAAGCTCCTCACAGAACATCTACTTTGTGGGTAGCATATGTAAGATTAGATACTGCTTCCTTATTCTGTTTTATTACATTTATTGTCTTCTGATTGCCACTCAAACGCTTCGAGGCCTAGGAGTGGCAACTAATCCCCATAGAAGTGCAATGGTATTAGATTGGAAGGATCCTGAAGGATGTGAAGGAACTATACAGCCATATGTATTGGATCATCTTCCCGTAAATTTATGGGGACGAGATGTCCTAGATCAATTAGGTTTGACATTAACAAATAACATCAACCAAAATGCACCCACTATTATGACTAGACAATGTTTTAGGAAAGGAAAAAGATTAGAAAAACAAGAACAAGGTATAGCAGCACCAATACAAATAGGAACTCGTGATCCTCCCTCTTCAACCTCCAGGGTAGCTGAGATACAGATTACTTGGTGATTTTAAGAGGAACTACTTAGGATGGGCAGATTTTAGTCTTGTATGTTCCCTGATGTATCCCAAGTGCCTATAGCAGTATCTAGAACTTAGGAACTCAACAAATATTTGTTGAATAAACTTCTGATAGAATTAATGTTAGACCATTTTCCTTGAGGAAAGAGTTAAATAATGAGGCAGCACAGCATGCACAGACCATTCAAAGTCAGTTATAAAAACTCAGAAGGGAATCGTTTGAGAAAGTCCATCAGATACCTATAAAATGCTTTTGATCTCTCTCTCTTTTTTTTTTTTTTTTTGTGGTGCTGGAGAGAATCTCAGGGTCTCACCCATACCAGGCAAGTGGTCTACCACTGGATCATACCTCCAGCCTCTGCTTTTGAATCTTTACTATGGAGGATGGGACCTGAAATTCTGCACTTATCGCAAACTACCAGCCACACTGAGAAAAGCTCCTCACAGAACAACTACTTTGTGGGTAGCATACATAAGATTAGATACTGCTTCCTTACTCTGCTTTATTATATTTATTGTTTTCTGATTGCCACCTTCCATGGATACTTCAGTTCAGATCTTACTGGACCATTACTTTTCTCTTGAAGTTTTGTCTTGCCCCTAAAGATGTTACTCTAGAATGGTTTCCCTGTCTTTTTAGCTATTCTCTTTCTAGCTTCTTTGGTAGCTCTGCTGCTTTCTCCTATCATTTAAATATTCCTATTTCCCAGGTTTCTATTTCCAGCCCTCTTCTATTAGTACTAAATAGAAATCCTTTGTTACCCCTAATTCTAGTAATTCTAGGTATATAATTGTGCCTAAAAATGGCATTTTCAATTATTCTTCCTAAATATATATGCCATATTTCTTATGATGGAATTTTTACTACAATGTTACATATTTTGTTCTTCATTTTATGAATGACTAAAATGTCTTTTCTTGAAATGCAATATTGCTCTTAATTTTGGATAGTCTTTACGTACTTCATTTTAAATTGAGATAATTCACATAAAATTTACCACTTTAAAGTATATAATTCCATGTTTTAAAAAATATATTATGTTGTTGGCCAGGCGCAGTGGCACATGCCTATAATCCCAGCAGCTCAGGAGGCTGAGATAGGAGGATCATGAAAAGTGAGGTGCTAAACAACTCAATGAGACTGTGTCTCTAGATAAAATACAAAATATGGCTGGGAATGTGGCTCAGTGGTTATATAATTCCAGAACATTTTCATCACCTCAAAAATAAACACTATATCTATTAGCAATAAGTCCCATTTCCTCCCCAAATCCCTAGGCAACCACTAATCTACTGTCTTCTTAGATTTACCTATTCTGGAAATTTCCATTCATTTTCACTTTCCCTATCTTGACCTTTCTGCCAGACATACTCTTAAGTAATGATGACCAGAAGAGTTGCCTTCCTACCACCCATTCATCCCTTCCCCATTGCAGTTATAGCCCTTAAGGTTAGGTATGACTGACCTTACCTCCCGTTCCAGGAGAAAGCCTAAATTAGTCATCCTATCCACCTTACCTCTATGATTGGTTTAGGAGTAAGCCTATGACCTAACCCTCTACCACTGAGCCACAACCCCAGCCCTGACTTAACTTCTTGATGCAATCAGTGATGCTCAGGATGTGTGAGTGTGTGGGTTGCCCAAATCTTTTTTTTTTTTAATTTTGTTTTAATATTTATTTTTTAGTTGTAGTTGGACACAATACCTTCATTTATTTATTTATTTGTTTATTTATTTATTTATTATTTTTATGTGGTGCTAAGGATCAAACCCAGGGCCTCGCACGTGCTAGGTGAGCCCTTGCCCAAATCTTAAGTGTACAGCGCATTGAACTTTTATATGTGTATTTACCTGTGTAACCACCATGCAGATCAAGTTGTAGAACATCACAATACTCCAGGTTCCTCATGCCTTCTCCTAGATAGTGGCTTCACTCCAAGAATAACCACTATTCTGACCCAAAGCTCAGTTTCGTTTTGTTCAATGATTGAGAAAGGAGTCATGGTCTCTCCACCCCTGGTTATGAGCAAATAGGCATATAGGTCTAGAAGTTTCAGAAAATCATCTGGCTAACTGAGTGAAGCCAGCCTAGAGAGCATGGACACGTGGAAGAGAGCAGACATGAGAGGACTGCAGAGAAAAGAACCACAGCTGTGACAACAGTGAATCTTTATTGAAAAGTCAATAGAGTAAGCTATTTTATTGTATAAATGGTTTAAATTTAATCTTTCTTAACTTAGAATTTTTAACCTGCTTTAGACTCTTAGCTCTGTCTCTAATTTGGTATGTGCCCTTGGGCAACTTTTTTTTTTTTTTTTTTTTTGGCAGTACTAGGGGTTGAACCCAGGAATGCTCTACCTCTGAATTCTGACATAGTCTTTTTTGTGTTTTATTTTGACAGAAGGTCTTACTAAAGTTTCTGACCTTGAACTTGGGGATCCTCTTGCCTTAGCCTCTGGTATTATGAGCATATATCACTGAGCTCAGCCTTACTTATTTTTTTTTTAGAGGCATGTATTTTATCTTACTTAATTTTTTTAAGTCTCAATTTTATCATCTCCAAAAAATAAGAGAAAAATATCTTTCATATGTGGTTATCTTATGGAATATATAACTATATTGCATATATAGAGTATTATTTATAGCATATATTCATAATACTATATTTTATAAAAACTATAAATATTCATAATATTATACCTTCATCCATGTCACTCAAGTGATAGAATTTTTAATAATAAACATTTCAACTGAGTTGAGTCATCCAATAATGAAATGGGATCTCTTCTATGTAGTAAATCACCAATAACTACTAACAATAATAATGGCTAGATAATCACCTTTTCAATGAGGTTTTAAAAGATGTTCCTGTGGGGATGTAATTCAGTGGTAGAGCACTTGCCTAGCATACAGGAGGCCCATCCACAGCACTACACATACACACAAAGGTTTTCCTGCATTGATGTGAGATAGATTAAGTCTGAGGTCCTTCAAAACACTAAAAATCTGTGTAACATGTTGATTTGAATACTGCTCTGAGCAATGGTAAAAAAAAAATTGGAATAAAAAAATATATCTTTCAGCACAGAAATGGGTATAAAATGTCTGACTGAAATTAATGGTGCCTGGGGAGCATCTGAACAATTTTTGGTCCAGACTACTGCCTAATTCTAGAATCAAAATAAAACCAATTAAGATCAGAAAGAAAGAAAAAAAGCATTAATGGTGCATAAGAGAAGTAATGTCAGTAGACAATGGAAACAAACAACACTTTTTTGTTGCTGTACTAACAACAGCTCTGAGAATCTCTTCCCACAGAGTGCTTTATAGACTGCCTTAGGGAAAGCAGAGGTTGCAAGAAGGGTAGAAGATTACAAGATTAAATGATAAAGTTAAAAAAAATAAAAAAGAGCTGTAGAGAGAATGGAATGGCAAGAAGCACAGGCACCATGAGCATCTGAACTAATTTTTTTGCCTGACCTTATGCTTTCAGTGTCCCTATGTCTCAGAAACATAATTAGTTAACTCAAAAGCAGTATTTATTAGACATTTATATTTTGAATTCTCTATTTCCGAGTATTCCCTTCATTATCTTCTGCTGGGCCCAAAGATTTCAAAGCCATCCATTGAAGGCTTTACTTGTCTTCAAAGCTCATCAATGCCTGCACTATAAAGAAACAGACTGTGAGGCTGGAGAGCTAAGAATGTTTGGAACATATAAGCATTTGGTGAAGACCTTGCTTTTCTGAGTTCTAGACTCCCACACAAATCGACTAATCTTTACTCTAAATTAAGCCATATGAGTCGGCAATCTTTGCCATAGACAAGTTAATCAAGATTAAAGTAACCAATTTCAACTTTCTCTTCCCTTCCACCCTGTTCTCCCCAGAGAACAAGTGGGAAGGCAGGACTGAAGAATTACTGGAAAGAGCAGGATGAATGTCAAGCAAATTTTGATGTGGACAAAGCTTGTCTTTGACATTCTACCCAAAATTCTATGTCCCAATGTTTTAAATTTCTATTATTGCCTTCCTGTGCCCACCACATGCACATATGTATATATGCACAGAGAGTCCTCCTTCCTAATTTAATTCATATTAGATTCTTTTCAGCAAGGTATGAGGAAGAAAACTCAGATGACACTAATCCATATTAAATTGTAAAAAAAAAAAAAAAAAAAAAGCCCCTAACTCTTCCAGGTTTTTTTGTTTGTTTTTACTTTTAGAGGGAAATTTTATTAATCAGAATTAATTTCCAAATCATGAAATATAGAGAAAATAATTTCAAGCAGATAATTCTTAGCTTATATAAAACTCTACTATTTAAACCATTTACTTCTGTATCCCTAGATTGACACTAGAAGGGCTGATGGGAAAAGTCTACAATTCATAAAAATTTGGGGGGGGGGGGGCTGGGGCAGTGGGCACTTGTGGGCTTTCTGCTCTCTATTGAAACCCCATAGCTGTCCAATGTGAGCCTGAGCCCACTGCTCATTACTGAACTGAGACCTTCAAAGAGAAGGACTATGTCCAGAAGGGAGTGGCCTGCTCAAATAGGGCAAAACCCACTTAATTCCCAAATGGAATTGGACACTATGCTCTTGGGGAACAAGCTCTCAGATCTCATAGGATTTGGGCGTCCCCTGCTGGAGAAGCAGGTTCTAGGTTCTCTCTGTTACAGGAAATTGGGACACATAGCCAAAATGTGACATACCAAAACAAGAATTTGCCCTTTTCAGGTGTGAGGTAGACATCAAGAAGCTGAGGTGCTAGAATAGTGGACACCCTCCCACTTCTTCCCAGTTTTATATATATATATATATATATATATATATATATATATATATATATAATTCCCATGCTATCAACTCCCAATCTCCATGACTGCCGTAACTCCATACCTGCAAACTGTTGTAATATCTTACGCTCTTCTAGGTTATACTGAAGCTTTTCCAGCAACTCAAAATATCGGAAGAGTGAGTCTCTGGGCCAAACCACACGGTCATCCTGATCCATATCCATTAGCCCAGGTAGATTCTGGTGCACAAGAGTCTCCCAGTCCAACTTATCTGTAGGGAGGAATATTTCTTAAAAACATGCCTAGATTTCTAGAAGTTGGAAATGAGTTGATTAAATCTCATGGTGTGGCTAGAAAGGTGGAGATGAAAGAGGAAACAGGAAGCATGGAGGGTAAAGGGCACATCACCAAAAGATTTCTGTTTTTGGGGTACTGGCGATTGAACCCACAATTGCTTTACCAAGCTACATCCTCAGCCCTTAAATGTGTGTGTATACATATATATATAAATTTCTAGACAAGCTCTCTTGCTAAGTTGCTAAGGCTGGTCTCAAATCTGTAATCTTCCTGCCTCAGCCTACTGAATCTTTGGAATTATAGGTGTACCATCATGCCTTAAAAAGACTACTTTGTACAATGAGTGAAAAGAGCCACAGCCACACTTATCCAAAGTGAAACAGAACTTCAAGGAAAATTAAAAAGTACAAAGAAAGTAATTAAGACCAGAAAATCAGACTGGTGAAGAAAATTGGAACACAGACACAGTGGGAGAGCTCCTCTTAAGATTGTGATTTTTCATAGAGCAATCTGAATTCAAATAGAAGAAACTCTTCTGCTCACCAATATTATCAGAATATCTGAATCCTGGAGACACAGAATAATAGGAAGAAGAAGAGGAGGCAGAGGAGGCAGATGGGTACTCTTTTTTGCGGGGAACAGATTTCTTTGTTTTTGATTTAGCCTTTGCCATATCTTCAGCAGCATGGCGCTCAGTCTCTGCTGGTTCTTCAGCAGCAACACTGGATTCAGTCTCTATGTGATCCCCTTCAGAAGTTTCAAAGTCCGAAGATACCTTTTGTTTACTGATTTTTCTGTATGTGAATTAAGAGATTTTATTGCTTCAAATGCATTTATGAGTTATGACTAGTTTATTCTAGTCCTGTCCCTGTCCACCCCTAAAGTGATAATTTAAAGCTTATGAAGTATGAACTACTCCCAAACTTAGCTTAGGCACTTCCAATCTCATTTATCCCTAATATATCCTTTCTTACCTCTTCTCTTTTTTCTCACATTCAATCTATGAATAAATCCTCTTGGCCCTACCCTTAAAATACACCTTTTCTCACTAACTTACTGGTACTGGTACAACCCTGGTCTGTGTCATTTTCATCTTTTGTGAGAACAGATGCATTGCTGCTGATCTCTGCTCCTTCCCTTATTCCTTTACAGTTTACCATCAATATAACAACCTTGATAATCCTTTAATGTAAATCACTCCATGTCTCTCCTCTTTTCTGCTTCCCATTTCCCTTGAAGTTAAAGTCAAGTCCCTCCAGTGACCTCCCACAGCCCTAAAGATTCAGTTTCCCATCCCATCATCTCTCTGACCTCATTACTCTTTCCCCTGCCTATTCTGCTCCAGTAACAATGGCCTCCTTGCTGTTTTTCAAACACATTAGGCATGTTTCTAGCTTAATACCTCTGTACTAGTTGTTCCCTCTGCCACTAACACTCTTCCCATAGATATCCCCAGGGAAATCTTCTCACCTCCTTTAAGTCTTTGTTCACATATTACCTTTTCAATTGAGGATACCTTGATTACCCTGTTTAAAACTATAACCCATATGCATTTTTTAGCCTCTACTCCTAATTCCCTTTAACCTATTCTAATTTTAATGTTTCCATAATGCTTATCATAATTTTTAAAAAATATTTATTTTGTTATAAGTGGACATATATCTTTATTTTTATATGGTGCTGAGGATCGAACCCAGTGTTTCACACATGGTAGGCAAGCGCTCTACCTCTGAGCCACAATCCCAGCCCACTTAACATAATTTAACTTAATGTCTGTATGTTCATTGCTTATTATCTCTTTACCTCTACTAGTATATGAGCGCCATGAAAGCAGGCATTATTGTCTATTTTGGTCTCTGGCATGTCCCAAACACCTACTAAGTATTCAATAATTATTTGTTAATGGGTGAATGAGTATCTTTTTTTTCTATTCTGTTATCTTATTCACTGCTACACACTAAAGGTCTAGAACAGTATCTGTTTCATTGAAGGTGTTTGCATCGGTTTCTTGTGGCTGCCAGGACAAATTACCACAAACTTGGTGGTTTAAAACAACAGAAATATATTCTCTTACAGTTCTGGAGACCCTAAGTCTGAAATCAAAGTGTTGGCAGTGCCACACTACCTCTAGAGGCTTTGGGAGGCAAAGTTCCTTGCCTCTTTTACCTCTAGCAGCTACCTAGCATGCCTCAGCTTCCCTTGGCTTATGGCTGCATCATTCCAATCTTTAGTTCCATTTTCACCTCTCTTTCCCCTATCCTATGGGTCTGTGTTTTCTGTCTTTTATAAGGATCCTTGTCATTGAACTTAGGGCATACCTGGAAAATCCAGGATGAACTCATCTCAAGAACCTTAAATTAATCATATCTTCAAAGACTTATTTTTTTTTTTTGGTATTGGTGATTGAACCTGGGGTGCTTAACCATTGAGCTACATCCTCAGCACTTATTTTATTTTTTATTTTGAGACAGGGTCTCACTAACTTGCTTGAAGCCTTGTTAAGTTTCTGGGGCTGGCCTTGAACTTGTGATCCTCCTGTCTCAGCCTCCCAAGTCGCTGAGATTACAGGTTTGCACCACCATGCCCAGCCCATTTTTAAAAATAAGGTCACATTCACAAGATTCTAGAGAGTTAGGATATGGACATATAATTTGGGAGGGTCACCACTGAACTGATTACAACTAATAGTTATTAAATAAATGGATTCTCTCTCTCAAAGTCAATCTTTTTTTAAATATTCTTTTTTAGTTGTAAATGGACACAAAATTTTGTTTATTTATTTTTATGTGGTACTGAAGATCAAACCCAGTGCCTGACATGTGCCAGGCAAGTACTCTACCACTGAGCCCCAGCCCCAGCCCTCTCCTTTGATTTTCTAAACTCTCCTCCTTCATGTGTTTCCATCCCAGCTCACATAAGTGCTCCTAACCTGGTATGTATTTTGCTATGGAATGACCTCAGTGCTTCAGGGGACAGGTTTTGTCTCCTGCAAAAGCAATAACCAAAAAAACATAAACAAGAAAAAGGGTAGAGAAAACTATCCATAAGCATAGTGCAATAAGGGAAAAAGACAAGAATTCTTATCAGCAAGTGAAGAAAACCATATAGGGAGAAGAAATTGTGGCAACGGAGTGAAAAAGAGTTGGGAAGCCCTCACAGTGGATGAAGAATTAGGCAACATACTAGAACTGGGGAATTCTTAACTTTAGGAGCGAATCTTCTGTCATAAGGGGAAAAGTAGGGTCAAAGTTAAAGAGTGAAATCCAGGAATGAGGTCAGAGAGCCCTTGAGAGAAATAAAGTTGGGTCTGAAAATAGGGGAGCAGACCTCTGGATAATCTGCCGCTTGAATATGTCAGCTTTGTGCTGAACCTCCAGATGCGTCATTTCCTCGCTCAACTCATTCCGGATATTCTGGAAATTAGTAACTGCCCCAAAGGGCCATTAGGAGTTGGGAGATGGTGGTGACTAGATCTGGAAAGAGGGCTTGGGTGGGAACAGACCATTCCAGGATCCAAGCCTTCCTGCTACACTGGGTTCTCTCTACCCACAGTCCACCAATTCCAGTTATCAGACTAATTTCTTGCCAACCCCTTTCCCGACAAGTTGCACCTCCTTCATGCTTACCCATCATGGCTACTATGATATTTCTAAAGATAATGGAGCCAAGCAATAACCAAAGGATGACATAGATGCTGCTGAATACATGGCTGACTTCGGGAACCTTCCAGACATCCTGAAGCAGTGCATACCAATGATCCAAGGTGAAGAGAATGAACACTGTCACTACGGAATTCAACAGGTCCCTAAAAAAAATGGTGTGTGAATAATAGAAGCAAACATCTAAATCTCTCAGAAACTGTACAATTCTTATTTTTAAAGCAACATAAAATTTCTTCAGAGTTTGTTCTAACATATTAAAAGAATTTTTAGCTAATTATTCTTCAGTTTGAAATTGTTTTATTAAATTTTCCTGGGGTTAGGGTTCTAGATCATCGGTAGAGACCTTCATAGAATGCTCAAGGGCCTGGATTCAATCTCCTGCACACATACACACAAGTTTTCCTTTATCTTAAATAATACCCCTTACTATTCTATTAGTCCTGAAGCATAGTAAGTACTTCATAATAAATTTTCAAAAGATGAATGAGTTATCAACTAGATTTTTTTGTTGGTTTTTTTTTTATATATATACTGGGGATTTAACCCAGGGATGCTTTACCACTGAACTACATGCCCAGTACCCACTTCCCATTTTTTAATTTAAAAAATTTTTGAGACAGAGGCTCACTAAATTGCTGAGGCTGGCCTAAAATTTATAATCCTCCTGCCAAAGTCTCTGGAGTCACAGATGAGTGCCACAGGCCTGGCACCAATAAGATTTTCTTAAACCTTCATTCTAATTGTTCTAACTCACTGGTATGAACTGATAGGCAAATAAATGGATGAACATGTGACATAGATGATCCCAAATAATTATCATGATTATATACAAATAATAAAAAAATTATAAAACTGCTGGGCACAGTGTTGTATACCTGTAATCCCAGTAATTTGGGAGGCTGAGGCAGGAAGATTACAAGTTCAAGACCAGCCTGGGCAACTTAACTAGACTTAGTCTCAAAATTAAAAATAAAAAGAGCTGGAGTTGGGCACAGTGGATGTATGCCTGTAATCCTAGCAGCTTGGGAGGCTGAGGAAGGAGGAAACTGTTCTTGTTTCTTACAACAGCTTATACTTTTTGTATTACTGTGCTTTGGATGAGCTTCCTAGTGTCTAACCCAGATTCCCTCCCCTCACCCAGACTTCCCCAGCCCTGCATACGAGAAGAACACGTTGTACACCAGGTCCTGGCGAGTTGAACGGGTGTAATCCTCAAAGAAGTAGACACCAGTCACAGCAAAAATGTAGAAAAAGATGAGCAGCAACATCAAGAGGAAGGTCATGCTCTGAAGGCCATGACCTCAAGTTAGAGCTGGGCCAGACTAGGCTGATCTTCACCAGCAGCCCAGTCAAGCCCACCTGGCCAGCCCACCCAAACCCTTACTTCCACTCCAGAACCCAGTCATCTCAAATTCACAGCAGTTTATTCCTGGTCCTTTCTCAACAAGTAACATTTCACAGGACCTTTTATTGCCTTATTTAACCCATCCAGACTTATTTCATATTAAATGTTAAACCCCCATCTACCTTGCCCCCTGCTTTAGCTGCAACAGTCAAATCACCTTGAGGGCCCTCACCAGGGCCAAAATAATAACTCGAATTTGACGGAATCGTGCAAAGAGTTTGAGAGACCTCAGCACCCGGCAGATCCTCAGCAGCTGGAGCCACACAGATTGACCTGATACCCCTCCCAACACCACAATTTCAGGAAGCAAAGACTGTAGGAAACAAGAATATGAGTAAAATATACCCCAAACCACCCAGGCACAGATGCACTCTTCATCCTATCCTCCTAATAGTTTCCTATGTACTATCCTTTGAATAGCATTCTCAGGAGATTGATTCAGCCCTCCTACACTAAGTCACTTAACTCTGCATTTCAACTCATTTAGATATAAAAAAAGGGATAAAATTAGTGTTTATCTTCTTGAACTGTTGTGAAGCACAAATGAGATAATACATGTAAAACATTAGTGTAGGCATTTGATAAGTACTTAGTAACTGGCAGGTGTTATTTCTGGGATTGATGTTGTGGTTAGATTCTACCTTGCTCCTAATACCAACAATTCTTGCAATTACTGACTTTTAGTTTAGAAAAAAATATCAAAGAAGGAAATTAGGTTAATTTTTGTGTGTTTCTTTCTGTATTCTCGTTATTTTGATTTACCTAGACACATTCCTCAGCCCACTAACTAATCCTCAAGATATCTATCCTTACCAATATGGTAACAATAAAGTCAAATACATTCCAGGCATTCTTCCAGAAAAGAAAAAAGCTTGATAGCCACATTAGAAGGATCTCTAAGATGAAAACAAACAAGATAAACCATGCTGCCACCTCCAAAATCAGCTTCAATGACCACAGTTTGGCATTTGTGGATTCTAGCAATTCTGTGAGAATAAAACAAAGGAGGTATAAAAATTAAGAAAGTAGGAAGTTGAATAATGGAAAATAATCACTTATAAACCACAGTTTTGTCCACTACTATTCCATTTTTCTTTGAGTTTCCTGTCTTATCACTGTTGCTTCAACCTATAAAATTCAGGGACGTACAGCAATGACCATAAAAAACAGCCACAATTCATTTCCTGTTAATATCTAACAACTGCAAATCACTTCCCACCCATTCTGGGATCACACAACCATTAAGGGATTCCTCCCCTTTACCACTTCTACCCACACCCCCTGTACTGTTAAATAAGTCCCAGAGTTCACAAGAAAGCATTGGGTCTTAATAGAATGAAAACATAGGTTCAGGATATATAAAATATTTCATAAAGGATGTACACACAACAAATCAGATTCATAGTTATATTCATGTTTATTGTGTTATAAAATGAAATCATCACCAGGCAGGAGTATCAAGGAGTTTCCCCCAGAAGGGAGGTGGACCTCAACTCAGGCAGTGAGAATCCTTGGATTCTTAATATCATCACATAAAGGAACTTTAAAAAGGGTCTAAGTAAGGAACAGACTGAGGTTACTGAAAGAAATACACACTCTGAGAGGGTAGTGTATGGGCACAGGAGAGGAATGCCCTAGCTATATCTCAGGTAGGCACATTTATATATGATTGTAAGATGAATAGTACAGAGACATGATCTAAGAGATTGTTTTTAGTTCTCCCCTGTGTTGGTTAACTGGACATGCTGACCATTACCAGAATGGGGTTCATTTGCTGAATAGTGGAATAACAGCAATACCAGGATTATTTACTTTTCTTGTCTTTGATACATTCTGCTTTGGAACATGATACTACATAGGTGTACCTGTGGATAAGGTCTAATAACTGATTGAACAGTGCTGTTTATGATTAAGATATGAAAGGGACTTCTAAATCTAGATTTTTAATCCAGGGCCACTCTTCCCATGTATCCTTTCTATCTATCCTTATGTCTTCTTGCCTACCTCAAAATTACTTGGCCCTTTATTTTTGAGCTTTCTTTTCCTTCTTCTCTACCAAAAAATTATTTTTTTTTCTGCAAAGCAAATTGAACCCTATGCTTCCTCTCTAGAACCTCATTATTTGCTAAATGCTGTCCCTTTAACTTTTAATCTTTTAACCTTCTCCATCACTTTTTATACATCTAATGAATGTATGCTATGCACTAGAAAAAAGTAAGGTCAAAATAAGCTAAATAAGCATCAATATTATGGTGTTATTGCTTTACAGTTACCTGATCTTGGATTGGATCAAGATAAAAAGAAAGGAACCATACAGTCAACTCTCTGGAATGGGTTGGTTAAAAACCTATGGGAGGGCTGGGGATGTGGCTCAAGCGGTAGCGTGCTCGCCTGGCATGCGTGCGGCCCGGGTTCAATCCTCAGCACCACATACAAAACAAAGATGTTGTATCCGCCGATAACTAAAAAATAAATATTAAAATTCTCTCCCTCTCTCTCTCCTCTCTCTTAAAAAAAAAAAAAAACCTATGGGAGTCATACTATACTTATCCTAATGCTTCTTTAGGATATGTGCTTCTTGAAATTTTTCTTTTACATAAAATGTTCCTCCAGAGGCTGGGGATATAACTCACTGTTAGAGTGCTTGCCTAACATGTGAGGTACTGGGTTCAATCCTCAGCACCACATAAAAATAAATAAATAAAATAAAAGTATTGTGTCCATCTACAACTAAAATAATTTTTAAAAAAATGTTCCTCCAGAGCTGGGGCTGTAGCTCAATGGCAGAGTGCTTGCCTAGCATGTGTGAGGTACTGGGTTCAAGTCTCAGCACCACATAAAATCAATAAAGGTATTATGTCCATCAACAACTAAAAAAAATTTTTTTAAATGTTCCTCCAATTCTGAGGCAGTGTTCCACTTTTAACATCTCTGAAATTAGGATGCATCTTAAAAATCAATGATGTGTCCCAGAATTTTTATTTCTTAGTGCATCTCACTATTGATGGCAGCTTAGATTCAATAAAAGAACAATATTTTATCAATAACAATAAGTTATGGATCTCAGAAACATGAGATTATAGTATTAAAAGTAGCTGAAAACCACATTTGTGACTGGGAAATTGATTACTATAATTTTTGTTTAGTTTTTGCCTTCACAAAACAGGAAACCAAAGAGAGCAATGAAACAGTGTAAAGTAGAAGTCTTGGAAAGAGGAATCTGATGATTTGAGTATGGAAGTACAAATTAAAGAAGCTATTGTTATTTTATTCTCTGGGAAAAGAGCTGATGTTTTTTTAAGAAGCTAAATGAACAGGTGCCAGCCTGGTGTAGTGGTATACTTCTGTAATCCTAGCTACTCAGGAAGCTAAGCAAGGGGATCACAAGTTCAAGGCCAGCCTCAGCTATCTATCTATCTATTTATTTATTTTAGTTGTTGATAGACCTTTATTTTATATATTTATATGTGGTGCTGAGAATTGAACCCAGTGCAAGTGCACTACCACTGAGCCACAGCCCCAGCCCCCAGCCTCAGCAATTTAGTGAGGCCCTGTCTCAAAAAAAATATTTTCTAAAATATCTTTATTTTATTTTTATGCGGTGCTGAAAATCGAACCCAGTGCCTCCCGCATGCTAGGTGAGCACGCTACCACTTGAACCACATCCCCAGCCCCTCAAAAAAAAATTTTTTTTAAATGTTTATTTTTTAGTTTTTTAGGTGAACACAATATCTTTATTTTTATGTGGTGCTGAGGATCGAACCCAGTGCCTCACACATGCCAGGTGAGCACGCTACCACTTGAGCCACATCCCAAGCCCCAAAAGGACCGGGGACAGGGGTTGAAGCTGTGGCTCAGAGATAGAGCACTCACCTAGCAGGTGAGAGGGCCTGGGTTCGATCCTCAGCACCACATAAAAATAAAGAAAATAACTATACTGTGTCTAGTTACAACTAAAATAATAATAATAATAAAAAGGACTGGGGATATATCTCAGTGATAGAGCACCCTAGGTTTAATCCTCAATTAAAAAAAAAAAAAAAAAGAAGCAACCCAAGGAAGTTTAGAGGAAGAAATTCTAGGAATTGCCTAAGCAAAACAGAGTGTGCAAAAATGACTGCCTCCAACTCCACATCAATCAATGAAAATGTATATACTATCTGAAATGAAAATGTAACTTGAAAAAATTTTCAGCCTGCTGGGCACAGCAACACATACCTATAATCCCAGTGACTTAGGAAGCTGAGGCAGGAGGATTGCAAATTCAAAGCCAGCCTTAGGACTTTACTTAGGCCTTAAGGTACTCAGTGAGACCCTGTCTCTAAATAAAATATTTTAAAAAGGGTTGGGGATGTGGCTCAGTGGTTAAGTACCCCTAAATTCAATCCTTGGTAACAAAAAAAAAAAAAAAAAAAAAAAAAACAAACAAAAAAACAGCCTGCCTTAATAATGCAAAGGAATCTTATTGGAAAAAGAGCTGAGGAGCCCAGCACAGTCCAGCCAGGAATTTTAGTCACTGCTGTGAGTTAATAGTGAAGATCTACATTTGAATATTCTTCTCTTGGGGTGACAGAAGGCAGTAGCTTTATCAACCAAGTCAGGCATATGTATATGATTCTATGGTAGAGTTTCAATATTGAGAGTTGTCTATTGCCACTTCCTAATCTAGCACATAGAATATCAGGTAAATTCACATTGGTTGCAAGAGAAGTTCAACATTGCCAAAGAGAGGAGCACACCATAATTTGTATATATGTTCCACAAACGACAACAATAAGAGTTGCAAATGATGAGTTCAAATAATGCTTACAATTCCACTGTAGAAATAAGCCTTTGGGTTGTTTTTTTTTTTCCTCATTTTTTTTATTGATACATTATAGTTGTACTTAATAGTAGGATTTGTTGTTACATTTTCATACTTGCACACAATATAACAATATCATTCCCCAGTGTTTCTTCTTTCTCTCATTTAGTTGTATACAAAGGGCTATAATAAAACACTAGTGTTGATTTGGCCAAGTTACATGATTTGAAAATAAGACTGGTAAAATCCTGCCAAGCACAGTGGCACATGCCTCTAATCTCAGCTATATGGAGGCTGAGGCAGGAGGACTGTAAGTTCAAGGCCAGCCTTGGCAACTTAGCAAGACCCTGTCTCAGAATGTAGCTCAGTGGTAGAGAGTCCCTAGGTTCAATCCCCCCATCCAACAAAACAAAACAAAAACTAGTAAAATCTTTAGAACATAAGAAATGTCATTAAGTTAGAACAATAGGACTTAAAGGACTTTTGCAGAAGGGCAGAATTGCCTTCCATAATAATACATATATAATAATACATATAATACATATATATATAATATATAATAATACATAATAATACATATATATATATATCCCTAATTAATCTTAAATTCCTTAGTGCCTTAATTATCTGGTTTCTATTACTTTCCCTAAATCTTCTGTTACTTAGTTTTTCAAATTAACAATACTTTTCTTACAGCTAGCATATGGGGATTATCCTGTAATATTTTAATTATTTTACAGATACTAAGATTCTTTCCTTTTTTTTTTTTTGGTACCAGGAATTGAATTCAGGGGAACTCTGCCACTGAGCCACATCCCCAGCCCTATTTTGTTATTTTATTTAGAGACAGGGTCTCACTGAGTTGCTTAGTCCCTCGCTTTTTGCTAAGGCTGGCTTTGAACTTGCAATCCTGTCTCAGCCTCCCAGATTCTTTTCACTCCAAACTACCGTATACTTTTAAGCATCCCTTCACAGAAGGCACTCATTTTTGTAATTGATTAGCTTTCTTTTTCTAGTTATGGGTATAGGGACATATGTTTGATATAACAACCGGTATTCAGAATTTCAGGCTGAATTCAAGGAAAAAATTTCAGGGCCAGATACCTGGGTTTGAAAGTAATCTCCACCAGCTTCTAGATGAATGACCTTGAAAGTTTTATCTTTCTGCATCTCAGGATGTTTTTCAACTAGAAAGCATTTTCAAACAAGTTTGCAAACCCCTGAAAATTCTTTTTTGTTACATGACAGTACCTTGGGAATTCTTGAAGGTGTTCCAGAGTTTAGTGATTTTAAAGGTGTTATGGGCTCTACTTTAATTCCCATATTTATTCTTTAGTAACTAAATACATTCCCCTCTAAAACAGAACCATCCAAGGAACATCAAATGTTCTGATTGATATACCTGGCAGTTAAAGAAGATCAGAACATACTTAATCACCCTGAACAACACAAACTGTATAGATTTTGACACTTATATAGTTTAAAATTTTCATTGTTTTTAGGAACATTTTAGCTAATGATATCCACAATTAAGTAAGGAACACTGATGCCGAAAAGTACAACTTTAAGAAGAGCATAAGAGGGCTGGAGTTGTGGTTCAGTGGCAGAGTGCTTTCCTTGCAATGTGAGGCACTAGATTCGATCCTCAGCACCACATAAAAACAAATAAACAAAATAAAGATAAGAAGAGCATAAGAGCCAGGTGCAGTGATACACACCTGTCATCCCAGCACCAGGGAAGGCTGAGGCAGGATGATTGCAAGTTCAAAGCCAGCCTCAGCAACTTAAGGAAGCCCTAGGCAATTTATTGAGACCCTCTCTCAAAACAGCAAATAAACTGAGAGTGGCTCACAGCCTATAATCTCAGTGGCTCAGGAGGCTGAGGCAGGAGGATCGTGAGTTCAAAGCTGGCCTCAGCAACTTAGTAAGACCCTGTCTCTAAATAAAACATTAAAAAAGGGCTGGGGATGTGGGTCAGTGGTTAAGTGTCCCTGGATACCATGAAAGAAAAAAAAAGAAGAAAATAATTCTGCAAGTTTATGTCATCATGATGTTCATTAGATTCCATAAAGTGCACTCACAATGAAAAATTTTATACAGCACATCAAGCTGTCTCTAAAACTTTAAACATCAATGTCAATGAAACTGTAATGATGCTACATTTATTTTCTAATTGGAAATAAGGATTATCCATGGTGGCAACGTATTATTTTCAGAGTAAGAATTGTAAATGAGCCAAATCTTTTCTTTTTTCTCTCTCATTATTTATTTGTCTGTTTATTTATTTATTTATTTATTTGGTACTGGAGATTGAACTCAAGGGCACTCAACCACTGAGCCACATCCCCAGGCCTATTTTGTATTTTATTTAGACAGGGTTCTCACTGAGTTGCTTAGTGCCTAGCCATTGCTGAGGCTGGCTTTGAACTTGCAATCTTCCTAACTCATTCTCCTGGGACGCTGGGATTACAGGTGTGCACCACCACGCCCTGGCTCTCTCTCATCATTTAGAAACAAAATATGAAAATTATTTTTAAAAGTAAGCCAATTGCCAGGTGTTTTGTTCCCACCTCCAGCTCATTGTGGATTTGTCACATTGCTACATATTACACCCTACCTTTAAGTGTCTAGACTACCCTGTGTCTACTACTAGTACCCTGAGAACCTAGTACCCTGAGAACCCTCCAAATGTTTCTAGATCTTAGCAGCTCTACAAAATCTATTCCAGAGGGCTTAATAGAATTGTCCCTATCACAATTCAAACAATGTTTTAAAAGGTAAAATGATCAATTTAAAAGAAAATACCTCCCACCCACTTCCTCTTTCAGTATCAGTTCTCACCTATTTCAACCATTAGTACGATTGTATTCAGGAAGATGAGGAAGATGATGAAATTTGTGAAGACAGAACCTATTTTCTCTTAAGGAAACATAAAATGGAGTTCTTTCAGATTTATGGAACTGAAATAATAACAGCAAGAACATAAGATACAGCATGAGGACCTGGGTAGGGATATATAAATATATATATAGATACCGTTAGATACAATGAAAATGGTATTTGGGGTCGGGAAAAAGAAATCATACACAGATGGCAAATTATTATGCATAAAAAACAGAGACATAAAGGATACTCTCAAGAACCCATCCAGCCCACAAGGAAAGAGGTGGCCTCTGACTGCAGCGCACACGCAACCTGCTCATCATTCGCTGGGCATGTGAAATTCGTCCTACATGTCGAGGCTTTATGGATATTCGCACTAGCTGATGCTGATCTCCCAGCAAAAGTTTCTTCTGAAGGGAAGGATCTATAACAAAAATTTTAAAAAGGGATAGCACATGCCTCTAGTCCCAGTTACTTGAAGTTGAAGGGTGAGAATCTTGAGTCCAGGAGTTAAAGGCCAACCAGCAAGAGTCTATCCAAAAAAGGGGAGTGGACAAACATAAAGGAAATTCTTTGGGGTTATGAAAAGGAGGGTTGGACGTAGGGAGATTGATCGGAAAATGAGTTTTATAGTACAAGGACTTGCCTTGCAGTTGCTCCTTCTCACAGCAAATAAAAATCTTGTTAGTTTGGGGTGAGAATTAACATATGGCTTAAGACCAACACTGACCATGCCCAAGAATGAAAGCAGCAGTTTCAACTCAAAGTGTCTTTGGTGAGAAACTTTTCAAAGTTAGTCAAAGCTAATAGCCTAAAAGGGAGTGACATGGGCTCTATTTCCTGGATTCAAAGTTTTATTTATACAACCCTTGATAATTTATCAAGTGTAGCCTCCAAATCAGCAACGAAACAAACTTCCCTTAATTTTCTACCCTTAAATTTCTCTGCTTCCTACTCTGGAGAATGAAGATAGGAGTCTAAAACTAAGTGTAACGAAGAAATAGCTGACCAAGTATCTCCCGGAGAGTGTGCCGAGGCACAGCTTGGCTCAAGCCTTGCAAATGCTCTATGAGAGAGAAAGTATCGATGAGACGCGAACGAATGGCATCAGCTCTGGGCAGTTGCATGTGCCCTGCTTGGTAATCAGTAGCCATGTCTGTTAAGAAAACAGAAGAATCAAGGGTTATTTCATTCTAGAAGTTGCACCAGTACTAGAGGGTTTTTGCTCCTCTTCTTTACCCTTTTTGCCTTTAAGAGATCTTAACAAGCTCAAATCTAGGAACTACTAACAGTGAGAACAAATTCACTAAGACTCATGGTTTGATTTAAACAAAAGAGAATAAAAGTCGTCAGAGATACTGCGTAGTCAACCAGGTGTCCAGACAACTTCGTTTTCTAACAGCATTTCTAATAAGAAACTTGTCTAAATTTATTCAGTTAAAAAAAAAAAAAGCAGCAGCCACCAGGGCAGGGGCCCTCAGGATGGACAAAGTATCCAGGACCCATCTGGACCTGAGGGAATCAGGCAATGAGGTGGAGCGGAGTGAGGGCGTAGGTGGTTGCTCCCCCCCCCCCCAAATAAATAAATAAATAAAGGATGAGGAATTGGACAATGCAAAAATCTGACTTTTGAAAATGTGCCCTGCCGCGTGTGTCCACTCCAACGGTCCCTTAGGGGCCAGCTCTTTCTCTCAATTCCCGCTGCTGGGCCTCACCTCAACCCAGGCTCCCTTCCGCCCACTCAACCCGGAATTCACTCCCCGGCCTCCGGCTCCTGAGCCCTCAGAACTTGGTTCCCCCACGAAGGACCCTCTCCGGGCCGAGCCCCAGACTCGCTGCGCGGCCTTTCCAGCAGACCCCCAAGATCCTGCCCGCCCCGGGCCCCGCCCCTGCCGCGGTGCTTGCAGCCTCGGCCCCGCCCCGCGCTCCAGCCACTCGGCAGTTACCAGCTGGTCCCGCCCGCCCGACGCAGACACCAGGAAGCCAATCAGCGACTGCCACACTGCGGCCCGAGCCGGGCTAGGGGGTTGGGACCTCCGGCTGCAGGTCCGCTTGGGCTAGACGCGCGAGCACAGGCAGCCGGTACGTGGTAGTCGGCTCGATCTCCGCAGTCCCCGCCGAGCCCCGACCCTCCCGGCCGCCCTCGCCTCACTTCGCCGCCATGCGCCTCCGCCGCCTAGCGCCGTTCCCGGGTGTGGCGCTTCTCCTAGCCGCGGCCCGCCTTGCTGCTGCCTCCGACGTGCTGGAACTCACGGACGCCAACTTCGAGAGTCGCATCTCCGACACGGGCTCTGCGGGCCTCATGCTCGTCGAGTTCTTCGCGCCCTGGTGAGGCCACTTTGCTGGGGTGGGAGGGATGGCCGGCTGGGCCGGGGGCAGGGCGCGGAATGGTAGGGCCTACGCAGCGTCGGCGTCCTCCATCATTCCAGCGGGCCAGTTTGCAACCGGCCAGTTTCCTATCCCCGGGAAGCTGGAAGGTGCTTTGTCGAAAGCGGAGAAGTGGCCGTGGATCGCCTGGGAACGGGACCCCGGAAGGAAAATCCGGAGGTGCCTCTCGCGCAGGGCCACATCCATACCTCCGCGCTCTTGCGGTACTTCCTATTTGCAAAGGGTTTAACCATCCCCTCCCCCTCCACTCGTATCTTCAGTCTTTAGGTGAGTCAGTGTAAAAGCTCTCCACTCTGCAGACGAGGCATCCCAAAGCCTGGTAGAGAAAGGACGGGTTCAGTAAGTGCAGAGGTCCTGGGCCCCAGGCTATTTCCTTTCTTCTAGCCCCCCGCCCCACGACTGTTGGTTTCTAGCCAAGGTCAATCAGTCAGTGGGGTTGCAGAATGGTCAGAAGTGCTTTCTTGAAGCAGGCAATTATTTTATCCATTTCATACAGTTTTTACATTAAACTCATCATTTATTTTTCAGCACTGGCAGAGGTCTCTGTCAAAAAGAAAGGCTGGATGAACAAGAATAATTTCCATCAGAATCTGACCAAATTATCGGTTTTAATTAGGATTTCTGAAATAGTAGCCAGTGTTAGAGAAATACTCCGGTTTCAGGGTGACTTAACCCCAATAAGAGTGTGGATTCCTTAGAGTAGATCTAAAATAAAAAATCTTACTTGAGGGTAAGGGAGAGCAAATAGAATTTCAGGCCCTGTCATCCTGAGTGGTGGTGGTGGTGGTAACTTTCATATCCTTACCAGAGCAAACCAGAATTGTTTTAAAGCCCAGTGGATCCATGCCAATTACAGTACTTAATTTTTCCCCTCCTGGCCCAATGACCCTTAGTTAAAGACTATTCAAAAGCATCAGAAATACAAAGTTAGTGTGTAACATTTACTTGCTTCTGATTTGGGTCTTCACTCCTCCAGCTTGGCTGACTTTTTTCAGGGTTACACTCAAAAGTAAAGACCACCTGATTCAGAAGGGTGTGTTAGAGGTGTCCAATTATATTTTCAGCCTGTGACAAATTTTGTGTCCAGGGCATTCTTGTGGCTGACAGTACTGATCACATATTATAGATATTGTCTCTATTATAGATATTGTCTCCTTTAAAAATGTCTCTTCTTAATTATATAATCATGCTATTAAGTTTGAGGGGATGTCATGGGTAGTTTTTTTAACTCTAGGGGTGGTATAACAGTTCAGGAATTGTTGGAGAATTGTGGGCCATCAGGCTATTAGTTTAAAGCAAAATTTTAAAATTTTCCAATTAAAGGCATTCTTTTCTATTTTAAAGTGTTGCACGTGCTTCCCTTAAAACTACATATCCCATAATGCACTAAACTGTCCCAAGAATTGGAATGGATATCTGCTGTGGTGTCTGCTTTTAATTGGTTTAAAAGATAAGGTCATCCTCCACAATATCAGCAAGAAGGATCAGCTTTCTGAATGAGTGATTTGGAGTCAAGGAAGTCTTCTGTTGATAATGTCTTCATTTCCTCCTATTTTATTTATTAATATATCAGCTGGAAATGTTTATTAAGATTAAATAAGGGATGAGGTTGTGGTTCAGTGTAGAGTACTTGTGTCTCATGTGTGAGGCACTGGGTTCGATTCTCAACATCGCATATAAATGAAAATGATTAAAATAAAGGTCTATCAAGAACTAAAAAAATTAAAAAGTAAAATAAGCCTATTGTGAGCAAGTTCTTTTTATCTTTAGGTTTTCTTCCATTTTCATTTTACAAGTGAAAGTGAAAGATTTTGTTGAAGTTTTCTTTGTAGACTAAGGTTTCCATTATGAAGTTAGTCATGTATACATTTATAAGGATAGGATTATCTGAATTTTTCCAGGGGAAGGATAAATAATAGCCTTATTGAATGTAATAATTTTAAAAAATATATTGAGCAGTATTAATTTTAAATCCTGAACATCTACTTATGTTGTAGATTTTTGTGCTACCCTCTAAACTTTGGGAGGGGGTATACTGGAGATTGAACTCCAGACCACTCAATTAATGAGCCACATCCCCAGCTCTATTTTGTATTTTATTTAGAGGCAGGGTCTCACTGGGTTGCTTAGCACTTCACTGTTTGCTGAGGCTGGCTTTGAACTGCTAATTCTCCTGCCTTGGCCTCCCAGTCTCCCTAGCCCTTAGGATTACAGGTGGATGCCACTGTACCCCACTCAGCTCCTCCAGACTTTTTAATCTCCCTGCAGTGCTAGGGATGGAACCTAAGGCCTTGCTGGTGCTGGACTAGTGCTCTATCACTAAACCACATCTTCAACTAGCTCTACTATTTTCTAACACTAGTAATAAAAAATGATATTTAATATACAATGTTTCTAGAGTACAGAAAAGGATATGTGGGGCTGAGGATATAATTCCGTGGTGAAGCACTTGCCTGCCTAGCATGCATGAGTTTTGATCCCCAGCCCTGGGAATAGAATTATATAGATAAAATAAAGTGAAATACATTTGTGCATGTGGCTGGGAATTGAACCTGGGGCCTCATGCACGCTAAGCAAGTGCTCTACCACTGAACTACATACCCTCAGCCCTTTTTTATTTTAGGCAAGATCTCCTAAATTGCCTGACCTGGCCTTGAACTTGTGATCCTCCTGCCTCAGCCTCTCAAGTATCTGGGATTACAGGTGTGCACCATCATTCTGACCTTAATATTTGTTTTTATATATGCTTATTTCTTACTTGATCCAACCCCCAGTTAAACTTTTCAAAATTGATATTTAGCTTATAAGTTACTCTTTCCTTCCCTGGACAACTAACCAGTTGATCCTTCAACCAGACTGGTGTTCCTATAGGGAAAGAACTAAATGGATTTATCTATCAAATGTTAAAATAATAGCATCTGGCACATGACAGGCATGAAATAATGATTGTCAGGTGAATATATGTTGGAATTCGTTATCATTGCTAGGTGCCATCCCTGAGGGTAGGTGGATTCTTTGTTTTAATATTGCCTAGAGATGAATGGAAAAGATAGTGGTAAATCTTGACAGGTCTGTGTAACTCTAATTTTCCATAAATTCTACCTGATTTACATTCCTGTCAAATTGAAGAAGGCAATCTCGGTCAACCTCATGGGAACACCCTTTGTGCATTTGTTGAACTTAAGGATATTGCTGATGCTTAGAGCAGTGGCTTTTTGTCCTGACCTTGCAACTCCCACATACACCTGGTTTTTTTCCCTACATCCATGGGATTTCTCATTGTCAGTCATGCATAATTTTTTATTTTAATGTTCCATGAATATTTTTTGATATGCATGTAGGGTTGACACCAACTGGTCTAACCTAATAGCTATTTTGTATGATTTTTTTTCCCTCTTCATATGTTTGAAGAAGTTGAGGTGAAATTACTAACTCTATTGATTTAACCTTGACAATTACTACAATAGAAAGTCAATAGAAACCTCTCCTCTATCTCTTTATTCTCATTTCATTATTTACTATGTGAAATATATTATCTTCTAGGTGGCTCTATTCTTTTATTTTTGGGACTAGGGATTGAACCCACGAGTGCTTAACCACTAAGCCACATCCCCAATCCCTTTTTATTTTTTTTATTTTGAGACAGGGTCTCACTGAGTTGCTGAGCCTGGCCTTGAACATGAGATCCTACTGCCTCAGCCTCCCAAGTCCTTGGGATTATGTTTATGCCACCACGCCCAGCTAGGTGGCTCTATTCTTCCCTCTAATTTTTCCCTTCTTGTCAGTCCTATATGTTGCTTATATAGTCATTATACGCGTACATATGTTCACATTTATTAGCTCTCAAAAAGAGTCTTTATAGTTCTCTGAAGACATCATCTCCTCCTCTATTTTCTTATTACTGGGGATTGAACCCAGGGGCACTTTTCCACTGAGGTATATCCCTAGCCCTTTTAATTTTTAAATTTTGAGATAGGGATGTTGCCTAGGCTGGCCACAATTTTACAGTCCTGCCTTAGCCTTCTGAGCCATTGGGATTATCAGAGTGCACCACTGTGTCTGGCCCCACACTCTTTAAGATGCTGCTTTTTAAGTGCATGTGCTACTGAAATGCATTCCTAAAACCTTTTAATGCTTATTATGTTCCACCAAACCTGGTTATTTATTACATTGAATTAACTGAAATTTGTGTGCTTGGGTTATAACCCAAGTACACTAATTTTTAGTTTATTTGAAGATTAGAGGAATACAAAGGATATAGTAAATGACATACTTCAAATACATCAGGACTGATTGAGAGAGGAACCATTATGCCTCACTGAGAAAGAAATGCTGCCATTGAAAGTATTATATGAATGTAAGACACATCTCAATTTTTAAAAAATGCATCTGTAAAATACTATATAAGAAATAGCTTGGGACTGGGGAAATAGCTCAGTTGATAGAGTGCTTACCTATTCACAAGGCCCTGGGTTCAATCTCCAGCACTACCAAAAAAAAGAGAGAGAGAGAGAGAAATAAATATCATTTTTTTCTTAATATACTATTCTTTATACAATGCTGTACTGAAACTCAGTTGAGAAGACCACTCAGTCTAAAAACAAAGTCAGTACAGTTGAGACCCCCTGTGTACTTTTTCCCCGTCTAATGCCTCCCCTATTCTGAATTTGGTGTTTATCATTTAGTCCTTTTATACTTTTAGTAAATATGTATGTGATCCTAGAGCATGAAGTATTAACAATCTTCCTTTTCATCACTGTTCCTTTGCTTAAACTCTCCCATAATAGATTTTGAATAGGATTTCTGAAGATCTTAGAGAATATAAGCTCTTACAGTCCTTTGTCATAAACAGTTTTAGGAGTATAATATATCAGCTCATGTCTTTTCCCTAATTTTTCCTTCTGTTTTTTATTTTTGCTGTCTTGGGGAGGTTACAGAACTTCTTAATGTTCTCAAAATGATCCCTATGCAACCCATGGGCTTTTGAAAAGATGATGTACAGCTGGTGCTTGTTGTGCACTCATAAGAATATGTTATACCATTGCATGTACAGTGCACCTGTGGGACTTGTTAGGACTTTCTGGACCAGGTGCTTCTGGTGGCCCTCTTGGAAAAATAGTCTGGTTTACATGCTTTTATAGGTTCTCATGGACAGGTGAATCGTGTAACTAAAAATCAGGCTTGCCATCTTAAATATATCATTCTAATGCTGTGTTGAAAGTCAGTTGACAAGAAGTAGGCCTCTGGTAAGCCAATAGAGTACCTATTAATATTATACCAGTGCCCTTTGGGCCCTGTTTTCCATTACCCCTCAAACTATATTTCTGGTCAAAAAGAGTCATTGAAAATGGAGAAAAATCATTTGTTGCTGCATGCCCCATCCTCGCCCCTCTATTACTCCATTTAAATCAAGGACCTTTGTGCAGGCTAGGAAAGCATTCTACCCCTTTTTATTTTATTTTGAGACAGGGTCTTCCTAAGTTTCCCAGCTGGCCTCTAACTTGTAATCCTCTTGCCTCAGCCTCCTGAGTAGCTGGGATTACTGGCATGTTGGTTCTTTTTTCTTTTCTTTTTCTTTTTTTTTTTTTTTTTTAAGTTGTCAATGGACCTTTATTTTATTTATTTTTATGTGGTGCTGAGGATCAAACTCAGTGCCTCACACATGCTAGGCAAGCGCTCTGCTACTGAGCCACGACCCCAGCCCGGCATGTTAGTTCTTAAAGATTCAATCACTTTATTAAGAACCAAAATGCTGGTTCCTAAGGGAAAATGGAATTATTGGTTTCATTTTAACCTCATTAGTTGGTCAAATAGGCTTGAAACCTTTCTGTCTTTAGTGTAAGGTATACTTCTTTTTTTTTTTTTTTTTTAAGCATTCAACCACACATCTTTATTGCCTTATTTTAACATTTCTCCAATTAAAAGGGTTACATCAGAAGGCATTATTCCTGAAATGAACTTTCATTTTATTTTGGCGCAGGAAATCAAACCCAGAGCATGTATATGCTAACCAAACACTCTACAATTTTGATCTATACCCCCAGCCCCAAGAAATGAATTTGAAATTGTCTTAAATTCTCAACTTTACCGAACACCTATTACCATGTAGACCCAACATGCCTTTTTGGGAGCAAACATTCAACACCATATAAGTTATTAGACACATCTTTATTTTAAAATCTCATCTGCCAATTTAGTGTTTTCTACCAACTCGGGGAGCAAAAACCTTCACAGGTTTCACAATCTTTTGCTTAGGTGCTGCCTTTGTGGGAGCCTTAGCAACAGTCATTGCCATCTTTTTAGATGCCTGCTTAGCCTTTTTTGCTTCCTTGGCAGCTTGCTCTCGTTGAGCCTTTCTAACTTCTGGTTTCTGATTCCTCTTGGCCATGATATCTGCAAGGGATGCACCAGTGATGGCCCTCTGAAATTTGACTGCCCGTTGGGTTCTCTTCTTTTGGATTTCTTCCAACTGGCCCTTTTTGTGCTTTCTTCTGTAGAGGACAGTCCAGTTTATCTGCCAAGGATTCCTCTTGGTTAGGAAATGTTTTGCATTAAGAAATTGGAAAACCTTTCCATTAGTCCTGGTGTAGCACCTCCCGTGTCTAGTGTATATCTTGTACCCGCTAAAACTGCGCAGCTCGACCTTCATGGCAGCAGCTATTGGGATAAAGGAAAGTGAGATACACTTCTGACTGTAGTTTCCAGAACTCTTTTTTTGACCGCCTTGGGGATTTAACCCAGGGACACGCTACCACTGAGCTACATCCCTAGCTAGCCCTGTTAAAACAGAGTTTTGCTAAGTTGCCCAAGCTGCCCTTGAAGTTGTGATTCTCTTGCTTCCCTGGTAGGGTTGTAGGTATGTACCACGGTGCCTGGCTCAATATACTTTCACTTCAGAAAATAGATGCTGCCCTTGCACTGAGCCAGTGCTAAAGAGTCTACCTGGGTTTTACATAAGACCTTTATCTTCTGAGAGCTCTGGTTTACTTTAGCAATAATGATAACGTTTGGGTGTGATATTTTTGCTTTTGGAAGTATCTGATAGTTCAAAAATTGTGTTATAGTTTGAGATTCTTCCTAGAGAGACATTAAAAAAAAATTGTAGCATTAAATTGAAAATGGCTTTTTTACATTTATGTAGGTGTGGACATTGCAAAAGGCTTGCTCCTGAGTATGAAGCTGCAGCTACCAGATTAAAAGGAATAGTTCCACTAGCAAAGGTGAGTAAAGGCGGATTTTTCCTTAAGGGATATAAAGTATTTTAAATAATAGTGTATAGAATTAGCATTCACTTTCTGTACTCTTATGGTGCTAAGAAGGGTGAATATTAGTTTCTGGACAAATGCCTGACTATTGTATAGTTTCAAAAAAATAAAAATGAGACTAAGGAAATTATTGGCATAAGAAATAAACTATAGGGCAGCTAGGTATAGTGGCACACACTTGTAATCCCAGTTACTCGGAAGACTAAGGTAAGAGAATCACAAGTTTGAGGCCATCCTGGGCAACTTAGATAGATCCTATTTCAAAATAAAAAGGGCTAGAAATGTGAACCACCCCAGACTCAGTCCCTAGTACTGAAAAGAAAGAAAGAAACTATATGATAAATAGGAATTAGGAGCAAATATGGACAGTATAAGTACAACTATAAAGGTTAAAGGAAAATTATTGAGTAAATGAGTTCCCTAAACTGCCATATGGTATTCATAGTGAGTAGGAAAATGGCATGGGGCTATTGATGATATGTAACCAATTAGTCAACTGTAAACTTGGTATTTGTTTTTTACAGTTAAAGTAATGCTTCATGAACTTGCCATTCCATTCTTCTGTAGTAAACTCACAGTTGTTCTACTCTAAAAGCTCATATTTCTGCCAGTCTCAAATACACATTCATCTATAAGGCTGTTTCTGAAAACTGCTTTTAATCCTGAAACCAAGCAGCTTGCCATGGGGGGGAAAGTTTAATCACAATTTAATTTCTGCTTTGTGTGACTATGAAAGTGATTTTTTTTTGTTTCTCACCTGTTTTGAGGCAGAAAAAAAGGTAGAGGCCACTGCTTTAGACAACAGAGACTCCAAGGGCAAAATTTAAATAGTACTTTAAGTATTTTGTAGGAATCTTAGGAATCTAAACTATACTTATCAATACTTGCTTCTTGACCAGCACTAGTGTGCCTTTAAGATCCAATGTTCTGTGGTATATATGCCAAGAATTGCTTAATATTCTAATGACTTGACAGTCCTAATATTTTGGGAATACAAGTATGTTTTTTAATCTTTAGGTTGATTGCACTGCCAACACAGAGACCTGTAATAAGTATGGAGTCAGTGGCTATCCAACCCTGAAGATATTTAGAGATGGTGAAGAAGCAGGTGCTTATGATGGGCCTAGGACTGCTGGTAAGGATCCTGGATTATATCCTGGAAACTGAATTTGTTAAATACCTTGTTTTTGATAGTAGAAACATGAGAATGTTTTTTTACATAACATACTTTCACTCTTAAAAATTCCTTATTTAAGAAAGCACTTCTGTAGGTAACCCCCCCCCAAAAAAAAAAAAAAAAACAACTATCTGAATAGATTGAATAGATTCTGTAAGTACTGTAGAAGATACTTGAACTTGAGATATAAGGTCAGCTAGGCCTTTTTTCATTTGATACATATTTATTGGGTACCTACTTGATGTCAGATATTCTATATGTACTAGGTACTTGGTATTTGTAAACAAAACAAACAAACTCCCTACTTTTGTGGTGCTTTACATTCTGGGAGTGATAAAGGGAAAAAAGCAATAAACAAGTTCTAAAAATGTATATGAATGACCATCTCGTCTCACACCCCATTAAGATTATTATTTAAAAAAAATATATATTGGGGGTGACGGGGTTGTGGTTTGGTGGTAAAGTACTTGCCTAGCAAGTGGGGCACTGGGTTCGATCCTCAGCACCACGTTAATTGATTGATTAATTAATTAAAAAAGAAAATAAAGATGTTGTGTCCATCTACAACTATATATATACATGAGAGAGGGAGTATAGCTAACTGGTAGAATACTTGCTTAGAATGTGTGAGACCTGGTTGTACAACCGTGTGAATGTACCTAACACCATAAAACTGTATACTTAAGAATGGTTAAGGTGGTGAATTTTATGTATGTTATGTAACAGTTTAAGAAGTCAAGAATATGCGTAGATGGAATAAATTGAATTAGTGATGAGAGCATTAAAGGGAAAAAATAAAACCAGACTATGTGATAGTGATTGAGGATGGGAGAACTGCATAATAGGGTGGTCAGGGAAGAAACCTTTGAGCTGAAACCTGATAGGAAGGAGCCACCCATGAGAAGATCTCAGAGCTTTTTAAGCACAGGGAAAGCAGGTACAAAGAGGCTATATAATACATGACTAAAATTGCTGGGTTGAAGACCTAGAAATACCATGTGGTCAGAATGTGATTAGCAAGGATGAGAGGTGAAGTTTGAGAGGTTAAGTGGGAGCTCAATTCTGTAGAGTTCACAGTTAAGGAGAACAAAATAATCTTATATCATCAAATACAATTTCAGCTTGAGTTTATTACATAATTGTATGTATATTTTACTTTTTCATAATGAAAGGCTAAAGAAAGAAGTTTGGGGATTTTAGGAGATAGGGAATTTCATTCATATACAAACATGGACCCTGGCCAGATGTTTACAGCACATGTCTATAATCCCAGCAATTTGGAAAGCTGAGTCAGAAGGATCACAAGTTCTAGGCCAGCCTCAGTTACATTATTGAGACCTTGTCTCAAAATAAAAAGAGCTGGAAGTGTGGCTCTGTGGTGGAGAGCCTCCTGAGTTCAGTCCTCAGTAGAGGTGAGGGGGGGTCATCAACCTCTTAATTCTCTGCATAGCACTGGTTACTGTCTGATTTTTTAAATTTACTTTTGGCACTGGAGATTGAACCCAAGAGTGTTTTTACCCCTGAGCTACATCCCCACATCCCCAGGTCTGCTCCTTTTTTTTTTTTTTTTTTTTTTTTTTTTAGACAATGTCTTGCTAAATTACTGAGAATGTCATCTCAGGTCTCTGGGATTACAGATTTACACCACCACACCTGACTACTATCTGATTTTTTTTTTAATTGCATATTTATTTGGAACTTACTATATTGTCAGGTCCAATAAAGCAGAACCTTTGATTTGTTTACAGTTCTGTCCCCAGCACATAGACTCTTCACATATAGCAGACACTTAATAACTCTTTGCTGAATGCTTGAATAAGTATTTTGGCCCAACTGAAATCACTTTTTTTTTTTTTTTCCTCTCCATGGTGCTGGGGATTGAAACCAGGGCCTTATGCATGCAAGGAAAGCACTCTACCAATTGAGCTATATCCCCAGCCCAACACTCAAATTTTTAACATTCAGCTTTTACCAGTTTAATCAAAGGTATGGCTAATAGAGTTATTGATATATTTTTTTCAGAACTTGGTCAGGTCTTAACTGTAGATGGATCCAGCCACAATGCTGCTAGGTAAATATTCTCACTTGGGCTTTAACATAGGGTTCTTAAACTGGAGAATGTCTCCACATCTAACCAGGAGGTCAGATGTTTGACTACTTATTTATAAAGTCTTTAGCCAAGAGGGATTGTTTTGTTCATGTGCACCTCTAAGAACCTTGCTCTTTGCTTCCTGCTTAAACTAATTACTCAGCACTCCCATTTTGCCTTCCAGAGAATTTTAGATGTTCAGTTTATTATAGTTTATGTTCTGATATACTGATGGCAACTACCTTGAGGACTAAATAATTCAATCCAATTTCAACTAATCTATTGATAAAACCTGAGGGAAACTTTTTTGAAATATCTATAAATGGAAGAAGATGAAAGGAAAAAGTAATTTAGAAGTACAGAACAGGCTCAGTCATGTTGAAAGAGTTAAACGGTACTGTCTTAGTTTGGAAATCATGATAGTACTTAGAAAAGAAAGGGGTAAAGAGATAGAATATCATGGAGGAGTAGCACATCTGGCCTATGTTTGTATTTGTAAATGGTTTCAGTGGACCCTAGGAGGAAGTGGAATAATGACCTTTTGGTCTGTCTGCTAAGGGTGTGTGTGGGTGTATGGATCTGTCTACTAGGGGTGTATGGGTGCAGGGGTGGGGGTGTGCCGGGGTCAAACCCAGTGCCTCAGGCATGCAAGGCAGATGCTCTAACACTAAGCTATATACACAACCTGTGTGTATGTTTTAATGTATGTATTTAGATTTCAACATAGCTAGCCAAGTCACTGCATTTTTTGCTTTGAAAATGTAAGGTTACAGGTGACTATGCATTGCTTGATAATATGGATTTGTCTGTTCGTTTTATGTGGTAGGCACTAGAATTTACTTGATAGTATAAGTTAAAAATAATACGTGAATCTCTTTGGAGGGCATTTTAACAACTATAAATACTTACACACTTTAACCCAGTTAATCCACTTACAGGAATTTGCCCTGCAAATATAGTCTTTTTTTTTGTACTGGGAATTGAACTCAGGGGCACTCAACCACCGAACCATATCTCCAGCCCTATTTTGTATTTTCTTTAGAGAGACAGGGTCTCAGTGAGTTGCTTAGTGCCTCAGCCTTCAGAGCTGCTGGATTTACAGGTGTGCACCACCACGCCCAGCCTCTACAAGGTTGTTTATCACAGAATCCTGTGTAATAGCATGAGATTGGAAACAAATTTCCATTATTTGTAGCAGGTTAAATAAGTTATAGTACATCCATTCTGTGAAACACAATGTAACTAATAAAAGGTTGAGGTAGCTCTTTATGTATTGATGTCAATTATGTCTAAACTGTGTTACATACAAACCAAAAAAATAAAGAATAGCTTATGTATATGTTGCCATTTTGAGAGAAAAAAGAATAAATGTGTAATTGCTTATTTATGCATAAGATGCTTGAAAGGGGCTGAGGATATAACTCAGAGGACAGCACTTGCCTAGCATGTCTGAATTTGATCCCCAACACCACAAAAATAGATAGACAGATTGATTTAAAAAATAAAGTGCAGGGCTGGGGATGTGGCTCAAGCGGTAGCGCGCTCGCCTGGCATGTGTGCGGCCTGGGTTCGATCCTCAGCACCACATACAAAACAAAGATGTTGTGTCCGCTGAAAAAATATAAAAAAGTGCTTCGTCCACTGAGTTTTGGCAAGTGAGTGATGCTCTGATCACCACCATATACAACACATTCCCTGTGCTTCTGTTTTCTCATTAAAAAAAAAAGAAAATTTAGAAGGTTATGGAAGAAACTGGGTGACTAGGGACAAGGGTGGGGAAAAAAAAACTCCATTGTGTCCCCCTTTTATACATTTTGAATTGTATGAATAAATAATTGCCTTCTCAAAAATTACAAATAAATTGTATTTCTATAACTTTCATCTTCTAAGATGGAATTGTCAGCCACCTGAAGAAGCAGGCAGGACCCGCTTCAGTGCCTCTTAGGACTGAGGAAGAATTTAAGAAGTTCATTAGTGATAAAGATGCCTCTGTGGTGGGTAAGTAGCAAATATTTAATTATGCCACAAAATCATCAACTTGGTCCTAGCTACTTGGGAGACTGAGGCAGGAGGATCACAAGTTTGAGGCCAGCCTTAGCAATGTAGCAAAATCTTGTTGCCAGATATAAAGGATTGGGAATGTAGGACAGTGATGGAGTACCCCTGGGTTCAGTCTCCTTTACAGGTTAGAACAGGGGAGGAAATGTAGGGGCAGCTGAAAAGATGAATAGCTGATAGAATTGTATCATTACCATAATATGGGAGAAAAAGCTGTTTTGACTGGCTTTTTGAGAGGTGGCAGGGATTACAGTTCTTACTATGTTGCCCATTCTGCCCTGAAACCCCAATACTGTCTCAGTCCCCAATCAAGAGTAGCTGGTATTACAAGGTGCTTAGCATCACACTTCTTTAAACTCTGAGATTTAACTCTTATGTAGGTAGGTATGACTGAAAATAAGGTTTTAAGGAAAGGGGAAATAAATAACTCATGTATGCTATTTTCACAATAATAGGGGAGTTAAATTTTTAAGATGCAGATTACTAGGATTTGTCATATATGTTCATGGCCATTTTAGAAAGATCTCATGGTGCACAGGAAGCCAAAGAGAAAAGAGTGACTGGTCTTGCTCTTATTTTTAAATATGACATATGATACATTCAATCACTTTTCTAGACTTAAGTTTTAAAGGCAAGACATAGAAAGGAAAAATAAGTGTTTTATTTTGACATCATTTTCTAATCTAATCCTTCTGATACCTGATATTGTTCCAGAAAAATTAAGCAATTTGCTCAGATTTATTCAATTTGGAAAAGTAGAATGAAGACTTGGACCCTGACAAATCCTTTCCCTGGGCTCTCAAAAATGTTTCTTTATAGGGTGGGGGAAGAATTCTCATGCTGAATATTGTATCATATATCCATCACAAAGCAGACCTGGTTCTTTTTTTTTTTAATATTTTTTTTAGATGTTGGTGGACCTTTATTTTATTCATTTATTTATATGCAGTGATAGGAATCAAACCCAGGGCCTCACACATGCTAGGCAGGTGCTGTACCATTAAGCCACAACTCCAGCCCCAGACCCGGTTCTTTTCACTTTGCTTATCTGTAGTAGAATGAATGCTTTGAAAATTGGAATTTCAGTCTTGGGCTGGGCATGTGCAGTGGTAGAGCACTTGCCTAGAGTGTGCCAGGCCTTTGGCTTCAGTCCCCAACACCACAAAAATGAATAAACAAGCAAATAAATAAAAGTCTTGAACATCTCTCAGCACTTAACTGTTTTTTTTTTTTTTTTTTTTTTCTGTTTGACATTTTATATGTAGGTTTTTTCAAGGATTTATTCAGTGAAGCGCACTCTGAGTTCCTAAAAGCAGCCAACAACTTGAGGGATAACTACCGATTTGCACACACCAATGTTGAATCTCTGGTGAAGGAGTATGATGATAATGGAGAGTAAGTGACTGAGTTGAACGCCTTAGTAACTAGTGATGTCTGTTTCCAGAAGTTTTGTTAAGCACTTGCTAGGCATTAAGCTAAATGCTAGAAACTTATTGCTCCTAAAAGGCATCTGAAGACTCTATAAACAAATATATATATATATGTAAGTGTATGGATGGGGATGTAGCTTAGTGGTAGAATGCTTGCCTAATGGGTGCAAGGTTCAGTTCTCAGCACCATACACACAAAAAGAAAGTGTGAGTGTTATATGTGTTAGGATAGAAAATGTCTACAGAGTATGTTGGGAGTACAGAGGAGGGGAATGGTATCAGGAAAAGCTTCTTAGAGGAGGTGACTGTTTTATATATTTTTTTTAGTTGTAGGTGGACCTTTATTTTGTTTGTTTATATGTGGTGCTGAGAATCAAACCCAGTGCCTCACATATGCTAGGCAAGTGCTCTGCCATTGAGCCACAACCCAGCCCAAAGGAGGTGACTCTTGAAGGATGAGATTTTCAAAGCAGGTTATGGTGGTTGGGATGAAAATTATTCTTTTTTTTTTTTTTTTTTTTTTAGTAGCAGCAGGGATATGAGATGACCTCAGCATGTTGGAACCTGCAGGATTACAAGCTATTGTTTGTGAACCAGATCATAGTGAAACATAAAGTTGGAGAGGTTAACCGAGAGCAAATTATGGACCTTAAATGCTATACAGAAGAGTTTAGATTTTTATCTTTTAGATATCTGAGAACCATTGAAAGGGTTTTGAGTTGGGAAGTAATGTGGTTAATTTTTTGTTTAAGTAAAGAAGTTACTGGGACCCACATAGTAGTGGCTTGAAAGGGGAGGAATAGGGCAAAACAAGGAGAATCTAAACTGAGAATGACATCTGAGAATCTAAACCGAGACAGTATTAGTGGCAATGGAAAGAAAGAGATAGTATAAAAAAATGTAAACAAGCTGGGCATGGAGGCTCATGCCCATAATCTCAGACTCTGGAGGCTTAGACAGGAGAATAACAGGTTCAAAGCCAGCCTCAATTTAGCAAGGCCCTAAGCAACTTAGGCTTTGTCTCAAAATAAAAAGGGCTGGGCATGTAGCTCAGTGGTTAAGTTCACTGGGTTCAATCCCTGGTGGAAAGGGGGGCAGGAGTAGAATCCAAGAAAAGTGTCCCTCACCCCTATGCTGGTGATTGAACCCAGGGCTCTGTAAATGGCTAGGCAAGCACTCTGTCACTGAGCTATATTCCCATTCCTTCAGAAAAGTTTTTGAGTAGAGATAAAAATCTGTTGGTCAATCACATGTTAAATGATTATAACCATGGCAATAGATAGATCACTCAGTGGGCATATAAAGTAAAAGGTGTGTCAAGGGCTAATGTTAACTTATAGAATAGAAAGCACACAAATAAGTAATTTGCCTAGATTCTCACAGTTACTAAGAGGCAGAACTAAATTTGAATAAGAAAGTCTGGTTACAGATAGGTAGGTTTGATCACTAGTCTTTACTACCTCTTCACTAAAGAGACACCAGGTATATACATGCTTGGCGAGCTACTTGTAGCTTATCAGCTAGCGCACACAGGTCAGCCTGTTAACTTTTGATTTGCTAATTGTGGCTGTTTCTCTGACTTGCCATCTAAACTTGTCTAATAGCCTCACATCAGAGGTTTTACTAAGACCTTATAGCAAAAGCGTCTTGAGTTCCCCATGTATGTGACAAGACTATAACATCATCTTGTTTAGAATTGCTTGTTTTTGAGAATAAGTACTCTGAAAATGATAGCCATGCTTTAAAAAAAAAAAAGAAAATCCCTGTTCACAGTTTTGCTCAGCATTGTTTGTATTAGGTTCTTGTTTGCCGTGTAGTTTTCCTGTGTCCTGTGAAAATACCTGTGTTTTAATTGACATAAAATTAGGTAATGATTAATATTGGAGGAACAAGTGGGTTGGGATATATTTCAATGGTCGAGCACTTGCCTAGCACACTGTGAGACCCTGGATTTGATTCTGAGCACCACAAAAAGAAAAAAGTATATATTTTGGAAGAATGAGAAAAGAGTATAAGGATTTACAGATGCCAAGATGTAGCCAAAAACAAGTGATGAAATTGTATGAAGGTGTATGTGGTGTGGGGAGGAGGAATAAACAAGAAACTAGAGGCCGGATGTCAGTAATTAAGGTAGTCATGTTTTCTCAGGTGTCACAATGGATTCAGGAAACCTTGGCTGAATATGTGATACCGACAAGAGAGAAAATTTTTGCTTGGGAGGCTGAGACAGAAACATTGCAAGTTTAAAGCCAGCCTCAACAATTTAACAACACCCTGTCCCAAAATAAAAAGAGCTAGGGATGTAGCTCATGTTTAAGTGCCCCTGGGTTCAATCCTGGGTACCAAAGAAAAGAAAATTTTCTAAATCTGATTTAACTGGAAGGACTCTTAAAGGTATTTAATGAAGTCTTTTCTTACAAGGTGAAAGGTTAGTTTCCAGTAGGAGCAAGTTCTGCATTATGCTATTGTACATATTGGGCTTTGAGATAAACTGGGTTCTCTTTCTGTTTTTCAACATTTGGAAATCAATTATCCATTCTGACTCCCTTTTGAGCTGATTAAAAAAAAAAAAAAAAAAACTAAAAGTAGATTAAATTGACTCTTTGGTCCAAGGTCATTGAAATTAGTGGTTGAGCTAATATTAGAACCAAAGTCCTCTAATTTTCCAATCCAAGGTTTATTAACCCTTATACACAATTATTACACTCAGGATCAAGGAAATTAGTCATCTCTATATTGATGAGAAGGTCATGTTGCCAAGTCTGTGGTCTCAGAAAAGAGGGGGTTTTGTTTGTTTTTCTTGGTACTAGGGATTGATCTCAGAATAACCACTGAGCTGTAACTCCAAACCTTTTTATTTTGAGGCAGGGTCTTTCTAAGTTTGCTTAGGGCCTCGCTAAGTTGTTAGAGCTGGCTTTGAATCTGCAGTCCTGCCTCAGCCTCCTCCAAGTTGCTATGATTACAGATGTGCACCACTATGCCCAGTTCCGAAAAGAATTATTTTGTCTTTAGTGAAAGTAGATAGTCTGAACTTTAAATGAAAGTTAGAAGACAGGTCTACTGCTGCTTATTGTATAAGGTGTTTATTTGTTTTTAAGGGGCATCACCTTATTTCGTCCTCCACATCTTACTAACAAGTTTGAGGACAAAAGTGTGGCATATACAGATCAGAAATTGACTAGCAGCAAGATTAAGAAGTTTATCCAGGAAAACATGTGAGTACCTCTTTATACCTTGTCTGAAATTTCTTTGCTTCACATTAGTTGTTTACTCCAGTTATTAAGCAGAGCCTTGTTTGGCTTAAATAGCCTACTCAAGGAACTATAATATATAATAGTTCAAGTATATAGTAATGTGATCATCTGTAGGTCCTAGAACTTTTATTGTGGTCCTATACAGTATATTGCTCAGTATTGTCCTGATGTTGAAAATGACCTTCCTTTATAAATGATGTAATTATTTTGTGATAATTTTATAGTATAGCTATGAATTGTCAATGTTTTTAATTATTTTATTTCAGTTTTGGTATTTGTCCTCATATGACAGAAGATAATAAAGATTTGATACAAGGCAAGGACTTACTTATGGCTTACTATGATGTGGACTATGAAAAGAATGCTAAAGGTTCTAACTACTGGAGGAACAGGTAATAAGAATCATGTTTATCCCTTTGTAAACAAGTTTATCCAATGTATTAGCAATTCCTTCTAATTGTCTTATTACCATGTGATCTAAGAGCAGATAAGAATTGGAACATTTAGGTCCAAAAACTATATGTGAAGCCATAAGAACAGATAACATAAACCATTTCCAAAATTGTTGAGCATGTCTTCCATAGGTGTTCCTTTACTTTGTGATGCTGTGACTCTAAACTTTATAAAGTAAAAGGTGTAAATTTGATGTAAAATGCACTTAATTAAAACACCACTACTATTCTTGGTGCATTTTACCCTTAGAAATTTTCTTTTCAAATCAGTCATTAGGCTTGCAATAGATTTTACAGTTATATAATGAAGTAAGATTGAGTGAGAATGGACCAGTTGGTGGGGTACCACCAATTTGGCAGTGAAGTTCAGTTTTAAGACATTGAAGTATAACATAATCCTGTGTTACTGCATAGGAACACAAGTTCAGGTTAATTTCAGGGGGTTGCCTAGACTATATAGAACCTGGTCTTTGCTTTCTAACCTCAAAAATGCTTTACCTAGCATAATCTTAGCAAAAATATCTCTTGTTTCTCACAGAGTAATGATGGTGGCAAAGAAATTCCTGGATGCTGGACACAAACTCAACTGTGCTGTAGCTAGCCGTAAAACCTTTAGCCATGAATTGTCTGATTTTGGCTTGGAGAGCACTACTGGAGAAGTTCCTGTTGTTGCTATCAGAACTGCGAAAGGGGAGAAGTTTGTCATGCAGGAGGAATTCTCGTGAGTTGCTAGTCAGCATAGATTCAGGATTTGATTCTGTAAGGAAATTGTTAGAGCCTTTTATACTACCAAGAATTTGTAAAGCACAACATTGGGATGTAAAAGATAGGTCTTCTAGTGAAGACCTATGACTGTCAATTTTCACTTATAGTTACTTTAAGGATCATGATTCTAAATGATTTCTGAAAACTAACAAAAGGATGACAGGTTGGAATTTATATATGATTGTACTTCTCTAGAAGTAGTAAATAAAGAAAATTGGAGAACCTCTTTGAGATTGATATAACTTCAAGTCATCCCCCTTTCAGCTCTAGCAGAATGTGTTTTCTTCTAGGAATACAACATGAGCCTAAAGTAAACAGGGAAATTGAAAAGATCTTAATACCTCAGACCAATTTTTACCTTTAGAGACAGGGTGAGGCTGGCTTTGAACTTGTGGTTCTCCTGTCTCAGCATCCACAGATGCTGGGATTACAGGTGTGCACCACCATGCCTGGCCAGTTTTTACCTTCACTTTTGACACTTTGAAGGATTAACAGAAGAGAAAAATCTTTCTTTTGAGTCAACTTATATTACAAGATATGTAATGGCACTGTTCTCAACAGCAACAAAATCAGATCTCAGTCTCTTATAAAAGAGACAGTACGGGGCTGGGGATGTGGCTCAAGCGGTAGCGTGCTCGCCTGGCATGCGTGCGGCCCGGGTTTGATCCTCAGCACCACATACAAACAAAGATGTTATGTCCGCCGAAAACTAAAAAATAAATATTAAAATTCTCTCTCTCCCTCTCACTCTCTCTCTAAAAAAAAAAAAGAGAGTACTTCTTCCTTTTGAAATTCCTCATCCACAGAGAACACATTGGAAATTAAATAAAATGAGTTGATTTCTTTCTTATTCAGTCTAATTCCACATGTTGAGAAGTAGAGTCCTTTCCTTTATTTTAGCTGTGAAACTGAAGCTAAAATATGTAAAAACTATTCAGAGAAATTGCTTTTAATCTTGTGATGGGAGTTAACAAACATGACCCTGTCTTTCTAATTTCAGGCGAGATGGCAAGGCTCTAGAGAGGTTTCTTCAAGATTACTTTGATGGCAACCTGAAGAGATATCTGAAGTCTGAGCCTATCCCAGAGAGCAATGATGGGCCTGTAAAGGTGCACTACTCACAACCTCACCATTCCTATTAGCAGTCGCCTCCTCATTTCTTTATTCTAAAAATGCTGAGTCTGAACAGAGACCTTGCTGGATATATTTTTGTTTTTGTCCTCACCTCCCTAAGTCAAAAACAAATACTGGCAGAGCTCATAACATTAATTAGGGACAGAAGTTTAAAACCATAGAATTTTTCTGATGGAATTTGTATCTGGGCTTGGTTACTCTTTGAGATAGATCAAGATAATCCTTAGGAATAGTTTTGTAGCATTGAAATTATTTTAAGGAATGGTTAGGTAGTAATTATATTTCCTTTGGCTTCTTGAACATAGTTGGACAGGTGATAGACATGAGAATGAGTTGGTTAATGGGAAATGGAGATAACCTTCAATATAGCCTGTAAATGAGATTTGGTTTCCATGACTGATTTTCAGTGCTATTGAATCCATATTTGAGAGGAGTTGGGTCCAGAAACACATAAACCTTTTGTATTTATTCTTCACTTCACCATACAACTAGAGAATCTTCTGTGTGTTTTCCAGGTAGTAGTAGCAGAGAATTTTGATGAAATAGTGAATAATGAAAATAAAGATGTGCTGATTGAATTTTATGCCCCTTGGTGTGGTCACTGTAAAAATCTGGAACCCAAGTATAAAGAACTTGGAGAGAAGGTAAGTCTGAATCCTATTCTGAAGATTAGAATTAGAGTGGAAAATTGATGTAAATATTCCTAAGTACTGGTAGAGTTTGCCCCCACTCCCTTTAACTCACTTTCTCTTGACTGCCCCCTAGTGTGTATAGTCTGTGTAGTGCTTCAGAGATCTACTTTAATCTTCCACTCTTCAGACTCAACCTAGATTATAGATAAAAATATGTAGGTGCTTCTGAATTTTTATAATGGCTTATATGAACCCATATGTTGCTTTATTTTAAAATGCTTGGATCAGCCCTTGTTATGATGACTTATTCAGGCCAAGTAAATTTAAAGGTGTCTGTATATGTGTGGGGCTTTCTTTTTTAGATGGGCCTCACTATGTTGCCCAGGCTCACCTTGAACTTGTGCTCTTCCTGACTCAGCCTCCCAGGAGGCTGGCATTATAGCTGTGTACCACTAAGCCCAGCTTTATGTGGTCTTAATATGTAGAACCCAAAAGAAGAAAGGAAAGCTGGAAGATTGAGTACTATCTGTAAGCATCACCACTCTTCCCGTCTGAGCAGCAATTTGTCCAGGTGCTTGAAGACTGAGATTGTTTTAAATCCTGAATTGATGAAATGTGCCTCAGTCACTGAAAACTTGAAACTTAAAGGTCCAACCTTTTCTAGGCTAAGGGTGTAGCTCAGTGGTAGAGCTCCTACCTAGCATGTAGGAAGGCTTAGGTTTGATCCCCAGCACTGAAAAAATAAAAAAAATTAAGGTTTAACCTTTTTATTAACAGCTCAGCAAAGACCCAAATATTGTCATAGCCAAGATGGATGCCACAGCCAATGATGTGCCTTCTCCATATGAAGTCAGAGGGTAAGTAGACTAAAAAGTTTAAAAATAACACAAGAGACAGGGTCTTTCTAAGTTGCTGGGGCTTGCTCTGAACTTGTGATCCTCCTGCTTCAGCCTCCCAAGCATCTGGGATACCTGTTCCTTCTTAGCTTAGTGATCTGTAGTGTGGGCCCACCGTCAGAAATTTTGTGAGTTCTGGGTTTAGTCAAGATGTAATTTAGGGGCTGGAGTTGAGTTCAGCCTAGCATGTGTGAGGCACTGGGTTCAATCCTCAGTACCACATAAAAATAAATAAAGGTATTTTTTAAAATATATATATATATATTTGAAACCATAAAGAGAAGTGATTCCCAGAAACTTGAAGAATTATAGAATTAACTTGAGAACCAGAAATTGCTAAACTCTTCTGTGTTCTTTCCCCAGTTTTCCTACTATCTACTTCTCTCCAGCCAGCAAGAAGCTAAGTCCAAAGAAATATGAAGTAAGTGCATTGTCCCACCCTCCCCTCATACACACACACACACGTGCATATCCAGTTCTTTAATTGGATATTTTTAACTGGTAATTCTTTCAACATTCATGACAATACATATAAGAATCCAGAATTCTTTAAGAAGTTAAATTTTCAGAGTAATCTTTCTGTTTTTAGGGTGGCCGTGAATTAAATGATTTTATTAGCTATCTACAGCGAGAAGCTACAAATCCCCCTATAATTCAAGAAGAAAAACCCAAGAAGAAGAAGAAGGCACAGGAAGATCTCTAAAGCAGCAGCCAAATATACCACTTTGTAAAAGGACTCTTCTACCAGAGAGATGGGAAAACCATTGGGGAGGACTGGGATCCATATGGGATTATAACCTCTCGGGGCTGAGAGGACAGGATGGATATAATCTGAATCCTGTTAAATTTTCTCTAAACTGTTTCTTAGCTGCACTGTTTATGGAAATACCAGGACCAGTTTGTGTTTGGTTTTGGGAAAAATTATTTGTGTTGGGAAGAATGTTATGGGGGTGGGGGGATTTGAGTTGGGGGGTTATTTTCTAATTTTTTTTGTACATTTGGAACAGTGACAATAAATGAGCCCCCTTTAAAGTGTTGTTTTTCCCATGGAATGAAGAATCAAGTTTCTTTAGACTGTTACTATCCAGTAAAGCTTTCCCCAGTGATGGTAACATTTTGTAATCTTCATTGTCCAATACATGTAGCTATGGAGCATTTGAAATGTGGCTAGGAACTACCTTTTTAATTTTAATTCACTTAGCCACATAGTGGCATTGCCAGACATGGTGGCACATGCCTATAATCCTGGCAACTCAGGAAGATTGCAAGTTCAATTCCAGTTTGGGCAACCTAATGAGACCTTGTCTTAAGATAAATAAATAAAAAGGGATGAGGATGAAGCTTAGTGGTAGAGACCCCTGGGTTCAATCCCCAGTACCTTAAACAAAACAAAACAAAAAAGCCATCACAGTGGCTATACACTAATTGCTATAGCTATAGAATAATTGATTGGGTCCAAAGTTCTCAACTCTAAATCACTCTGAATTTCTCTATTCCTACATGTTTATTGCCTGGTTGTTATATGTAATTTCTCAATTTGAAAATGAGTTGATTAGAAAAGGTAAAGGGTCTTTCCTGTTGGGCTGTTTCTGGCCCAGTCCGTGCCCTAAGGATGCGTTAATGCTAAGCTTTCTGCATGTTTATACCTCCCAAAGACTGTTCTTTGCCCAGAAATGCCCTGCATGGGTGTGGCACCAGGTTGGAGTTGCATCCAAGTTGTTTCAGGAATTGCTGACACTATTGGGTGTGGTCCATTAACTTCACTCTCCAGTGGAACTAGGGAAAGCAATATCACTCTTGTGACTGTAAGTGATCCTATAAACCCCTGTGTTCACAAAAGGAGAACTTTCTTACTGTAATCTCTAGTTCAACTATAAGATGGATTTGGTAAAGCCTTACAGCAAAATACACATGGATCATGCATAGTAAAGATATTGCGGTTGGGGATATAGCTCAGTGGTAGAACATTTGGTGCGGCCTGGGTTCAATCCTTATCAATGCAAAGGATAATTTAAAAAAAGACACATCTAAACCATAATCTTAAGAGATTTTAATTCATAACATCTGAGCCAGGGGCTGGGGATCTAATTGTTTAGAGAGCGCCTGAAGCAGTTAGATGTAAAGGGTAAAAATCACTGCTTTGGAGGATTTAAGGAAAATATAAAAACTTGTACAGGGGCTGGGGTTGTGGCTTAGCAGTAAAGTGCTTGCCTAGCACGTGCAGGGTGCTGGTTTTGATCCTCAGCACCACATTTTAAAAAAAAAGTATTGTGTCCAACTGCAACTAAAACAAAAAAATAAATAAATAAAACTTGTACAAAAACACAGAAGCAAGATTTTAATCATGTTTATAAAAGAATTTACTTTCAGTACATGGGTAATACCCAAGCCCTTTCCCATTATATCCAGGGGTGCTATAAGTTTCCTTAGCTGTTACCAAAACTTGTTCTTTCCTTTGGGGAACTATGAGGCTAGATTTACTTATTGAGTTTGTCTAATATCTTCAAAGTTTCTGCTACTTTTCTAGTCTCCTGGGCACAGCTGAGGGGGTCTTAGCAGTGGCCCCACAACCTAAAAATTTCAAATATGACAACAATAAAAATCCTCAAGAACCTAGAACAGCAGCTCTCTACTTGCCACCATGGCCTCAACTGGTCAGCAAAAGAAAAGCAGATAGTTACACACTAGTTTATAGCTGCTTTGTTCATATCACTGGACAGAGGGTCAAGAAGCCTGCTTGACAGCTTCAGCTGCCCCTGTTCTTTTCCTCAAACTCCAGGATGAGACCTTTAATGTGGGACAATTTCTGATGCAGGTACTCACAGCGATGCTTCTCGTCTCTATAACCTGGGTACCGCTGCAGAGAAAAAGCATTCTTGTCAAAAACTAAAAACAGTTCTACCTTCTTGCTTTTGTTCTCAGAACTTGTCTTACCTTTCTGAACTTTTTATACTCCTGGACAATCTTATCTTCCAGCACCTGAAACAGAAAATACTATCACTGAGTTCAACATTAAAAGGAAGAAAAATAAAATCAGGAAAGTAACCTCCCTTCTCATTCCACCAAATGATATAGACTAATTTTTCTGCCAAAACAGGTTTGCCTGTCACTTTTCTTAGTCACTGAACAAACAGGCTTATGGGTGATTAGCAATAGGTAACGGCCATTAAGGCTGGAAAGCCAGCCTGGGTCCAGTCCTTACTTTGTGTTCTGGAGTTCCTTGCTGAACTCTCTTGATCTCTGCTCCCAGCTCTATGAATCTTTGGCTTGCGGCCCCAACACGGGCATGGAGGATGCGGTATTCAGCATAATCTCTCTCAAAGTCCTGCTCATAGGCCTGTTGCTGCTCTGTACTTTGGATGGCCCTGTATTGCCTGTCAGGAGAGTTATCACCTTCAATTTCATTCAAAAGCTCCTGACTTCCAGGGAGCTTATATGTATAGGCTTGATGAAATTGGAAATTACTCACAGGAGATAATCTGGCACCTCTTCAGGGCTTGGGGATTCAGAGTCTGAGAAGGAAGCAAGAAAACACAAAAGTGACTATAGATCTTTTTTCCACTGTGGCATTTTTACCCTCCTCTCATTAATTCACCTGCTTGAACTAAGGGACTGTGCTCCAACCTAGGGTCTATGTCTTCTTTATCTTCTTGTTCCCAATCTTCTTCCTCTTGTAAGTCCTGACTGGACAGCTCTTGTAGGGGACCTGAAGCTAGAGGCAGAGCTCTGAGCCTCTTTTCTTCTAATTCTTCAGTAGCTTCTGACGCTGGACGTTTCTGTGGAGAAAACATACAGCAAACCAGGAGATTCCTATTTTGGCTTCTCAATTTAAAAATTTCAGTGGTTTCTGAAAAGTCCTTGCCATTACACGTTACCTTGTGCTGATGTTTCCGGCTGGTGAAGGAAGGCAATGCCTGATCCAACTCTCTGTTTGGAAGGTGGGTCTGCTTCCTAAGATATTTGAAGAGAGAATGCGAGAGATGAAGACCAAGGTAGGACCTGGGTCCAGATCTTTTACAGCATTTAAGGGTGGAGATTAGACCAGGGCTTCCCATGTTAGTCCCACCCTGTGCCAGGTACCTCACTTCCCACTGTGCCATGTGCTCCCTTGAGGATCCTGGCATTGACTGTCCTTGATTGCTTGCCAGTGGATCTGACACCTGGCAGGGAAAGTGGCAGGAGCACTTGACTCCCTCAGCTTCAGGCTTTGCCCCACCTTATCACAAATCCCTTCAGTTTTCTAACCTCACCTCTTCTAGTGCCACCTGTGTCTGTGACACTACATCTCCTTCAAAATAGTCTCCCTTATTCTGCCAGTTCTCAGGATCTCTGGCATCTTCAGTTAGGTTGTGTTCCTGAACCATTGATGGGGCTGCGATGGAATCCATAGCTGCCCAAATAGTGAGGCGCTCCCTGAGTGGGCCCAGGCAGTGGAGGCAGTTAAGCCCAGATCTGAAAAGAAGTGGTGAGAAAAAACAACAAGGTGGAGAGTTTTTAAGCACCTTTTCGCATTCCCTTCCCTACTTCCTGCAAATTCTTACCTGCAGCCTTACCTGCCTAAACGTTGGCACACAAGGTCCAAGCCACCGCCAGCGCCCTCCTGGCCACACTGGGACACTATGAAAGAGAAGAGGCAGGACCAACCAGGGCCTGGGAGTCTCAGATACTGGGGTGGAAAAAAGAATAAGCTCCATGAAGTCAACCCCTCCCCTCCCGCCCACGCCACTCCTCCCGGAGCCAGCCTAAGACTGAAGATGGGTCCCACGGGGCTCGTTAGCACGCCAGGTGCAGCTGAGCCTGAGTTCCCCAAGATACTGAGAAGGCACAGTGTCCCCAGCCGCAGCCTCCTGGGACCACAAACCCAGCAGCCCCCTTGTTTCCACTTAGGGTTCAGTTCTCCGAACTTCCTCAGACCGTGACCATTCTCAGCCTCCTGCCCTGACCGCACCTTATTGAAGCCCACTTTTGTGCCCCCTCATCCCGACCTCACTCACACACCCTGGGCCCGCACTTACCCCTCGGTGGCCTTGGAAAGCAATCACTGGCCGTACCTGCCGGGAGAGCACAGACGCGAGCTGAGCGAAGGTAAGGCTGCGGTTTCACTTGGAGAGGTGGGGAGCATGGAGCTTGCGGAAAACTGCTCCCCTTCCCCAAGTCCCTGCTCCAGTGTGGCCGATTGAGACCTGAAGTCCCGAAGGTAGGGGTACGGAAGAAGGAGCCAGGAGCCGGCCTTACCTGTTGCCGCTGACACTCTTGCAGTGCCCGCAGCGCAGCGTCGTTGAGCCTGAGCAGTAAAAGGCTGGTCCGGGCAGCAGGGGAGAAGCAAAGCCGAAGCTTCCCATTCAAATGCTCCTGAGGTCCCTCCATGGAGGCGAGGTCGAGCCCAAGTAGAACGAGGTCCACAAGCGAGAGCTACCACTGCCACCTCCGTTGTGCAGGGCTAGGCGGGCACGCCAGGTAGCTCAGGTCTGCCCCGCCTTCCGCCAGAACCCCGCCCAGCCGAGAGGGCGGTGCCTTGATCTCCTGGGGACCCCAATCCCCATGGTTTCCTCTTATATTGATCTAGGCCTTACTGGAGCTTTCAGAAAGGCTAGTCAGTTCTGGGGAGAGTCTGCGGCCAGATGCGGTCTGACCTCTCATCCAGAATTCTCAATTTCTCCAGCCACCCTGAACTCAGAGTTGCGGTCTCTTAAGTGAAAACTGAACTTGCAACCCCTTGAGGCTTTCAGCCATAGAGCGGGAAAGATAGCTTGGTTGGTAGGCGGGTTCAACCATTGCTGCTTCTCACGTCAAGAGCGTCAGAAACCCAGGAGCCGAAGTGGGAACTGGTGCGGCGCTTTTGCTTTTTCCAGCCTGCTGTGGCAGATCCGAAGCCACTTTCTACTGCAGGCCAGAGAAGCTATAAGGCCCAATGGGAGTAGTGATAGCGATGAAGCCTGGCTGTCATAGGCTGGAGCGCCGCATCGGTGGGCGGGGATGTGGGGCGTGGGTAGTGGCAGGAGAGTTGCAAGGCAAAGGAGAGCCTGAATTCAGTCCCTGGGTCACCTCTTGGCCTAAACACACTTGAGAGGGGTCAGGTCAACTGGCTCATTCCTTCCGGAAGTGCCTTGAAGTTGCCAGGCATTTTGGAGATGCAGATTCTGGTGCAGTGAGACACCAGGATCAATCTCAGGCTAGCCCTCCAGTTGTCCCTATTTGGTGTCCCAAGAGCCATGATGTTGTCCTTTTTCCTAACAAGAATCTGTTAAATCCCTGGACCTGCATAATTCCAGGTAACCTTAATGCTCTCCACCCCAAATCAAATCACCTATACATCAGGTAAAAACTCAGTAAACCTAGCCACTGGGGAGGCTGAGTTCAAGGTTAGCCTGGCAACTTAGCAAGACCCTGTCTCAAAATATAAAATTAAAAAGGGCTAGGATATAGCAGTGGTAGAGTAACCCATGAATAGTGTATGTAAATTATACCTCAATAAAGTTGATCTTTAAATTTGTGCAATAAACTACCAACTCCAACCACAAAAACATTTACCTACCCATCAGGCCTCTCTGCTTCTCTGGGGACAATTTGCTAATTTGACAAACATTGTGGTATAAGTAAAACTAATCTCCTAGGCTGCTTTTTCTTCTCAAATGACATCTGTGACCCTTTTTTATTAAAATTTTTTTTATTTGTTCTAATTAGTTATACATGACAGCAGAGTTCATTTCAATTCATTGTACACAAATGAAGCAAAACTTTTATTTCTCTGGTTGTATACAATGTTGCATCCACCATATGTGCAGTTATATATGTACCTAGGATAATGATGTCCACCTCATTCCACCATCTTTCTTGGCCCCATAACCTCTCTGCTCCCCTTACTCTCCTCTGCCCAATCCAAAGTTCCTCCATTCTCCCCATGCCCTACACATTATGGATCAGCTTCTACTTATCAGAAAGAACATTTGGCCTTTGTTTTTTTGGAACTGGCTTACTTCACTTAGCTTAATATTCTACAACTCCATCCATTTACCTGCAAATGCCATAGTTATTCTCTTTTAATGCTGAGTAATATTCCATTGAGTATATCTACCACAGTTTCTTTATCCATTCATCTGTTGAAGGGCATCTAGGTTGATTCCACAGTTTAGCTATTGTGAGTTGAGCTGCTATGAACATTGATGTGGCTGTGTCACTGTAGTATGCTGATTTAAGTCCTTTGGGTATAGACCAAGGAGTGGGATAGCTTGGTCAAATGGAGGTTCCATTCCAGGTTTTCTAAGGAACTCCATACGGCTTTTCAGATTGGTTTCACCAATTTGCAGTGCCACCAGCAATGTATGACTGTACCTTTTTTCCTGCATCCTTGCCAATACTTATTATTGCTTATTGCTTATATTCTTTCTTTTTCTTTTTTTTTTTTTTTTTTTGTATCAGGTATTGAACTCAAGAGCACTTGACCACTGAGCCACATCCCAATTTAGAGACAAGGTCCCACTGAGCTGCTTAGCACCTTGCCTCTGCTGAGGCTGGCTTTCAACTCATAAACCTTCTGTCTCAGCCTCCTGAGCTGCTGGGATTACAGGCATGCACCACCATGCCTGGCTCTGCTGGTATTCTTGATAATTGCCATTCTGATTAGAGTGAGATGAAATCTTAGAGTATTTTATTTTATTTTATTGTGTGTGTACGTGTGTGTGTGTGTGTGTGTTTTGTTGCTGGGGATTGAACCCAGGACTTTGTGCATGTAAGGCAGGCACTCTACTAACTAAGCTATATCCCCAGCCCCTTAGAGTAATTTTGATTTGCATTTCTCTAATTACTAGAGAAGTTGAACATTTTTTTCATATATTTGTTGATTTATTATATATCTTCTTCTGAGAAGTGTCTATTCAGTTACTTAGCCCATTTAATCATCTGTGACCTGTTGTAAGATTTTCCTCCATTTTAAACTCAAAAGAGAAACTAGAATGGTGAAAAATTGGGGAGAAACTGAACATAGTGGTATATGCCTTATAGATCCATTACTAAGGCTGAAGTAGAAGGATTATTTGAACTGAGGAGTTCACGACCAGCCTAAGCAACATAGTGAGAAAAACCAATCTCAAAAAAAAATTTTTTTTTCAGAAGAACGGGTAACAGGGGAAGATCTTTGCAGAAGGAAGGAAGATAGGGATCTAACATTTATTGGGTGATCATTATGTGTCAGGACTTTGTGTTTTTTGTTTTGTTTTGTTTTTGGTACCAGATATTGAACCCAGGGGCACTTAAACACTGAGCCACATTCCCCCCCCCCCCCCCGCCGCCGCGTTTTGTATTTTATTTAGAGACAGGGTCTCATTAAGACACTGGGATTATAGGCATGGTCCACAGCAGAGGACTTTGTTATTTAATCCTTATGATATTTTTTTAGTGTAGGTATTAATATTCATTCATTCAACACTTATTTATTGAGCACTTACTCTATACCAAGCATTGTAGTAGAGACTTATAATACATCACTGAACAGATTCTTGACTTGGGAAAGCTTGCATTTTAGAACAGAAAGAAACACTAGAAATAAACATAATAAATATAGCAAAGCCCTAAGCAATTTGGGGATACTCTGTCTCAAAAAAGTAAAAAGGGCAGGGGATATGCCTCAGTGGTTAAGTGTCCCTGGGTCCAATCTCCAGTACCAAAAAGCAAACAAAACAAAAATGTGAGTTAATTATTAAACTTAACAAGAGCACTTTTGGTAAAATGGTGGATGAAAGCTTGATTGGAGTACGGTTAAAGAGAATAGTAAATGCCTACAATCCCAGCCGCTTGGGAGGAGGAGGCAGGAGGATCACAAGTTCAAAGCCAGCTTCAGCAATTTAGTAAGGCACTAAGCAACTTAGTGAGACCCTGTCTCCAAATAAAATACAAAATAGGGCTAGGGATGTGGATTAGTGGTCAAGTGCCCCTGAGTTCAATCCCTGGTAACTCCCCCAGCCCCCCAAAAAGAAAAGGTTTTAATTAGGGAGTTATAGCATGTTTATATGCTGATGAAGTTATTTTGGAACCATCTCAAAATCTCTGATGATGGAGGAGAGAGGAAGTTTGCTAGAATGGTGTCCTTGAGTAGTCTAGAAGGGATGGGATCTACTCAGGACTGCCATTAGGTAGGAGTATGAGCAGTTCATCTGCGACAATAGGCAGAGAAAGTGGATGCAGATGCAGAGCTTGGTAGATGTGGGAGTCTATGGAAATTCTTTCCTAAGACATCCATTTTCTCTGTGAATTAGGAAGCATCTGTGAAAAAGAATGAAAATGGAGTGATGGAGGCTGGGGATAAGAAAATAGTATGAAAAAATTGCCTACAAATGTGAGAGAGTGAATGAGTTAGGAATGTGTCAAACACCAAGGACTGATGATAAAAAGAGTAAAAGTTAGAGAAGCTAAATGATTTAACTTAAGGTTGCAAAGCAGAGGTTCTTCTAAAGCTGAGCCTGTGGGCCATAAAACTTAGGAAATCTGTGAACTTGGAAGGGAAAAAGAAAGTCACAACTTTGTTTTCACTAACCTCTAGCAGAAATTTAGCATCTCCTTTGATTATTAATGTAGGCAATAAGCCACGGGTACTGGCAATGTCAGATAGTTTGACTGGATCACTTCATTATGTGACTCCTTAAGTTCATCTCATTATCCAAGCCTTTTCCTGTCTCCTGGGTCTTGGCATATGCTGTTCCTTTTGTCTGTATTTGATTAAAATACATTTGATGCCAGGTACAGTGGTCCTTGCCTATAATCTCAGCAATTCAGGAAAGTGAGACAGGAGGATTGCAAGTTTGAAGCTAATTTACACAACTTAGGGAGACCCTGTCTCAAAAAAATTTTAAAAAGGACTGGAACCAGGTGTGGTGGCACAAAACCTGTAATCTTAGTGGTTTGGGAGGCTGAAGCAGGTAATAATAATTGCAAGTTCAAGCAACTTAGACCTCTCTCAAAATAAAACAAAAAGGGCTGAGAATGTGGTTCTGTGTTTAAGTGCCTCTGGGTTCCATCCCTGATACTATAAATAAATAAATAAACAAATAAATAAGATGCATTTGGATGAAATAATAGAAACCTGACACAAGGCTTCTTAAACAAAAAACACAATGGTTCCCATAGCAGGAAGCTCAGAATAGAAGGAATGCTACAGTTGATATATCCAGTAGCGCGACTACATTATTAAGGACTAAGATTTCAGCAAGCATGGAGGAGCACATCTATAATCCCAGGTTCTCTGGAGGCTGAGGCAGAAGGATTTCGAGTTCAAGGATAGCCTGGGCAACTTTGCAAAACCCTGTCTCAAAAAAAAAAAAAAAAAAAGTACTGGGGAATGTGGCTCAGTGGTTGAATGAACATGTACACAATAACTAGTTTTGGTGGTGGGAGGGACTTTTTCCTCTCCTATTATTCTTTTTTTTTTTTTTAAGAGAGAGAGAGAAAGAGATTTCAATATTCATTATTTAGTTTTCGGCGGACACAACATCTTTGTTTGTAAGTGGTGCTGAGGATTGAACCCGGGCCGCACGCATGCCAGGCGAGCGTGCCACTGCTTGAGCCACATCCCCAGCCCCTCTCCTATTATTCTTTATGCTTGTGTCTTTGTTACTTTTTTTTTTAGTTGTTGATGGAGCTTTATTTTATTTATATGTGGTGCTGAGAATCAAACCCAGTACCTCACACGTGCTAGGCAAGTGCTCTATCACTGAGCCACAACCCCAGCTCCTCTTTGTTACTCTTAACACTTGATTGAAGTTATAATTATACATTGGTTTTCTTTCTTTCTTTCTTTCTTTCTCTCTTTCTCTCTTTCTTTCTTTCTTGGATACAATGTCTTTATTTTACTTTATGTGGTGCTGAGGATTGAACCCAGTGCTTCATGCATGCTAGGCAAACACTCTACCTCTGAGCCACAACCCCAGCCCTTGATTGGTTTCTTTACTTGTGAATTGTCTCTTACACTAAAATGTTGACTACATGAGATCAGAGATCATGTTTATTTTGTTCACTATTTTATATATACATAGTCGTTAGAATAATGTCTGGCAAATAATGATCACGTACTTAATAGTTGATAAAGAAATAAATGAACCCAAGAGTAAATAATACATCTGTCTTTATCCACTCCTCATACAGCCTTTCACAGAATTGCCAAATATAGTTTGAACCTGCCAAAAGAAATATATTTTTGCTATTTCTGTTGCCACCATCCCAGCCCATAGCTATCTTGTCTTACTTGATGTTATACACATATTTTATCTAATTTCCTCCTCTTTGGGAAACAAATTTCACCCCCTCCATTTTTTTTTTAAATAAAACCTATTTCTCTCCTATGGGAGGACAATGGCCAGCGTCTCATTAAGGTCTTCTTCTTCCTACCCAGGATAATCCAAGCCACTCTAAGATTTACAATTCTAAATAATTAGTAAATAACAAAGCACAAATACTCAGAAATATTTACAGAAAGCAAAGACCCTGATAGATTTGGTCCACATGGGTTCTGGAACTAGACAAAGAACAAAATGGCTCAGGTGGTTTATTTAAGGGGGTACATCAAAGGCAGGGATAAGGTTTCAAGGGTGGAGTCTTGCTTCATGATATCTTGCAGTCAGCAGGTTGAGTGGCATCTTGGCAGGTCACACCCATCTCAGGTGATGTGTGGGATCTTTGGCAGAATTTGTGGGGGAAGTTCACCTGCATCAGGTGGTCAATACCTGTGGGGGGTGCCAGGGGGAGTTCCTAGTACCAGATTTATCCCCTCAGGATGCTACTATGTGCAATGGTTCACACACAGCCCACTGATAGCTTGTGACTCTCTCTCCCATACTAATAAAATAATTCTGGTCTTATGGTATTCTGGGGGGACTGATGTTATTAAGTCTTGCCTCATACCTCCCTTCCCCCACAAGGGTAGGCATCTGACCCATTGGATCCCTGTCTTGGGATATTAACCACTGAACCTAAGACTCAGACCCTCCATCTTGGACAAGTTGTGAGGTGTTAAGACAGGTACTATTGATTGCCATTTCCTATTATGTCAAAGAATCTGGGTCTGAGAAAATAAAAACAAGAGACATGGCCAAGCACTACGGTGCACACCTATAATTCCAGTGATTCAGGAGGCAGGAAGATCATAAGTTCCAGGCCAGCCTCAGCAATTTAGGGAGGCCCTAAGCAACTTAGCAAGATCCTGTCTCAAAATAAAAAATGGAAGAGGCTGGGGATGGGGCTCAGTGGATAAGGGCCACTGGGTTAAATTCCTAGTGTCACAAACACGCATACACAGACACACATACTCACAAATTAAGGTCTACAGAGTCTACTCCCTTCATAAAAGTATCAGTACTATTCAGTTACTTCATATTAGGACATGTAGAAGAAAAAAGAGTGTCTTCTTTTAAATTACACTGAAATCTGATCTGGTCCAGAGAGGTGGCACATGTCTGTAATCCCAGAAATTCTGAGGCTGAGGCAGGAGAATGGCAATTTTGCAAAACCCTCAGTAACTCTGCAAGACCTTGTCTCAACCTCCCGCCAAAACAACAAAACAAAACAAACAAAAACCCACCACTGGGTTCAATTCCCAGTACCAAATTATACTCACATCCGTTTTTTAATGGGTAATTATGCTGTGCATCCTGTGAAATATTTTGAATATCATCCTTGCATAGAATCTATTTTTTTCCTTTAAAGCAATTATCAAATCAATTTGCATACACACAGAGATTAAACAAAGAAAGAAAGGAAGATAGAGAGGAAGAGAGAAGGGGAAAAGCATTTAAGTCTTTTCTACTATATGTTCCAGTGTGCAGAGATAGACATTTTGTTCAACATTGTATATCTAATACCTAATTGGCACATCGTTGGTGCACAATAAATATTTGTTGAAAGAATCTCTAATAATACCTCCTGGAAAAATTAGACTGAAGGTGAGGCTCCAGGCTAGGTTCTTTCTTTTATTGCATATTTGTGGCTCTGGGGGTGGAATGCCTTGCCTTGTGCATGCTAGGTAACTGCTCTATTATTGAACTACACCCCCAGCCTCCAAGCTGGGTTCTGACAGGATTGAAAATATATTGGAGCCAGGTGTGGTGGCACATACCTGTAATCCCAGCAACCTGGGAGACTGAAGCAGAAGGATAGCCAAGTTTGAAGCCAACCTCAACAATTTAGTGAGACCCTCCTCAACTTAACCAGACCCTGTCTCAAAATAAAAAATAAAAAGTTCTGGGGTTGTAGCTCAGAAGTAAAGGACCCCTGGGTTCAGTTTCTAGGAAGAAGAAGAAGAAGAAGAGGAGGAGGAGGAGGAGGAGGAGGAATAAATAAACAAATAAATAAATGAAAGAGTCTAGGGTGCAGTGAATTGATAAGAAAAGCCTGGGCTAGGTGCCGTGGCACACATCTGTAAGCTCAGCAGCTTGGGAGGCTCAGACAGGAGGATTGTAAATTCAAAACCAGCCTCACCAATGGTGAGGTGCTAAGCAACTCAGTGGGACCCTGTCTCTAAATAAAATATAAAATAGGGTTGGGGGTGTGGCTCAGTGGATTGAGTGCTTTTGAGTAGTTCATTCCTCACCCACCCACCCCCACCAAAAAAAAAAGTGGTTACAGGGCTGTTCCACTCTTTCACCTATCTGAGCTGCTGAAAGTGACAAGGAGGCAGCAGGTGCCAAAGAGGACTTGTTTCCTCATTCCACACTATTCAACTCATCTCTCTAGCTGGTGTACTTTTTCCCAATGAGGCTGGTTCTGTGGTCTCTCTCTCTATAAATGAGGGTGAGGGTACCCATGCAGCTTGGTGCGACTGGGGAATTGGAGACTAGGAAGCCAGATACTTCATTCTTATGCGTTGTGGTCAGACTGTTGCTGGTGATACCCGTAGGTTTACCCTTCAAGTCCAGTTTTCTCTTTTTCCTTATACTTATTATCTCTAATTTATTCTCTAACTCTGTACCCTGTACTAAGTTTATTGTATTATTTTATTTTATTTATTGGTATTGGTGATTGAAGCCAGTAGTGTTCTACTACTGAGCTACATCCCCAGCCCTTTTTATTTTTATTTTTTGAGACAGGATTTTCCTAAGTTGCCCAGGCTAGCCTTGAATTCATGATCCTCCTGCCTCAGCCTTCTAAGTAGCTGAGATTACAGGTGTGCATCACTGCCACAAAGTCTGGCTTCATTTATATTTGGTACTGAGGATTTGGTATTGGGCACTTTACCACTGACATCCCCCCACCTTTTTTTTTTTTTTTTTGGCACGGAGATTGAATCCAGGACCACTTAACCACTGAGCCCATCTCTAGCCCTTTTATTTTTTATTTTGAGACAGGATCCCACTAATTTTCATAGAGTCTGGTTAAGTTGCTGAGGTTGGCCTTGAACCTGTATTCCTCCTGCCTCAACCTCCCTAGTTTCTGGGATTACAGCTGTGTGCCACCATGCCTATTTAGATATGTGCCAGAGATTTATAGGGCAGGGTCTGATGGATAAAGGGGGAAGGTTGGTGCAGGATGGAAAGATTGGGTGGGAAGAGTAGCAGACAGCCCTACAGTTCTGAGAAACCAGGTGAATGGGTGAATCTCATGAGCAAAAGTTGCTCATTACAAGGATTCAGTGTCTAGTGAGAACAGGCTGGAACTATACCATCTTTGTGCTCAGATCAAACATGGGGGATTTTGCTGCTTCAGAAGCAACCATCTCCAGTCTCCTTCTCTCCTGGGAGTGGGGTGGATACATTATATCCACTCCCTACACACTTATACACTATAACTCTGAAATGACCAGGCAGTTGTTGTTTGTTTGTTTTTTTTTTTTTATGACCTCAGATAAACCAGAGGTTTATCCACTGAGTCACATCACCAGCCCTTTTTATTTTTTATTTTGAAACAGAGTCTTGCTAGGTTGCCTAGGGCCCTGCTAAGTTGCTGAGGCTGGTGTTGAACTTGTGATTCTCCTCAGGCAGGAACTCTTTTTTTTTTTTTTTAAATATTTATTTATTTTTTTTTTTTAGTTTTCGGCGGACACAACATCTTTGTTTGTATGTGGTGCTTAGGATCGAACCCGGGGCACATGCATGCCAGGCGAGCGCACTACCACTTGAGCCACATCTCCAGCCCAGGCAGGAACTCTTGAAGGAGGTCAGGCATTCTTATTTCACAGGAGAAATAGAGGTACAAAGAGAGTAAGTCACTTACCCAAGTTCTCATGGCTAATAAGTGGCAGTGCTGATGCCAAAGATGGTTTGATCCCAAAGCCCACTCTCTGGCCATTAGGCAAAAGATGACTTGTTTTTTAGGGAGACCTGCTATCTATGTTCAGGCTCTGGAATTGGGCATATCTACACGTAACTTGTTGCTCTGCTACATGTCAGCTGTGGCCTTAACTATAGTGGGGAGTCACCCTAGGTATTTATTGACTATTGAGATGAAGTCTTTTTTTAAAATATTTTTTTAGTTGTTGATGGACCTTTATTTTATTTATTTGTATGTGGTGCTGAGAATCGAACCCAGTGCCTCACACATGCTAGGCAAGCACTCTACTGCTGAGCCACAACTCCAGCCCCCAAGATGAAGTTTTATTATGTTGCTAAGACTAGCCTTGAACTCCTGAGCTAAGCTATTTTCCTGCCTCAGCCTCCTAAGAGAGGATCACAGGTGTTTGCCACTGCTCCAGGCTCCGAAGATACTGAGTTCAAATGCAGGTATGTGCTCTCACCTCATTCTGGAGTATATGCCTCTAATGGTTCTTTCCTGTCATCCCAACCCATCTAACTTTTTTCCTAAGCTTTAAGATCTCTGCCTTCAAGACCTGTGTCCTACAGTTTTCCAGGATCTCCTATAATTCCTTCAGTTTAGCCTCCCTACAGTGCAGAAATTTCAAACAGTTTAGTTTTTCCTTCTTTCTCTCCATGTTCTTTTAGGTAGCCAAAAACTAGGCCCCTGAACTGGGCATGAGTGTGGTAAAGCCATTGCTTGAGCAAAGTGGGGAAAAGAGAAACACCTCCACGTTTTTGTTGTAACCCCTTATTACTATAGTTTGAGAAAAGGGAAAAAATAGAGACTGGGGTGGTGGTGGTCTTTTTACTGGTCTTTTTACTCAAAGTCTGAATCTTTCTCTGAGGTCTGTGAGGGAGTAGATTAAGTCATGGATAGAAAGGCATGTTATTTATCTATTGCTCCATAAAAAATAACAAAACTTAGTGACTTAAGCTTACCAAATTTTATTATACCACATTTTTTTTTGTGGATTAGGAACTCAGAAGAGGCCTACTGGGTGATTCTGGCACATGGGGGTCCTCACATGAGGTTGCAGCCATCTAAGGTTTGCCTGGGGCTAGAGAATCCTCTTCCAAGTTCACGTATGTGTATATCAGCAAGAGGCCTTAGTTTCTCCCCACAAAGCTATTGATTTGAGGCCTCAGTTCTTCATCACTGGGAAGAACATCATGACATGTCAGCTGGCTGTCCTGAGAACCAGAGATTAAAGAGTAGAGCAGAAGCCATAATATCTTTTATGATCTAGCATTGGAATTGACACACCATTCCTTTCGACATATTCTATCAGTTATGTAGACCACCTCAGAGTGGGAGGATACTGCACAACAGTGTGACTATCACGAGGAAGAGATCACTGGGAGTCATCTCAGAGACTAGCTACCACAGGAGCAGAAGGACCTGAAAAAGGAAGAGGAGCTGGGCATGGTGCATATCAGTAATCCCAGCAGCTGAGGCAGGAGGTTGCAGGTTCAAGGTTAGTCTCAGCAATTTAGCAAGATCTTATCTTTAAAGAAAAAAAAAAAAAGGCAGGTTCCAGATTCAGAACCTTTGACAATGACATTTTTAAAATTTTTTTTATAGTAGATGGACACAGTATCTTTATTTAGTTTTTATGTGGTGCTGAGGATCGAACCCAGTGCCTCACACCTAGGCAAGCACTCTACCACTGAGCTATATATCCCCAGCCTAGACAATGACATTATTTTGATCTAAATAATATATTTCATTTTTATTGCATTTGTTATATAGTTTCTTTTGTGGGGAAGTGACATTCATTTAAAATTTACTATAGGAATATGAAGTTTCATTTTTATCCTTTATTAAAGACATCGATACACAAATATTAATAACACCGAGTAGGTCAGGTGATACTTGGGTATAAAAGAAATTGATGGTTCTGACTGAGGGTTAATGCCTCCCATCAGTCCTATACTGAGAAGCCAGTATAGAGTTCCAGCTTCAACTCAGTTCTGCTGTGGGTGCTAGTTGGGGAGAATCAAAGTTTACAACCACTCCTTTCCTACGTTCTTAAGCATTTTTCCTTTATCCAGTGAACTTTCCAGGTGTGGTAAGCAGTCTTGTAGGAACTAAGAATGAGGAGATTACTTTTAGCTTCCAGTTCTGTTCAACTGTCTTAAAAACCAGAGGGAATATGGATACTGTCTGTGTATCCCCTAATGCAACACTGTAGTTTGTGATTTTGGGTCTTCCGAAATTCCAAGATACTTCATCTTCACGTTGAAAGTTTCTTTCAGTAAGCTGGAGGTGTAACTCTGTGGTACAACGTGTGAACACAGGAGCCCTGTATTCAATTCCCAGCATTGGAAAAAAAAAAATTCTGTGGTAAAATAAGCAGGACCAAAGTTTTAGAACATAATGGATGTGGCTGAGGTTTTCTACCCTGCAGGTTTTTAGGAGGGGGATAAATGTGGTTGGGATGGGGTTTCCGAATTGTGTTTTGTTATGTGTTCTTCTAGCGCGGTGAACCCAAGTGTACAAATAAGTGACCGGGGGAGGAAAAATGTCCTCAGTAACAGGACCAAGTTTAGTTGCAGAACCCTGATACCTCAGAGCTAGACGAACCACCTAGACTCCACGAAACCCCGCCCTTCGTTTCCTAACATTCCTTCACCGCAAGTTTGTCATTACCTCAAACTGTCCCTGCATTAGGTCACTTTGCCCGGTCACGTGCTCTGGCTCGCGGGAGCGCCACATCGCCAGCCGCACCCCTCCAGCCGCACCCCTCCACCCCCACCCTACCCACGTGACCCGGCCTAGTTTCTCCGTCCCGGTCCAGCGCTTCGCCCGGGAAACCCCGCCCCACGCTGCGCGCTCCGCCTGCGGACCTCCGCTTCTTATCCGCCCCGGCTAGCGCGTGGCCTGGGCTCCACGTGTTTTTTCCTGCCCAATGAGAGTCGGCGCCCGGGCGTGAAGGGGCGGGGAGGAAAGGGACGACTTGGTTACGTTGCGAGAAGGGGGCGGGGCCTGCAACGTCGGACAGAACGAGGGGACGCAACGGAGGCAGGCCGAGCCGCTGCCGTCGCCATGACCCGTGAGCACCGAGCCCCTTTCCTTTTGCCCTTTTATTTCCGTTCGTTCTATACTTGTCGGCAGATTCGTCGGCCTTGACTTCCCCTGAGCTGCCCAGCGAGGCCCTTCTCCGGGAGCGTTCTTTAGCTGCTCTCAGGCTTGGAGCCCGGAATCGAACCCTTTGCCCACCGCCACTTCTCGAGACCACCCCCCCGCCCTTTCGTTAGGAATCGGCCCTCCCTGACCTTCTGCGGTCTGAGAAGCCTTATGTTGGCGTGATAGGCCCCGGAGCCTCCTACTCCTGACACCAGCCCATCCCCCACGGACCCAAACCCACCATCTGTCTGGGCCCCTACGCCACCCTCAAACTCAAAACACGCCTCCCGCAGGCTCCTCGGACTGACCGTCCTCACTCCCCTGCAGTTTGACCTGCCCCGTGGCACCTTCCTTCCCCATCCCCCAGCAGCCAAGGCCCCGAAATGGGTCGGTGCCGAGGTCAGGGGATGCCAGTGTTGGATCCTTCTTGCCCGGGATGGAGGCAAAGAGTGTATGTCCAAACAGTCCCGGCGTCTCACTTTTTACCTTCTTTCCTTAGGCGGTAACCAGCGTGAGCTCGCCCGCCAGAAGAATATGAAAAAGCAGAGCGACTCGGTTAAGGGAAAGCGCCGAGATGACGGGCTTTCGGCTGCCGCCCGCAAGCAGAGGTAGCCCCAGGGAGGGGAGGGGATAGGGGAGACCTGGGGGAAACGGGTTATATCAGGAAAAAGAGCTACCTTAGGACTTGAATCTGGACTAGGCGTGAGAGGCAGAGCGTTATTGCTTCCTCTAGGGTTTTATTTCCTCTCCACCCTCCAAATTGTTAGTTCACAGCCTTGCAGGAAGGGACTGGGGTAGAAGACTTCCCTAAGTCTCATTTTTTGAGTGCCCCTGGGTGACCTTAAGGGCAAGGGCAGGGAGCTTTACATTTCAAGCACAGTTGTGGTTATGACAGCCCAGTAGTTTTGTCCCTCCTTGCTGTTAGTTTCTCCTCCCTTTTCCCAACTTTCTCACTGGTGTTGCTGGGTGTGGTACTCAGCACAGAATAGAGCACCTTGGGCCTGTGTGGCCAGACTTCTGACCCTTTGGGCAACAGCCAGATGGAGACTGATTGCCTTTTGAGCCTCAGCTCTATTTCTCTTGTTCTCCTAGGGTGGGAATACAGCAGCCACATGCTGAACTTTGTCCCATCCAATACCATCTTATCCTTTGTGCCCTTCATCCCCTGCATCTTGTCCTTTTTGCCCTCTGGTACCTCCCAGTGCCCCATCATCTCTACCCCCAGGGACTCGGAGATCATGCAGCAGAAGCAGAAAAAGGCAAACGAGAAGAAGGAGGAACCCAAGTAGCTTTGTGGCTTCGTGTCCAACCCTCTTGCCCTTCGCCTGTGTGCCTGGAGCCAGTCCCACCATGCTCGCGTTTCCTCCTGTAGTGCTCACAGGTCCCAGCACCGATGGCATTCCCTTTGCCCTGAGTCTGCAGCGGGTCCCTTTTGTGCTTCCTTACCCTCAGGTAGCTTCTCTCCCCCTGGGCCACTCCTGGGGGTGAGGGGGTTACCCCTTCCCAGTGTTTTTTATTCCTGTGGGGCACACCCAAAGTATTAAAAGTAGCTTTGTAATTCCTTGAGCGCCTGGTTTGACTGGGGATTTGGGGGGATATGGGGATGGAGGAATGACTGTCCTTTCCCACCAAAAAGGGAGAGCTCTTTTAAGAATTGAGGATATGTAGATTCAATAAGTAAAATATCACAGAAGAAGCCTTTATTTTACTATGACAACTAGACAAATATTCCGGTTATATGGTAGAGAAATCCTCTAAAAAGTATAGAGACTTCTTTTCTGTGATTTTTAATTAAAACATTTTTTGTTGTTTTGTTCCCCACCCAGACCTTGAACACCATCCCAAGGATGGAGTTAAGGGCCTAAGTGGGAAGATTCCGAGACCTAAGTTTATGCCTCTCTTCCTCATTCTTCCTCAGTTTGTTCGACTGCTTGAAAGTTGGCCAAAAAAATTCTGCTGCTTACCGACTTCCCGTAGTCAGCTGCTCTCAAGTGTTCACATTCTCTTCTGTTCTGTCATTCCTCGTGGAATGAGGGTGGTTTTTGTCTTTCTGCTTCCCTTGACCTCACGATCAGGGTTAAAACCTGGGGTAGCCTCTGTGCTCCTTTCTTTCTTGGCCCTGGTATGTTCTGGGCTTCTTGTACTCCTGTGCCCAGGGTTGAACTGCTTATTTTTCTTTTTATCTCCAAGGGCAGATCCAAGTCTTCAGTCCTTGTTGGTCTCTGTACCCCCACTCCCACCCCCACCCCAAGCTCAGGAACCAGGAAAGGGCTGGTGCCGCACTGTCTACTGGGATTAGCAGTGGTTCCTGCAGCTGCTGATTTGGGAGTTAGGATCTTGAACTGGTGTGAAGACATAACGGTAGCTCTAGTGAGTCAGAAACTCTGCCCAGGGCATTAGGGTGTGTATGAACACTTCTTCCAATTCCGACATAGTATTAACTTAAGCCTAGAGGTCAGTAACTCCATTTGTGTTCCTGAGGGTACTGAGCTGGACTGGTCAGCTCCTCTGAGCCAAGACTAGAGATATAATCTGAAGGAAATCCCTTTTTGTTAAAAGGACTTAGACTGGAGGCTATTATCTGGTAATACTGATGCCATATGGTAGTGTTTCCTGAAGGTAAGCCGGGGCTTGGGGTCCTGGGTGGGGGTCCAACAGAGTGGTGCCAGTAGCAGGCCCAAATAGAGTAGTACACAGGCCCAGCATGAGGCAACCTTGACCCAGAATGTGGCCCAGCTACCCTTGGTGAAGGTCTTTTCCAGTTCTGCTCCCTCATAGCTGTGGAACCAAAGACTGTTGTTAAAGATATTCAGGGCCCTAGCCTTTAGATCTACCTCCCCTCAGATCATGGAAGACCTATGTATGTCTCCTGAGAACCCTTTGGAATGGCCTTGAATTGTTCTTTCCTTAAAATAGCTAGGTTTTCAGGAGAGTATCTCCAGCCCATCTCCATCCTACCTGAACCAGTTGGTAAGGGTAACCATGACGTAGAGTGAAGCAAGGAAGAAGACGAAGTGGAAGGCAGAATAGCTGTAGGAAAGATGCTGGGCTTGCAGTGGTGATGCTTGAGGGGTCTCTTGGTCAGTTGGCTGGGTTGCCCCATCCGTTTGCCCTGCAGAGAAGGAAGAGCTGCTGGCAAGCAGTGCTGCTGGAATACCTGTTCCCTCCTCCCCCAGCTACTTAAGGAAGGTTCTGGAGGGCTCTTTGATTTCTGTCATTTCTTAGGATTCCTCACTTGACACTCACCATCCCCTGGCTCCACTGTTTCTGGGCAGCAGAAACAGAGTGAGGGTTTCTGCAAAACAAAAGGCAGCATGTTTTGGAATGAATGAGGGTGTTAATCTAGGAAATTTCCCTTTGAAAAATTGGTCTAGTGTAAGAAATGGAGGCATATCTGGGTTCAAATTATAGCTCTGGCATATTAAATGGCTATGCAAACTTTGGTAAGATGTTTAATCTTTTGTGCCTCAGTTTCTCCATTTGTAAAATGGAGCAAATACCTACCTCACAGGGTTGTTGTGAGGATTAAATTAAATGAGATATGTATGTAAAGTATCTAGCACAGTGCTTAGCACATTTTGGGTACTCAATAAAAGGTAACAGCAGCTAGAATCTGAGCATTCTGGGTAGAGGTTGGTAGGATGTGTGTCTGTCTGTCTGTTTTGGGGGAGGGATGATGGGGATACTGAGCTCTTGAGCCTCACCTGGAACTCATAGCTGTAAACCTTGATGATCCACAAGGGCCCAAATACCTCAGCCAGGTAGGAAGCCTCATTGCTGAGAAATAAGAGAGTTCTCAAGCTGGTCCAAATAGAAGGGATTGTTTGGGGACATTATTGCCAACTAATCTGCTGGTAACCCTCATGAGGGTGCTGTGGTCCCTGAACTGCTTTTCAACGAATTTAGGAATCTGTGTGAGGGCCCTAAAATCTTAAAATCTGCACATACTTTTAAATTCTCAAGTCACTCCCCACCCCACCCCCTTCATCTCATAAAGATCATCTGACAGTGCTATTCTTAGAAACTGTCCCTGTTCATGGGGAGCTTTTCTCATTCTAGCCTTGCTAAAAAGTTTAAATAAACCATGGTTCTAGACATTCTCCTGACTCTCTTCCCTTGTCCTGGGCATTCTCCCTCTGATCATTTTTTCCCCTTCACACCTTTACGTACCAAGCAAAAAGCACACAAGCATACATAATGCCAGCGCTCAACACTGCTAGTGAGGTATCTGATATTGGGGGTTCCATTTTATTCAGGCCAGGCAGGCACAGGGTGAGATTCTGTCCTTGAAGGATTACTGAAGAAGGGTAACAGAAGAGAAAGGTGTTAAGAACAAAGAGCTGGGTATTTGGCAGGAGCAAAAAAAGTTTTAAGCACTGGTTGTCCTGGTCTACAGGACCTTACCTCTCTCTGGAGGACGGCTGGACAGTGCAGAGAAGGTCAGATACATGATATAGCAGCTGATGATAGAGGCTTGTAGAAGGCCAGAGCGGGGTTGCTCTGTGGAGAATAGGTATTGCTTTAGTCTACAGGATTGTAATTTTCTTAACTCCTACCCCCACATCCACTTCTTTCTCCCATAACTGGAGGGAAGGAGATTCCTTTTAGGAATCCTTTAGGAAGGCTAAGGAATTTGGTAGAATACTGGAAGAACATGCCACCCTACCCCCAAATCTGGAATGTTGTAGGGCATATACCCACTGAGGCGGATGCAAGGAGCGATGGAGAGGAAGGAGAGGAGGCCACAGAAGCAAAGGTGCATACTAAGCAGCATCTTGTTAAGAAGGCAACCAGCTGGGTGTGTGTAGTGTTGGAATAGGAGCATAGCTCCCAACCCCGCCATGCTGTAGAATCCTAGGGTAGCCAGCAGCACAGCTAGGAACCAGCTGCAGTCTTGGGCTGCACCTGTCTGCCTAAGGAGGGGGAGGTGGGCAATGGTTTAGAGCTCCAACTCTTGTTTTTACCCATTACTTTTCCCCTTCTTGCAGAAGACTGGTGTGATTACTCATCCCATCCAGAGTCATCACACTCTTTAATTAAATTTATTTTTTTTGTACTGGGGATTGAATCCAAGGGCACTCAACCACTGAACCACATCCCCAATCCTTTTCATTTTTTGAGACAGGGTCTCACTGAGTTGCTTAGTACCTTGCTAAATTGCTGAGGCTGGCTTTTGAATTTGTGATCTTCCTGCTCAGTCTGCCCAGGTGTATACTACCGCACCAGGACATTCTTGAATTTTTGATACTGCTTATTGGGAAGCCCAGTGATCTGTTATGTCCTTTACCCAGCCTTTTATTGTTAGGACTAGTGTATTTTAAGTTGTTCATGCCTGTAATCCCAACTACCCCTCTCCCCCTACTTGGGAGGCTGAGGCAGGAAGGTTGTAACTTCCAGGCTAGCCTGGGTGTCTTAACAAGACACAATCAGAAAGGGTTGTGGGTGTAGCTCAGTGGTAGAGGAACCCTGGGCTAGATCCTCAGTACTGCAAAAAAGAAAAAAAAAATTAATGCATGTTAATTGTACAAATTAACGGGATTCATTTTTACATTTTCATACATGTGGTTTGATTTGTGTCTCCCCTCTCTGCTGTCTTTTGCCTCTCCCCCATCCACTTGCCCTTCCCTAATAGTTTGCTCAGCCTTTTGGAATTCAGTAATGCCAGACAGCCTTTCCAGAAAGAGCCTTTAGGGTTATGTGCCCCCATACCAGTTCTTGTTCCAGGAATGGGCAAAGGCTGTAATAAGCACCAACTGTAGTAGGATGAATGTGAAGCCTCCGCAGATGCCAATGTAATGCCAGGCTGCAAGATGGACACCAGGGAGAGAATGTAGCTGGTCATATATATCACTGCTTCTCTTCCTACCCACTCTTCATGTTAGCCTTTAGCCTACTGCTGATTGGGGTGTGAGATGGTATACCTGGGAGGAGATGCTCATCAGGGATGCAGAAGGCAGCAGCACAGAGACCTAACAGGAACAGCACCTTGAGGAACCAGAAGCTGGTTAGGAGGGAGAGAGAAAACCAGACTTAGAAAAAATAAAGGAGAGTGAATAGTGCCTAATGGGAAATAAAGCAAAAATATGGAAAGTATAAGTAAAGGAAGGGAGGGAACAGGCCCACTGCACTTTAAATTTGAATTCAAAGTCACCTAATAACATCTAGGCAATGTTTTATACTTTACAAATGGTTTGCATACAATACCCTCGTTGTTATCTCCACATGAGAGACTCAAAAGAGGATAAGTATCTGGCTTATGGTCACACAGCAAGAACAGTGGAAGCAGGGACTTAAACCTGTTTTTTGTATTTTTACAGTGTTATTCATCCAGGAATTTCCTTTACCCACCTTGTATCTACTTTCTTCTGTCCCCTCCCTGCCCAAAAAGTACACACAAACCTGTTATGCAGCTGTGCCCGTGGGCTGGTAGGGGAGTGGAGGTGGACCAGTAGCACAGCCTGTAGCAGGTGGAAGGTGGCGGTTCCTGCACATATTCGATACACAGCCCCAGAGCCACTGAGCACTGGACAGGCAGAATGACCAAACAGGTGGGAACACAACCCCGAGGGCATCTGGATCTGAAGGGAGGGTGAGAAATAGCACGGCAAATCAATTCAAGCTAGGTACCTAGTTCTCACTGGTATCTCCACTGCTTTGCTCCCTGCCCCCAATCCAAATTTTGTCTATTTCAGCATTTCTCATATTTTCCCACCTTGCAACCTATCACCTTCCACTTACCCCATGTGCCTCACCCCAGACCCTTTCCACCACTGTCCTTGACAGCAGGAGGCAGCAAACTGCTGAGGCCCCTACATGAAGGAGGATGTAGAACAGGCGGCTACAAGTAGACTCTGTGAGAGAGGGCCTCCTAGAGTGGCAGCCGCTGGTACAAGGAACAGTGCCACAGCAGGACATCTGGGGATAGACCAGATACAGGGCAACAAGGTGATTTGCTGAGGAAAGGCAAACATTAATGTGTATGTGAGTTAACCCATGAGGTTGAAATCCAAAAATTTCCCTTCCCTTCCCTTTTCCATAGGAATTCTCAATTTGATTCTGAGCTATTTAGGATTGTCTTCCAATGACCACCAGTAAGGCTTTCATCACAGAGCTTGTGTGCAGGCTTAAGCTATTGACCTTTCCCTAGACCTAAAACAACTGGGGCTGAGAACATGGGAAAAGAGGTTTGCCAATTACTGAGGCAAAGAATAGAGATTATAGAGAAGAAAAGAATGCCTATCTTTATTGGCTTCTACAGGTTTTCCAACCCAGCTTCAGCCATCCTATGCTTTCAATTTTTCAGACAGTCCTTGCTTAAGGGAGTTTTCAAGCCTACGTGCCCATACTGGGTGTGGTGGTGGTGTATTCCTATAATCCCAACAGTCTGAGAGACTGCAACAGGAGGATCACAGGAGATCACAAGATCAAGGATTCAGCAGTTTAGACCCTGAGCAACTTTGTGTCTCAAAAATATAGAAAGGGCTGGGTTAAGTGCCCCTGAGTTCAATCCTTGGTACCAAAGAAAATAAATAAAAATCAAGCCTATGTGCCCATTCATCCTCTCACCTGACAGAAGGGGGTTTTCACTATGACTCCACTGTGCTGCTGTGCTAGGCCCACGGAGGTGCTGGGACCTGTGGTGGACTTTGCACCCACCATCTTTGTCCCAGGGATTAGGCCTAGGTCCACCAGATGGAGAGTAGATGAGAAAGTAGCAGCTTCTTCGGACTTCAGCCCATTGGACTGTTGCTTTGCTGGGGCTGGTCGCCCAGTCCAAAGACCAATGGGGACATCAGGAAAAGAACACAAATCTCCAGAAAGTGGTAAATACAAATGCCCTTGTGAAGGTGCTTTCTTCTCAGGGCCTCACACCTAAGGCCACTCAGACTGTTTTACCTAGATTAGGGAGTAGCTTCCTGGGGATTAGCATCCTTAATAGGGTTAGGATTAGACATCTTCCATCCTGGTTGGACACAGTTCCTGGTGTGCAGTGGGGGGATTATTCCTGGATAATGAAGAGGGAAGGATGTCAACCGGGGTGGTCTGGAGTGGTGACAGATTAGGTCTAAAAGAAAGCCTTGCCGGAAATACTGTACAAACCCGAAAAGAAGTCTGTTAGACGAATTCCTTTCCTCGCTGAAGCTTCTAGAACTGGGGTTATGAAGAGGGTGTGGTCCAGCGTAGGCCCCGCCCTTTCACTGGGCGGAAGTTACTGTCACCGGATGTTATCATGAAGCCGGGCTCTGCGGCGGCGTGGTGAGATCAACATGGCGACCGAGGGGGACGTGGAGCTGGAGTTGGAAACTGAGACCAGCGGCCCCGAACGGCCCCCCGAGAAGCCACGGAAGCATGATAGTGGTGCGGCGGACCTGGAGCGGGTCACCGACTATGCGGAGGAGAAGGAGATCCAGAGTTCCAATCTGGAGACGGTAAGGTTGACCGGGAGTGTGTCCGGGTGGTTTGAGCAGAGGGACCCCTGTAGGTAGAAGCCTGCGTTCCACCTGGGAATATAGCTCAGTTGATTGAGTGCTTTGCTAGCATGCATAGGGACCTGGGATTAATTGGCAACTCACTTAGGAAGTCCTTCGTTTGCTCAAAAGAACTTGATAGAAATTGGGCCTCAGGTGCACAGAATTGAATTAAACAGCACCTGGCAGCACTTCTTCGTGGAAGAAAAACATGTATAGCCTTGTGGCGGTTGTGCTGAGCGGTTCCGATCCTCTATGCTTTCCTATAGGCTATGTCCGTGATCGGAGATAGAAGGTCTCGGGAGCAGAAAGCCAAACAAGAACGGTAAGTCTTAAGTGCGAAGCCATTCTTACCAGTTGCTATTTATGCCCCCAACAAAAATAAAACCACAGTTAAGCCTTTGGTGCCGTCTTTTAACTCTATTCACCAGTTCCTGCAGATCGAGGGTTTACAACCTGGGTTCCTAGGAGTTTATGGTTGAGGTAGAGAATGAGGACTAATGTACATGAATATTTTCAGGGAGAAGGAACTGGCAAAGGTCACTATCAAGAAAGAAGATCTGGAGTTGATAGTGAGTAGTAATGCCAAACTAGTGTATGGGCAGGGGAGGTTCTGCTTAATTTGGGTTGTTTCCTGAAATACGTGGAGTCAAGTTTAATGGCACATTGATGTCTCTGGGAAGACCTAGTCAACACGTAATTTATCCTTTTCCTGCAGATGACAGAGATGGAGATTTCTCGAGCAGCAGCAGAGAGGAGCTTGCGGGAACACATGGGAAACGTGGTGGAGGCTCTTATTGCTCTGACCAACTGATGTGTACTTTTTCAGGCATATTTACAGGGTTAACTTATTGCAATAAAGACTTTTTTTTGCAGTTTTGTCATCTTGGATCAAGTGTATTTATATATAGTTTTTGTTGTAGGGAACTTAGGATGGAGTATACGGAATTAAAGCGATCCCTCCTTCCAGAAGACTTTTTTTTGGTAGTGTTGGGTAGGAATTGGACCCAGGGATTTGTGCATGTGAGGCAAGCACTGTACCAACTGAGCTATACCCCCAGTCCCCTCCAGAACACTTAATGAATCTGACCCTTAGCAGTATTCAGAGTACATTTGGAGTCTCAGCAGAGTTAGTGTACCCAAAGTCACATGTCTCCAGGATAGCTTATGAATAGTTAGGAAGGACAGGCACATCCTAGGAGCCACTGTATGGGTAGGAGTAATCCAAACCAGTTCATAGGCCTCTGGAGTTGGAATTTTAAATATCTAAGGTGTGAATGTGGGAAGAGTAGACATCTAATAAGGTTATTTTAAGATTTAATTATATGAGGGGCAGGGAGGCCTTATATAGAATTGATCTGTGAAAGATTTGAATTCTGAACTATAAGACTTCCCATTTTCTTTTTTTCTTTGTGGTACTGTGGATTGAACTCAGGGCCTTGTGCATGTGAGGCAAGCACTCTACCAACTGAGTTATATCCCCATCCCTGACATTGCATTTCTAGAAAAGTTCAAGAATTTTGGCCAAGTCACAGTTGCTAAACTTGTTTTCTCAACTGTAAATACTACCTTATAGGCTGTTGTAAGAACTGATGAGCTGGTAAATGTAAAAACTTTGACTGGTTCCTGCCTCAGAGTGGACAAACAAGTGGGAACTGTGCTTTCCCAAAAGAGTTTCAAGGCCCTTTTTCATTTTGGTTCTAGGACAGTTTATAGGTTATATTCCAAATAGTAACTTGATATTTAGGCTCACGTTTAGTAACTCATATTTGCACTTTTTTTAATACCAGGGATTGAACCCAGGGGCACTTAACCACTGAGCCACATCCTCAGCCCATTTTTTAATATTTTATTTAGAGGCAGGGTTTAATTTGCTGGCTTCGAATTCATGATCATCCTGCCTCAGCCTGAGCAGAGTAATTCTTCCAGTGAGGCATTTTAAGAATGTGAAAAGATCTTTTTTTTTTTTTTGAGATGAGGGTCCCACTATGATGCCTAGGGGGTTCAAGCAATCCTCCTTACTGGCCTCAGCTTCCTTAGTAACAGACCACAGGCATGCAGCCCTGCACCTGGCTCAGTCTGCATTTATTGTGGTGCTGGGGTTTAAGCCCAGGGCTTCACACATGCTAGATAAGTGTTCTGCCACTGAGGTACACATCCCCAGTGCCCTTCGTCATTTTTTTTTTTTTTAGTTTTTCCACTGGTAAAATTTCATTTCTTAAACCCTCAGAATTCTTGGTACTTTGCTAAGCGCATGGCAATTAGTATGATGGATGGTCCTGGATTGCTACTCAGGATTGCTCCCCACCCTACAAAGAACAAGATGATAGTAGGTATTTGGACTCAATAAGACACATGCCCTATTTCATGAGTTAATTTTTGTTCTATGTACAGCTGTAGTTCAGAGGAAGGAAAATCAAATATCTGTGTTTACACATGAATAAATCTGGATGATACTGAATACCTAATCCTAGCTCTGAGTTTGTTTCTGAGGTTAAAGGGGATGATCAAACTAAAATACCCTCTGCTTGACAATTCCCTGCTTTTATTTTAGTTAATAGGTAGTTAATACTTGTTAGTTTGCATATTTTATTCTCCAGTATTATGCTAAAAATTCTGGGGTATATCTTTTATTTCTTGACATACACAAAAGGATAAAAAGTATACTCATTTAGAAAAGTTGCCTTCAACCAAAAATGCAAAACAGGTTTCAATGAGCTTAGATTTCCTGGTATAGTACTCCTAACCCTAAGGTAGAAGTATTGCATTTTCCACTTAATACACCCACATTTCTGACACAAGCTAAGTGGATGGATGGAAGAAAACTGAATACTCCCAAGTAAATATGGGAAGCCACAGCAGAGACACCTAAGATTTCTCAGAAACTGTTAAGTGGGCAGCTTCTATTCCTACCTGGATAGTGCTTTTCTGTGGGTTTCTTAGTCTTAAGTCCAAACCTCACAAAGCACCTTCAAGGACTGGACTACCCAGTAATAGGTACGGCAGTAAGTCCAGTAAGGTGGATATAAGAACCACGTGATAATGGTAAAAGAATGTCAAGGACCAGATGCTGAGACATCTCCTTGTGTCCCACAGTTAGAATAAATAGTTGAATCCTAGGTTGTTTTCCGCTTCTTGGCAGATGGTCGCTCAAACACATCTCGTACTCCAGCTGCCTTTTGTTTAAAGAACTTTGTATTCTGGGCACTCTCTTGGCCCCATGCTGAGTCAAAGGAGGTGGTATCTTGATCCACAAGGTGGGTATATTTGGTACGACCAGAACGTCCAAAGTTTTTGACCTAAGGGAAGGATTGATGATGAGTTATATCACTGAACACAAAGTTTTTGACCTAAGGGAAGGATTGATGATGAGTTATATCACTGAACACTTAAGACCCAGCTCCAGCCCTCAGTACATTACTTTTTCTTTTTATGTTGACAAAGAGTGCCCATACCTGCATGACTTTAGGAAGAATGGTTTTGTTGAAATGATCCTCCAGGGTTGGTGCACTAAAATCTCTCTTGTATACTTCCTCATCCTCATCCTATAAAAAAAGAATATCAGTGTTACGATTTTATTTCCCATACAAACACACAAATTTATTAAATTCTGCAACAAAGAAACAAAGGAAATAGGGTATTGAGCTTTTCTTCAAGAGATTCCTATTTGAGAAGATGATATTCTTTTTTCTATTATATTGTTTCTCCTTCCTAAGTGTAGATACTTATTGAAGGTTGCACTTATTTACTCATGACTTCCACTCTATTGGTCTCTTAGATCCTCAATCCTAAAATTCCAGTCTTCCCCCTCCCCACAATACCAGAGAAACTGTACTGAGGATGAGCTACATCCTCAGTTATTTTCATTTTGAGACAGGGTCTTGCTAAGTTGCTAAGGCCAATTTTTTTTTTGAGGTGGTGGTGGTGGTATACCGAGTATTGAATTCAGGGACATTTAACCACTGAGCCACGTCCCCAGCTCTATTTTGTATTTTATTTAGAGACAGGGTCTCACTGAGTTGCTTAGTGCCTCGATAAACTGCTGAGACTGGCTTTGAACTTTCAATTCTCCTGCTTCAGTCTCTGGATCTGCTGGTATTATTGGTATGTGGCACAGTACCCAGCCAGTCGAACAGTTTTTGTGCCAGGTATGGTGGTGCATCACCTGTAATCCTAGCAACTTGGGAGGCTGAGGCAGGAGGATTGCAAGTTTAAGGCTAGCCTGGGAAATTCAGACCATTTAAAAAAAATTAAAAAAGGGCTGGGGATGTAGCTTGGTGTGCTTGTCTAGCAGGTATAAGATCCTGGGTTCAATCCCAAGTACCACAAAGAACAAAAGAACCCAATTTTTATGAGATCTACTTCCTTCTTAGGCCTGAAAAAATCCCTCATTTAATCCCAGAATCCATTTTAATTTCACTTTTTGTCCAGATAAGAAGAGTCAGTATTTGAATATATCAAAAGACTGTCCTGTTTTTTTAGCCAACAATGTATTGCTTCTTAAAAAAGTTTGATGATGATGATAATATGATGATTATTTTGAGTACTGGGGACTGAACCCAGGGGTGCTTTACCACTAAGCTAAACTGCCAACTCCCACCTACCCTTTTTAAAATATTGAGATAGGATTTCCTCTAGTAGCTGAGGCTGGCTTCAAACTTGAGATCCTCCTGCTTCACCCTCATGTGTGCTAGGATTATAGGTGTGTGCCATTGCACCTGGAAAAGCTTGATAATTAAAGCTGCTGACTGCTTAGGCAAAACTACTTTCTTACTTTGAAACAATACAAGAAATAATTTATCATCACTAGTGACAAGAAAACTACAAGTGCTTAAAAACTGAGGGTTTTAACATGGAACTTAGTTTTTAAAATTTTTTAATTTTTTTTGGTACTGGGGATTTGATCCCAGGGGTACACAACCATTAAGTCACATCCCCAGCTATTTTTTTTATATTTTATTTAGAGACAGTGCCTTGCTAAGTTGCTGATGCTGGCTTCGAACTTCCTGCCTTTGCTTAATATAGGTGTGTACCACTATGCCTGGTAAATAAGCTAGTTTTATGATACAAACTCCTTTCATTAGGAAATAATTTAACAAACCATATACTATCAAAAGTAATAAATGCAATCAATTATTTCATTGCCTTTCCTGTTTTTCCTTTTTAAGAAATTATCACTGGTACTAATTCAAATAATTTTTTAAAAGTCCATGTCACTTTACACAGCGTTAACAAAAGTGCTTTTTTGACCTTGGTTTTTATATGAAGAACAATGATAATGACATTCAACATAAGGGTCAGATAATTAACCATTAACAGGCCACCTTCTGTCAGCTCAGAATGAAGTGAACTAAACGGCCACCCAAGTGTGAACTAATATATAGCTATTTACAGACTCTGATTTTTATATGATCTAAGCTTCTCATTTGGCTATGAAATGAGAAGGGTGCTTAACCACTGAGCCACAACCCCAGCCCCTTTTATATTTTATTTAGAGACAGGGTCTTACTACGTTGCTTAGAGCCTTGCCAAGTTGCTGGGCTGCAATCCTCTTGCCTCATCTTCCCAAGTTGCTGGGATTACAGCTATGCACCACCATACCTGGCTGAAATAATGATTTTTAAGTGGTTTGGGGAACCTAATTATTTTAGTATCTACATAGATCCCTTTCTTTTCATTTTCTTAATTATTCTATCATATCATTTCCTTTTTCTGGGAGCTGAGGCCAAAACAGAACAGATGTTGCTGCTGTTTCTACAAACCCAATGCTTTTTCTGGATTTATATCCTTCTCAGGCAAAAAGCAAATGAGAAGGTTGACTGCTAGAAATAGAAATAACATTTCAGGACAGTTTATTCTCCATCTAGAGGAAAAAAGGATTCTGAATTATTCTTATTGCTCAATTTTCTGATACCCATTTCACTTACCATGAAGAAGGCACCCCGGTGATAGTACTTCTGTAAAAACTTGTATTTGCCTTTAACAGCTTTGTTGGTGATGACTTTGCCATTTGCCCGAAGCTCAGCTCGCCTCTCTTCCTCAGTCAGGTTTCGCATGCGTTCAATTTCTGCTTTCTCCTTTTCAAGCCTGTTAAGGTAGCAAAACTATTTATTAGTATTTATCTAGCATTAGAGTGGTTAGGTTCTACCTTGCCACATGGTGTCCTGCATCACCCTGGTACTCTGCAGAGTCCACTCAGCAAGAAAGCTCTCACCAAATAACCACTAAGCCACATCCCCAGCCCTTATTTGTATTTTATTTAGAGACAGGGTCTCACTGAGTTGCTTACTGCCTGGTCATTGCTGAGGCTGGCTTTGAACTTGTGATCCTCTTGCCTCAGCCTCCTGAGCCACTGGGATTTCAGGCATGAGCCACCACGCCTGGCTCTTAAAGTCTTATTTTGAGATAGGGTTTCACCAAGTTAGGTGAGTGGCAGTGGCACAGGCTCAAAAAACCTCAATGACTAGTTCTCTTCCCCTATCAATTCACCCAAATATTTATTTCCGTTCTTCCTACTCAAAGCTAGTTGAAAAGAAAACTTATCAAAAATTACTTAAAAGGTCTAGAATGAATTAAAGTTCTTCCCACAGAGCCAACAAAGGTTACTTCTAATGGTGGCTCTGGTAAATGGGACACCTTCTATAAGGGGTGCTGTTGAAGTTAGGAGGAAGAGAAAATGCTGGGCAGATAGGGAAATGGGCCCCTGGGTGACTTCCTGGGCAGCAGAGCAAAAACAGAAGCTGCAGTTTTTTATTTTTTTGTTTTGTACCGGGGATTGAACTTGGGCATTCAACCACTAAGCCACATCCCCAGGCCTATTTTGTATTTTATTTAGAGACAGGGTCTCACTGAGTTGCTTAGCTCCTTGCTTTTGCTGAGGATGGCTTTGAATGGACGATCCTTCTGCCTCAGCCTCCCAAGCTGCTGGGATTACAGGTGTGTGCCACTTTGCCGGGTAAAGCAGTAGGTTTTTGCTCAGAAACTTGCATAAGGTTATTTTTAAATCAGGACATATATGATCTGGAGTCCACAGCCTCACCAAAGAAGGAAAAATGTGTTATCGATATTTGATTGGATTAAAGACTGCAGGAATGCCTAGTGGACACTGAGAGCCTTACGCAGGGATTGGGCATAGGGCTGACTTCCTTAAACCTATAGATCTATATAAACCCATAGACAATAGCCATCCATTGGCATCCCTCTCTTGGAACTCCTCCCTTTTTGGGAGTTTTGCTTTCTATTTACTGTAATAAATCCTGTTATTTTGCTAAAAACAAAACAAAACAAAACACAAACCCTCCCCCCAAAGAAAACCCAACCAAGAATGGGGCTGAGGATGTAGCTCAGTAAAGGGAGCCCCTTGCTCAGCATGCTTAAGGCCCTGGGTTCAATCTCCAGGGTCACAAAACAACAACAAAACCAAACCAAAATCCAGGTGTGGTGGCACACATCTACAGTCCCAACTTGGGAGGCTGAGGAGGAAGATCACAAGCTTTAGGCCAGCCTCGGCACATAAGTGAGGCCCTAACCAACTTAGTGAGACTTTGTCTCAAAATAAAAAATAAAAAGGGCTGGGGATGTGACTTAGTGGTAAAGCCCCTCTGGGTTTAATCCCCAATACTGAAAACAAACAAACAAAGAAACCAAGCAGCAAACTAAACCCATCCCAAGAATGGAAACCATAGTAGGTGACAGGCCTCAGAACTACAGTACTGGTACTAGAAAACCTGTTCCATCAGCAGCATTACCAATCCCATTACTCACGCTTCTCTGTCTTCTCTGTCCCTCTTGATTCTTTTTAGCTCTCGAACTTTCCATGCCTCATATTCCTCCTCATCATTTTCATCGTCAGTGTTGAGTGCATCCAGTGCAGCCAGGGAACGCTTATTCTCCTCCAGCTCTTTCTTGGTCTCCTCTTCTACAATCTGGATAAGGAAAACAATTCAGATATGCACTTCCTTATCCTCAGACAAACCTAATTACACCACTCTTTGCACTCAATCCTCACAACCACTCCCAGTACCTTGAGGGTGTACTTTCGTCTCTCTTCAGCCATGCGCTTTGCTTCCTGCTCCAGCTCTTTCTGTTTCAATGCTTCAGCCTCCCGTTCTTGAACTGTCACTCGGTCCTTCCTGCATCACAGAGGTCCTGTTAATTGCCCAAAGTCCTTAGAATGGCTCTCTTTGTTCCTCTCAATCTAGTCCCATCCAAATCCGACAAAGCCAAACAATCTTTGGCTCTATTATTTGCAAACTGTCAAAAACAGAGGCATTCTCACAGATCTTTAGTTCACCAAAATTATGTTCATTCTTGAGGTTTGCCTAGATAATAAGAAGCCTGCTGGATTATAAGTAATAGAATTTCTAGCCATTAGGAAATAGAAATTTTTTTTTAAAGAGAGAGAGAGAGAGAGAGAATGAGAAAGAATTATCTTTGTTTGTATGTGGTGCTGAGGATCAAACGCGAGCTGCACGCATGCCAGGCGAGCGTGCTACCGTTTGAGCCACACCCACAGCCACAAATAGGAATTTTTTAAAAAAAATATTTTTAGTTGTAGATGGACACAATACTTTTATTTATGTGTTTTTATGTGGTGCTGAGGATCAAACCCAGTTCCTCACATGTGCAAGGCAAGTGCTCTGCCAGAGCTACAACCTCAACCCAGAATTTGTTATTTAAGCTTAATTTCATGCTTAAAATATACAACCTTGAGCAGATAAGTGCTCCTTAACTGGAAAGAGAGATATGAAAACAAACAGGCTTCCTGCTATACCATGCTGCTACTCAATATCTACACCCACCCTGGGCACTGGCCTAAATGCTTAGTACTTAGATTTGGACGAACATGGGATAGAAATGAGGCTTTTACTGTCAGACCTAGAAAGAAGTAACTATGTAAACTCTGACCTGTTTTGTGAGATACTTACTTTCGAATGAAGACTGGCTTAAGGCGAGGCTCCATCTCATCTTCACTGTCTGTGTACTCTTCATACTCTGACTCTGATTCTGACTCCTCCCCAGAACGTCCTTCATCTTCTACCTCCATGACTTCCATTTCCTCATTTTTTCTCTCCTGTGCTCGTTGACGCATCATTCCACGGCGCCGCTCTATTTCCTATCAAAGCATACATCTAAGCTTGTTATTCAAATGGTCTATACTCTATAATGGCTTTTTTTTTCTTTTTTTTTTTTGGGTGCGGGGGATTGAACCCAGGGTCTTGCACATGCTAAGCACAAGCTCTACCTCTAGGCTACACTCCTGAGATGGCTTTTTATTTTTGTCTCATCAAGTTCAACAAATTCTAAGTAAACGAAATGTAGAACCACTTTATTTTCAATTTTATCTCTAATAAAGAGGAAACACTATCACAATTCTGCCAAAAGCAGTCATCTTGGCCTTTATGGCCTCAGCAAATGAATATTGGCACTGGACATGGTAGCACATGCCTGCAACCCTAGCATCTTGGGAGGCTGAGGCATGAGGATCACAAGTTAGAGACCAACCTCAGCAACTTAATAAAACCCTATCTCAGATTAAAAAATAAAAAGGACTAAGGATATTGCTCAGTGGTAAAGTACCTCTGGGTTCAATCCCCACTACTAAAAAAAAAAAAAAAAAGTAAAGAAAAAAAATAGGATCTTCCCACCAATTTTTCTTCTGCTCAGGAAAAAACCTCCCATTTCCCTTTACCACACCTCATCATCAATTTCTTCCTCCTCTTCTTCACTGGTATCTTCTCGTTCCATGCGCCAAGCATCTCCTTCTACTTCTGAGTCACTTTCTCCTACTACTTCAGGTTCTACTATTTTCCGATGTCGGGCCAATCTGAAAAACAGGATCTCCAAGTGTATCACCAATGTCACAAAAATAGGAAAATCCACCACATTTTCTTAGTTGCAGTACAAACCTGATTTGCCTTCATTAATACGAATGTCTTTGAGATGTAACAACTGAGGTAGAGATTAAAGAAACTATACCAGAATGTCAGAGCATATAGTCAAAATGTGTTTGACTATATGCTGTTTGACTAATGTGTTTGACTAAACACTAAATGTGTTCAGGCACCATTTTGGGGGCACAACAGCAAACTCACATGGCACAGAGGGACATTTTCAATAACTCAAGGTAGTTTACACTTTCAACATTAAATCATACTATATTATTTTCAGTGACATAGTATTTTAGTGAAACAATTTTTGATGGTTGCTGTGACAAATTCCTGAGACAATATGAACAGTGAGAGTTCAGGACCTATGGCCTCTGTAAGGTAATGCTTCAATCAATACACAACATACAAATCCCCTCACTGGGAGGCTCTCTTTCTAACATGAGATCACTTCTTAAGTCTTTTTTCCTACTTTATCAGTGTCATTTCCCCTCACTGGGGAATAAGTAGGTGGATACAACCAATTTCTCAAGTTTTATAAAACATCTTCATGATAAAAAGACTCCGTTTAATGAACAAACAATTGTCTCTCTATTCTTTGAGGAGTTGGGATGAAACCCAAGACCTCTTCCATGCTAGGTAAGCCTTCTACTATAGAGAAATCTCTGGAGCCTCTTGGTATCTATTTTCTATTTCCTTAATGAGTTAATTAAGATCCTTAGGCTAGAAGTTACCTGCTGTTTTCTGAAGCTGCCACTTACTGGCTGTGTATCTTTTGTCATATTATTCTCCTAACTCCTTTGTGCTTCACTTTTCTCATTTGTAAAATAACGACAACCTCATAAGGTTATTGTATGGATTATAAGAATTAGTAAATATAATCTACTTAGAACAGCATAATTGGTACATATAAATATTATTCAGGTATTAGGTATTAGTGATGTCATTAATTAACCTGCAGAGGTTCAGATCCAGGGAAGTATAACCTTAGTCATTACCTTTCTTCCACATCTTCACTAATACGGTTCTGCAAACGACGCAGCCGGGGATCACTAGATGAATCCTCCTCTTGTTCCTCCGGTTCTGCTTCTTGTTCTTTGGCTTTCTTAATGAATTGAAATTCTTCATCTTCCTCATCTGAAGACTCCATAGGGGCATAGTCTGGCCTCTTTCCAGATACATAACGTTTTACCTTTACCTTCTCCATTGAAATCTCACCTGGGCAAGAGAGATAACATAATAAGTTAACATAATAAGTCAGTAGTCTTTCCCAATGTTCTTCAGCCCTTGGCCTCTGCAGGTAGCGCCTGAATTTCTGGTAGACAAGGGTTTAAGCAGAAGAAGAGAACCATTACCCAATCTCCTATTCATCTAATGGTGCTTTCCAACAAAGGCCAACACATGGGAAAGCATTCTTGTGATTACTCTCATGATAACAAAGCTTACCTTGGGTACAATTAAGTGAAGGAAGGTGAGCAGTGAACCAGTAGAAAAAAACTCCACTCCCACCATAAATTCATGGCTTACCATTTCAGCTATAACCTTAAACAAATTATTGTAACAGTGCCCAGGATATAGTCAGGATGATAAGTAGGAACTTATAAAACTAAAATGTTGGTTGGACATTCTTTTAATTTCCTTTGGAATTTCCATGGCAGCCTTTATAAAAGATTGCCACATAACCTAAAATTCTAATATTATTTATTTCCACCTTCTTTCCTTTAGCTTTTGTGCCATCAAATCTGCAAGAGTAACTTCTTTCACACATACAAACAATTGCAGTGAACAGAAAGAGTGAAAACTAACCAACTTCTTTTATAAGATAAGCAAATCCTGATAACCAAAGGAAACTCTGGGTGAGTTTCACTTACATACAAAAATACTCTCTCCCCAAATCCTTACAACACACACAAAAAACCAAAACTCTAAATCATCCTGACCTAATAGGAGTAAACCTAGGATTTCAAGAATGGCTTAACTTTAGAAAAGTAGTGGGGGAAAAAGGAGAAATATGCTATTTTTTTTAAGTCACATAATGATTTTTTTTTTTTTTGTACTGAGGATTAAAGCTAGCTCTACCAATGAGTTACATCTCCAGCCCTTTTTATTTTTAGGAAGGATCTTACTAAGTTGCCTCAAACTTGCAATCCTCCTACCTCAGCCTCCTTAGTCACTGGGATTATAGGCATGAGACTGGAGAGATCTATTTCTTAAATGAACAAACAGTGAGCATCCTTATGTTGTACCCATTATACTTTATAGTTAACCCTGTATTATGATTCTAACTTGGATAATAATAAATACATAAATGATAAGGACTGAAAAGGAAAAAACTACCATAATTTCCAAGCTATCATTGTCTCCGCAAAAATACAATTTAACAAGTCAAGCTAAACAATTCAGGAAGCTGGATGCAGTAGAGCACACCTATAATTCCAGTGGCTGGGAGGCTGAGGCAGGAGGATCTTGAGTTCAAAACCAGCCTCAGGGGGCTGGGATTGTGGCACAGTGGTAGACTGCTCGCCTTGCAAGACCATGGGTTTGATTCTCAGCACCACATAAAAATAAATAAGTGAAATAAAGGTATTGTGTCGAACTACACTAAAAAAAAAAACAAAAAAAACCCTAGCCTCAGCAATTTAGCAAGGCCTCAAGCAACTCAGCAAGACCTTGTTTCTAAATAAAATACAAAATAGATATAAAATAGAACTGGGGATGTGGCTCAGTGGTTGAGTGCCCCTGAGTTCAATCTCTGGTACCAAAAACCAAGCCAAAACAAAAACAAAAAACTTGTATGTATATAAAAATAAGTGAATGGGACAGCTGGGGTTGTGCCTCAGTGATAAAGTACTTGCCTAGCATGTGTGAGGCACTGGGTTCGATTCTCAGCACCACATATAAATAAATAAAATAAAGATCCATTAACAACTAAAATAAATAAATAAATAAATAAACAAGAAAAAGTGTTTGGGTCCAGGGATATGGCTTAATTGGTAGAGTGCTTGCCTTGCATGCACAAGGCCCTGGTTTCAATCCCCAGCACCACCCCCCCAACACACACACACAGTGTATTTATGTATAACTATGTATAATCAGAAAATATTGTTTAAAATACCATTTACATCGGCAACTACTCAATACCAAGAAATAAATTCAACAAGTAAAATAATGCCTTTAGGAGGAAAAGTATAATTTTATTCAAAGATATAAAAGCTCTAAATAAATGGAGAAATATATCATGTTCAAGGATGAGAAGATCGTAACTGTGCCTGAATTATCCTATAAACGTATAATCTATAATCTATAATTTTAATGCAATTCCATTAAAAGTTGCCCCAGGCTGTTTCTAAAATCATATAGAAGGATAGGAGGCCGAAAAGAACTAAGATAATTCTGATGAAGAATAAAATGGAAGGGGTAAAGGGGGAGGTGGTTTGTACCAAAGAGCAAGGCTTAAAGTTATAGTAAATTAGGGACTTGGGATGTAGTGAAATGGTAGAGTGCTTGCCTAATATGCATGAGGTCCTGGGTTTAGTTCCTAACACCACTACCTGCCCCCCCCCCCACCACCACCATGGTAGTCAGGTTTGTAACAAATTAGAATAAAAAAATTTTCTAAAAAAAGTAATCAGGTGTATTCTGGAGACTGAGGTACGATTAATTGATCCCAGGAGTTTAAGACCAGCCTGGAAGCTGGGCACAGTAGTGTATGCCTGAAATCCTAGCAGCTTGGGAGGCTGAGACAAGAGGATCACAAGTTTTAGGCCAGGCTCAGAAATGTAATGAGGCCCTAAACAACTCAGCAAGACCCTGTCTCAAAATAAAAAAATAAAAGGCTAGGCAGTAGGGCTGAGGCTGTAGCTCAGTGGCAGAGCGCTTGCCTTGCATGTGTGAGACAATGGGTTTGAGTCTCAGCACCACACAAAAATAAACAAATAAGATAAAGGCATGCAGTCCATATACAACTGCAAAAAAAAAAAAAAAAAAAAAAAGACTGGGCAGGTAGCTCAGTGGTAAGTGCCTTGGATTCAATCCCCACTACAAAGAAATAAAAAAAAAAAAAAAAAAGAAAGATCCCATACAATGAAGTGTGGATGAATGTCTTGGAAATAAAAACTATGAAGTTCTTATAACTTACTTTGGAGAACAATTGGTAACAGATAGTAAAGTTGATGACTTCTAGGACACTCCTCCCTAAGGAAATTTTTACATAAATGTATCACAAAGCCAGGCATGATGGCTCAGTCTTGTAATCCAGTGGTAAATTTAAGGGGTTGAGGCAGGAGAATCATGAGTTCAAAGTCATCCTCAGAAATTTAGTAAGGTGCTAAATAACTCACTGAGACCTTTCTCTAAACAAAATACAAAAAAGGGCTGGGGATGTGGCTCAGTAGTTAAGTGCCTCTGAGTTCAATCCCCAGTACCAAAAAAAAAAAAAAAAAAAGGTATCCAATAGATACATTTAAGAATGACAACTGGGGGCTGGGATTGTGGCTCAGTGGCAGAGCGATCATCTAGCATGTGCAAGGCCCTCAGCGCCACATAAAAATAAATAAATAAAATAAAGGTATTGTGTGCAACTACTTCTAGAAAAAAAAAAAGAGTGACAACTGGGGCTGGGGTTGTAGCTCAGTGGTAGAGCACTTGCATAACATGTGTGAGGCACTGGGTTTGATTCTTAACACCCCATATAATAAAGACCCATTGACAACAACAACAACAAAAAAGGATGACAACTGCAGGCTTCTGCAATAAAAGGAAAAACAACATGGCAACAACTAACTACTAACTACCCATCAGGAGGGAATAAACTGTGGTTTATTTATTTATATAATGGAATTTAAAAGCAGTTAAAATGAATGAAATTGATATGTATTTAAAAATTCTCAAAAGTCATGTTGAATTAAAGAAAGAAAAAATGGTGTAGTTCTGTGGTAGAGCATCTGACTATCATGCAGAAGGCCTGGGTTTAATGAACAGCGTCCCCCCCCCCCCCAACCACCACCACCAAATAGGCAAGTTGCACAAAGTTTGATACAGGATATTTAAAGAATAAGAAAAAACATGATATTCTTTTCCGACATTTTTACTGAAAAAACTTTGGTCCCTCCTACATCTGCACTTATTGAAATCATACCCGTTCTTTAAGGATCAAATTAAATGACACTGTCTTCAAGAAGCTTTTCTTGATTACCCCAATCTGCTTGGCATGTACCTCTTTTTTCATGTCTTACATGCACTAGAATGTGAATGCCTTAAAGTTGGAGCACTACCTTACACAACTTTCTATTCAAAGACACAGTTCCCGGCCTGAACGAAGTTATGGTCTTCTAGGGCAAGATAGACACGTAAATAACTACAATACTTGATAAGAGTTATCAAAGCAGCCTAAACAGACTGCTATGTAAGAAATTTGTGGAGGCCAATAGAATAGAGGGGTGCTTGCCGTACGAGAGCAGACAGGTCACAAGACCAAGATATGATGCAAAGTAGATCCCCTCCTCAACCCAGACAACGCGAACGGGTGCGACTTTAGTGTGGAAAGGCAGAAGAAATGAGACCAGCGGGGTTCGGGTGGCCAGCCGGGGGAGTTTTGGATGCCGAGGCTGGGAGAGGTAAGATCTGACTGGGAGAGGGGTGAGCACAGTTACCTTTCTCATTGCGAACGGGGACGGCCCCAGCCGTAGACTGAATGGGCGGTTGCTTCATGAGTGCGCTTGGGACCGACATGTTGATTGCAGCGGTGTTGATTCCCGAAACTCGACTGATTATACGCAGCTAACACTAACAACGAACAGCTAAACTACTTCCAACCTAGGTACGCCCGGCACGACAGCACGACTGATAGAAACTACTTTTACGTCAGAGCTAGGTAAACCGGAAATGTGTTACGAGAGGATTGTGGGATTTTGGAGGACTTCTGAACGCAGGCCGCTTAAAAATTGAGTCTGTTATTGCGCATGTCCTTAGGCGCCCCTCCCCCGTCCCCACCCCTCCTCCAGACCCCCACCTCTCCGTGCCTTCCGGGTCCTCAACCTTGCAAAATTTGGAATCCCGTTCTCGTGGGAAGTTGCTCCCTTTGGGTTTGGCTGTAGGGCAAGGAAGTTTCGTTCTTTTTGGTCTGGGAATTGAATGCAAGGGCGTTCTACCACTAAGCTACATGCCCAGCCCTTTTTATTTTTTATTTTGAGACAAGGTGCCGCTAAATTGCTGAGGATGTTATTGAACTGGCGATCCTCCTGTCTCTGCCTCTAGAATCCCTGGGATTACAGGCGTGCGCCGTCGGGTCCGGCTATCTGGCCGTGAACAAGAAACTGAGGAGATAACAAGTTGTTGTTTGTCTAGATTGTTGAACACGCAGAAGAATTAGTTTAATCCGTCCATTGGATGGGGATTCTGGAAACTGCGTATTAAAATCCATTCTTGGCTGGAAATTGCATTTAATTTCCAAAGTAATTAAGTGCTTATTTTAACTGTGTTTAGGCTCTGAAAAGAGTATGGACTATTGTTAAAGTCCAAGAAAACTGAGTTTTATTTAGGAAGTCTTAAAGAACTTTTAGAATAATAACAAGCAATTCCAATTTACAGCTGAGCTGTGTAAAACAAATTGACTTATTGGAAGTCATAACACGCTTCACCTTAGGAAGGGCTTTATAATTACCATGTTTGGGGAGAGAAGGGTTAGTACGGTATATATGGGTCACTGAAAAGTTTGGTTTATCAGTTTATTTGGTTTATTTTTTGAGTCAAGAGAAAATTCCATGCATACGAGGTCATGGAAGATCTTGAAGATGCAACAAATATGATTAACTTTCAAATTATTTTAAAGCTTACATTTTAAAGCTGGGCCCTGACTGGGAAAAGAAATTAAGTCGGCACCGAGCATGGTGTGCCCTGCCTGTAATCCCAGTGATTGGAGAGAATGAAGCTGGAGGATTGCAAGTCAGCCTCAGAAATTTAGTGAGACCCTTTCTCAAAAAATAAAAAGGGCTGGGGATGTAACTCAGTGGTGCCCCTCAGGTCAGTCTCAGTACCTCTGTCACCAAATTGGCAAGTGTCAAGCAAAGAACAGTGGTGATTCAATTAGTGAACCAAGGAAGCAGTTTGGAGAGAGAGAGAGACATAAAGAGTAGACATAATTTTTAAAAGATTTATTTTGGGGACGGTGGAGCACTCTATAATCCCAACTATGTGGGAGGCTGAAGTAAGAGGTTTAAATTTTGTGGCCAGGGATGCTTCCTTTCCTAGGAAGAAGATATAATAAAGGGGCATCATTTTTGGTAGTGGAGTTACAAGGAAGTAATGGCCTAGGTAAAGCCTGCATTGCGTATTAATTTTTATTTCCTTTGCCCTCCGTTCCTTATGGCACCTACGTGCGTCTTAACTTTTTCCAGACTCACGTCGCAGGGCAGTAGTTTTTCCCTTAGGAGAAGCGCCAGTGTTTTTCTTTCTTTCCTTTTCTTTTTTTTTTTTTTTTAGTTGTAGATGGACACAATACCTTTATTTTATTTATTTATTTTTACGTGGTGCTGAGGATAGAACCCAGGGCCTCACACGTGCAAGGCAAATGCTCCACGGCCGAGCCCCAGCCCCGCGCCAGTGTTTTTCAGAGCGAAACCCCAGTACCACAGACACCTGAATCACAGGGTCCAGGGTAAAAACGTGGATTGGGGCGGTTCTCCCGCTGCTGCCAGGTCAGCTGAGCGGGGCTCCGCTTCCCGGGACTCAAATCCAGGCTGGGCTGCCCCTCCCTCTAGAACTCCCCCAAGGCCCGCCCACCCCGGGCTCCCGAGCGGTCTTGGCGGGAAGGCGTCAGCTGCTAAGCGGTAGAAAGATGTCGTGGTTAAGCGCGGAGGCGGAGGAGAAGGCTTGCTCCAGACAGCGTAACCAGGTGAAGGTGAGAGGCGGTCTGACGGTTTTCTGTTTCTCCTGTCTCAGTCTTTGGGATTTGCTGGGCACCGTTGCCTGGCACCCGGGATAAGCGAGGATCTCTGTCCTGGTTTTCTGTGGAAAACTAGGCCTTCAGTGCCAGAACAACAGGAAGGCTGTTGTCAACAATCCTAGAAATAATGACAGGATGGGACCTGGGATCTCCTTTTCTCATGCCCCCAGCATTTGCTTTAGCAACTTTATTAAGTTACTGTGAAGCTGACAGTTGGAGTAGTCCCTTAAGTTACAAACGCTAGTCATTATTTATTGCTTTGATAAGCTCCTATGGAAAAGAAATTTGCTCAATAAAACTCAGTAATTTCATTCAAGCTAATGAATTATGAATAGAGATTTTGGAGGCGGGGAAGAAGTTTCCTTATAGGCTATCAGTTTGAATTATGTTGTCATGAAATGGAGATTAGATTTGTTAACGGAGATTAGTTGTGATCTTGTAAGAAAAGGCAGAGGACTTGGGTTTCTAATACTGTTTTCCTTTATTGACTTGAATAGGTGAATGAATATAAAGAAAATCAAAACGTCGTTTTCGTATCTCTGAGACCAGAACAGACTACAGTTCTAGGAAAAACAGCTAAGGTTTATCTTGCTCCCTTTTCACTCACTAATTACAAGTTAGGTCAATTTAAGTGCCCCAAATCCCTATTAGAAAAGAATTCTAATGATGCAGTGATGTGTAAGAAGTTTAAAAAGACTCAATTAAAGAAAACTTGCAAAAAAAAATTAATTCCAAAAATGAAAGCCATATCTTCCAAGGCAGAATCTACTCTGCAAAAATCATCCTTAGATGTTCATGCTGAAAGTAACAAACTAGAACACAAGAACAGTTCAGATGCCGTGATTTGCAACGTTGATATGGAAAGCAGTGATGAAGATACCACACCTGGCCTGGTAAGATTTAATTAGTAGTTCTAATTTTTCTTGGCTGTTTTGAAATTTGAAGTTCTATAAGGTCATCAAAGGTCTTAAGTGCAATAAAATTATTTTATAATTTAATGTGTTTAGTGGAAATTTTGTGTTTTAAATATTTATCAGATAACCTCCTTGGATTAATTTTAGTTCCTTTTTTTCCTCTCAGTTTATTGCATATATTTTTGAGCTTACTCATACTTGATTGTGCCTTGTTAACCTTTACTTTTTTTAAATTTTATTTTTTAGTTGTAGTTGGACACAATACCTTTATTTTATTATTTATATTTATGTGGTGCTGAGGATCAAACCCAGGTCCTTGCAAGTGCTAAGTGAGTGCTCTACTGCTGAACCATATCCCCAGCCCTTAACCTTTACATATTTGCATGGTTTACCAGAAGTTTTCAGCCTGTGGGACATACGCAATTGACCTTTGATGTCAGGGTAGGAACACAATCATTAATTGATTGCATTACTTTTAAAAACAAAAGGAGACAAATGAAGTAGAGTTAACACAAAAGAGAAATACTCATTAGTTCTGTGGAATGGTTGGAGTCAGTTTAAGGAATCTAATTCTTTTGTCTTCTGCCTAGGCAGTAGTTTTTTTTTTTTTTTTTTTTAATTTTTAAGTAGTTTTTCCCTTAGGAGAAGTGACAGTGTTTTTCAAAGCGAAACCCCAGTACTACAGACATCTGAATCACGGGGTCCAGGGTAAAAACATGGATTGGGTGGTTCTCCTGGCTTTCTGAGTGGCAACTTCAGGCAGGACAAGATAAACCATGTCACATGACAAAAAGTTGATGGAACTAGAGCAACAGAAAATGAAGCTAGGGAAAGAGAGACATGATAATTGAAAAGTTTTTGTTATGAAATAGGCATTTGTTTTATGCATTATTGTCCCATAGGTAAGAATCCAGACCCATGCGGGACAGTAAAAGGGTAAATCATAAGTGCATGGAAATAAGGGTTGGGAGCCTAGTTTCTAGGCGAGTCAACTTCTAAGAAATCTTGTTCCTTTAAGCCAATAACCTCCCTAATGAGAAGATTGGATAAATCAGTGGTTCTCAGAATTTAGCCAGTATGAGAATTACCTGGAGAGGGTCGGCATGGTGGCTCACTCCTGTACTCCCAGTTACTTTAATCCCAGTGACTCTAGAGGTTGAAGCTAGGAGGAAAGGAGGATCTCAAATTCAAGGCCAGCCTTGGCAATTTAGTAACACTCTGTCTCAAAAAAGAAAGAAAAAGGCCGAGAATATAGTGCAGTTGTAGAGCACTGGATTTAGGTGGAGCATAGAATTTGCATTTTTAATGTGGTTTCCTGGAGACTTTGGTGCTGTTGGTCCATGCTGTTGGTCTGGAATGGAGCTTTGAGAACCACTGGTCAGAATCTTTTTGGCCTTTTAGAGTGTAAGATTACATGTGTAAGAAGTTAATATAAAATGGATTTAATTTGATGTGAGAAAATATGATCAGCAGGAGGGAGATAGTCAAGCAGAACCATAAATGCATAGAATACATTTTTCCTAGGACAAACTAAATTATAACATTTTAAATAGAACATTTTATTATTTTCTCTTCCTTTTTTTTTTTTTTTTGGTAACCTGGGATTGAACTTGGGGGCATTTGATCCCAGAGCCACATCCCCAGCTTTATTTTGTGTTTTATTTAGAGACAGGGTCTCACTGAGTTGCTTAGCACCTTGTTTTTTGTTGAGGCTGGCTTTGAACTCATGACTCAGCCTCCCCAGTGGCTAGGATTACAGGAGTGTGGGTGCGCCACTGGGCCTGGCGTATTCTCTTCCTTTTTTAAAAATGTACTTGGAAAAAAAATTTTGTTTTTTAATATGTGGATGGACCTTAATTTTATTCATTTATTATACATGGTGCTCAGAATTGAATCCAGTGCCTCACACATGCTAGGCAAGCGCTCTACCACTGAGCCACAACCCCAGCTCCTTAAATTTTTGTTTTAGTTGTTGGTGGGTTGTGTGTGTGAGTTGTGTTGTTTTGTGGTCATGAGGATCGAACCCAGGGCCTTGTGCATACCGGACAAGCACTTTACCATCGAGCTGCATCCCCTGGCCTTCTGTTTCATTATCTTTTCTCTTTTGCAGGGATGGGATTGAACCTAGGTTCTTGTGCCTGCTAGACCAGCATTCTATCATTGAGTTATAATCCCCCACACTTATTAACTTTTTAGAGTAATATGACTAAGAGTTTGTGGTTCTATGCTTTAGGAACAGTATTTAGTTTATAAGCTTATTTTTTTCCCCAAATGAAGGAAGACTTTGCTGCATTACAGATAAGAGCCTTGCCTTGCAAGTATAAGATTTTATTCTATTTTTTGGGAAATTTTCTAAATTTTATTTCCCAACTCTTCTGTTAAATATTTTATAAATTATTTCTTAGCAGTTGATTTTTTTTTTTTAAATTTTGAGGCAACAAAAAGAAAATAAAATTTTTGAGATAATTTTTGGCTTATAGAAGACTTGCAAAGATAGTTTTGGGGAGATCCTGAATATTTTTCATCCAGCTTACAAACATCTTACATAACCTTGATACAATATTGTTAAATAGAGTTTGGATTTCACCAGTTTTTCCAGTCATATATTTTTTCCTGTTTACCACCCAGGCCAGGAACACACAGGATTTAGATAGTGTGTCTCTGTAGTCTCCTCCACTATGTAACACTTTCTCAATCTTTCATGACTTTAATACTCAAAGAGTACTGGACAGTTATTTTAAATATTTTTCCTTCAATTTTGGTTTGTTTGACATTTTCTCATGATTAAAGGTTTTGTGTTACTGGGAATGGTCTCAGAAGCAAATATGTTCTCAGTGCATCACATCTGGGTTTACAATAGTCCCTTCTTTTCTGGGGAAGATATATATTCCAAGACCCCAGTGGATGCCTGAAATAATGGATGTTGCCAAACCTTGTGTATACTATAGTAGGGCCCCAGTTTTACTTTCTGAGGTTTCACTTATTTATGGTAAACAAGAAGGGTGAGTATAATAAAATATTTGTAGAGAGACTGAGAGAGACAGGCTACATTCACATAGTTTATCATACGATATCATTTATAATTCTGTTTCATTAAAATAATTTCTTATTAGCTTCTTATTGTGCCTAATTTATTCATCATCATAACTGGGGATTGAACCTAAGGCCTTGATTATGCTAAACAAATACTCTTCCACTTAGTCACATTTCCATCCCTTTTTAAGTTTTATTTTTGAGATGGGGTCTTGCTAGATTACCCAGGTTGGTCTTGAACTGGTAATCCTCCTGCTTCAGCCTCTGGAGTAGCTAGGATTACAGGTATGTGTCACCATACTCGGCCTCAGAAAGTATTATTGTACTGTTCTTACCCATGATGTATTTTTTTCTTTTTGTACTGAGAACTTTAAACTTTTCACAGAAAAGAAGCACCATACGGCTTCTCTGTCATATCCAAATTGCCAGCATCACTGCTCTTGTGTCTTGGGGCCATTAAGTAAAATAAGGATTGCTTGAACACAAGCACTATAATATTGCTGCAGTTGATCTCATAACCCAGATAGCTACTAACAGGTGGGTAGCATATACAGTTTGAATATGCTAGACAGAGGGACACTGGGCAGAATGGAACAGAACTAAGGTTTCATTATGCTACTCAGACATACAACTTAAAACTTAAAAATTGTTTATTTCTGGGTAGGTTTGGTGGCTTAAGCCTATAATCTCAGTGACTCAGATGTCTTAGGCAGGAGAAATGTAAGTTCAAGGTCAGCAGGGACTGGGGATGTAGCTCAGTGGTAGAGCATCCCTGGGTTCAATTCCCAATACTGCAAAGAAAAATAAATAAAAAAGTTTGCTTTCTGGAATGTCCATTTGCTACTTTTGAACCATGGTTGACTTCAAGTAACAAACTGTGGGAAGTAAAATTTTGGGTAGGAGGGTACAACTGTATTTGATGGTGGTGTTTTTCTTTAAGATGGCAGTTTTAAAGGCAGTGGTAAATGGAACCTTTCCAATTTCATCTTTGCTGTCAATGTTATTTTGCATGCATATATATATATATATATATATATATATATATATTTTTTTTTTTTTTTTTTTTTTTTGGTACCAGGGATTGAACCCAGGTGTGCTTAACCACAAGCCACATCCCCAACCCTCTTTTATATTTTATTAGAAACAGGCTTTTACTGAGTTGCTTAGGGCCTTGCTGAGTTGCTGAGGCTGGCTTTGAACTCATGATCCTCCTGCCTCGACCTCCCAAGTCACTAGGATTACAGGCATGTGCCACCACGCCTGGCTATTTTGCATGTATGTGAGAAGAATATTTTGGTCAGTAGTACATGCACATATTGATATAAGAAAAATTCACATGTACACACAACAAAAATCAAATAGCTGGCAATTTCCTGACACACACCTTTCTGTTGCTGTTCAACAACAAATGGCACTTTCAACCTTTTTAGCTTTTTTCTCTCCCAATGTAGCTGTTAACTTATATGGAAAATTAAGCTTTGCTTAAAAATAAAGAAAGGATTTGTTTCACTTATACCACATATTACACACACACACTTTTCCTTTCTATACTTTTATTAGCTTTAATCCAGTATTATCTGTGTTGTAAGACTTCTCAATATAAATCAAAGATCTTCTCCACTTCTGGTACTGGAGATTAAACCTAGGGGTGCTTTACCACTAAATTACATTCCCAGCCCCCTCCTCCTTTTTTTAAGATGGGGTCCCATTTTAAAAACAGGCTGGTCTCAAACCTGACATCCTTCTGATTCAGCCTCCAAAATTGCTGGGATTACAGATGTGCACCACCATTCCTGCTTGAAGAAGATTCTTTTTCTTTTTTTGTGACAGGATTTTACTATGTTGTCCAGTCTGGTCTTGAACTCCTGGGCTCAAATGTTCCTCCTGCCACAACCTCCTAAGGAAGTGGGTTAATATGTCTAAGCCACTGTGCTGGGCTCAAAATCAAAGATTTCTGAAGTTTTTTTAAAAATATGTTTTTTAGATGTTGATGGACCTTTATTTTATTCATTTATTTATATGTGGTGCTCAGAATCTAACCTAGTGCCTCATACATGCTAGGCAAATGCCCTACTACTAAGCCACAACCCAGGTCCCTGAAGTCTTGATTTTATTTTTTTTCTTCACAAAATACGCTCATTCTCTCTCTTTTTTGGTGGCACTAAAAAAGGCTCGCTCTACCACTGAGCTAGATCCCTAACCCTTTTATTTATTTTTGAGACAGGATCTTGCTTAATTGACTAGTCTGGCCTCGAACTTGTTATCCTCCTGCCTCGAATAGCTGGAATTATATGTGTGTGACACTGCTTCTGGCCTGCACAAAATTCTCTTAGTGCTCTCCATCATCTTATTCCATTCAGAACCATTTTATTCAATGGTAAAGGCCTACCCTTTACCATTTTCTTTTGAATTTTTATCTTTTATTGCATCTGTGCTGGAACTTATGTCCCTGCGATCCATGTTTCTCTCTTTCTTGGCTTATTCTTTCATTTTGGTAAAGTGCAACTTATAGTAGCTTCCTGAAAAAAGGGATATGAAAAATCGTTAGCTCTATTCAAATGATGACTTAATTGGAGTTATGATTATAAGTTGAAAATAATTTAATCTTTCCAGTAGAACTTTTTTTTTTTTTTAACCTGGTGCTGCAGATCAAACTCAGGGCCTCATACGTGCTAAGTGTTCATTCTTTCACTGAGTTACATCCCCAGGCCCTAGTTTTTCATTAGCTTTTCTTTTTTGGGAGGGGTACTGGGGATTGAACCCAAGGGCACTTAACCACTGAGCCATATCCCCAGCCCTTTTTAATATTTTATTTAGAGACAGGGTATCCCTGAGTTGCTTAGGGCCTTGCTAAGTTACTGAGGCTGGCTTTGAACTTGAAATCCTCCTGCCTCAGCTTCCTGAGCCTCTGGGATTACGAGCATGCACCACCATGCCTGGCCATCCTTAGCTTTTTTTTTTTTTTTTTAATTTATTTTTTAGTTGTAGATGGACGCAGTATCTTTATTTTTATGTGGTGCTGAGGATTGAACCCAGTGCCTCGCATGTGTGAGGCAAGTGCTCTACCACTGAGCTATAGTCCCAGCCCCCATTCTTAGCATTTTTAATGTATTATTATCTTATAGCTTTTTCTTTTGTTTATTTTTATATGCTGCGTAGATCGAACCCAGTGCCTCACATATGCAAGGCAAGCACTCTGCCACTGAGCTACAGCCCCAGCCCCTATGGCTTTTTCTTAATCTTGAGAAGTTAGTGCCTCTCTGAGTCTTGATTGTTATTTTTTCCTCTAAAAGCTTTTAGGATCTTATCTCACTTTCATATTTATTTCAGTGTTGTATTTGTGGGTTTTTAGGAGGAGATGGCAACAAATGCATTTGTTCATTCTGTGTTTAACAGGAATCATTTGTTTAATAAACATAACTTTTAGTTGGGCATGGTGGTGCACACCTGTAATTCCAGTGGCTTAGGAGGCTGGGGGAGGAGGATCACAAGTTCAGATCTAGCTTTTGAACTTGACTTCTTATATCAGATCACTTCGTATTCAGTTGGGAATACATACAAATACTTTGTGATTATCCCAAATTTAGACTCAGTATCCAGTGCAGCACAGGTTATGTGCTATTTGGTAAGACATTATCAAATGAATAGAGGGGGTACAATTTGAAAGAAGGTACACATGCAGACAATGAAAGATCTGGTTTCATGAGGTATTTTTGCTTTAAATGATTATGTAAAATAACATTATTTTTGGTGTAATTTTATAGGATGATTTTTCAGGATTGTCACCATATGAAAGGAAGAGACTCAAGAACATATCAGAAAATGCAAACTTTTTTGCTTCTCTTCAGTTGTCTGAGGTTTGTGAGAAGTTTCTAATTAAAACTAAAATGCCATTCTTCTTGCCAGCAGGTCAATGAAATACTTGTAGTATCAGTTTTCATAGTGTCAAATGAAGGAAGACACAATTCAGTAGGTTTTATATAAGGACTGTTGTTTAAAATTTTTTATTTTTGTAGTAATTTTTTGTTGTAGATGGACATGATACCTTTATTTTTGTCCTTCCTTCCTTCCTTTTTTGTGCTGGGGATTGAACCCAGGGCTTTGTGCATGCGAGGCAAGCACTCTACCAACTGAGCTATATCCCCAGTCCCCTATTTTACTTATTTATTTATTTAAAATATTTTTTTAGATGTTGATGGACCTTTATTTTATTAATTTATTTATATGTGGTGCTAAGAATTGAACCCAGTGCTAAGCAATTGATCCCACACATGCTAAGCAAGCGCTTTACCACTGAGCCACAACCCCAGTCCCAATATGTGCCTGTTAAGAAACCTTTGCAAAGCACTTTGGAAAATACACTAACCCAAAGGTTCCCAGTTGAGTATAGCGTTCGGTTCATGTAAAGAAAATAGATATTGGGCTGGTTGTGGCTCAGCGGTAGAGCGCTCGCCTAGCATGCTCGAGGCCCTGGGTTCGATCCTCAACACCACGTAAAAATAAAATAAACAAAATAAAGGTATTATGTCTAACCAAAAATAAATAAATATATATATACACACACACACACACACATATATATAAAAGAACATAGATAATGAATCTTTTATACATCATGTTCTAGTTCATGTTAATAGAATGAGATTACCATATTTCATTGATTTTAAGTATATCTTTTCACATTTTAGTATTTTTTAAATTGGTATCTTAAAACTATAATTGGCAGTCCCCCCTCAGTTTTGGTGATACATAAAATAATGATATCATTATTGGTTGTCTTACATTCAAAGAAACAGTAAGTTATAAATGGTTATTTTAACCAAAGATAAAGAAGAAGTAGGAGTGGTGGGTTGAAGGATGTGTGATGTAGGAGTGAGAGGACAATTTTTTTTTTTTTTTAAATTTTTTTTTTAGTTGTTAATAGACCTTTATTTATTATTTTATGTGGTGCTGAGAATTGAACCCAGTGCCTCACACATGCCAGGCAAGTGCGATACCGCTGAGCCACAGCCCCAGCCCCACAAGTTTTGTTTTTATCTTTTATTTATTTTAAAAATATTTTGGGCTGGGGTTGTGGCTCAGCGGTAGAGTGCTCGCCTAGCATGTGGGAGGGTCTTGGGTTCAATCCTCAGCACCACATAAAAATAACTAAGTAAAGATATTGTGTCCATCTACAACTAAAATATATTTAAAAATATTTTTAGTTGTGGATGGACACAATCACTTTATTTTATTTGTTTATATTCTTTTTTAAAAAATATTTATTTTTCAGTTTTAGATGGACACAGTATCTTTATTTATTTTTATGTGGTGCCGAGAATCAAACCCAGTGCCTCACACACGCTAGGCGAGCGCGTTACCACTTGAGCAACATCCCCAGCCCCTTGTTTATATTCTTAATATGGTGCTGAGGATCAAACCCAGTGCCTCACGCGGCTAGGCAAGTGCTCTGTCACTGAGCCAAAACTCCAGCCCTATTTTTTTTTTTTTTAAAGTGGTAACATTGAACCCAGGGACTCTTGCATAATAGGCAAATGCTTTACCAATTAAGCTACAACCTAGGACTGTTTGTTTTTAAATCTTAAACTTTAAGAATAGATGGGAGTATACTTTTTATAGGGAGCTTTAAGGATAAAAGATGTCTTTGCTAGTGTTTATGATCATAGGTAAAGGTATAATTTACATTGGTGTTTTCACAATGGGGGTAAAATTTCTTTGTGTGAAAGAATAGCTGTTTAGGAGGGTATAATTGCCCCCACCAAAGATATCAAACCCTTAACTTTACAAAATAAGTAATTGATTTCTCTGAATAACAGATTCCCAGATATTCTGTGTTGTTTGCACCAGGTAGGTGAGGGGATTAATTGAAGGATTAAATTGTTAAATCATCAGCAATTGAAAATTTATCAGAAATACATAATCTATGGGGCTGGAGATGTGGCTCAAGCGGTAGCGCGCTCGCCTGGCATGCGTGCGGCCCGGGTTCTATCCTCAGCACCACATACAAACAAAGATGTTGTGTCCGCCGAGAACTAAACAATAAATATTAAAAATTCTCTCTCTCTCTCTCTCTCTCTTTAAAAAAAAAAAAAAAATTTCTTATAAAAAGAAATACATAATCTATGATTTTAGTTAACAAAATAGGATTTGATTTAGAAAAATATCACAATTTTTTCTGGGAAAAAAAATATAAAGTAATTTTCCAGTAGTAGAGGTTGAAACTTGTTATTTGTAATAGTATGTTTGAGTTAATTTTGCATTTCATCATGTAAACTCATTAGCAACTTTGTCTGAAGTATCAGAATATCAGTGTATTGGGCAGCATTATTTACTTGCCTTTATTATGGATAATATATTTATCTCATGTCTACCATGGAAAACAGGTATTCTGTCTTAAGGATCTTTATTTGCTGAATAGACTTTAATATTTTAAAAGTTAAGCTATGTGGTTGTAAGATAGCATTTTTACATGCGTATGTATTTTGTGTACTTTCAGTCAGCTGCAAGGCTCCGTGAAATGATAGAGAAGAGACAACCTCCTAAGTCCAAGAGGTAAAAGATGTGGTTACAGTGGCTGGACCATGATATTTTGTTGTGGTTTTATAATCTGAAAAAGTGGTATAGTAATCTTAGTAACAGATCAGAGACTCTATAATTTAATATTAATCCCTGTGGGAATCTCTGAGGGAATACTACCTTTTAATAACTTTACAGTTCTCATTTTCATCAAGAGAATATAGAGCAAATAGAATCTCCAGAGCTGAATTTGTTTATATTTACTGTTGCTCTGAATGGAGGAATATTTTTATTTCCACAAAATAAAGATTTCTACTTTTTCCCTAGAAAATCATTTTCTTTTTTGGTACTTGGGATTGAACTCAGGGACAGTCAACCACTGAGCCCTTTTTTGTGTTTTATTTAGAGACAGGGTCTCACTGAGTTACTTAGGGCCTTGCTAAGTTGCTCAGGCTGGCTTTGAACTCGTGATCCTTATGCCTCAGCCTCCTGAGCCACCAGGATTATAGGCATGTACCACCATATCTAGCCAGAAAATTATTCTTCTTTTTTTGATGCTGGGTATCAAACCCAGGGCCTGTGCATGCAAAGCAAGCACTCTACCAACTGAGCTATATCCCCAGCCCCAGAAAAATCATTCTTGAAGATTCTTCTCAGGGCCAGCGGGTATAGTTCAATGGTAGGGTGCTGGCTCTTGCCTTGATTGTGTTCCCAGTACCACAGAAAACAACTACCAAACCAAAAAACTCAAAAACAACAACAACAAAAAACCCACTGGGGTTGAACCCCTAGGGCATTCTACCACTGTGCTACATTCTCAACCCTTTTTATTTTGAGCAGAGTCCTGCTAAATTGCTAAGGCTGGCTTTGAACTTTTTTTTTCCAAATTTTTTTTTTTTTAGTTGGACACAATACTTCAATTTTATTTATTTATTTTTAATTTTTATTTTTTTAACATTTTCATTTTTTTAAAGAGAATGAGAGAGAGGGAAAGAGAGAGAATTTTTTTTAATATTTATTTTTAGTTTTCGGCGGACACAACATCTTTGTTTGTATGTGGTGCTGAGGATCGATCCCGGGCCGCACGCATGCCAGGTGAGCGTGCTACCGCTTGAGCCACATCCCCAGCCCCTATTTTATTTATTTTTATGTAGTACTGAGGATCGATGGAACACAGTGCCTCGCTCAGGAGCACTCTACCGCTGAGCCACAACCCCCAGCCCTGGCCTTGAATTTTTGATCCTCTTTCCTCAGCCTCTGAGTAGCTGTGCCACTCACTGTGCCTACCTCATTCTTTCTTTTTATTTTTCTGACTATCCTTTTGCTTTTCAGACCTAGAATAAGGGAAGGGAATTAACATTTATTGAATGTCTATGAAGCATAGTACAGTGACCTTAAAAGTTTGTCCTGTATTATCTCATTTAATTCTAAATGTGGTAGGTAATATATCTATTTTATGAGTTAGAAAAAGGCTCAGAGATATATTTGCCCAAGTTCAAAACAGCTTATAAATGGTAGCTTTAGGATTTGAACTCTGGGATTATTTTAGCTTGAATTGTCTCTTGCATTTTAGCAGCACCTACATATAAATGAGGAAACTAAAATTTTTGGTATCATTAGCTCATTTATTTTGTGCTAGATGCTAATGAACTGTGGCTTCAAGTGTGAAGAGTTGTCATAGGAGTTAATACTGAAAAAACAATATCACTGGTCTTGTAACTATACATTTGTGCTTTTATTTTATTTTTTTTTCCTCTACTGGGGATGAACCCAGCTTTATTGCTGAGAGAGGGTGTCACTGAATTGTCCTAGTTGGCCTCAAATTTGTAATCCTCTTGACTCAGCTTCCCAAGTAGCTATGATTATAGGCATGTGCCACAGTATCCTGTTTACATTTATTTTTTTTTATAAGGAAAGATTGGTGATTTATTATTAAATTACCTAACCCAAATTTCTAGCACTTAGTAATTGCAAGATAACAGTATCAAGTTACCAAGTTGGTAGTGTTGAAGTTATATAATAAGGGAAAGAGCATAGCCTTTGAAATTTAACAAGTTTGGGTTCAATTTTTTTTTCTTCTTTTTTTCCGTGCTCTAGATTGAACCAGGACTTCATGCATGCTAGGCTGGGTACACCCCAGCCCCTGGGTTCTAGTTTTGATTAAGCCATGTAGAGTTGTAGTATCAACCATGGGTAATTTACATATTTTTTCCTGATCTGTAAAGTTAACATTATATGAATCCAGGGAGATTTAAATAAAAAAAATAAATATGTATTTATAAGAGATACAAAAGAAGTACATATAACATATATGTATAGTTGAAAACTTTCTAGTAATATAAACCCCTCAACCACATACCTGGCATCTAAGTTAATAGAAATTATAATATATATATTTTTTCCCCAGTACTGGGGATAGAATCCAGGGGGGCTTTATTATTGAACCCCCTTTTTTAAATTTTGAGACTGGGTCTCAGTAAATTGCTTAGGACCTCACTAAGTTGTTGAGGCTGGCTTCGAACTTCTGATCCTCCTGATACAACTAATATGCTGAATAATTTTGTTTTGCTTTCAGTACTATAATCCTAGCCCCAAATATGCTGGTAATTATTCTTTCATTTATGATTTTGCTATCTCTGAATGTATCCTTAAATAATATATTGTTTTGTCTTTTTTTTTTCTTTTTCTTTTTGGTACTGGTGATTTAACTCAGTGCTTAACCACTGGAACACATCCCTAGTCCTTTTTATTTTTTTGAGATAGGGTCTCATTGAGTTGCTTAGGGCTTCGATAGTTTTGCCTATTTTCCCACCCTTGGTATGAGGGATTGAACCCAGGGGCATTTAACCACTGAGCCACATCCTTAGTCCTTTTTATTTTTTCTTTTGAGACTTGCTAAATTGCTAAGGGCCTTGCTGAGTGGCTGAGGCTGGCTTTGAACTCAGGATCTTCCTGCCTTAGCCTCCTGAGCCACTGGGATTACAGGCATGTGCCACCATGGGCAGCTTGTTTTGCTTACCTTTGCATGTTAGTTTTAAAACATTCATGTTGGTGTATACAGTTTTATTTCATGCATATTTTTCTGTTTTAGAATATTCCATTGTATGAATGTGCTATAGTTTATTTTACTGTTAATGGACAGCAGTTGAGTCATTTCCAGATTTTCATTATTATGAAGAGTGGTGCTCTGAATATTTGTTTTTGTTTTTTTTTTTTGCTGTGCTACGGACTGAACTAGGGGCCTACATGTGCTAGGCAAGCACTTTACCACTGAGCTATATACCTCTAGACCCGACTCCAGATGTTCTAAACTTTGGTGCTATGTGTGAGTTTTTTTCAAAGAGTGGAGTTTTCTGGGAGTATATTTCTAGGGGGCTGGCTATTTGAAAGCCTAAAATATTCCATATATTCATCCTTTTTTCAAAAATTAAATGAGGAAGTGAATGCTGAATGCTTGGTTTAGCTTTTTCTTTTTTCTTTCCCTTTTGGGGATTGCACCCAGTGGTGCTTTACCACTGAATTATATTCCCAGCCATTTTTTTTTAGAGAGAGAGAGAGAGAGAGAGAGAGAGAGAGAGAATTTTTTAGTATTTAGTTTTTGGTGGACACAACATCTTTGTTTGTATGTGGTGCTGAGGATCGAACCCTGGCCGCACGCATGCCAGGCGAGTGTGCTACCGCTTGAGCCACATCCCCAGCCCCAATTTTTTTTTTTCTTTTTTGGTTCCGGGGATTGAAACCAGGGACATTTAACCACTGAGTCACACCCCCAGCCCTTTTTTGTATTTTATTTAGAGATAGGGTCTCACTGAGTTGCTAAGTGCATTGTTAAGTTGCTGAGGCTGGCTTTGAACTCTTGAGCCACCTGCCTCAGCCTCCTGAGTCACTGGGATTATAGCTGTGCGCCACCACGCCCGGCTTCCCAGCCATTTAGAAAATTTTTTTTTTAGTTGTAGATGGACACAATGCCTTTATTTTATTTATTTATTTTTATATGGTGCTGAGAATCAAACCCAGTGCCTCACATGTGCTAGGCAAGTGCTCTACCATTGAGCCACAACCCTAGTCCCCTAGACATTTTTATTTTTTTTTAATTTTGAGACTAGGTCTCACTAAATTGTCCAAACTGGACTAGAACTTACTATCTTCATGTTTCTCTGTTTCTGGGTAGCTAGGATTACAGGCATGTGTCATCACACCTGGCTTAGTATTTTTCAGTAAATAGTGATTATTACTAATTCCTCTGAATTAATGTGAACTGTAACTGAGAATTTTTTCTTTTTCTTTTTTTGGTTCGGGGTTAGAACACCCAGGGGCATTTTACCACCATGCTACAGCTCTAGTTCTTTTTATTTATTTATTTGGAGACAGGGTCTTGCTTAATTGCTTAGGGTGTCACTAATTTTGCTGAGACCGGCTTCAAACTTGTGATGCTCCTCTCTTAGCCTCACAAGTTGCTAGAATTGCAGGTGCCACTGTGCCAGACTATAGCTAATGATTTTGCATGTGAATTTTTTTTTCTTTTTGCAGTGGTTGGGTCAAATCTTATAGACTTGAGTATGCTAGACAAGTGTTCTGCCATTGTGCTATGCCCCTAACCTTGTATAGCTGGCATTAGTAGAGATGAAATATGAATTATTGGAAACGGGAAATCTTCTCTTTCCCAAATATATTTTTAATGTATTATCTCTCTTTTTAAAAATACCCTTATTTGTTTATTTATTTTTATGTGGTGCTGAGGATTAAACCCAGTGCCTCAAATGTGCGAGTAAGTGCTCTACCGCTGAGCCATAATCCCAGCCCCACAAATATTTTTTAATGAATTGCTTTAAAAAAAAAAAAAAAAAGGAGTCCCCAGAATATAGTTCAGTGGGTAGAGTGCATGTGTGAAACTCTAAAGTTAATCCCCAGCACTGGAAAAAGAAAAAAAAAATTTAAATGAAAAATTGATACATAAAAAAGTAGGGGAAAAGTGGGCTTGGTCACTCATATCTGTAATCCTAGTGATGCAGGAGGCTGAGGCAGGAGGCTTGCAAGTTCAAGGCCAGTCTGGGCAATTTAAATCTAGTCTCAAAATAAAAAAGTAAAAAAGGGGGCTGGGGATATGGCTCAAGCGGTAGAGCGCTCGCCTGGCATGTGTGCGGCCCGGGTTCGATCCTCAGCACCACATACAAACAAAGATGTTGTGTCCGCTGAAAACTAAAAAATAAATATTAAAAAAAAAAAGAAAGTAAAAAAGACTGGGCAGTAGTTTAGTATTAACAGTGTCCCTTGGGACAAGAACACACAAACAGTTACCAAAAACACTATCTTCAGACCTTACACAGACTTAATTTCCCAATATTTGATATCTTCCTAGATGTCCCATTGATAGTTCAGCCCTTTCAAACATAATTTTGCTATGTTCATATATGAATACATCACAGTGAATCTCCACATTATATACAACAAGAAGAATGGAATCCTAATTATAGTAAGATGTATTCTATGTATATATTATATGTTAAAATATACCCTACTGTCATGTATATCTAAAGAGAACAAATAAACACTTTTGTGACCTAGTTAAAAATGAATAAATAGGGGCTGGGGATGTGGCTCAAGTGGTAGCGTGCTCGCCTGGCATGCGTGCGGCCCGGGTTCGATTCTCAGCACCACATAAAAATAAAATAAAGATGTTGTGTCCACCTAAAACTAAAAAATAAAAAAAAAAAATGAATAAATAAATAAAAGAGCCGGAGTTGTGGCTCAGTGGTAGAGTGCTTGCCTAGCATGCGTGAAGCACTGGGTTTGATCCCTGGCACCACATAAAAATAAACAAATAAAATAGAAGTATTGTGTCCATCTACAACTAAAAAATAAATAAGTAAATAAATAAAAAATAAAACAAAACAAAACAAAAAAACAGTGCCCCTAGGTTCAATACCTCCAAAAGAAGTAGGGGATGTGTATGAGTCAAAAAATAAACTGTTTGAAGGAAAATGCAATGAAACATTTAACTCTTCCTCCCATCCTTAGTTTTCCAGGCTTTCTTTCTAGAAGATACCACAGTTAATAGTTTCATATATATTCCTTTATGGGTAGCCTCATCATGTACAAATGTATGTGTAACCTTTTTGTAAACATGTACTGGGCCTCATTTTTACATCTTACAACTTAAGAGTTCATTTTATTAGCACCCAAGGATCTGTTTCATTCTTTCTCTAGTACTGAGGATTGAACCCAGGGCCACGAGCATGCTGCTAGGCAAGTGCTCTACCTTTAAGCTGTAGCCCCAGCCAATATTTCATTCTTTTCTATAGTTGCATATCATTCTAGATATATACACCATAAAATATTTTATGTCCTTCACTTCTTCATGCTGAAATTTAGGTTAGTTCAGTCTCAAAATAAAAAAGTAAAAAAGACTGGGGAGTAGCTTTTTTATTAAAATCAGATTTTTTATTAAAATCACCGTGGTGATGTATATATCTATATATCTTTATATATTTATATATTTATACACACACTCATCTGTGGGACCCATTCCTAGAAGTTCTCTCTTTAATATCAGTAAATGCATTTTATTGTTTTATGAGTATAACAAGAATTTCTTCCCACTCCTTTAGAAAGAAGCCTAAGCAGAGAGAAAATGAGATTGGATGTAGAAGGTCAATGCGATTGCTAAAAGTGGATCCTTCAGGAGTTTCATTACCAGCAACTCCAACACAGCCAACATTAGAAGAAGATGAAAATGTAAGAAAGAGTGCAAATACAATATATAATATGAAAGTTTAAAGTGTTTGAAACAGAATGTTTTGAAAATGATGAGTTATTTTTATTTTTAATTTTTTTAGAGAGAATTTTTTAAATATTTATTTAGTTTTCGGCGGACACAACATCTTTGTTTGTAGGTGGTGCTGGCGATCGAACCTGGGCCGCACCCATGCCAGGCGAGCACATTACCGCTTGAGCCACATCCCCAGCCCCTTTATTTTATATTTTTAAAAAATATTTATTTTTTAGTTGTAGGTGAACACAATATCTTTATTTTTATTTTTATGTGGTGCTGAGGATCGAACCCAGTGCCTCACGCATGGTAGGTGAGCACTCTACCTCTGAGCCACAACCCCAGCCCTGAAAATGATGAGTTATTTACATTTCGTTAATAGTACTTGAATGTTATATCATTTAATGAGTAAGATTTCAAAGTTATAAAGACTGGATTGTTCTGTATTTCTGCAGGACTTACCTATCATGGGATTGTAGGTAAATTATTATAAATTATTTAACCTTTCTGAGCCTCAGTTTCTCCATTTTAAAAATGGCAGTAATAGAAGTTTTCAAGGGCTATCATGAGGATTAAATGAAATAGTATCTGTAAAGTTCCTTACATTGTATTAAGAGCTTAATAAATAATAAAAAGTAATTATTAATGTTATTAATAAGTAGTATGTGATATAAGTGAAGTTCCCTTGCTATAGCTTAATTTTATAATACCAGTGAGTGGAAACATTTTAATTTATTAAATTTGTTCTGTAAATAAGATTTGTATTTATACTTTTAATTCATGAGCACCTACTGTTTTTAATGTTTTATATCTAAGTTCTTAATTATAAATTGGAAGATAGTACTAATTAGGTTGGTGCCTTGGGAGCTAATTGCAAATCAAGGTGATATGGAAAGCAGCATAGTAGAATAGCTTCCAAATTTTATTGAAGCACTAACCCATGATAAGAAACATTTATGGACTGGGGATGTGGCTCAGTGGTAGTTAGCTTGCTTAGCATGTATAAGACCCTGGGTTCAATCTTTACTACTGCAAACACGTACACATACACACGCACACACACACAAACACACATTCTTCTGAAACAATAGTTTTGTGAAATGACAACTTTACTATTTGCATTTTGGTATTTTTTATTCTATTCTCATTCACTGTAGTTGCTGTTTTTGACAAATTAAAATGATTTCATAGCCTATTATTTGATTTCAACCTGTATTTTCTAAAACATTGGCATAGAATAATAGCACTGAGTACTGAACTGAACTAATAGGAGTTCTTCCTAGCTCTTCCAGTTATTGGCAATGTAACTTGGTCAAATAACTTCTCTGAATTATGGTGTCTTTAAAAAGTGGTATCATTGAATGAATTGTCAAGAGGGTTAAATAAGATAGGAGACCTGGCATTCATTCATTTATTTTTTATTTATATATATATTTAAAAATTTTTTTTTAAGTTGTTGATAGACCTTTATTTTATTTATTTATATGTGGTACTGAGAATTGAACTTGGTGCCTCACACATGCCAGACAAGCATGCTACCACTGAGCCTCAGCCCCTATTTATATGTATTTTAACGGACACATAGTTATTGTGCATATCTATGGGGTACAGTGTGGCATTGCATTACATGTATATAATGTGTAATGATCAGAATAAAGTGATGTATCTGTCATCTCAGACATATATTTGTTTGGGGAACATTAAACATCTCTATTATTTTCAAATAGTAAATTAATTGTTGTTAAGCATAGTTGTCCTCCTGTTCTATAGAACATTAGGTGTTAATCCTCTGATCCATCTGCATCCCTGTACCCATTAACCCTCTTTCCATCCCTTCTTCCTCCACACTGTTCCCAGGCTCCGGTAACACTATTCTGGTTTTTACTTCTTTAGAATCAACTTTAGATTCCATGTATAGTGAAAATGTGCAGTATTTGTCTTTCTGATTTATTTTACTTAACATAATGTCCTCCAGTTTCATACATGTTGCTGCAACTAAAAATTTTTCTGAATAGTTTTCCATGGTGTATAAATAACATTTTCTTTATTCATTTTTTAATGGACATTTAGTTTGATTTTATATCTTGGCAATTGTGAATAATGTTACAAAGAATATATCTCCTTAACATACTGATTTTATTTTTTTGAATATATAGCCAGTAGTGGGATTGTTGGATCATATGTTAATTCTATTTCTAGTTTCCTGAGGAACCACCATATGGTTTTTCATAATGGTGGCATTAATTTGCATTCATACCAACAGGGAATGAGAGTTCCTTTCTCTACATCCTTGCCAGCATCTGTTGTTTTTTGTTGGCATTCATTTATTGAATAATTATTTTTGAATAACTGTGATGTGCTATCACTGTTGTTGGTGTCGACAGTAAAGTAGTGAAAAAACAGACAAATACCCTTTGCCTTTTTGAATGTGTAATTCTAGGGCAAGGAGACAAACAATAAACTTTTTATTTTTGATTACAGCCTTTGTTACCTCCTGGGCCTTTAGAAATGATTCCTGAAAATCAAGATGACAACAATGAACTATTTAAAGAATTTCTGCAGACATGGGGTGAAATGAACAAGGTATAACTTGGCAGAGCTTATAGCTTTTAGTATCATCTGTTAAGGAAATTTCCATGTATATTAACAGCACTTTGGTTTCTATTCATGTTTCAGACAAGTCGTAAGAACACTGAAAAGGGGCTGTTCAGCATTAAAAGGTAAATTAAAATTCCTTGCCTTTGTTTTATATTTTTTTGAGACATTTGAGCTACAAAAGCTATATAATATTATAGGAATTTTGAACATGAGGTGATAAAATATCCCCTGTATTTCTACTCTACAATAACTGTTGTTTTTGTTTTTGTATATTTCCTTTCAGGTGTTATCATATGTAATACAAATAGGATATAAGCTTTACGAAGGCAGGGATTTTGTCTTAATAACTAGAACACCCTGGCACATAGTATATATTTATTCAGTGTTGAAGAAAATGAGTGAATTCACATTTTTACAACAATGTATTCTAAAGTATATACAATTTTGCATTAGGCTTTTTCATTTGTGGTTATATGTTACTAGAGTCTTTAAAATTATTATTATTTTTTTTAAAGAGAGAGTGGGAGAGAGAGAGAGTGGGGGAGAGAGAGAGAGAGAGAGAGAGAATTTTTTAATATTTATTTTTTAGTTCTCGGCGGACACAACATCTTTGTTTGTATGTGGTGCTGAGGATCGAACCCGGGCAGCACGCATGCCAGGCGAGCGCACTACCGCTTGAGCCACATCCCCAGCCCAAGTCTTTAAAATTATTAAATAATTGCATAATAATTCATTGAGTAGGTGAAATTTTTCCTTAACTGCCTTCTGCCTATTTAGTATTGGGGGTTATTTTCCATTTAGTTTTGTGTAATTGTATAATATTTGTTGAAGTGTTTCTATGACAGTGGATTACTTTCTCAGAATAGATTTCTGGAAGTGGGTCTAATGAGTCAGATATTGTGGAATTTTTTTAATAGCTTTTAGTACACACTATTAAATCATTTTCCAAAAATCTTTTTTTCCCCCTCCTGAAAATCTTATATGAACTCACTCTAAAACTAGCAATACATGTGAGTGTGTGTGTGTTTATATTTTTAAAATTTTTCAGTGCTGGGATCAAATCCTGACCCTCATGTGTGGGGCAGTGCTCTATCACTGAGCCTACAGCCCTAGCCTGAGTATGTATGTTTATCTGTGGCCTCCTGGTTTTTGATATCATCATTAAAATTATTAAAGGTAATTTTATAATTCAAAAATGGTACCTCACTATTTTATTTCCTCAGTTAATCAGGAGGTTGAATATTTTCCAACATTTATTTACTATGACTTTCTTTTTTGAATCATCTTTTACTTATTTTGACTATTGAGATTTGTTTTACTTTTAAAATGTAACATTTTAATTTTGTAGCTACAAAGCCAATTTAAATGGAATGGTTATTAGTGAAGATGCTGTTCATAAAGTTACCAATGGCTCAATATTCTCTGTGGCTCTCCACCCATCAGAAACTAGAACTTTGGTAGCAGCTGGGGCCAAAAGTGGGCAAATTGGACTTTGGGATTTGGTAAGTTCTTATTACTTTCTTTCTTTTTTTTTAAGGTATTCAAGTTTGACTGAAGCAAATAGTCTTAAGAAGACTAGCTGAGAGACATTCATTTATACCTATAATTTGAGATAGAATTGCTTTATGATTCTAAATTTTAGAAATCTAGAGGAATTAAATTTGTTTTTATAGAACTTTAACATTTTTAGCTTGAATATCATTAGCCATCTGGGCATAAATTAACTGCCAGGAGGCTTTAAATGTATATGTGAAAAAGTCACATAAAATTCATAGTTTTTAAATTACGTTTAAAATATGATCTACTGTGATCTAAATGTTGTATCCCCCTTTAAATTCATATGATGACTTCCTAATCCCCAAAGTGATGATATTAGGAGGTGTGGGGCCTTGGGAGGTGAGTAGGTCATGCATGGGATTATTGCCCTTATAAAAGAAACCCAGTAGAGACCCCTTTCATCTTCCACAGGGACAGAGCTAAAAGGGACCATCCAGAAACCAGAAAGTAGGCCTTTGGTAGATAACCAAATGATCCAGAACCTGGATTTTGGATTGCCAAATCATCAGACTTGAGAAATAAATATCTGGGTTTTTTTATAATTTTGGTACTGGAAATTGAACCCAGAGGTGTTTTACCACTGAGCTACATCCCCAGCCCTTTTAATTTTTCTTATTTTGAGAAACTAATTAAAATTGAAAGTTCAGTTCTCAGGCACATAGCCACATCATTTTGGTCACCTTAGAAAGTTCTTTTGACCAGCACTTCTTTGGAACAAATTAGTAAGAACATTAATTCAGCAAAAATAAAGCTGAAAGGCAAGATGATAAAATTAACAGAATGAGATGAAAAAGAAGATTGTAAAACAAAGGAAACAGATTGAAGATTAATGAAACTAATATTAGGTGAGAGCAAGGAACAGAATAGCTATTACAGAAAATCAAATTGGAGACATTATAGGAAGGATTTGTGATACTCAACCACAGATGAAAAAGGCTTAGAGAAGCCAATAGAAAGACAGTCAAAGATGACCCAACAAATGAAACTGAGTGTATTGAAAAAGAACTTTTCCTGAAATGAAGATAGAATTGAATGGCAGCTGAAGGTGATCCCATGTTCTAGAGAAATTTGTAACTTAATGGATAAAGAAATCTTCAGGTAAAAAAAAAAAAAAAATTTCAAGGGGCTGGGGTTGTGGCTCAGTTGTAGCGTGCTTGCCTCGCACATGTGATGCACAGGGTTTGATCCTCAGCAAAATAAAGATATTGTGCCCACATGTAACTAAGACAAAACAAAACAAACAAACAAAAAAACAAATTCAGTATGAAGAGCCTGGCTTGTCTCAGTTTTCTATACAATATTATAAAGTTCTGAGAGAAAGACATATGGCCCTGGAATACTTATCCAGCTAAAGAAATTGTTTTTGTGTAATGGCAGAAGGTAGATAAAAAAATAAATAAAATAAAAAACAACAACCTAAAGAAATATGTGAAAAAATTCAAGACTCATGAGTTTCTCTGGAAAAATGTTTGGCAGCAAATTCTGGCCAAATCAACCCTACCACTTGGGAGGCTAAGGCAGAAGAGTCAAAAATTTGAGGCCAGGCGAGGTAACTTAGACTCTGTCTCAAAATAAAATGGGCTGGGGTTGTAGTTCAATGGTAGAGCACTTGACTAGCATGCATAAGGCCTTGGGTTCAATTCTAGTACTGCTAAAAAATGAAAAAAAAATAGTAAATCAAGATTAAGAATTTAGTAATGAGATCGGGGATGTAGCTCAGTGGTATTCTGCTTGCCTAGCACATATTAAGGCCCTGGTTTTGATCTCTCTCTTTTTTTCAGGGTCTCACTGAATTGCTTAGTGCCTCACTAAATTGCTAAGACTGGCTTTGAACTCACGATCTTCCTGCCTCATCCTCTAGAGCCGCTGGGATTAACAGGCATTCACCACTGTGCCTGGCACACTTTTTATTTTTTAATCTCTCACTTTTAGCTAATTTCTGTTGGTTAAGAACATTATTCTCTGTCTTTCTCTAACCACCCTTTCTACATTCCCATATTTTATTATATTATTTTTATCTACCCTGATAACATTTATACTGAGTTCTACAACCATAATTCCTATGGCTGTTTAACATTTAATAATAGTTCAGCATTTAAGTGAATTGAATGTTCATTATCAATTTTTTCCCTAAGGTTTTCTACTCCTAAATTTTTTTTTTTTTTTTTTTTTTTTTTTTTTTTTAGTTTAAGCATAAGGATCAAAACCAGCTAGGCACAGTGATGCATGCCTGTTAATCCCAGCGGCTTGGGAAACTGAGGCAGGAGGATCTCAAGTTCAAAGCCAGCCTCAGCAACTTAGTGAGGCACTAAGCAACTCAGCAAGACCCTGTCTCTAAATCAAATACAAAAAAGGGCTGGGAATGTAGCTCAATGGTTAAGCATCCCTGGGTTTAATCCCCGTAACCCCTCCCACTCCAAAAAAAAAAAATAGAATAAATAAAAAGTGTAATGACTATAGCTGCTTTATATTTTACATTTTTTCCTTTATAGGAGACAATATATCTTGTGAAGAATTATCTGAAGTTCAGAAATTTCCTTAGCTTCATTTTCTTTTGTTATTTTGAAGTATAGTTGAATTCAATACTATTAAAAAATGGCATGTACAGCATGGTCCTATTTTTCCGAAGTTTCTTCATTGTCTCTGTCATGCTGTCTGCATAGGACTGTATAAAGAAATCTGTAACTCTCACTCAATATTTACTCAATATTTTCTTTAATTGTTTTTTTTTAGTTGTAGGTGATACCTTTATTTTATGTATTTTTATGTGGTCCTGAGGATAGAACCCAGTACCTCACATATGCTAGGCAAGCACTTTACCACTGAGCCACAGCCCGAGCCCACAATATTTTCTTGATAAAAAAATCAAGATTTGTAATGGATTTGTAATGATTTTTAAAAATTTTCATCTTTGTGCATTTCTGTATTGTTTTTCTTTTTTTGGGGGTGGGGTGGGTACTGGGGATTGAACCCAGGGTCTCAACTCATGCCAGGTGTTTTAGTTAACTATTTTGCTGTGTGACCAAAAGACTTGACAAGAATATAGAGGATTTTGAGACTCAAGGTTTTAGAGGTTTCAGTCTGCATGTGGTCTACTCCATTCTTCTGGGCCCAAGATGAGGCAAACATCATAGCAGAAGGCTATATCAGAGGAAAGCAGCTGGGGACATGGCACCAGGAAGTGGAGAGAGACTACTTTCCAGGGATAAAATTTGAACCCCCTAAGGTTTACCCCAAGGACCCAACACCTCTAGCCACACATTCCCTGTTTACCATCACCACTAGGTTAATCCCTGTCACACACTTATTAGGTCAAGGCTCTGATTACCCAGTCCTTTTACCTCTAAATATTCTTGCATTGCTGCACACATGAGCTTTTGGGGGATACCTCAAATCCCCAACCTCTGTATAAAGATATTTGTAATCCTCACTCAATATTTTTTTTAAAATCTTGATATTTTGGATTTGTAGTGATTTTTTTTTTTTTTTTTGAATTTTCGTCTTTGTACATTTCTGTATTTTCTTTTTTTTTGTATTGGGGATTAAACCAGGGTGCTTTAACTGCTGAGCTCCATACCCAATCCTTTTTTTTTTTTTTTGTTTCATTTTGAGATAGGGTCTCACTAGGTTGCTTATGGCCTTGCTAAGTTGCTGAGGCTGGCTTTGAACCTGTGATTTTCTTGTCTCAGCCTCCCAAGGTGCTGGGGTTACAGATGTGTGCCACCATGCCTAGCCCATTTTAGTTCTTTATAACAATAGATAGATCTGTTTTTCTAGAAAATAAATGTTATAAACATTATGCCAAGATGTCAACAGTTGTTAACTTTTCATAGGAGAATGTGTGTGATTGTAATTTTTTTCCTTTTCTTTCTCTTTTCCTTGTAAAAAAAAAAAAAAAAAAAAAAAGATTTTTTTTCTTAATTTTAAAATTTAAAATAAAAACCAAGGGCTGGGGTTGTGGCTCAGAGGTAGAGCACTCGCCTAGCATGTGCAAGAACCTAGGTTTGATCCTCAGCACCACATAAAAATAAATAAATAAAATAAAGGTATTATGTCCAACTACACTACTAAAAATAAATATTAAAAATAATATTTTCTAAAAAATAAAAACCAAAATTGACTATTTCAGAGCAGACTAAGCCAGATTTGGAAATAATCATTGCTCTGGTTTATAATATGCTATATGGTATAGGAACCCAAATCTGAAAAATGACTTCTTAGGAGTTAGTAATCCAATTGAATAAAGGCTAATCCTTAGATGTAGTAATATTAATATGGAAATTCAAATGTGTGAATTTTCATTGTGCATTTAGTAGACAAAATACTTTTAAAACTATAATTTTTCTGCCAGGACCAAATACCTTATGAAAAGTTGGAGGCCAGCCTGGGCAACATAATGAGACCCCATGTTTAAAAAAAAAATTATACTGAGAATAATGTTAATATTATAAGCCTACTTAGAAAGCAAAGTGTTAATGATATTGATATACTATAGTAATGAATTAATGTCATATGTGAAATAAAGAGTATATTTCTAATTTCCTGGGGATTTCATCTTGTGAAGTCATAATAAGTATGATTTAAAAACATTTTTTTGGGGGGCGTGGATACCAGGTATTGAACTTGGGCACTCAACCACTGAGCCACATCTCCAGCCCTATTTTGCATTTTGTTTAGAGGGTCTCACTGAGTTGCTTAGCACATCGCTTTTTGCTGAGGGTCGCTTTGAACTTATAACCCTCCTGTCTTAGCCTTCTGAGATGCTTAAAAATTAACTTTTGATGCTGTCCCATAATTCTTGGATGTTCTGGCGAGTATGTGAGGAAAAAGGTATGCTCATACACTGCTGGTGGGACTGCAAACTGGTGCAGCCCATATAGAAAGCAGTATGGAGATTTCTTGGAAAATTGAGAATGGAACCACCATTTGACCCAGCTGATTCATGGGTAGGGAGGGGGGAGCATGGGAGGAATAGATGAACTTTAGATAGGGCAAAGGGGTGGGAGGGGGCATGGGGTTAAAAGTGATGGTGGAATATGATGTCCAAAGTACATGTATGAAAACATGAATTGGTGTGAATTTACTTTGTATACAACCAGATATGAAAAATTGTGCTTTTTATGTGTAATATAAATTTTAATGCATTTTGCTGTCATATATAAATAAAAAAATTAATTAAAAAAAGGTAGTTAAGGGCTGGGGATGTGGCTCAAGCGGTAGCGCGCTCACCTGGCATGCTTGCGGCCCGGGTTTGATCCTCAGCACCACGTACAAATAAGTGTGTTCGCCAAAAACTAAAAAATAAATATTAAAAAAAAAAAAAGGTAGTTAAAAAGTTAATTTTTGAAACAATCTTGCCCAGGCTGGTTTCTTAACTCCTGGGCTCAAGTGATCCCCTTGCTTAAGCCTCCTGAGTGCTAAGGCTACAGGTTCATGTGACCATGCCTGGCAGAAGCAGTGATCTGCGTGCTATTTGTGTTGTTCCCCCCACCCCCACGCTGCCCCCACTATTGTAAAGAAACTAGTTTGCTATTTGTGAAAAGCTGGACACTTAAAATTAATGTGATTTGGTATTGTTGATTTGAAAATTATAAGAAGAAAATGAAATTGTAAGAAAATTAAAACTATCAGAAAATGATAAAAGAAAATAATTTAATGTCATTTCCTAATTCTGACTATTTGAATGGTAAGTGGATGCTGTTATAGACTTAAAAAAGACAATATAATCCAGATGTAAATACTTTAATTACATAATAACATAGTAAATATGTACTTTTCACTAGTTTTTAATCTCTTTTTCAACTTCCACCTCTTCCAGACCCAGCAAAGAAAAGAAGATGGAGCATATGTTTTTTATCCCCATAGTCAACCTGTTAGCTGTCTTTACTTCTCACCTGCCAATCCAGCCCACCTACTGTCACTGAGCTATGATGGCACATTACGATGTGGGGATTTTTCCAGAGCTATTTTTGAAGAGGTAAATGTTAATTTGTTTATATGTTGACATCCAATGATATTCTGGATTCTCCATGAAATGCTATATGAGTGCTTTTTTTTTTTTTTTTTTTTTTTGTACTGAGGATTGAACTCATAGGCACTCGACCACTGAGCCATATCTCCAGCCCTATTTTGTATTTCCTTTAGAGACAGGGTCTCACTGAGTTGCTTTGCACTTGCCGAGGCTGGCTTTGAAATTGTGATCCTCCTGTCTCAGTCTCCTTAGTCGTTGGCATGTACCATTGTGCCCGGCCACATGAGTGATTTTTATATCAGACTGAAAAGTAGTACAGCCTAAGGACTAAGTTCAAGACTCAGACCATCTATTACTAGTTGTGTGATATTATTTGTGTCTCAATTTCCATAGTTATGGAATGGTATAGTCATAGTGTCTACTTTATAGGGTTGTCAGAAGGATTAAAGGAGTGAATACAGATAAAGTATTTAGGACCAAGACTGGCACATAGTGTTTGCTTTTATTTTTAAAATTTTTTTTTTATTTTTTAAGAGTCAGGATTATACTCTGTTGCCCAGGCTGGCCCCAGACTTCTGGGCTCATACCATCCTCCTGCCTTAGCCTCCTGAGTAGCTGGGACTACAAGTATATACTACCACTCCTGACTATTCATATTCACTGTTATTATTTGCAGAAAGAATTTTAAGTAAAATAACTTCTTAATTTTGAGGGAAAACACTGGAATATTTTTCTTTTGTTTATCCATCCTGCCCTTCAGACATGAACTTTGTAGGAATGAGTCTTATACCTGACAAAAAGGACAATAGAAAAATTACCCACATAATGGTAATATATTATGCATATCTAAAATTTCTGGTGTGTAATATAATACAGAAATTATAAAATGTATTTTTTAATTTGTTTTTGTGATGCTGGGGATTGAACCATGGAGTGCTCTACCACTAAACTATATCTCCAGTCCCTTTTAAAATTTTGAGACAGGGTCTTGCTAAATTGCTCAAGCTGTCCTCGTACTTGGAATCTTCCTGCCTCAGCTTCTTAGCTGGGTTTAGAGAAGTGTGCCACTGTGTCTGGCCTAAAAATTTGATTTTTCCTAACCTTCTAGCTAAGATTTAACTTGACTCTTTCTTTTTTTGGTGCTGGGGATTGAATCCAGGGCATGCTAGTCAGGTATTCTAACACTGAGCCACATCCTCAGCCCAGATTTAACAGGTCTTGTGTGTTCTAATATGATGATGAAGCATTTAGCCCAGCTGTTCTGATCTGGTGAGGTTAGAATTGAAAATTGCTATTGGCTATACTGTGCAGGAAGCAGAGACCCAAGGGGTTTTTATTCAGAATACCTTGGGCCAAGTTTATTTGTAATTACCTCTTGGTAAGTCTTTTTCCTGAGCTGGTTTAAACTGTGCTAGTCAGATTAAAGTTTAAGTCTGCTTAAATTTAAGTTGAGGGCTGGGGATATGGCTCAAGCGGTAGCGCGCTCGCCTGGCATGTGTGCGGCCCGGGTTCGATCCTCAGCACCACATACAAACAAAGATGTTGTGTCCGCCGAGAACTAAAAAATAAATATTAAAAAAATTCTCTCTCTCGCTCTCTCCCTCTCTCTTTAAAAAAAAAAAATTTAAGTTGAATGATACTCATGAATCCTCCCTCAGACACAGCCTAGATTATCAGACTACTGCTTGGAGATTTTCTAATCTATTTGACTTCTGGTGTGACAGGTCTGAAACTCCCAAGGTCTGAACAAAATATTTGGATCTCATTGTTCATATTTTGGTCTACTACTTAAATATCCATTTAATAATATTATTTAAGATGAATTTTCAGATTTGTTTAACCATGCCAGATATCCTCAGTAAGAGAATTCTTACAATTTGAACTTTTAAAATTTGGATTTGAATCTTCATGAACTTTAGGATAATTTTAGATGTAGGTTTTATCATTCATTTATGTTTTGTATTGGGGATTGAACCTAGGGACATTTTACCACCAAGCTACATCCCCAGCGCTTCTTTATTTTATTTTTATTATGAGACAGGGTCTCACTAAGTTGCTGCAGCTGATCTAGAACTTTCGATCCATAGCCTGATTAACTGTCAAGAATTTTAATCTGATGAATATGCTACCACATATCTTGGACTTTGTTGGCAAAGTTACTTGTTATATTGAGATTTAATTTCAGCTGGATAGAATTCATATTTAGTTATTTTCCGGTAAATTTCACAGGGTAGATCAGGAACTAAGATTTATTGGGTTTAAGAGATTTAGGATATGGGTAGATGAACCATTTGATTGTAGGTGAGCCTCTGAGTTGATCACCACCTTTGTTTCCATTTTGTCCTGAGCTTCCTGTGTAGATAAATGAGGTTATTTGAGTAAACTGTCTTATAATCTTTTACTAAGAATTTGTGCATTGATTTTAAGAGTGTTGTAGAAGTGATTATTATTTATATCTTTAGGTATATAGAAATGAAAGAAGTGGCTTTTCCTCCTTTGACTTCTTGACAGAAGATGCTTCCACTTTACTAGTGGGACACTGGGATGGAAATATGTCACTGGTGGATAGACGGACACCTGGAACTTCTTTTGAGAAACTAATTCGTTCTTCTTTGAGAAAAATAAGAACTGTTCATGTCCACCCAGTGCACAGACAGTATTTCATGACTGCAGGGTTGAGGTATGTTCTTCTGAAAATGTAATGATTTAGTCCTTTTTTTTTTAATATTTATTTTTTAGCTGCAATTGGATATAATGCCTTTATTTTATTTATTTATTTTTATGTGGCGCTGAGGATCGAACCCAGGGCCTTGCACATGCTAGACGAGCGCTGTGCCGCTGAGCCACAACCCCAGCCCAGATTTAGTCCTTTTCATGCCATGAATACATGGTTTAGTTTGGTTGTCAAACACATCTGACTTTTGTGATACACAAAGGCCAAATAATTTTCCTTTCTTCACTAATGGGGGCTTTTCTTGAGTGAGATTTTTTTTTTTAAATGAGAAATTCATTTGGATTTAATAAATAGTGAAAATATTGAAAGAAATATACATTTTTGTTTTCATTGGCACCATATGCATATGCATTTATTTCTAGTTTTATGAGAAGAAAATTTTTATAACCTGCGCATGATGGCATATGCCTGTAATCCCAAGAGGCTGAGGCAGGAGAATCGTGAATTCAAAGCCAGCCTCAGCAACTTAGTGAGGCGCTAAGCAACTCAGGGAGACCCTGTCTCTAAATAAGATCCAAAAAAGGGCTGGGGATGTGGCTCAGTGGTGAAGTGTCCCTGAGGTCAATCTCTGGCACTAAAACAAACAAAAATAAAATAAAATTGTATGTGATCTGTAACTTGGCTTTTTTCTTGGAGAGATTAAAAAATCTGTGTTGCCTTTTTTCTTGGAGAGATTGAAAAACCAATTCTGTACATGCAGGTTATAGGTATCTGCTCTAATTTTTGAATTTTTCTAATATTTTACTTTTCATCTGTATCAATAACTTTAAAATTAAAACCGAATTAGGGGTTATGTCTTAAATGTTATTCCATGTAGCAAGTATTTGAGTTTCTAACTTATGTTTAACCCTGTTCTAGAGGCTCATTACATGTATTCTGGCAACACTAATAATTCTTCCTCTCATTACAGGGATATTCATATTTATGACGTCAGGCACCTGAAACTCAGGGGAAGCCAGCCTTTGATTTCTTTGACTGAACACACAAAGAGCATTGCTTCTGCCTATTTTTCACCTGTTACTGGTAACAGAGTAGTGACCACATGTGCTGATTGTAAGCTGAGGTAAATTCAGAAGGCAGAAATATGGGTTTAAGGAATCTGAAGAGTCTGTAGCTATTGTGTTGGTAAAGGAGACACTTAATTTACTGTTGTTCCTATTTAATCGCTAGGGTTACTATTTTGTGGCCATATTGAGGTTCACAGAAACCATATACTTAATGGTTTCACAGCAGTTTTGGGGTCTAGGAGATTTCCTTGAGATTGGAAAAGGTCTATAGCTACCCTGGGGAATTGATGGTCAAGCTTTCTTTTCAACACTGAAGCAGCCCTCAAATCCCAATGAAACCAGGTTGTGTGTCCTCTTGGAAAGGAGATAATTTTAGCATAGGGAGAAGCTCTTACTTTGTGGCATAGGTTCTACATTACAGGTGAATTGTTGAATGGAAATTGTATAGTCCCAGACCATGGGCAGGCAGAAAACATAGCAAAAATTTGGCTTATTTATAAACTTGTGGATATGGTTCTAGGATTTTGGCTTTGGTATTTTCTAAAGCTACTTCCTAAAAATTGATTTTAAAATCAGTTGAACCAAAGTAGAAAAGTCTTTCAACAAATATCTGTTGAATATATACCATGAGTCAGGCTCAGATATGGCACTTTATTTCTGGTTGGAAGTTTATGGAATGGCACCCATTAGGAAAAGCATGGTCTGCAATGTGTGACAGGTGCCCAGTTAGTTTCTAGCACAGTATATGAGCATTACCAAGAGATGAAGTAAGAGAGTCACTAGGGAATGGCACCCCTGTGTCCTATTTCCACAGTGCAGTTTCTTTAGTTTTGAGCTACCTATTGTCCCATTCTTGTTCATTTACACTGACAAGTTTACTTTTGTTACATTAACCATTAATGATTTGGCTTTCTAGTAATCTAGGCAAGAAGCTCTAGTGTGGAGTAAGTACATTGTAATAGTTAAGCAAAATGAAAAGGGGAGATGGTAGTGATGTGTTTGGTTTCCTTCTGGCACAGTACTTAGTGGAGGCTTCTGGACTCTTTGGGTGCTGGCCCTTCAGCACCTGGAAATGATAATATCAGGCCCTCAACTGATGAGTTTTGTAGGGAAATTGCTCTTGATACATGTGTATACTTTAAGGGAATTTGCATTTTCAAATCACATCCCTGTGTATGTCTCATTGTGAATCCAAATATAGTTTGAGTCCAGATTATCACTTTAGAATGTTCATTTTAAGTTTGGAGTATTAGTTTAAATATCTCCACATAAATCCATAAATACTGGATTTTATAATATTCCTTATAATTTTATAATATTCTTTTAGTTCAGTATATCTGCTGAGGTTAGAATATGATATATATATATTTTAAAATAATTATAGTTAATACAACAAACCAATGAATGTCTTGTTAAATACACTGATGCTATTTCAGGAAAATTTCCAGAAGTAATAAAAATCTATCTGGTTCATGTTATTTTGCAGAGTCTTTGACAGCAGCTGTATTTCTTCCCAGATTCCTCTCCTCACCACCATCAGGTAGGCTTCCATATGCCAAATAACAGTTCCTGGATTGCTTTGAACTATTTGTTGGAGGGCATAAGTTAGACGTCTGATTGTTAAAGAGTTGTAATAGGCCCGATTTTTGTATCACATTGTATAAGTGTCCTAGTTTTCTAGTTGCTATCCAGAAGAGCTCTTGCTTCCAGGTTGCCTGTGTCTATAAAGAGGTTCAATCTCTTTTAGTCAGTAGCTATTCTCTGCAGGTGGAAGTTATTTTTGGATAAGGTTAATGACTTTATTCTGACCTGAATTACTCATGTTACTTTATTAAAGAAGACTAACTACTCATTTGCTGATGAGGCTATCTGAAGCTCTGTTTATTTGTGCTTGTTTATTCTGGGCTCGAGTGCCTTTCCCATCTTCCTACTTATTTAATTTCTTTGATTACCCTCTTTTTCCATCTGCTGTTTAGAGAGAGTGAGTGTTTTTTTACACCTAGCTTTACACCATGCCTTCTCCCTTGATAACTCCGTTTTTTAGTGTTTATGAAGTTGGGGACAGGGTGTGTGATTGTTGCTTTCTGAGATTTATAGTCTTTATAGGCTATACTTAAGTATATTTATTTTTTGTAAGTTTTTTGCCATTTAAATTTCTCTTCCATACTTTATGTTCTAGCTTAAAAGTTTCTTTTTTTCATATTCACAATTTACTTGACAAAAATTGTACATAGGCTGGGCACGGTGGCCCACACCTGTAATCTCATTGGCTCTGGAGGAGGTTGAGGCAGGAAGATTGTGAGTTCAAAGCCAGCCTCAGCAACTAAGGCGCTAAGCAACTAAGTGAGACCCTGTCTCTAAATAAAATACAAAAAAGGCCTGGGGTTGTGGCTTGGTGGTTGAGCGCCCCTGGGTCTAATCCCCATTATCAAAAAAAAAAAAAAAGTACATGTTTATTGTATATAGCATGTTTTGAAATATGTATATATTATGGAATGGCTACATTTAATTAATTAGCATATGCATTACTTCACACCATTTTTTTGGGTGAGAACACTTAAAAAAATCAGTGATTTTGAAGAATATGACACATCGTTATTAACTATAATCATCATGTATACAATAGATATCTTGAACTTATTCCCACGAGAATTTGTGTTCTTTGACCAACATCTCCCAACCCTTCCCCCACCAGCTTTTGTTAACCATCATTCTGAGTTCAACTTTTTTAGATTCTTCATGTGATTGAGATTATGTGGCATTTATTTTTTGATGCCTAGTTTATTTCACTAAACATGTCTTTCAGGTTTGCTCATGTTGTTGCAAATGACAACATTTCTCTCTTTTTAAAGGCTGAATAGCATTGCAATTGTATTTTATTCATTAATTGGTTGATGGATACTTAGGCTGATTCAGTAATCATGGCTATTGTGAATAATTCTGCGATGAACACAGGAGTGCAAATATCTGACTCACTGATTTAATTTTTCTTTGGATATATACCCAGTAGTGAGATTGCTGGATCATCTATCTTTCTTTCTTTCTTTCTTTCCTTTTCTTTCCTTTTCTTTTCTTTTCTTTTTCTTTATTGTAGTTGTAGATGGACAGCATGCCTTTATTTTACTTATTTTTATGTGGTGCTGAGGATTGAACCTAGTGCCTTACACATGTGAGGCAAGTCTCAGCCCTGGTAGTTCATTTTTTAAATAGTTTGAGGAACCTTCATACTGCTTTCTATAGTATCTGTACCAGTTTACATTTCCACCAACAGTGTATAGGGTTTCTTTTTCTCTACATCCTCTCCAACATTCCAACATTTATTTATTTATTTTTTTCTTTTGTGCTAAAGATCAAACTCAGGGCCTGGTGCTTGCTAAGCAGATACTTTACCATTGAGCTGAACCCCTAGCCCTACGCTATGACTTAATAATAGCTGTTTTAACAGATGTGAGGGGATATTTTATTGTGGTTTTAATTTGTATTTCTCTGATATAGTGAAGCTGAACTTTTAAAAACCTATCTGTTGGCCATGTATACATCTTTTTTAAAAGAAGTATCTATTCACATACTTTGCCCATTTTCTAATTGGGTTGTTTTTTTTATGGAGTTGAGTTCCTTATGTATTTTGGATATTAACTCCTCAGATACATATATTTTCTTCCATAGATTGTCTTTTCACTCTGCAGATGGTTTCCTTAGTTGTGCAATAGGTTTTTAGTTTGATAAAGTTCCATTAGTCTATTTTTTTGGGGGGTGAGGGTGGTAACAGGGATTGAACTCAGGTGCTCTTAACCACTGAGCAACATCCCTAGTCCTTATTTTTTATTTTGAGACAGGCTCTCGCTAAGTTAATCAGGCCCTCACTCAGTTGCTGAGGCTGACTTTGAACTTGTAATCCTCCTGCCTCAGCCTCCCAAGCCACTGGGATTACAGGTGTGCACTACTATGCCTGACTTATTTTTGCTTTTATTGCCTGTGCTTTTGAGTTCATATCCCAAAACTCATACTCCAGACTAATGTTATGGAACTTCCCCCTGTGTTCTTCTAGTAGTCTTCCAGTTTTAGGTCTTGCATTTAAGTCTTTAATCCATTTAAATTGATATTGGTGTATGGTAGAAATCCATTTTCATTCTTCTGTATGTGAATATCCTATTTTTCTAACATCATTTATTGAAGAGACTGTACTTTCCCTATTGTGTGTTCTTGGCATCTTTGTCAAAAATCAGTTGACTGTAAATGGTGTGGATTTATCTCTAGGCTGTATATTCAGATACATTTATATGTATATCTGTTTTTATGTCAATACCATGTTAATTATAGTAGCTTTGTAGTATATTTTTAAGCCAGGTAGTGTGATGCTTCAGCTTTGTTTGCATAATATTTGATTGGCTCTCCAGAATTTTAGCATTGCTTTCTATTTTTATAAAAAATGTCTTTGGAATTTTGATAGAAATCACATTGAATCTATAGATTGAGAAGTATGGACATTTTTAAAATACCAGTTTTTCTTTCTTTCTTTTTTTTTTTTTTAATTTCTTTTAGTCGTACACAATGCCTTTATTTATTTATTTATTTTTATGTGGTGCTGAGGATTGAACCCAGGGCCTTGCACGCTTTAGGCGAGCGCTCTATGGCTGAGCCACAACCCCAGTCCCAATACCAGTTTTTTTTAATCTGTGAACACAGGATATCTTTACATTTATTTGTGTCTTGTTCAATTTTTTTTTTTATCAGAATTTTGTAGTTTTCAGCATTTAGGTCTTTTTACCTCTGCCATAATCTATTTTCCATTGTTATAATAGAATATTGGAGCCTGGAAATTTGTAAAGACGAGAGGTTTATTTTGGTTCAGGGTTTTGGAGCCTGGGAAGTGTGAAAGTATAATGCTGGCATCTACTTAGCTTCTGGTGAGGGCCTCATGCTCCTTCAACTCATGTTGGAAAGCAGGAGGACAAGCAGGTGCCGGTGAAAGACAAAATACAGAGGTGGACTCGCTTAACAACAGCCTGTTCTTGCAGGAACTAATGTGATTCTGTGAGAGTGAGAACTCACTCATCCAAGAAAGGTATTAATCCATTCACGAGACCTCTACTTCCATGACCCAATGCCCACCATCCAACACTGCTGCAAAATCAAGCTTCCACTTGAGTTTCAGAGGGAAAAACATGTATTCAAACCACAGCAACCTTCTTGGTTCATTACATTTATTCCTGAAAGTGGGTATGGTGGTGTGTGCTTGTAGTCCTAGCTATAACCTGAGGCAGGAGGATTGCCTGAGTCCAGAAATTTGAGGTAAGACCCTATCTCGGAAAACAAAATCAAAATTTATTCTGAAGCAGCTACAGGTCAGGAGGGTTCTATCTGAACAAAAGGGAAGTTTTTTCCAACAACCACAACAAAAAATTTATTCTGAAGCATTTTACTTTTTTGTAGTTATTATATGTGGAATTCTTTTCTTCTTCCCTCCCTCCCTTAGGATTGAACCCAGGACCTCTTGCATGCTAGACAAGTGCTCTTATCACTGAGCTACATCCCCAGCCTTAGGGATGTTTTCTTTATTTCTTTTTTAGATGTTGATGTATAGAGTGTATAGAAAAGTCATCCCCTGGGTTAGTTTACCATTACCTTGCTCACCCCCCCAAAAGAAATACCACTGATTTTGTATGTTAAATTTTATGTTCTGAAGCTTTTTGAAATTTTCATCAGTTTTTAGGATTAATTTGTACCTATGGTCATATTGACTGTGAACAATGACAGTTTTACTTCTATGGTCATATTGATTTCGAACAATAACAATTTTACTTCTTTTCCAATTTGGATGCCTTTTATTTCTTTTTCCTTCCTTATTGTTCTGTCTGGGAGTTACTTTTGGTACTCTGTGGAATAGAAGGGGCAAGAGGGGGCATCCTTGCCTTGTTTCTGATTTTAGAGGAAAAGCTTTCAATTTTTCACTGTTGCATATGAATTTTGCTGTGGTTTTTATTGTCTATGGTCTTTACTATGTTGAGGTACAATACTTCACTACCTTATTTGTTGAGAGGATTTTATCAGGAAAGGGATTGAAGTTTGTCAAATATTTTTCAAAATCTGTTGAGATAGTCATGGGTTTTTTGCTTCATTGTGTTAATGTGGAGTATCGTATTTATAGATTTGCATATTTTGACCATTCTTGTATCCTTAGGGTAACTCTCACTTTATCATAATGAACAATCTCTTTAAAATGCTGTTGATTTTGGTTTTCCATTGTTATAGTAGAATAATGGAGCCTAGAAATTTATAAAAAGAGAGGTTTATTTTGGTTCAGGGTTTTGGAGCCTGGGAAGTGTGAAAGTATAATGCTGTTATTTATTTATGTATGTATGTATGTACGTACGTACCGGGGATTGAACCCAGGGACACATCACTACTGAGCTACATCCCCAACCCTTTATATATTTTATTTCAAAACAAGGTCTTGCTAAGTTGCTGAATGAGACTGGCCTTGAACTTGTGATCCTCCTGCCTCAATCTCCCAGTTGCTGGGATTACAGGTGTGCACCACCACATCTGACTGCTAGTATTTTATTGAAGACTTTTGCATCTTTGTTCATCAGGGATATTGGCCTTCACTTTTCTTGTAGTGTCCCCTATACAGCGATGGCACAAGTGTAATACCAGCTAGTTTATCAGTTTCTAATATTTTTTTTTTTTTTGGTACCGGGGATTGAACTCAGGAGCACTCGACTGCTTAGCCACATCCCCAGCTCTATTTTGTATTTTATTTAGAGACAGGGTCTCACTGAGTTGCTTAGTGCCTTGCTGTTGCTTAGGTGGCTTTGAACTCTTGATCCTCCTATCTCAGCCTCCTCAGGTGCTGGGATTACAGGTGTGTGCCACCACACCCGGCTTCTAATATGTTTTATTTATTTATTTAGTTGTAGTTGGACACAGTATCTTTCTTTTATTTTTATGTGGTGCTGAGGATCGAACCCAGGGCCTCGCACATGCTAGGTGAGCGCTCTACCACTGAGCGACAATCCCAACCCATAATGTGTTTCTTTTTTTTTTTTTTTTTTTAAGTTAAAGTGATTATTTTTGAACAGTAAAAATTTTCATTAAAGCTTGGGTCATTTAGTGGCAGTAGGAAATATGGCTTTCTATAGTCCCTGCTTCTTTAATAATAAAGGATTGTTTACACAATCCCAGCAGCTGGGAAGGCTAGGGGCAGGAGGATTGCAAGTTGGAAGCCAGCCTCAGCAACTTGGTTAGAGACCCTGTCTTAAAATAAAAAATAAAAAGGGTTAGGGATGTTGCTCAGTGGTTAAGCGCCCCTCCGTTCAATCTCTGGTACCAAAGGAAAAAAAAAGAAAAGAAAAGGAAGGATTGTTAGTGGTATAAAGGTATAGAAAATAAAAGGGCAGCCCTTTACTGTTAGATTTTTTTTTTATTTTAAAGACATTTATTTTAAACACATGCAGAGCTGGATACAAATGCCTTTTAACCATGTGGCAGGGAAGATTATTACATTGACTGCTTATACTGATCATTTCTTCCTCTCCACTACTTTTAGATTTTGATCATGCTAGTTACCCCATGTGAGTAGAATCATATTCTATTTGTCCTTTTATTGCACTTAGTATAGGTCCTCAGTGTTCATTCACATTGTAGTATGTGACAAGGTCTCCTTTTAAAGGCCATGTTATATTTTACATGTGTTTACCACATTTTATTTATCCATTCATCTGCCAGTGGATATTTGGGTTGTTTCAATTTCTTGACTATGGTGAATAATGCTGCTATTAACATGGCTGTACAGATATTTTCTGAAAATACTGCTTTGAATTCTTTTGTAGCATTGGTGATTAAACCCAGGGTTGCTCTACCACTGAGCTACATCCCCAACCCTTTTTTAAAAAAATTATATTTTGAGACAGTGTCTCACTAAGTTGCTGAGACTAGCTCAAACTTGGGATCCTCCTGCCTCAGACTTCCAAGTAACTGGGAGTATAAGTAAATGTCACTGTCTGGCGGAATTCTTCTGGATGTGTACACAGAAAAGGGTAATGGTAATATGGTAATTCTATTTTTAATTTTGAGAGTAACCACCATACTATTTTCCATATTGGTTGCACTGTTTTACATGTCCCACCAGGAATGCCCAGGGTTCATTTTCTCTTCATCCTGGTGGGTGTCAAGGGATTCCGTTTTATTTATTTATATGTGGTGCTGAGGATCGAACCTAGGGCCTCACACAGGCTAGTGCTCTACCACTGAGCCACAACCCCAGGCCTCAAGGGATTCTTACCCATTGTAGTTTTGATTTACATTTGTCTAATGATTAGTGATTTGATTATCTTTTTTTAGGCTTTGCCATTTGTATATCTTCTTTGAAGAAATATCTATTCAAGTCCTTTGCCCGTTTTCCAATTGAGTTATTTGGTTTTGTTGCTTTATTTGTTGAGTTATAGGAGTTCTTTATGTATTCTGGACATTAACCCCTTATTGAATACATGATTTGCCAACATTTATTCAAATTCTTTAGATTGTCTTTCACTCTGTAGATTGTTTGTTTTGAAGTGCAGAAGTTTCTCAGTGTGATATAATCCCATTTCTCTACTTTTGCATTTGTTGTCCATGCTTTTTGTGTCATATCCAAGAAATCATTGCCAAATCTAATGCCTTAAAGCTTTTCATGTGTTTTTTTCCTAGGATTTTATAACTTTAGGTCTCAGGTTGATTTTTAATCTACTTTGACTTAATTTTTGTAATTGGTATAAGTCGAGGATTATTCATTTGCACATGAATACCAGTTTTCCCATCATTATTTGTTGAATATATTGTCATTTCCCTATTGTTGTAGTCTTGGCCCCTGAGGGTTTATTTCTGAGGTATTTATTCTGTTCCCCTGGTCTATATTTATATCTTTATTCCAGTAACACACTGTCTTAATTACTGTTGCCTTGTATTATGCTTTTTAAAACAATATTTAGTTTTTAGTTAGACACAATATCTTTATTTTATTTATTTTTATGTGGTGCTGAGGATCAAACCCAGGGCCCCACACGCGCTAGGCAAGCGCTCGGCAAGCGCTCCACCACTGAGCCACAACCCCTGCCCTTGTATTATGCTTCTTAAAAAATTTTTATTGATACATAATTGTATATCTTTATGGGCTATAGATGATTTATACATTGTATATTATTATTCAACTAGGATACTTAGTTATTCATCTCAAACATTTATCATTTTGTATTAAGATTAAAAATCCTAGCCATTTGGGATTGTATGGTACAATATTGTTAACTATAATTACTCTCTGTACAATAAGACACCAACACTTATTCTTCTGTCTGGCTATACTTTGTATCTATTAGGTAGAACTCCATCTCCTCCTCCCAGCCTCTGGTAGCTACTCTTCTGGTCACTAGTTTTATAAGCTTGGCCATTTTAGGTCCTGCAGATGAGTGAAGTCATGTGGTATTTGTCTTTCTGTGTCTGGTTTATTCCACTTAACATTATGATCTCCAGTTCTATCCATGTTGTTGCAAATGACAGGATTTTGTACTTTCTATAGCTAAATAGTGTTATATGGTATACACAGTATATTTATTTTTATGTGGTGCTGAGGATCAAACCCAGAGCCTAACATATGCAAGGCAAACGCTCTTACCACTGAGCTACAGTCCCAGCCCTTGTCTTTTTGATTATAGTTATTCTAAATGGAGTTAGATGATATCTCATTGTGGTTTTGATTTGCATTTACCTGATGATTAGTGATATAGAACATTTTTTCATATACTGGTTGACCATTTATATATCTTCTTTTGACAAGTGTCTATTCAAATTATTTGCCCATTTTTAAATCAGATTCTTTTTGCTGTTTCTTTTTCTTTTTTTTTGGGGGGGGGTGGTTGCTTGTATGTTTTGGATATTAATACCTTGTCAGACAGTTTGCAAATATTTTGTCTCTTCACTGTTGACCATTTCCTTTGCTGTGCAAGAAGAGTTTTAGTTTGAAGTAATCCTGTTTGTCCTTTTTTAAAAAACATTTTTAGTTGTAGATGGACACAATACCTTTATTTAATTTATTTGTATGTGGTACTGAGGATTGAACTCAGTGCCTCACCTGTGCTAGGCAAGTGCTCTACCACTGAACCACAACCCCAGCCCTATTTGTTTTTTATCTTGTATTACCATATTGTATCATGTTTTGAAATTAACAATTAAAGGTCTTCAACTTTGTCTTCTTTTCAAGATAGCTTTGACTATTTGAGCTCCCATATGAATTTTTCTTTTTTTCCTTCTGGTACCAGGGATTGAACCCAGGGAAAATTAACCACTAATCCACATCTCTAACCCTTTTTATTCTTATTTTGAAGAGGCCCTCACTAAGTTGCCCCAGCTGGCCTTGAAGTTGCAGTCCTCCTGCCACTCAACCTCCCGAGTTGCTGGGGTTACAGGGATGCATCACTACACCCAGTAGACCCCCTCCTTTTTTTTTAAAAAAAAAAAAAGAGAGGAGGTTTCATTATATTGCCCAGGTTGGCCCTTAACTCTTGGGCTCAAGCAGTCTTCCTGACTCAGCCTCCTGAGTAGCTGGAACTACAGGCATGTGCCACCTTGCCTGGCTTAAACAACTAATTTTTATGTGTTCGTTTAGTAAAGTTGCTTATTATACACTTTTTTTTTTTTTTGCATAGAATCTTTAATTTTTTTTTACATTTAAGATCATGTCCTCTGCAAACAGGTAATTTTATTTCTTCATTTCTTTTTCTTATTTAATTATGGTGGCTTAGAATTCTAGTCCTGTGTTGAATAGAAGTGACAGGAGAGCACAACCCTGTCTTAATCTTGATCTCGGAGGAAATCTTAAAAGTCTTTTTTTATTGAACATATTGGTTTTGAGCTTTTCAGGTATGGCTTTCATTTTGTAGATATAGTTTCCTTCTATTCCTAGTTTGTTGAGTGTTTTTAGCATGACGATGCATTGAAGTTTGTCAAATGGTTTTTCTTTATCAATTGAGATAATCATATGCTTTTCTTTATTTATTTCTTATTTATTCTAGTACAATAGTGTGTTTTTTTTTTCAATAGTGTGTTAAATTGATGGTGGAACCATCCTTGAATCCCACTTGCTAATGATGTGTAGTTATTTTAATGCTCTGTTGAATTTGGTTTGCTATTTTGTTCAGGATTTTTACATCAGTATTGATCAAGGATATTGGTCTATAGTTTTCTTGTATATTTGTCTGGCTTTAGTATCAGAGTGAGGCTGTCCTCAGAATGAGTATGGCAGTGTTCCCTTCCATACTTTGAAGAAATCTGAGAAGCACTGATATCAATTCTTATCAGTATTTAGTAGAATTCTTTGGTGAAGCCATCAGGCTTTGTACTTCTTTTGGAAGGTTTTTGATTACTTCTTCAATCTCCTTGTTATAAAATTATAGGACTGTTTAGAGTTTTTATGTCTTTAGGAGTAAGTCTTATTAGGTTATATTTCTAGAAATTTGTCTTCTGGATTATCTAGTTTGCTTATAATTGTTCATAGTATTCTCTTAAAATCCTTTTTGTGACATCAGTTGTAATGTTCCCTCTTTGATTTTATTTTTTTTTGAATTTTTTTTCTTGGTTAACCTAGCTAAGGGTTTGCCAATTTTGTTGATCTTTTTAAAAAACATCTCTTAGTTTACCTGATTTTTTTTCCTGTTGTTTTTATTTATTTCTGTGCTCAACTTTGTTTTCTTTCTTTCTTCTGCTAACTTTGGGTTTAGTTTGTTCTGTTTCTGAGTCTTGGAATTACAGGCTTAAGTTATTGATTTGAGATATTTCTCTTCCTTTATTTTGGTGGGTTGAACCTAGGGCCTCATGCATGCTAGGCAAGCACTCTACTACTGAACTCTATCCCCAGCCCTGTTTTTTTTTTTTTTTTTTTGAGAATTTATTTAAAATATTTATTTATTTTTTTAGTTTTTGGCGGACACAACATCTTTGTTTATATGTGATGCTGAGGATTGAACCCGGGCCGCACGCATGCCAGGCAAGCATGCTACCGCTTGAGCCACATCCCCAGCCCTGTTTTTGTTTTTTAATATAAGCATTTATCTCTTAGTATTGTTTTCACTGCATGCATAAATTTTGTATGTTGTGTTGTCATTTTCATTTGTCTTCAATGTTTTGTAATTTCTCTTGTGATTTATTCTTTGAGACCTAAATGTATTTTTTTTTTTTTTTTGTACCAGGGATTGAACTCAAGGGCACCCAGCCACTGAACCACATCCCCAGCCCTATTTTGTAATTTATTTAGAGACAGGGTCTCACTGAGTTGCTTAGTGCCTTGCTTTTGCTAAGGCTGGCTTTGAATTTGTGATCCTCCTGCCTCAGGCTCCTGAGCCACTGGGATTACAGGAGTGCATGTATTTTTTTTAATTTTAAAGTTGTATGAACTGTGATAGCAAAAAAAAAAAAAAATTGTATGGCATATAAAATGGTCTTAAGTTCAGATGTCAGGGGAATGTAATAGGGAAAGTGGCAGATCTTGTTAAAGCAAGAAATAACCTAGTTTATAGATTTCTTATTTTCAGGACTTTTCTTTGGATATGCTTATAAGAAAAAAGTACATTGATCTAGGAACAGTGAGCAAGGAAGGTACCATTTTTTTTAATATTTATTTTTTAGTATTAGATGGACACAGTATATATATATTTATTTATTTTACATTTTTTATATGGTGCTGAGGATTGAACCCAGAGCCTCGTGCATGCTAGATGAGCACTCTACCACTGAGCCACAACCTCAGCTGGAAGGTACCATTTTGATAGTCACTTGGTTACTATCCTCTGAGCATAATTAACTCTGCTCAGTACCAGAAGTTCAAAGTTGAGGAAGACCTCATGTTTTCTGAGTTTCAGACTTGTAGGAGGATGAGATAAGATTGGTGAGAAGAAACTTGTCATTAAAAGAGAAAACTAGCATTTATTACAATGCCATCTTTACCCGCTGCCCAATTGTACTGTGAGTTATTTCAACACTAATTTTTTACAAAGTACTGTTGTTTTTCCCCTCATCTAGGCACAACACTATCACTGGACGATGGCTGACCCGGTTCCAAGCCGTGTGGGACCCTAAACAAGAAGATTGTATCTTAGTTGGCAGCATGGCCCATCCACGACGAGTGGAAATCTTCCATGAGACAGGAAAGAGGGTGCATTCTTTTCTTGGAGAATGTCTTGCCTCTGTGTGTTCCATCAATGTCATGCACCCAACTCGGTATATTCTGGCTGGAGGTAATTCCAGTGGGAAGTTACATGTTTTTATGAATTAAGAAAGCTACTTAGTTTCTAGGTAGGTATACCTATTTGTTCAAATTCATCACTGTCTAAGAAACCTAATGATACACATAGCTTAGTGTGTTTACTTGGTGTTATATTTATAAAATATAAAATTGCTTTATTAATAAGAACTATGAGCAGAATATACTAAATTTAGTAAGGGAGAAGCCTCAGAAGATGCTTCTCAGGCATGGAGAGGGAATTTGAGTAGAGGCTGAGATGCTTTTAGCACTTTTAATCAGGCAGTATGTTGAGAAAGTCTAACAAGATAAATTATAAAGCTTGAATGATCAGTATTAACTTTTTGTTATATAATGATAGTAATTTTTAGTCTACAATGATATATAGATTTGTGGTTTATTTTCTAAGTTTGTAGTGAATGTTTATTTTTAGGCTTATATGCTGGAAGGAGTCCTGAAAGGTCTTCTAACTCAATGATTTTGAAACTTAGTTTTTAAAAACAAGAACTTTTTTTTTTTTTTTTTTTTTTTTTTGCACCTGCCTCTCAGTTAAATTTTATATAAGCCGGGCATGGGGGCGCACGTGTATAATCCCAGCAGTTTGGGAGGCTGAGACAGGAGAATCACAAGTTCAAAGCCAGCCTCAGCAAAAGCAAGGTGCTAAGCAACTCAGTGAGACCCTGCTTTCTAAATAAAATATAAAATAGGGCTAGGGATGTGGTTTGGTGTTCAGATGCCCCTGAGTTCAATTCCTGATACCCCACCCCCCAAAAAAAATTTATATGAAATGCCAAGAAAATTGCTAAGAACAATTTAGTCTGGGTATGTGGAGCCTTGCTTTTCCTCTTCCTCTGAACGGCTTCTGAGACACAGCCAAGGAGGATAGTCTAGGAGAGGGATCTGAGAAATATAGGGATCTGCCATAATACCTATATTCCAATGTAAGACTAGGAATTATAGCTCTTGATAGGAAGTCTGTTTAATGGTCAGAGGTTAGAAGTAGTGTTTAAAAAAAAAGGAAGAATTACTTAAGAACAGAAAACATAATAAGAATAAATATTGTTTTATAAAACTTAGTTAATATGCATATATATGTAGGTTTATGTTTATGTATATACTGATGTAAAAATTTTTTAATTAGAAGTGAATGCTACTGCCTTAGTATGTCCCAGATGCCCTAGTCTGTCTGTCTTTAAGCTCTTCAGATTTAATAGTCTGAATAACTTTAATTTCTCTTCATATTTTGGGACATATCATACTACTTTTTTTTTTTTTTTTAAGAAATTGTTTTCTCAGAAGTTAATGGTAATTTCAATGGGCCTGCTGTTGGGAAGAGGGGTTGCTAAATCAGTTACTAATATTACTGTGTAACATCTATTCAGCTTTTTCCATTGTTCTTCATTGCCAAAGTACTACTGAAAGACTTGTAACTAAAAGCTTAGACAATATGTTTGAATTATAAGAATTAGGAAATATTATCTTCTCATAATTGTATAGCAAAGAAATAAAGTGAGTATTTTCCTTGAACATTTTTTTCTAAGTAATTTTCTCTGTAATTAAATTTAAGTGTTCTGAGACTTAGTTTATTAATAGGTTATGGGTGTTTATAAAGAATGGGAGTTGTGTTTTCTGGGTGTTATGATACAAGCATTGGTAAGTGTGATGGAAACATTAATTTGCAAAATGGAAAGTAAAGCTAAATGAGGTTGAATTATGTCTGAACTGTTTAGGAAAACAGTAAAGGAAGGCTTTAAGCTTCCTTTCCCTTTTTCTATACCAATTAATTTCATAGTTTCCAGAGTGGTTAGTTCTGTGGGAATTGTTCGTTTTAAGATGCTGAAAACTACTCTTGATCAAATTAGTACCATCATTTAAGCTTTGAATACTTGGTAGTAATGGGGGGGGGGTCTCTGCAATAAACACAAGAAAATTCCTGACTTTTGTGGTTTCCTTTGCCATTGCAGCATCATAAACTGCTATTTATATCCAGTTTCACTTAGTAGAGTTATACCTTCTTGAGGCAATGCAGGAAGGACGGAGAATGAGTAGGCACTTGTTTCTTGGTCATAAGCTTTATAACAGAGTAATTGTGTACATCTAGACAGCACATAAAGAAAAACTGCCTCCCTTAGGACATTCTTAAACTGTAATCTGTAATGTAATTTCTTGAGTCTGGTTTACAGCTGTGTGGCTTCTGTAATTATATGTGTATTATGGTTGCTCCTTTCCTTTGGGATAAACTTTTGCTGTCAGTTTGACCTTTTGGATTTCTCCTAAACTCATAAGCTCTGAATTCCCGTGGAGCTGTTTTCTTTGAGGTGACCTGCCTTTTTGCTGTTAAGGAGTTGTTCTCGTATTGAGTAGACAGAGATTTGGTCAGATTAGGAGTGACCACAGATGATTCGAAATGAACAGAATCTGAATTGCTTCAGTCCTATTTTAGTATTCTGGTCTTTGAATTTCCTTTTCACAGAGAAGATTTGGTGAAGGAAGTTCTTCAGAAAAGCAGCAAGCTTCAGGCTGTGGATACAAAGATTTAATTCCTTCAGCCAGCAAACAGCCATACTAGGTAATCCTGAGAAAACTACTTAAGCTTCATGGTTTTCATTACCAGAACAAGGTCCAATTCACCTCAAATTATTCCACATTTAAAGTTTTTCAGTTTCTAGTCATTTATTCTGGGATGGGGGGACAATGAGACTTGATGGATATATGTTATTTTGTATGATCCAATTGTGAATAGCAGTCAGCTATGTAAATCCTACTGGTAGTATCCTTTTATCTATGTGTTAGTAACTTTTGATACTGTGAGATGGTATATAAGTTAAAAAACAAAGAGCCCACTTTTTCATGGTATTTAAATATTTATTTTAAGTTTAAAAATAATTTTCATGGCACCAATGATTTTATGCTAACTACATACTGCATATGTAGAAAAAAAGTACATTGCTTTGAAGGAAAATGTAACTCAAGTTTTTGGCACATGAAAGGTTAACAACTATTTTTAAGTGAAACTAAGAAATTCACATTTGCAGGTAGTTTACCCTCTACTGCTTAAAGATGCAGTTCGCTATTCTTCAGAAAGTTATTTCCTCCGAAAGATGATGCTATGGAAACCATTGATTTTTCTACAGTGAGATAAAATGAGAGACATAGTAGAACTCGAAAAACCAGATAAAAAACTTGAACAGTTTTTAATGGTGGGGAGATATCAAAAAAGACTAGTTACCAACAAAGGAAGTTTGTTATTCAAGCACAATTTGAAAAGCAAATTGAAGGAAACTTTTCTATCCATATTTTCTGGGAAAAGCCTTAACAAATCTCAAAAGTTTCTGTTCAGCTGCTAGAAATGGTATGGACTACTGCACTGTTAGAATTCTAGACACAAGTTAACACACCAGGCAATGGGATACTGTATCTCTCTAGTGTGGATGTGAAAGGTCCGAGGCAAGGCTCTCACTCACTGCATAGAGACACCGTGTTCTACAGACTGAGGTAGGAGCACTACACTAGAAGGTAATCTATGTTGCATAAGACAGTAGATATCCAGGTTAACACCAGCTCCCTGTCTCCTGACAGCCTTTTCATTTCTGGGTCTACTTTTCACTTTAGTCCTGTGCTAAATAAAGCCTTTGCTATGTAGATGACAAGTGGCAGTGGCTAGTTGGTTTAAGTGAATCTTTATTAGGATCTCCCTCACTTTGTCTCATCACTTGGTAACTATGTTTGTGATTCTGCCCAAATTGTTGCTGGTATGAAAATGATCAGATAGGCCCACTTCCATTTTTTGATTTGCCATGTTTTAGCATTCCAGTTCTTGATCTTGCTCATCTTGGCTCCAGACATCTCTGCTGGTTTGTTGTTCAAGCACCCTGTAAACAAGCAACCCTAGTGTTTCCACTGGGAAAAGGCCTAGGTCTTTCACACATGCCAGGAATTGGAGAAGAGCTGACCCTCTTCTGCTCCATAATGGTCAGTTTTATTGTCTAGATCAGGGTTGGCATATTATGGCCCATGGACCAAAATAAGCATACTGTCTTGTTTTTATAGTAGTATTGGAACACGGATATGCTCCTTCATGCACACATAATCCATATTTTTGTACTGTGATGGCAGAGTTGAGTAATTGTGACAGAACCAAAAAAAAGTTTACTGTCTTTACTTTTCAGAAGTTTCCTGAACTGTGGTCTAGATGAAAAAAGTATCTATCTTTAAAATTAGACAAATCCACTCTCCCCCCTCACCCCTTAGAGCCCTGATTTTTTCATGGCTGTTATATTCTGAACATGGAACTGGTTCTATCATTTCAGGGTACAAAACAGGAGAGATCAAATCAATAAATGACTCTCTCTGTTCTGCTTTTGGGACTGTCCAACATCATACTGTATTGGCAGCTGTGTTGGCATATTGTGTAGGTCCCAGGAATATGACCACTGATTATGCTCACATAAGTCCTCAGGCCCCAGATGACTTAGAAATCTCTCCCTGAGATGAGGACAAGATCTTGTGTGTGATGGTTTTAAGAGTTGCAGAGCTCGGGCCTAGCGACTCACACTCACCCTCTGTGGACCTGTGCTTCTGTGAGCATTCAGGGCTTTCCTCAGCAAGGATAAGTACCTTTTTGGAACTTATTTCTTGATGTGGAGGATGACCCTAGGGGGCAGCATTTCTACATCTAAGTGTTGGTCTCTGCCAAGTTCACCTTCTGTCTTTTGTAAGCATCTCTTAGAAATCTTATTTTAAAAGATTCTTTTCCTTGTCCTTTCCAAGGCTGTTTGTTGATCTTGGAATTCTATTTTCTGACGTTTTGCATTCTCAGGATCAGTTTCTTTCTTGCATCGTTTAGTTCATCAGGTTCTATTTTCTTAATCCATAAAGTAAAAACAAAATATGAATAGTTAAGAAAATAACATTTTGCTGTTAAAATATAAATCGAAAGTCTTTTTTTGGGAGGGTTACACTATGTACAAAATAAGCACTGTTTTCTGCATTTCAGCAGTCTCTTGGGTAACTTAGCTCTTGTGTATATAACTACATTTTGTCCAACATTTCTGACAGTACTCTCTCTGGCGTCACTGAAGTCATTTAATGCCCCTGGAAAACTAGAAAAGTTTTGAGGTTCTTCAGGAAAAAAAATCATAGATGTCTTAGTTCATTATACAGAACTCATCGAGATGCCCATCAGGCTCTAGTCTAAGGGGACAGACTTACCCCACCCCTGCTGTGCTGCTGCTGTACCGGTGGTCCCTTCAGATGCCCACTCTGCTCAGATTTGGGAAAAAAAAAAAAAAGGAAAAGAAAATCCAACTCAGACCATCATAAGAAGCAACTTTCCATTTAATCATTCTACATGGATGTTTACTTTTTAAAAAGTTTTGTCTGGCAAGAAAATCTAAACAGTCCCCATTGTCCAGACCCCTGGCCTGCCCTGCTGAGGCTGCAGTGATGTCTCCCAGAACCTGGTGGCACCAGTAGAAAAATAACCTGCAGAATAAGAGGACAACAACAGCTCTCTTGTCTTCAACTAGCATCCCATCTGCTAGGTGACACTACTGCAGTAATCAGTAATAGTAAAATAAATTATTTTTATTTGATACTTTCAAAATAATACACATCTATGAAAAATCAAAATTCAAAACCAAAAATTATCCTGCAAAATTGAAAGATGAGAAAGAGTTGCTGAGCCTTTCTTGAAAGAACCTCTGAAGAAAATGAGTTTTCCCAGTTTGTTTAGACAGGGCGTGAGCCTATCCCTTTCTTCTGGGAAATAACCCTCCTAGGCTGCAGTGGACTTTGAGTCATGAAAGGAGGACTTGATATGTGTGCCGATGGTTCCACGATGGGTCCCATTGCTGGGAATGGGTAGCCGGGCTCCTTGGTCCACCTGGCTAGTTATTGGGAGGAGTCATGCCTTCTCAGGTGTCAATGAGCAGGCTCACCATTGAGCGGATTTTGCAGGCAAACCATCGCCTGAGGGGACAAAAGTATTGATAGTGGAATTGTTCAAACTCGGGGGTCTGGCGGATATCGCGGAAAAAGGCAATGTCAAGGTCAGACTCGGTAAGGATGATCAGGAGGAGGAGCAAAACAAAGAGGAGTCCCATGGTCACAAGGAGCAAACGGAGGACACTTAAAACAAACTTATTCACCTGTTCCTCCTCTGGCCCGCCGTGCCCCTGACACAGGGCCCTCAGCTCTCCTCCAAGGGCCTCCACCTCTGCAGCAGATGGGGTGCTGGCCTCAGACTCCTTCTCCTCCTCAATGCTGCAGGTGGCTCCGTTGATCTGCCGGGAAAGCAGCATCAGCTCCAGACTGTGCTCGGCCACAGGGGTGGGCAGCACGCTGTCTGCAGGGCTGTAGGCCTCATCTGCAATCACAGCTACTCGCTCGTTGCTGTCTGCTCGGCTGCTTCTCACGTGAGGCAGAAAGGTGTCTCCGTGGGAAGAAGAACGCACCGGGGTGGAATGGGCACTGTCCCGTAGGGACTCGAGGCCTGGAAAGGCAACAAGAACATGAATAGGCTTTCTGGATCCCAGTGTATACTTGTTTGATTGGATGCACAACCCAGTAGTAGTAGCAGTGGCTACTACGTTGTTTTGACATAGCAAGAAGAGGACAAAAGCAGCAGCAAAAACACAGTGGCCATTTTGGAAGATTTTTCTTTTTGCTCATAGATTTGACTCATTTGTTTAAGATTCTGCTTTTCCTGCCTTGAATTTCTTGGGCCTGGTGTTAGCCCCAGTTAGAGGATCTGAATTTCATTTATATTGCCCCTGATACAGCACTGAGGCCAGGGTTCAGAAATCTGAAGGCTGCCTTTTGGGTGGAGAATCCTCAGAGGCAAGAATGGGGAAGGGAGGAGGAGAATGTATTCTGCCTACTTGGGCTTCCTTAAATACTAATTGCTAAATACTGTTTATCCTTGTTAACAACCCAGCATGCAAGGTCTTGAGCTCATGAGGCATTTATTAGGAATACTGCTCTTCTGACCCCTAAAACTACTCATTATCTTTTTTCTCTGATGGAAAATTTCTCTCCTTCCAAGGTTCCCCCAGGGCTGTTTCTCTGGCAGGAAAAAAACAGGAACTGATTATACCCTCAACTGAATAGCAGCCACCCAGGCCAGAGCCTTCAGGCTCACATTCACCACATATGAACCACATCAAAGTGTTCCCAAAAAGTGGCTTCTTGTTTCAGGCATGGTGACCTTGCATCTTCCATTCCAGGTCATCTCAGTAGTGCCAAATTAGCTCTCCTGGATTTTGTGGCCTATGACAAGAAAAGCGAATCCCCTTCTGTTGCTCTGAATAGACCCTGATGCATGCACCAGGTTGACAGACTGAATCAGGTTCCCAGCACACCAGGGCTGATTAGGCAGTTGTCTGGTTTAGGATTAGCTCTAGAAGCCCAAAGGTCTCTCTTAAAAAGGTGTCAATAACCTTTGCACAGAGTGGCTCCGCTTCCTGGACTCCCTCATAACAGGTAGTCCACCTGACTAGCTTGGTGGATCCCTTCTCAGCACGGGTGCAGTTAAGGATTCTCCAGAGGAAGGAGTCCTGGAATTGGTTCTGAGTAGGGGTGGAAGGTGAGGATGACATTTTTCTTCCCTTTCCCTCACCATTTGCCATGGCTCTCAACTTTTGCTTTCAGAATCTCCTTATGTTCCAGCAGTATGTCATTCATCCTTATGCTAAAATCTTAAATTTATATGTTTTAAACTTTTAAAGCACTTTGGTTTTGTCTTTCAAAAACTCCATGAATTAGAGTGAAATGTTACAAAATTTTCCTGAAGTCATGTGGTTGGTTGCTAATGGCAAACCGAGGGTGGAATCTAAGCCTCTATTTCAAGGTGTTACTGATCATGTAGTTGGATTCCGGGGGAATTAACACCTGCCTTAGAGACCTAGGTCTTTTTTTTTTTTTTAATTATTATTGCTATTCTTTTTAAAAAATATTTATTTTTTAGTTGTAGTTGGACACAATACTTTTATTTATCTTTATATGGTGCTGAGGATCGAACCCAGGGCCTCGCACATGCTAGGCAAGTGTTCTACCACTGAGCTACATACAACCCCAGCCCCAAGATTTACGTCTTAACTGTACAAGAAACTGTTAGAAAAGGACATGAAATAAAGAGCCCTGTCCCTTCTTCCAGAGCTCTTGATGCTCCTTTGACCTTTATTATATACCCAATATTCTTCTTTGATGCCCCCATTGGCACATGCTACAACAGAAATATGTATCTTGGAGTGTGTCATGGGTCACTGATAAAAAGAAACATCAAGGCCCTGGTAGTATGTTGCTGGCTTGGCTTTTTTCCCAAGCACTCCTTTGTCTCCTTTCTCTGCAACCTCAGCACAGGGCACTGATACCCTCTCAAAGGCCTGCCCTCTAACAAGGACAACTCCAACTGCCAGATCTTCCAAAGCATGACTAGCATTGCTGCCAGTAAACACTTCAATGCAAACTTAGCTTGGCCTACAATTAAGCTCTAAGCTGGTTGGGGAAGGACAGAGGCAGACATTGTGACATCAGAGAACAAGTCAGAGAGTCATCAGAAGCCATATTATATTGAGTTAGTGGTGCTCTCAGTAAATATAGATAAAAGGTATACATTTCCAGTAGACTTCCTGGCCACTATGAGTGCTCAGGAAATAATCTTCTCCCCCAACAGATCTCACCTCTAAGGTTGTTATTCCATGTCAGGTTAGTCCTGAACAAGAATTTCAGTTTTCACTATTATAGAAACCACCACCCATCCAGCCCTTCATCAAACTTATTAGACTGGAGTGTGTGGGGTGGGTGCTGTGGGAAGGATCTAGGCTAAGGGTGGCACAGCAAAACAGGAGTGCGTCTTTTACCTTGGAGTTGCTTCAGCTGACTCCCCTGCCCAGAAGTGGCTCCCAATGAGCTGGGGGTCACAGTTGTCAGGACCCTACCCTGGAGCCGGGGCCCCATCCTCAGGATGCGCACGCTTAAGGGCCGAAGGCAGTGATTAGTCAACCGGAGCTGAACGCTGACTCTGGTGTGAATCTTAATCAGACTCTTCCCCATGGTGGATACTTCTTTAGTGGAAACCAGTTGATCTCTTCAGGGAAACCAGCCAGGCAGGGGAGATACAGAGAGGAAAAGGACGGAAAGCCAACTAGGGACAAAGCATTTTCACTGATCCCATGCCACAGCAGCCCCTTAGCAGTGTGTGTCCTCTGTGGAGAGAGAAGTCTGTTCCCTGAGCTTCATCAGGCTGAACTGCAAGGAAGGAGCAGCTTGGAGAGGCCAACGTTATCAGGGCACTGGATTTAGTACTCAGCAGCACTTAGAGCCATAAAAAGTAATGCTTCCCAGCCTGTAGTTCTTTGCCTGAGGCCCATTTAAGGGCCAACCTCTCAGAGGATGAGGGACAGCAGAGGGCAAGGACCAATCCCAGAGGGTAGGGGAATCAAGATTTTGCCAGGAAATCTAGGATGTACCGACAAAAAGACATTAGGTTTATCCAGGCTACTTGAGTGCAATGAAGTCATGCACTAGCTTTGGGCTTGATGGCTCTGAAGTGTGGGAAGGTGACTCTGGGGCTGGTAAAGGAATGTGTCCCATCTTCTGTTTGCTTCCTGCTGAGTGGTGCCCCAAAGGGCACAATGGATGAAGGGAATCAGCATACTTGAGCCTCATCTCAGTGTCAGTCCTGTGTTGATAAAAGGACTGTTTTTTCTTTTTAAAGGGCCCCTCTTTATTGAGATTAACATAGAATTAGTTTAAAGTAAACCTTATAATGTTTTTGTAATTTTCTTCCATGGCTTTTGGAGATAGCAAGTAAAGCTCCTCCTCTGGAAAAGTCAAATGATTTCTGAGGTACTAATTTATGTGCTCTATGGACTCTAAAAGTGTCGGATGGCTCATGCACCAGTTTCACATGTCCAAGAGTAAGTTCCCTGGGGTTTTGGTTGATTGTGCCCTTCTTCCCAGGCTCTCATTACATCCCTCAAGGCTTCTCCCTGCCCTGGCTGGGTTGAAATATTTTTTATTTCCATAGGCTTGGTAGTCCTGCACTGATAGTCATTTAACTGCTAAAGTCATATTTTTTCCACATCCAGATGAGATATCCACCTTCTTCTACCTTGTCTCCCCATTAGGCTGGTAAGGGTCATTCCTACACAGCTGTTCCTACCTACCCAACCTGAGCCAATGAGTCCTATGAGGTGCATGACAAGGAATATAGGCTATGCTTGTCTGCTGGCACCCTTGGGTATGGAGTGTGAGGAGCAGGTTGGTTTGGTGAGTACCATGTGGGAGGCTGCTGAGCCATAATCTGCCAACTGAGAAGTTCTATGAGGAGCAATTTTGAGGAAGTACCCTGGCCCTTTGGGTTTTGTCCTCCTTAGCAAGTCCTCCCAACTGCACCTCCCCTGGCATTTTGTAAGCAAGGGTGAAGAAATTGGAGAAGGAACCTATGGCTGCAATAGGAGAAAACAGGATCTGTTTCAAAGGGGAAGAAATTCACTTCCCTGAGATATATACTTCTGAGAAGAGGGACAGCAAGAGCTATGCTCCATTTTTTAGCTCAGCCTAAGATGGAGGGGGTGGGGAGACATAGGAGGCTATGTTGATGTTGGTCACATCTCCATAACTCCACAACATGCTTGGCAGTTCACAAGGCACTCTCCCACACCCTGCTCCATTCCACAGTGTGGGTGACAGGCTAAGAAGCCACTTGCCCCAGAAAGTGCATCGCTGAGCTTCTGTTCAAACCTCCATGTTGATTCCTGCTTAGGGCTTGGCACTGTGCTTGCTGCCTGCCTTACTTAGGAAGTGCTTTACAGTACTCTTAAAAGTACTTTGTATATATCAATTCCTTTGCCACCCAAGGGACAGGCAAGGAAAATGTCCCTGTTTTATAAATAGCACAACTAAGATAATTGTAATTAATATACAAATAATTAACTTGATGGTGGTCATCTAGCCAGGTTTCTCAGTTTCTGGGATGGAGTTACATACCACAGGCAGGTGATTCATACTTAGGTGATCTTATGACACATCCTAAAAAACTAAATACGAACTAGAGATCCTCCCAGGGGACTAGCAGAGCAACACTTTCCTAACCTGAGCAGTTTTTCATTTCAGTAACAAGCAACATTCCCACAGAAAGGGCATAGGGCCTTCCCTCTCCAACTTCTACTCCATAATTCCAGGACAGAGAGGTTTGAAGCAGTCTTGCTGTTTGCCATCCTCTGAGGTTTTATAAAACATCATCTTTGAGAATGATAGTCAAATTTTACATCCAGCCTGTGAATAATGAGCCAGGTCCATGGCAACAGCTAGAGGGCAATATTCTGAGGACATCTCCTAACTGAAGTGACTACCTAGAGAACAGAACAGAGGTTGGCCTCAGATACCAGGGTGCCTAGTTCAGCAGATACACAGAATTTCTCTTCTCACCTCCCCCAAAGGGAGGGAGGAGAGAGGCAGAGCATACTGACTTCCTGAGACAGCAGTAAGTTCACATAGCAATAGCACAGATTTCTATAACTGAAAGATAAGGTGGTGGCAGCTATTGGAAGAACCAAGTTTTTATTTCTTGGTTAACTGTCTCATTCATCCTAATAATACAAGCTGTGGAGACTGGTCAGATCTAGGAAATGAAGGGAAGGCCTCTTGACAAAGCCATTCTCAGAACTGCATGGCACCTGGCAAACTCCACATACAAATCTCCCAAAGGGTTAACCCCATCCACTCAGATCTACACCCCATCCTGGATCATAGTACACAGGCCTGGTAAGACGCCCCCTTATCCTGTATCCAGCTGGTGTTCCCATCCTCTGGGTAACAACTTATAACCTGCTGCTGGGCTCTTTCTTCCACGAAACCTACTGTTGTCTCAAATGCAAATTAGCTTCTTTTTCAAGGGTCCTGAACTTGGCCAAGTCACAACACGGAGGGACTCAATATCATCTCCAGGAGCTCAGGCTCACCTTCCATGATGGAGATGTGAACAGCTCTTCTGCGGGTCCTGGGGACACTGCTCAGCCGTGGGCCATGGGTTATAGAAGGACAGCTCCGGCTGGGAACCATCCCTGCTCTGAGGTAAAAGAAAAAGAGAAACCTTTTCACTCAGTGAACAGACAGATGTAGGTGTGAGCTACTAGAATGCTTGCCTGTATTAGGTTTGGGTTCTTTTTATTTTTTTTAATGTAATGCTGGGAATCAAACCCAGGGTCTCACACATGGCAGGTAAGCACTGAGCCACATCCTGAGCCCCTGGATCCTTTAAAAAAAAAAAAAAATCTTTAGTACCTTCTCTTTGCTCTTGGCCCTTGGATCCCAATAAGAGACTCTGCTTCAAACTCTACCACCTCCTTATACCCCAGACTCACCTAAACCTTTCTTTAATGGGGCAGGAGTGGTCCTGGACTGGACTGTCAGGGAATAGAGCCCCAGGATGAGCAGTACTCCTGAGAATGTACCTGAAGACCAACACTGGTAGCCTCCCCTGACTTCCCCCAGAGGCTGCTGCATGGGCGCTGTATGTGGAGGGGCAGGCAGCAGTGTTCCCATTCCCAGAGGCAAAGGCTGGCCCCAGATCCTAGTGTTCTAGGCTAATCACATTCTTTCTGGGTCTTACCCATTTCTAGGAGATAGGCTACTGGAAATGCATGAATTATGGATATACATGAGGCATGTATCCTGAAACTATTTTAGACCCAGAGTGGCAGGGCTGTGAGGCTATCTCTGGCTTCCTGTAATGGATGGATTCCAGAACCAATGAAATATTGCTGCTTTGTCATATCCTCCTTGGTCTGTGATCAATATCAAGATTTGGGAGAAGAGAAGAGAATCACAGGGAGGTAGCACCTAGGTCTGCATATTATTCGCAAGTAGCCTGGCCCACTCTTGTTTTTTATCATGGGTTAAAGACTTCTCATTCCTCCAGCTGGGACAAATTTCTTCACCCTTCTGCCCTACTCTCCTGCCTCTTTTGGTGGCCACTGTGACCAGGAGCTTCACTGAACTCAAACTACTAGGTCTTTTGAGATTCTGGGATCTGAGTTGGAATGGTTTGGGGGGAGCTCCTGGCAACCTACCTGTGTATTTCCGGTGGCTCTCGTTTGATCTTGGCACTCGATTCCATTACTTCCTTTGCAACTCGGCCACTGTAAGTAGTAGTATAAAAACAAACAGAAAGAAGTGAGATTGTGTTCTAGGACTGTTATTCTAAGATCTCATGTACTTTGGCTGAATAAGAAAATGGCCTCTTTGGCCTACCCTTTCCCCAATCCTTTGGTCACTGAGAAAGGCTTGCTTGTTGGGGTGGAGTTCTAAAGTGTCATGACATCCTATCTTAAGAGAGTTTTCTCCATCTCTGGACTCTCTGAGGGCTTCCATTATCATTGAGGAATGATTTCTCATTGCCCAGCATTTCCAGTAACATTACCAAAACTAAACAAAAAAACTCTTTATAGACAGTGAGACATTAGGAATCACTGTTTCAGTTCTTATTGGGCTGCTGTTGTAAGGGAAGAAGAGACACATTTAAAACCCTACAGACAAACAGCTGCAGGGAAGGAAAGAAATAGTAAAAGGGTTAGAAGACAGGAGAATTGGATGGAAACCTCAGGCTGTGCTGAGAGTTCCTCACTTTCTTTGTTCTCAAGGATAAGGCCCACTGAGTGACTGTCCACCAGAGAAGGGTCTGAAAATAGATTCATAATGGTTACTTACTGTCACTATTTACCTGTATCGGAACCGGCTCCCTTTAAAGAATAAATTGCTGCTGGACACTGTGCGGACTTGGCTTGATTTCTCCAGCCTGTAGCAAGGCAAAGTTCAGTGTGACCAATGGCCTAAACCTGCCTCACACAGGCCAAGGCTGTACATTCCCAGCTCCTTCCAAAGGCCATGTGAGGAAACTTGATTCAAGAAAAAGCCCTGGGTAGCCCACGCTTGTCTCAGGACTGGAGGCTGTGCTCACAGCCAGGTGCCCTTCTGTCTCAGAGCCTGGCAGTCACATGGAAGCCTATTTTAATGTCAGGAGAGTGAAGGTCCCTGAGAAGGTTTATAGAATTGACCAAGGGAACCGAGGAAACAATGTTAGGGATAATGGTCTGGTGAAAAGAAGAATACCATCCTTCTAATCTCAGCCATGCCTTTATTGGCAGTGTGACCTCAGACCAGTCTTTTTATTTTTTTATATTTTGCAGTACTGGGGATTGAACCATGCATGTTAGGAAAGCACCCTTCTATTGAGCTACATATCCAACCCTTCTTAAATTTCATTTTTGAGACAGGGTCTTGCTAAATTTCCCAGACAATCTTTGAACTTATAATCCTCCTGCCTCAGCTTTCTGCTTGAATTATTTGCACCACCACACCCAGCCTCAGTCTTCTTCTCTATGAAATGATGGAATTGGGACTACTTGACCTCAGAAGTCCCTTCTATCTCTAGTATTTGATGCTTTGTGTCCTTCTCTGGGTAATTGTGGGTGGAAAAGAGGGTAGGGGCTGCCCTTTCTGTTCCATTTTCCTGCTGGGGAGTCCTAACATGCATTCTCATAATAAAAATTCAGAGACGTCCTGCAGTGAGGAAACCAGCATAATTTCAATAAAAATTCCATCATTTATTTGAATTTGGAGCCATCCTGTTTTCCCCAGATTACCTATTTGATATCACTTTTGAAACTACAGAGAGCTAATGTGGAGATCTGGGAAGGCCATGGGCACTGGAAAACATCCTCCTGGTGGCCTTGCTGATCCCATTAGTTCTCTCACCCTTAGAAATGGAGGCCTGGACAGAACTGCCCAGGGGGGTCTCCAAGACCTGACTGCCGTAAAACCCTCCCAGGGTGCCTATAGTACTAATCCAGCTGGGAGTCCATCTGGCTCTGACGTCTCTGCCATGATGGGCATTGAGTATTTAAGGAACTGTCTCCACAATCCATGAACAGTTCCTGGAAGACACCACCCCCACCACCCCATCTCGGGGCTCTGTGAGGATTCAGCCTACTTGCCCTCCTGCCTCAACATGTTCTTGAGTCTGCCCCAGCTATCTTCAAGGCACTAGGCCATAGGCAGGATGCGGACCTGTGTGTCAGAGATGCTGAAAATGGGCTGAAATGATTGGTTGCTACCAAAGACTTGATGTAACTGGGATCTGATCCAGGCTGGAGGCTTTTAACAATTAGGACATTAAGGAGGCAATGGAAAACTGAAAAATGACCTCAGTTTCTAGTGTGGGTGCAGTGGAAAAACTCAGAAACTGAATTTTGTTACAGGTTTAGAAGCAAACTTCTGTTATGGGCGGTGGAAAACAAAGCTTTAAGAACAAGTGCTGGAGAAAACAAGAGACAAAGAGATTCCTTCTGTTTGTGTTAGACCATTTAGCAGAGAGAGAGAGACTGCTTCCAAATGTATCATCCCCAGGGCAATGAAAGCTCAGTGCAGAGCCATCTCTGGCTTTCCTCTCTTTGTTGGGGAGACTCAGGGAACCCCATCCTTCCTGTGTTGCTTCTCAGTCCCACAAACAAAAGTTTGCATCTTGAGTTGCTTCTCTCCATGTTCATGTAACTGACCAAAGCTGAGCTCTGTCAAAGGCAAAGGGAAGGTGGTGGCAAAAGAAAAAATGTTTCCTTGGCTTTCCATGGAAAGCAGGGACTGAGCAGGAGAAGAATTTGGCCATGCTAAAGTCTCTCCTGAGTGTCCTCTTCATGAGATGAAAGACATCCCCTCAGGTTAGAATTCAGACTGCCTATTCAGTTCATCCTGGTGCTGGTATCAAATGCATAGTATTATTTAGCAGTTCAGAAAGCCTGCCCAAGAAACAAGCAGCCTCTGGAGCTGTGGCCCCAGAACAGAAGCAGGTAACAGAGTCTGCTCACTGGGGAGGGGGATGGTGCCCAGTCAGCCCCCGGCAAGTCGGGTTTCTCCAGGATCCTTTAGGGACATTTGATGATAGCAAGGCTGACCCCAGGTAGAATATACCAACTGTCTTGCCTTGTCCTAATCAAGACACATCTTATTAAAGCACAAATTTCTTTCTTTATTTCTCTCTGGCACAGGAGATTGAACTCAGGGGTGCTCTATCACTGAGCTACAACCCCAGACCGTTTTATTTTATTTTTTTGAGACAGGGTTTCACTAAGTTAGCCAACCTGGCTTTAAACTTGCAATCTTCCCATGTAGCTAGGATCACAGGCATATGCCACTGCCTGTGGCTTCCTAATGCTTTTATAATCTTCTTATAAAAATTTAAAAAAACTTCTTAAAAAATTTTTTTTTTTAAATTATGGTTGCTTGGAATTGAACACAGGGCCTTATACATACCAGGTAAGCATTCTACTAGTGAGCTACATCACCAGCTCGCTACTTTTTTTTCAGTACTGGGAACTGAACCCAGGAGTACACTACCACTAAGCTATATTTCCTAGCACTTTTTAAAAATTTTTAATTTTGAGGGACTGGGGTTGTGGCTCAGCAGCACAGCGCTCACCTAGCGCACATGTGAGGCACTGGGTTCGATTCTCAGCACCACATAAAAACAAATAAACAAACAAAATAAAGGTATTGTGTCCATCTAAAACTAAAAAAAAAATAAATAAAATTTTTAAAATTTTGAGACAGAGTCTCACTAAGTTGCTCATGCTGGCCTTGAACTTGTGATCCTCCTGCTTAGCCTCTCAGCTGTGTGCTGACATGCCCAGCTCCTGCCACTTTCTTTATCAAAGAAAAGTGAACACAAATAACTCATACTTTACAAAATTATTTAGTAAGCACAATTCACCTTTGGCCTAAACCTGGCTTCCCAATAGTGGTTAAGCCTTTGTCCCTCCAGCGACCCCACCCGAGGCTCCTGGGTACTTGGTCTGTTGTTGGCTTACACCTTTGGTAGTAACACAACAGGAGGGGCTGGCATCGATCCCAGCTCAGCAGTGGGCAACCCACTAAGAGACAGACCTCAGAATTTCTCCAAAGAGTGGGGCTCGGGTATGCTTTGGGTTGTACCTGATCTTTTATCAAACTGTTGTGCTCCAGGCCTTCCAGGGCTCTGAATGATTCAACAAGGACAGCATGATTCAAATTAAACACCCTTTGTCTACCCCAAAAGGTCATTACTCCATCCTGGGGGCTGTCCAAGGACAGACACCTCAAGGCAGACCCTTGGGCTACTTAGCAGAAACATTCCCTGTCTTTGGCTGTGTACATGGGGGTGGGGGGAAAGACCCAGAAAGGGGTCTGAGTTTTACTAGGAAGCCAGCCTTGTCATCTCATGTCTCCAAGTCTCCTGTCTCAAGGTTTCTCAAGGTTCACATGCCCATCTTTTCTTAAAAAGCAACCTTTGTGACTTTGCCTCTGATAAAGATGGTCCCCATCATGTGTCTACTCACTTGTAGAAGGCTTGATTCTCAATTCCACATTTCCAGAGGTGCTTGCAGGCTTCTGGAGTTGGAGCAAAATAAGTGAGAATAATTTTCTTTTCCTGCAAAAAAATTTCACATAGAAATGACTGAGTATGGATGAAGAAATGAAGGGTGAAGTAGCCGGGAAACTAACTCTTGTGCTGCTGGAAGCCCCCAGCAGCTGGCTAGCTGGAAGAGAAGATCCAGAGGACCCACTGGGGCAGAGCTCAAATTCAGTGCATCACCTAACACCTGGCAAGTCCAATCAGTATAAGTCTCAGCTGTCACAAGTTGATCCAGGAGAGCCATTGGTGAGAAGTGGCATTTGCATCTGGAATTTCCGTATATGGAAAAAGAATCTCATTTTGACTACATTTCCTGGAGGAAGGGATCTCTTGGGTGAAAACTCTGGGTGTCATCAGCATACCTGAGAAAGTATGTACTCCAGAAGCTTCCTACCCTTCATACCTCACCTCCAGGTCTTGACTTGATGTTGGCTGAGCATGTGAGTGGCTTAGCTCTACTTGGACCCCATAGACTTGGCTCTAGACTTCAGGAGCCATCGCAGTGCCCCAGCCCTCCCTGAAGAGAAGGAAGCCAGCACTCACCTCTTTCTGACTTACATATAAATAGAAAGTCTTTCCTTCAAATTTCAGCTTGGTCACCTCATTCCTAGAAGCACAAAAAGAGCACTTGTCACCTTGATGTGGGCTGCTGGTTCACAGCTAAGTCTTGTAGATGCACAGCCCACCCCAACTGGAAGGGGCTCCAGGCACAGACACAATTTTAGCCAAAATCAGAACTGAAACAAGACAGCAGCGCAGTGGCCTTAGAGAACAGTTGTTGGAACAGTTCAATCCACAGTTTTCTGGTCAATCACACTATAGTAATAGGGTGATAGGAGGATTTCGGGCTCATCAACAGTGGCTGTAAAAGGGAAACATTTGCATGGAAAGTGAGTCTAGGTAGAGTGTCCGGGTCATTTCAGGATTTGGTTCATAACACAGGTGCATTGGGACTGTCAAATGTAAGATGCCACAGGTAGCTGATGAGGCCAAAGTTCAAGATACAGCAAATAATGAAATACAATGCAACCAGGTTCTGAGGGAGTTGAGTCTTTCAGGTGACTGTGCCACTGGATGGAAAATGCAGTTTAATGCAGACAAATGTCAAACAATCTCAGGGAGGGGGTGGGGCAACATACCAAAGAGAGAGAACAGATTACATGGAACAGTCATGCAGCGTACTGACCAGGAAAGGGGCTTAGGGGTTATTGTAGAAAAATCCTTGAAGCCACCAGCCCAGTGAATGGCTGCAGTAAAAGAGGCAAACAGGATACTGGGGTACGTCACCCGCAGGACAGACACAAATCAGAAGAAGTGACATGGTTACTGTACATGGCACGGCCTAGACCTCATCTCCACACACTGCTTTCAGCCTTGGTTACATTTACAAAGTGAAAAAATTACTGGGGCCTTAGGTGGATGTCCCTGAGAGCCAGAGAACTAGGCCTTGGCATCAGTTGCTGCTCACTTCACTTCTATCTGCCCAGCACAACTACCCTCATGAGCCACAGGCCCTCTACCCCTCTCTGGAGTGCCTATTTTTCTGCCCATTTGAGACCCCTAAGGAGGTCTGATTGTGTAGATCTGCTTCAACTTTGCTTCTTCCTCTTGGTAATTTCTAGGGAGGTCTCCTCAATATCCTAGTAAGTAGAAGAAGGGTAGTAAGCACTATGTACCCAATTTATAGCTGGACATACTTCAGGGGACAGATAAATCACTTATTCTTTATGGTCCTGGAAATCATGGTTGGGTCAGGATGATACTCTACAACTTCTGACCAGCAGTTCTGAGTTAGGACCAGTCATGTAGCATTCCCTCCATGTTTGATTCCCTTTTATTCTCCCTTTTAGTCGGTCAATCATCAATCTCACATACTCAGATACACTACATTACATATCCCGTGGTTAATATACAGGCAAGTACACAGATCATTTAGGCTCTATCAAGCAAGATAGAATGTTAAGGGTTTTCTTTTGAGGGTGAGGTTGGGTTTACATCTGTATTATAAAGTTGAGGGGCTGGGGCTGTGGCTCAGTGGTAGAGCGTTTGCCTAGCATATGGGGGCACTGGGTTTGATTCCCGAACCACATAAAAATAAGTAAAATAAAGGTATTGTGTCCATCTACAACTAAAAAAAAATTAAAAATAAATAAATAAAGTTGAGACACGGTGAAGAGACTCCCTGAAGAAGTGGTAGATGAAAGGAAGAAAAAGATCGAGAAGCAGTGTGGCTTCTGGAGGGCAAGGGATAATTAGAGACTATAAGTATCTGTGAGAGTGCTTCTTACTTGTTCCTAGCTAATTGTGTCCTCTAACAGGGTCCTCATGAGCTACCCTAGTCAGAATGTCATTGTCTAAGGAACATTGAATATCCCAGATATATCCAGGCAGCAAATGATGTACACTAGGAGAAATGTGATCCTGCTCATTGTCTTTTTCCTGAAAAGTATTTTGTTGGACAGATTTCAAATCCTCACATCAACACCCAGAGAGCACAATGAGGACCACTTGAGGAAGCCAAGGAAGCTGGTATGTTGGGTAACTCCAGGCAGCAGGCATGTCTGCATGTTTGAATAGCAGTTTCTCTAGCACTGTTGTAGATCATTCACAAGAATAATCTGGGTTAAAAAATGACTGGTGTTCTAAAGAGGGCAAAGGAGGGCAGATACCTACAGCACCCCAGAAGAAAGCTGATTGGAAACCAGCTCTGTACTCAGACCCTTCATATGCTCTTCTGGAGAAGGTAAAGGGATGAAGACAGGGAGAGGCTTTGCTACTGAGTTCTGCTGGACCAGGGAAGCCATTTATCCAAGTCCATTGGAGGAACTGGCCAGCTTAGTCATGGCAGGCTGAGACCTAAGCAGGCACAGAAATCACAGGGACTTAGTAGAATATGCAAAATGTCCTAGGGAGGCTGATAATGTTTGCAGGGGCCAGCCATCCAAAGGGGCTCAAGTATAATTCAAATGGCAATCAACAAATTGGAGTCTTCCCAGCCATAAAGAATAGTGCCCAAACAAAACAAAAACTGGCAGGAGGAAATGTAGTTCTAAGAAGCCGCAGCTGTGGCAGAGGCTCTTGCCTGCTGGAAGTGGGAGTGGAGAGTAGGGGAAGGAAGACAGTGTGGACATGACTCCTGGAGGCGGAAGACACTTAAGGCCTAAAGGGGAATAGGAGTGAGAGCAAGCAGCATCTGAGCTCTTGCAGACCAGTTGCCCACAAAGGAGGTTGGTCTGAGAGGGGGTTGTGCAGAGTAACAGGATGACTTATCTGCCCTAGGGGTCATAGTCTGTGTTGTAGAGTAGATAAGGGAGTTGGGCCATCTACGGAGATGCTCTCAAGCAGCCTTAATAGGGTTGGCAATGGTCCTTAGCAGGTGATGGAACCAAGGACTCAATTCTCTTGGGAATTTTGCTTCCCTAATATTGGCTCCAGCCCCAGGCCTCCCCAGAAATTAAATCTTCTTAGTCTTTCTCTCTCTGGAGAGGCTGTTGGCTCTCAGGGACAACCCTGTGGAAGAATAGGATCCCTAGGAAGAGACCACTACCTTCATCAGTTACCATTCTCAACACAAGGCTTTGGAGAGGGCTCCGAACCATAATTGCCCAATCACAGACAAAGGACATGGGAACCACAGCCCCTCCCCGGTTAGTGAGATATAATGAGCCTGTTTTGGAAATGAAGATACTCACCATTTAATGAAGTGGACCCTCTTGTTTCCTTGAAGAACAACAAACCCAAAAGGAGTGAAGGCCAGAAATGCAGCATTTCCTGACACATCCTGCAACATAGAAAGACTTCTCATTGGGGTGACGCAGGCATAGAGGTGAAAGAGTGAGAAATACAGTTCTTCATAGGGAGGAAAGGTTACTACCTCACAGAAGGTTGCAGAGGCAAGAAGCAGGGCATCTGGAATCACTAGACTATGGTTAGAGTCCCAGCTTTGCCACTCACCAGCTTACTGAGCCTGTTGCCCTTATCTGGAGGCACCAACTTAGAATGTTATGAACTACCAAAGAGAACCCCCAGGCATTGGTGATGAGATTGTGCAAGGGTGTACAATTGTTAAACACAGAGTTACCATAAGATCCAACAATTCTACTCCTTGGTACGTGCCTGAGAGAAATGAAAACATGTCCATACAGAAACTGTACCTGGATGTTAACAGTAGCACTATTCGTTATCATCCAACCAGCAGTAACAGTCCAATCCATTTTGCAGTGGAAAATGTCCACCAATTGATAGGTGAATAACCAAATGACATAGTATCATACATGGAATATTATTCAATAGTAGAAAGGAATGAAGAACCAATACATGCTACAATATGGGTGAACCTTGCAAACATCATGCCAAGTGAAAGAAGTGATCAAGTGTTGAATGATTCCATTTATATATAATGTCCAGAATAGGCAAATCCATAGAGCCAAAAGGAAGATTAATGGTTTCCAGGGCCTGGGGAAAGAAGTAGGGCAGTGCCGGCTGATGGGTATGGGGTTTCTTTGTTGTGGGGGTCATGAAAATATTCTAAAATTAGACAGTGGTGATGGTTGCTTAAGTCTGAATAACTAAAAGCCACTAAACTACACACTTAAAAGGGTAGATCTTATATGAATTATATATCAAAAAGCTGTTATTAAAGAGAAGCAGTTATCATCAACATGATGGTCCTATGACACTGGGCTCCCTCAGGAAAGTTTAGCTGAAGATAAGCAGTAATTGGCTGAGTAGAACAGTTGCCACCAGCCCTGAGGCCTGAACCAACAGACAGGTTCTCCTGGTCACTGGTCCTCAGTTTGTAAATATCAGGCTTGGGTTTCTGCTGAGCAAGTGGGAAGAAGATGTAGCAGAAGGTGTTGATCATGGTTCCGTGAAGTGGAAAAATGAGCTCCATGAGGAAGGAGCTATCTGAAAGATTATAGGGCACTGAGTGAAGTGGCACAATCCTGTAATCCCAGCGGCTCAGGAGGCTGAGGCAGGAGGATCGTGAGTTCAAAGCCAGCCTCAGTAAAAGCGAAGTGCTAAGCAACTCAGTTAGACCCTGTCTCTAAATAAAATACAAAATAGGGCTGGGATGTGGCTCAGTGGTTGAGTGCTCCTGAGTTCAATCCCTGGCACCCCCCATCCCCCCCAAAAAAAAGGTTTTGGGGCTTCTTTTGTGACAAAGTTCAGGTAAGAATCTACTGTCAGGCTGTGTGGTGATGACAGAAAACTGTGTGGTGATGACCAGAAAACTAAGCAATGAAACTGGCCAAACATGCCAGAAGAATTTTCTGGCACAGCTCAGGTGATGCTATGGAGTCCATACACCTGGCAGGAGGCTTGTGAGTGGAAGCTGTGGCTGCTAGGCCAGATGAGCCTGAGGGTTGGCTCTCCTGATCCTTCGCCTGCAGAGTTTGCTACCCTGGCATAGATTTTCAGCCTGATCAGCCCTATGAACATAGGGGCCTCTGCAGGGTCTGATGAGCCTTGCCTCAAGGAAAACACAGGTTTGCCTCTTGGAGTCATGCAGGTTTGAGCCTCTGGGCCCAGAGAATAAACTAATTATACATTTCACAAACATTTCTGATTAATGTGTTGTTATCATTGTCCCTCTCTTTGGGTCAAGATCCAGGCACTTGGCTATAAGCGTGGTATCGTTTAACTCATGGGCATAGCAAAAAGTTTTTAAAAATAACTGGAATGATGGGGCTGCCATTGTGGTTCAGTGGTAGAGCGCTTGTCTTGCATGCATGAAGCACTGGGTTCTATTCTCAGCACCACATATAAATAAATAAAATAAGGTATTGTGCCCATTTACAACTAAAAAAAAAAAAGTAAAAAAACAAAACAAAACTGGAATGAAACACTGCATGGCCACAGGGCTGAATTTCCTCCTTCCTGTCATCAGTGCTTGGTGGTGGTTATTAATATCTGAGAACCAGGCACTGCACACAAACACTGTTCCTGCCAGGAGGCACCAGGGCTATCCTGGCTGACTTGGCAGAGATATGGACCAGAGCATAGTGGCCTCTTTGAAGAGAATGCCTGGGAGGCAGCCTGCCTCAGATGGAAGGTGGGTGCCAGGCTTTCTACTCCTTGTGCAAGCAGGATTCAGGGAAGTCCTAAAACTTAGAGACTCCAGGGTAGAGACCTTATTGTGAGGTTAAAAAAAAAAAATAGTTTCAAATTTTCTTTCTTGTGGAAAGAGCTTCAGTCTTGGTGTAGGACCCAAGCTCGGCTTATTGTTATTATTTTTTTCTGCTTATTATTTGCTCTGTAGCTTGCTTAACTTCTCCAAACCTCAGTTTTCCTCATTTGTAAAATGAGGACGATAATACCTATAGAAACACTAGCTTCTGATGTTAGGATGGAGGCCCAAATGCCTCACTGCTAGGAGGTGGCCAGTGGTGTTCTTGGAGAGGGATGAATTTGTTGTACTCATCATTAATCATTCACGAGTTGGGGTAGAACACACCATCCAACATGACCTGCATCCACTCAGCACCATGAAGGGTCACCAAGATGACCAGAAAAGGAATTTTGGAAATCAAAGTACAGATGGATATTGGAAATAGGAACATTGGTCCTCCTCTGCCCAGTCCCCACAGGTTCTACCTGCAGTTATATACAAAGCAGCCTTCTGCCAACAGCCAACCAAGAGGGTCTCCTGATAGAGTCAGGACCATGACACTCTTGGTTGTAGGGTCCCTGGGGTTATCCTGTCCCTTCTTTAGTCAGTCTTGGATGAAGCCTCTTATTCTTGAAAAACAATAGGAAATATGACTCCACATGCTCTTCCAGACACTAATAAATCATTTCTGAAAGAGCTAATGGTTGGGGGACCATAAGTCAGTCATGAAAAATCAGTTTCAAAATACTTAAACTTAGCTCCAAGAAACTAGAATGGAAAGAAAGAGGAGGTGGTAGCACCCTATAAGAGACTTGGTGGCACTTTATGACAGCTCAGAAATGGAATTCTTGGTGGAAACTTGCCATCTGAGTGGCTTTAGTCAAGTTCATCATTTCAGAAGTGAAATCTATCACCCTGTCCACAGCACAACCAAGAGGGGCCCACTCATGGTGGGAAAGTCACCTCACATCCTCTGAAGTCAGGAGCAACTTGTCAAGATGGAGGAAGGGTTTCTTATTTAGAGAGGGGGACAGGGGGCTGGATGATGAAAGTAATGATCCTATTTTAAGGTCAGAGAAACAGTACAATTTAATTTTTGTTATCTAATCTAGATCCTGCTGTAATTAATTTTCTCCTGGTCTATACAGAGCAGATATAAACTGGTAAAATTACATTAAAATTTTTTATAATGATTACAGAAATCTTTAAAAAAATTTTTTTTTAGTTATAGACACAATATCATTTTTTTTAAATTATTTTTACATGGTACTGAGAACTGAACCCAGAGCCTCTACCACTGAGCTACAACCCCAGCCCATGATTCTAGAAATCTTTATAGGTCTGTGTCTTATCAGAATTGATGGTGACTCATGCTTGGTGCCTAAACAAATGCCATATTGGCAGAACGAAGACCATGAACAGTAACAGCAAAAGCACTGCATTGAGACCAGATAACTCTGGGTTTGAGTCTCAGTATTGTCCTAACCAGTAACTTTAAGCATGTTAGTTAGTCCCTCAAAGGGAACTTCTTATCCCCCTCTTATTCCTTATTATCTGTACCTTCAAAGGCTCAGAGTTCTTATCTTAAAATAAGGACATATTCTTGGTAGTGATGTTGTAAAGATGTTATAATGCCAGTGGCTTGGGAGGCTAAGGCAAGAGGATCGCAAGTTCAAAGCCAGCCTCAGCAATTTAGTGAGATCTTGTTTCAAAATAAAAATAAAACAGGCTGGGAATGTGGCTTAGCAGTTAAGCATCCCTGGGTTCAATCCCTGGTTTAAAAAAAGAAAAAAGGTTGAGATAATGTATGAAATGACCTAGCACATGCAGAGTTTCAATAAATGGCACTTTTGAGACATATATGATAAAAAGGTCAGGCAGAGGCTGGGTATCTGTGATGAGTCTAACTGCTACAGGAGACTCAAGGAAAACAACTAACCTTGGGGCCAGCTTGGATGGAACAAGAAGGTAGTTAAGGCTGGAGAGGCATCAGGGACAGGGAACATGTGCAACAATGGGCTTGGGCAGCTGGGGGCTTCTGCCAGGAGTGGGGAACTGAAAGTTGAGGCAGAAAGCTCGGGACAGGCTTGTACAAGTTTGGAGTTTGGGTCTTACTGCACACCTGCTAGCTAATGGAATGCTCTGGCTCTCCTAGACAGGGTTTATGGCTCCTCCTTCTGGTCCCAGGACCAGACAAGGACACTCTGAGCAAAAGGAAACCACCAGTGTGTACAGGACAAACAGCAGCTTCTTAATCTGTCCAGGAAAACAGAGCCCAGCTGAAGCGTTGTTCTGATTTCATTTAATTATCAAAATGATTCCTCTTCTTCTGTCCTCCCTAGGGCTGCATGCCCCAGATTCCCCGGGCCCAGTAATTGCCTCTCTGTTAATAGAAATCATCAGTATTTATTATACCAAGTGCACCAGCTTGTTTCAGCTCTCCTTGTAGCGACATTAAGGGAAGTACTTGGTAGCACATCACTAAAGTGACTCTACTTACTGGTAAGAGTAAAGGCTCCCAAACTGCTCTCCTTGCTCAGGAGGGCTGAGGAAACCATGGCTAGAGCCTAATGAGAGGAGCCAAGGGACCATGTGTGGGGTCTGCCTGCAGACCTGACATAGCCCCCGGTAAGCAGAGGCAAAGGACCCAGGAACAGGGAAGTCCAATGAGATGACCACCCCCACCTCCCCAAAGTAAGTGTATGGGGCATGTTTTCTGTTTTACATAGGGTACGTACGTGACCAGAGTGTGAATTCTTCCTCTGCTACTCAGGGCCTGGTGAACCTTGATGTCAACAGAACATCAGCCTTCTTGATTATAAAACCAGGAGTATAACATCCAGCCCCTTTTCCCCAAAGCTGGCTGAGGAATAAATTAGAAATGATGCAAAAGGACTTCACTGGGCCTGTGTTGGAAGGCGTGCCACATTCTGCTCTTTTCCTCCCTCCCTTGGTCCCTCCTCCTCCCTCCTCCTTTCCAGGAATTGATGCTGTGGAGGTGAGATGATAGGATATATAGGATTGGGTGCACAAAGGGTATGAATGCTGGGTTCTCCCTGCAGCCTCTTCAGCCTCTCTCTGCCCAATGTTGGACAAACTTATCAAAGTCAAGGCTGAGCCAGGAGACCCATATTTGTTGAGTGCATGTGGATTTGGGCTGGTAACCAGTCTGGCTGCCATTCTACATGATTTCCAGACCCTATGGACAATAGTGGAGAATCCCACCCACCTCTAGTTAGTTGTTGTGCTTGGGGTCACTGCCTGCCCACCTCTGTGCTGTAAGCCCAGCTCAGGGACCCCTTTCATGAGTGGCCTCAAATGGATTAGGCATGTTGGGCTCAAATTCAGACATGATCCCCACACCTTCTACTTAGCCATATCTATCTTTAAGCAGCTATGTCATTTCAGGTCCTGGAGTGACTCAGCAGCTCAGGGAGCACAGTTATTGAACATCTACTGTGTACTTAATCACAGATAAGAAAACTGAGGGTCAGAAGTCTCCAAAAGCCTCAGTAAGTAGGAGACAAGGACTGGAGCCTTGGGCCAGCTGCCCCCTGCCCCCCAACTCTCACTCCCATGGGGTGTCTGCTGAGAGTGTCTGAGCAGTTGATAGAGGGGTTTAAATTACCTCTGTTACACAGGAAACATTATTTGGGAAGCGTTGCTAATTTGTAAGTATTGGTATATCAATTCTTCGGTATAAACCGGCATGGATATGTTTTCTGACAGTATCGGCTCAAGAACACAGGGGCCAGATGGCAATTGACTGTGCTAGTGGATAGGCAGTGTGGGGTCTGGAAGACAAGCAGCATTTCAAAGTGCCAGAACGTTTTAAGATTCATATTAAATCCTAGGCAAGGATAATTCACCATCATTTCACTAGGGAGCCAAGGAAAACACTGTTCTGTCCCCATGTCACTGTGTCCCATAGTTTGTGCTGAATTGTGTCTTCCTTTCCCCCGGATTTATATGTGGGAGTCTTAACCCCCAGTACCTTAGAATGTAACCTTATTTGAGGACAGGATCTTGACAGAACTAATTAAGTTCAACTGAGGTCATTCGTGTAGACCCTATTCCAATTTAACTGGTATCCTTATAAGACAGGAGATTTTGGACATTTATGAACACAGGGCAGACTGTGTGAAGACACAGGGAAAAGACAGCCATTTACAAGCCAAGGAAAGAGGCCGGGAACAGATCCTCTGAGGCCCTCTGAAGGAGTCGACCCTGACAGCACCTAGATGTCAGGCTTCTAGCCTCCAGAGCCAAGACAATACATTTGTGTTGTTCAAGCTACCCGGTCTGATGCTCAGTTATCATGGCCTAGGAAGGGAACACGCTGCTCTTGAAACTTAGTTTCCTCTCACCTCTCAGGAAGATTGATGTTGTTCAGCTTCTAGCTGACACTATCTCCTTCAGATAAGTTGGAAAACTGTTTTTTGTTTGTTTTTTGTGATACTGGGGGTTGAACCCAGGAGCATTCTGTCACTGAGCTACAACCCCCAGCCCTTTTTATTTTTTATTTTGAGACAGGGTCTGGCTAAGTCGCAGAGACAGACCTCAAATCTGCGGTCTTCTTGCCTCAGTCTCCCAAGTGGCTGGAATTACAGGGGGCACTAACACACCTAGCCACAGCTGGTTTTACGGGCAGTGCTGTAACCTTTTTGGTATTGGAAAGGCAGGCAGAAATGTGGAGAAACTGAGGCAGAGAGTGAGAATTCAAAGCACCAGGGACAGGGGGATACAGTGGAGGGAGGCAGAGAGAGATGTCAGGAAGAGGCCACGGGTCTCTGCTGCTCTCAGCAGGGACTGGGGCTGCTGGTGATCATCTCCAAAATGCCAGGTACGTGTGAGTAATTACAGAGATTTCTCTGGGCGCAACTTCCCCAGCTGGTTCCCATCTCACCCTTACAGGCACATAATGGAATTAAATGTGACTCCACTGCAGTTCCTTCTGGTGACGTTCGTCACTACAGTCAATAAAACCCACTCTTAGAAAGAAACTAGATTACGGGTCAGGGAAGGGTGGGCAGTTGCTGAGTGCTTCTGATCACTCCCTGTGGGGGGCCTTCTACATTCCTCTTCTCTTCATTTCCACCAAATTACCCACTGCTGGCCAAGTAGGGCCCAGTTTTGGATTGTTATTTAAATGGACTTCGTTTCTGATGCTCTGACATTTATGTGGCACCACAGAATTATGCAGCATGGAATCCAGAGGAGTTTTCAACCTGAGACATCTTCTCTGGCATCTGTCACTGGAAGAGCCACTCCTGCACACATTGAAGGGGATAAGCACATGGTCCTAAGCATATGGTCCTTTGCTCCTGTCACCCTGTAGAGGAGGCACAGTCAGTGCGGTCTCCCACATGGGGAGTCTTACCTTACATGGGTGAGGATCCACCCCATAAGTCTCCAATGTCTGTGCTTTTCTTAAGAAGTTCAGTTCTGATGTTGCTGGTGTTTGACCACTGGAATAAAGAAAATGACATGATTTCACGGCTTCCTGTTCTCAGAGGTTCCTCTGATACAAAACTCTCTACAAGAAGTGCTCTGGGTGAGCTACATACCTCCAGTTTTCCATAGAGTATGCTCTCTCCTTGGTTCTAGATCAACTTCAGGGATTCAAGTCTAGGTGCCAAGCCCTTTGCCTGCCACAAAAGTATTTTTTCCTGTCTTGGGTTCACTGGCAGATAGATGTAACTTCAGAGTGAGACAGGCTACATAATAAATCACTGGGCTGAATGTGAACAATAGGGAGTGGTGGAGTCTGTGGCAAACTAGGGAGTACTCCCTGCATCTAATTAGTGCAGCTGCTCCTAAGTGCTGAGATTATAGGCACATGAGAGAGGTGCTAACTTTGTGGTATTTCACAATTTTGAACATTGTGTGTGTGGGGGAGCACATCTGTAGCTTCGATGTAGGATATAGGTTTCTCTATAATCTAGGAGATAGCACTGTGTTCCCCACACTCCACAACAGCTCTGCCTGTCCATAGGGTGGTACTATGAAAAGGAAATAAGCTGGAAAAGGAAGAAATCAGCAGTGGATCCCAGCCATCTTTGAAGAGCCCTTTGCATCACTCTCCTCCCAGCTGCCTCTTTTGCAGGTGTGTAGATAAGCTCACCACAGAACCAGGGGCATGATCACCATCAGGCTCGCACATGGGCGTAGAGCCCTGGAAGAGCAGATGGGCTTCTGCAGATGTGGGCTGGGCTTTGGTGTGAGGAAGGGTGGGCAGCATGATGTCAGCGATTCTGACCCCCTGGAGGGCAGGACTGAAAGTTGCTCATTTCTAAGTTTATCACTGGCCAAGTAACATGGCAGGAAAGGAAGACATGTCCACCCAAGTGAGAAAGAGGCTAGACTCCCTCCAGAGTCCCTCTGAAGAGGCCTCGCTCAATACCTTTATGTGCCAGCCTCTGTGCTACTTGCTGGAAAATAGACAGAAATAAAGCACATGCCTGGGCCCTCATGAATTCACATCAGAGTTGAAGGGAGCAGACACATTTTTACACTATGAAGGTGAGGCTGAACCTGTGTCAGTAGGTATTAGTGTGAAGGTATTAGTGTGAACTTACATCTATCTGCCAGTGAACCCAAGACAGGAAAAAATACTTTTGTGGCAGGCAAAGGGCTTGGCACCAGAGGTGGCCAGAGCATCACTGTGCCTTCCAAGAAGCATCCTCATTCCCTGTGTACAGGGTGGTGGGCAGTGTGGGCTCCATTCACCCTGGATTGGCCAAAATACCAGGGCCCTCAAAGCTGGCATCATTTCTTGGGGGAAACTCCTGCCTTGAACAAGGTTTGTGGAGTACTCTCCCCTCTATTACTCTGACCTCTATGACTCTCTGGGCAGCTCTTGCTGGACATCCCAAATATATGAATGAGACCTCACACAGGTCTGTTTTATCTGACCTTACCACAAGGGGTCACTATTTCCCCAACACAGTGATGCGAGGAACCATGGGCCCCTGTACAGGGAGAGATGGAAACACCCAAGATCATAACCTTGATAGGTGTCTCTATTCCTCTGGAGTCTGGAATCTGGCTTGAAACCCACAATGGGAATAGGGACTGTTTACAAAGGCTCAGGAGGCTCCCAAGGCTCAGGAGGCTTTGGGTTACATTCATTGGTAATACCTTAGAGTGGAGAAGGTATGGTGTGGTGTGGGTGGGGGAAGAAAAGGAACTAGTTTTCATTTAATATTATCATTAAGAAACACCCCTTCTCCCCAGTACAGTTCTTCCTCAGAACAGTGAACACACAAACATTTTTAAAGATTTTTTTTAAAGTATGTAATGTGCTAAAACGGTGACATAACATTTTTAAAATATATATATTTTTAGTTGTATATGGACAGAATACCTTTATTTATTTTTTTATGTGGTGCTGAGGATCGAACCCAGTGCCTCACTCTATCACTGAGCTACAATTCCAGCCCAGTGACATAACATTTTGCTATTTTATGATATTCTATTGCATATACTGATTCTTTTCATAGTTATCAGTTTGGGTGATCCACTCCATCATGATACATTGAATGGAGCCCAAACACCCTATTCTTTCTCTTTAAAGTAAGTCTTTGTCACAGATCCTATTTCATGTGGGTAAAAGGATGGATTAATGCTTCTTTATGGAATTCTATAATTCTGGGCAAAGTAAGAGGCATTGAGCAAGACAAGACTCCATGTTTGAAACCACTTCTCCCCTGCATCCCTCTATGTGGGGTCAGGGGCTTCAAGCAGGATGTGTAGAGGAATTAGGCAGTGTTAAAAACACAGACCCCCAGATACCCCACTGTGTCTGTGAGTCAGAGGCCAGCCTGTGTGATCCATTTTCTGACCAGAAGCTACCTATCATGACACTGCCACAGACTGACATCAGAGTCATACTTTTTATTTATTTATTATTTTTAAAATAACCCAAGTCAACACCTTCTCTTTCTCTCTCCCTCTCTTTCTCCACAATACACGAGATAGATCCCAGGGCCTCAGGCATGCTACCACTATATCACACCCCTAGCCCTATCTTCTTTTCTTTTAAGATTTTCCCTTACTTTTCCACTGTTAATGCTTCTCTCTGTACTTCATTTATCTTAATGAAGCAAATACCTCCCAAAGCCTAATCCCTCTCCATTTCCCCAGCAACACAAAAGCAACTTTTTTTTTTTTTGCTTTTAAGCCTTGGCCTAAACCACTCTTCTTGGACAGTGAGCCCACAGAGTTGGGCTTGTGTTGTCAGTAGATCACTGACAATGCTACATCCCAGGGGCAGGAAGGGCAGGGAACATCACACACCTGAGTTCTGTCTTGTGAATCTCAGCAATTTTCTTTTCCAGCTTCTCTGAATGTTTAGGAAAAAACTGGAACTTGGAGCTGTAGCCTTCAGGGTGTTTCCCTGGGTCATAATCTCCAATCTCCGCTTTTAAAGGGAGGTAGAAGAATTGTGTGGAGACAGATAAATCATCACTTGCAAAGCAACAAGATATTAACACACACAGTAGCAGCCAAAACACACATCAGATTTACAAAGGCCAATGGGTCTCAAGCACAGCTGGGCAGAGGGCAGGTGCTTTAGGAGCATGTCCACCTTTGTTTTCCCGGTTGTACTCACTGAGTTGACATTCAAGTCTAAGCAGAGAGAAAGTAGAGCTAACCCTGTGTTCTGAGGTCACCCACAAGTAAATTTGCAATAAAAGAGCATAGGGCTGCACTATGGTCTTCACCATTCAGTCATGAGGTATGGGCCTGGGAGCAATGCTCTATAAGACAGCAGGAAATGGTGAGCTTGATCAGGAAGACAGAGTTCCTGGGCCTGAGATGGGTCAGAAATCTAAAGCTCATTTTGAGGATTTTAGCAGGGACAAAGCTAGTTGATGAGTGAGCCATGATCCACATTTAGAACTCAACCCTTATTCCAAATCAAATTTTTAAAACAGTAAAATTTCAATATTCACAGATGGCTAACCATGTGTCAGGCTATAAGAACCAGACAGTGTCATCAAGTTTAGAAGCACCAAATTCTAGGGCTGATTTCTCAATGTCCTGCTTTCTAAGGCAGTAATAAGTAATTTATTTTTATTTTATTTAGTTCTAAGGCTTTTTCTCAATGAGGGGCTTTCTCCTCTGGCCATGCACAGAGCAGTTCAAAGCTCTTGAGATCTCAGATCACAGAACTCTGGGAGGGCTGTGGACCCATAGTGCTTTCCGCAGCGCTCCAAGTCAGAATCCAGCTTTCTCTATGTGAAGTGCTCTGCAGAGAGCATTCTGGGTGTGACAAAAGGAAGGAGGAGGTTCCAGCTGCTTTGTGGATGTCCTCTCCTTCCACAGAAAGTCATGACTGCTTCAGATAAGAGAGGAGTAAATATTAGGAGGAAAACATGTCCTCCCTCCTCTCACAGCCAATATTGTTCTTGTGGCTTGGGCCTTTTCACTACAATTCTAACTCATGTAACCATGGTCCATTTTATGTTTTGAATATAGCCCTTGCTGCTCTGCCACTGCAACTTATTTTTAAAATGAACATGTTTCTTTCTTTTCCTCTCTCCCTTCTCCTCCCTAATCGCTCCCCTTTTTAACTCAAGGGAAACAGGATTATCTTTTTTTCCCTATCCTCAGCAGGGTTATCTGTCCTTGGACACACACCTACCACAGGAAAGAAGTAATTCAGACTTTGGGGATGGCACCAGCAGATCTCAGATATGATCATCTCCCAAATTAACAAGTGAATTACAACTTCTGACAGAACAGTGGAATGTAGTCTTTGAATCATCTCTGTAAAAACCCCAGCTCCCCTTGATGGGCAGAATCACAGCCTCTGGGACAGGAGTTCCCTGTGCTTTTCCTTTGCTAGCAAAGCAATAAACCTTCTTTTTCCTTTTTCTCAAAGCCATGTCCTCATTATTGGATTGGCACTGGAGACAAGGACCGAACTTTCAGTAACACTCACAGTTCCTTTCAAATTACTTGGGAATTTCTATTACTTAGCAAGAGACTAAAGGTTTCCCCTGTAGTTTGTTAGTGACCTTGAACCTTGGAATAATTTATTTTGATTTTATGTAGAAAGTACCAAATGGAAAACATCAATGTTGGACATCAAGTACTTCTTTGAAGAAAAAAAAATAGCAGAATTCAATATGATTCTCAGGGTAAAATTGAAGAAAAGACTAGAGCTTAAAATTACATTAGATCAGGCCAGGGTTTCTCTTTAAAAAGAAAAGGGTACCCTTTGAGTACCTCAAAATTAGCAAGCACTTGCTAGACTTTCCACTTAGCTGATTTTTAAAACAGGAGTCTGAGAAGTCAAAATGGCAATGGGCTGACTTTTATATTCTTAACACAGTTGTGATATTTTTCCTGCCAGAAGGACTTTAGTTTCTTATTGGAAAGCACTTTCCAGTTTCTCTTTATAAAGTTGCTTCTGAGAGTTCACGTATTTCCAATTAAGAGTTCAGATTCTTTGATGGAAACTTCATGATTTTAGTGTTGTGGTCCAAAATGATCCAGTTGTAATGACTTTCATTCTAAGGACTAAGAAGTGGCACTTGGGAATCCTCAACATTTCATGAAAGGATAAAGGGACATATGTGAAGAGTGCATGACTCTCCCACTGTTTTTGCCAAAAAAAAATAGCCAGTCTGGGCATCTGGGCATCAGCTGTGATGTGAGGCTCAACTCTTACTTATTAACACATCTTGGAAACATTTTCAATGTTGAGCAATCTGAACTGAAAGATCTCTATATAAAATAGATACCAGAATTCATAGACACTTCACACCTTAAGAGATTTGCATGAGAGGATACGAAAAAATTGATTTTGATTACTCTCCAGAGTCTCAATAACGTTATCAACCAAGGGCAAATCTCCTAGAGTCAGAAGGACTTATGGGGCTGGCAGTGAGACCTTAGGAATGGTGTAGGATTGAGTGCTCTCCGTGTTTTCTGGCTCTAGGGAACCTGCACAAAATCCTCCAACTTGGACTCTGTTTCAAGCTATGTACTGTCTAGATCCAAGAAGTAGTCATCTGTGGTAACTGAAATAATGTAATAAGGACTTAGCATGAAAAGCAAATTTATCCTGTCAGAAGTCATTACCTTGAAGGATATAAGCTGCTAACAAGGCAGCATCAGATGTTTTACAGAGGAGGCGGCCATGGTAGAGATCCCTTTTGATCTGTAGGAAGACTAAATACCTGGAGAGAAAACAGAGAGTGAACTAGAAAAGATTTCTTTGATTGCTTTAAAGACATAAATATGTAATATAAACCTATCAAAATTTTTGTCAGGACACTTTTACTACATTTTTAAAAAATCTCAAAACATACCATAGAAAAAAATGCATTTTTCATTTCCCTAGAGACTCCTTCAAACACTTTGCTTTGAATTGGTTTGAGGTTAAATTCAAAACAACCCGTCCACTTCCCTGGGCAGCTCAAAATATAAATGGCACTTACTGGTAAAAGCCCTGTTGCTCCATCTACCCCCAACCCCTGGCCCCAGTGCTGGGATTTGGAAGGAGCCAGCCTCATCATCCAGTAATGAAAATGAAAACCATGCCATTAGAGATGGACACACTGGGCCTCCTTGTGCCTTTGGAATCGAGTAGACCGGTGGGTGAAGGGACTAACTCAAGAGTTGGGCCTTGGTTTGTTGACAGAATCTGTCCATATGTGGAAACAGCTCATGATTATTGGGACAGGTAAACCAGACCTCTCCAAATACGAATAAATTATAAGAAGAGGAACTGGTGAAGGAAGCATGAAAATCAAACAGAAACCTGTGGCCAACATCTCTTCAAATATATAACCGGGCCTTGGTGGAGGCAGAATAACAAGAACAGGAGCTAATAATGGTAACTGATACATGCTGAGCACTCACTGTCTGCAGGTCCAGGTGTTAGGCACTTAATTAATTTTCTGGTACCAGGGATTGAACCCAGAGGTGCTTAACTACTGAGACACATCCCCAGTCCTTTTTTACTTACAGACAGGGTCTCCCTGAGTTAGACCTCACTAAATTGCTGAGACTGGCCTTGAATTCATGATCCTCCTGCCTCAGCCTCCAGAGCTGCTGGGATTACAGGCATGTGCCACCATGCTCAGCACATACTTTATATTTAATATCTCATTTAATTATTATATAACACTTTGAGACAGGCACTATTGCTAACCCCATTCTTCCAGATAACCTGAGGCATCAGTGTTTCTCTCATGGACACACAACTAAGTAACAAAGACAGAATTCTAATTTGGAGTTGCTGGACTCCTGAACTAGCTCATGTTTTACTGCCCTCCTTGAACTCTAACTGCTTTGTAGTTTCACAAGTAATGGAATGCACACTGTCACAGTGGAATGGAATTGATAACTTCACATTTTGAAATGCCTTTACAAGGGATGTGATCTTGGATGATCATAATCTTCCTAAGAAGAGCAAACCTGTGAGATTAGCAGGTCCGCCAAGCCCTCAAGTGGGTTACCTCTCATGGTGGCCCCTGGCCAGGGAGCCTCTGTGGTATTTTAAAAATACATGCTCAAATGATTTGATATTCCTCATTTCATAAGGTAGAGCTTAATTCTCCGCTTTTTGAGTGTGGATTGGACTTTATGACTCCCTTCTAGCAAAAGAACAAAACAGAAGGGAAAGGTCTGGCTTTTGAGACCGGTTCATGGACTCGTTTAGCTTCCTCCTCACACTTTTTCTTGGATCACTCATTTTGTCTGCCTAAGCTGCTGTACAGAAAGGCCCATGTGGTGAGCAACTGAGGCCTTTTGCCAAAAGCCAGCAAGGAACCGAGGCTTTCTGCCAACAGCCATGTGAGTGCACCATCTTGGAAGAGGATTCTCTAGCCCCAGTCAAGCCTTCAGATGACTGTAGTCCCTGCCAGGCTCATGACTGACCCTGGGCCAGAACCACCCAGCTAAGCCGCTCCTAAATTTCTGACCCACAGAAACTCAGATAATAAATGTTTGTTATTTTAGGCTAGGCTTTGTGGTACTCTTTTAGTTAGCCATAGATCACTGCAGCGTCCCTAGGGAAGTAATGGAAATGTAATGAAATTCCCTTAAAATTCCATCAGTCGGAACCAAAAGAAATTGGGCCTCCCTTAGACTATTGGAGGTTTCCATTGTTTCTGTTTTCAGACTGAAGAAGAAAATAATTCCATATTCTTTATCATGTAAAACTGCTCTTCAGGATATAGTTGCATATCAGCAATATCAGCATCACCTGGGAGCTTGTGGAGACTCAGACTATTAGGTCCGTCCTACACCAGCACTTTTTAACAAGATCCCCAGGTGATTGGTACGTAGATGAAAGCTTATGAAGCAGTGTCCTAAGAAAATTCTAAAGCATCCTCTTACCACATTGGGATGGACCATCTTCCTCAAACCAAAGGGAAGGTGAGAATGGTAGCTTGGACGTTAACAAGAACCTTTTTCCCTCCTCCTACCAAACCCACTCTGCCTGAGTTTGCCAAGAAAAACCGAAGGAAAAAAGAGTAATGCTGAGTGAATAATTAAGATGGATCTACCAAATCAAGCTTGTCTTCACTTTGCTTCCCACAGTGAAATGCCACACGGCGTGTGGGAGACAGCAAGCTAGCACTTCTCTGCCTCTCACTGTTCCAACTCCCACCTTCCCCAGGCTTTGGCAGGATGTGGATGCAAACCTTTTGCCCCTTACTCACTGATCACTCCCCAGGCCTGGATTCAACCACCAATCCTCCCATGCTGTTCTGCTCATCGGTGCCCAATACTCAGGGACAGAACATACTGGACTAAAGGAGATATTTAAAAACAAATCTGGGCAGGCAAAGGAACATCCATCCTCCTGCGGGGAGCTCTTCAGGGTCTGTGTGCAGGGGTGCGATGCTCCCTCACATTGAGAGCTGTGGTCTTGATGGGAGCTTGGCAGGATCTCAGGTCAACCAGAATGGAGACAAGTCTCTGCACCGTTGGGGCCAGGGGTGGTTCCTATTGACTTCTGGTGATAGGACAGCTGTAGGGAGTTCAAGGATAAAGCCTGGTGGCATTCTTCTTCTTCTCTTTTTTGGTACAAGGGATTGAATTCAGGGGCATTTGACCACTGAGCCACATCCCCAGCCCTTTTTTGTATTTTATTTAGACACAGGGTCTCACTGAGTTGCTTAGTACCTTGCTTTTTTCTGAGGCTGGCTTTGAACTCATGATCCTCCTGCCTCAGCCTCCTGAGCCACTGGGATCACAGGCGTGCCCAACCTGGCTCATGGCATTCTTAAGCAAGGGAGGGGAGAGGGAAGGGAGGGAAGGGGAAGGAGGGGCAAGTCCAAATCCTAAAGAAACAAACCACCTTCTTTAGAGGACAAGAAGAAATGAGCTCATGGAAGAATCCACGGATGGCTTCAAGAGACAGTGTGGCACAAGCCTGCCCCTTTCTTTTCTGCCACAGTGACAGGAAACAATGCACAAGGGAACAGAACTGAGACCTCACTCTTATGGAACGAACATTTCAGTGGGGGGAGACAGATAGCTATATGGTAATCAAGGTGATAATGATGAAGACCCACATTTACTGAGTGCATTCTGGGTGCCCCACACTGCACTGTTCTACATGCTCACCCCTATTTATTTATTTTTATTTTTTTTCTTCTTAGTTGTTGATAGATCTTTATTTTATTTATTTATATGTGGTGCTGAGAATCAAATCTAGTGCCTCACACATGCCAGGCAAGTGTGCTACTGCTGAGCCCCAGCCCCAGCCCTGCACACCCCTATTTATATCCAAATATACTTATGGTAACTTTTGAAATAAACATACACTTTTAGAGTTCTGTTGTTTTGAGAAAACAGGTGACTGATTAGAATGTTTGAAAAAAAATACACATTTGTACATATATATGAATGCATATATAAAGGATACATAAGCTTTAGATTATGATTTCCAACTGATTTTAATGCACCTGTATCAATTTCACTGAAATATTCACAGAATTGAAAACTTGGGACTTAATGAGCTAATCCTTAAAACACTTCTATGAGATAACTGCCATTCTTGTTCCCGTTTAATAGACGGGGGAAACTAAGTGCTCATGGATACTGTTGCTTGTCCTGTCTATAAATTAAGAATGATCCAGGATTTGAACCCAGGTCTTTATGATTTCTTAAACCAGGGGTTAGCAAATTATGGCTCACTGCCAGACTTTCCAATGAAATAACATTTTATTTGGATACAGACTTGCTCATTCATTTATGTATTGTCTGAGGCTACTTTCACACTACAATGACACAACTGAATAGCTGCAATGGAGAAGGTATGGCCCCCCCAAAACCAAAATACTTACTATCTGGCCCTTTATAGAAAAAGTTTGCCAATCCATCTTAGCCTAAGCTAGGCTCAAATGATGTTCACTGAAAGAATAATTGACCTAATGACTCCATTTGTTATGGTTTAGATATCAGGTGTCTGTCCCCAAAAAGCTCATGTATGAGATAATTCAAGAAAGTTTAGAGGTAAAATGTTTGGGTTATGAAAGCCTTAACCTAATCAGTGCATCGATCCCCTAATGGAGATTAAATGGATGGTGACCAAAGGTAAGTAGGGTTTGGCTGGGGGCAAGCCTTTGGGGTACATATATTTTGTACCAGTGAATGAAGTAGTGGCTCTCTCTCTGCTTCCTGGTGTGATGTCTTGAGCCATTTTCCTCATCATGACTTTCTGCCATGATGTTCTGCCTTACTTAGGGCCCTGAGGAGTGAGCCAGCCATCTATGGACTAAGACCTCTGAAACTGTGAATGCTAAATACACATTTTCTCCTCTAAAATTGTTCTTGTTAGTTCCTGTTGTCACAGTGGTAAAAAAACTGACTAAAATGCCATTGATGAATGTACACAGTCACTCACTGTATTAAGTCTTTCGAGCCCCTGGTGTGTGGCAGACACTTTGCTTCCCTGTAAGGTGGGGCTCCACTTGTACTCTGTTTCCTTCTATCACTTGATCTTTCCAAAGAGTTTATATACCTGCAGTCCCGGAGAAAGCTAAATCTGGTGCCTAATCCCCCATTTTATCAGTCTTCTCTCCAGCCTAGACAAGAAAATCTATTTATTACTTTTAAAAATGACAAAAGAAATTAATCAGGATTTGGAAACCAAATTTATCCTCTGGGAAGAATCCAAGACATGAATTGAAGTGCAGTTCTTCACTCCCTGCTTCATCCCCTTTTCTCAATCTGGCTTTATAGGAATGGCTGAGATGGCAGTGAAATTTAGGACCGACATTGCCAGGAAAAAAAAAAACACACTGACAGCTAAATTAGTTTGGCAGGAAGGTGGGATAAAGGGATCTAAGCCAGGAATGAATTATGGGTATTGAGTGAGGCTGGGGAAGGTATCTACTCTCTTAAGATCAGTAGGGACGTGAATGAGAAACACAGCTCATTCCATGGCCCTGCAGAATGCCCCAGGGAAGGGGTGACATGAACAACACAAATCAGGGCAAGGCACCCTGTGGTTCATGCCACTGTCAATGCTGGGAAAGAAGGCTGGTAAGGTGAAGAGAGGGGGAAATTGTCCAAGGTGGTTAGCACGCATGCATGCAGATGGGAGAGAAGCTCATAAACCTGCCAGTGTCCAGGTTTGCTGACTTGGTGAGAGGCCTGGCCATGGTCCCAATGCTGCACTTACATGGAGCATGTAATCAATCTAGCAGCAAACACATTGAGCTGTTGCTCGGAGAAAGGCTCACTGGGGGTATATCAAGAAGCAAAATACACTAGTATAGTAGTTAATCCTGCCAACAATCCTAAGAAGAATAGATATTATTAGCCCCATTTTATAAATGAGTTATCCAAAGGTCAGAGAAGTTAAATATCATGTCCGGGCCCAGTAGCCAAAAAAAATAACTTGTTGGACCTGAGCTCCCAGGTTTATTCTGCTTCTTGGGTAGGAGGGTCTGAACATTAATATGAGATAGTGACATTTGATTTGGAAAACTGTATTAAGAACTCCTCCTAAAGACCAGTAGAACCACATATTTTTGTCTTTCAATCAAGGAAAGCCATGTTACTCACTGACAGCTCACAGATTTGCGTTAGATCAATCCTTTTAGCCCCACTGTTGGTTCAGTGAAGTGGAGACCAGGTAATCTGATTTTGGTGTTAGGATGTGAGGAACTGGGCTTTCAACAAGAATATGTTAAGTTTGTTTGGGAAATGTGAACAGGCACACAGGGGTCTCCCCTGGCACCTTCAATGAGGGCTAGGGCTCAGAGTTGAAGTGGACTAGCACTTTAACAAAACTCCCCTCTGGTTAAGTTGTGAAACATAGTGGTTCTGCTCTCATTTACTGTCTGAAGCTACAGGGTTGCTTATTAATATGGATGGGGTTAGTTTTTTTTTTTTTTTTTTTTGTAGTTGTAGATGGACAGAATGCCTTTACTTTATTATTATTATTTTAAAAATTTTTATGTGGTGCTAAGGATCGAACCCAGTGCCTCTTGCATGCTAGCTCTACCACTGAGCTACAGCCCCAGCCCCTGGGGTTAGTTTTTAGACACAAGTGGGAGTCACCCCACTTTTATGAGCATAGGCAGAGCCTGCAGTTTCTATGCCCCACAGGGAGCATGGGGTTTGGTTCTAGCTACTACACACCTCACTATCCTCAGTGCTTTAAAGTAAGTGGGTGCACAGAAAGATCCACAAAGGATCTTTCTGACTCCATCAGAGGAAGATTCCCACAACCCATGCTGGGCGCATGTAAGAAGCCCCTTCCTTCCTTGTGCTACTTATTTTCTTTATACTGCTTCCTGTTCATTGTTCTTTTCTTTTCCATTTCCTGATTTCCTTTCTTAGGGAAACTTTTGCTCTTTTCTCTTTCCCTGGTCTTCTGTTTTGTTTGTTTTGGTTTTGTTTTTTGCACTGGGATTTGAACCGGGGCCTTACACATGCTAGGCAAGTGTTGAACCACTGAGTTGCATCCTCAGCCCTTTTTATTTTATGCTATTTTATTCTGAGACAGGTTTCTTGCAAATTGCCCAGGCTGGCCTTGAACTTGCAATGCTCCTGCTTCAGCCTCCAGAGCAGCTGGGATACGAGGTGTATGCCACCACACCTTTTGCTCTTTTCACCTGATGGAAAGCATGCTCTTCAGAATGGCAATGAAAATAAGTCTATATTATTCCTTTCTTTTTCCCTCTTTCTTTTCTTTGGGATTTTCCTAAGTAGTTTAGGATCCAGAAATAGATCTCCAAGTCTGTGCAGGACAAGCCATTGATATGACAGCAATAGCCTCATTCCTATCTTTGCCATCTCTAAGATTGCAGAGAAGGGATTTGAGCTGTTGGTGCCATCTCTTCCTCAGTTCTACAACTCCCTGGCATTACTCTTCGCCTATGGCCCCCACCAGCTATAGGTAACATCAAGATTTTGCTTATGTCGAAATAAGGACTCCCTGTTATAGAGAGCTCCTGAATCTTTGAGGTGAGAGAGGTGAGACTTTTAGTGTGAATTTGGCTCCGATGTACAAAGTCCTAGGGAAGCTCTGAAGCTCCTATTCACTCACCCTCTTGCAGGATGGTTGTGGGCACACAGGCTCTTTCTCATCCTTGAGTGGTGCTGGACGAGATAGAATTCATGTTATGTAGCTGTCTGCCTGCCTCAGAACATGATCCTCACAATAAAGAGTTTATCACGGACCTGTTCTAATGGCACACCAGAGTTTACACAGTTGGATTTAGAATCTTCCATATTTCCCAGCCTGTCTTTCAATATCAGGCCTTGGCTGTTCCTCCACTAGACTTTTGGAGTCTATCTTCCAAAATAAGAAGCAACCCAGCTTTCTCCAAAAACGTCTAAAGCAGCCACATCATAGGTACCAGAAAGATGCTTTTGATTATTTAGTTCCTCTAGACCCCTTCAGAGTGAGCAGGCAGAGATGAAGTATTCACATTTAAAGGAAGTTCATGCTGCTCTGGTTCCACTGAGGGTGAGCTAAGAAAGAATGTGGCAATGAAATACAGAAGTGGGTTCTTGTAGAAAGGGTTTCTTTCTAAATAGTTCCTTCATAAAGAGTTAGGAGTGTCCACATCAGAGGATCTGAGGTCACAGCCCTTTCTGGCAGGTCTCAGTAGCTGGGGGCAGTGTGTGCAGCCTCACCTTGTTATTTCTTCTTTCAGAGCAGCAGGGTCTGCGGGGTAAAATTTCACACGGAAGCACATGGTGAATGGAGGCTGGGCTGCAGAGAGAAAGGAATCCATTAGAGGAGACCCTCTCTCAGAACATGTCCCCCCAATGTGCTGAGGCTGCTGAACCTCCAGAAGAAAATCCTCAATTAGGGCCAGCTTTTACTCAGAGGAGGGGAAACTTATATATGTAGACTTCTGACATTTGGGAGGCGCGTCCACCCGCCCCAAGGGTGAGGCTTTAGTTTTTTTCATACAGAATACTTACATCTCAGCTGCTTCACAACCGACTTTGTAAACTCCAACCAATGCTGAAACAGAGAACGCAGGACATGAAAACCCTAATGAGAAGCAGTGTCAAGTGTAACTTGTTTTATCCAATTGAAATAACTAGACAGATTATAGCCTGGGGTAAAAGCTGTCCAAAAGCTTGTGAAATATAGGCTTGGAGAGTAAAGAGTGATATGATTTTCTGAAATAAGCGCCCCATGGAGCCAGCTGTGAGGCGGGGAATAGCTCCAGCTTTACATCCCATCTCTGGGCTTCCCTGCAAAGTCTGCCTTCTTTATAAAGCAGGGTGCCAATGTTCTGAGCCATGTTCCTGGCATGCCAGCAGGCATCAATGACCGTACATCTGTGTGGTGGGGACAAAGGCCCACCCGGCCTAAGCAGGGAAATGCTGCGCTCACTGGGTGTTGTGTGTTGGGTACTGAATTTGTTTTTGAGAGGAGTGGGGGGCAAAAGAGTGGGATAGAGGCTATTGGCAGCAACTCTAGAAAGTATTGACAAGAGGAAATTTCATAAATGGAGAGAAGTCAGAGATGGCTGGCATATATTTCCATTTTTGTTTGAATAACATAGATTGCCAAACCTTGTGTTAGAGAACACATACTCATGATTCCTTGGCATACGGGGATGTTTAAAGTCTAAGTTTCATAAGATAATTAACCACAACCAATGTGTAGAATTCTATCCTGTTCCCTGGGATGTTCATAGGATACAGTGGTGATACATTTTTACCCATGCTACTTATGTTTTGGGGAAGGAAGCAACAAGATCATTCTATATCTGTTTCTTAATTCTACATGGGTCCTTCATACAATTTATTATTGATATTTTTTGCTTTTATGCTAAGCAGGTAACTTTTCAATTTGCAGAGGGCTACAACTGCTATTATTTGGGTTTTGGTTGCCCATAAGTAGCTTATGGCCATAGATGTAGGCTCCAGGAGGGCAGGAAACTATCTTAATTACCACCTGTGCCTAGCACAGTGCTCAACACATAGCTGCTAAATGGACAAGGGGACTGGGTCCACGCTTTCCTTTTTTCTGGCTATTTCCCTTTAGTGTAATGTCTTGGCAGAGTCCTCCCTCTGGCAGGAAAGCGGCCAAGGCCATGCAGACGGTATCCTGGCCTCCCTCGATTCCCCGCTCTTACCTTCTGGGCTGGGCTGTGGGTCATGTAGTTAATGGACCCACTAAGAGCCAGTTCGTCCGTCAGCTCTACATGGATAATCTGGGCTGACATTCTGCTCTCTTGCTTCCTCTGATCTGAGTTCCCACGAGGCTGGCAACTCATTATAGCCACTCAATGTGGTTAAGAGGTCCTTCTCACATTACATGGCCCACCGTGGCTCCGCTTCGCAGGGAAGCAAAGGCAAGAGATGAAATTGTACAGAAACAACTGGGGTTCCAGGCTGTGCCTGTGAAGGCGGAGGAGGCCTGTCTGTTCAAAGCACACCGGAACTGTGTACAGTGAAGGAACGTAGCAAATGTCAGGGGCTCAGTAAACAGAACGCCCTAGCCATTAGACTGAGAGATTAAAAGAAATAAACAAAGGAAGATAGAAATTAAAAGGAAGGACTCTGAAAAGGCATTATCAGCAGAGGGCAGAAGGAGCTGAATGACAAAAAGGCAACTCCCCTTGGCAATAGCTGGAGAGAAGACTTTAGCTTGTGTGTAGTGAGAACTCAAGAAAAGACTGAGGCTGGAGGAAGTTAGGAAGGGCTGGGAAGGGAGTGGAAAGCTGTCACAGCCTGTCCAAGGGGTGTTAAGGGTCCAGTGGAGAACTCTGAGGATCCCAAGAATATGATAATGCCCAGAGTTGCTTTTTCAGCTGCCTGGTTAAATCTGGGTCCCAGAATCCCTAGCAAACTAATAATGTTAGGCTCTGGGAGAAAGGATCAGGAGAGGAGGAAAAGAAGATTCACAGAGGGAGGTTTCCTGCTGCATTTGAGTAAATGGGTCACAGTGATACAATCTTCAGACACTGGGACTTTGAAAGGGTGCACTGGAAAGTCAAAGGAAGGCAGAGGCTCTAGGTCTGAGTCAGAAACAATGGGGAAGGGGCATGAGGGCAGCTCCTTCAGGAGAGACAAGGAGAGTTCCAGACATATGGAGACTCCTACTGAGCAAGCAGTGATGTGGGGATGGACCCTAGCGCCAGGTTGTGACTACCTTTATACCCTGGGGAGCTGGGAGCTTACTTCCTTCACCTCCACTATGAATTGACGGAATAGGGTAACTTCTCTTTACCAGTCTGTTTGCCTAAGACCCTCGACGCCCTCTCAAGCCTCTGCCAGCACAGCACCCCCCACCCCCCAGTTGCAGAGTGTACTGCTTGCCACGGCTGCCAGGTGTGATTCCAGTGGGGCATCTGAGAAACCACACAGGCTCTGCATTCAGACAGGTCTGAGCTTGAGACTGGCTTTGCTATTTATCTTGGTTGGGGGTTACTTAACCTGTCAGATACTTCACTGACTCACCTGAAGAATGGGTATCATAATTACAAACACTGGTCCCACTAATCTTAAGGATTACATGAAATAACATATGTGCAGCTCTTAGCTTAGTGCCTGAGACAACTCAGTGTTCAGTGTTCATCAGCTGAAAGGGCCTGGTGTGTGTTCACAGCAGAGCCTGGCACACAGTAGGCATGTCATAAATGTTTAGTCCTCCTCTTTCCCATTTCCTTCTCTCTCTAGCTCTTCTACCTTTTAATCTTTACCACCTCCATGTATGTTCTGATTCTCCTCAAGTACATTCTAGTCTAACTAAAAAACAAACAAACAAACAAATAAATAAATCTACAGGACACATTTTGCCCTTTCTTTTAAAAAATATTTATTTTTTTTTAGTTGTAGGTTGACACAATACCTTTATTTTATTTTATTTTTTAATATGGTGCTGAGGATCAAACCCAATGCCTCACGTATGCTAGGTAACTGCTCCACCTCTGAGCTACAATGCCAGCCCACATTTTGCCCTTTTTGTTTCACACACTAGAACCTCTAGGAAATGAATAGATTTTAGGGTAATGGACCTTCCTTTTTAGGGACAGAAAGCTCGGACCAAACAAACACACACTAGATATAACAAAGCGGTCTACCATTTTATTGTGAATGGCTCCTACAGTAGGGTGAGGGACATGTAGCTTCCTAGTATCAACGTACTTTTTCTGGCCTTCTGCTTAGTCTAGAGCCAAGAAGCGTATTTATGTCATTGAGTGGAGCTTTTATAGAGTGAAGGGTTGACCTCACCACTACTTCCCAAACACTGATGCTGCTCAGAACTCTGGGGGCTGGGAGGAATGAAACACATCAGAGAGAAGCTGGGGCAGGGCTAGTCAAAGGAAAGGGACATGGTCCTTTAGATTCTTTCCTGAAGCTCATGTGTTTAGTACATAACCCTAGATGTAACCTGCAAGACAAAATGGTTCAGGGCATCAAAGAAAAACAGCACAACTTTGACATGGTGAGGGGCATATCCACTCAGTGTCATGACCCCCCCACAGTGTAGAGATCTGCCCCCTGAAGATGGTGGAGACAAACCCCATGTTTGAAGCTGAAGGAACTCCTGGACCCATAAAAGGAGGGCCCTCTGGTATTTGTGATACTGTTTTTTTGGAAAATGGCAGATAAACATGGGTGGTGAGAGGCTGGATGCTTCTGCATATTTTCCCACTTTAATGTGGATGTGAAGAGCACATCCCCACAGACAGCGAAGGGAGGATGAACGGAAATTATAGCAACTGCAGATATGGGCAAGATGGGCAGATGGAAGTGAGAGATAGGGCACTCTAAATCATTAACTCACTCATCCCTTCCTTCTTCAGAAAATGCTCCTTGAGCATCAACAACATTCCCGGCTCTGTGCTGGTTACATGGAAGACAGTGATGAGTAAGATAATCTAAGTCCATGCCCTTGGGGGAACTCACACATTTGCAGGGAACACAGGTAATTGCAGCAAGGTATAGTAAGTACTATGACAGGGCACAGGTCCAGAGAAGGCCCTTAATACAGAGCAGGGTTAGAGAAGACTTCCTGAGGAAGTGAGAGTCCACGGTAAGACCTTAAGTGTGAAATGGAGGTAGCCAGAAGGAAAGTGTGGAGTGCAGAGAAGTGAGGAAAAGGAGAAGCATTTTCCAGCAGCAGAGCTGCAAAGATGAAGGCTCTGGAAAGAAGGCATGGTGCGTCTGGAGAGCCACAGTATTGTCTGGCTTCACTACAGTAGGGAGGAGAAGGTCAGGGGAGGTGAAGCTGGAGATGAAGTAGAGGCTAAGGATAATGGGCTTGTTCCTGTATCTGTCTGGAGCATCACAGTCTTGTCAACGCCTGCTATCTGCAGAACTGCCTTTGTTACACAGAGCAGAGCTGGAACTGCAGGATGTGCAAGGTTCTGAAGGGTCCATGTCAGTCTCTCTGTCCTGCCGAATGGGGTTGACGTGGTGCCTCAGTGAGGCCCTGCCTAACCAGAATATCGAATTACAGTCCATTTACTAGAAAGGGGGCAGGAAAAGCCCACCCAGTGCACTTGGCCCTAAGACCATGACACTATCCCATCTGCTATGCCTCAAACCAGGCTACTTTGGGCAAATCACTTAAGCTCTTTAGGCTGCCATTTCTGCATGTGTAAAATGCCAGGCTTCTCTAGATGAGCCCTAGCTAAGGTGCTTCCAGGTCTAATGCTATGATTTAAAGCAATGGCATTCAAGTGCAGGGTCTGGCTGGTCCCTGACTCCCAAGGCTAAACTCTGAATATGAATAACAATTTAAGAATTCAGGCTTATTAACTGACCTTCTGCTCCCTTTGTGCTTTGAATTTTGACTTACCCGCTGCTTATCTGGGTCCACAAAGCGGATCCCAAAATAGTCTTTCTCAAGTAGGTTCAGGTGGTGGCAAAGAAGGTCAAATAGGTACTGGCCTTTGGCATCTCTCTGAAAAAAAAAAAAAAAAGCAAGCTCCATTGAGAAATGAGTGGTCTTCTTCAGCATGACTTTGTTTTTATAGTCATTAAAAACTGTTTATAGCTGTTGCATATGGAAATAAAGAGGGCACATGTTCACAATTGGGTCCTGCATTAGACATTCTCTGGAATTCTGAGGCTTTCAGCACTTGGAAGGAGCCCAACAACCCCTCCTGCCCCCCATCCCCACCCTGTGTGCTCCCCCCTCCCCCTGCCCTCCCCCACTAAAATGTCAAAGAATTCGGCACAGAGTCAGTAAGCCAAGTTCCAATGTCTAATGCACAAATATCTCTTAAACTGGGAGGAACAGGCAACTTCAGCTTGGAAGAGTTAGTTTCGCTTCTACTTTAGTCTCCCTGTGTACCAGTTTCTAACCCCAGAAGCAACCCAACTTCTTGTGTATCTTTTATGTGATATTTTCTACATAGGCAAACCTATATATGTGGACATCTCCTCTTTTTTTTTTTTCAAACTTTTTCAAACTTTTTTTTTTTTTTTTTTTGGTACTGAGGATTGAACCCAGGGTGCTCAACCACTGATCCACATCCCAGCCATTTTTAATATTTTATTTAGAGACAGGGTCTTGCTGAGTTGCTAAGTGACTCGCTAAGTTGCTAAGCCTGGCTTTGAACTTGAAATCCTCCTGCCTTAGCCTCTCAAGTCACTGGATTTACAGGCATGTGCCACCACACCTGGCATCTTCACACTATTTTTTTTGCAGTGCTGGGGATAGAACCCAGGTCCTCACACATGCTAAGCAAGAGCTCTACCACTCAGCTACATTCCTAGTCCCTCTTTGCAGTAAATCATTATTATTATTATTTATTATGTTGACACTGGGGCACTTTACCACTGAACTACATCCCCAGTCCTTTTAAAAAATTTGTTTTAAGTTTCTCAGGGTCTTGCTAAGTTGCTGAGGCTGGCCTGGGACTTGAGATTCTCCTGTCTCAGCCTCCTCAGTCACTGGGATTATAGGCATGTGCCACCGTGCCTGGCTGCAGCACAATTTTATATTTTACTCTGTTTCTTGTTCTGTTTCCCCCCCCACCCCATTTAGGATATCTTGAAAATCCTTCTATAACAGTGCATACTAACATGCCTCAGACATTATCCAGTTCCACATTGATGGAATTTGTTTTAATCTATTACAAACAATGTGATAGTGAACATTCAGTGATCTTTAATTACACTCCTCACTTCTGTTTCACATTGCCAGGGTCTTTCCATTGCTCTCAGAATAAAGTCCTATCTCTGGTCATGGCCTGTAATGCCCTATGTAGCCTGGCTCCTGCCTTCTCTTTGAGCTCATCCCAAATCATTCTCCTTACTGCATTCTTGCTGTGGCCTGTTCCTGAACACACCAAGGCTTTTCTGCCTGTGTCTTTGTCTTCCCACTGCCTGGCATGCTCTTCCTATAGCTCTTCTTAGCCACTCTTATCCTTGAAGTCTCAGTTCAAAAGCCCCTTCTGCAGAGAGGTCTTCCCCTAAAGGATGGCCTTTCTCTAGCTTTCCATCTCATTATTCTGTTTATGGTCTTCATAGCACTTATAATAGTCTGTAATTACCTTTTTGACTTGTTTACTTATTTGTTGTCTGCTCCTTTTTGAGACTAATTTTCATGAAAATGGGGCCTTTCCCCAGGTCAGCACAGGGCCTGATAGAAGGCAGGAGGAGGTCTTCAATGGTTATTTGTTGAATAAATTATTGAATGAATAGCAGGTAGAAGGTTGGCTACAAGGTTTTACAAAACGTTAAGATGTTAGGTTGTTTATAACCCATAACTTCTACTTCAGAGACCTGCCTGAGTATCTAGGATGACTGGAAGAATGACTTGCAGGGAACTGTCAGAACATCTGAAGGCCTGCAAATCATCCATCTCTAGGCCTGTCCCCCATGACCTCTGTAGTTCCGCTGACTCACTCTGGCCTGTCCATGTCTAACTTTGTATCCAAATTGAGGCCGTCTTATAAGATCCAAAGATCTCACCTGTACCAAGGTGAGATTTATATGTGTACCAGGGCCGTGGTACAGAAGGATCTGGCCTGGTTCCAAGAAACAGGTCTAAAGACATGCCTGTTCATGAAAGGTTTACACCTTCCCTCAGCCTCTTCTGCTGGCTCACCCTACACTATTGAAGGAGAACTAGGGCAGGATACCAAACCTCTCACAAATATCTTAAGAAGCTTATCTTTGCAGGGATGGAAGGATGAGTGGTAGACAGCTCAGCTAAAGGAGGAGGGACCATGTGGGTGCCTCCCTCTCCTGCTGGCTTCACACTTCCTCTGTGTGTGTGGGGGGGGCGGTGGTACCAGGGATTGAACCCAGAGGTACTTAATCACTGAGTTACACCCCCAGCCCTTTTTTGTTTTATTTAGAGACAGTTACACCCCCAGCCCTATTTTGTTTTATTTATTTAGAGTTGCTTAAGGCCTCACTAAATTGCTGAGGCTGGCTTTGAGCTAGTGATCCTCCTGCCTTAGCTTCCAGAGCTGCTGGGATTAGAGGTGTGCATCACCACCCCTGGCTCCCCTCTCTACTTCTGAAGTAGTGGTCCCATTTCCATACCCTTTGGTTTCCCACAAGAAAGAGCTACTCTCAGAGCAGAGATTAGGAATCACATCAGGACTCCCGGGTGTGGGCCACAAACTGGGTCTCACCACTTGCTCACTGATGCCTCAGAGCTTAAACTTGTGTTTAAGGCTCTCTGAGAGTGGAGGAAATATGTTCAACTCTGTCCCACGCAACACATCCTACACTATTATCTCTTTCAGAAAAACGGAAATGGAATTGTACAAAATGCATATTGTGATTATTTTCTTCTACAAATTTTACTTTGCACCAAGCTGGCTACTACATTTGGGATCAGCTAGCATGAATTTTAATGGCTGAAGGAGCTTGCTTCCATCCATACAGCAACCACATTATAGGAGCCTGGGAAATAGCCATGGGGAAACTGCTTCTGTCATGGAAATCACAAGGACTTTTAATAAGAATCCTGCCTTCCACAACTCATTCTCAGGGGCTGGCAGCTCAGATGTACTTGTAAGGCTCTCAGCTGCTTAAGAACCTTAGATTTAGTAGATCCAACTATAGAGTTTTCCCACTTCACAGGAAGAAAATGGAAGCATGACTTTTCTCTTGTAGGAATTAGGAAACAAGAACCTATTCCATTACATATTCCCTGTAGCTATAAAAAGGATCTTTCTCTGGTTATTTCTCAGCATCTGGTGGGTTCCCCTGGTGTGCTCCCCACCATGAGGTCATCATTCCCTCAGGTTCCCATCTGCCTGTGGTAGATGCATGGCTACGAGGCTGTTTTCGTAGACCCATAGAAAGAAGCATCTTCCTTTGCTGTTTCTCCAGGGATAGGGCTGGGTGAAGGGAGTGGGGATAGGAGGTAGAACAGAGCTGCTTCTGGCAGCCCATCTCCATGAAGTTCAAATTTCCAGCCTATACAAAGGCAGAATGACTCAGCACTGTGGAGATACTTTCTACAACATGCCCCTCCCTTGGGGTACTTAACGCCTGTGACTGGAGGGGTGGCCTGAGGTGGACTCTGGGTGGAGTCACTTGCAGCTGGAACATCAACAATAAGCCATTGGCATGAAAAATTTTCGGAATTCTACAACTTCCTGGTCTCAGGAGTCCCCTTGCACTTACAGATGCCAGCTGTGTTCTAAGAGACCCTCCCCATGGCCTCCTATCCCTAAGTTCAGGGGTTTCTGGAATATTCTGTGCAGCCAGTCTTCTCTTTTGGTAGGATGGCAAAGCCCAGGGACTTCTATCTTCTCTTCCCTTTGCCTATAGTTACCCTGGCACTATGGCTACACTGCACTTTGTGTGCTGAATGTTGAGCCATTGATTATACTGCAGAAACAGGCACTGGTACTGACAGGTGATTACTGTTTAGTCACAAAGTCAGAGCTCCATGCCTGAGAACGTTTATCTTCAGGACAAGTGAGCTGAGGCAGAGCACCCAAATCCTTATCCTCCAGTTAAACCTCAGAGCTTATTCTCCTCCCAAGACATTATTGGGTCAAAGTAACTTATATTAAGTACTCAGTTAAAAATAAATTTGAATTTTATGAACCACAACAATACCTACACATATTTGTAACAGTTCAGGTAAGAAAATCCATTTATTCTCTCCATATGATGCACAGAACAATCCCTGAAGCTTTTAGAATCATATTGCAACGGAGGCTGGGAGAATTCTTCTTGCTCTTCCCTGGAATGTGTGATTCTGGTTTTCTATGTTTTGCCTATTCTTGAGCGAAGGGACTGAGGCAGCAAGCAGCAAGCAAGTCTGAGTCAGTGACCTAAACTTTTCAAGGTTAATTGCATTTTCTGCCTCATAATAAATGCCTTTAAGCCAGAGAAGCTTTATTTTAACCCATCATGGATGGAGTCAGGCCCTGGCATGGTGAATCCTAATGAGGGGAGCCAACATGAAGAGAGCCCCCACTCATTAAGCTTCACCTTATCCAATCCCATCTACCTGTGAGGCACACATATTTTAAGTACCAACTAAGTGAGGCTTCGAGGGGACAAGAAGGATTACAGCTTCCTTCACCTTCAGCCACATGCTGTTAAATGGGAGCTGACTGAGGTTTCATGGGCCCCTGGAGAAGGCAGAGATAAAAGGGAGGGATTACAGAAAGTGGGCCCCTGCTGGCCAAAAGTACAAGAGGCCAGGGGTTAAAGAAGACCACATTAGCGCTGGGGTTATGGCTCAGCAGTAGAGCGCTCGTCTAGCATGTGCAGGGCCCTAGATTTGATCTTCAGCATCACATAAAAATAAATAAATAAAAAATAAAGGTATTGTGTTCAACTACAACTAAAAATAAAAATATTTAAAAAAAGAAGACCACATTAAGATAAGGGGGCTTAGAAGAGAGGCAAGAGCTGAAGTTGTCCTCTGAAGTCTGACAGGGAAAAAAGATTGGCACTCAGGGGCTGGGGATGTGGTTCAAGCGGTAGCGCGCTCGCCTGGCATGCGTGCAGCCTGGGTTCGATCCTCAGCACCACATACAAATAAAGATATTGTGTCCGCCGAAAACTAAAAAAAATATTAAAATTCTCTCTCTCTTAAAAAAAAAAAAAAGATTGGCACTCAGCCTCCATTCTGGCTTAAATTCATATTTAAATTTCTTGTAGGCCAAAGGCATCCTTGCTGTCCTTGTCAGAGCTTTCTAAGGGCACGTGTGTGTGCCAATGTCTGCCAGGTGAAGGAGCAGATGCTGTGTAAAAGCTCTTTAATGTCATAGAGGAATGGACACATCAGTTCATCTTCTCAGGGCCATGGCATGAGTGAGCAGAGCAGAAAAGTGTGACTGAATTACTGGGGCAGCTCTTACCTCCCCTGGTCCCACACTACCCCCAGCCCAGCTATCTGAGGCAGGGGGAGGATGAGGGGCACAAGTGCTAATTGCAGGGCGCCAGATTTCTAAACCTCAGCACCTTCCATGCTCACTTACATTTTCTTTGAAGGGAGGGAACCCCTGTGGGCTCCTGGCCCAGGAGCCCACTTTTTCTTGCTTAGTGGTAAACCAACAAAATCTGTCCAGGAGCTACTGAGGCTGCAGCTAGGAGAACAGCCAGCTCACTCTGGGAGACGGATCAGGAATCTCATTCCAGGGGGAAATACAGAGATGCCCACTTGAAGTCACACTGTCTTATGCAGCAGGCTGCCATGAATACAAAAGGGACACAGCTTAGCCCTGCCCAGGTGTTCTTCTGGGTCTGGTCTCAGAACTCGGCAGTCAGGCTGGGAAGGATGGGGCCCAAGCAGGCACTTGGTATCCAAACTGTAGCACCAGGAGGCTGCCATGGGAACAGATGACCATGTGACTCCCAGGAGAGCGGCCAAGTCCAGAGGGTGGGAAAGCAGAGTTCAGGGGGGAAACAGGATCCGTGTTCCTTAGCCATGGTTTTTATCTAATCTTTAATACATTCAGGAACTTCTTTGCCCCAATACCCCCCATTCCACATGCAAATTGAGAGAGCAGGGTGGTTTTCATGATCCTGCACTGACGCCTGAAGGGTCAGATGCCAGGTGCAATGCTGCAGGGAGCCCTCTTGGCAGACCTTACTTAGGTCAGAGAACTGGCTTAGATCACCACCACATGGTGTGGCACTCAAAGGATGTGCACGTGGGGTGGGGGAATCACATTCAATCTGGAACACAGAGGTCACTGTGTGCAAGTAAATGTCATGGGAAGGAGGACTAAGTGTTCTTTCAGCAGAGATGGCCCCAAACAGACCCAACAAGGGAAAATAAGACCCTCTGAGCAGAACCTCAAACCTGCAACTGTTACAGTTTGTAAGAGCAGGGCTAACAGGAGGGCCAGACTTATTGAGATATTAATGATGATCCTTCTAGAGCTACACCATCTTATTCCTACATGGGTTCTTTTTGTCTAGTGGTTTCTGGAAGAAAAGAAAAGAAAAACAGAGCTTGGCCTGAAGAAAATCAGTTTGTCCATCTTTCCCATGGCAAGGCCATTTTTACAAATAAGGGGACAGATTCTTAGAAGCATCACTACCACATCTTGCTACTGACCAAATAAATATGAGTTGTATTTTTCTGGCCAGTGAGAATATTTCAGAGGACTAGTAATATCAGAGCTGCAGAATTACTAGAAACTTAGCCAGGCTTGCTTGGGAAAAAACAAAAAGTCATTAGTTTGTGTGCAGTTCATACTCATATTCTCTCTCTCTCTCTCTCTCTCTCTCTCACACACACACACACACACACACACACACACACACACCTTCCCATACACCTATGCTTCTCATATAATACCGCTTCAGATTACTTTTAAAGAAAGTCAACTTCCCCTTGCCCTTAACCTAAGGACAGTTTGACAACTATTTTTTTAAGGTGTGGGGGGGAGGGGGGCAAATGCATGTTATCTGACAAATCTGGGAATTTCTGTGGATGCAGGGAGAGGCCTGGGTGGTCAGGGATTATGAGAACAGTCCATCTATACCTATTCCCTTAACCTCATCTCTCCCACAGAAAATGATTGACCAACACCAACATAAACGATGGATCCAGAGTGGACAAACCTCATAAATAGAAGAGATTGGGATTTCTGAATCCTAGTACAGTCTCATTTTCAAGTATCCTCCCCAGGACATTTGCATTCCCTAGAACTTGAGGTGGAGGTAGGGGAACAGAGTGGAAGTACACTAGAAAGGTAAAAGCCCTGAGAACAAAAGCTAGACTTGGTCAAGGCCCTGTTCAGTTGCTCCTCCTCTGTGATCTCAGACCAGTACTGAAATCTGTCTGAACTTCAGTTTCCTTATTTATAAAACAAGGCTAATACCACATCTCTAGAAGGAGTATTTTTGAGGTCCCAAATAAGAGACATAATGTACATAAGAACCCTGCAAATTTTTCCTACCATTTTCCCCTGCCTCCTATGACTCCTCTTCCTTCAGAATGAATGGACTTAAAACTCTATGAGGCTTCAGCAATGAGAATATGCCCTCAAGGTACAGAAGCCCACTTTCCCTGGATAAGAACTCTGGGGTAGATCCTGGCCAGCTTTTCACCTTGCAGTGTCCCCTCCCTTATAGGAATCTGACATCATTTTGGAAATCTTCCCTAAGTGGTTCTCAAAGCACAGATCTGCATCTTCTCTATACCCCAAGGCTATGTCTTCCAGACTTGGTCAGAGAAGAGTAGAAAATATAAAATACACACAATCAACCCAAACTCCTTTAGATGCCTGGCAGTTGTTCCTCCTTCTATAAAGAAAAAAGGCAGAACCTCTACTATGTTCCTGACATGCTCTGTGAGAAAGAGGAGTTGAATGAGGTTGAAGACCAGATACCATACAATTCCAGTAGACACTGTACCTTATAATGCCTTGGTTTTGACTAAATTAAAAAGAAAAATGTATCTGGCAAAAAAATTAACTCAGAGCCTTTTGGTGGAGGAGCAGGGGGTAGTACCAGGGATTAAACTCAGGGGCACTCAACTACAGAGCCACATCCCCAGCCATTTTTTTTTTTAATTAGAGACAGGGTCTCACTGAGTTGTTTAGCACCTTGCTGTTGCTGAGGCTGGCTTTGAACTTGTGATCCTCCTGCCTCAGCCTTCTGAGCTGCTGGAATTACAGGTGTGGGCTGTAAAGTCTGGAGACTACCGGGCAGTGGTGCCTGGCAACTCAGAACCTCTTAAGGAACATAACAGGTTCTCTCTGGTGTTAAAGCTACAGGAGCTGACTGTAGCACCAACCCCCTGCCCCCAACATTCTCAGGTGAATGGATGTACAACAGGATTAAGAAGGGTGAGTAGAGCCCAGGACTCGCTGATCAGAGTCTCAAGGTCACACACAGCTGCTGGCATCTTATGCTAGGACTAGATGGGTCAAGTCATTCTCGCTGCTTCTCTTGAGAAGGACAGCAGCACCTCCCTTGAAAGCCCCTCATAACAGCAGATAGAAAGAAATCAGTTAGGCTCCAGAACCTGTCTCTTGGTTTCTGGTCCCACTGGTGGTACAAGGTCAGGTTTATGAATATCTCCCCTTTCCAGCACTAAATGGAAACAACCTTACTGGACCAACAATACCCAGAGGCCCAAGAGAAAAGTGAGACAGCTGGGGCCATGAGCCAAACATGGGTGGAGAGATGGTTTACTGTACAAATGCTAAGGCCTGGGAAAGCAGGAGGACAGACCCCATATCTCTCAATTGTGGCTGTCCCAGTGGTGGAGGAGAAGAGGAAGAAGAGGAAAGACAGGAGGCAGACAGCTAGCTTGCTCTGAAGGTAGAGTTTCCAAACAGCCTGTTATACATTCCTTCACCTGGGGATGCCTGGAGGACAGTCTGATGTTATAGTTAAGTCCTGTAGCTTTGACTCTGGAAATAATCTGTTATTTTAAGAGAAGCTCTGAGTTAATTTACTAAAACACATTTTACCTGATACTTTTTTCTTTTTATTCTAATCAAAGTCAAAGCATTAAAAGGTATAGTGTCTATTGAATCATGTGTATTTCATCCTCTATTGTTACTTAACAGAACTGCTCCGTACTTAGAACCAGTGGTTCTCAAACTTGAGCCTGAATCAGAATCACTTGCCTCCAAGTGATTCTAGTTAAAACACAGATTTCCCAGCCCCCCACTGAGTGTCAGGTCCAGTGGATCTGGGGTGGGGCCTGAGACTTCTTGTTTCTAACAAATTCCCAGATAAGCCCGGTGTGGTGGTACATGCCTGTAATCCTAGCAGCTGGGGAGTTCAAAGCCAGCCCCAGCAAAAGCAAGGTGCTAAGCAATCCAGTGAGACCCTGTCTCTAAATAAAATACAAAATAGGGCTGGAAAGGTGGCTCAGTGGCCGAATGCCCCTAAATTCAATCCCTGGTACCCTCCCCACAAAAAGAAAAAAGAAAAATAAGCAAACAAATTCCTAGGTGATGCTGGTCTGGAGACTATTGGACTAGATCTACCCTTCTCCAGCATCTGTTGGTGACTAGTAGCTCTTGTAGCCAAGACTGCAGAGCTAAGTGGAAGAAGTGGATTTTTGAACTCTACCAGAGTCCAGCTCCATCTGCACAATTCTCACTTTCATTTAACTCCCATGTTTTCATGTACCAAGAGGACCAACTTCAGAGCATGAGTCTGTGAGTCAAATGCTATAGAGAAACTCTGCTCCTTCCTGCTAGGTTTTCAAATTCTGCCTTTTATGACAGTTGGCAGCTGCCCAATTCTGGATGCAAGGTTCAAGTCCCCAATTACCATTTATATTCATCGGCTAACTAGCTCAAAACTCGCTGCATGTTTGCTATGAATGAGATCACCAGAAAGTAATGCTAGCAGTTATCATCAACACTAATTCAGAGAAAGAGTCCCCTTCTCACCCCAGTTCTGCTGTCAGTGGCAGGAATCTATTCGAGAATGTTTCGTCTCCTGGTCTGTAGGCTCTGGTGTCTTGGAAGGAGGCTGAGTGCTGCCCTAGCCCTCTGCCTACTGCTGACTCCTGTCTGCACCTGCTTTCCTTAAGGCTTCTCAGTCAGACTTTTGCCTTGGTGTCATGACCAGCTCTCCCCTTCTCTCCCTTTTCCTGGAAAAGGATCCAGCCGCCCTCCATGGAGGGCTGGGGGAATATGCCCTGAACACATAGTTCTATGCCAGAAGACAAGTCCTCCATGTTCAGCATTGAGTAGGGAATTAGGGGCAGGAGGAAAATGATGTCAGAAAGGCAAGCAATCCATTGGGCAAGTCTTTTCTCTCTGTGCCTCAGTTTCCCACCTCTTAAATGGTCTTCTGTCACTTTACATGTGCAAAGTCTCTGATTCTGTTATTAGTTGACCAGAGTAATCATATTCCAGGTCTCTCTTCTCCTAAACAAAGTTGTTTTCTTTTGTCTGTTTGTTTGTTTGTTCTATTGTTTTGGTACTAGGGATTGAACCCGGGGATATTCAACCCCTAAGCCATATCCCCAGCCCTTTTTATTTTTTCTTTTAAAGCAGGGTCTTACTAGATTGCTTAAGGCCTCACTAAGTTGCTGAGCTGGCTTTGAACTTATGATCCTCTTGCCTCTGCCTCCTGAGCTGCTTGGGTCATAGGTGTGTGCCACCATGCTTGGCCTAAACAAAGATTTTAAAAAGTTTTTCCTTTTTTTGGTCGTTTTAAAAAAGGATAATCAGGTAGCTCTAACAAGGTAGATGTTTAAGGCATTTATCACTAGTTTAACTAATTGAAAAAATTCAGGGCCATTGCTCACAGTAAATGGGAAGAGTAACTAAAGAGAATTCATTCAATTCTAGAAGCTGCATCTAGCTGGCCTGAGACAGTGAATACCATGTGTAAAACTATTCTGCTACGATGAATTTGGTCATTTCACTTTGCATTGTGAGCGATGGAAAAGTTCTGTTAGATCCCCTGTGCATGCCTTCACCCTCACATGGTGAGGATCATTGCAGGAACTTCTCAGAGTAGATCCTGAGGCTATTACTATCCTCTGTCCTCCAAGCACTGCTTAGACTACAGTTGGCAGTGGGGACCCTGAATCATGGGAAGGCCTTAGGGGTAAAATGGCTGGGGTAAGAGTAGGGAATAAAGTTTTATTTGTATGATCCTGTATATAGGATAGGGAACTCTTCCAATGTCCAATTATGTAAGAAAGAAGAACTGACAGAGAAGGGTCTGATAAATGTCCCTTCTAATCTCATCCTGGCAGCATCCCAGACTTAACCAGAGGCACAGTCTCTGACCTTGGGCTGAGGTAGAAGCTGAGGGTGTGCTTTGAGATACATGCCCTGGTCCTTAAACTTGTTAGTTTCCTGTCATTCTCCCAGATGTTTCAGTGGCTGAGCAGCAACAGGTGTCTCTTGGTCTATAAATAATTCTTGGACTTGGAAACACATCTCTCATGTACTGGCAGAGAGGTGGGGATGACCTGGTGTGGTCTGGCCTTTGAAGTGTGATAGAAAGAAGCCAGACTTCTGGCCTCCTCTGTAAGAGTGACTGCTCATTTTGCATATTTTGGCAGTATTGTAAATGGAGGTGAGGCAGGAGCCTTGACCCAGCAGTTCCCCCAAGGTTCCTGGAACATCCCTGTCATCTGGGTGCCTCTATATCACAAGGCTACAATATGGAGACCAAGATTTACAGAGGCACACACAACACTGGTTGAGATGTCACCATTGAAAAAATCCTGTACGTCTGCTGCCCACTGAATATTGTTATGGTTTGGATATGAGGTATCTCCCAAAAGTTCATGTGTGAGATAATGCAAAAAGGTTTAGGGGTGAAATGATTGGGTTATGAGACCTTTAACCCAGTCAAGTGGATTCATCCCCTGATAGGGATTAACTGAGTAGTAACTCTAGGCAGGTAGGGTGTGGCTGAAAGAGGGGTTGTCCCTGGGGGCATGCCTTTTGGGTTCATATTTTGTCCTTGTTTTGCAGAGCTCTCTGCTTCCTGGGTGCCGTGTTCCCAGCTGCTTTCCTCCACCACACACTTCTGCCATGATGTTCTGCCTCACCTTGTGCCCAAGGAATGGAGGAGTGAGACATCTGAAATCGTGAGCCTCAAATAAGCTTTTCCTCCTAAATCATTCTTGACCCGTCTTTTGGTCACAGCAGCAGAAAAGCTGACTAAAGCAATTGTGTTGTTTGAAGGTTAAAAAAAATGAATGAAAACCACTGGGAAAAACACCAACTGTATTTACTAAGTGCTTTGGGCAAGGTACTACCTGAGTGACTTCAAGGTTTAGAGATACTGAAAAAGTGACCTGGGAAAAGTCATTTTCTCTCTGATCTCATGGTACTCTCTGTACCCCTTCACAATTCTACTGCCAACCTTCCCCTGTTCTTGTCCACTGTTGTCTGAGGTGGAAACTTGTGTGCAGTGTTTGCATTTGTGGTCCACAGCCTACTGCCTAGCACATGGTCATCAAGAAGAATTGGTTGATTAATTACTCAATGAGTATGACCAGGCTAATTGGCAACAGCTAGTCTTACTTGATGAGCTCCTTCCTCCTGGGTCTTCAATGTTTATTATCTGATGAAATCAGTGTAGGAAAGAATAGAAAAGGCCATTCCTGGAGATGGTGTCCCTGCCCAAATTAGAGTTCAATGAAACCCCAGAAGTTAATTTCAGGATTGGCCTGGTGGGTATAACCTTTGTCTAATTTGCTGATTTTAACAGCATAATATGTGTTTGGGAGGGGATGGGAAAAGGCTGAGTGAGACAGGGGGCTCCTGCCTAAATAACTTAAGTTCCCCAAAAGGTGTTTGCAAAGCTGCCCAGCTCCAAAATAACTGCATGTGCCACCAACACAGTCAAGGGAAAGTAAAACAGCTCTGTTTCCAGGAAGGTCTCTAACTGGGCCCTTGCCACTGGGAAGGAATTAAAAGCTCAATGCTGGAAAAGACTAATCATTACATTTGCTTAATTATATTGATGCGAACCTCATAGCCAAGTTCTTTTTAGGAAGTTAATGCTGAAGAACATTTCCCTGCGCCTGGGCTAATGTGGAAGAGGATTTAGAGTGTTTTTAAATTCTGGAAACAATCAAAGGCCTTTCTATGGGCAAATTCCACATGTCTCTAGGGGTTTACTTTTTCCCTTACAGTTTTTCTGATGCTTTTCCTGTCTTTCTAAAATGCCTCCTGGCACCTGGCCAAGGTGCCACAGTATCTTTGGTTTTTAGCATCTTGGGTCAATGTGTGATGAATTATAATCCAGGACTGGATACCTCTGCTAAGTTAATTGTTACAGGTTAGGTTCCTTTGGAAGTACACTCTGGAATAGAGTTTAGCATGCGGGATATTTGTTTAGAAGTGCTCTTGGGGTCAATATCCTTGGAAGGGAGGGAAGAAAAGTGGAGTGAGAGGTTGAGCTGCCACATAAGCTTATCACTAACTTGGCTGAACCATGGGGATTTCTGAAGCTGGGATGGTCCTTCAGAATTGCTTCAAGTTTAGTCAAGAAAGCCAGGCGTTTACACACTCACCTGAGCAGTCATTGAATAGAAACCACTGCCAACAGCACTCCTGGTGCTGTTGATCCTGGGGGGATCTGGGTGAAACATCAGATTCCATCACATCAGAAACCCAAAATCATAACTACCAGAGCCAACTGCTTGCAAAGCATTCTGCAAACATTAACTCTAAGGCTAAAAATTTCATAAGGAAGGTTTCTATGAACCCCATTTTATAAAGAGGAAGCCAAGACCTAGTGAAGTTAACAGACCTGCATAAGACTCCACAACTAATATGCGGGACTTAAATCCAGGCCTGCTTTGCTCCAAAGCACATATTCTTTCGAAATGCCCATCCTTTAATTTTGATGGGCTGTAGCTCCATTCTCCTCTGCAATTTTTAGATGGTTTTATAATTCTTTGACTCTCTCTCTCAATATTTATCTATGCACATATAAAACCCCTTGGCTGAATTTTTCTCTGAACTCATTGGATCTCTTAGACCTAGGCACTATTGGTCTTGTTCAATTGGAAAACCACTCCTGTTGGAAATAGGACAAATATTGGGTTTTTCCATGAGGACACACACAAAGAGAAATCTTAACAAGAGTTAAAAATCTAACAGGAGTAGTGCATAGGGCACAGTCTATAAACCCAGAGACTTGGGAGGCTGAGACAAAAGGATTGTAAGCTCAAGCACCCATGGGTTCAATCCCTAGTACAAAAACTAAACAAACAAGCAAAAAAACCTCAAAGCAAAACAAAACCCTAGCAGGAAACAAGTGATTTTCAACAATATTTGAAGAGTATGAGGTAAGAAACAAGAAGCATTTAAAACCAGATTACTTACATTTTTCTTTAGATTTTTTAAAAAAACTAGAACATTTTTATCTTCTAGAGATTAGATGTCAGCTGGTAACCAGTTCTAAATCCCCCTTGTCTAGGGAATTGATGAGGCAGATATACCGTAAGGCTATACACACCCTTCCTATATCCCCTGAAGGCCGTAATTAATCTTGTTCTTTCTTTGCATACTCCAGATCTCCCTAATCTTCAGCATGGCCTGGAAAGGTCAAAAGAAGTCATGAATTCAAGATAAGAAAGGTTGCTGCCTCAGCAAAAAGATGCATCATTGGATGCTCTGTGGACTTTCTCTTCTGGGGTAGGGTATTTTATATGTTTTTCTCTAGATGGAACCCAGGGGCACTCTACCACTGAGCTACACCCTCAACCCTTTTAATTTTTTAAAATTTTGAGACAGGGTCTTGCTAAGTTGCTTAGGGCCTCACTAAATTGCTAAGGCTAGCTTTGAACTTGTGATCCTCCTGCTTCAGGCTCCTGAGCTGATGGAATTACAGGCATGTACCACTGTGCCTGGCTCTGGGGTGCTCTTTTTGTCAAAGATGGATACTTAGAAAAGCATGTGGCATCAGACCATGTAAGATGCAGAATCAACTGAACAGGCTCTGGAGCTGCCTCCTCAGTGTATTCAAGTCCACATGCCAAGGAAGAATTCCCTTGAGGCCCTTACTTGTACCCATTCTTCTATCCCAGGGAGACTCTAGAGATGAGGAATGATGGGATGATTCCCTAAATTTTCCATTAACTGGAAAGTGAACCTTATTTTTGGACATGGGGAGAATCTCAAATTATAATGGGAGGGTGTAACAGCAGTAAATTTATCTTGTAAATACAAGGTACAAAGGTAGTTAGGTGAAAGCAAGACTGCCAGAAAGACCTCACAAAGGAAGTGATTTACAAATTGAGTCTGAGGGAGACACCAAAGCTTGAAGCTTGATGGCTCGGGAGCAGATGAGATGTAGAAGGAACAGGATGTTCAGAGCAGGAAGTGCTCTAGGAATTTCAACCAACTGCCCTGGTACAAAGAGGTCTATTGCAGGAGATCAGTACTGAGAGGTAGTCAGCCAGTTGGTGAAGGACCATGAGTGCCCTGAGGAATTTATTCTGTAGGCGAAGGTAGGGGTGAAAAGATTTTTAATAAGGAAAAATACTTGCATGTATTTCATGTGGGTGGAGGAGTACTGACAGACAGTGAGTAGATATGGGAGAACAAGTAAGAAATCATTGCCACAATCCAGGTGAGCTATGGGCAATAAGATAATGGTAATGAAGGTAAAAATATGTTGGATAAAGGAATATTTAAGGGGCAGAATAAAGTGTATTTAAGTGAACACCTAAAGAAAGGAGTAAAAGTAAATTAGGAGTGGAGGACAGTTTCCACAATTTAATTTCAGCAAGGAGGGTGGGTGAATTGGTTGAAAAGCTATCTTTAAATTGAGTGTTATCATTGATGACTTTGGTGAGTGGACCATTAATCCTTTTAAGGCTTTGACTACAGAATTAATTAAGAAAATAATTAAGGAATAATTAAGATTTCTTAGATCAAACTATTGATTTATTTTTAGAGCAGATTGTTTTGGCAAATCCTAGAATACATTTCCTTTTTGTAGGTACCAATATTGAAGTCAATTATCAAAGCATAGAATTCATGTTTGTATTAATAAGAGAATTATACTTTTCTTTCAAGCAAGTTTTAGATGCTCTTTTCTGAGATTCCATAGCATTCTGGGCATTCCTTCTCAATATGTTGAATCTGCCTCTCAATATGTTGCAATTATGCACTAACTTGCCATGGAGGGTTGATGGGTGGGCCAAGGATCTTGTCTTATTCTCACTGGTACACTTGATACCTGAAACACAATAGGTACTCAAGAAATGAATCTTGCCTGGCATGGTAGCACATACCTATAATTCCAGTGGCTTGGGAGGCTGAAGCAGGAGGATTGCAAGTTCAAAGCCAGTCTCAACAATGTAGCAAGGCCCTAATCAATGATGTGAGACATAATAAAGAGTAAAAAGGGCTGGGGATGTGGCTCAGTGGTTAAGTGCCCCTGGGTTCAATCCCTAGTACCAGAGAGAGAGAGAGAGAGAGAGAGAGAGAGAGAAGAAATGAATCTAAATGAATCTGAATTGAATCGAAGCTGCAAAAATAAAAGTCATTAGTCAGGTGCGATGGTGCATGCCTGTAATCCCAGTGGCTCGGGAGGCTAAGGCAGGATCTTGAGTTCAAAGCCAGCTTCAGCAAAAGAAGTGAGGTGCTAAGCAATTCAGTGAGACCCTGTCTTTAAATAAAATATAAATTAGGGCTGTGGATGGGGATGTGGCTCAGGAGTTGAGTGCCCTTGAGTTCAACCTGGTATGCTCCCTCCCTCCAAAAAAGTCATGTCTAACAGATACAATTTGAAGTGCTCTTTATCTAGAATGGCCTACAGAACTGAAACTAATTCCACACAGAAAACTAAGGAGTTGCTCCTGTTAACTCAGCCCAGTCTTAACAGTAACATTAAGTCTTATGTATTGGTGATCATTTTTACACCAAATAGTCAATTCCAGATCTGAAATACAATACATCTGGAGTTAGCCCATCATCAGGAACTTTGGAGGCAGTGTTTTCTCACCTCTAAAATTCTTTTTTTGTTTGTCTTGTGGCGCTGTGGATTGAATCCAGGGCATTGTGCACTCGAGGCAAGCACTCTATGAACTGAGCTATATTCCCAGCTCCTTCACCTCTAAGATTTTTATTCAAGAATTATATTAAGAGAATTACTGGCACTCATATATATTGTCAAATTAGCCTCGCCAGCTATAAAATGTTTTCTCTTTTAAGCTGAATTCCAGAAGCTTCATTTGCATTTTCTCTAACTAAGGGATATTGTCAGAAAAAGCTGGGCTTGCAGGTATAGGGGTGGAGGGAGTGAATGTTTCATTTTTGGTTCTTCTGAGTTGAATTAAATATTTTAAGTTAATAATCTTTGACTTGTTATTAGGGGATGTGTAAATATGCTTTTTTTTTTCTTTTACAGATTATGGTTGCTAGGAATTCATGATTTAAGAATTGTGAAGGTCAAGAATGTGAAATTTTAACTAATACCTGAAACGATAGCCTTGAAGATAAGAGTCCCTCAGACATCTGTGCACTCCTTCTTTTGGAGCAAGCTAGTGCAAGGGCTACTGCTGAGAGGCAGGCAGCTTAGCTGCAGCAGTCTGGAACTCATTAATGAGTTTCAACACTTGCTCTTCAGTGTCTACAAGGCTCTGGCAATCTAAATTTAGGTCTACTTAATGGAATGGCTTTGCTTTAAAAAAATCTTCTTCCCCAAAATGCATTTAATCTTACACATTTGGAACAATGAAACTGTGTGTCTGTGATCGTTTTTTACCAAGGAGAGACAGGAAGAAGGACAGAGTTACTTAGTGATGACTTAATTTTAAATGTTTTACAATGACATAAAATACTTGTGACTTTCAATGACAATTTATAAAAATCAAAATATGAATGGGTCATGAATAATTAGGTGTTAATAATAACAATATACTTTTGTGAACAACGGTGTTTCATAAAATAGAGTTAAATATTAGGGATTAGGCAGATGCAGAACTTTAAGACCATGAATATTTCACATTATTTTTAATTTCCTGCTGTACTGGGCAGATTAGTATCTCCACAAATTCATGTGTACCCAAAACCTAAGAATATGATCTTCTATTTTTTTTTTTTTTTTTTGGTACCAGGGATTGAACCCAGGGACGCTTAACTACTGAGCTATATCTCCAGAACCCCCCTTTTTTAAACATTAAAAAATTTTTTTTAGTTGTAGATGGACACAATATCTATATTTTATTTATTTATGTGGTGCTGAGAATCAAACCCAGTGCCCCACACATGCGAGGCAAGTGCTGTACCACCGAACCACAACCTCTGCAGCCCTTTTTATTTTTTATTTATTTATTTTTTAGTCATTCAAAATTTTAATGCATGCCGTGAGAAATTAACTTTTAAATCAACTGAATTTTAAGGAAAATGAAACAGGAAATAAATTAGACCCCATGTTAAAACAGGAGGTCAGCTAACATCCAAACTTAAGGATGTAATGGGCACAGCCAGCCATCAATTCTACAGTTTTCTTCTAAAGGCTGAAGTCTTTTAAACAGAACTTTGCTATGAGTAGTCCAGAGATCAACAGCTTTTGGAAATGTTTAACAGGGATGGTGATCAAGGACTCGTTTCCTTGGTGCTGCTTTGATGATGTTGTTCACTGCAGAATCACCTCTGCTGCTTTAGCTGCATTCAGAAATATGGAATGCTTCACGTATTTGCATGTCATCCTTGCACAGGGGCCATGCTAATATTCTCTGTATCGTTCCAATTTTGGTATATGTGCTGCCGAAGTGAGCACTTATTTTTTATTTTGAGTCAGGGTCTGCTAAACTGCTTAGAGTCTTGCTAAGTTGCTGAGGCTGGCTTTGAACTTGTGATCCTCCTGCCTCAACCTCCTGAGTTTCTGGGATTACAGGTGTGTGCCACTGTGTCTGGCTAAAATGTTTTCTTATGTGGAAATGAGGTCTGTGCAGGTATCATCGGTAAGATGAGGTCACACTGGATTTGGCTAGGTCCACACACCATGCAGACACAGACACAGAAAGAAGAAACACAGTGGTGTGAAGACAGAGGCAGAGACCAAGGAATGGCAAGGACCAGCAGGTGCTAGGAAGAGGCAAGGAAGCATTTGTCCCTAGAACCCACAGAGGGAGCAGGGTCCTGCTGACACCCTGATTTCAAGTTCCCAGCCTTCAGCACTGTGAGATGGCAAGTTTCTGTCATTTCAAGCCACTTAGTTTGTGATAATTTTTTGTTAACGGCAGCCATAGAAAATGAATATACCTTTCTGGGAGGTGGCACACAACTGTGATCTCTGCTACTCGGAGGCCAAGGCAAGAGGATTCTAAGTTCATGGCCAGCCTGGGCAACTTAGTAAAGCCCTATCTCAAATAAAAAATATAAAGGAATGTAGCTTGGTGGTACAGCATCCATGGGTTCAATCCTCAGTACTGAAGGGGGTGGAGGGAGAAAGGAAGGAAGAAAGAAAATGAACACTCCATCTCCTCTACTTCTGGGAATACATCCTTTATGAAATCTTTCCTCAACAAATCTGGCCATTACAACCTCTCTTTCTACTCACAGCAAGCAGACTTCTTACACTGACTTGATTGATTGTTTCCTTATTTCTTCAATGCCACATCCCATTGGCCACTTCCCTTCCCACTCCCAAGCTGCCCTTCACTCACTGTTTTAGTCAACTCTGGCTTCTTGACATTCCCTTATCTCCCTAGTTCCCCACCTCTGTACCCTTGGTCATGCTACTCCTTCTGCCTGGAATAGTCTCTTCTGTCTCTACCTGAAAAATTCTAACCAGCCTTCAACACTTAGACCAAATGGTACTGATTCTATGAAACAGTCTTTTATTTCCTATCAGAATTAATTTTTCCCATATTTATGTTATTTAAAATATTTTTTAGTTACTGATGGACCTTTATTTTATTTATTTATATGAATTGCTGAAAATTGAACCCAGTGCCTCACATGTGATAGGTGAACACTCTACCACTGAGCTACAACTGCAGCCCTTATATATTGTTTTATAATTTACAATACCACATTTTGTTACTATGCTACTATTTGAACTCATAAGCTTAAGGACAAGGGCTATCTTATCTATTTATCTCAGGAGTTTCCAAGCATACATGTTGATTTTTCTTAATTGCTATGGCATAGTGAGACGTCCTATGCCAAATATTCTTTGGCATCAAATGAGACCTGTTACTGAATGTTTCATATGTGCATGTGTTAACCTCCCAGTGACATTTGAGCTCTTCAGCACACAGCTTGCACTAAGAAAGCATTAAATGAGCTCACTCTGAAATGACACCCTCAAAGAATGGAGCTCTTAAGGGCTTTTGGTTGACAAAGACAAAAGTCCCAAGAACTTAATGAAAATAATGTTTTTTCTAAAGTAAGTGTTCAATAAACCAATAATTAATTTTCTTGATTTTTATAATGAGATGCTACTTGGAAAAATATAAACATTATTCAAGTCTCAGTTATTTTAGGTGTAGTTGGGAATCAATGTCAAGTATGAATAGTTTAAAGGTCAGCCAGAGATTTGGGGCTCCTCTGTCTGCCCCTCCCCTTTCTTCCTCATGCTGCAGTTCTCCTGAATGCTGGCCTCTGCGGGTTTGACAGAAACTGATATCTGAAAGCTTTAGCTGCCTTATATGTTACCAGATAGGACACACCCTCAAGCTGAAAGCCATACATGACTGGGAAAGTCAGCCACTGCCATTCCTTTCTTGCAAGAGTAGACCCTACTTAAATTCTGCTTTTTATCATGCCTTAGTAGTGTTATATTTTGCCCAGTATTTACAGTTACCTGTGGAAAAGTTGGTTTAATAGGACGTACTTGGTTATTACAGAAAGCAGAAATTGCCTTCTTCAAAAAATATTTATTTTAAAAAAATATTTATTTTTTAGTTGTAGTTTTATTTATTTTTATGTGGTGCTGAGGATCGAACCCAGGGCCACGCGCATGCTAGGCCAGTGCTCTACCGCTGAACCACAACCCCAGCCCCTAAAGAGTTTGTCATTTTAAAAATAAAAATTGTTCCTTAATAGAAATAACTAGAAAGAGTATTAAAAGTCAAAGTCACAGACAGCTATAAGCAGAGGGGAACTGATTTAAACTACTGCTCAGAGGGCTTCAACTTAAATTTTAAAAACATGACATTACTTTTATCTGGTACATTAGAATGTCATTACAGATGAAGTAGGTACTGGGTCCCTGAGCTCACACACAAAAAAGTGAAGCATCATGGACACACAACCAGATGCCTCCCCACTCTGAACATACTGAATCCTCATGCAACCTGTGTGATGACTGTGTAGGGACAGGATCATGGGGACACGCTGCATAGTAGAACAAAACTTTCACCAGATTCTTTTAAAATATCTTTCCAAAGTCTTATTTCCTCTGACTGCCACCCCAATCTCTCTTCCTCCCAGGTCTCCCTCTTCCAGTCCTATCCAGTCTCCTTGCTCTCTTCTCTTTTCTTTTCTAAAGACAAAGTTCATAACTGCTCCAAATCTGCCAGCTGTATCCATCTCTGATCCTCATGACAAAGGCAGACTAGCCAAACAGTGCCAGTGCAGGAGCCAGCACTGTGATGTGGAGCATGATAGTAAACACTCACAATTTGATGGTTTTCTTCTGACATATTTATGTGCTCATATACATGTGGAAATAACCTAGGAAGGGAAGGCATGTGTTTCACTGTGGCATTCTGAGTTCCATGTGCAAAGTGCTTCATTTACACCCATGATTTCTAAGAGTTTCATTTTTCGGATGAAGAACCACTTTCAGTCTCTTTACACCTCTGGGGTATCTCTAACTTAGCAGTGTAAACTCAAAACATGAAAAACATGTCTTGGAGTCTTGGGGGAGGGAGGATTGGGTTGTGTTGTCAGGAGGGAAGTTCTAGGGTCTGGGCTGCTTGAGGGAAGGGATTTAGAGAGTCCCACTCAATAGGCAGGCTCCAGGGATGGAAGAGGTGCTGGTCTTCACCTTCCTCTCTTCCATCCCCCTTCTCCTTTTGAGGTGGTCTCATGGCTTCCAACTGTTCCTCAAACACTCCAAGCTCATTTTTAAAAATAGACACACTCTAAATAATGGCTCAGTTAATTTATTTCCTAACGTTAATTAAAGCAGACACTTTGGAAGTCTCATAGGCAATTTTAGTCTTAAAAACACTGGGTAACCCCTTTCAAATAGTAAACTACTTCTCTCAGTTTACCCATAAGCTAAAAAAGTACAAGCTTCTAAATTATCAAACATCTTGTCAATGTGGGGTGAACTGGTCCAAAAGAAAAGGAAACAACTGTCCCTACACCTATAAAAGACAATTTTTAAAGTTATAACTTAAATAGAATTTAATGAATATTGGTACATAAACAAGCTGTTTCATTGTACGATAGCCTTTAAGATCTGAATTTCCTAGCATAAAGGTCCTGAATAGCTCATTTTTAGCCAGTATCATACATTGGTCTGAAAGTATATGTAAGAATACTGGTTAGGAAACATATTTTTGGTAGATTACAAAAAGGCCATGCATGGCTACAAAAATTTCCATTTAAACTGTGTTTCAAACTCCATATATTTAGAAGCTATCATCACAATTTCAGTTGATAACTTTAAGTTAGGCAAAAATCAAGTTAAAACTGTCTTTCTATACACTTAAGTGTTTTAGAAAAAGTGATTTGCAAAAGAAAATCCATTTGAAATTCTAAATTTGATTTTTAAATGATTATGATTCCTGGTTTTAAGGCAGTTTCAAGGAATGGAAAGGCATGAGAAACAGAAGAAAGAAAAAGAAAGAAAGAAAGAGAGAGAGAGAGAGAGAAGAAGAAGAAGAAGGAGGAGGAGGAGGAGGAGGAGGGAGGGAGGGAGGGAGGGAGGGAGAGAAGGAGACAGGGGAAGGAGTGATTTACATCACTGACCAAGTTGGTGGCAGTCAGAAAAGCATAGGAACAAGAAACACCCCAGGGACAGCACAGCTGCTCATCAGGTCAGACAGAGAGTGCAGAGTCCGGGGAAAGCTTCAGTTTTCATAAATTCAATTCTGCTTACTAATGAGACAGAAGCAGCTGAGATGCATGAAAATTCACACATAACTCAAACCCTGCTATATTTCAAACTTCTACATTTAAAGTACTTTAAACTTTACCTTAGATGTTGGTAGAAACTAACTAGGTGGCCAGGCTGACAATTTTTAAATAGCTGTCTTTGGGATTATCCTCCCATAGGTGGAACGCTGAACAAGAGGGTAGGGAGGGAAGGAGAAAGAAAGCTGAGGCTGGCTGAGTGCTAACTACGAGTCAAGCACGGTGTCCTCGTGGCACATGTATTCTTCCACTACCACCACACACTTAGAAGACAGGTACCGTCATCACATCCATTATGCAGATGGGAAAACCAAAGCGCAGAGGTGGGCAATTTTCTCAGTAAGAGACTGTGCTAGGAATTGAACCCAAACAGTTTATGGAACTTGAGTATATAATCATTGTGTCACTGGCATTTTCCAAAATAACCCAAAACAACCAACTTGAGGAGATAAGGGGGGCTGAAGGTATACTGTACTCTCACACCTGGCTGCTGCCTGGGAAATCAGTTAAGATACAGCAGAAGCAGCCTTGAGTCTTCAGTGTTTGTCTTCGCCACTTACCATTATTTTTAGGCAAAAGAAACAAATAACGAGCCTACCTGAAGCCATCTTTCCTTCTAAATCCAAATATGAGGAAGTTAAAGAACTAAAAATCTATTCAGATTTTTTTGGGTTTTTTTTTGCATATTCATTCCATTATATAGAATTTCTACTAAATGTCAAATACTCCTTGAGGGGAAGATTTCAGTAATTTGGTGGTTGAATCATTTAGCGATTATAAGCCTAACTTCTAAAATGGTTTCCATAAAAATAAACCATTTTTCAAAGTATATATAAATACATACACATACTAATACTCTCTCTCTCTCTCTCTCTCTCTCTATATATATATATATCTTTAAGCCAAGTTCCCACTTTTTTTCAAGGTTCTAACTATAAGCAACCAGTTCTAAGAATTTTCAGAAAAGGACAGGCTTGTACAGTTCCTGTAACATCTCTCAGAGCAAAAGTCCTCATCCATTTTTCAGGCATGACTCATTTAAAAGTTTCAGATAATATGATGAATCACACACACATCTTCTAAGGACCCTGATGGGTTGCAAATGAGATGAAATGAAAATGACCCAAATGTTCAGAGTGAGCCACCTTAGTCTTTCTTTCCTATTTTCCATTTGTCCACAGATCATTAGGTTCAAATTTCATTTTTGTGAATCAAAATCAAGAACTTAGAGAATCTTTTTAGAGGATGCTTCTGTTTCATAGCCATGGAGGCCAAGAAAAGCAAGCAGGATAGAGGGCTCCTCTGGTCTGTAGGTAAAACCAGCAGGGAACTCAACAGGCCCACACACCACTCTGGTAGCCTATGTGGATGGCTGGGAAAGGCTGTGCCGGCCCCTAAGAGGCACCCCAACCCCCACAGCAGTTTGCAAGTCCTAAGTGATTGTGAGTCCCCTGCACAATGGAATGAACCTTCCCTCCCTTTGTAAATCAGTTTTAAGATCCTCCTCACTTTCTACCCAGGGATAAAATAATTCACACATACATCTGTTTCCTACTAGACTGTAAGCATCCATCAAGTAGGACCCACAACAAGTCTCTCTGGAACTCATAGGACCTTGCTTGGTTTATGCTAAAACAAAAAAGCAAAAAATAACCTGACTTAAACAAATGGTTCTGGGAATCCAGTCTCTGAAAATCATATGCAACTTAGTGGAAACTGCAGGACTGGACAGGCACCATCTGAGCCTCAGAATGTTCACTTATACAACACTGGAGTTGTCAGATCATTGTGCGCATGTCAATGGAGTTTTCTGTAAGTCTGCTTTGTGTACTCACCGGTGTCCCTAAGGTGAAGCAGTCCGATTAGGCAATGACTGTTTAAACACACATTAATCATGCATTAGGAGTCCTAAATTGAAGAGCACAATACTCAGGAAAACACCTTGGACACAAGGCATCCATTACAGACAGAAGTGATCTCTCACGTCCTGCTGTGTACATATTTGGAGAGTAAGTGCACTTCAGGGAGCTCCACTTGCTTAAAAGAAAAGAAAAGAAAAGATGAGAGAGGAAAAGAAGGCATTTGCATGCTCCATGGCTTGAGAGGAGCACTTGTCAGGCAGCTAGGAGCTCTGGAACTTGTACTGCTCATCATGATGGATGAGCTGCTCAATACAAGCATGCCTCAGTTTCTCCAAGGTTTCCTTCTTCTTTCTTGGTATGCAAGAATGCTAGGGGGCTGTCCTATACATGTGAGCAGGCTGAGGGAACTCAGCTCTCCTAGGGTTGGTGCAGCTTTGAAGAAAGCTATTCAGATCTCTGATGGGGCCATGAAAACTGGTTGTGTATGACAGAGGCCATGTAGGCTAGAAGTGCTTCTAGAAATGGAGAGTTTTGGTGGGTTAAGGCAGGAAGCAGAATGTGACCAAGGAGGGATATATGCCTCCTTTTATAAATCCTAAATCCATTGCCATTCTCCTTAAGAAAAAGGAGCAGAACCTACTCTGGGAAGAGCTTGGTTTCACATCTATTTAAAACATGCATTCACATAGATGAACACACATGTATAAACCACACTAGGATAAAAATTATGACAGTTTCTGTGGGGGAGATGATTCTGTATCCTCAGTTATGTCAAGCATGCTTGAACATATATACATACACACACAGTCATTCCTTTGGGCAGGGTTACATTAAGAGAGGTATCAGCTGATATCTTATATCTACTGTTTCACCCGAGGCTCCTAAATGACGCAGGCAGAGGTCATGCTCCTATTAGACAGATTCAAGTCCCTAGTGTGAGCTCAGCTTGGGACTTGGCATCCTGAGACAATGATGATAACTTCAACCACAGGGCACAGCTGGGACATCCTTACCAGTAACAGCAATCTCCAGATTCTCAAATGGTTTACTCCAGCTGCCTTGCTCAGCTGTTTTAACAAAAGAGAGAGAAGCTGGGTGTTTAACAGTTGAATGCTTCCCCCTCCATTGTTTTGGTATTTTTATTACAGGCAAAGTGACACTGACTTTTAACAACAGGGATTCAGACTCTTCAATATAATGTCCTTCATATAAACAGAGGTTGATTAATCTTGATTTCTGTCCTTTAAACACTGAATGAGCTCAGATAAAATCCAGGTGGGACAGTCTGAAGACCTACGGAGGAAAAGCACCTTACAAATGTATAGTGGCATGTGCTTGTTGTCCCAACTACTCAGGAGGCCAAGTTGGGAAAATTACTTGAGCCCAGGTGTTCAAGACCAGCCTGAGCAACACAGCCATATCCTATCTAGAAACAAAAATAAAAAAATAAAAAAAGTGTAGTGTTATGATTACATGTACCAGAATGCATAGACACAGGTGCAGTGGCATGTGCCTGTAACTCCAGCAACTCAGGAAGCTGAGACAGGAGGGCTGGGGTTGTGGCTCAGTGGTGGAGCACTTGCCTAGCATGTGTGAGGCACTGGGTTTGATTTTCAGCACCACACATAAATAAATGAATAAAACAGAGATCCAGCAGCATCTAACAAAAGAAATTAAAAAAAAAAAGGGTTGGTGATGTAGCTCAGTGATAGAGTGCCCTTGTGATCAATTCCTAGTACTGCCCACCCCACCCCCCCTTAAAAAAAAGAAAAAAGAAGAGGACTAGAAGAAAATAAGACTAAATGATAATAACATCAGTGTACTAAGGTGCTAAAGTTAGGTCAAGAGTATTTTTCTCTTAGTTTCTAAATGTTCCATGATGTAATATTTTTGTAATAAAAATATTTCATAAATAATTTATGATGCTCTTAAGCTTTAAATATTAAAGTTTGTGCTCTGGATAATTAAAAATGGATTGAATCCTCCACAAATGAGATGTGATAGGGTCTGTGAAAACACACCATCCACAGAAAATGGTCAGGGTGTATTAGGTATTTTGCCCTCAGTGCTTTTGAGGTTACAAGGTTGACAGGTCAGCAAACTATTTAGAATGTCTCTTATCTGTTGTGGGGAGAGATATTCAGTATAGCTAAATAGACTATTCAGGGGCTGGGGTTGTGGCTCAGTGGTAGAGCCCTTGCCTAGCATGTGTGAGGCACTGGGTTCGATCCTCAGCACCACATAAAAAAATAAACAAATAAAATAAAGTTATTGTGTCCATCTACAACTAAAAATATTTTTTAAAAGAGGCAATTCACATACCATCAACAAAACAACCTTATGGTACTTATGGTAAAAAAGGCTGTGCTACTATTTCTTTTAAAATAAAAGAACAACAAATTCTACTCTGCCTGGCCTCTCACCCACCTTGGGTGAAAGACTATGTTCAACTGAAGTCCACAGGGACACATTCTTCTGGGCTTGAGTTTGTGCATGCATCTGTATGTTTCAGAGTTGCCATGTGGTCAGACTGCCACAGAGTGTCCCAACCAAGCTGGCCAAGTGGCTCTCCTAGGAGGGGTAAAAAAATCAAAGAGCAATCTGCTCTGCACAGCGAGCAACTTCCTCACCAGGTGGGAAACTCTGGATCTGCCCCATAATGACTTCTTATCATGCCCCACATAAGCAAATCCTGCACTAAATATATATTCCAAATACATTATATCAGGAAGCCAGACAACACCACTATTTATGCTCAGGCCAATGTTCTATTACATGGATTATAGTCAACGGGTATAAAGTGAATATTCTCTACCACAACTCAATTGTTCCTTATACAGTTTTAATGAGATTCCACCCAGTGTCACAGCAGTACTTATGTAATTACTCTATATAACTTTGCCAGCAAGGAGGGAATAAAATCTCCTTATCAGGATACTGCAAACTACTAAAACCTCGGAAGACTATCTCCCTTGGTGCACTGCTGCATTTTGGATAGTCTGGGAGCCCAGCCATCATGCAGAGGATACGCTTGGGTGACTGAGGCTTTGGCACTGCAGACTTGCACCCAGGGATGAGTGCTGAACTCTCTTGAGATTTCTCAAGAAAATGGTACCTGAAAAAAATGGGGGGAGCCTGCAGCTTCTGAGTTGGGACCACTTTAGCTGGAATGGCCAAAGGGACATGTGTGGCTAGTGTGCAGTCATGCGGGCAGCTTGCAGGCAGACTCAGTCATTGGCTACTGAAGGCAGCTTTGCTGGGAACCTTGGACAATTCATCCAGGAGAAGAACACAGGAGAAGAGGGGGGGATGGAGACAAAAATAGTTTGTTTGGTTCCTTGAGGAAAACTGTGGGTCAGCAGAAAGTAGAATAAAGGAAAAAAAAAAAAAGCCTAGCTGAGAAAGAAGTTAAATCTGGTCTTGAGTAGTCATCTAAATTAGGAAGATGGGCCTCAGCCCTCCTGCTGGGGGACCAGTTCCAATGAGGCTTTGTCCCATGTTTCTCTAAGAATGACTTTCTTCTCTACTTGTAATCCTGCTTTTGATTGTGGGAAGAAGCAGCACAGAGCTTCCCCAGGGATATAAAACACAAGACCACAGACCAGACTTCCCTACCAGGCCTGTCCAGTGAAGGAATTTAATTAAGAGGACACACAGCACAGTCTCGTCATTTGAGGAAGAGTTCTCAGAGCTTTGCACAGAAATGCCAAGGTGGAGTATGGAGGAGGGGAAAGGACCACGGCATTAAAAGTCTTTACTAGCCGGCATGGTGGTGCACACCTGTAATTCCAGTGGCTGGAGGCTAAGGCAGAAGGATCAAGAGTTTGAGGCCAGCCTCAGCAACTTAGTGAGGCCCTAAGCAAATTAGCATGACTCTGTCTTAAAGTATAAAAAAGGGCTGGGGATGTGGCTCCACGGTTCAGTGTTCCTAGGTTCAATCCTCAGTACCAAAAAAAAAAAAAAAAAGTCCTTGCTGGCTCCTTTCTGGAACTCCCCCATGGTAGCATACCCATTTGCTATGGTTTGGATACAGTAGGGTCAGCTTCCAATTGTGCCCACTTTTCTGCCATACGTGCAGCATCATAAGGGTCTTGCCAGAAACCAAAAAATGCTGGTGCTATGCTCTTGGACTTCTCAACTATGAATAAACTTCATTTCCTTATAAAACTCCAGGTATTATGTTATAGCAACCAAAAACAGACTAAGATACCATCCTTCACTGATGGCCCAGTCCTTAGTGATGGAGGAGGAAGGTGGTGGTGGGGGGGAGGGCAGAATTAGGGAGTAAGTATCACTATTTCTCCAAAACCAAAAGATCAGCAATGAAAAGAAGGCTTGGTCAGTCAGCAGTAGGAAAACACAAATAGAGAATTTCTACTCTTACGTTCTACTCAGCTGAAACTGTTCTATATAGTCAACTTTCATAGACTGTATTGCTCAGTACACCTTGCAGATCCTTTTTCGCTGTTTACTGTATCTGTCCCTCACAATCACTTCCCTTACAACAACAATAACCTCACGCCTTAGCTGTAATTTACACTCCTTGTGTAAACAGAAAGAACACTTAGCAAGTTTCCATGTTGTACCTTTCATTGTTACTTCCACGAGTGGTATTATTTGCACTGAGGTGTGTTAACAGTAAGATTCCAGTAATGACAATACTTAGCATATCTTAACCCTTCAAAGGGTATTCTCAGCTCTTATGTAATTTGACAGCCTCAGACACAAAATTCACCGGGATCAGTATGATGGGTACTCTTTTTATCTGTCAAATGAGCAAAAAAATAACTCACAGATGTTGACTGACTTGCCTAAAGTTTATGGCACAGTTGGAACCAGTTTCCAGGTTTCTTGAAACTTACCTAAGCACTCATTCTATGCAAAAGTTCTGTGCTACCTGGGTGGAATGATCATTACAAAGGAAATTTGGCACAGCTGAGTTGCACATGATGGCAACACAGCTCCTCAGCCAAGTGTTGTCAGTGCCCAGACTCAATGCAGATTCATCAGGAAAAGAGCTATTCAGTTTGTGCACTTCTCATCCCTTCCTGCTCTCATGCTGTCACTGGAGACTGGCAAAGAACTGCACAGACTGTGAGCCAGAGCATTCGTCTGGGTCAGACGCCTCTGTCTACACTCACTCTGGAGATAGAGCCTGCTAAGAGGGATGAGGCCTGAAGCAGATGGGCAAGCTCATTGCTGCTCTGGGCACTATCCCTGGCCCACTGTAGCACTGTGGGACGGTGACTCAAAGGTTACATTTATAGACTCCAAATTATTCAGTTGCTTCTATGTGCTTCCCTACCCCTAATACAGGGGCTGAGTGAAGGAACAAAGTAAGAGTGGGGGAGGGCAAAGCCAGATGAGTAATATTGAAGAGTAGGCATAAGAATGACTCAACCAAGGTAAATGGGGTTGCCTTTTACTTGCCCCAACACCATCCCAAAATTCGTGGGTGATAATGTGTGTAGGGGGAAGGAGTTGACTCATCCTGGCTCACCATATCTGAACAACTACTATGACATTTTACTTTGCAACTATGACATTTCTGTAGCAACTCTTCCTACAGTTTGGCACTTGCAACATCCACCTTCTTTTGACTTTAAGAAATAGCCTTGTCTAATGGGATGAGAGGGAGCACTCCATGCCCTTTAACAGGACTGATCCCACCATCTTAGGCCTGCAAGGCCCAAGATGAAACTCAAGTCTTCATGGAATTGTTTTGTTTGTTTGTTTGTTTTTTGGTGCTGGGATTGAACCTAGGGGTGCTCTGCCACTGACCTACATTTTTATTTTGAGACAAGCTCTCACTAAGGTCTTTGCCAAGGCTGCCCTCAAACTCGAGATCTTCTTGCCTAGCCTCCTGAGTAGAGCAGGGATTATAATTGTGAGTCACTAGGCCTGGCAGCTGCTTGCTTCATTTTTGAGAAGGGTCTCACTATGTTGTCCAAGATGGGCTACTATTTTTATTCCTTCCAACTAGCCATATTTCCTTCCTTTCAATGCTCAAAGCATTCATCTCTAATATCATATCTTTTTTTTTTGTAATTTTTTTTAGTTGTTATGGACTTAATGCCTTTATTTGTTTTTATGTGGTGGTAGGATCAAACCCAGTGCCTCATACTTGCAAGGCAAGTGCTCTACCACTGAATTACAACTCCAGCCCTCAAGTCTTTTTTTATGAGATATTTGTATAGTTGGCTCATTCTCTCAAAGCCCTTTTTAGAGTATGCTCCTTGAGGGCAAGGACTGTTTCCCACTCATTGTTTAGCCACCCAATCCCTGGCAATAATGCCCTGACCAGAATGAGTACTCCATAAACACTCCATAAACACATAAACACATGGAGCACATCAATAGATGTGAGTTACTTTCCTCCTGAATTCTGTGTTGGACCTCTCACAGTGCCTCTGTGGTATTCTTCCCTGCAGTCTTGATCACCGGCAAGAGTATCCATCACAACTGCAGAGACAAAACCTTCATCTCTCAAAGGTGTGATCTAAGAAAGTTGGATAAACTGACTGTGAGGTCAAATTATTGAGGTTTCAGCTAGTTCTAAAACTCTATGATTCGAAAATGTTGACTAAACAAAAACAAGAAGTTAGTAAATTTGGAGGGGGAAGAATAAATATTGAAATAACGAATAAATAAAAAGGCAGTTGGGCTTGTTGTAGTCTCAGGAAAAATGCCAAATATTCAGGGAAGGCTTTCTGGGGATGATACAATTTAAGATGCTCTAAGAATAATAGGAAGAACATTTTGTAAATAAGATAGTGTATTTCTAGGGTAAGAGAGAGAGGTTTAGAAAATGCCCAGATCAATTGAACATACCATTTAAGTAAATCTGACAAGGACAGTATAGTAATGGCAATGAGACAGTCTGAAACAAGTAACAATCTGAGGAGATCGTGAGCACAAAGGCTATCTATGTAGGCGGATGTGTACTTAATGTACAGGCTCTGGAATCAGAAGAGTATGGAATCTTGGCTGCCATACTTACCCTAAAACAAGTCAATTAACCTCTGTGAGTCTTAGTTTCATCTGTACATCATGAAGATACACATGCATCTTCATGTGAGATTAAATGAGACAAATGATATAAAGTGCCTAGTATTAGCACCTAGCACCCTTCATTTAACAACTATTTATTGAGTACCTCTATGTGCTAGATAACAAGCTAAGTACGTCACACAGTAAATAATCAGAAAATGGGAGCTGATTATAATTATTCTTATCTAAAGGGACCATGCCTCCTATTCCTACATCCTTCACAGTAAATCAAGCCTCTTTTGATTCTGCAACTTAGAAGAAATGGCAGTTCACCATATATGAGATTACATTTATTTGTCTTTGGTTTATTTTGCCAAAACAAAACAAAATTTGTCTTCAGCTTTAGGTGCAATGAAAATGCAAATTAAAGAATAAGAATTTTCTCAAAGACTCAACTCTCTAACAGGACATATCCTTTGTGCACAGCAGGGTAGTCAAAATGTCAGAGATTTCTCCCTACCCTTGGAAAGTTCATTTCTTGATATGGGCCCAAAGAGACATCTTGAAAGAGACATGCATGGGTTACATGTCCCCTCTCTAGGGATAGTCTTCTCCCATGGATGTAAAACAGGCTTTGGCAGCTGCTCAGTATCATTAGACCAAGGGCAAGTCAACTGCTCTCTCAGGCTTAAAATAAAGTTTTCATCTCAAACCAAAAATACTGAGCATTTGACCAAGAAAAGAAAGCCAAACGGAGATCTAGTTGTCATGAGGAATTTCTTGTTGATCATGTAAGGTTGCTATAATGAACACCTGAAAGTTTGATTTGTAAGGATGTACAACATTATACAGAAATTGATGAAAGGTATCTGCTTTGTAAAAAGGTTCATTTTGTGTGTGTGTGTGTGTGTATTATTAAACCATCCAACCAGAATGAAGTTTGTTTTTGTTAAGCATATAACTAACTTCTTAATAGATTTTATACACAACCAACCTCTGGGGAAATATATATTATCCTCCTATAAATCTTTTCTATGTTGTACATTTTCCAGTGGGTTGTCTCTTGAGTATGTCACAAGGATGAAATAGAAACTTCAGAGATAGGTTTCCTGGGGCATGGTCCTTTCTTTGGTGGCCCAAGAGAACCAAAGTGTTTTCAGAATTTCAGATGGATAACTGAGGATCTGTTTGGGGTTTAGGTATTGGTGGGAAGTTTCCCACAAATAAGTCAAAGACATGAGGCTAAGTAACCAGTACATGCAAACAATGACTATTTAGAAAATCACTCATAGCTACAATTATCAAGTCCTGAATAAGAAGGAGGATTAGTAGTGAGGCTCACGCTCACTATTTCACCAAGTAATTTGAATATGATTTCATCACACTTAGAGTAGATCCATTTCCAAACTAATGCTTGGTTTTTTCTAATCCTGTTTATTCTTAATTGACACAAGACTCTCTAGGCAGGATAAGGTATTATCTCTCATAAATTTATAAACCTTCACAAAGGAAATTACTTTTGGGGAAATTACTTCAAATGTCAAATAACTCAAGGGACTTAATCTTGGAATTTATGTTTCTATTTTTAATGTTTTAATCCAGACACAATTTTTTTCCCTTAAGTACCTTCAAGTATTGAAGGTGCTAAATCAGCTCTCACACAAACAGCTCATCAGAAAGGAAATGAGAACTTTCTTTCTCATTTACTTCCTTTAAATCCAGCTATTTTGTGGGGAAATATTAAAATAAATAAATAAAACCAAACTAATTAGAATGCACGTGATGTGAGATGACATATTTTTTGCTCCAAAGTTCTCAACATCTTGCTTATTTAGAAACATCTGCTCAAAGAAGAAAAATAAATTGAATGGAGAAATCTCAAAAAAACCCAGTCAGTCTGTGACCCTGTTCCTGGGTCATTTGTCAACTAAAACAATTCTAAAATATATTTGCTTATGTTAGTGTTCTTTAGCCTTAACTTTGTAACATTCTGAAGCATCAAACAAAATCAATTTTATATCATTTTCATTTGTTATTTGTGTGTATCTGTCCAAAAAGGCTGGAAATTACAAATCTATGAACTTCAGGTACAAGCAAGGTAGGAATACTAATATCCATTAAGAGCTGACCATTGTTTAGACAACTTAGTGGTTAGACCTTTTTTTCCTTTCATCTCTACAACATTTTATCATCTATAAAAGTGAAGACTTACCATCATCTGCGTTTTATATATTCTTTTGCTATAATATCTTGGGGCAGTTAAATCAGTTTTTTGAGGGGAGAAAATATCTACTTCCATTATTTTCTTAAAAAGCTGATTTGTATTCCACATATGCAAATCAATAAATATAATTCACTATATAAACAGAATTAAGGACAAAAATCAGTTATCTCAATAGATGAAGACTAAGCTTTCGACAAAATTCAGCAACCATTTATGATAAAAACACTTAAGAAACTAGGGATGGAAGAAACTTACCTCAACATCATAAAGGCTATATACAACAAATCTAAAGCCAACATCATAGTAAATGGAGAAAAGCTTGAAAGCATTTCTTTCTAAAATCTGGAACAAGACAAGGATGTCTGCTCTTACCACTAGTATTCAATATAGCACTTAAAATTCTAGCCAGATCAATTAGGCAAGAGAAGAAATAAAAGGGATAAAAATAGGAATCAAAATACCAATGATATTATTTTTCTTTTTTTGGGGGGGGGGGTTACCAGGGATTGAACTCAGGGCACTCGATCACTGAGCCACATCCCTAACCCTATTTTGTATTTTATTTAAAGACAGGTCTCACTGAGTTGATGCGCCTCGCTTTTGCTGAGGCTGGCTTTGATCCTCCTGCCTCAGCCTCCTGAGCTGCTGGAATTACAGGCATTAGCCACTGCTCGGGGCACCAATGATATTCTTTACAGAAGTAGAAAAAAAATCCTAAAATACTGGAAGAATAAAAGACCCAGAATAGTCAAAGCAGTTTTAAGTTAAAAAAAAAAATGCAGTAGGCATCACAATACCCAACTCAAATTATAGTATAGAGCTATAGTAACAAAATCTGCATGGCACAGATGCACAGACCAATGGAACAGAATAGAAGACACAGAGACAAACCCCACACATCTACCTGATCCTTGACAAAGGTGCCAAAAACATTCATTGGAGAAAAGATAGCCTTTTAAACAAATGGTGCTGGAAAAACTGGTTATCTACATGTAGAAGAATGAGATTAGATCCCATCCTATACAAAAGTCAACTCAAAATGGATCAGAGATCTAGGGGATAGATCAGAAACTTTGTAGCTGCTGGAAGGAAATGTAAGGTCAATACTCTAACACATATGCATAGGTAATGACTTTCTCAATATGACCTGTAAAGCTCAGGAAATACTAGCAAGAATTGATAAAGGGGATGGCATCAAATTATAGGGTCCTGCACAGCAAATAAGAGCATGAAAAGAGTATCTACAGAATGGGAGAAAAATCTTTGCTAGCTACTCTTCTGATAGAGGATTAGTATCCAGACTATATAAAGAACTAAAAAACTTAACACCAAAAAACCCCACAAAAACAAAAACAAATAACCAAATTAATAAATGGGCAAATGAACAGACACTTTTCAAAAGAGGGAAAACAACAGCCAAAAATATAGACATTCAACATTTTTGGCAATTAGGGAAATACAAATCAAAACTACACTGAGATTTCATCTCACTCCAGTTAGAATGACAGTCATCAAGAATACAAATAATAATAAATAATTAAGATAATGTGGGGGGGGAGACTTTTACATTGTTACTGGGACTGTAAATCAGAATAACCACTACAGAAAACAGTACGGAGGTTCCTCAAAAGACTAGGAATGGAACCCCCATATGACCCAGCTATACCACTCCTCAGTATTTATCCTACAGAATTAAAGTCAGCATACTATAGTGGTACATGCACACCTATGTTTATAATAGCACAGTCCACAATAGCCAAATTATGGAACAAGCCTAGGTGTCTGTTAATGGAATAAATGGATAAAGAAAATATGGTATATATACACAACAGAGTTTTATTCAGCCATAAAGAATGATATTATCTCATTTGCATGAAAATGCATGGAACTTGAGAGCATTATGTTAAGTGAAATAAACCACTCAGGAAGACAAGGGTTGTATGTTTCCTCTCTTGTGTGGAAGCTGGAGAGAACAACAACAACAACAAGGTGTATATGTGGCATCTCATGAAAATAGAAGGGAGACCCGTAGAGAATAAGAAAGGGACCAGGGAGAGGGAGGAAGAGAGGGAAAGGAGAGATACCAGGAATGACATTGACTAAACCGTGTTGTTATATTGTATGCATGTATGAATATATAACAATGAATCCCACTATTATGTATAATGTTCTGATAAAAATATGGGGAAAAATCAGTTCATATGTTTTATAATTTGCAAAGTGCATATCCACAAAAGCTCAGAAACCTAACAATTATTCTTTACTTTTTTTTTTTTGTAACAAACATGAAAACTGAGTGAGGTCACGTTCCAGTTATTAAGGTATTTGTGATAATTCCTACTTAGGTGACCAGATAATGTCAAGCAGGGGCTAATGTCCAGGTTCTCCACTCCAAACCCTTTACTCTCTGCACTCCTGCTCAAGAAGGCATTCAGGCATTTGTATCACTGACTTTTTTCTCAGTACATGCATCCCAAAACTGAAGTCACACCCCAATGATGTGTGGTGAAAGCATTATCACTTTGATTTTGAATATTGTGCTCTTTTTAATCAGTCTCTTGCTGGTGTGGCACATGCCATAATCCCAGTGACTCAGGAGGCTGAGGCCCTAAGCAACTTAGTAAGGCCCCGTGTCTCAAAAATAAAAATAAAAAACAGTCTGGGGATATGGGTCAGTGGTTAAGCGCCCCTGGGTTTAATCCCCAGTACAACAAACACACACAAACAGCCTTTTTAAATTGATTATTAATTCAACTAGTAGTTTGCTTTGTTTCCTAATAATTTTTCCTGTGTTGGTTTTGGCTAGGAAGCAAGTCAGCAAATCCTTGCCTATGTACTTAATTGACTTTTCTTCCTAAACACAGACATACACTATGCTTATTTCATTTTATCTCATTCTCATATAACACCACAAGGTATACGTTATTATTGGCCTACTTCTACGAATGAAGAGGTTAAGTAGGTACCTATCAAATAATTTGTGATTATTTCTAGAGTGTATCTAAGAGAATTCAAATTTTGTTTTTCAGGTTTCTCTTGGTTCCATTAATGACACAATGTGTATTTCCTTTTTCTTAAGTCAATTAAAGAAGCACTAAATGTCACACCAAAGAATGACTCACTTGTGCACACACTAGGACCCAGATTATTAGAAAAATCGCTCATGCTGGATTCATGACTAACAGGAAATTGGCACAAAGGTGATAAATGACTTTGTCCTGGGGACTCTCAGGTCTTTGAGTACCACGAGTGGGCCCAGGTCTAAAGGTGAGCAAAAATAATCTAGGAAGGGAATAAAAAAACAAACCAAAAAACAAGAAAGCTGAAAGAAATAGGAGGAAGAAGGGGGAGAGATTTCTGTTGCCTCTGGAAGGCAAATCTTCTTTAAGGAAGCTTTATGTTAAGCTGCTTTAGGTTCCACACTCAGTTCTTACTTGTATCAACTGGAGCTTGCGTTCCTTTCTGTGTGGTGGTCCCTGTCACTATAGTTACTAGATGACTGACTCCATAGAAACAGAGACATTCTGGCATTCATCTTTGTGCCTCTGTGGCCATTTGTATCACTCCTGCTCACACCTGGCACACCAGCAACACTGACATCAACTCCCTTGTCCACCCTTTGAACAGAGTAGAAAAAGAGGCTTCCCCTTGCCTCCATACAGAGCCCAACCCTGCCCTGCCCCTGGCCACCACTACTGTGCTTTCTCACAAAGTCAAACAACCTCTAGTGATTACTTATGTAAGAAGTCCTCTTCCTTGGGCCTCCTAGCTCAATGTCTCAATTCCTCTACACAGAGCCATCTGTTAACCAAGGAATCAACATCAAAACATTCTTTGATGAGTCACAATTAATGACAAGTACAATGTGAGTACTGCCAGAATGATAAATTTAACACTACTCAAATATGCATCACGGGCTAAATAAAGAGCCTTTTAGGGTTTGAAAATTAAATATTTTAAGGTTTTAAAAAACTGCTTGGCTTTAAAAATAAACCAAATACAGTCTTGGTAGATCCAAAGAAATCAAATGGAATTGAGGTAGTGTTAGCAAAGCTGACATTATGTGCCTGCAAATAATCACAATTGACTTTAATAGTTGATATAGAAAACTTTCAAATACAGGAGTGAACACAATGAGCAGCAAGATGAGACATGACAGCTCTGACTCCAGCTCTGACTCCATCAACTACTTTGTGCCTCTAGACTAGATCATTACCAGAGTCTTAGCTTTTTGGATTCTAAGAGGACTCCATTGCAGTAATGTTTTCTGTGTTGAGATTTCTGGTATCTCTGAGACTTTTCTGGACATTCTTCCTTGTTAAAAGACCAGAAAATGCAGTGAGTAGATTTTGTCTTCCATTTAATGGGTCAAGATTGCAAGGCCTCTTGTGTGTTATGACTGAAAGATCAACTTCTTGTATTCATACTCCTTAAGCTTCCTCAGTGAAATGATTGATTTTAAAAATGAGATTCATCAACCGCCCTGGCTCCGGGCTGCGGAGCCTGCGGAGGCTGCTTCTTGGACCCTGCTAATATCAGAGCAAACACGAAACACCAAGAAGCCGAATTCCAGCTCCCGGAACTGAGCCCGCGGGGACTGCTTCTTGGAGCTTACACTTATAGGAGCTTACACCGAGCACAGAGCGGCCGAGTTCCGGCTCCCGGAACCGTCCCGGAACCGCCCTGGCTCAGGGCTGCGGAGCCCGCGGAGGCTGCTTCTTGGACCCTGCTACTATCAGAGTATACACCAAACACTAAGCGGCCGAATTCCGGCTCCCGGAACTGAGCCCGTGGGGGCTGCTTCTTGGAGCCTACACTTATAGGAGCTTACACCGAGCACGGAGCGGCCGAGTTCCGGCTCCCGGAACTTCCCTGTACCGGGGCTAGGAGCCCGCGGAAACTGTGTCTCGGTCCGGGTCCTGCTGAGGGCAGGTCAGGACTCACCCATTGCTTGGGTTGCCTGGCAAGGGGAACGAAATGCTGCCATTCGCATAGGATACCAACATGGCAGAGATCTGATGTCAGCAGAAAGCGGTGGAGGAGAGATCTTCATCAATACCAGCGGTGACATAAGCAGTTGGTCTTCTGGTAAGGGGGGTGAGGCTCAGTCACCCGAGTCTCCTCAATTTGTCCTCGAGCCGGAGGGAAGGAGCCGGGCCGCCGCCAGCCCCCGGAGCAGGCCCAGCGGCTCGCCAGCGTGGTGACCGCGTGACCCCAATTGGAGAGGGGGCGGAGCGGAGCCGCCACCCACACCCGCCAGGTGGGCAGACCCACGACCCAGTAGTACATGGGCGTGGTAGGAGGGGCAGGGCAGAGCCGCCCTTCGCGCTTGCAAGGTAAACAGACCTGTGACAGCCTGGCGGGTCAGGCCCAGTGGCCTGCCAGTGTGGTACACACGTCACCCCAACTCGAGTAGGGGCAGAGCAGATCCTTATCCCACGCCCGGATCAGGCCCTGCCGGTGTGGTGGTCACGTGACCCCAATTGGAGTGGGGGTGGAGCGGAACCGCCACCCGTGCCCGCAGGGTGAGCAGACCAGTGATCAACCTGCAGATCAGGCCCAGGGGTCCGCAGGCGTGGTAGGAGGGGCAGGGCAGATCCGCCGCCAGCGCCTTCAAGGTAGGCAGACCTACAACAGACCGGCGGATCAGGCCCAGGAGCCTGCCGGCGGGGTACAAACACCACCCTAATTGGAGTAGGGACAGAGCAGAGTCGCCTCCCTTGCCAGGAACAGACCCAGCATCCTGCAGGCGGGGTAGTCACGACACCCCAATTGGAGTAGGGGCAAAGCAGAGCCTCCACTCGTGCCCGAAAGGTGGGCAGATCTGCGACCGACCAGCAGGACAGGCCCAGTGGCCTGCTGGTACGACAGACACGACACCCCAATTGGAGTAGGGGCAGAACAGAGCCGCCACCAGCTCCCAGAACAGGCCCAGTGACCTGCCGGCGTGGTAGCCACGACACCCCAATTGGAATAAGGAGAGAGCAGAGCCGCCGCCCGCACCTGCAGGAAAGATACGCAAGCAGTATGAAAAGACAAGGAAAGAAAGGACCACAAGCAATGCAGGTCAACGCAACTTTAGAAGAGGTAACAGCTGCAGCAGATGGAATGTCAGATAAAGAATTCAGGATATACATGCTTCAGATGATCTGGAGTATCAAGGAAGACATTAAACAGCAAAATCAGACAATGAAAGATCACTTCGACAACGAATTACGCAAACAAATCCAGGAAGCAAAGGATCAACTATACAGGGAGATAGAGGTTATAAAAAACAAGCAATCAGAAATCCTAGAAATGCAGGAAGCAATAAACCAACTTAAAAACTCAATGGAGAATACTACCAACAGAGTAGAACACTTAGAAGATAGAACATCAGACAATGAAGACAAAGTATTTCAACTGGAAAAGAACATAGACAGCTCAGCAAGACTGTTAAGAAACCATGAGCAGAACATCCAAGAAATATGGGATAACATTAAGAGACCAAACTTAAGAGTCATTGGGATACAGGAAGGTACAGAGCTCCAAACCAAAGGAATGAGCAGTCTATTCCATGAAATAATACAAGAAAACTTCCCAGACTTGAAGAATGAGACAGAATCCCAAATCCTAGAAGCCTACAGGACGCCGAATGTGCAAAATCATAAGAGATCCACACCTAGACACATTATAATGAAGATGCCCAACATACAGAATAAGGAGAGAATTTTAAAAGCTACAAGAGAAAGGAAGCAGATTACATTTAGGGGCAAGCCAATCAGGATAACAGCTGATCTTTCAACACAGACTCTGAAAGCTAGAAGATCCTGGAATAACATATTTCAAACACTGAAAGATAATGGGTTCCAACCAAGAATTGTGTATCCAGCGAAATGAAGCTTCAGGATGGAGAATGAAATTAAAACCTTCCACGATAAACAAAAGTTTAAAGAATTCGCAGCTAGAAAACCATCTCTTCAAAACATCCTAGCCAAAGTATTACAGGAAGAGGAAATGGAAAATAACAATGAAAACCAACAGTGGGAGGTAGGACAGTAAAGGGGGGGGGAAACAATCAAAGAGGAAAACAAACAATGTTTAGTAACAGAAATAAACAAATATGGCTGGAAGAACAACCCATATCTCAATAATAACCCTAAATGTTAATGGCTTAAACTCACCAATTAAGAGACACAGGCTAGTAGAATGGATCACAAAACAAGACCCAACAATATGCTGCCTACAGGAGACGCATTTGATAGGAAAAGACATACATAGGCTGAAGGTGAAAGGTTGGGAAAAATCATATCACTCATATGGACTTCGGAAACAAGCAGGCGTGTCCATACTCATATCAAATAAAATAGATTTCAAGCCAAAGTTAATCAAAAGAGATAAAGAGGGACACTACATACTGCTTAAGGGAACCATACACCAACAAGACATAACAATCATAAATATTTATGCCCCAAACAATGGTGCAGCTATGTTCGTCAAACAAACTCTTCTCAAGTTCAAGAGTCTAATAGACCACCACACCATAATCATGGGAGACTTCAACACACCTCTCTCGCCACTGGACAGATCTTCCAAACAAAAGTTGAATAAGGAAACTATAGAACTCAATAACACTATTAATAACCTAGACCTAATTGACATATATAGAGTATACCACCCAACATCAAGCAGTTACACTTTTTTCTCAGCAGCACATGGATCCTTCTCAAAAATAGATCATATATTATGTCACAGGGCAACTCTTAGACAATATAAAGGAGTAGAGATATTACCATGCATCTTATCTGATCATAATGGAATGAAACTGAAAATCAACGATAAAAGAAGGAAGGAAAAAGCATACATCAATTGGAGAATGAACAATAGGTTACTGAATGATCAATGGGTTATAGAAGACATCAAGGAGGAAATTAAAAAATTCTTAGAGATAAATGAAAACACAGACACAACATATCGGAATCTATGGGACACATTGAAAGCAGTTCTAAGAGGAAAATTCATTGCTTGGAGTTCATTCCTTAAAAAAAGAAAAAACCAACAAATAAATGATCTCATACTTCATCTCAAAATCCTTGAAAAAGAAGAGCAAAACAACAGCAAAAGAAGTAGAAGGCAAGAAATAATTAAAATCAGAGCTGAAATTAATGAAATCGAAACAAAAGAAACAATTGAAAAAATTGACAAAACTAAAAGTTGGTTCTTTGAAAAAATAAACAAAATCGACAGACCCTTAGCGATGCTAGTGAAGAGAAGAAGAGAGAGAACTCAAATTACTAGCATACGGGATGAAAAAGGCAATATCACAACAGACACTTCAGAAATACAGAAGATAATCAAAAACTATTTTGAATCCTTATACTCCAATAAATTAGAAGATAGTGAAGGCATAGATAAATTTCTTAAGTCATATGATCTGCCCAGATTTAGTCAGGAGGATATAGAAAACCTAAACAGACCAATATCAATTGAGGAGATAGAAGAAACCATCAAAAGACTACCAACTAAGAAAAGCCCAGGTCCCGATGGGTATACAGCAGAATTTTACAAAACCTTTAAAGAAGAACTAATACCAATACTTTTCAAGCTACTTCAGGAAATAGAAAAGGAGGGAGAACTTCCAAATTCATTCTATGAGGCCAACATCACCCTGATACCTAAACCAGACAAAGACACTTCAAAGAAAGAAAACTACAGACCAATATCTCTAATGAACCTAGATGCAAAAATCCTCAATAAAATTCTGGCGAATCGGATACAAAAACATATAAAAAAAATTGTACACTATGATCAAGTAGGATTGATCCCTGGGATGCAAGGCTGGTTCAATATACGGAAATCAATAAATGTTATTCACCACATCAATAGACTTAAAAATAAGAACCATATGATCATCTCGATAGATGCGGAAAAAGCATTTGACAAAGTACAGCATCCCTTTATGTTCAAAACTCTAGAAAAACTAGGGATAACAGGAACATACCTCAATATTGTAAAAGCAATCTATGCTAAGCCTCAGGCTAGCATTATTCTGAATGGAGAAAAACTGAAGGCATTCCCTCTAAAATCTGGAACAAGACAGGGATGCCCTCTCTCTCCACTTCTCTTCAACATAGTTCTCGAAACACTGGCCAGAGCAATTAGACAGACGAAAGAAATTAAAGGCATAAAAATAGGAAAAGAAGAAATTAAATTATCACTATTTGCAGATGATATGATTCTATATCTAGCAGACCCAAAAGGCTCTACAAAGAAACTATTAGAGCTAATAAATGAATTCAGCAAAGTGGCAGGATTTAAAATCAACACGCATAAATCAAAGGCATTCCTGTATATCAGCGACAAATCCTCTGAAATGGAAATGAGGACAACCACTCCATTCAAAATATCTTCAAAAAAAATAAAATACTTGGGAATCAACCTAACAAAAGAGGTGAAAGACTTATACAATGAAAACTACAGAACCCTAAAGAGAGAAATAGAAGAAGATCTTAGAAGATGGAAAAATATACCCTGTTCATGGATAGGCAGAACTAACATCATCAAAATGGCGATATTACCAAAAGTTCTCTATAGGTTTAATGCAATGCCAATCAAAATCCCAATGGCATTTCTTGTAGAAATAGAGAAAGCAATCATGAAATTCATATGGAAAAATAAAAGACCCAGAATAGCAAAAACAATGCTAAGCAAGAAGTGTGAATCAGGCGGTATAGCGATACCAGACTTCAAACTATACTACAGAGCAATAGTAACAAAAACAGCATGGTACTGGTACCAAAACAGGCGTGTGGACCAATGGTACAGAATAGAGGACACAGAAACCGATCCACAAAACTACAACTATCTTATATTTGATAAAGGGGCTAAAAGCATGCAATGGAGGAAGGATAGCATCTTCAACAAATGGTGCTGGGAAAACTGGAAATCCATATGCAACAAAATGAAACTGAATCCCTTTCTCTCGCCATGCACAAAAGTGAATTCAAAATGGATCAAGGAACTTGATATCAAATCAGAGACGCGCCGTCTGATAGAAGAAAAAGTTGGCTACGATCTACAGTCGGTGGGGTCGGGCTCCAAATTCCTCAATAGGACACCCATAGCACAAAAGTTAATAACTAGAATCAACAAATGGGACTTACTCAAACTAAGAAGTTTTTTCTCAGCAAAAGAAACAATAAGAGAGGTAAATAGGGAGCCTACATCCTGGGAACAAATCTTTACTCCTCACACTTCAGATAGAGCCCTAATATTCAGAGTATACAAAGAACTCAAAAAATTAGACAATAAGAGAACAAACAACCCAATCAACAAATGGGCCAAGGACCTGAACAGACACTTCACAGAGGAGGACATACAGTCAATCAACAAGTACATGAAAAAATGCTCAACATCTCTAGCTGTCAGAGAAATGCAAATCAAAACCACCCTAAGATACCATCTCACTCCAGTAAGATTGGCAGCCATTAGGAAGTCAAACAACAACAAGTGCTGGCGAGGATGTGGGGAAAAGGGTACACTTGTACATTGCTGGTGGGACTGCAGATTGGTGCAGCCAATTTGGAAAGCAGTATGGAGATTTCTTGGAAAGCTGGGAATGGAGCCACCATTTGACCCAGCTATTCCCCTTCTTGGTCTATTCCCTAAAGACCTAAAAAGAGCATGCTACAGGGACACTGCTACATCGATGTTCATAGCAGCACAGTTCACAATAGCAAGACTGTGGAACCAACCCAGATGCCCTTCAATAGACGAATGGATAAAAAAAATGTGGCATTTATACACAATGGAGTATTACTCTGCATTAAAAAATGACAAAATCATAGAATTTACAGGGAAATGGATGGCATTAGAGCAGATTATGCTAAGTGAAGCTAGCCAATCCCTAAAAAACAAATGCCAAATGTCTTCTTTGATATAAGGAAAGTAACTAAGAACAGAGTAGGGACGAAGAACAGGAGAAGAAGATTAACATTTAACAGGGATGAGAGGTGGGAGGGAAAGGGAGAGAGAAGGTAAATTGCACGGTAATGGAAGGAGACCCTCAGGGTTATACAGTGGAGGGGGTAGAGAGAGAGGAGGGGAGGGGAGGGGAGAGGTGGGGAGGGGGGAGGGTGGATGATGGGAAAGGCAGCGGAGCACAACAGACACTAGTATGGCAATTTGTAAATCAATGGATGTGTAACTGATGTGAATCTGCAATCTGTGTATGGGGTGAAGGTGGGAGTTCATAACCCACTAGAATCAAAGTGTGGAATATGATATGTCAAGAAATTTGTAATGTTTTGAACAACCCACAATAAAAAATTAAAAAAAAAAAAAAAAAAAAAAAAAATGAGATTCATATAGGGGCTGGAGTTGTGGCTCAATGGTAGAGCATTTGCCTGGCATGTGTGGGGCCCTGGGTTCAATCCTCAGCACTGCATACAAATAAATAAAAGATTCATTTACAACTAAAAAAGAAAAAAAATATAAATCCTTTTAAAAATGAGATCCATATAATGAAAACCAACCAACACTCTCCTTAGGGTTTTGCAATCAATAAAAGATAAATAAGAAACAGCTCAGTGATAATGGGAAGTGGAAAAACAAATGTCATTTGGAATTTGAGTCCCTTGTGTGACTTAATACTGAGTAGCAAAAGTAAACAAGGTGAATTCTAATCTCATGCTTGAACAAAGCTGTATAGAAATATAGTTCTAAAAGCATGTGTGAGAGTCTAGGGGTTGTGGCTCAGTGGCAGAGCACTTGCTTATTAGCATGTTGAGGCACTGAGTTTGATCCTCAGTACTACATAAAAATAAATAAATAAAATAAAGGTATGTGTCCATTTACAACTAAAAAAATGTTTGAATGTAACTAAGGCTTTTGTGGATATTATTTCTGATTATTTTCTTTTTCAATCTTAAAAATAATAATACATTACATATTGTAATAAATGACCATCATGATAGAATCCTTACACAGCCAGGTTTTTTGACTTAGGCATTAGATTTTGCCTCTTTCACATGCTAATGCTTTTTCTTATGTGTAAGCAAGCACACATCCAGAAACCTTCCCTCAGAGGAGAGGAGATATTACCTAGTGGCCAATTCCAGGTGATGATGATTCTCCTTGGACTCTGTGTTCCACCTAAGTTTAGGTCCTCAAGTATTGACAACACTGTACTTTATGATTGAAGTCCTTTTATATCATTGCTTTGGGTCTTATCTAGAAGAAGCAACCTTGGATCACTAAATAAATGATAACATGATGATTTATAGCCCATAGTTCAGAAGACTCAGTGCTGGCAAACTCAACATAACTGTGTGCAGAAGACTGCCGGAGAACTAAGCATAATCAGCTGCTGTGAAATAAATAGAAAGAAAAGAAAGAGGACATGACTGAGCTGTGGTTTGGACTAAGGAGAGCGCCAAAGAAGTACCAAGGGGTGGCACCAAGTTTAGAAAGAGTTGAATAATGGCCTAGGGACCATTAAATTGACAACTAGGAATTCCACCTATTTTTAGCTTGTAACCCTTTTGGGCTAAAGATACATAAGAGCAAACACAGAGTATGGAGGCAGAGAGAAGTGGAAAGAGACTTTTCCTGATTATGTTTTATATTTACTGCATTCTAACCCCCAAGGATTAGATAGAACTGTGGTCACTCACTCTGACAACCTGTCAAAACCACATGATGTGCACTAAGATAATAATATCTGCTTTTATTGATGCCAACCAGGCTCTATGCATCCATTATGCCTAACTGTGCAAAATAAGAGTTGCAACGGCATTTCCATTTGATGATTGAGGAATCTAAGGAACAAAGAGGTCAAATAAATTGCCAGCTCCATAGCTTATGATCTATGTTGGGATTTGAATCCAGGTCTGTGTAGCATCCAAGGCTGAACATAACTTCCCACTATGCCATTCTATATGATACTGTGTAAAATTAATTTTTAAAGAAGTTGTTCTTTAACTTTCAAAGTAGGACAAATGAAGGTAGTATTAATGTACTAAATAAGGCTATCATGGATCATAAACTTCTAACTCAGTTTAGGTAATATTTCCCCATAAATGTTAATAAAAGTGCCTGCTGGGCACAAATTACTTGAGACAGAAAGATACACAAGTCATAATTCTTGCTTTTTTTTTTTAATTTGTATTTTTTGATACTGGGGATCTAGCCTAGGAGTGCTTTTTCACTGAGCTACATCCCCAATCTTTTTTATTTTTAATTTTTGAGATAGGGTTGCTAAGGCTGGCCTTGAACTTACAATCCTCCTTCCTCAGCCTATGGAGTCACTGGGATTACAGTTGTGTGCTGCTATGACTGGCTTATAATGATTGCCTTTTAATAATTTATCACCTATTTGGACACACTAGGAAACAAGTAACAGTAGTGAAAATTGTTTAATATAGTAATAAAAGTAATATCACAAGAGTACTTGATTAATTACCAAATCAAACATATTTAAGACTGAGAAAAAAGAGATGTTATATGACCTAGAAAGGTTTAGGAAGATTTCCTAAATGAGGAGGAGGGATGAAGGTTGATTCTTAGAGACTGATAAAATCTTGACAGGAGGAAAAGGGGTACTGCATTCCAAGGGGAGATATGGAGAACAAAAACATCAGGGAGAAAGCCTGTGCTCTGGAGCGAAGGTTTGTGACTATGAGTGGTTATGAGGTAGTTGGAAAGCTATTAGAGAAATAAACATTGGTAACTTTGAGGGTTGACTGAGTAAATTGGGTCCAATTCCTGGGCAGTGGGGATCCAAGAATGTTTTTGAGCAAGGGAGTCACATGATCCAAGTGTAGTTCTAGGAAGATCTTCCCGGGGCTGGGGATGTTTCCTAGTGGTAGAGCACTTCCAAGTGTGCCCAAGGTCCTAGGTTCAATGCCCAGCATACCCTCTCCTTCCTCTATGTGCAAAAAAGATTTTTCTAGTAGTGGTTAGCAAAGAGTTTGAAGAGGGGCAGAGGCAAGGGAGGAGGAACAGTTAGGAACTGACTATAGAAGCAGCTCAGATACCCAACAGAAACAAAGAAAAAGAAACTATTTCAAAGGGAAAGAAATCTATTTCAGTTTCATTCTGATGCTGTAGAATTAGAAAAATATTGAATTATTTCTGGTTGCAACTGGTTTAAATGTATATTTAGGGAAAATAAAGCACAAAGAACTTTGGATAGGTTTATAGCTCAGTTAAAATTTTTTAACTTTATGGTCTTGTATCATTTTACAGGTTTGCATAGTACCTTCAGAAACAGTCATTCATTATCCTCCTAATACCCCATGAGATAGATAAGTCTGGCCTTGTTTTCACTTTTTAGATGTTGAAACTGAAATTTAAAGACCTGTAGTAACAAGGTCACACTGTTATTCCATTTTAAGAGTGAGACACGTGTGTGTGTGTGTGTGTGTGCTTGTGTGTGTGTGTGTATCCCATATTCCAGGCATTTGCTATTTACCACACTAATCTCAGAAAGTGGAGGGTTTTTTCCCTTTTTTTGTGGGGGTGGAGGGGGGAAGGCATCATTTTTAGTTTTTCCATAGAAAATTTAAAACATACACAAAAGTAGAGACAAGAGTATAATGGGCCTGTCACTCAGCTTCAAAAGTGATAAACTTACAACCAATCTTGTGTCATACGTACCCTGCCACCCCCAATTATTTGAAGTAAGCCATCCAAATCATATCATGATTCTTTAAAGTTTAAAGCCCAGAAGATATTTTTAAGAACTCAAAATTGGTTGTATGCCTTACGAATGGATGTTTCCTATTTTTAGCTTTAATTGAAAAGCTGAGGAGGATGGATGCTGCCCTGCAGAGCACTCCTTTTCTTTACCAAGATGTGAGAAAGTGGGAAGCAAAACAATTGACCCCCTTTCTCAGAAGAATTTCCTGGGAATTTCTTTTTTTTTTTTCTTTTCAAGCTACCTCTAGTATGTTAAAAATGAAATACATTTCTTTTGTTCTCCTGACTCCTATTTCTTTTTTCCAAGCTGGAAGGCTGACAGTCATTTTTGTATGTGAGGTGTGGTAGCTTTCCTAAAGGTGGTTTTAATGGAAAGCCTTGTGTCTGTTATTCTACTGTGTATGAATGTGTATGGAATATGGAGGGCAGTATCACTGGCTAACGGACATCATTTCTCTCTCTGTATTCTGAAAGAAAGCTACATTCTTGTGTTTAATAAGCTTTTCCCTCAAAGTACATGTATGAAGACACAAATTGGTGTGAATATATTTTGTATACAACCAGAGATATGAAAATTGTGCTATATATGTGTAACAAGAATTGTAATGCATTCCACTGTTTTATATATAAATAAAAACTTTAAAAAAGCAAGCTTTTCCTTCATTGCAAAAAGACTTCTTTTGCTAAGAATACTATCATTTCACCATCACTTATTCTCACATTGCTTAGGAAATAAACTATCTAGAATTTTCAAGTTTAATAATAGAAAAACACTAAAAAATCTTTTTTTTTTTTTAGGTACTGGCAATTGGACTCAGGGACACTTGACCACTGAGTCATATCCCTAAACCTATTTTATATTTTATTTAGAGACAGGATCTCACTGAGTTGCTTAGCACCTTGCTTTTGCTGCTGCTGGCTTTGAACTCAAGATCCACCTGTCTCAGCCTCCTGAGCACATGTGCCACTGCACTTGGCTGAAAAAATCTTTGTTTTTATCAAAATCCTATATATTATCTTTTTTTAAAAAAATTATGCCTACTTCATGGAACATAATATTTTACAGAGTGAGACAGGACTATGGGTGAATGAGGAGTGATTATATCTAGAGGCTTTAATACATATTTAGAGGGAGGGATAATACAGTTTGATACAAGCATCTCAAAGAGAGATTTAAATTGCCTCAATTCTTTAATCATTGAAAATTTTATAGCAGACTAATTCATTCCTTTGATCATTCATCAACAAATATTTACTCAACACTAAGTATCTGTCATTCTGTGTGTGATTCTGAGGAAACAGCCATGAACAACATAGATATGGTTTCTTGTCCAGAAGTAGAATTTCTCCATATAAATATTCCAACTTCTAGATTCCTGGAAATTATTATATATACTCGAAAATACTGAAAGGTCTTTAAAAGGACTCATTTCTAACATCATAGTAAATAATAAACCCTGAGAGGAATATATGTTGTCTATTATCAAACCCTTCAGACTCCCTGGACAGAACATGTGCCAATTGAGGGTCTTTACTTGCAAACTGGATAGTTTCTGGGTTAAGAATAGACTAATGCTACTATCCCTCTGTCCAAAGATTTTTTGAGAGGTAATAACTATAATGGTTACAGATATACATTTGTTCTTTTCTTTCTTTTTTTTTTTTTTAAGATGGAGTTTTGCTATGTTGCTTAACCTTACAGGCTCTGCTTCAGTCTCCTGAGTAGCTGGGACTACAGGCATGCATCACCATCCTTGCTACAAATATACTTTTGTTGAGTGGTATAATTTTAATTCTTCTGCTTTCTAATATAAGCATTCTCTTCCTTCAGCTTGTGTTTCATTATGAAATCTGCCAAGTGGCTTTAATTATTGCCAGTTTTTCTGCCCCTTCCCTGTAGGGGAGTCCTTTTTCAGTGTGAAACCGTAGGAACTTGTGGCAAAATTCTGTATTGGCAGCATCTTAGCAATTGAAACATGCCCTTTTGCTGGTGAGGTACCTGGATCATACACAAGAGTGAAATCAAAGCACATTGCTGCATATGCAGAAAGTCACAAGAGCATCCTGGCTGAGGTACAAACTGCACTGGACAAAATGCAAGTCACAAAAGTAACAGGAGGGAAATTGAATTCTGTGTTTAATTTTCTGCAATTACTATATTGTATGTGATCGGTAAACTAGATATAGAGTTCTAGAATTAAAACTAGAATTAGGTAGAGATTTCTTCTAAGATAAATCTCTGTTCCCATAGAAGACATCCTGGATGCTGGCCTGGCACTCATGGCCTACCTCTTCTTGCCAGCCCTTCTGACAAGGTACTCTGGCTAACTGCTCTGTGCCTCTATGTCTATGTAAGGTTCCTCTCCCAGGATTCTTTGGAATGAAGACAGAAAATGGCTTAGTTGCTGAAAGCCCTGTATCAGCTGCTTGTTTTCAGCCCTTGCATTCTCCTGCTTCAACAGCAATGGCATCTGGGGAAACTCGTTCCTCTTGGACGGAGCATTTTACCCCATCTGTTTCTGAAGCTCTTTCCAGAAGCATTTCTTCAGTCAATGAGATATCATTGTTCCCTATAAAAAGATTGTAATCACACTTGTTTTGTTTGGGTAGCATATTATTTTAGTGTGATAAATGAGAACAGAAAAGGAGCAAATTCCATTGATGAGTAAACTGATGCCAGGGTGAGAGGATGAGATTTGGGCTCCTTAGGAGCTCCACTTTGCTTCAACCATCAACCTAGTCACACCCAGACTGAACTGTCTGACTCCATTAACAGTATTATAGACAAGTTTGGGCCATGCAAACTTTTAAAAAAAGAGAACATTTTTCTTCTTATGTTATGAGTAGAGATACAATATGAAATGAAACTTTTTAAATATGTATTTTTCAAGGTGAAAAGAAGAAATCATCTTAACATATTTCCTTATTTATTTATTTATTTTGGTATCAGAAATTGAACCCAGGGGTGCTTTACTACTGAGTCACATCCCCAGCACTTTTTAAAAAATATTTTATTTAGAGATAGAGTCTCAATGAGTGGCTTAGGTCCTTGATAAGTTGTTGAGGCTGGCTTTGAACTTGTGACCTCCTGCCCCAGCCACCTGAGCAACTTGAGCCGCTGGGCTTACAGGTGTGTGATACCATGCCCAGCTTGTTTTCTATTTATAAAAATAACATATAAAAATCATCCATAATTCCATCCTTCAGAGAGCAGATCTCCATTTTGATTTTATTGGCTTTTCTTCAAGAACATTTCTAGACAATAGGATAGAAAGTATATTCACAATTTTATATACTGCTTTTAAAACTTCATTGTGTGTATGTGTGTGTGTGTGTGTGTGTGTGTGTGCGCGCGCGTGCGTGCGCACATGTGCATGCGCACATGTGCATGTGTGCTGCTGGGAACTGGAGATGTCACATTTTAAACATAAGGATTTTTAGTGGAAAAACTATTTTAATGGTGCTTTGTCTCCAAAGAAATCTGTGACAGACACTGGGTTTTCCTCAAACGAACTCATATGTTGTTATTAAGAAAACTCATCAAGCATGGAAGACCACCCAACCCCAGCTTTCTCTATCTCATCCTATCCCCCAGCTCATCTCAGAACATCATGGGGAAGGGAGTTTGAGGCCTTCCAGTGTGTCTCTGCATTAAAAATTACATTTAAACTATTCTCCTTTGAATTAAATGGAATCTGTCTGCTTGGATTTTTTTCTTCATTTTATTTTCCTGAGTTTTAATTAAAGATAGCTGTGACCATAGACTATAGACAATTGCAGTTGTCAGGGGGTTAGCAGTTATTGATCTGATTTCTTACCTGATGAGGAAATCTTTTTACATCTACTAGTCCTGGGGCACCTTTGGGTGAATTACAAAAAATACTTCTTCTCTAGAAAACCAATGCCAGAAAACATGTGCTATGGTTTGGATATAAAATGTCCCCCAAAGATTCATGTGTTGCAAACTTGGTCCCCAGTGCAGCAGTGTTCCGAGCTGAGGATTTGGGGAAGTGGTTGGATCATGAGGGCTCTGACCTCATCAATGGATTAATCCATTGAGAGATTCATAATCTGGTAGCATTATTGAGAGGTAATAGAAACTGCAGAGGTGGGGCCTACTTGGAAGAAGCAGGTCACTGGGAGTGTGCCTTGGAAGGGTATATCTTGCCCCCAGCCCCTTCCTCAGACTCATTCTGCTTTCTAACTACAATGCTCTGAGAACCCTTCTGCCATGATGGTCTGCTTTGCTTCAGGCCCAAAGCAATGGAGCCAGCCAACCATGGATTGAAACCTCTGAAACCATGAGCCAAAATAAATCTTTCCTCCTCTAAGCTATTTTTCTTAGGCATTTGGTCACAACAACAAAAGGCTGACTAATACAACATGACACAGCTACTGCAGGGCTGACTGGATTTCAGCCCTGACTGTCCCAATGGCCAGGGGACCCTCTGTAATAAATGACCTATACAGTCCTGATCTCAGGGATTTAGCTTTCCAGGCTGCATTTGAGTGATAGAAATCTCACCATCACATAAAGGTAGTCTATTCCATCTCTGAACAACTATGTTTTGTTTTGTTTGATGCTAGGGATCTAACCCAGAGTCTTCTGCATGCTAAGTATACACTCTACCACTGAGTTATATCCCCAGCTCAGTGGTGTGTTCTTTCGAATAATGAGAAGAAATATTTTATAGGAAATGTAGGGTGAGTGACTTCTATCCACTGATCCTACCTTTGCTTCCAGAAGGAACTGACATCAAGTCCCAGGCTTCCAAATGACTGCCCTTCAGAAACTTGATATTATCCTAATCCACGTTTTTCCAAGTCTTCCCTTTCCCAGGATGAATACCTAATTTTTATAATTGGATCTTCACATGATTTATTTCTAGATTTTGGTTAATATCCCGTTATTTTCTTGTTTGCTAATGTTCTTTAATTCAGACAATCATACTGAGCATATGTTTTACAGCTTTATAATACAGTTAAGCTATGAAATCTTGATCCAAATTATATATTTCTCTTAAGACAACTTAAATCTGTTCATATTTAACTTACACTGTTGGTCATACTGAATTTGTGGCTCTCTAGAACCCCTCTTTATATGTTCTCTTGAGCCAGGCTTTTCCAAGATTATATTTATGTAATTTAATTGCTAGAACCAAGTGCAGGACTTATTATGCCTGGTAAATTACCTTTTGTTGATTTCAACTCACTATTTCAGTGCTTTAGAATCCTGTTGAAACATATTGGATTTTTTTTTTAAGGTTACACCACAGCTAAGCCAGGGAACAACGGTATATTTGGCTTTACCAAGGTACTTTACCAAGATGGACAATCAATACTTGGGTGAGTCTGACTTTTAGCCGTTTGAACAACTATTTCTGAAGGGTGTTGCTTAATGGACCAATTTAGTCTTCAGGGGAACTATGTGTCCTGATCCTGCTTTGTTCAGTAGTTCCTCCACTTAGAAAGCACAAAGAGATCAGTCTGATCTAGGAGTGGTCTGAGTGCAGGGACCATAATTCCCAGGGCACCTAGAACACAGATATAAAGAAAAAAAAAGATTTTCTGCCTATTTCTTGTTAAGTTTCTTGTTAACTTTCTGAATCACAGAGGAAAGAGGCCAAGAACAATCAGTGGCACAAAGAAAACAAGATATACTCCAATTATTATTGCTGTCTTTCCAACAGGTACTTCTCCCTACAGTCTCATTTTTAAATTTAGCCATTTTCTTTCTTTCTTCCATTTCTTCATTTGATTTTCATATACTTATTAGATATTTTATTGTCTACTTTACTCATCAGATATTTCTTGAGAGGTCGCCATGTGCCACACGTGCTCTTCTCTAGACAGAGAGGTGAGCCAGGTGAGGAGGGGACAGACAGGCACTGGCAATGCAGTGAGATCAATGGAGCAGTGTGGGGAAGCCGCAGGGTGCTGTGGAAGGGACAGCAGGGCTCTCCAGCTAAAGTGGGAGGCACAAGCTGGGCCTGGCAGTGTGGTGCCTGTGGGCTTAGCTACTCAGGAGTTTGAGGCAGGATGGCTTGAGCCCGGGAGTTTGAGATTGTTCTGGGCAACACAGCCAGACCCCATGTCCCCTCCTCAAAAAGAAAAAAGGTGGGAAGCAGGAAAGAAAGTTTTCCTATTGGAAATAAAATCTAGGGCGAGTCCTTAAGGGTGAGTGAAAACTGGCCAAACGTAAAGGGTCATGGGAAACATTCTTGAAAGAAAATGGCACAAGCACGCTTTGGGATTACAGTAAGTTCTGAGTGGTGCCTTCTTTCAGTATCTTTCTTTTTGGGTCTCCTGACCAGTTGCCTAGAAATCACATGCTGCAGGTCCTCTGCCTCTACTCTCACTGGCCAAGTTTCTACAGTAAAGTCTAATTGTCTTTTGTACCATGGAATGGTCCCATTTCTGCCTCTACCTTTCCCTTTCTTTTTCTCTGGAGAAAGCACTGGAGTCAGTTAAACACTTCCTATATTCTGGCTTTTATAAGCTTTTCTAGGGAAGGGAAGCCTCAGTCATCTTGATAATCCTGATCCCTGACATTGCTTGGAAATGCAGTAGGTATTCAATAAATGTCTCAAGAATTGAAGAGCAAAATTTATTCACAAATTCTAACGTGCATAGAGAATATAATGTAGGTTACGACACAACCAGCTCCATGTATCTCTGGCTCAAAAGCAAAGAAAGCCTACATTGCAACCAAAGAAATCAAAAGCTTATTATTTTAAAATAAAAATCAGTATTTTTTGTTGTTGTTGTTGTTGAGAATGTGTTATATCCAGATCGTTTTCTTGCTCAAAGCAGGTTCACAAAGAAATAACTAAAGCTCTTATGTCTTCTGATAATCATCCTTGGAGATGCTGAGCAATTTGCCATGGTGCCCACTGACTTGAAGGTGAGAACTGCAGGCTACCTAAGCTCTGCCCAGTGACTTGGAATTGTCTCTCTCTTCTAACGCGCTCAGCTGGGACAGAATCACAGCATGTCCAGAGCAGTGAACCATAAGAAATGAAAGCAGATTAGACGAGCAGGAAGATAAACTAGGCATAGCCCAAGGGACACTGACAAGTGAGGTGACCTCATCTTTGCTCTCAACTCAGAGTTCTCAGAATTCATCTAGGCTAGAACATGTCAGGGTGCACCAGAAAGATCAGAACTTCCTGCTGGCAGAAAGAAGGAGATGATAAAATTTACAAGGAATGAAAAGTTGTAAAGAGGTATTTGCTTCAATATTTAAATTACTATTTCAGAATTTAAGAGCTTAAAAAAATAAAAATAAAAAAGACATATCTCAACTATCAATAAAAAACAAACAAGGAAAACAGATGAAAAACAAGTGACCATAATATACAGAGATATTTCCTTGGTAAATAAAATGTAGGGCCAATATGAGAGTAATCCAGAAAGGAGGAGGGCCAATTATTATTTGAAAGATGCTTGATCTCACGGGTGATCAGGGACCTGCACTAAAAACCACAATGAAATGCCATTTTACATCCAAATGATTAGCAAATATTTTTAAAAAATCTGACAATTACATTGAAAACCATAAAACATTGCAGAGAGGTCTGGGGCTGCAGCTCAGTGGTAGAGAGCTTACCTCACATGTATGAGGCACTGGGTTCCCTTCTCAGCGCCACATAAAAATATATATAAAAAGATATTGTTGGGCTGGGGTTGTGGCTCAGTGGTAGAGTACTCACCTAGCACGTGCGAGGCCCTGGGTTCGATTCTCAGCACCACATAAAAAAAATAAATGAATAAAGGTATTGTGTCCAACTACAACTAAAGAAACAAATATTTAAAAAAAGATATTGTGTCCGTTTACAACTAAAAATATTTAAAAAAGAACACTGCAGAAAGAAATGAAAGACAACCTTGACAAAGGGGGGGAGGGCATGTTATGTTCATGGGTTTCAAGTCTCAGTATTGTTGTCAGTTTTCCTCAAATTGACCTACAGATTCAATGCAATCCCAATTAAAATCCCAGAAGAGTTTTCAGCAGAAACTGATTCCAAAATTCACAAGGCAATACAAAGGACCTAAATAGGCAAAACAACCTTGCAAAAGAATAGTGAATTTGAAGGATTAATACTGTCTATTTTTAAGATGTATTATAAAGCTGCAGGAACGAAGGCAATGTGGTATTGATACAAAGAAAGTCAACTGGATCAAGAGAACAGAATAAAGAACCTATAAATAGATCCACACATGTTCATTTTCAACAAAGGTGTAAAGGAAATTCAGTGGAGAGAGGAAATCCTTTTAAACATGTGGTGCTGGAACAACTGGATATCTACTTGCAAAGGGAAAAAAAAGGACTTTAATCTATACCTAGCTCCATATTTTAAAAATTAACTTAAATGTATCATAGATCAAAGTGTACAACTTAAAACTATAAAACTTTTACAAGAAGACATTTATAACCTTGTATTAGGCAAATACTTCTTAAATATAACGCCAAAAGCACAATCCATAAAATAAGTAAATCTATCGTAAAATAAATAAATATGCTGAACTTTATAAAAATGTATACTATCTGCTCTTCAAAAGACATTATCAAGAGACTGACAAGACCAACCACAGAGTAGGAAAAAAGCTTATTTGCCATCCATGTATTTATGTCTTTGGCAATATGTCTATTCAAATCTTCTATTTTTTTTATTGGGGTATTTTAAGAGCTCTTTTCATTCTAAATACAAGTTCTTCATCACATAAATGCTTAAAGGAAGATGGACTGTATTGGAAAAGTATTATCCCCCAAATGTCTAGTAAATAAGCCTGAACTTTTTGAGGATAACATACTTTATTTTTGACAATGCAGAAACTGCTTATACAAAGGGGTTGACTTGCTGCTTCTCAGGTTCTGTTAGTCCAGTTCCTACCCTCTAGGGTCTTATTGACTATGATTGTTCAAATGCAGGGAGAGGCCACTAAAGTCAATTGTTGAGGCAAGGAATTGGGACTTAAATTGGGACTTAAAGAAATCTTCTTAGAGATTCAGAACTCCCCATGGTTTGGGTGAGGGTTATAGGACCAGGGAATCTGAAAGCACAACCACCATTATTGACCAGAAAGAAACATAGGTAGTGATACGTGAAGCTATTGCGTGATTTCTTTCTCTCTAGCCCAAAAAAGTCCAAATGGATGTCAAGAGGTATTAGTACAGATACACTGCATATTTTTGTATATGTCTATTTCATTAAGAATTCCCACAGTCATTACAGCTCACTTTGACCTACTATTCTTTACAAATAACAGACAATCCTGGGAAGTACAATGAGATAAGGCAGAATGTTTCTCATTTGGGAACAACAAAAAGAAAGTAACATAGAATGTGAGTAATGTTGTGAAAATCAAGATTTCAAAAACAAAACCAATCTTCAACTGGAGAACAGCATTTAGGGTAATAGAAGGAGGAAGTATTAGTTTACAGTTGAATACTGTACAATACAGTCCAATGCACTGCTCAGAATCCCAGATGTTCCATTTGAATTCCTCTGGTTGCCATTTTGAAATACTAGTCTATAAATTTAATTGGTTATAAGTATAATTTCCCAAGATGCTTGTTTACTCACTTAATGTAGTATCATATTGCTTTTAATAAGGTATTCAGGCCTTACAAAGTATGTTTGCAAAAGGAAAAAAAAGCAAAGATAACTCATACCCTTAATACTTAAATGCTCTATAAGTCAATAACATCCACCTCTGCTTAAGTATAAACAGGACCTCAACTATCTCAGCTTTTGCAATAAAGAATTCTTCCTTTCACTCCTGCAGAAGTCCTTCAGAAAGTGGGCCATGTTGGTTGGTCTGAGACAACCTTAACATCTTTGTTATTAGAAAAACAAATGTGCCCTTCTTTAGGAAGTATTAAGAAAAATAACTTATTATTTCTAACACAATATACCCCAATAAGCCTTCAAATGAACATCTCTCTATTTACCACCCAATGTCTTCTATGCTACCATTTAGATCATTTGCTCCTTAAATGCCTTTTTGCCTCTGGTTTTAATTAGAACCTGGCTGCTGACTCTCAATACTCCCTGGTTTATGCTGCTCCGTCTTTCTACTCTGACACTCAACTGTCTCTTGACCATTTTACCCCTCACACATGAAACTGAGGAATCACTGAAATTAAACACTCAAACCATACACCTGAAATTAGAATCTTTTTGGTCTTAAAATTGGTCCCAGTCGCAAGCAACCTAGGAGACTGAAAATATATTTTATTTTAATGGAGGATAGGGATTCAGTAAAACTAAGGCTGGAGCTCATCCTGGCCAGACACAGTGGGTTGTGGATGCTGCTCATTTTTCACATATATTCATCATACATGTCAAAGGCATTTGTTTGTTCATTCAAAAATACTGAACATCTATCCTGCCAGGTACTGTGCTTATGATTGCAGAGACAGTACTAAGCAAAGTAGTATAATTTCTCTTCTCTTTGAATTTAATCTTCAGTCTACAAATCCTCAAATCGATGTATGTGTTATAATGGAAAACACAAGAACTCTGGAAGAATGCATAGTGAGGAAAACCTGACCACCTTGGGAGTTAGGGAAGCCTTCCTCTAATCTGAAGGAAGCACAAGAAATACCTAAATGAATGGGGAGTGAACAGAGAGAAGAACACCCCAGGCATAGCAAACATATTTGCAAAGCCCTTGGAAGAAAATCAGAAAGGGGAACTCACAGTAATGCAGATGGAGGACATGAGGAAGAAGACATAGATCAGATGGTACAGAGCCTTGGAGACAATGTTCAGAATCTCAGACATTATCCTAAGATAATCAGGAAGCCATTTAAGAGTTTCAAAGCAGAGGAGTGATTGGATCAGATTGTGACTGACTGAAAGGAAACAAGAGGGTGGGAAGGAGTCCAGTTAGGAGGCTCTTTCAGAGGTCCTGGCAAGAGATGAGAAATGGATGAATGCCATAGCTCTTCAGGAAGTAAAATGCATAGGACTTGGTAATGGAAGTACCATAAGGGGTGATGAAGAGAAAGGCATTGAGATGATTTGGTTTCTCATTTGTCCATTAAGGAAAGAGTAGTTCCATTTACTGTGGCAGTATGTCCATTGGTTTTGCCTAAGAATACTTTCCCAGGGTAGAAAAGGAGGAGGGAAGGAAGGGAGGGAGGGAGGGAGAGAAGGAAGGACCCACATTTTCCCACTTTGCAAGAATAGAATTACAAACCAATGTTTTTACAAGTTTTAATGAACATTAGTCTTCTACACTAACAGAGAGAGCTTAGAACCACCTTGTTTATGGAGAAGAAAGAGAAAATATCATACAATAGTAGAAAAATGTGATAAAGATGACAGAGAACTTATAAACACCATGTAATCCATTTCATTAAAGAAAACACAAGGGGCTGGGGATGTGGCTCAAGCGCGCTTGCCTGGCATGCGTGCGGCCCGGGTTCGATCCTCAGCACCACATATAAAAAAAAGATGTTGTGTCTGCCGAAAAACTAAAAAATAAATAAAATTCTCTCTCTCTCTCTTTAAAAAAAAAAAAAAAAAACACAAGGGCTGGGGTTGTAGCTCAGCGGTAGAGCACTTGCCTAGCATGTGTGAAGTATTGGGTTCTATCCTGAGCACCACATAAAAATAAATAAACAAATGAAAGTATTGTGTCCATCTACAACTAAAACGAAAAAAAGGAGAAAAAGAAAGAAAAAGAAAAGCATGAATCTTGGGACTGGGGCTGTGGCTCAGTGGTAGAGCGCTTGCCTAGCACGGGCGAGGCGCTGGGTTCGATCCTCAGCACCACATAAAAATAAATAAATAAATACAATAAAGATATCGTGTCCAACTACAACTAAAAAATATTGAAAAGAAAAACATGGATATCAAGATTTTAAAGTAGTGAAAAAAAGCTGTACTTACTTATAGCAAAATTAAATGCTTTCATGTAGGATGGAGCTAAGACACCACAGCTCTCAACCTGTTTTTCTTTTATTACTATTTTTCTTTGGATAGAATGAAAAAGAAGAATTGGAGGACTTTTAATATCTCTTAATTTAAAGTTGCACTGGAAAGGCATTAATTATAGGATACATTAATAAAACTAACCCTGGTCCTCACTCAGTGTTATGAAGAAAGCCCCATTTTGTTACTCTTAAACAAGTAACCAGTTAAAAATGCCAAATGGATGGGCTGGGGATGTGGCTTAAGCGGTAGCGCACTCCCCTGGCATGCACGGGGTGCTGGGTTCGATCCTCAGCACCCCATAAAAATAAAAAATAAAGATGTTGTGTCCACCGAAAACTAAAAAATAAATATTAAAAAATTCTCTCTCTCTCTCTCTCTCTCTCTCTCTCTCTCTCTCTCTCTCTCTCTTAAAAAAAGGCCAAATGGAGACTATAGTAGTATAGGACTTAAAACTTTTAAAATATTTATTGATGCTAATGTGAATCTTCATTTAGAAAAAAATGGGCATTCACTTGCAAACTAAATTCTCTCAGGTTCCTTTCTTTATATCTTCTTGATTTTTAAAAAATGTTTATGGTATAATGAGATGGGAACTTGCTATGTTGCTCAGGCTGGTCTCAAACCCCTGGATTCAAATGATTCCCCCTGCCTCAGCCTCCTGAGAAGCTGGGACTGGGACTATAGGCATTTGTTACCATACCCAGCTAAATTTTTCTGTTTTTTTTTTTGTTTTTTGTTTTTGAGGGGAATTGTTTGTTTGGTAGTTGTAGGGATAGAACACAGGGCCTTGTGTCTGCCAGGCAAGAATTCTACTACTGGAGCTAAACCCCTAGTCCTCTTATTGGTTTTCAAAGACGGTCTTTCTTTTCTCATTGTCCTAAAATCTGATGCATCATTACATTGGCATATTAGGTACTTTATGTACATTTTGGACCCAGTCAAACTATATGATAGGGACTGCTACTTTAATAGCTTCAAAAAATTTGCCTAATGACTAAGTTGGTGAGGTCAGAATAAATCAGAGGACATGAAGACACGGAGATAACATGCAGGATCGATTCTTCCAAGAACCAAGCAATGACTTTGGCGGTCTGAGTAGGAAACCACCCTAGGAGAATTGGCTGTGCTTTCAGAAGAATGGTGTTTATCCATCAGTTCTGGTCAAGTTAGGGAAAAAAAACCCACTATTTTAAAAGGGGAAAATAACCAAGGAACACTAAGAGGCTCAAATCTGTGGACTATTAAATCAGTCCCAGAAACTGTACATTTGAGGTAAATGCTCCCCGCTCCTTCCAAAGAATCAACTGGATAATGAAAATGCCCTTCCTAATAGTCTATTTATAAGACTTCTTTCCTCTTTTACCTCTTGAACATTTTAGGCATATTTATTTTGCAGTTCCTGTCAGATGGCTCTATTATCTATAGATGAGATTTTCCTGGTGCTCCAAGTTGCAACGTTAACATAATGGGATGGCTGTGAGGATGTGGGACTTCTAAACTCTGCAAGCAGGGTAACTCTAGGCCTCAACCCCAGCTGTAGCTCAGGTTGGGACTATTCATTTTTCAAGTATAACTCTTTTTGTTGCTCATACTGGCTGCTTAATTCTGTCACACACTTCCTGGACAGTGAGTGGACTCTTATCAGGGTCCGGCTTTAGGTAAGGAGCTCAGGTCATCTCTAGGTCACTTATATGGTCTTAACTTCAGCCACAGAGGACATATGCCAATTCTTATCTCCTTTTTTGTAGAAAAGTATTGATCTGGCTTCCTTGACTGTAAGAATGCACTTCTCTCTTCTCCAAAAATCTATAAGGCCAGCAAAATTAACAATTTCAAGTCTGAAAATGTTTTTACATACAATATAATGCAGTGAAAAGCACATTGGCCAGGAGCTGGGAAACCTGAACTATAAGTCTAACTCCAAGCCAACTGTCTGACTGTAGCTAAGTTTGCTGACCACTTTAGGTCTCAGTGGATAAAATTAAAATTTTGGAATTAAGACAGAAGAACACTAAGGTCTTTTCCAGCTTTAAAATCTCCCGATTCTATGAAACACTATCTTTCATCTTCTGGGGCCCAGTGGGAGTCCAGGGGCAGAGGCAGGGGCAGTATGTGCTTGAGAGAAGGTTAGGATGATTTATAAGGAAGTCCCTTGATCCCAGTTTCCCTAGATGCTGCTGCTCTTCTGGTTTTAAAATGGTTACAAGACACATTAGCATTTCAAACACTGTTTTTTTGCCTGTGACAGGTGAGCTCAGGGAGATTAGGAAATAGCAAAATTCTGTTTTTGTTTTTTTTCAAGCCAGACTCAGTGTGTAAACATTAACTGTTAGTACAGATTATTCAGCATTCCCCATTCATTTTTCATGAACTCACACAACATATCAAAGGGACCCATGCTCTACTCCTTAGTGCTTCTCTCAGAATTACAGACAGGCTCATTTTACTCTGTCAGCAAACCTAAAGACCAGAGTCTTTGGCTGTGAGAATATCTCATGGAAATAAGAAAAAGCTTTACAGAATAGTCTGCCCTTCCTCCCCTCCCTTCTCCTCTTCTATCAGGCAGTGTGTGTAGTCACACAAACAGCCTTTGGAAACAAGCACTTGTGTGCCCAAGTCAAACAGATTCCTAAGCACATAAATGGCCGGCAGCTGGGCACCAGCAGGCAGGCCCTGAACAGGCGGAGGGTGAGCACTGGAGCAGGACCACACTGAGGCTCTCAGCTGCTCCAGGGTTCAAAGCCCCCATTGCCTCAGGAATTCTCACCACAACTGTTTCCCCATTTTCTACAGAGAAACTTATTTGAGCATCCCTCTCAGAATGTTATTCTGAAGATACTCTTATATCCAGAAAAAAAAAATCACCATAGAGAGCCCAAAGATCATGTTCAATGACTTGGATTGTATGCCATATGATGGAAATTAGGCAGAAAGAGAACAGAATTGGGGGTTTGGAACCGTGGCTTCCCCTCTTCACCTGTAACTATAAGGCCAGGGCAAATTACCTGGCATCTTTGGCCCTCAGTTTCCTTGCCTACAAAATGAGTAAGTCTGACAAAAAATCATGTATGTATCAATTCTAAAATTCTATTCACCTGTAATGAGACTGATTATTAAGAACTAGGAAAACACGCTTTTATCACAGACCAAACCTATCTATAATATAGGGAATATTCAAATATTCATTCAAATATATATTCAATGATTCTGATTACCCAACCCATAGTGGTTATGGGAAACCATAAAACTCCACAGAAGATCCTGATGATGAACCAGAATGGGGAATTACCAACATTAGGATGGCACAATTGGCTGGACCACATGACCAAAAGGATAAAGAGGATCTAACTGAGCAGTCTATTAAATGAATATAAACTAGGGAGGGGAATCTGTATTCCAAACAATCTTAAGGATTGATGGAGTGTTCAGAAAGCAGTAATATAAAGGTCAAAGATGAAAGACCCATTGTTCAGAGAAGACAGAAAAATCTAAGATGAGGTTGGTAAGGCTGCATGCCAGAAAAAGACCTGAGTGTCAGGGTGCATAACAAACTGAACTCTAGCCAGAAAATCTGCACTAGACCCAGAGGTAGATGTAGCAATTGAATAAGACCACCCTTGCTTTGATAAGGCCATCTGAGTCACAAAATAAAAAACAAATGTGTATCATGATCAATGGCGAATTACATCACTTCTTTCACAGTGTGTCAGGGGTTGGTCACTATGCATCTGTTAATTAGTTTATGCACAAACAACTAAGTGTATAGTGGGTTTGCCTCCTTTTCTCCCAGTGATAAAACCCTAAAATAGATAACTGAAAGAGGGAACTGTTGGTCAAGAAAGACTAACATGCAGGAAAGAAACAAAAAATGATAATGCTGAATGTAAATAGAGATGAAGAAATAGTTAAATGTGGGATTGACATTGCTGGCATTCAGGAGATTCTAGAAGCCAGGCACAAGTGGCACACACCCATAGTTCCAGCTACTCTGGAGGCTGAGATAGGAGGATCGTTTTAGCCCAAGAGTTTGGGCCAGCCTGGGCAACAGGGCAGGACCAGGTTTGTTTTTTTTTTTTTTTTTTAAAGAAAAGAAAAACAAAAGATATGCACCAGAAGAACTCAGTGAAGACAAACTAATCAACATAAAGGAGGGAAACAGTTGTGAGGAAAAGCATGTAGGTGTCACAGAGGAAGTGACGCTGGCAAAGACTTGAATTAAAGGAACTCCTGAAGATATATTTATGACACTGGCAACACAAAGGACAAGATGTTTGAAGCTACTCCAAACTTGGAAAGGCCTGTGACAATTCACCAAGGCAGAGAAAAGAGATTTGCTCGGCATCATAAGGTTTATGACAAAAAGGCAGGCACTATTCAAACTACTCTGGATTTTTTTTTTAATGAAAAAATAAAACTACAATTCTCAATATTTATGTTTTGTAGTTTACTAATATTAGTTTTACTATTTTTTATTTCTCTATACATTTTGATTTCTTTATACAAAATTAACAGTAATAGTGTTAAATATTTGATACACCTATAATTTTCTTGTGGTACTGGGGCTTGAGCCCAGGGGTAGTGTACCACTGAACCACACCCCCAGCCCTTTTCATTTTTTATTTTGAGACAGGGTCTAAGTTGCTTAGGACTTCACTTGCTGAGGCCAGCCTTGAATTTGCAATCCTAATGCTTCAGCCTCCCAAGTCACTGGAATTACAAGTATGCACCTGCAGTCCCACTGACTATTAAAATAAATTATAGTCTAAGCTTATAGGGTCATTTTCATAGTCTCAAACTACTGTGCAAAGAAAAAAAAACTAATAGTATTGAAAAAACATACATGAGTGTATCATTATATGAGATATTCATCAGATATTTCTACAGCACTGGGTCCAATTGAGGGTTTATAACTGAACACTGACATGGAGAATGTGAAGAAGGTGAAGACAGCAACAGAAGTAAGATGCTAAAAACCCTGACCACAGGGAAAAAAATGTTTAAGGAAACAGATCTTAGCCACTAAAAAAATGAATGCAGTGGTTAACCATGGCTGATCTTCAATGACTTTTACATATGGGAAACCTGTCATTATGTATCTTTATTAGAGTGGACAGATGAAAACCAATTTTGACTGCAACATGATGGTCTGAGTTAACTTAAGAATGAAAGAGGAATTACATATCAGAACAGGTTTCAAAAAGATCTCTGTATTTTTTTCCTTGCAAGTCCTAAAATGTAGAATTAGTTTCTTATCTACCTGGAATCGTTTAAGCTTCGAAAACAGGCAAGGGAAGATGGACTATATATGACCTGCCAAGGTCTCTCTGCCAGAGCTAAGATGCTGATTCTTACCATTGTGGAACTTTATCTTACCCTAAGCTGCCAATTATTTCTGAGCCCTATATTTAAATTGTTCTGTGCTGTGTACATCCATCTTCCATTCCTCCCAGACCCTCTTCACTTAAAGGACATTAGATTATGGAGTGGGACTCAGATGGGAAAGCAAAGCTGCAGAACAATCCTATTTTCAATGAGGCTCTGTGGTGGGGACTGCAGTGGCTTTGATATATGCAGCTCCCACAGTGTGTCCATACAAATGAGCCTGAGTGCCTGGGACAGGTTCCTGCTGCTGCAGTGTTCTGTACACTGAGACCAGCACTGCTCAGAGTACCCACTTGGATTTGAAACATGGACAATCATGAAAATAAACAGTGCCAAACCAAGCTTATTAACATCCTCTCAGAACAAGGCATTAACAGGCAGGACAAATATGGACCTTCTGAGCTCTCTCCCAATACTGACAATTCTTGGACTACAAATCAAACAATTCTTACCCTCCAACCCCCAAATCAGCCTTCTTCATTAAGAATCATCAGGCCTACCAGGAGAGGGACATTCTCATTTTCAAACAGGACAGTGATCTGTTCTCCACTCTCTTGTTCTTTCACCTCCAGGCATGTCTTCATCCTGCTAAACTTGAAACTCACTCCAGTGTTCTTCAGAGATGACTCAATACTGATGCTCTAACAGTGCAGTGTTCTAGCCTTGTATTCTTCCCAAACCTTCACTGCTCATGGTTCCCAACAAGATGTCATCTGAGAGTCAAAGAAGCTCCTCACACTATACTACTTGTGGATGAGGCATCTTCTACTATAAACCATAGGAAAAAAAATGTTTCAGGAAACACTATTGAGGGCTGAGGTCGTGGCTCAGAGGTACAGCGCTCACCTGGCACGTGTGAGGCCCTGGGTTTGATCCTCAGCATCACATAAAAATAAATAAAATAAAGGTATTGTGTCCAATTAAAACTAAAAAATAAATATTAAAATACTATTGATATATAATATCAAAATACTATTGACATATAATACTAATGATATATAACTAAAAGTTATAACTCATATTTGGCTTTAAGATGATAAATAAACTTGGCTATAGAAGTAGAAAGTACAAATACCCCCATTAATAAGACTTTTAGCAAAATTGCAATTTTTTCTTTCATCAAACTTCCAATTGGAGATTGTTCTGAGTTTTGTTTGTTTTTGCTTTGTTTATGTTACTCTGACTTGGAATTTTAGACATGAGAATTGCCTCTACAGCATAAATATTCAATTTTGGTTGGGCATTGCCACATATATCAAATTATCTATTTGAGAGGAAGATTGTGAACTCTTAAAAGAAAAAAAATGTTAGGGATGGGGCTGTAGCTCAGAGATTGATCACTTGCTTAACATGTGTAAGGCTGGGTTCAATCTACAGAGCTACCAAAGTAAATGAATAAATGATAGATAAATAACTTTAATGTTATAAATACATGTCAACAAACACTTTTAGTATTAAAGAGAGTTACTTCCTCCCCATAACACTTATACAACTTCTTTTTTTTTTTTTTTTTACTTATACAACTTCTGATACAGGTATCTTTTTTTTAAAAAACATTATAAAGCTATTGACATATCATATTTCATACAATAGATTCAAGTTGGTTATGAACTCCCAATTTTACCCCAAATACAGATTGCAGAATCACATCGGTTACACATCCACATTTTTACATAATGCCCTATTAGTAACTGTTGTATTCTGCTACCTTTACTATCCTCTACTATCCCCCCTCCCTCCCCTCCCATCTTCTCTCACTACCCCATCCACTGTAATTCATTTCTCTCCTTGTTTATTTTCCCATTCCCCTCACAACCTCTTATATGTAATTTTGTATAACAATGAGGGTCTCCCTCCATTACCATGCAATTTCCCTTTCTCTCCCTTTCCATCCCACCTCATGTATCTGTTTAATGTTAATCTTTTCTTCCTGCTCTTCCTCCCTGCTCTGTTCTTAGTTGCTCTCATTATATCAAAGAAGACATTTGGTATTTGTTTTTTAGGGATTGGCTAGCTTCACTAAGCATGATCTGCTCTAGTGCCATCCATTTCCCTGCAAATTCTATGATTTTGTCATTTTTTAGTGCTACGTAGTACTCCATGGTGTATAAATGCCACATTTTTTTTATCCATTCATCTATTGAAGGGCATCTGGGTTGGTTCCACAGTCTAGCAATTGTGAATTGTGCTGCTATGAACATCGATGTAGCAGTATCCCTGTAGTACGCTCTTTTAAGGTCTTCAGGGAATAGTCCAAGAAGGGCAATAGCTGGGTCAAATGGTGGTTCCATTCCCAGCTTTCCCAGGAATCTCCATACTGCTTTCCAGATTGGCCGCACCAGTTTGCAGTCCCACCAGCAATGTACAAGAGTACCCTTTTCCCCACATCCTCTCCAGCACTTGTTGTTGTTTGACTTCATAATGGCTGCCAATCTTACTGGAGTGAGATGGTATCTTAGGGTGGTTTTGATTTGCATTTCTCTGACTGCTAGAGATGGTGAGCATTTTTTCATGTACTTGTTGATTGATTGTATGTCCTCCTCTGAGAAGTGTCTGTTCAGGTCTTTGGCCCATTTGTTGATTGGGTTATTTGTTTTCTTATTGTTTAATTTTTTGAGTTCTTTGTATACTCTGGATATTAGGGCTCTATCTGAAGTGTGAGGAGTAAAAATTTGTTCCCATGATGTAGGCTCCCTATTTACCTCTTTTATTGTTTCTCTTGCTAAGAGAAAACTTTTCAGTTTAAGTAAGTCCCATTTGTTGATTCTTGTTATCAACTTTTGTGCTATGGGTGTCCTATTAAGGAATTTGGAGCCCGACCCTACAATATGTAGATACAGGTATCTTTACTTATAAAAATCGGGCAACATTGATCAGCGCAATCATTCTTTCACAAGCCCCCCAAAAAGATTCTACTAGAAAGATGACAGAAAGGGGTTATCTGAAATAAAACTATTATAAACTGAAATAGAAGAGTTAACTATTATAATCTGTCCTCCCTTTAGATTAAATTTAATTTTCTTAATTAAGATAAGAGAATGTGATGGTTTCCAAAAAAACGAAAACTTCTCCTTTGGAAGTGTTTTTTGCATAGATTTGTTTTGAATTTTACCATGTTGGCCAATAGCACTTTCTGTGTTAAAGGAAATGTTCTATATCTACACTGTTTACTAATCACTTGTGGCTTACTTGAAATGTGGCTAATGAAACTGAGGAACTGAATATTTACTCTTATTTAATTTTAATTTAAATACCTACATGTCGTTAGTGGCTAGTAGACAGTCCAGAGCTAAAATCAAGGTTCCCAAACCAAGGGAGCTTAAAAAATAACCATCTCTTAAATTCCTGGGATGAATCTCATTTGATTGCAGTACATAATCCTTTTTTAAAATTTTAGTTATAGATGGACAAAATACCTTTATTTTATTTTGGGGGGTACCAGGGATTGAATTCAGGGGCACTCGACCACTGAGCCACATCCCCAGCCCTACTTTGAATTTTATTTAGAGATAGGGTCTCACTGAATTGCTTAGTACTCGCTTTTGCTGAGGCTAACTTTGAATTCTTGATGCTCCTGCCTCAGCCTCCCAGGCTGCTGGGATTGTAGGCATGTGTGCCACTGCACCCAGCTCATTGGTTTGTTTTTTTATGTGGTTCTGAGGATCGAATCCAGTGCCTCACACATACTAGGTAAGTGCTCTATCATTGAGCCACAACCCTCGCCCCTGGCCTATAATTTTCTTATAGTGTCTATGTATGACTTAGGCACCAGGATGACACTGGCCTTGTAAAATGAGTTTGGAACAAATGGTGCTGGGACAACTGGAAATCTATATGTAGTAGAATAAAATTTAACCCTTATCTCTCACCCTGCACAAAACTCAAAGTGGATCAAAAATGGAGAAATTAGACCAGAAACCCTGCACATACTAGAAGAAAACGTATGTGCAGGCCCAATACTCCAACATATCAGCTCAGGAACTGACTTCTTTAACAAGACTCCTAAAGTGCAAGAAGTAAAAATCAATAACCAATAAATGGGATAATATCAAACTAGAAAGCTTCTTCACAGCATGGGGAACAATCAAAAGCATGAAGAGAGAGCCTATAGAATAGGAGAAAATCTTTGCTACCTGCACCTTAGATAGAGTGTTAATTTCCAGGATACACAAAGAAAAAAAACTTAACAGCAAAAACCAAAATAAGTCAATCAATAAATGGGCAAAGGAATCGAACAGACACGTCACAGAAGAAATACTAATGATCGACAATTATTGAAAAATGTTCAACATCACTAGCAATTAGAGAAATGCAAATTAAAACTACACTGAGATTCCATCTCATTCCAGTCAGAATGGCAATTATCAAGCATACAAGTAACAGGGCTGGGGCTGTAGCTCAGTGGCAGATTGCTTGTCTAGCATGTGTGAGGTACTGGGTTCAATCTTCAGCATCACATAAAGATAAGTAAATAAAATAAAGGTTAAAAAAAGAATAAAAGTAACAATAAATATTGGTGAAGATGTGGGGGAAAAGGTACACAACACTGGTAGGACTGCAAATTGGTGCCACACTCTGGAAAGCAGTATGGAGATTTCTCAAAAAGCTAGGAATGGAACCATCATTTGACCCAGTTATCCCACTCCTCAGTACATATCCAAAGTACTGAAAATCAGTATACTACAGTGACATAGCCACATCAATGTTTATAGCTGCTCAATTCACAATAGCTAATCTATACAGCCAGCCTAGGTGCCCTAGGATAAAGAAAATGTGGTGTATTTTCACAGTGGAGTATTACTCAGCCATTAAGAAGAATAACTTTATGGCATTTGCCAGTAAGTGGATGGATATAGAGACTATCATGCTAAGTGAAATAAGTCACAGGTCAAATGTTTTCATTGATATGTGGAAGGTGGCGCCCCCAATAAGTGGGGAGAGGGGAAGAATAGATATTCAGTAGATTAGACAAAGGAGGATGAAGGGAGGGGGGATAGGAATGGGAAAGACTGTGGAATAAACTGGAAATAATTTTCCTATGTACATATACAAGTACATCATAGTGAATCCTATCATCGTGTACATCCATAAGAATGGGGTCCTAATTAGAATAAGATATATTCCATGCTTTTATAATTATATCAAAATGTATTCTACTGTCATGTATAACTAAAAAGATCAACAACAACAACAACAAAGTTTGGAAGTGTTTTTTTCTTCTTCAGTTTTTGGTAACAGTTTGGGAAGGATTAGGATTAGTTCTTTAAATGCTCTGCAGAATTCAGCAGTGAAGCCATCCAGTCCTGGGCTTTTCTTTGAAGGAAAACTTTTTGTTACTGATTCAACCTCTTTGTTAATGGTATGTTTATACTGGAATTCCCTTATATATGTGACATGCTTTTCTCTCTTTCTCTCTCTTCTTGCTTTTGAGATTCTCTCTTTATCTTTGACTTTTGTTAGTTTGATTACAATGTCTTAGTGTACTCTTGTTTGGATTGAGTTTGATTTGAGATCTTTGACCTTCCTGTTTATCTTTCCCCAGATTGAGAAATTTTTCTGTTTTCTCTTTAAAAAGATGTTGACTACTTTGCTTCTCTCCTCTCCTTTAAATTCTATAACTTAAAATATTGGTCTTTGGACATTGTCCCATAAATCCTGTGAGGCTTCTTTATTCCTTTTTATTCTATTTTCTCCTGTGCAAAATTTTAATAAGCTGTTTTTGAGTTTATAGATTCTTTCTTCTGCTTGATCAATCCTGCTGTTGTGCTATTGTTGTGTTTTTTATTTCATTTGTTGAATTAAACAGCTCCAAACTTAATTTGATTTACAAAAATTATTTTGATTTCTTTGTTAAATTTCTCATTTTGGTGATTTATTATTTTCCTGGTTTTTGTTTTTGTTTTGTTTGGATGAATTGTTTCTATGTATTTTCTTGAAGTTAACTGAGCTTCTTTAAAACAATTATTTTTCTAGGCATGGAGGCTCATACCTGTAATCCCAACAGCTCAGGAGGCTGATACAGGAGGACTGCAAGTTCAGCCTCAGCAACTTAGTGAGGCGCTGTGCAACTTAGTAAGACCCTATCTCAAAATGAAAAAAAGGGATGGGGATGTGACCCAGTGGTTAAGCGCCCCTGAAAGTACCAAAAAACAAAACCAAACAAAAACACAATTATTTTGAATTCTTTGTCAGGATTCATAAATCTCCATTTCTTTGGGGTTGGTTACTGGTGCTTTATTTTCTTCCTTTGATGTTATCATCTTCCTGATTGTTCTTGTTCCTTGTGGCCAGGTTCATTTAAAGAAGTAGCAACTTTTTTGAGTTTTTACAGACAGTTTTTGTCTGGATAGACTTCACCAGGCAGTCTATCCAGAGACTGTGGGCAGGCTGTCTGGTGCGGTCCATGAATGTGCTCAATGCTGGAACTGTTGGGCAGGCTCACGGGATTAGTGTCTGGACCCACAGGGGTGGCCCTAGACTGGCATCCGCAAGGGCTGTCCTGGAACATGGATTCCCAGGGTCTGACCCAGTACTAGGGTGCACCTTGAGCTTGAGTCTGCAGAGGCCAGCTAGGTGCTGGGATGGGTGTAGCATCTGGTCCACTATCATGGGCCTGGAGCCTGAGTCCACATCCACAGGAGCTGGCCTGGAGATTGAGTCTGCAGGAGTAGCTCTGGAGACTTAGTTCATGAGGAGACTACTATTGCTTTTTTATATAAGCTCCCAGGTGATTTTTTTATTATTATTATATACCGAGTTTGAGAAACATTTTTTTCTAAAAGTTTACTACTCAAAGTGTTCTATATGTTAAGAATACAGACTCTTCTTAGGCTCTACACTGAAACTACTGAAATCAGAGTCCACTTTTAACAAGGCACCCAGATAATTTGTTTACATACTAAAATCTGATAAACACTGTTCTGGACTGTAATCAGCCTTAGAAGTACATTAGAATCATGTGGAGAACTTTTGAAAAAATGTTACATGCATCAGTGTTTCTTTAAAACTTCCCAATGATTCCAATGTGGGACTAATGTGAATATTACTGAACTAGAATGCACAAATCAAAATAAGGTACACTCTGGATAGGACTAGTAGAAGGAAAAAGAGGAAGGTTAAATTCTACCTTTCAATGGGAGAGACACAGGGGATTCATCTTCCCAGAAATGCTGCTGGCACCTGAATAAATAAATAGCCTGATGATGGCGAACTGCTATGCTGTACAGTTTCTTTGCTCTAAGTAAAACTAGCTTTCCTTTTTGTCCTGCTTTCCCCAGACTATACCCAAAGATTTTACCCTTGAGATTCCTCAGGAAAACATATGTCGGGTTCTAGAGAAAGAGAACAAAAAGATCAAGCTCAGAATTCTGCAGTAAAGTTGCAAAGAATATATTCGTACCAAAGCATTCTCTTGTGGCTCATCACAGTTCCTTAAGGTTGCCTGTTGGCAATGACCTAGGAAGCCAGAATTGTTGATAGAACCTAGTCTTTTTCCATACAAGAAGCTGTCTTCTGGCCTATTGTCTCCTTTCCCCTGAGCTTTCTTGATGTAGTTGTGCTGCCAGAGTGAATGAGTTTTTCCCCTGGGCTTGATTCCTATGGTTAAATCCTCATACTGATGAAGTCTAACAGTGACAGTTTTCTTCCTATAATCTAGAAGATGTTTATCAATGATGACAAGAAAACATCTCACCTCTACTATTTATAGAAAAACTAGGATGATCATGCATCGTGTGTGAAACAGTTAACAATCTCAGTCCACAAATTTTGTTGTTTCCAAACAATCACCACAATTCATCAGGAGAAAAAGGGTCACAGCTGCTCACTGGTAATATAAACTTGAGCTATGTTTCTTCCATTACAAAAGAAGTTCTATTGTCAAGATTAAGTAAGGGGTTGGGGAAATAGCTCAGTTGGTAGAGTACTTGCCTCTCATGCACAAGGCCCCGGGTCCAATCCCCAGCACCTCCCCCAACACACACATACACACACACCAAAATTAAAAGAGATAATGAATATAAAAATGCTTGTGAATTTCAAAGTGCTCTACAAAATGTAGATATTGTTATTATTAGTTGGTGGAAGAGAGTGATGTTTCCTGGAAGATTAGCAAAGAAACAATTTCCAGGGCACAGCGAAGGTTTCAAAGGACAGATGGCAAATCTCTGCACAGGTGAACAAGGGTTCTATTTCTAGTTTCCTGTTAAAAGAGCCAACACTACACATTACCTTTGACATTCATTTCAAAGAAGCAGACTGGTCAGAGGTAAAGTATATATGAGCCAATGTTCCATGGGAAAGAAGATATATCATTCTGTCCTGACTGTTCGATTTTCTAGCTCACCTACATTAAGTGCAAACACCTAAATCCCATTGCCATTCACAATGGCAGGAAATAAGGCCTGAAAACTGAATGGAACAAAAGTAGTGCTCTTTTAGATCTAATAACTGTTGGCCAGAGGTTTCTATCCCTGGCAGCCAAGGTGCTTTCTGCAAGGAAACTGATGCAATGAGCTTGTGAGATGAGGACTGATTTCACATCAGGAAGTTTAACTGGGGGACCTGAATGAAAAACTGGTTGCAGTCTAAGGTTCTGCCCTACCCTGAGATAGGCAGGACTATTTTGATCCAGCTACTATCTACCATGCAGGATGACATTTTCCAGAACACAGTATCTGTGAACAATCTTCTGGCAAACAGGCACCAACTTCTGGAGAAAGAAAATGAGTTGGAGTCATCAGATGTGAGGCCAGGAAATAGACAATAAATCCCTTCCTCAGCTGTTAATAATGTTTCTTGTTGCTTCACAATTTGCTTTTAAGTAAATCCCACATTCTGCAACCAAAATTCTTAGACAATTGACTGAAAGTATACTGGGGACTGAATTAGAACAAGATATATTCCATGCTTTTATAATTATGGGAAAATACTGTCATGTATAAATAAAAAACAAGAACCAGTAAAAAATTGAAAAGGAACAGGCCCAGCGACCTGCAGGCGTGGTAGTCACGTCACCCCAATTGGAGTAGGGGCAGAGCAGAGCCGCCGCCCGCGCCCGCAAGGTAGGCAGACCTGCGACCGACCAGCGGGACAGGCCCAGTGGCCTGCCGATGCGACAGACACGTCACCCCATTTGGAGTAGGGGCAGAGCAGAGCCGCCGCCCGTGCCCGCAAGGTAGGCAGACCTGTGACCGACCGGTGGAACAGACCCAGCAGCCGGCAGGGGTGGTAGGCACGTCACCCCAATTGGAGTAGGAACAGAAAAGAGCCTTTGCCCGCGCCCGGAACAGGCTCAGCGGTCCGCAGGTGTGGTAGACAAGTCACACCAATTGGAGGGGGGGCAGAGCAGAGCCGCCGCCCGCGCCTGCAGGGTAGGCAGACCTGCAACCGACCGGCGGATCAGGCCCGGTGGCCTGCCAGCGTGGTACCCTTGTCACCCCAATTGGAGTAGGGGCAGAACAGAGCCGCCGCCCGCGCCCAGAACAGGCCCAGTGACCTGCTGGCGTGGTAGTCACGACACTCCAATTGGAGTAAGGAGAGAGCAGAGCCGCTGCCCGCGCCTGCAAGAGAGGCAGACCGCCGCCCGACCTTACAAGGGAGACTTTTCAACTATACAAGAGCAATATAAATATATAGGGGAAAAAAACATTTCAAAAACACAACAGTTTCACCAAGCAGAAAGAAACGCAAGCAGTATGAAAAGACAAGGAAAGAAAGGACCACAAGCAATGCAGGTCAACTCAACTTTAGAAGAGGTAACAGCTGCAGCAGATGGAATGTCAGATAAAGAATTCAGGATATACATTCTTCAGAAGATCTGGAGTATCAAGGAAGACATTAGACAGCAAAATCAGACAATGAAAGATCACTTCGACAATGAATTACACAAACAAATCCAGGAAGCAAAGGATCAACTATACAGGGAGATAGAGGTTATAAAAAACAAACAAACAGAAATCCTAGAAATTCAGGAAGCAATAAACCAACTTAAAAACTCAATGGAGAATACTACCAGCAGAGTAGAACACTTAGAAGATAGAACATCAGACAATGAAGACAAAGTATTTCAACTGGAAAAGAACATAGACAGCTCAGCAAGACTGTTAAGAAACCATGAGCAGAACATCCAAGAAATATGGGATAACATCAAGAGACCAAACTTAAGAGTCATTGGGATACAGGAAGGTACAGAACTCCAAACCAAAGGAATGAGCAATCTATTCAATGAAATAATACGAGAAAACTTCCCAGACTTGAAGAATGAGACAGAATCCCAAATCCTAGAAGCCTACAGGACGCAGAATGTGCAAAATCATAAGAGATCCACACCTAGACACATTATAATGAAGATGCCCAACATACAGAATAAGGAGACAATTTTAAAAGCTACAAGAGAAAGGAAGCAGATTACATTTAGGGGTAAGCCAATCAGGATAACAGCTGATCTTTCAACACAGACTCTGAAAGCTAGAAGATCCTGGAATAACATATTTCAAACACTGAAAGAAAATGGGTTCCAACCAAGAATTGTGTATCCAGCGAAATTAAGCTTCAGGATGGAGAATGAAATTAAAACCTTCCACGATAAACAAAAGTTTAAAGAATTCGCAGCTAGAAAACCATCTCTTCAAAACATCCTCGCCAAAGCATTACAGGAAGAGGAAATGGAAAATAACAATGAAAACCAACAGTGGGAGGTAGCACAGTAAAGGGGGGGGGAAATAATCAAAGAGGAAAACAAACCATGTTTAGTAACAGAAATAAACAAATATGGCTGGAAGAACAACCCATATCTCAATAATAACCCTAAATGTTAATGGCTTAAACTCACCAATTAAGAGACACAGGATAGTAGAATGGATCACAAAACAAGACCCAACAATATGCTGCCTACAGGAGACGCATTTGATAGGAAAAGACATACATAGGCTGAAGGTGAAAGGTTGGGAAAAATCATATCACTCATATGGACTTCGGAAACAAGCAGGCGTGTCCATACTCATATCAAATAAAATAGATTTCAAGCCAAAGTTAATCTAAAGGGATAAAGAGGGACACTACATACTGCTCAAAGGAACCATACACCAACAAGACATAACAATCATAAATATTTATGCCCCAAACAATGGTGCAGCTATGTTCGTCAAACAAACTCTTCTCAAGTTCAAGAGTCTAATAGACCACCACACCATAATCATGGGAGACTTCAACACACCTCTCTCGCCACTGGACAGATCTTCCAAACAAAAGTTGAATAAGGAAACTATAGAACTCAATAACACTATTAATAACCTAGACCTAATTGACATATATAGAGTATACCACCCAACATCAAGCAGTTACACTTTTTTCTCAGAAGCACATGGATCCTTCTCAAAAATAGATCATATATTATGTCACAGGGCAACTCTTAGACAATATAAAGGAGTAGAGATAATACCATGCATCTTATCTGATCATAATGGAATGAAACTGAAAATCAACGATAAAAGAAGGAAGGAAAAAGCATACATCACTTGGAGAATGAACAATAGGTTACTGAATGATCAATGGGTTATAGAAGACATCAAGAAGGAAATTAAAAAATTCTTAGAGATAAATGAAAACACAGACACAACATATCGGAATCTATGGGACACATTGAAAGCAGTTCTAAGAGGAAAATTCATTGCTTGGAGTTCATTCCTTAAAAAAAGAAAAAAACCAATAAATAAATGATCTCATACTTCATCTCAAAATCCTTGAAAAAGAAGAGCAAAACAACAGCAAAAGAAGTAGAAGGCAAGAAATAATTAAAATCAGAGCTGAAATTAATGAAATCGAAACAAAAGAAACAATTGAAAAAATTGACAAAACTAAAAGTTGGTTCTTTGAAAAAATAAACAAAATCGACAGACCCTTAGCGATGCTAGCGAAGAGAAGAAGAGAGAGAACTCAAATTACTAGCATACGGGATGAAAAAGGCAATATCACAACAGACACTTCAGAAATACAGAAGATAATCAAAAACTATTTTGAATCCTTATACTCCAATAAATTAGAAGATAGTGAAGGCATAGATAAATTTCTTAAGTCATATGATCTGCCCAGATTGAGTCAGGAGGATATAGAAAACCTAAACAGACCAATATCAATTGAGGAAATAGAAGAAACCATAAAAAGACTACCAACTAAGAAAAGCCCAGGACCGGATGGGTATACAGCAGAATTTTACAAAACCTTTAAAGAAGAACTAATACCAATACTTTTCAAGCTACTTCAGGAAATAGAAAAGGAGGGAGAACTTCCAAATTCATTCTACGAGGCCAACATCACCCTGATACCTAAATCAGACAAAGACACTTCAAAGAAAGAAAACTACAGACCAATATCTCTAATGAACCTAGATGCAAAAATCCTCAATAAAATTCTGGCGAATCAGATACAAAAACATCAAAAAAATTGTACACCATGATCAAGTAGGATTCATCCCTGGGATGCAAGGCTGGTTCAATATACGGAAATCAATAAATGTTATTCACCACGTCAATAGACTTAAAAATAAGAACCATATGATCATCTCGATAGATGCGGAAAAAGCATTCGACAAAGTACAGCATCCTTTTATGTTCAAAACTCTAGAAAAACTAGGGATAACAGGAACATACCTCAATATTGTAAAAGCAATCTATGCTAAGCCTCAGGCTAGCATCATTCTGAATGGAGAAAAACTGAAGGCATTCCCTCTAAAATCTGGAACAAGACAGGGATGCCCTCTCTCTCCACTTCTCTTCAACATAGTTCTCAAAACACTGGCCATAGCAATTAGACAGACGAAAGAAATTAAAGGCATAAAAATAGGAAAAGAAGAACTTAAATTATCACTATTTGCAGATGATATGATTCTATACCTAGCAGACCCAAAAGGCTCTACAAAGAAACTATTAGAGCTAATAAATGAATTCAGCAAAGTGGCAGGATATAAAATCAACACGCATAAATCAAAGGCATTCCTGTATATCAGCGACAAATCCTCTGAAATGGAAATCAGGACAACCACTCCATTCAAAATATCTTCAAAAAAAATAAAATACTTGGGAATCAACCTAACAAAAGAGGTGAAAGACTTATACAATGAAAACTACAGAACCCTAAAGAGAGAAATAGAAGAAGATCTTAGAAGATGGAAAAATATACCCTGTTCATGGATAGGCAGAACTAACATCATCAAAATGGCGATATTACCAAAAGTTCTCTATAGGTTTAATGCAATGCCAATCAAAATCCCAACGGCATTTCTTGTAGAAATAGAGAAAGCAATCATGAAATTCATATGGAAAAATAAAAGACCCAGAATAGCAAAAACAATGCTAAGCAGGAAGTGTGAATCAGGCGGTATAGCGATACCAGACTTCAAACTATACTACAGAGCAATAGTAACAAAAACAGCATGGTACTGGTACCAAAACAGGCGGGTGGACCAATGGTATAGAATAGAGGACACAGAAACCAATCCACAAAACTACAACTATCTTATATTTGATAAAGGGGCTAAAAGCATGCAATGGAGGAAGGATAGCATCTTCAACAAATGGTGCTGGGAAAACTGGAAATCCATATGCAACAAAATGAAACTGAATCCCTTTCTCTCGCCATGCACAAAAGTTAACTCAAAATGGATCAAGGAGCTTGATATCAAATCAGAGACACGGCGTCTGATAGAAGAAAAAGTTGGCTACGATCTACATACTGTGGGGTCGGGCTCCAAATTCCTCAACAGGACACCCATAGCACAAGGGTTAATAACTAGAATCAACAAATGGGACTTACTCAAACTAAAGTTTTTTCTCAGCAAAAGAAACAATAAGAGAGGTAAATAGGGAGCCTACACCCTGGGAACAAATCTTTACTCCTCACACTTCAGATAGAGCCCTAATATCCAGAGTATACAAAGAACTCAAAAAATCAGACAATAAGATAACAAATAACCCAATCAACAAATGGGCCAAGGACCTGAACAGACACTTCTCAGAGGAGGACATACAGTCAATCAACAAGTACATGAAAAATGCTCACCATCTCTAGCAGTCAGAGAAATGCAAATCAAAACCACCCTAAGATACCATCTCACTCCAGTAAGATTGGCAGCCATTATGAAGTCAAACAACAACAAGTGCTGGCGAGGATGTGGGGAAAAGGGTACACTTGTACATTGCTGGTGGGACTGCAAATTGGTGCAGCCAATTTGGAAAGCAGTATGGAGATTTCTTGGAAAGCTGGGAATGGAACCACCATTTGACCCAGCTATTCCCCTTCTCGGTCTATTCCCTAAAGACCTAAAAAGAGCATGCTACAGGGACACTGCTACATCGATGTTCATAGCAGCACAATTCACAATAGCAAGACTGTGGAACCAACCTAGATGCCCTTTAATAGACGAATGGATAAAAAAATGTGGCATTTATACACAATGGAGTATTACTCTGCATTAAAAAATGACAAAATCATAGAATTTGCAGGGAAATGGATGGCATTAGAGCAGATTATGCTAAGTGAAGCTAGCCAATCCCTAAAAAACAAATGCCAAATGTCTTCTTTGATATAAGGAGAGTAACTAAGAACACAGTAGGGACGAAGAGCATGAGAAGAAGATTAACATTAAACAGGGATGAGAGGTGGGAGGGAAAGGGAGAGAGAAGGGAAATTGCATGGAAATGGAAGGAGACCCTCAGGGTTATACAAAATTACATACAAGAGGAAGTGAGGGGAAAGGGAAAAAAAATACAAGGGGGAGAAATGAATTACAGTAGAGGGGGGTAGAGAGAGAAGAGGGGAGGGGAGGGGAGCGGAGGGGGGATAGTAGAGGATAGGAAAGGCAGCAGAATACAACAGACACTAGTATGGCAATATGTAAATCAATGGATGTGTAACTGATGTGATTCTGCAATTTGTATACGGGGTAAAAATGGGAGTTCATAACCCACTTGAATCAAAGTGTGAAATATGATATATCAAGAACTATGTAATGTTTTGAACAACCAACAATAAAAATTAAAAAAAATAAAATATTTTTATTAAAAATTTTATAGATATAAAAACAATTGAAAAGGAAAAAATGGCATAAAAATCTTATTGAGGGGGGCCTGGGGTTGTGGCTTAGTGGTAGAGTGCTCACCTAGCATGCACAAGGCATTGGGTTCGATCCTCAGCACCACATACATGTAAAACAAAGATGTTGTATCCACCTAAAAACTTAAGAATAAATATTTTAAAAAAGCTTATTGAGGGAGATAAAGATGAAGTCTTTAATGTTGGGATGTTAGATTATTTCAGGGCTCAGTCCTTGGTTCTGTCCTACTTAAGTTCCTGCCCTTGGTGATCATGTCAAGTCTTACAGCATCAAACACCATTTTTATGTAGATCCCAAATTTGCTACCTTTAGCACAAACTTTTATCCCAAACTCCAGAATGTGTGCATAATTTCCTGTTGATGGTTTCATTTAGATGTCTAATAGACATCTTAAGCTTTTAAGGTTGAACTTCTTTCTGCAATTTTTTTGTTTTGAAATAATTTCAGATTTACAAAAAAGTTGGCACAAAGAACTCCCACATTCCTTTCACCTGGATTCCCTAATTGTTAACATTTTTTTTCCACACTTAATCACTTGTTCTTTGTGTGTAACACAAACACACACATATAATTATTATTTTCTGAGCCATTTGTAGAAGTTGTCAACATGGGGACTATTTCCCAAATACTTGTATTTCCTAAGAATTAGACCCCTTTCTAACATCAGGGCAACTGTCCAAATCAAGAACTTCAAGCACTGACAATGACACTGTCATCTAATTGACAGGTCTTATGATTAAGTCAATTGTTCAAATATTTTACTGGAGAAAAAAAAATTTATTTCTTCTGGTTCAGAGTCTATCCAGTCCAGAATCACAAGTTGTATTTAGTTGTCAGGTTTTCTTATTCTTCTTTAATCTTGAAGAGTTTCATAGTTTGTCTTTGTCTTTCACAACTTTTCTTGACTTGAAGAAATTTTCATGACTTCAAAATATTTTGTAGGATGTTTAAGGTATGTGTATATATTGTTTCATATATACATATTGTTTTGAAACAAAATCAAAACAGTTGTGGCAAAATAAACAAAACACATTTTTAAGCATACACTTCAGTGGTAAGGATAATCACACTGTTGTACAATGAATCACTTGAAGTCTTTTTATCTTTCAAAATGGAAACTCTTTACCCATTAAAATTCATTTTTTGTTCTCATATATAATTCATCATTGTAAACTATCATCACCAGGCTAAGTCTCCAGAACTTAACCCATCTTGTAATTACAAGTTTATACCCTTTGACCCACATTTCCTCATTTTCAAACACCCATCCCTAACCCTGGTAACCACCTTCTTTTCTGAGTTTTAACTTTCTTAGATTCTACACATGTAAGACCACAGAATACTTGTCTTTCTGTATCTGACTTATTTCACTTAGAATAATGTGTTCCATGTTTATCCATGTTGTTCAAATGGCAGTTTCCATTTTTTTACAGGCTGAATAATATTCTATTTTATATGTATCACAATTCTTCATTCATCTGTAGATGGACACTTAGCTGCTGGCCATTGTGAATAGGCTACAATGAACATGGAGTACAGATGTCTCTTCAACATATTGATTTCATTTCCTTTTAATGTATATCCAGAAGTGAGATTGCTGAGTCACATGGTAGTTCTATTTTTAATTTTTTTAGTAATGTCCAGACTGATTTTTATAATGACTATACTTATTTACATTCCCACTAACAGCATAGAAGTGTTCCCTTTCTCTTGTCTTTTTGATAACAGCCACTCAAGCACAAGTGAGGTGCTGTCTCAATGTGGTTTTGATTTACATTTTCCTGATGGTTAACATTACTGAGCACCTTTTCATGTATCTCTTGGCTATTTTTATGTCAACCTTAGGAAAATGTCTATTCAACTCCTTTGCCCATTTTCTTTTCTTCTTTTGCTTTTCAGTGTGAGTTCCTTATGTATTTTGGACATATGGATTGCAGCACCTGTTTTCTCTTGTTCCATGTGTTGCCTTCTCATTCTGTTGATTATTCTGTTTGCTGAGTAGAAACTTTGAAATTTGATGTAGTCCCGTTTATTTGCTTTTGCTTTTGTCTACTGTGCTTTTGGTGTCATAGCTAAAAAAGTCATTGCCAAGACCAGTGTCAGGGAGTTCCTCCCATTTTCTTTGAGTTTTATGGTTTCAGATCTTATGTTTAAATCTTTAATCCATTTCAAGTTTGTTTTTGTGTATGGTGTAAGAATAAAGCTCCAACTTCACTCTGTTGCATGTGGCTCTGCATTTTTCCCAACACCATTTGTTGAGGAGATTATCCTCTACCCACTATGTATTCTTCTTTAAAAAATATATTCTTTATATGAATTTATTTATTTATTTTTCCATGTGGTACTGAAGATGGAACCCTGTGCCTCATGTGTTCTAGGCAAACATTCCACCACTGAGCCATATACAATTCATCATTGTTAACTATGTATTCTTTGTGCCCTTGTAAAGATTCATTGAACATATAAAAGTGCATTATTTCTGGGTTTCTGTTTCATTGATTCATAAGTCTGTTCTTAATGCCAGTACCATGCTGTTTTGATTAATAGAGTTTTGTAATATCATTTGAAATTAGGAAGTGTGATGCTTCCAGCTTCATTTTTCTTGCTCAAGATGGTTTTAGTTATTTGGTTTTTGTGGTTTCATACAGATTTTATCATTATGTTTTCTATTTCTATGAAAAATGTCAATGATATTTGGTAGGGATATACCGATTCTCCTTTCTTGATGTGAAGCTGTGCTGCCTTGGGGAGGGTGAAACTGCTTTCACAGGCAAAGTGAAACTGCTTACTTCTCAGTGTGTCTACTTTCAGACTTCATGACCTAGCAGTGTGCTGGAACTTCCCTTCTGGACCCCTAGGATCCCACAGATGCAATCCCAACCATGCATTGTCGTGGTCCAATGCTTCGGTAGGGAGATGACATCTGCTATCTTGCTGACGTCACTCCCCTCAACAAAACTCTTGAGTTTGATGTTTCCTCATGAATAGTTTCCTCAGTGCATCAAATAAGGAGGCACATAATGTTAGTGTATCTAGTACTGGTGATACTAACTTGGATCACTTACTATTATGCCTTTTTAAGATAAATATTTGAGACCATGTAGATATCCTATTCATCATCAATTTTCACCCAGTAGTTTAGCACCATTGCTAATTTGTGCATAAACAATAATTACTTTGACATTTGTTCACCTGGCAGTCTATTTAAAAAAAGAGCTTTTTTTCCTCTTTTACTCATTAATTCATTTGCTTATTTATTTTATTAGTATGCACTCATGGATTTTCATTTTGTTCTATGGGTTATAATTTTTTACTATCATGATTTTGATGCTAAAATAATTATAGGTTTGACCACTGCAGTACATATGATAATGATATGTCCTTGTGACATATCCTTATCATTATTTGAACATGTTCTTACTTTCTGGTACAAGCAGATGTCTCAGGCTCATCTTACCATTTTGCTGAACTGGCCAAGAGTCAGTAAGTTCTTGAAGGTGTCTGATTTCTCTAATAGAGAAGGGTATTTAGGAAGCTACATCTGGGTGTCTTGTGTCATTGTTACCGGGGGGAGGGAAGATTTCTTTCAGGCTTTCTCAGTGATGGGGTTAAAAAATGTTTGGAAGTGTTTGTTTATATCCATTTCTACACATATATATTAAAAACCATGAGTTCACAGTACCTAATTCTTATCCAAAATCCAAGGGGTCATTCCAGTCTTCCCCCTTTCCATACTTGCAACTCCTTTTCTGACAATGAGAAACCATGCACCTACTATCCTCACTTACATGCTCAATTCAAAAATACACCAATAGCAGTTTGAGAATTCCCAAGTCATATAACAGCAGAAGTCACAACTCTTTTCTTTCAGGTAGGCTCCACCTGGAGTCTTCTCCATTTCAATTGATAGCAACTCCAAGAACCCTAGAATTATCATTGAGTGAACTCTCTCTCATACTGCACATCTAATCTTTCAGGAAATCCTATTGGTTCTGTCTTTAAAATATATTCACAATCTGATTACCTCCTACCACCTCCACTGCAACCTACTACCTTAGTCTAAAAAACCACCATCATCTTGGACATAGATTTCTCCCAACTCATTTCCCTACCTCTACCCTTGCCTCTTAATCAGTATACTGTCAACATCGCCATCAGTCATTTAAAATATTAGTCACTGTTTTAAAAGGCTCCAATGACTCTATAAAAAGCCAAAACTCTTTAAACGGCCTATAAGGGCCCTACATAATCAGGCCCTCTATAACTTTCTGACTTCGTCGCAAACCTCTATCTCCATCATACAACTCTATACCAGCCACACAAACTTCCTTGCTATTTGTTACATTCCAGCCACATTCCCATTTAGACCCTCTGCTCAGATTTCTCTGTCAGAAATCTACTCTTTTACTTCTTTCAAGTGTTCAATCTCACCTTTTCAATGAGCCCACACTGACTACTGCGTTTGACATAGTATTTGATACTACAACCATCATCACTGAGCAGTTCTTATTCCCCCTCTGAATCATTATCAATCAGATGTGCTATTATGACCCATCTCTTAAAAAGCTAAAAAAAAGGAGATAGTATGAGCTGAGGCAGTACATTATTCATTCTTTCTTTCTCTACTTATTCTCTTATTTTTATATCAAATACAACCCAATGGCCCCATCCTCCTTACCTTACTCTACATTTTCTTCTTCTACAGTGCTTATTACTTTCTAACATGGCACATAAACCATAAATAATAAACATAATAAATGAGTAGATTATCTCCAATCACTGGCTCATTGCTAGAACTTATGAGAGCATGAATTTCTGATATACCCCAGCTGCCTAGAATAGTACCTGGCATGAACTCAACAAATATCTGCCAATGTTGAATGAATGAGTTCCTGAGGCCCCAGTCTCATAAACTATTCAACTTCTACTTTGCCAGTAGAGTGAGATAAAATAGTATGAATTTTAGGGCTGGCAAAATAGCTAAGTGGTGCAGCACTTGCCTAGCATGTGCAAGGCCTTGGGTACAATCTTTTTCAAAAAGATTTTTTTAAATGTTCAAAATATAACATCAGCTTATGGCAATAGCTCTCATATTTATATTTTAGATGAACATTCTCCCAAGGGTCCTTAGCAGGGAAACATGCCCATCCCAGTGAACCAACAATGAATGTCAGATCATGGTTCCAGAGAAAATTAATAGTTTCTATACAACAAGTAGGTATACATGTGCATACATACATGTGAAACTTCTGCTTTTATTTTTTTTTTTACTTTTTTTTCTCTCTCCCTTTTTTCTTTTTCTTTGCAGTACTGGGGTTTGAATATAGGGCCTTGGGCAGGCTAGGCAAGGGCTCTACCACTAAGATTTACCCCAAGTCCTCTGCTGTTAACTTTTACGATAGTGTGAGGCCTGAGAATTTCATCTGGAGTTAATGTACACACTTGGAAACCTTGTCTCCTCTGAAAACATTGTTTTTAAATCTGCAAGTTCTCTGTGGATCAAATGAAGATTAACATCTTAGCACACTTCATTTTCCCAGCATTTGTGAGGCCAGGTATTTTTCTCATAAGGTTCATTAGTGGTTTTGTATACAAAATTTTGTATATATGTGTGTTGTGTGTGTATCTTCATTGACATATACACACATATACATATACAAAATTTTGGGGAAGCCAGTTACTTTCATCAGATTCTCAAAGGAGACACTGACCTAAAAATAATTAAGAAACACTGTAGAGCTCCTCCATTGATAATAAGCTTCCTGAGGGCAGGGGCCATATTCTTTCTATCATCAAATCTTAGTACCAGGAAAATAGTAAATAATAAATGTTTGTTGAACAAATAAAAATAAGAGAATAAGTAGAGAAAGAAAGAATGAATAATATACTGCCTCAGCTCATACTGTCTCTTCTTTTTTTTTTAGCTTTTTAAGAGATGGGTCATAGTAGCACATCTGATTGTTAATGATTCAGATGGGGAATAAGAATTGCTCAATGCAGTTATCAATAGATAACTGGGTTATCTATTGGGTGGGATAACATTTTCAGGAGTAGGAAAGAAATCTTAAAGATAAGAAATATATTTGGCTTTCTGTAAACATTTTTAAAATTCACCCATATGGAGTTTTTTGAGGCAAGGATCTACTGAGGGCTTTAAGGCTTTTGTGTACTTCTGGGTACAGGAGCCCACAGTACAGGTTGTTAAAAGGTTGCTTTAGATCTTAGGCTTAAGGGGAAAAGGTAGCATTCCCTTTTGGTTCCCTTGTTAGTTGTCCAGCTTAATTCATCAGAATAGGAAACTAGACAAATTCAAATCAGAACCTGTCCAGGGATAAACACTGTGGATTTATGCTGTATCTTTCTGGAACCTGAGTGTGTTATACAGAGCACTGAGGCTACTCTTCCCTAATGGTATACCCTGAACTTCAAAGTGATTTTGAAATTTTAATCATTCAGTTTCTGTATCAATATTGGCCAAAAGGAATCATTTGTATTCATAAGTGAACTATCCAGTAGGACCAATCAGACTATGGTTGAGGACAGATTCCATCTCTGAAGTTGGTTGCATCTGCTTTGCTGAGTGGAAGTTCTGCCATGGATGGCTTGGCTATGAATTACTAGAATACTCAAGAGGGCAGCAAGTTGCCTTCTGTTCCCACTCAGCAGAACACCCAAGTGCTTACAGAGTTGCCCAGAAACAACCAGTGACCAGAAGATACATAAGGTCACAGTGATTATTAACTTCAGATACGAAGCCTTCAAGAACTTCTTCCCTAAATAAGACCCTACAAACTATTTTCCTGACAAAAGAGTAGAATATGTGAAGCATAGAAATGAGCAGAAGAAAATCAAACACAAATACAACAGAGATATGTCCCATCTATCTTTTCTGCTGGGTAAAAGAGTACTAGCTATAGGCAGGAGTTGTCTAGTTCATACTTTATTATTCAATGTTTAAAAAAAACCCACACTTCAGTGGGCACCTCTTATGTGTTACAAAGCACAGCACTGGGAACAGTGCAGGTACTAAAGTGAACAAGATGAGTGTGCAACCTCTAGTGTTAGAGATAAAACATGGACACTAATAATTGTGAAACAGGCAAAAAAGAGATACAGATACACATGAGTTAAGAGGTAGAGGGGCTGGGGCTATATCTCAGTGGCAGAGTGCTTGCCTGGCATGTGTGAGGTACTGGGTTTAATCTCCACCACCACATTAAAAAAAATAAATAAACAAATAAAGACATTCTGTAGAAGGAGAAGGAGAAGAAGAAGAAGAACATTTGGCTAGTGGCATTGGAGTCTATTGGTTGTACTTGGTGGATCAAGGAAGGAAAAAAGAGTTGGAGCCTTGGATGCCCAGCTCAGGAGTCTTTTACTTTGATATTCCCTCCCTCCTTTCTTTTTTAAAAATTTTTTTAGTTGTTGATGGATCTTTATTTTATTCATTTATTTATATGTGGTATTGAGAATTGAACCCAGTGCCTCACACACGCAAGGCAAGTGCTCTACCACTGAGCCCCAGCCCCAGCCCCCCTCCCTCCTTTCTTTACTTCCTAACACTTCTGTTATAGTTTAGATATGAGGTATCCCCCAAAAGCTCATGTGTGAGACGAGGCAAGAAAATTCAGAGGTAAAACGATTGGGTTATGAGAGCTTTAACCTTAATCCACATGAATAGATTAACTGAGTGGTAACTGTAGGCAGGTAGGGTGTCTGGAGGAGGTGGATCAATGGGGCATGCTTTGAAGGGATATATTTTGACCCTAGTGAGCCGCACTAGTCTCCCTCTGCTTCCCAGTGGCCATGTTCTGAGCTGCTTTCCTCCTTTCACACCTTCCTGCTACCATGTTCTACCTCACTTCTGGCCTACTGCAATGGAGTTGGCAGTCTATGGTCTGAGACCTCTGAAACCATGAGTCCCAAATAATCTTTTCCTCCTCTAAAGCTGTTATAAATCTGCTGTTGTCCTTGTTTTTGTTCCTCTATACATGCTATAACATTTTGTCTGGCTGCTTTTAATAATTCCACTTTAGCATGTGTTTTGAGCAACTTGATTGTGATGTTCCTTGGTGTTTTTCTCTTACTCTTTCTGTCATTAAAGCTCTTTGAAATTCTTAAAAAAAAAAATACAACTGATCTGGGCATAGGATTGTAGCTCAGCAGTAGAGTGCTTGCCTAGCAGGTGTGAAGCCCTGGGTTCGATCCTCAGCACCACATAAAAATAAATTAATAAGGTACTGTGTCCAACTACACCTAAAAAATAAATATTTTTTTTTAAAAATTCAACTGATCTTATTAGGTCTTTTGGTCACAGCAACAAAAAAGCTACCTAAAACACCATTCATCCTTAAGAGTTTTAAGCAGAGAATTGAAGACAAAAATTGTTCTCAGGAAAAATTAATCAGGGAGCAATGAAATTTGTGGCAATCAGAATTGAGAGACAAAGCTGACAGATATTTGGGACATAATTCAACAAGTCCAGGCAACCACTAACTGTTCTGGGGATCAAAAAGAACAATGAGTCAAATTGGAGAATATTGATGTCATAAAGAAAAAGCTCGAGCCAGGCACAGTGGTGCATGCCTGTAACCCCAGTGGCTCAGGAGGCTGAGACAGGAGGATCCGGAGTTCAAAGCCAGACCCAGCAATGGTGAGGCTCTTAGCAACTCAGTGAGACCCTGTCTATAAATAAAATTCAAAATAGGTCTGGGGAGGCTCAGTGGTCGAGTGCCCCAGAGTTCAATCCCTGGTACCAAAAAAAAAAAAAAAGAATAAGGTCCCCAGAGAGAAACAGAAGGAGTTTTGACACAACCATTGATGTATGGTTCTGGACAAACTGAAAAGATAGTGAAGGTATTTAACAGGCTTTGGGAACATGGGACTGGAGACTTGGAAAGAGGTCTGGACCATCAAAACTATAGATGTGAGAGTATTGTGTATACTAATGAGATCTGACACCATGAAAAAGAACAAGATCACCAAAGGAGAGAGTGAAGGATAGAGGAGGGTCAAGGACAGAACCTTAGGGAATGCTTACATTTAGGATAAGAACATGCACCAGACAACATCATCACAGGAAGCACAGTCAGAGCAATAATCTGAGAATCAGCAGACTGTGACAAAATAAAGAAAGAAAGAAGCTCAAGAGGGAGTCACCATAAGAATGCTACACAGAGGTCAAAGAGGAAATGCCAGGGCTGGGGTTGTAGCTCAATGGTAGAGTGTTTGCCTAGGATTTGTGAGGCACTGGGTTCAATTCTCAGCACCACAATAAATGAATAAATAAATAAATGGCCCACCAACAACTAAAAAAAAAAAAAAAAAGAGGAAATGCCAGATTTGAGGAGATGTCAGTGGGACCTTGAGGAACAGCTTCACTAGATTTCTGGTAGGAGCAGAAACCAGAAATGTCAAGTGCAAGGGTTAAAGAAGGGTCAAATGGGTTATTCAGTTCATATCTGTGGGTGTCCATCTGTCTACTGCTTGCCTCTCCTTTTTCTTTCCCAAATTCATCATCTGGGGCTGGGATTGTGGATCAGCGGTAGAGCGCTCGCCTAGCACGGGCTAGGCCTGGATTCAATCCTCAGCACCACATAAAAATAAATTAATTAATTAAGATATTGTGTCCAGCTACAACTAAAAATAACTATTTTTTAAAAAATTCATCATCTGTCTACTCCCAACAATGAGCAAGTTAATAAAGGCTCTTCGTTTTAAGGATTCAATAGATAGTGACAAATATTGACAAAAGTAATGAGTATGTTCCCCTAAGAAGCTCTAGGCTCCTAAAAGGGTTGTTGCTTGTCCAGATTTTGTTATCCAGGTAAAGATATGCTGATACAATGAACTGTGGTGGTTCTTGATCATGGACTGTGAAGTCTGATTCTCTGGCCCCCTACCATTCACTAGTTATGTGATTTCTGCAAGTGCCAATGACAATGACAAAAAGGAGACAACAACAGTTACCATTTTATAGAGCTGTTGTGAGGAATAAATGGGATAATGTACATGATGGCTAGTATATAGTGAGGGCTTGATATATTTTTTATTATGTTACTGGGATATTATTATCAAGGGTTATTTATTTAAAAATATATTTAGTATTGGTAGAGACAATAAGGAACACAAAAAATAAAATAAAGTGCTTGCATTAGTTCCTGGCCTCATAGAGTTCACAATCTTACTAGGAGAGCCAAGACCAACAGAAATAATAAAAGGACTCACCAACTGGTAGGTGCTAGCTGGTACAGTAACATCTATAAGTGAAACAGAAAACTAAGAAGAGGTGGCAATCTCTAGAGACTCAAGATGGAGATGCTTTTGACAGGACACAGATAAGGGAGGGAGAGAGCAAAAGTACTCTGGAGGATGGGTCCTTAAATTCAGAAACACCTGTGCAGGTACTAGGGTCACTTATGAAATCCACATCCTGAAAGTGGAGGATAAGTATGGGGAATAACCAACTATGTAGTTTGGAGCCCTGTTAAGGCTTTTGGTATGGCAGCAGCTCTTGGTGTCGGGTAGAGCTGGCTGTTTGTTGGAAAGTCAATATAAGCCCTGGGTTCGATCCTCGAGGTGTGAGAAGGAGGGTCTACTAGTAAGAACCATGTGAGAAGGTCAGAGAGGCTCAAATCTTCACAAAGAACCACAGAGGAGTCCAAGGACCAGGGCAGAAGGACTAGGAAGGGAGACTGGCTTCACATGGTGGCATCGGATAAGCTAATATAAGCCTGATGCTCATGCAGGGACCCAAAAGACCAAGTAACTTATTGATTGCCACCCAGGATTGAGAGCAGAAGACTTGTTGTAGACTGGACTTGCTCCTAACAAACTACTAGTCCTAGATCTTGAGTCTGTAGATAACAGAGATCATCATGCAGGGCTGGATCAGAAGCAGAGGAGGCAGGGGACAGCGATACAACAAGAATGTATAAATGCCCCAGTGAATAAATGACACTTCCAAAGTCTTTCTGGGTATGGAGGGACTCTAACCCTTCCTAAACACTCTGCAGATAGCATTTCTTCTTCTTTTTTTTCTGTGAATTGACTTTAAGTGACTTGTTTAAATTTTTTTCTTTTTTAAATTTATTTTTATTCTAATTTGTTTTATATGACAGCAGAATGCATTACAATTCATATTACACATATACAGCACAATTTTTCATATCTCTGGTTGTATATAAAGTATATTCACACCATTCCTGCCTTCATACATGTACTTAGGGTAATGATGTCCATCTCATTCCACCATCTTTTCTACCCCCATACCCCCTCCATGTTCTCTCTCCCAATCCCACTATGAATCAGCCTTCTTATATCAGAGAAAACATTTGGCATTTGGTTTTTTGGGATTGACTAACTTCACTTAGCATTATCTTCTCCAACTCCATTCATTTACCTGCAAATGCCATGATTTTATTCTCTTTTATTGCTGAGTAATATTCCATTGTGTATATATAACATATTCTTTTAATCTCTTCATCTATTGAAGGGCATCTGGGTTGGTTCCACAGTTTAGCTATTGTGAATTGTGCTGCTATAAACATTGATGTGGCTGTGTCCCTGTAGTATGCTGTTTTTAAGTCCTTTGGGTATAGACACCTATAGTGTAAGAAGTAAAATCAATAGTGCAATAAATGGGATGGATTCAAACTAAAAAGCTTCTTCTAAGCAAAAGAAACAATCAGTGAGGTAAATAGAGAGCCTAAAGTATTGGAACAAATTTTTACCATATGCACATCAGATAGAGCACTAATCTTAAGGGAATATAAAGACCTCAAAAAGCTAAACACCAAAAAAAAAATTAAATAATCCAATCAATAAATGGGCCAAGGAACCGAACAGACACTTCTCAGAAGATGATACACACCAATCAATCAACAAATATATGAAAAAAATGTTTAACATCTCTAGCAATTAGAGAAATGCAAATCGAAATTACTCTTAAGATTTAATCTCACTCCAGTCAGAATGGCAGCTATGAAGAATACAAACAATAAGAGTTGGAGAGGATGTGGGGGAAAAGGCACACTCATACATTGCTGATGGGACTGCAAATTGGTGCAGCCAATATGGAAAGCAATATGGAGATTCCTTGGAAATCTGGGAATAGAACCACCATTTGACCCAGCTGTCCCACTCCTTGGTCTATACCTAAAGTATCATTCTTTTGATACCTCTAGGCTTTTAGTGAGAAATCTTAGAATTCAAGTGTATTTAGCCATTTCAAGCCTGTAGCAGAATATGGCATTAAGTGATAAAGTTTCCATATCAAATTAAATAAGACTAACCATTTTATCAATAGATTTTAAAAAACAGGGCTGGGGATATAGCTCAGTTGGTAGAGTGCTTGCCTCACATGCACAAGGCCTTGGGTTCAATCCCCAGCACCACAAACACACACAAAAAAAGATTAAAAAACACATTTTGATAGGCCTTTTTCAAAATTGGTGACTAACTTTCTAAACATCTGCACTGAACAGATATGACATTGAGAAGTGTTGGGGGAAATTATAGAATATGCCTACTAATGTTATTTGCTGATCTCAATAGGATGGAGGTACACTTGTAGGGTATGTAAGTATAATTGGTCTTAACATAGTAATCTTTTGGGTTTACCCAAGCCCTGTTAATTACTGGCAAGTTATTATATTCTTTAAAAGTTCATTTTATGTTTTTTTTAAAAATGTAGGCATTCAACGTTACAACTTTCCTGTTAAAACTGCCTTCATACTTTCCCCAGAGATTTTTGATATATTGTACCTCTAATCTCATTTGTTTCTAAAAATTTGTAAAAATTTCGTTTCTGCTTTCTTCTGTAACCCATTATCTTCCTTTAAAAGCATACTATTCAATCTCCATGTGTTAAAATGGCTTCTGTTTGTTTCTTGCTATTGATTTCGGATTTTATTCTATTATGATCTGATAAGATCCAAGAAATTATCTTGATTTTTTTTGTATATTTGCTAAGACTTACTTTGTGTCCTAAAACATGCTCTGTTTTGGAAAATTTCCCATATGCAACTAAGAAAGTGAATTTGGTTGTTTATGGATGAATATTTTATAGATGTCTGTTAGGTCCATTTGATAGTCTTTTTAGGTCTAAAGAGTCTTTACTTAGTTTATATCTGATGACCTATGTATCATTGAAAGAACTGTGCTGAAGTCATCCCATATTACTGGGGTCTTTCTGACTCTTTATGTCAAGTGGGATTTGTTTTGTATAGGTAGGTTCACAAACATTTGGGGCATAAATATCTACAATCATAGTATCTTGATGGATAGTTCCCTTTACCAGTATGAAGTGACCTTCTTTGTTTATCAAAGACTAAGTCTCAATCCTACATATTTCACAAATACATCTATTTAATTTCAGTCCAAAAGATAGTAAATATTTACCTTATTAATAAAAATATTCATCCTAATAATGAAAAGCACACATTAATTTTTAAATGTCAACATTTCATAATTTGCTCATCTAACTTTACACTTTTCATAAATACCTTAAGTCAAGAATGTCATATTAGGGGCTGGGGATGTAGCTCAGTGATAGAGAAATGGTTTAGCATAAACAAGGTTCTCGGTTCAATCCCCAGCACAAGAAAACATTCACATAAACAAACAAAATGCCATTACCATCAATACCTAAGTTAAGAAAAAGATACATTCCCAAAGTTCACCAGTAACTTAGGCACTTGAAAATTCTTGAGTACTTTCTCATAGCTTTAATGCTAGGTTCTGAGGTCTAGCCACAGACTGAATCCATAGTGGATAGTATATATTTATATTCCAAGTGTTTGGTATAATGCCTTGCACATGATGCTTTTTAAAAGTCTGCTGAACAAATTATTTAATGAATTGACAAAGTATAGGCTTACGCTGTTCTAAAAGCAAATAAGTACCAATTTGAAGTTCCACCAGCAATGTATGAGTATACATTTTCCCCACATTCTCGCCAACATTTATTGTTGTTTGTATTCTTGATAATTGGAGTGAGATGAAATTTCAGTGTGGTTTTAATTTGCATTTCTCTAATTGCTAGAGATGTTGAACATTTTTCTTATATTTGTTGACCATTCATGTTTCTTTTTCTGAGAAGCGCCTGTTCTGTTCCTTTGCTCATTTACTAATTGGGTTATTTATTTATTTTTTGATGTTAAGTCTTTTGAGTTCTTTGTATCCACTCCAGAAAGCAGTATGGAGAGTCCTCAAAAAAAAAAAAAAAGAAAGAAAAAGAAATGGAATCACCCTTTGACCCAGTTATCTCACTCCTTAGCATATAGTCAAAAAATTTTAAGTCAGTATAATACAGTGTCACAGCCAGATAATGTTTATAGCATCAAAATTCAAAATAGCCAAGCTATGCAGCAAATCTGGGTGTCCTTGAGCAGATGAATGGATAAAGAAATTGTGATATACACACACAATAGGATAGTACTCAGCCATAAAGAAGAATAACTTTATGACATTTGCCAGTAAATGGATGCATCTGGAGACTACAATGCTAAGTGAAATATGCCAATCCCCAAAACCAAAGGTTGAATGTTTTTGCTGATATGTGGAAGCTAAACCACAATAAAGGTGGGTGAGACAAGTTTAGTAGATTAGACAAAGGGGAATGAAAGGAAGTGAGGGAGTATAGGAATAGGAAAGACAAGATAATAAACCTAATATAATTTCCCTATGTACATATATGAAAATACCTAAGTGAATCCCACCATCATGCACACCCACAAGAATGGGGTTCTGATTAGAATAAGATATATTCCATGCTTGTATAATTATATCACAATGGATTCTACTGTCACAAATAATTAAAAAGAACTAATAAAAAAGAAAGTAATAAAAACAATCAAATATTTAAGAAAAAAAATTTTGAAAACATCTTCTGAGTTCTAGCTTGGTTGCTAGGAACAGTGTCTCCTGTGGTTCATCCTTTAACCTTGGTAGTTGAATGTGAATTCTCTTCCAGTTATGAAAAAAATATCAAAGCATCAGCTAACCTTCACATTTTCTTACTTCTACTGCAGAATTTCTATTAAAAAAAAAGAGGAAAGGGATGATGATGATATGGAGTGATGCAAGAGGCCTGTAGACACTTTCAACAGAGACCATCACTAGAGCTATTCCAGCCAATCCTGTCAGCACATGTTCAACTCAGCCAGATGAGCAAGGTGAAAGCAAAGACTGGCATGGGAAGGGGTCTAGGCATCATCTGTGATGGGGAAAACAGGGCCATCACTGCAGAAAGGAGTCTTCCTGTTGCAAGCTAATCTAAGGCTGCTGTTCACACAAATGTAAAGCATGACAGCAAAGTGCAAGGACCTTGCAGCCAGACTCTCCGGGTTGGGTCTCAGCTCCCACTTACTAGCTACATGATGTACTAGGTACTTAACTTCTGTTTTACCTCAGAAAATGGGGATAGTAAGAATACCTTAAGTCCTATTAACAGGATTAAAGAATTTAACAGTGTCTGAGACATTCTAAGAGCCATATAATTTTTAAAAATTTGTTCTTTCTAGATATACGTGACAGTAGAGTATATTTTGACATATTATACACACATGGAGTATAACTTATTCTAATTAGGATCCCATTCTTATGGTTGTACATGAAGTGGAGTTATACTGGTCATGACTTCATATATGAACATAGGAAAGAAATGTCTAATTCATTCCTCTGCCTTTCCTATTCCCATCCCCCTCCCTGACCTTTATTCCCCTTTGTCTAATCCATTGAACTTCTATTCTTTCCTCTCCCCATATAAACATTAACTAAACAAATATCAGACACACCTAAATTTCTGACTATATATTATGCATGTGGTGTTTAAAAACATGCTTAACCTTGAAAACTATAGGTTTCCCTAAGGACTAAGGAGCAAGAAGAAAAAAAGATGGGTATTATGTATTAAACATCAATGAAAAGCATAGTTTTTATCTTCAATCATGTTGTGACTCCTACTTTTACTTCAAAAGAAAAAAAATGCCTAATCTTTGTGCCAAATCACCACCTCGAGATAGGAATTTTTAAATGGTAGTATGAGAAATAACTGTCTTATGGAAAATATTTTAAGAATGCATTTTCTTCTGATAATAAGGAAGAATATAAAATACATCCTTTTTGATGGCACTGCTCTAAGAAAAGCTATTCAAAATGTGTTCTATTAAAGAGTACATCTCATTTCACTAAGTGAAATAAGGTCATCCTTTTTAATTTCAGAAATGTCTTTGCCCAGACAAATGACAAATGTCATTTGGACCCTTGGTGCATAAATTCCAATACTTTTTTAGACACAAAATTCAGGGTTGATCTGCCAAGTCTACATGCTTCCTTTCATGGTTTGCCAGTAAAAAGAGTTACTAGGAGGAAATGTTTGTTAAATGGGAAAGGTTACATCATATGGAAGGACTTGTACTTAGGAATGGTTTGTTTTTATCCAGGAGTCAAGGCTCAAAGTGGCTGTCACTTCCTCCTTTACTACAGGACTAGTCTTTTAACTAAATGAAAAATTGATTTATATATGCATTATCATTATTATCTAGCTAGAGTACCAACTGAGGTTCAGAATATAATATTCAGAACTTGGTAGTGCCTACATGTAGAAGAGGATCCTGACTACAGAGTCTCTAATAGAAAAGACCACCATCTTGGTTTCCAACCAGTTCACAGGATCTAAAGAAGCATTGCTCTTTTGCTTCAAAACCAAGCTGCTCATCAGCTATGGTAATAGGCCTCTTGGCTCTCTCTTCCTCTACAGAGCAATCTAATTAAACAGCAACATCTGCAAAACCAAAGAGGTGACAAAATGTGTTAGATTGGGTCAGAAAGTGGAAAGATGGTAAAAACCACTAAAAGTACTCATAATGCTTAGCCCACTAGAACAAACAATCTAGTAGGAATTTGTTATACTACTGAAGGGTTTTTACCAAGCAGCCATTAGAGTCCTTATAACGTAGTTAACATTTATACATGCAAATAATGTAGTTCTTTATTATACCCCTAAATAGGCCACAAAGATACAGCATGACATTGTGGAAACTGCACATATTCTGAAGTACAAAATTTTGGGTTCAAGTCTGGCTCCACTATTTTATAAACTGGATAAAAAGGGACGATAATAATAATGAGGTTCTTTATGGAGTTTCTAAGAAGATCAAATGAGTTTGTGTACTGCAAATATTTTGTAAACTTTTCAGATTCTATTTTTAGAAATTCATCATCATCATTATTATTTTTATTTTAAAAGACAGGGTCTATGTTGCCCAGGCTGGCCCTGAACTCTTGGGGTCAAGCAATCCTCCTACCTCAAGTAGATTCTCAAGTAGCTGGATGACAGGAGTGTACCACCACTCCCAGCTTCAGATTCTGTTTTTTTATTATCATGATTACATTTGACTGTTTATTAATCAGTAGAGATCTTAAATAGGGTACACTGATAAATCAATTGCACATGTATTGAGTGCTGATTTTTAGTAAGTCACTGATCTAATAGCATGAAGCCTAGGCAAGTTAAACACGATGACTTTCAAACCCTGCTGTAATCTACAAAACAAGATCCACTGTCTAGGAAAGGTTAAATGTTTATCCATTTTTGTGTATAAGGAAAGAGCAGTAAGAGAGTAGAAACCTGAACATCTATATTAGCATTTAAATCAATATTTTATCTCAGAATGTGTTAGGCAGTAGGATTATTTAAGTTAATGTTATCAACTTGAAATATTTGTTCAAAGTGCAGGCTGGCATCAAAGTATTTATATGGTTTAGATCAAAGGATTAGACTTTGTGGCTTAATGGAAATAAACTTCAAAAGGCACTTTTGACAAAAGTTAATATAAATGGGATATATAAGTATAAAATATCATTTTTTTCTCCAAGGAAAAGTTAAGCAGTAAACATGAATCTGTTCCCTGTCTCAGTGGGATTTAGGTAGTCATAGGGGAGATAGTAACTTCTTTAATAAAGAGTGGAGCTTCTCAATGGCCATCTGCACAAAGTGATGAGGAACAATTTGATTAAGTTTGGGTGTGTGAGTAATTAACTCCTAGTAAGGAAATATGATAGAGGCCTTTGCATATGGAGCCTTGAAAAAAAATGCCACATTGGGCACATGCATTCAAAATGTTGCCAACTTCTCAGACTATTTTCTTATTTAATAATAAATCCACAGGCATAGGTGAGTGGATGCACCCCTAAGAATTCCAGTCTCAAGGGTAAGACAAAGCATATAGGGTGGGAGAAGAAAGTCCAGGCTTCCATATCCATAGCCCTAATTCTTTCCTTTTCCATTTTTTTTTTTTTTTTTTTTTGGTACCTGGGATCAAACCTGGGGATTTAACCACCGAGCCACATCCTAAGTCCTTTTTTTTTTTTTGTATTTTATTTAGAGACAGGGTCTCTCTCTGCATTGCTCAGTGCCTCACTAAGTTACTGAGGCTGGCTTTGAACTTGCTATTCTTCTGCCTCAGCCTCCCAAGCTGCTAGGATTACAGATGTGTGCCACCACACCTGACTTCAATTCTCCTTTCTCATGTGGTTTAATAAAGCCTTTGCCCTACAAATCCCAAGTCAGCTTTGTCTCCTTGTCCTCTATGTTTGGGTCTTACTGACAGGTGGTTTATTTCCAGGACAGGATTTTTTGGCATATTAAGGTAGATGGTTAAGAGTAAAAGGGAAGGTGACCAGGTGATGTAGATATATATCTTTAATGCACCTATCACTGTCTTTTGTTTGTTTTCTGACAATCTGTTACACCCAATTTTGTAAGGTCTAGAGTTGATATTCTCTTGTTGTTGTTGTTGTTGAGACAAATTCTTGCTAAGTTGCTTAGGGCCTCATTAAGTTGCTGAAGCTGGTTTTGAACTTGGAGCTCCTCCTGCCTCAGTCTCTGGAGTGGCTGGGATCACAGGCATGCACCAAAGCACCCAGCTAGAATTGATACTCTCATCAGCGCAGCTGGTTCACATAGTGACCATCTACTAAGTGCTTGCTAATGATGGTTTAACACCATCCAAGATGCCCTGGAAAAGAAAATCTGTGGTATTTTAAAGGCATCAAAAGAAGGATTGTTTTATAATCAAAAAGGCTAGTCAAAATATCTTTGATATCCTATTAAGGGAAAAAAAGTAATAAATAAAATCCTTGGCACAATCTAATGCCAAATACTTATCACTTCATTTTTTTCTGTTCTCAATGTTCTATGTAAGTTATCATTAGGAGGAGATTATATTTTCTTTGAGTGTAAGATCTGTTTCTCTAGTATTATCCACAGTGTGCAGCATTGAACCAGGCAGATAAAAAGACTGAAAAATAGCTAAAGAAATAAAATAAATGTACGCTTTCTTTGGGTAAAACAAATGATCTGAATAAAAATCCTTATGTCATTAAAGAGTACTTTAATCAACCAACATATGAAAAATATTCAATATATAAGAGCATATCAAACCATAATAAATCTTAATAAGACCATTTTACATTTGTTTAATGCTGCTTGCTCATAAAATGCTTTCAGTATCACTTTTGCTCTTCCCTCATCTCAGTGCAATAGCATCCTAGGTCTATTGTCCTCAATTTACAGATGAGAAATTGAGACACTGCAAAGCTATGTATCTTTATTTGCTCAACAAGCCAGGCACTTTTCTGGGCGCCAGATTTTGAGATACAAAGTTGCTGCTCTTAGGGAGGTTACTCAGTGGTGTTTGTAAACATTCAACAATTAACTGGGTCAAGTATAGATTCACTATGAATGTATGAATTAATATTTTCCTTTAACAAAAAGACAAAGTTAAAAAAACACAACAAATTCATATGTTGGAAATTCACTAATTTGTCAATAATATGAATGATTTCCTTGCTAAATCAATGAATAAATTTAAATACCAGAAGAATATTTTCTCATTTTTTTGTGCTATTCACAATGCAATGGCTACAGACAATAATTTTTTAACATTTCTCGCATCTAAATAACCTAACTAATCAACGAAACATATGTTAATCCCTGATTTGTAGCGTTTGCTGATTTCAGAGGTACAAATATTCCATGTTAATTTTAAGCATCAATGTGAAATTACTGAACTTAGAGTTGGGGAAAAATGCACAGAGGTACACCATTATATAGCCTTTCCGCCATTCAGATGTAAATAATCTCAAGAGCACAGGTAATCATAAAATTATTAGTTTTGAATATTTATAACTGTTTTAATATAACTTAAATTTACATTTATGTAATTCAAATTTTAATAATTTCTGTGATTTTCTATTCATAAAATGGAACTCACAGAATTGGAGAAAATATTTTCATATCATATATCTAATAAGGGATTAATATCCTTAATATATAAAGAATACTTACAACTCAACAACAACAACAACCAGACAATCCAATTTTTAAAAATGGGCAAAAAACTTGACATTTCTCCAAAGAAGATGTATGAATGGCCAGAAGGCATGTGAAAAGATGATAAACATCACCAATCATTAAGTAATTGCAAATGAAAACCACAAAGAGGTACCATTATATAGCACAAGGATAGCTATTATTAAAAAAACAAACAAACAGGAAATAACAAATATTTGGGAGGATGTAGAGAAAGTAGAATTCTCATACATTGTTGGTGGGAGTATAAAATAGCTGCTGTAGAAAACAGTATAATAGCTCCTCAAATATTAAACACAGAATTACCATATGATAAAGCTATTCCAACTCTAGGCATTACCCAGAAGAACTGAAAACAGAAACTCAAATATTGGCATACTAATGTTCATAACATCATTGTTTACAACAGCTTAAAGGTGGAAAGAAGTCAAATGTCCATCAATGAGTGATGAATAAAATATGATAAATACATACAATGCAACATTATTCAGCTTTGAAAAAGAATGAAATTTTGAGACATGCTATAAGGTAGATGAAACTTGAAAACACATGCTAAATACATCAGACACAAAAGGACAAATATTATGATTCCCCTTATATGTGATACCTAAAATAATCAAATTCATGGAGACAGAAAATAAAATAGTGGATACCAAGGGCCACTGGGGAGGAAGTATTAGGGAGTTATTATTTAGTAAATACAGAGTTTCAGTTTGGGATGTTGAAAAGTTTCTGGAAATGGATAGTCATCATGGTTGCACAACAATAGGCATATTTTTAATGTCACTTAATTGTATACTTAAAAAGGATTAAAATGATTAACAGTATGATATATATATATATGTGTGTGTGTATGTGTGTGTGTGTGTGTGTGTGTATATATATATATATATATATATATATATATTTTTTTTTTTTTTTTTTTTTTTTTTGCCACTGGTTGCGTTACCAGGAATTGAACTCAGGGGCACTCGACCACTGAGCCACATTCCCAGCCTCCCAGCCCTATTTTGTATTTTATTTACAGACAGAATCTCACTGAGTTGTTTAGCAACTCGCTAAGTTGCTGAGGCTGGCTTTGAACTTGCAATCCTCCTACCTCAGCCTCCCAAGCCACTGGGATTATAAACATGCAATATTTTAACAGTTTTTAAAAGAAAGTAGGTAATAATGAATATCCTGATGCTTGAATAATTTTTGTTAAAATGTCTATGATATTACTGAAAACTTAACAAATTATTTTATGAGGCAGGGAAGGCTGCCTACAGGATATCAAGGACTGTATTTCCCTTCTAATGGAGGAGGAAGAAGAAAAATTTCCCAGGGTCACATGTGAAATGGGAGAGCACGTTCTTACTCAATGTGTTTGTTTTCCATATAGGCAAGTGACTGTTAGATTAGTGGTAACAAGTTCTAAATCACATGTGTTTATTATAGAATGGCTGCAGTGGAATAGAAAAATAATATCAGGAAGTTAAGCTTCATAAGATGGTGACTTTGGAAAAAAGGGAAGGAGCAAATTTCTGAATGAAGAAATGTGGGAATGGGGTGGTGAGGTTAGAGGCAGTAGTTTATCTGCTGGATCTATAGCTATGCAGGAAAATGGGGGCATGAAAAGCCCCCATCTTTGAGCCTCACCAATTATATACATTCCTAGGTTGAGATTAGGGGTATGAGAGATGTTCCTGTCTTCTAAATATAGCTACCATCTGGACATCAGATACCAAGGACATACTCATCTCCCATAAATCTCCCCAGGTCCCTCAGTACCTCCTATTTGGAAGTTATCATAGGAGCCTGCAAATGAGGTGTGACACTGACATTCTAAGAAAGGAATCCTAAACTGTGATGTTGAGAAGACATTCTGCTCAGAGGAAATGGCATGCGCAAGGGCTCAGAGGCAAGACAAGAACACCAAGGACTACGGCCAGAAAACAGCTCTGCCAGAATGGAAGGTGGTCATGGGCACAGCACTCCAGAGCACCCTGAGCTCTGTGATGAGGAGCCTGTCTCACTGTGAGAAAGATGCTGTTATAGCACAAAACCTTTTCAGTATTTCTTTTTTCAGAAATCAGATCTTCCTTCAATTTTTTTGGAACATCTAGATTCAAAAAACTATAGAGCGAATTTTTAAATTTTTAATTAATTAATTAATTTTTATACTGGGGCTTAAACTCAGGGGTGCCCTACCACTGAGCTACATCCCAGCCCTTTATTTTTTATTTTAAGACAGAGTCTAAGTTGCTCAGGCTGGCATTGAACTTGTGATTGTCCTGCCTCAGACCTCCTAGTCGTTGGGATTACACCGCTCCAAGCTACAAAATGAATTTTTAAAGTTCTTTTCTTTTCTTTTTCAATAAATTGAACTTGATTTATGATCCACCCACAATCTCTTCAGATCAGTTATCCTACCACAGCCTAAAAAATGACATAATAAGGGGAATGTACAAATAGGAATGTCTTTAAGAATAAAATATACAGTATGTGAAATTTACTTTTTACTAACATTAAAACAGACTCTTGAGAACTCAAGTAATTAACTAATTGCAAGTTATAGAACATTAATACTTTGAAGCCTCAAAGGTAATACAATACTTAGTGGATTTCTGAGAAATAGCATGATGTCAAGAAAGATGTTCATTGGCTTCCTGGATCTCACTTTCTCATTCAGTAGCTGACCTAACAATCCTGCCTTGCAAGGTTGTTGGTGGTGGGAAGGCGGAAAGCATTTGTATAGCACCCACCAAAAGTAAGCAGTCCACATTATGACTCTTTCCACTGGGCACACTTATGCAATACAAATTTATTAAATATCTCAATATACAAGACATGTCTACGTTTTGTTTCATCTTTTGTTTTACATTATTCAATATTTCTATCATAGAGAAGAGTACAGAAAATAAATAACAGATGTCTGGCAGATCACTTGTTTTAATTCCGTGTGATTTTCAATGGTATGAAAATAACAGAGTGTATCCATCCCCCACATAATGCCAGCACTGCATGTGTCTCCTGGGAGAACATCTCTAAGACATACATTGAGGAATGGAGCTGCTAGGTCACAGAGTACAAGGATCCTCACACCTCCAGAGTGCTCCCCAGAGGGGTACCATTTTCCTTTGCTCTTGGCAATGTAGGAACACTCTCATTTACCAACACCAGATGTCAGTCACTTTAATTTTTGCCATCATTATAGATATAAAATGGCATCTCATCACTTCAACTTAAATTTCCCTGATTGCTAATTATCATTGCATACATTTTTTTTGCATATTGCAGTAAACTTCCTATTCATGCCTTTTTAAAATTTTTTTTTTAATTTGAGAATTGTTTTTTTTCCTTATTTAATTTATGGGATTTTAAAGACATTCTGGCTTTCAATTCTTTGCCAGTTATATATACTACAAATACATCCTCAAAATCTATTATTTGTTTTTGTAACTTTGTTTATGCTGATGCTGAACATTGGTTTTCTCATGTGTAAAATGAAAATGAAAACATCTACTCCATATGATAAATAATGTATCTGAAAACTACTGGTCAAGTGATAGGCACAGATTAGATATTCAGTAAATATGAGTTTCCTCAATTCATGCTCAACCTACATCCTTAAGAAATTCATCACTGAGTAGCTGGGGAATGGTTAAAAGCATGGGTCTGGAGTTGACCAGATTCGGTTTTGAATCCCAGCTTTACCACATTCAGGGTGAGACCTTGGTCTGCCTAGTTTAAGCTCTTTTAGCCTCAATTTCCTACTTATAGAGGTGGGACGATAATACTTAACTCACAGTGGTGTTGCGAGGATCAAAGCATTTAGTCCAGTGGCTGATAAACCAGCATTAAGGGAGACATACATACACATCACTACATCACAGAGCAAAATATCATAAAAACTACCTTTGAGAAAAATGATTCAATGCTATTAGAATGCAGAGATGGGAGAAATAACTTCCACCGAGGCCAGGAGAGAGTAAACAAAGGTTTATTAGAGGAAATGCATTTGAATGGACTTTAAAGGAAGTTAGAAATGGAGAACATTCTGGCAAATAAAATGGAGACACAGAGGACACACATACACATAATTATACATGTGTAATACTGAATATATGATCTATTTATCCATTCAAATATAGGGACAACTGAATAAGTCAGAATCAGATGAGATCATCTCACCCTGATAAGAATCTCCATTATTTTTTTAAAAAGCAAAAAATAACAAATGCCAGTAAAGATGAGGAGAAAGGGGAACTCGTAGATTGTTGATGGTAATATGAATTAGTACTGTGGTTATGGAAAACAGTATGGAGTTTCCTCAAAAAACTAAAATTAAATTTATCATATAATTCAGCTATCCCACTTCTGGGTATATACTAAGGAAATGAAATCACATCAAAGAGATATATGTACTTCCACAATATTTACTATAGCCAAGACATGGAATCAACCAAGGAATCCATCAGCAGATGAATGGATAAAGAAAATGTGGCAAATATATACAATGGAATATTATTCAGTCATAATAAAAAGAATAAATCTTGTCATTTGTGGTAAAATGGATATAACTGGAAGACATTATGTTAAATGAAATAAATTAGATAACAAAGACAAACACTGTATGTTCACTCTTATATGTGGAAGCTTAAAAACTGATCTCCCAGAATGGAATAGAACTGTGATTTCTAGATGCTAGGAAGAGTAGTGGGTAAGAGGGATAGGAGGAGGCTGGATAACAAGAAAAAATGAGTCAGGAGGAGTAAGTTCTAGTGTTCAACAGCATAGCAGGGTGACTATGGTTTATAATAGACTGTTATCTATTTTAGGAAGAACTAGAATAAGAGAGGACTTCAAAGGTTACAAACATAAGGAAGTGGGGAGGAAATGTGATTACCAACTATTCTAATTTCATAATTACATGTGTATATGTACTAAATTATTACTCTGTAACCCATAAATATGTCCAAATATGTCAATTAAGATGAAAAATAAAATTAAAAGAATTACCACACATAAATAATTAAACATTAAAAAATCTAAGAAGTAAGCATTCATTTTTTAGGTTATCAGAGTATTGCCCTAAAAGGTAATTCATAACTTCATTAGTATCCCAGGTATAAATATAGGCTACTATTGGCTTTGGAATAAAATCTGGGACAGAGAGCTCTGTGGAAGAATTAGAGCTAGGAGCATGAAGAGAACAGGGGTATTACAGGTGAGTGGAGGGGCTGCTACTCTGGAGGACCAGGCTTGGTGGCTGCTCACTTACTGCCTTTCTGAGAATCAGGAAGATATAGCTTTCTTTCTTAAGCAGAACTGGTTCAGAAATCTGACCCAGAAAAAGTACACCGCTTCTCATTGGCTTTGCTCATGTGGGCTCAGCGATCACAGCCTAATTCTTTCTCTTTTCTTGGTTCCCCCTTCTCTATCCCTTTCTTCCTTTCTTTTTTTGATAGAAAGATTTAATTCAGTATATTTTATCTTAAACAAAAAATATTCCATTAATTATCCACTTTTGTCATGTCTGTTTACAATTTAAAATAACATTTGACTGTATTAACTATACAAGGATATATTACTGAATTTCTCATGCCCTATGTTGTTTGTCTTCTCTTTCCATATTTGACAACTACTTTATCTATTATTATTTTTTTAATGACCAACTACTTTTTAAGGCCAAGCCAGGCATGGTAACACACACCTGTAATCCTAGCTATTCCAGAGGCTAAGGCAGGAGGATTGCAAGTTTGAGGTCAGTCTCAGTAATTTAGCAAGGCCTTGTCTCAAAAATAAAAAGGAGTAAGGATGTATCTAAGTGGTAGAGTACCCCAAGTTCAATCCCCAGTACCTAAAATAAAGTAAATAAAAATGATCAGGCCTTAAATTGTTGTTTTCCTTAACAGCTTACAATTTATTTACCCATGACAGAACTGACTTATATATAAATCTTTCATCAGATCTGGCTGAAACCTTGATTATCAAATTATCTGAAGTTAGAACTGTTAGTTTTTTCTTAGTAAATCTCAGTTTGGAGCATGGTAAAATGCTTTTTCTCAAACAGAAAATGGTGGGCAGTGCTGCATACAAAACTAGAAATGAACTATATCAGTTGAGAAATTCTAATGATTCAAATCTAGAGGAACTCTAGGTATTCTGAAAGAAAAAACTATTACATCTTTCTTTTTCCAAAATTTATTCTGCTCGAAGTGGTTGCTATGTATGCACAGATGTAGCTAAAATGATCACTGTGGGACCAACAGTTATTTCCTCATTGTCTATCAGTCTTTTTGTTTGCCTCTGGCATAAGTAAATAAACAGCAGGTGTATTCACCACTAAGTAAGTCTCACACTGTTGCAAACTCTTAAAACACAATGGAAGAAAAAAATAGCATGAAGAATCCTTGGCGTTTGTTGGAATATGAATGAAATCACTTGCATCCACACAACTGGATGCAATTGGACAAAAAGGACCCAATGGTTGCCCCAAAACAGTGGACGATGACTCAAGGATCATAACTGAGAAATTACCTACCATGAATGGGGTGAGTGCCTTCTTCTCTCATTTGTTTCTATAACAGAATATTTTCTATTCTTTAATAACCTCTTTCTAATATTCACTTTGATGTGATATATGCATAGCATATACTACCACTTATTTACAAAATGATAATCATATCTTTCTTTTAGAGCAAAAATCACACACACACACACACACACACACACAGTTAGTTAGCTTTGCCTTGCTGTGACAAAAATACCTGACAAGAACAATTTAGAGGAGAGAAAGTTTATTTTGGCTCATGGTTTCAGAGGTTTAGTCCATGGTTGGCCAAGTCCATTGTTCTTGGCCTAAAGTGAGGCAGAGCATCCTAGAGGAAGGGTGTGGTAGAGGACAGCTGATCCACTTCTGGCAGCTAGAAAGCAGAAAAAGGGAGAACCAAGGGAAGATCAACCCTTCCAGGAAATACACCCAGTGATCTACCTCCTCCAGTCATGCCTCACATGACTATTGTTACCACCCAAATCCATTCAAACTAGAACGGACTGGTTAGGCTTGAGCTCTTACAATCCAATGATTTCACCTCCAAACACTCCTGCATTAACACAGGAGCTTTTGGGGGACATTTCATATCCAATTATAACACATACAAACAAAACAAAACAAAATAAGAAAAAAACATAGGTTAAAGTATTTTCCATACAAAATTTCTTTTGTTATGTAACAGCAATAGTTTGAAAAAAAATTAAGATGTTTTGTTCTTTTGCCTTTCTGAATACATAATCTATTTGGCTCAAGACATCTATCTGCTTGGGGGAGATACTACAATTTATTAAAGAAGGAATGAAAAGAGAAAGAAGGAAGTGACATTTGGCTTCTGACATGCAAAATGTTACTGAATATACTAGTATACTAGTCTGCTTTGCTGTAGTAACAACTTCGAGTCTCAGAGGTCTATAGCAAAAGAATTTTATTTCTCATTCACATTTCCATTTGGCTGTAGATCAGTGGCAGCTGTGCTGCTGCTCCACGTCTTCTCATTCTGTGACCCATGCTGACGCAGCAGCCCCTATTTTAGTTACACCACTCTCATAACAAGATATAGAGAGAGCAAGAGGACTGGTGGAAGGTTGCACTGACTCTAAAAACTTCTGCTTGGACCTGGCCTATATCTGTTCATGTCATTGACCAAAGAAAGTCATACATCTGAGCCAAAAGCATAATAGGGCAGGATGTGTGCTCTTCTCATGCAAAGTACTGCACTGGCAGACAGCAATATAACCTATGACGTGCAGAAAATGGCAGCTTGCAAGCTGTTATCTTAAGAGACAATTTCCCCAAATCCTTTATTCTCTCCCTTTGTTATATCAACCAGTAAGCGTACAGAAAAGGGGGTACAGCAAAGATAACCCATCTATCCATGATGACCACAGTAGAGCTACGCAAGGAGGAAGATATAATGTAGAAGAAAGTCCAGTCCTTCTAGAACATGATGGACGTAAAGCTACGGAGTCCTGATTTCCTTAGCCTGGAGAAGAATTGGTGTGTTAAATAAGTGAGGATGAAACCAGTGGCTGAGTGCCTGCTCTCTCTTCATGTGTGAGAGTCTAGACATGACAACTCTCAGGGCCTCCTCCACAACATGGGGCAAAGACATGGGCCTCAGCATTGTAGCAGGGCTGGTAGGTTTCCTGAGCTACAGAGTTCCCATAGGGCACAGATAATGAGAAGTTACAGCAGATGCTGCTGTCCAGGGGCAGGCATGCAGTCATACTCAAGGGCAGGCCCAATTGGCCAGAGTGCTACTGGGCTTTGAGCAAGCAGCATACAGCCACAGATTTTGACCATAAATGCCAGCAGAACAAATAGCACTCAAGTGGAAGAGAGACACTGCCCCTAGACCAGGAGACACTAGGCCCTTCATCTATGACATTACTCCAAGGGACTGTTGGAATTATTAAATCAATTTCAACTTTAACCCTGATTGGATGTTTAGGTAATCTGTCTCTCCTGCTGTCTGGGGGAAGAAGCTCAGGATGAAGGCCATTAAGATCTGGTGAAATTGGGCTGGGGATGTGGCTCAAGCGGTAGCGCGCTCACCTGGCACGCGTGCGGCCCGGGTTAGATCCTCAGCACCACATACAAACAAAGATGTTGTGTCCGCCGAAAAAACTAAAAAATAAATATTAAAAAATTCTCTCTCTCTCTCTTTAAAAAAAAAAAAAAGATCTGGTGAAAATAGGAGCAGCACTGTCTCTAGGGAAGTCTCAAAGAAGTAGACTGAACCATTTTGTCTAATTTGCCATTATATCCATAGCCCTAATAGTGCCTATTCACTAAAAAAAGGAGTGAATGAGAGGCCATGGCGGGAGAAAACTGATCAATTGGCAGAACTATGGTAGAAGTACCAGGCCAACTGAATTCAGAAGACAATGGTAGCTTCTTTTCATCACCAAGCCAACACAGTCTCTGTTTCACTTCTAAATCAAGTATGTCAGTTAAATGAAATGGCTCCTACCATTGTCTTTTACTTTTTTTTGGTTCTCTTTTTTTTCAAAGCCCTTTAGATTACATTGATGCATCCTTTTACCCCCCCCCCCCGGGGGGGGCTGTCAATGGCTATTCAGGATTTCAACAGGAAAGCCATGAGTGTTATGGAACCAGGATGGGTATGTCAGAACCAGTAAAATAACATGGCATTCAGTAGCAACTTGACCCTAACCTACCCCAGAAGGACTTCATTGTTGACACTGTCAATCCTACAGGTGTCATGGTGGTTTAGGATTAGTACACAGGACATCACAAGGACTGACAGAGAAGATAAGGTAACTAAATAACAGGGTTAAACAGGACTGAGGTAGAAACACAGGCTGACTGAATAAAACTGTACTGTCCACAAAAAAATTATGCTTCTCAACACCCTGGCATTACATCAGATCACCTGTAACATTTTAAAGTAGAATAAGCATGTAGAGATTTCAGTTCAGCAGATCTGGGGAGGGGTCTGAGGAATACAAAGTTTGGAAAGGTCCATAAGTGTTTGTGATGCATAGCCAGTGGCTCTGCACCTGAGAAGAAGAATAAGAACATGATCAGTAAATACCAAATGAATTAATGAATAAAAAGCCTCCTCTGGATTATAAATTCTTCAAGAGCACAGCCTATGTTCTATTCATTTTTGTACTCTAGCTTATGATGCTTCTTAGAATGAATGGATAAGTGAATGAATGAATCATGAACACTCTGTTAACCTGATCCTCTCAGAGAACTGAACATGGAAAACAAACAAAAAAGTTGATAGCTAATGTTTGTTTTAAGTCTGTATTTCTTTAATAGAATTCCTGGCATTATTTTAGGCAGACCAGTAAGAATGAACATGTGTGATCATTACAACATAGTTTATAAAAAATTAAATAAAATTAGCCTGGCACAGTGGCACATGCCTATAATCCCAGAGACTCAGGAGGATGAGGCAGGAGGATCTCAAGCTTGAGTCCAGCCTGGGCAACTTAGTAAGATCCTAAAAAATAAAAAGGGCTGGGGAATGAAATTATTTTTTGTTGAACTGTGGTGGGAAAAGAAAGGGCAGGCCAGGGAAATTGGTACTCTAACAAGATTTGTATAATAAAAATCCCAAATCCAGAGTCAAGGTAGGAAGAAGAACAGAAATACAAAGCCACCCCATTTACAAATCCTGATTCTACCTGCTACAATCTCTGGCATTGGTGGGGGAGGGAGTATTAACATAGGGCCTCATCCATGCTAAGAGCACATGCTCTACCACTGAGCTCCACCCCAAGCTTCTATTTCTTTTTAATTTATGTCTTCTTGAAGGGCTGTGTAAGGTACAACTGAAAAAACCTAGTGTCACTGATGAGAGTTATGATATAATTCAGCACTACTTTGAAGAATGCAGAACGTAAATGATTCTGAAGCCCTAGATGAATGAGACAAGTAGATTTCATTCAGCAAAATTTCTAGTTCCCTGTAAACTTCATTCCTAGATTTTGTGGAAACAAAACCCTAAGTTGGAAAAAGCAAGCATGTTTCAATTTCTAAATCTTGTTAGTTGAACACTACAATCGAAAGTAACTCCACCTCTCGGCAAAGCTCAGTGATATCACAATTGCCACTCAAAAAGAGGAGAATGAAAGGTTGGCATGGTTTGACGCCATGACAATCCAAAGGAGACTGCAGTTTCCTGTCATACTGACCCTGGAGGTTACATGGAAGGAAGGTCAAGTGCAGTGATGGATGAGAGATACCAAACAAAAGAGTACGAAGACTGAGACAGGTGGGAGAGAGAATGCAATCTGTATTTGGGGTAAAATTGGGAGTTCATAACCAACTTGAATCTAATGTATGAAATATGATATGTCAAGAGCTTTGTAATGTTTTGAACAACCAATAAAAAAAATAAATAAATAGGGAGAAGAAATCTATTCTCTATTAAAACAACAGTAAGAGGTCACTAAAGCAAGTTTTCCTAATGAGATTAGGATAAAAAATGAAGTTAAGAGAAGCCCTGAAGTAAATGCAGGTGGGTATTTAGTCTGACTGAGTCTCCTAATCAGAAGTTCTGGCAGAGTGATTAGACACCCACATGTTCAACAACCCAAGTGAGGAGTGCTCTGGGCTCCTGCCTGCCTGGGTGGATGGGTGCTACACACTTAAATACCTGCCTTGGCTGACAAAAGCAATTATACTAAGGGGTGTAAATGAAGGTTGCCTTTGAATTCCTTGAAAAGTGCAAGAATGTAAAGTTCTGCCCAGGGCCTTCTTCCACAGGGGGAAAAATATAGATATTAGAGCTATTCCATCATTTCTCTATGAAAATATAACAATAAAATTAATAAGGTTTAGAAAGTCATTATTCCCAAGCATGATGATTCCATTCTCAAGACCTAATCACCTCCCAAAGTCCCCATCAATAATTATCATCACACAGGGGATCAGGTTTTAATGCATGAATTTTAGAAGGACATAAACATTCAGTCCATAGCAATATTAGTGCTCTTTTGTCTTATTTCATGGACTCTAGTAGTTGGTGGCTATTTTCATGGCATTCCCTAATCACCTTCATCTGCTTTACCTTTAAGATTACCTAAACATAGCTGGGTGCAGTGGTGAACACCTATAAACCTAGATACTTGGAATGCCAAGGCAGCAGGATTGCAAATTCAAGGCCAGCCTGGGCAACTTGCTGAATCCCTCTCTCTCTCTCAAAAAAAAAAAAAAAGGATTAGGGATGTAGCTCAATGTAGAGTGCCCCTGTAAAAAGAAGAAAAAAAAATTACCTGAACATTACAAAGACATTAGAGAAACTAAAGACTTAAGCATCTTTTCTCTAATGATTACTCTATTTCAACTCTATAGATTATATGGCCAGATACAAATTGTTACTGACCAGGTCCCTCGAAAGCTATTTTAATATTCAAGCAGGCCAGAAAATTAGGTCATTAAAGCTCTTCAAACTGATGAGGAAAAACATATTCTCTTTTAAGAGGAGACTCAGGCACAGTGGCATGCCTGATATCCCAGCTACTTAGGGAGCTAAAACAGGAGGGTCACAAGTTCAAGGCCAACCTTGGCAACTTAGTGAGACCTTTTCTCAAAATTTAAAAAATAATAAAAAAGAAAAATAAGGGGCTGAGGATGTAGTTCAGTGGCAGAGGGCCCCTGGGTTCAATCCCTAGTACCATAAAGAAAGAAGAAAAGCGCTTCAACCATCATAATGACAGTTTTACAGGCTTCCCTTTCTTGATATGGCATGAGTAAGCTTTATGCTTAATATGTCCATGTATTATTAATTTTCATTGTGTACATCAGTTCAGGCTTTCATTTATACCATTATTTACACTTGCTTTGTAAGATTATTCCCTTGAGAACTACATCAGTAAACAATTCTAATATTTCAAAATTTCTACATTAATTTCAAAAAGAAAAAGAAAAAGGCAGTAGAAATCATAGGCAAGTATTTGAGTTCAAATTCTGGCTCTGACACTAATTGGGTGACTTGTATACATTATCTGAACTCTCCAAGCCTAGTTTCTTCTATAAAATGAGTGAAAATAGTTTGTCCTTAATAAAACTAAATAATTTTGGAGCCTTGCACAATGTCTGATACCTATTAAGTGTTCAAAAAATGATGATCATAATTCATTCCTATTTAATCTAGAATATAACTTTCCCATGAAGCACTTACAAAGGAAAACACATCAGGCTACTGACATAGCCTGTCTAATATTGGTAGACAAAGATTCCAGGAATTTGCCTGTTCACATGGGGCTCTGGAATTTAGGCTCCAGAGCTGAGATTGCTACCCTTGTTTCCTTGATAATAGTGTGGGCATAAAAAAGATCTCAGTTTGGATCATCAGAAGTCAATGAAAAATATGCTCTTCAGGTAGGTGTCTAACTGTATCTTGTCTACTTGAAACATATAATGACATAATTAACCAGAATAAGATCTTAAAAAGTCACTGATCACATAGGGATGACTACATTTCATTCATCTCCCTGGTTTTACAGGGTAATTTTTTCAGGTATTCTAGTCAGAGTTATTGACTACTTCTTACTTGTATGGTTGTTCCCCAACCAAATAATGCTTGGGTGTTTTCCTCAGGTCCTCTTGGCCTAAACTCTAGTTCACAGACTTTAAAAGTAAGGAAACTGGAGTTAAGTTTCTAGTTGGCCATCTGCTTTAGCACCTATTTCTGTACCAGTTAATTTCACACTAAGGGATAAAGCAATGTTCTTTTTCATACTCCTTTGGGGCTGTGGGCTTATGTGCTTATCTACCTGAGGGAACCATTTCCCCTCTGCATTATTGGAATAGGGAGACATAGGACTTGCCTAGTTCCCTGCTCAAACCTCTACGTTGGAGCCTCAGGAACATTAGTTATTTTCAGATTTAGCTCTTTCTCCAGGCTTTGGCATAGTCAAACACTTGGGAGCTGAGGGGAAAGAGAGGATTTAAGAAGCCCTAGTCAAATACTGATGAGTTCTCTATCAGGCTTAGTCTAGCTCTAATTTGGCAACTGGGTGCTTATAACCAGGAACCTCTTTCCCCTCTTCCCAGGTTAGAGTACTGTATCGCCACCTCCTCTTTGTTCACCCCAGTCCCTCAAGCTGAGTCTCTTAAACACTGAATGCCATGTGCCCCTGCAGTCCTGAATTCCACTGGACAACGGAAAACTGTAATTCTTCTTTACATCCTGCTCTTGTTCATTTCCATATTTGCTGAAAATCTTGTCCTGCTTCTAAAATCACAGATGCAGCACATACAGCAGGTTCCAGGTTCAAGCTCCAAAGTACCAGTGACCATGCTGTCAGAGTCGACTCTTCTAGAGCTGTTATAGGAGGACATGGTACTATAACCAGAAGACATTCCAAATAACCTGTGGTTTTAAATTTTTTCTTGGTTTTGCCATGTGATACTGACAAAAGGCCATAGAGATTCTTAAGACATAGTCACAGAATCAAGCTTGGAACAAGTCGAATACCACTCAGGCCTGGTCGGAACTCATTTTTGAACACTTAAAACTTTGGGAGCATTCACCCAAGTGTTACTCTGAGGGTGTAAAGAAGCAACCCTTCAGACTTTGCACATGTCTGACTGATGTGAGCCAAGAACACAGCATACTGGCTGAGTGCTACTTTGGTTAGAATGTCTTTTGCCAAATTCTCTGGCATTTATTTGAAGCCATCACAATATGCTTTACATCCCAAAGAATATTAGAATTTCTTATCCAAAGAATATCTGTTGATGATGCGATGTCCACAGTACTGTTAGGGTACCACGGAACAAAATCTGTTGATGCTTTTGAATTTGTCAGTGATGTGCAAATACGTGGATATTTGTCTTGTTAGAGGTTGGTATATGACTATTTTTCTTTGCACCACTGTTAGTTGAGCAGTATTGATCCTATTTTTAAAAATTTAAAGTGTTTTAAATTTTCTGTTTATATATCATTAAGCATGAACAATTCTGTGCTATTCTGAAGCATCTCAAGAAGGCAATTTCAATAAGTTACTTTTTATTCATCAGCTCAGAGGCTTTATTCTGTTTTAAAGCCAAGTGAATAGAAGGACTTGAAAATATAATACACATGCTCCTGACAGATCTTCCCAATAATAAAACCTGTGCACAGGCACTGCTTGGATGAACTAAGTGAGAAATGTATGCTGACCTAAGAGAAGCCTCTGGCCAGAAAAACTGCGTCATATGTCACAAAAATTAAAGGAACAGTTCCTAATGCAGCATTGCCTCTAACATGTAGTCAGAGAAGACTTGTCACTAGAATTAGAACAATACCAGAAACGCCTGCTTCAAACTGTGTTTTATTTCGGGCATAATAACCCTTGAGTTAGTGTCAGCAGAAGAAGGGTCATTTCTCCTAAGATTGTACTCAAGTTCTTGTTTAATTTATTTTTGCCTCCTCTAGAGATAAATTGCATGAATTAATTCCTCTCTTCCCTATCGCTCATACTGTTCAACATCCTCCCATCTTCAAATCAATGACAATGAAAACCCTCCTTGTATCCAGTCACTACCCAGTTAATCCCTATCAGGGAATTAATATGCTGATTAGATGAAGGCTCTCACAACCCAATCATTTCATCTCTAAACTCTCTTGCATTGTCTCACACATGAGCTTTTGGGGGACACCTCATATATAAACCATAACGACATTAGATCATATGTGTCAAACATTTGGAAGAAAAATCAAACTCTCCTTTTTACATTTTCTTAATACCTAATAACTTATAGATTCTCTTGGATTTTTCTAGTAGAAAAATCATAAAAATATTGTTGGCAGGTAATGATACTTTCTTTCTAATCCAATTACATGTTTGTTTTATTTTCTGCATGTGCTTCTGGGACACCAGTTAACAGAAGCAGTGCTGATGAGCACAATTATCTCCCTCCTGACTCTTCTGTTCACTCTTCTGTTTCCATAAACAGTCACCTACTGTCACTAAAAGGTTCTGGCAAGAACCATTAATGACATTCTTATTAAATCTAACAGGCGTTTTTTTTTTTTATCCTTCATTTTGCCTCAGTGGTGGACAGTGCCACATTTGGGATCTTAAATGATTTCCAAAGGCCCGTGTGTTAAGACTTAGTCCTCAGCTTGGCACTGTTGGGAGGTGGTGGAAACTTCAAGAACTGGGGCTTAGTGAGAGGTTCTAGGGGGTGTGCTCTTGAAGGGGATAGTGGGGCCCTGCCCCTTCCTCTTCCTCTCTCACTCTTGCTTCCTGACCAGGAGGTGAGCACTTTGCCTCAACACATGCTCCCTGCCACGATGTGCTGCCTTGTCAAAGGCCCAAAGCACCAGGGCCAATAGATCATGGACTGGGACCACTAAAGCCATGAGCCAAAATACAATGGCTCTCTTGATATGTTGATTATCTCAGGTATTTGTTATAGTAAGGGAAAGCTGACGAGAAGCTTAGACATTAACCACCACAGCTTTAAAAAAATAAAAAATAAAAAGTTTCCCACTCCCTTTACTTTCTCAAAACCAGACATTCTTGGTTCATCTCCTACCTCTCTGAACATTCTGTCTGAGACTCCTTTGAGGACTATATTTCCTCTGACTGTTCCCTAAATATATCTGTGACATAAAATTCAACTCACATGTGGAGAGAAAAATAAAATTACTTCATTTTGGTTAGAACTAATCTGAGTTTTCTCCCAAGTCTACATTCACTGGTTAGTGGGAAAAAAATAATGAAATGTTTAGTCCAGTGTAAAGTATAGTCTTACTCAATAGTTTACAAAATCCTGTTGGGTAGAGTTCAGTTTCTCCTAGATTACTCAGACCATCAGGTATGTCCAGGAAGGCATTTGTTCCCCTCCAAGGTAATAACAAGCAGCATGACTGAATAATTAGTGAATTCCACCATTTGTCCTAGATATTTTAAAATTTAACCTTAGAGGTTTGGATAAACATTTATGACAAGGACTCGTTTTCCTGTCATGCTGTCTTTTCTAACAAAAGAAAATTGGCTAACAAGTTATGACGTTCACTTCCCCTCTGGTTTATCTTTTATTCCTGACTGTGCTTAAATGATTCATACCAAATGGCTGATCACTCGACATCAACCACAGTTAAAGCAATTAAAAATGGCAAAAGAGGGGAAAGTGGAATAGAAAATTTACTCTGCCTATGTACATACTGCTACATGCATGCTCATATACCCTTTAAGCTCAATAGGGAGGACCACATGATCTGTTAAGAAACATCAGTGAAAAATAAATGAGTCACAATGACTGTTCTTTAGCAGACAGTAATGTGGGAGGAGGAGATATAAAATGGAGAAAGAAATGGTCAGAAAGGGCATTCAGAATGTAAGGAAAGGGCAGAAGAAGAGTAAAAGGAGAAATGCAATACTTGTTCCACACTGTCTTTGATATGTGAATACAGTGCTCTGTTACATCCTGAATAAAAGAGCTAGCTTTAGCATCAGGTGAAAGTACTTTCTCACTAATTGGAAATACAGTTATTCCTTCAGCATGAGATCAGAGCTTGAACAAGGTCTGTTGCCATTTGTCACTCTGTCACTGAAGAGTTCAGTGGAGTTCTTCTATTCTTCTTACCTACAACAATATAGTCTCTTTGCTGTTATCATCATTCAGAGCACTGCAATGTTACATTAAACTGTAGTTCAGAGTCAGCTCTGTAGTCACCTCCTTGATTATTTCTAAAACACCTATCACCTAGTAAAATGCTTGCCAGAGTAGGCATTCAATAAATAACTCCTAAATGAATGAATGAATCCTTTTTTCATTGAAGAAAAGGAAGGAGGTGTCTTATTCTTCCTTTCCTAAATGTTCCTCAAAGATTTTGGCATCTTTAATTTAGCTCTGAATAGAGAACAAGTAGGAGAGAAGTCATAACAAAATAAGAAAGGGAAAGTAATAAATAGCTATGAATGTGCTAATATATCACATTACAAATAGAAGTAGACAAATCACACATTCTACAGAAATAATTCTGAAGACAAATGATGGAAAGTACATTATGAGCTATATTGTTACTATGACATTTCCATACAGTGTTCACTTTCATTTCTGTTTATAAGGTTAATTCAACATCTAATTATCAAAGCCAATTCAAGGCAAACAGAAAAGTACAAGGGCTACAGACAAAAATACTAGCCCAAGAAGCTAATCTGAATTTAAATTTCCAGTTTTCCTTCACAGCAGCAGCTTTTCTGATGTTTGCTAGTTACACATGCATTCTTTTGGTTCTAGAATTGACATACACTGTTAATGTAACTATTTTTCCAAGAACAGCTATGGTCACTACCATTTTCCTAAGTAGTTCCCAACTTAACAAATTCTTGGGAACAATATGATACATAAATTTAATACATTTGGAAATTATATTAAGGTTAGCTAAGTTCAATTTTCCTTCATTCTAAAATACCAAGAACTACTAGAACATCCACATAGCCTGACAGGTTTATGGTAACCCCTGTACCAGCAGGAATAATTCTTAGAAGACATTTAATCATATTTTTCTGTAGATGTTTAGCAGGCCAGTACTATTTTTACTGTAAGTATATTCTCTTTGGAAACAATCCAACTGTTAAACAATGAAAAGACTGTTTAAGTTTCCTCTGATCAATTATTGGACCACCTAGCACCATGTGTGTGAGCACTCACATACACAGAAAAACTACTAGACCAAATATAGGCAATCTTTAGTCTGATGTCTGATTTGTCCACCAGCTTAATGACTGTGTTTGCCAGTTTTTCATCACTCTAACAAATACCTGAAATCATCAACTTATAATAAGAGAAGGTTTCTTTGGGCTCATGGTTTCAGAGTTGCCATCCATAACCTATTGGCCCTCTTGCTTTCTGGGCCCCTTATGAAGCAGTCCAACATGGTAGGAATGCATGGTGGAGCAAATCACTACACCTCATGGCTAAAAGGTGACAAAGAGAAAAGGGAAGAGACCAAGGCTCCACAATTCCCTTCATGACATGCCCCCAATGACCTAACGACCTCCCAATAGGTCCTTTCATATACCTTTTAAAGTTTTCATCACCTCCAAATGGTACCAAGTTGGGGACCAAGACTTTAACAAATGGGCTTTTGGATACTTTCTAGATCCAAACTATAGCAATGTCCATAGACCTATAGAAAGTTCCTTAGGTATTTTGGGGTGTTTCTTTCCCTACCATAATGATCAATATATTTCATTTTACAAATATCTATGACAGGTGTACAATTTTGTGTGTAAATTTAAAAAAAAAATAGCTTTATTACCAGGCGAGGTAAAATATGCCTATAATCCCAGCAGCTCAGGAGGCTAAAGCAGGAGGATCACGAGTTCAAAGCCAGCCTCAGAAATAGTAAGGCACTAAGCAACTCAGTTGAGGCCCTATCTTTATTTTTTTATTTTTTATTTTTAAGAGAATTTTAATATTTATTTTTTAGTTTTTGGCGGACAAAAGATCTTTGTTTGTATGTGGTGCTGAGGATCGAACCCGGGCTGCATGCATGCCAGGCGAGCACGCTACCGCTTGAGCCACATCCCCAGCCCGAGGCCCTATCTTTAAATGAAATACAAAAAAGGGCTGGGGATGTGGCTCAGTAGTGGAATAGCCCTGAGTTCAATCTGCAGTACCCCCCACCAAGAAAAACAGCTTTACTGTACTTCATATACATAAAATTGATCCTTTAAATGTACAATTCAGTGGTTTTTAGCATCTTCACAAGGTTCTGCAGCCATCAAACAACCTAATTTTCCAACATTTTTCTCCCTTCTAAAAGAAGCCCCATATCCCATTAGCAGCTAATTCCCATTCCTCCTAAACTCTTCTCTCAGCCCCATCAGTCCCTGGATTCCACTAATCTATTTTTTATTTCTGTGGATTTGCTGATTCTACTAGTGGAGTTACCACAACCATCCTTTGGCTCTTTCACTTAAGGTTTTCAGGGTTCATCCATGTTATAGTATGTATCAGTACTTTCTTTTCATTGAATATAACATTTTTTATCCATTTCTCAGTTGATAACCACTTGCGTTATTTTCACCCTCAAGCCATTGTGAATAATGTACTTAAGTGTACAGGTGTACAATTTTGTGTGTAAATTTTCAATTCTCTTTGTGTTTCTACCTAGGAGTGGCATCACTGGGTAATGAGGTAACTCTATGTTCAATTTTTTGAGGAACTGTCAAGCTGTTTTCCAAAGTGGCTGTAACTTTTATATTTCTGTAAGAAGTGTATGAGGGTTCTAGTTTCTCCACATCCTCATAAGGTTTGTATTGTCTGTTCTACTATAGTTGTCTCTATGAGTGTGAAGTGGTCAGTGTTTCATTGATTTTGATTTGACTGGAATTTCCCTTACAACCGATAATTTTTAGCATCTTTTCATGTGCTTATAGGCCATATTTCCTGATCTCCATATCACCCTGAACATGAACACACACAATAAATTTCAGTTCAGTGAGTAAAGGTTTTTTTCTTTAAGTCAAATTTAGAAACATCAGTAGAAGATTAATATAAACCATATCTTTCACATAAATCACATTTATGAATTGTTAATGCATCAGCTTATTACCTTAGTCTGGAATATCAGCTATTCTAGTTTCCATATAAATGGTTTCTCCTCCTCTTTAGCAGTGTGCAAAAAGAAGGGGGATGGTGGTTACATTTTTAGACTATTTTGAATCAAATAAAAGAATTTTGAAAGACTGGAAACAAAAAATTAGAGAAGTTATACTTAAGGGGCATCTGATGACTAAAAAGTATTTTTCTTTGCCTTTTTTTTCTTGAATTCAGAAAACATTCACTCAAACCTACCCCAAATGGGCAACAAATAAATTTATAAAGCAAACAATTAGATCCTAAATTGACTATTTTTCATTGACTAAAAATTCCAGGGTCCTGTTTAACTATTTACATCTTTCATCTCCTAATTAGCTTATTTCTTCAGCACTTTTATAAGAACTTAATTTCTTTTAAAACTTTAGGACAGTTCTAAAGATATAAAAAATTATGAAGGTTGGGCTGGGGTTGTAGCTTACTAGAAGAGCGCTTGCCTAGCATTTGTGAGACACTGGGTTTGATCCTCAAATAAATAAAATAAAGGTATTATGTCCATCTACAACTAAAAAATATTTTTTAAAATTATGAAATTAGAACCCAGAATTCTCATAACTCACACCCAGTTTTTTCCCCTATTAACATCTGACTTTAGTATTGCACATTTTCCAACACTGCTGCAGCATAATTTTAAAATAAAATCTATACCTATTCACATTTCTTTAGTTTTAAACTGGTTTATATTTTAGGATCCCATTCAAGATACCACATTACTTTATGTCCCCATGACTATGACTGTTCTTTAAATTTTTCTTGCCTTTTTTTTTGGTACTGGGGATTGAACCCTGGGATACTTAACCACTGAGCAACATCACCAGCCCTTTTTTACATTTTATTTACAGACACGGTCTCACTAAGTTGCTTAGGGCCTCTCTAGTGGCTGAGTATGGCTTTGAACTCACAATTCTTCTGCCTCAGCCTCCCAGGCTGCTGGGATTATAGATGTACACCATGCACTGGCTCTTACCTTTAAAAAAAAAATGATTTATAATCACCACAATGGTGTCAAGGGCACATACTGTGAACATTATTTGCAACTGTTACCACTAATCCTCATCATTTGGCTAAGTTAGTGCTGTCAGTATTTTCCACTGTAAGGAGACTCTATTTTCCCTTTTACATATAGTACAATGTGGAAAGAAGTCTGTATGAGCAGCCTACACCTGAGTGGGGAGTTATGCTTTACAACCTTGAGGGCAAAGTAATTCCATAAATTATTTAGAATTATTATGGGAGATTTGTTCTGTTCTCCCCATGTATTATAGATTTTTCTATTCTCACCCACTTATTGATTTATTCAATCATTTATGTCCATATTCATTTTAATACTTTGGCTATTAATGCAATACTACTTTATCCTGTTGCCCAAATTTCTCTAACTTTGACCACTGGCAGCTCTTTCAGTTAGCTCCTATATTTTTTCTCATATCCTACCTTAGTGTTTCTTTTGAACACTATTTTTCTGGCAATAGAATGGGCTTTAGGCTCATACTGTATTGTATGTTTCTTTCTCCAATCCTGGCATCAGCCATTTCTCTAAGGATACCTGGTCCCTTTCCCTGGAGAATGGTCCCTCTTGGAGAATCTACGGGCTGAGTGCTAGTGTGTTTGCTACTGCTTGGGTGCTATTGCTTCACAGCCATTTCTTTTTACATACAGTTCTCTGTTTCCAGAATCAAAACGTTGCTCAGGCCACTCCAAGATAGAGCCTAGGAAAGATATTAGATACACAAGCAAGCCCTTTTGCTCTGATCTTTTAGAAGCCCTACTCTAATGTATCAGTTCCAGTTTCAACAAAAGACAAAGTCAACATTTCTCCCATCTAATGAACAATTATACCTAGTTCCATACTCATCTAGTGGTACACTTCTCTGTCCTTTATAGAATCATAGTAGTAAAACAAAAAAGGGCCTTAGAAAATATCAAATGCATTCGTTCATCTATTCACAAATATATCTTGAGTGCCTACTCTGTGCTGTGCACTTTCCTATGTGATGGAAACATACTAGTACTTAGAGCAGGACACAGTCTTGTCACCATGGAGTGTATGGTCCAGTAAGAGAGATTAATTGAAAGATGTCACATGAATAATGACAACAATGCAACTGTGTTAAGGAGAGGTAGATGATATAAGGAGAGAATACCCTAAGGAGACCTAGACCTGATGTGGATTCATGTTTAGAGAATGCTTTTCCAGAGAAATTAAAATCAGGTAGAGTAGCGGGGAAGTAAGAGGGAGCAGGGAGACAATTCCAAAGGGAAGGTGTGTCTAAAGTTCTGTGGCTGTGGAGGAAAGGAATGGAGCACATTATGAATCTTAGAGAGCTAAGGGGAATCTGGCAAGAGGTAAGCATGGAAGGGAATCAGAGACCAGGCATGCAAATCTTTGCCAGTTCCTGAAGAAAAACTCATTAGGATTTTAAGCAGGGTGATGGTGAGTAGTAATATCTTAAAATTAATGTTTTACAAAGTTCATTCTGGTTGCTATGTAAAGAATGGATTGAGTGGACAAGATACCCCCATGTAGGGTGACCAGAATATACTCTACCAGCACAAAAAGAGATGATTCTTGAGAGCTGAGACAGGAGTAGTGGCAGTGGAGGTTCAGACAAGGAGACAGATTTGAGAGCTATGCAAGAAGCAAAATTGAGAAGACAGTGACATATTGGCTATAGGGCAAGGGAAAGGATGACTTAAGGGCAAGACCTAGGTTTATGATTTTGCACAACAGATAGATGGTAGATAACATAATTCACTAATTTGATACAGTTACTGGTTTTATAGATAAAATCATGAAGCCATGAGCACAGATAAGAGTTTATTAAAGAATGTAGAAAGGGAACACTTTCTATAAAATGGGATTAATAATTCCTATTTCATAGAAGTGTAGTCTGGATAAAATGTCATCACATAGGTGAAGGCAAATGGCAAAAACTGTTAGCACAAATCTGTTGGTTATTACAATTAAAAGTGTTCATTTTATTAAAAAAACATTCCTATAAAATATGTCCATGGTTGTTTGTGTTCCTGTATTCAATCATTTAACATGACATAATGTATACATGATTTGATTACTACTCAATGCACAGAAACTCTAACTGTCATAGTAAAGGACTAACTTGTGATGTGAAAAATAATATTACATTAATATTATCTCATTCTCCTAACTGATGATCCACCAGTGGAAAATGAGAGATTAAAGAAAGAAAGCACCAAGGTGTGGGAGCAAATCTTGTCCCATCCTCCATTCTGTACCTTGCCTGCAACTGCTTCTGTTCCCCCAAAGTCATTTGGAATAACCATATAAATCCAAAACAGTACAAATTTTGGAAGAACCTTCCAGATTTTACCAAGACTCTTCCAACACACATTAACTAATTAAATGACAAAGTAACATCTTCATTATAGAAACTGACTCTTGGATGAATGAGAAAAACATCCAATCCAAATAATTGTTTAAGAGATTGTGGCCATCAATTAAGTGCTATTTTCATAGAGACTGTCCTCCAAAGAACAGAATTAGCATATACATACATATTTATGTGCAATAGAATTAGCATGTATGTATTGTGTGTGTATATGTATGTGTATATACACACACATATATATGTGAATTTTAAAGATAAAATCGTGATGTCAGTCAAAAAGGTAATGCTGGAGTCAAAAACATGAAAGGCACTCAAGAATCTGCTTCTGAAAGAGCAGACCTGCTTTCTAGGATCACAGTTTGAGTACTGCTCAAAGGCACCTGGCTATGGAGTCTAAAATTCAGCCCCATTAGTCTTAAGAGCCTTGTGATCAGGAACTGGGCTTAAAGAACTGTGGTGGGAGTTTCATTTGTTTATTTTGTTGTTGTTTTTCCTAAGTTGATGCAGACTTGACTTCTTTGGCACCCTAAGGTAGTTCACTGTAGAAAGGTCAAACATAAGAGCAATTGTTCAGACTCTAGTCAAATACTGGAGACTTTTATGACTTGATTTGGGTTTACATAGTGGTCTATACTTTTATGACACAAGCAAACTTTAAAAGGGTTTCATAAATGGTAAACACTAGCTTCGGCTGTTTAGGTCTGATTTGCTTGTTTAAGACCCATCAAGGTAAAGTTATCATATACACTGGAAGATTTAATGCCCAGTGCATTTTGAAACATTAAAGATAAAAACATAAAGTCCCTTTACTTTGACCAAATATTTCTGGGAAAAAAGTCACCAAATAACAAAGACAGTTTTTTAGAAAGGAAGTTTGAGACATTCTTACAGGAGATGGGGTACTCTGTGGTACAAATAAGATATGACACAACCTCTGTAATCTGAAAAACCCAGTTCAAGTCTTGGCTCTGATCGGAACTACTATGTGTGACTTTAAGTCACTTAACCTCTGTCAGCCTTGTGTCTTCACCTATCCATAAAGTGCATTAAACTAAATTAACTTAAGTCCTCTCCTAACATCATGTAATTCTAGAAATGTTATTTACATTTTTTTATGTGATCTTCTTCACTTTCTAAACCACATTTATTATTTAATCACTGTTTGGCCTCCCATCCTGATATTTCTTACCATTTGTCTCCACAGTGAAACAAGCCCCTCCTGTATTCATTAATCCACATATGATCCTCTCATCTTCAGACCTTTCCCAAAATCTGACTTTAAACTTTTCACTGTGAAGCTTGAAACCTTAATCATCTCTTTGTCCACTGTCCAAATCCTACTGGACAACTTGGCCTACATCAAATACATCAGCCAACATTTTGACAGTCATCAGCATTTATAATTCCAGGCAGTGAGGGGTTCACAAAAAGTTGAAGACATCTAGGAGGTAAATTAGCATATAATTAAACCAAGAGAGAGGCTCATCTTGAAGTAATATATAAATGAGAGTAGCATAAATACAGTGAAAGTAAGAAGTCCAAGCAGGAGTAATCTCAATATAGGAGAGTCAGCTCATCTTGAAAGAATAAGAACTGAATTGACAGGAAATCTTTCCATGTGGGGGACCTATATAGAAACCCAGGTATTGAGCAAAGATCATTCTTAAAAAAGGCTTTCTAGTGTTTTCTTTTTTCTAGAGAAAAGAGATGAAAAAGAAAACAAGTTTTCTAATGACATTTTTAGTTAGTTTCCTAAATATTCAAGACTCTGAAGGGGCTGGGATTGTGTCTCAAAGGTAGAGCACTCACCTAGCATGTGCGAGGCCCTGCGTTCGATCCTTGGCACCACATAAAAATAAATAAAATAAAGGTATTGTGTCCAACTACAACTAAAATAAATAAATAAGTAAATAAGTAAAATAAATAAATAAATAAAAGACTCTGAAGAGTCTCAATCACACCAATGTGAAAAAAAAATTTTGTTGGAAAAGAACATGTCAATTTAAGTAAATCCCTCAAATATACTAGCTGTAGGTGCAATCATATTTATAAATGATAATATCAGAAGCTTGGGTGGGAAAGAACACTATCTTGGCAAGTATCTCAGACATATCTTGTGTACCTCCTTCAGTCTCCTCCACACCATGGTATCATTGTCTTTAAGACCAACAAGAGACATTGTAGGGGGAGTGAGAGATCCTTCCTACTTACTGTAATTTAGCCATCTACCCTGAATTTCTGGATTCTTTCACCACTTCCAAATTTGGATCAAATTCTTCACCAGGGCATAGAATCTCTTTTTACCAAGTGGTGGGGCAAGGTGACACTCAGAATTGAGTTAGCTCTCCACAGATGACTAACCTTTGATAATGGGAAACAACAGGCAGAAAAGTGCAGGGCAAGTGAAACTCCCTCTTGCTACCATGAACTGTTCTATCAATCCTATCTGAAGATATCACACGTGATCAAGCATATGCACCTGCGTAAAAGCCAGATGTGTCTCTTTGAGGCTCATCATCACACAGTTGCCAGCATTATAATACTAATACCTCCCTTTGCTTCTCATAGCTTCTTCTCTATTCTTTTTCTCCCTGTTTCAGGATTATACCTCCAAACAAAGCTTTACTTATCCCTTTCCTCAGGCAAGAGGATCGCAAGTTCAAAACCAGCCTATGCAACTAAGCAAGACCCTATCTCAATTTTATTTTTAGAGGACCCAGGTTACTACAACAAAAAAGAATAAAAACAAGTAAAGACCATTGGATTAGGAACTAAAAATGGTGCTTCTAATCTTGCTATAATGGATGCTGCTATTTATTACCTATTTTACCTAGAACAACTAACATTGTAAGATCTATAAAATGGGATAGGAATTAGAGGAAAAGGAACTAGTCTAAATGACTTATGGGTCCCTTCCAGCTGCAATGCTTTAAGATCCTTAGGAATTAAATAGCCAAAAGCCTCAAATGATCTATTAGAATATAGATGCATTGGTCAGTGTGAAAACCACTGAGTCCTATTATAACCCAATTCTATATTATATATAATATTATATATATATATATATATATATTATATATAAAGTTCACTTGACCACAGTAACAGTTTGGATCAGCCTTATGAAATATGACTATCATTGAATCTTGGGCAAAACTGTCTTGACTCTGAAACAGGTCCATTTTCATTATTATCAGCAACCAGTGATTTGATATGTGACAGTATATTTTGCAACTTAACCAATATCACAAATTCAATAAAAAACAGACCACATGGCTGGGCATGGTGGTGCATGCCTGAAATCCCAGTAGCTCAGGAGGCTGAGGCAGGAGGATTGTGAGTTCAAAGCCAACCTCAGCAATAGCAAGGTGCTAAGCAACTCGGTGAAATCCTGTCTCTAAACAAAATACAAAATAGGGCTGGGGATTTGACTCAGTGGTTGACTGACCCTGAGTTCAATCTCTGGTACCAAAAAAACAAACAAACAAACAAACAAACAAACAAACAAAAAACCCCACCACAGAAAGACTTGGGAGAATCGCAAGACTATATCTGTTCTGAGGAGAAGTTATAAATACAAGAGTAGTTTTAATCATCAGTAGTATTGAAGGGCATGGTGATGCATACCCAAAATATCAGCCTCTCAAGAGGCTGAGGCAAGAGGATCGCAAGTTCAAAACCAGCCTATGCAACTAAGCAAGACCCTATCTCAAAATAAAATATTTAAAAAGTCTAGGATATAGGTCAATGGTGAAGTATCCCGGAGTTCAATCTTCAGTACTGCAACACACATTCACAGACAGTAATATTTAGTAAAGAAATCCAGTCAAAGGAGACCACATATGGTATGATTCTACTTCTATGAAATTATAAAATGTACAGCACTGGCAAATCTATATAGACAGAAAGTAGATTAGTGGTTTGCCTCAGACTAGGAACTGGCTAAATGTGGAGTACTGTTAAACAGACAAAAAGTTTCTTCTGGGAATGAGAAAAATGTTCTAAACTTTAGATTGTGGTGAAGGTTACACAACCCTATGAATATACTACAAACCACTGAATTGTGTACTTTAAATGGGTAAACTGTATGATTGCATGAAATACATCTCAATAAAGCTGTTTTAAAGAGCAATAGGGGAGTGAACTGATTCAGAGACAAAAATGCATGACAAACAAATAGGCGTTTCTCACTAAGAACAGAATATTGTAAAGATATGATCTTTTAAATTAAACACACACAAATTTTATTATTATTTGTACTGGGGATTGAACCCAGAGGCACTTAACCACTGAGCCACATCCCCTTTTAATTTTTTATTTCGAGGCAGGATCTTGCTAAGTTGCTGAGGCTGCCTTTGAACTTGTCATCCTCCTGCCTCAGCCTCGAAAGCCGCTGGGATTACAGGTGTGCACCACCAAGCCTGGCAAATTATATATTTTTAAAAAGACTCTGGAAGAGGAAGTACACAGAAACTTTACCTGGTTTCTGCTTGACAATAAATTTTCCCATGCAGCAAACAGTCAAACTTTTGGGAGATAAATGACAGGGGATACTATGGAATGTGTCTCTGGTAGGAGTTTTAGTGTGAGCAGGTACAAGAGGACACATTTGGTAGGAGGCGCCTTCAACTAGCATCAGTTACAAACTACAAAAAGGACCTTGGAGAAATAGTACAAATTCAATTTAGTAGGACATTTTGGAGGCCACTATTATATGCAAGGTACTATTTTAACAGCTGTAGTAAAAAGGAGAATAGAAAAATGACACAGATCCTCTCTTCCATCTCTACTTCAAAGAACATCTAATCTAGTAAGAGAGAGAACTTACATACTGCAAGGTCAGGTGAATACATGCTATAAATAGCAACTAGAAAAGTTAAAGAGGCTTAACAGAAAAACTCGAATTTTCTCTGGAACCTAAACTATTGGGAATATCAATCAATTATGCTGTTGTATTTTAGAAGACCCATCAAATGCTGGGAACCATTTAAAGAGGGCAATTAAACACCAAATTATCTACCTTTACTTAAAATAAACATACTCTTAATGTGTCACCATACTTCTTGAGAAGTAGAATAAAACTTCATTCATATTAAGTCTTCTGACAAGCCCCTGGCTTTAAATTCAGAAGCACCTTTTTTCTTTAAGTATTTAAGATTCATAGCTAGCCCCTGAATACTTGGTTTAAAAAAAAAAAAGCCAAAAATGCTAAAGAACTGCCAGCTGATCAGATGGCTGTTCGTAGAAAAAACCCTCCTCTGACTTGCTGACAAGTCTTTGGTCTTCTCTTCTGTGGCACTGGGGATGGAACCAGGGCCTCGCACCTGCTAGGCAAGCACTCTACCACGGAGCCTAGATTCCTAGCCCCTGACCATGTCTATAAATACCACGGAAAAAACACAGAGGTCAATGGGGAGAGTAATAGATTGGATGTAGAAGCAGAGATTGGAAATGATGACAGGGTAGGCAGCAAGGTTTCAAGCAGCAGATACTGGCACAGAAGAAAGCCACTTACAAAAGAGGAAGAAACTCATTCTACATCTGTGCTAACAAAGAGTTAACTGGTTCACAACCCTTGAAGGAGGGGAGAGACAAGGAGAGCAAGAGCACCTAAGGATACTGTCTTGAGTATCCACATCAGGCCAATACCCAGAAGCCTGATAACCCAAGCAGTTCAAGGTCCCCGGGGAACAGAGTCTGGGATGGTGCAGAGCTACATAGTGACAAACTAAATCATGCTTCATGCTCTGCACCATGTAAACCCACATCATAAAACGCTGACATTCTTAAATATGACCTTGATTCAAAGAATGATCAAACTAAGACAAACTTTTTCTGCTTTAAAAAAGTGCATCTTAGAAATGCTTTAATTTAAAATTTAAGTAAAAATATTTGGGGGTATAAATCATCAAAATCCTTACCTGTACGGCACACTATTTTTTTTTTTTTTACTTCCAAATGGTTTATTCCCTGATGACCTCAGCAAATAGAATTTTCATTCCATAATGGAATAAGAGGGCAACTAAAAGACAGAAATGACAATTCTATGGAGGACAATCTAAAAAGAGACAAGGTCAGAAGCTATTTAATTCCATGAAAGATTTTTTTTTTTTTTAAATCCCCAGCATCCTTTTTTCTTCAAATCTGAATCTGAGCATCCAAGAGAGCAAATGAGACAGGTCTCTATGAACAATTATTTTAGAATCTTTAAAACTTACAAGCTCAGTGAATAGAAGGAACTGCTTAATGTTTCTTTCTGTATTCTCCAGAGTACTTAGAGGTAATGCCTACTATACAATATAAACTTTCAAATTGCAACATTCTTTCCCACAACTTTAACAGCAAAATCTTTCACTCTGGACTAGCTGCAGCTTTTGATTAGTTCAGAAGAGTACAACAATATCCTCCTACATTTTTTTAGCTCTTGACAAAGACAGATCACTTGGGAGATCCTATATCCTTCCTGCCTCTCTACTTCATGTGATTTACAGAGGTGATTTTATCAATTACGTTTGCTTTTCTCCCAGTTCCTATAACCAGACATGCCAGTTTCTCTTGAGACCATAGTAACTTAATTCTGACTCCCTCACAGTCAAAATCTAGGGGTAGATTTTTGAAACAAGTTTCAAGGCATTTGAAAAAGATGAGGATTTCAGTGTGGGCTTAAAAGCAGACAAAATGTAATGCCCACAGATGTTCCTAGAGGTTGCAGGGGTAGGATGTGAGGGACAGAGGACATGGGATTCACCAAGATAAAAGGCACAAAGGGTGTCCAATGTCTCCTTGTTATTAATCTGACCCTTTAGTCAGACTATTATAATTAACGTATGTACTTTGAATTGTTCAGGGCTTCTGGTAGGCCATAAATGTGACCATTCATCTCAGCCTGTCACACCAGTACAATTTACACCTGCTGTCTAGTAATTACATACAGTTTGATTTTTGAATCAGATTATTTGTATTTCAAAAAGTATTCCTATTCATTGCATTAAAATAAACCAGGATGAATGCAGCAGATAAGAACTTTCAACCTTTCTCATGGTCATGTCTAATGATGAGAGTCATTTACATTTCCCATATGCTGTTAAATCTGCAAGATGACCAGCAACCACTTCTCCCACCACCTTCTAATACAAATAATTAACCCCTTCTTTTCAAAGACAGTATTCAAACTGCTTGCTGGTAAAATGAGTTAGGCAGGAGCATCCAGGGTCAGTTCATTCTTTCCTAACCAGGTGTTTTCCATATCATGTCTTGTGAGATGCCCAAAGCTGCCAAGGCTGCCCAGGTAGTGGGGTCAGTGGGAAATAAGGGAAATCATGAGTTAGATATACAGTTTGAGTAGCCCTGCTGTAAAACACTTAAATAATAGTCTGTATGCCATGGCTATAGTGATTTTTGTCATTTATTTCACTGATGCAAATAAAGACTTCATATATATTGTTTGATGATGCTTTTCATTTTGCAATAAACCCTTTAAACAACAGCGAACTAAAAAAAGTTCATATTAGTAAAAATTCCAAATTTCCTTTCTCAAAAAACTAATCATAAACATAAATGCTATATAAAACATTTGTTGACATGTACCATTCACTGTAGGGGCCACAGAGATGTCACTGTCTATATTAAAATTAGTGTCAGCATCTACTTCAAAAACTGGTAGCTACACATATGGAGGGGTCAAACAAATAAGTAAATGGAAGGCAAATTACAGCCACTTGCTTCTCACTATTAAAAAAGGAAGCTACCAGGCAAAGAGGCACACACCTAGATTTCTAGTACTCGGGAGGCTCATGCTAGAGAATCCATGGAGACCAGGAGTTCAAGCCTCAGCAACATAACAAGACCCCATCTAATGTTGGGGGGGGGGAGTTAAAAAGGTAAAAGAAAGAGAGGAAGCAACAAAAGAGGCTCAGAATGAACTATGTAGCACTATATTAAAATGAAAGACATCAGTATATCTCAACCATATAAAAAATTAACTCAAAATATATTACAAACTTAAGACATGGAACTATAAAACCACTAAGAGAAAACATAGGGGGAAAGTGCCCTGACACTTGTCTGGGTATTTTTTTTTTTTTTCATTATGATTCCAAAGTCACAGGCAACAGAAGCAAAAATAGACAAATGAAATTACATCAAACGAAAAAGTTTCTACAGAGCACAGGGAAAAAGGTGAAGAGACAACCCACAGAATGGAAGAAAGTATTTGCAAATCACACCATCTAATAAGGGATTAATATCCAGAATATATAAGTAGATGTAACAACTCAATATCAAGAAACAACTTGATTCAAGTATGGGCAAAGGACTTGAACAAACATTTCTCAAAAGATATAACCAGCTAACAGGCATATGAAAAAATGTTCAGTATCACTACTCATTATGAAAATGCAAATTAAAACCACAAGGGCTGGGATTGTGGCTCAGTGGTAAAGCGTCTGCCTAGCACATGTGAGGCTCTGGGTCAATTCTCGGCACCACATAAAAATAACATAAAGGTCATTGTGTACACCTACAACTAAAATAAATATTTAAAAAAAAACACAAGATATCACCTCACACAATTAAAATGGCTACTATCAGAAATACAATTATATTTCTTTTAAAAATACAGGGACTACTCTGGTTTTCTTCCTGAGCAAGCTAAGTTTGTATCTTTCGAGAAATGTCATTTCATTCAAGTTGTCAAATTTATTGGCATAAATTTAATCATGTACTTATATACCCTATACAATTAAAAAAGTCTAAAGTCTAATAATACATAAAACCATTTTCAGTCAAGAAGTAAATATTTGAAAACTATATACTGTTAACTATTTTAAGAATCTCTTTTCACACTCAAAAATGAAAGGATGAACTGGGGGTGTAGCTTGGTGTAGAACACATGTCCAGCATATGTGAGGCCCTGGGTTCAATCTGTCGCACTGGAGAAGAAAGAAGTGAAAGGATGATAAATCACATCATAAATTTAGATACAATCCACTGCCTCGGATCAGTATCAGGATGACTTTCTAGGATTGCCCTGTGATTTTTTTGACTTTGAAAGTCATCTTTCAAAATTATCCTGAAAAACCCCAACAGAGAAACAGAGTTAAATACATATGGCCTGTGGCATGTGGCTGAGAAAGGCATACTAATAAACCAGGAAAAGCCTAGACTATTCAATAAATGGGTGAGGCAACAGCCTTTCCATTGGAAATACACAATTATGTGCATTATAACTAGATATCCTATCCCTCACATTATGTACAAAAATGAACACCAAGTAAATCAAAGGCCTAAAACTTGAGGCATATTTTTGTAAGACTGACAAAATTGTTTATACCAAAATTACACATTTTGTACAGCCAAATATATCATAAACAAAGTTAAAAAGATAAGCAACAAATTGAGAAAATATTTACAAAATATACAGCAAAGAATTAATATCCAGACTCTGTGACAAACTACCACAAATCAGCAAAAAGACAGTTATCCATGAAAGATGAAACTCACATGGCCAATAAACATAAAAAGACGATCAACCTCATTAGTAATCAAGAAAATGCAAATTAAACCCACTAGACTGGCAAAATTTAAAAAGCTTGCAAATTTATTTATTTATTTGATATTGGGGATTGAACCCAGGGACACTCTACTACTGAGCTATATCCCCAGCCCTTTTTTGTTTGTTTTGTTTTGAGATAAGGTCTTGCTAAGTTGCAAAAGTTGACCTCAATCTGATGATTCTCCTGCCTCAGCCTCCTGAGTAGCTAGCATTTCAGCTGTGTCAACATGACCTGCTCCAAAAAACTTGTGAATTTTAAATGTAGGTGAGGAAGTGGAAGTAAAGGGTACACCCAAATATCCTAGTATAGATATTTTATAGTGTAATCTGGCAATATATAGTGAGGTTGAAAATAAGCACATCCAACAATTTCAACTCTAGGTATAAAAATACAGAATGATGCTGTTAAGCAAAAATGTAATACAAACCACATAAATGTTTCAGAAGCCAAATTTTAAAAAGCAAACAGGTAAAATTAATTTTAATAATATATCTTGCTTAACTTTATAACATTCAAAATAATATTGTTTTGGCATAAAATTCACAACTGACATTTAACAATTCATATAAAATGTCTGAGATTTTCAAGTTCCTTTTTTATACTAAGTCTTCAAAAGTCTCATGTGTATTTTATACCTACAGTACAACTAAATATGGCCTAGTCTCAAGTACTCAATAGCCACATGTGGCTTGAGGCTATGGTACTTGGCAGTGCGGCACCGGATCCTTGCTGCTCAAAACATCAGCATCACCTGGGAACGTGTTAGAAATGCAGAATCTTGGGCCCAACTTCATACCTAGAGAATGGAAAGCTGAATTTTAACAAGATCAGCAAGTAATTCGTATAAACATTAAAGTGTGTGAGACAATACCCCAGTGCAGGTATTCACAGTGCAGGTTAACAAGTGTGCTTACATATAAGGATTCCTGCAGCCCTTGGGATGGCAGTTGGGTTGTTAGCCAGAGACCCTGCCATTTGACTCTTCATCTGTTCTACACAGCAAGTCATGCAAATAGCTTTTTCTATCTTTGCCTTGACAGACAAAAATAGGGGAAGCTCTTCCCTAGAGAATCTCTCACACAGGTATGTAAAACATGTATAGGGGTGTCTACTGAAGAACAGTCAGAGGAAAAAAGAAAAAAAAAACAAACATCCAACAATGGGTGATTAGATAAACTAATACTTTCATGCCATGGAATATAATGTTTGAACTAGAGATAAAGATATGGAAATGGCTGGATATGGAAAACAATGTTTCAAAAAGTTGCTTGTTATTAATATGGCACATTATAATGTATGTATAATTAAAAGTACACAAAATAGTATACATTTTTCATAAATTTTTAACTTTGTAACATAAGCATAAAAATATGGAATGGACACAAGCCAAACTGATGACAGGTGTTGCCTTCAGGAAGGGAAAGAAGAATATAAAATTATGAAGAGAACATAGGAGACTTCACCTTGTAATGTTCAATTTTCATTTTGAAACTTTTATAGGGGATATAGCTCAGTGGCAGAGCACTTGCCTAGCATGCACAAGTTCCTGGGTTCAATTCCTAGCACCACAAAATAAAAAAATTTATAAAGCAAATATGAAAAAAATGCTTACATTTCTCATTTTGAGTGATTGGTACATAGGAGTGTGTTTTAACATCTTTGTATGTATTTGTATTTAGGGAGTTATTTTTCAAGAAAAATAAACCCAACCAAATAAAAATAGAAATAGATGCATATAGAATTTCAAACAAATCAGAGCTATATGGAATTTAAAACCTACCTTATTCCTTCCCTCATCTCAACTATGGTTTTAACCATAGTTGAAAACATATTATATAGTATTATGAACATCTTCTATACATTTATGGGTATGTAACTACTATAAATCAAAGAGTCTTAAAAGACAGAATACTGAACATATTTTGGGGACTTTCTCTTTTTACTTGACAATATATTGTGGACATCTTTTCTTGTCAGAATGTATTTATCTAGTTCATTATTTTTTAGTTATAACTGGACACAATATCTTTATTGCATTTATTTTATTTTTATGTGGTGCTGAGGATCAAACCCAGGGCCCTGCACGTGCTAGACGAGCTATCTACCACTAAGCAACAATCCCAGCCCCTAGTTCATTCTTTTTAATAGCCACTTAGTATTCCATTCTATGGCTTCATCACGGTGTATTGAAAACCAATATTGGAAAAAATTGGAGATCCTTTTTACTGAAAATAAGTAAAACTTCCTTATAAAGTATTTATATTTATCATCCAAGAAATTTGATATTACTAGTTAAGGAAAAGCTTAAAAATATATTGCCTAGACTTCTTCATTTAGAGAAGTATAAGGCTTAGAGGAAATAAAATTGGAAAAAAAATTTTCTTCTGAAATAATATCAGAAAGTACACAGTAGTCTTCCAGTACTTACATTTCAAATCCAAACTAGAACAAGAAACAAAAACTATTTCGGGTTTCCAAATAACAAATCTCTTCTAAGTCCCAGAATTTAAAGATCACTGAATAATGAAAGTTACATAAAGCCCTGAACCCAGGATGCTCTGGATATATTTCTGAATTCCCACTCCATTATCATTAATGGACACCAGCTGTGAGCTATAGTATCCTGGGTACATTACACAATAAAAACACAGACAGGATATGACTGCACATATGCCATGTGCACAGCTTGGTTTTAATTAGCATCACTGAGAATACATGTTTATTGAAGATTATAGTCTAGTGGTTAAGAGTACTGGAGTCAGACTGCCTGGGTTCCACTCATGACTCATATGTAATAATATGAGCAAATCATTTAAGTCTCATTTTCTCCTTTAAATTTCTCACAAATTTGCTTTGAAAATTAAAAGAAATAATGAGTACACATTAATTGGCATAGAATTTACTCCTAAGTAAGCACTCAATAAATATGTAATTATGATTATTAGTATTATTGAAAATTATTATACTTAAGGGGTCCTGTTAGAATTAGAGTAATATATATACACATTACTCTTCACATATTATGTATGTTTGTGTGTGTATCCATTTCCTGCTTTTGAGAACTTATAATTTAGAAATCAATACATAAAGCCCAAAAAGAAAGTAAAATAATGAAGAGTATTATTTTCCTACTCAGACCTATCACAAAGTGACTTTTTAGTCATCCAACCCAAATAGGTAAATATTTAATCAACTTACCTTATTTTAACACCCAATAGAGTTAATAATACTATGTATATAATGGATATAATCTAGTACATAGACTGACTTAAAGATTTTTAATATAAAAATTTGGGATTGAGTTTATCCTTAAAAGTATGCTTTTCTTTTGGTCATGATATTGATTTCATGACCCACCTGTCCATTAAGAGTAGCTTAAAGAGCCAGCCAATGGACATGCCACTGCCTACCAACCAGCTGCCAATACTTTATAAGCTATAAAACTGACCCACATTTTGTAGGAAATATGTTTAAACTTTAAAGGTCAACCTATGCATAGTGCTTTGAGCTTACAAAGTTCCTGCAACTCACTACTTTCTCTCTCCATAACTGGGAGGGGAACATGACATCCTTCATAGCAATTCTAGGGCTTTCATTCAAAAGAGATGATTCAATTTGTCAGATAAGGTGACTTTACAACATTTTACTCAACCGATTTCTTTTAACCCCTAGTGTTTTGAGAATTAAGAATAAATCTGCTATGCACAGATTAGTTTTCAAAGGCAAAACTAACATCCAGGTAAATGAAGTTTTGAACTCCAACTTTTCTGATTCACTGGAAAGCTGAAGCATAAATTACCTTTTCTGCTTCACCCGCCACTGTTTACCCGTTTTCTGCCTTAACTTTTCCAGATTTTTCTCCAAGGATACAAGTGCCTAGGTCTTGTTCCCAATTCACTTCAAATCAATTTTTTTCACTCAATTAAAAAAATACCTAATAGATCTAAAGTCCTGGGCTGATTTCTGGAAAGGATTCAGCAATGGGTAGGCTACTACTCCACCTTCAAAGATCTTCTAATCTATTTTCAAAAGCTACAAGGTAGGATAATACAGATCACACAGAGTAAGGGCCATACAGGCATCTGTAATGTAATATAGGTTTAAAGATTGGAGAGTGCCCTCTGGTGGAAGGGTGAGGAAATGATAAAAAGAGACCAAGGCATCTGAGTTTTAGACAGGATTCCCACAGGAAGAATTGAAGGAAGACAGGCATTGACTGGGTGGGGTAGGGGGAAGGCCTTAGGCAGCAAACTGGTGTGGAGGGATGTTCAATGAAGAGCTGTCCATATTTCTGAGTTGAGAGAGCAGGTCATAAAGGGCTTTGAATAAAAGATGAAGAGTCCTATAACTCCATATTAAGTGAGTTATCAAAAATTTCTAGGCAGCAGAGTTAGGTAAAAAGAACTTCACTTGGAAAGATTCATTTGATGAAAAGTATATAAGATGAGTCTAAGTGGGAGGCTGTACTTGGAGATCATCTAGAGGGTTGCTACAATAATTCAGATGAAATCAAACAGCTCTTTTAACAGTAAAAGGGAAGGCATTAAAGACTTTGGTAGGAAACAGACATGAAGACCAACGGTACAGAATAGAAGACACAGAGACAAACCCACATAAATACAGTCATCTCATTCTAGACAAAGGTGCCATAAACATACATTGGAGAAAAGATAGCTGTCACAAGCCATTCATGGGTTGCATGTGAGTCACCACGCATGGAAGCCTCATGGATAGAGACATTTGGTGTCTGGGAATAACCAGTGGACATTTCCTCTGGTCAATTGCCCAGAGACAATGTGAATCTCTTTCCTACTCTGCCATGGTCCACACAGCACCTGAGATGGGTGTGACCTGCCAAGATGTCAATCAGCCTGCTGACTGCAAGACATCACTGAAGCAAGACTCTGCCCCTGCCTTTGATGTACCCCCTTAAATAAACCACCAAAGCCATTTTCCCTTTGTCTAGTTCCAGAACCCATGTGGACAAGATCTATCAGGGGCTTCACTTTATGTAAATATATTTCTGAGTATCTATGCTTTGTTGTTACATCTTTTGGGGGGTACCAGGGATTGAACTCAGGGGTACTTGACCACTGAGCCATATCCCCAGTCCTATTTTGTATTTTATTAGAGACAAGGTCTCACTGAGTTGCTTAGCACCTCGCTAAATTGCTGAGGCTGGCTTTGAACTCATGATTCTCCTGCCTCCGCCTCCTGAGCCACTGAGATACAGGCATGCACCACGTGCCTGGCCACTTGTTACTTATTAATTATATCTGAGATTGTAAGTTTTAGTTGGCTTGGATTCCCCTGGGCATAAAGAAGAACCCCTTATTGAGATGCTGGTCGTCCTTCCTCCAGAAAGATAGCCTCTTCAACAAATGGTGCTGGGAAAAGTGGAAATCCACATGTAGCAAAACAAAATTAAACCCCTTTCTCTCACCCTGTGCAAAACTCAACTCAAAGTGGATGAAGGACCTAGGCATTAAACCAGAGACTCTGTGCCTACTAGAAGAAAAAGCAGGCCCAACATTACATCATGTTAGCTTAGGAATCATATTCCTCAGTAAGACTCCTAAAGTACAAGAAGTAAAATCAAGAATCAATAAATGGAATGGTATCAAACTACAAAGCTTCTTCAGAACAAAGGAAACAATCAAGAATTTGAAGAGCGAGCCTACAGAATGGGAGAAAATCTTTGCCCCCTGCATTTCAGATAGAGCATTAATCTCCAGAATATATAAAGAACTCAAAAACTTAACACCAAAAAAATAATGCAATCAATAAATGAGCAAAGGAACTGGACACTTCACATAAGAAGAAATACAATCGGTCAACAAATATATGGAAAAATGTTCATCATCTCTAACAATTAGAGAAATACAGATTAAAACTACACTGAGGGGCTGGGGTTGCAGCTCAGTGGATGCTTGCCTAGAACCTGTGAGGCACTGGGTTCGATTCTCAGCACTACATAAAAATAAATAAAATAAAGATATTGCATCCATATACAATTTAAATCTCACTCCACTCAGAATGGCAATTATCAAGAATACAAGTAACAATAAATATTGGTGAGGATGTGGGGGAAAAGATATACTCACACATTGCTGGTGGGACTTCAAATTGGTGAAACCACTCTGGAAAACAGTATGGAGATTCCTCAGAAAACTTGGAATGGAACCACCATTTGGCCCAGTTATCCTGTTGTTCAGTATATACTCAAAGGACTTAAACTCAGCATACTCTAGTAACATAGCCACATCAATGGTTATAGCAGTTCAATTCACAGTAGCTAAGTTATGGAACCAACCTAAGTGCCCTTCAACAGATGAATGGATAAAGAAAGTATTTTATATATATATATATATATATATATATATATATATATATATATACACACACACACACACACACACACACACACACACACACACATACACACACAATGGAATATTACTCAGCCATAAAGAAGAATGGAATTATGGCATTTTCTGGTAAACAGATGGAACTAGAGACTAGCATGCTTAGTGAAATAAGCCAATCCCAAAAAAACAAAGGCCAAATGTTCTCTCTGATATGCGGATGGTAACACACAATAAAGTGTGAGGAAAGAAGAAGAGTAGTTCATTAGATTAGACAAAGGGAAATTAAAGGGAGGAAGTGGGGATTGGAATAGGACACACAGTAGAATGAAGAACAAAACTTTCCTATGTTCATATATGAACACACGACCAGTGTAACTCCACATCATGTTCAACAACAAGAATGGGACGTTATACTCCATGTATGTATATATGTCCAAATATACTCTGTCAAAAAAGAACAAAAATAATTTTTTAAAAAAGTTATTAAAAAAGACCTTGGTAGATTAAAGGGGAAAACAAAATTTGGCAAAGCCCCCCTTATTCTTTAAAGGGGCAACAGAGAGCTGAGAGTATACAAAGACAGAAAAGAAAGAAGAAAAATGAGTGATTATTGATGTTAAGAGGGAAAAAAAGGCCAAGCACTGAAACAAAGTTCAGGAAGGGATTGAATGGACTAGGCAGAAGTGTTCATTTTAAAAAGGAAAAGCATCCCTATAGTATGCTGATTTTAGTTCCTTTGGATATATACCAAGGAGTGGGAAAGCTGGGTCATATGGTGGTTCCATTCTTAGAAGCCATATCTATGTTTATAGCAGCACAATTTGCAATAGCCAGATTATGGAACCAACCTAGGTACCCTAGGATAAAGAAATGCCTTAGGATAAAGGGATAAAGAAATGTCTCTCTCTCTCTCTCTCTCTCTCTCTCTCTCTCTCTCTCTCTCTCACACACACACACACACACACACACACACACACACACGAGAATCACTCAGCCATGAAAAAGAACGAAATTATGTCATTTGCTCATAAATGGATGGAACTGAAGATTCTAAGTGAAATAAGTCAGATTCAGAAAGACAACAGTCAAATGTTTTCTCTGATAAGCAGAAGCTAGCCTAAACTGGGGGGGGGGGGGATGGAGAGAGAGAGGAAAAAAAGAAATTGGGGTGGGGATTCCATCAAAATTAAAGACAGTTCAGGGGAGTAGAAGAAGGGGATTGAAGGAGAGGGAAGAGGGATGGGATAAGGGAAAAACAGTGGAATGAATCTGACCTAACTTTTCAATGTAAATATATGAATATACTACAGTGAATCTCATCATTATATATATCCACAAGACACCATTTTTAAAAAATGTAAATAAATAGATCAGTAGAGTAGAGAAGGGCAAGGGTAAACACTGCGGATTTAAATGGAGCAAACTATACTCTGTGTATTTATAATTATGTCAAAATAATTATGTATGCATAACTATTATGAACCAATAAAAATTATTTTTAAAATATATATACAACATATATAAAATAAAAAGCAGTTGTAACAAAAATAAATAAGTAAAAAGGAAAAGCAAAATTTTGGTATTTCAAGGAGAATATGAGCAGATGAGAGAAAGTGAAACAACACAGAAACTAATAAATTTGAGACAAAGGAAATAGAGGCATTTATGACAAAAAATATCTCAAGGGCTGGCATTGTGGCTCAGTGGTAGAGCGCTCGCCTGGCATGTGTAAGGCATGGGTTCGATCCTCAGCACCACATAAAAATAAAATAAAGGTATTGTGTCCACCTACAACTAAAAAAAAAATCTCAACTTTTTCAGAAAGTAGAAGGCAACTTCATTTTCCTAGGATAAGGGAACTAGAGAGAGATTGGTACTCGTGAATGGGAAGCACTTGGAAAAATTTCAATGGCCTCATTAAAAATTAAAAATATTTACTCTTTTTTGTCTTAGTGTATTCAGGCTGCTATAACAAAATACCACAGGCTGAGTAATTCACAAACAGCATAAATGTATTCTTCATGGTTCTGAAGGCCAAGAAGTCCAAGATTGAGGCACCAGCAGATTCAGCATCTGGTGAGGTCCTGTTCCTCATAGACAGCCTCACTTTCATCAGGCTCTCTTAGACCTGTGTTATAAGGGCACCGATCCCATCCATAAGGGTGGAATCTTCATGATGTAATCACATTCCAAAGGCCCCATCTCTTAATTCATCTCTTAATTTTATAGCATTTGAAATTACATTTCTAACACAAGAATTTAAGAGAATGCCAACATTCAGACAATAGCAGATGCCACCAAAAAAGTGAAAATACAGGGCTGGGATTGTGGCTCAGTGGTTGAGCACCCCTGGGTTCAATCCTCAGTACCAAAAAAAAAAAAAAAGTGAGAATACAACTTGTAGAATGGAAGAAAATACTTGGAAATAACATATCTGACAAAGGTCTAGCGTCCAGTATATATAAAGAATTCTTACAATTCAACAATGAAAACACAAAAAAATACCCAATTAAAAGAGAGGCAAAGGATATCAAAAGATATTTTCCCTAAAAACCAAAATGGCCAGTAAGCACACGTTAACAATGTTCAACATCATCAATCATTATGAAAATACAGATCAAAACCACTTTTGTTAGAATCGTCATAATCAAAAACACAAGTGGCCATAATAAAAAATAACAAGTGTTGCTAAAGTAGTAGGGAAACTGGAACTCTCATACATTGCTGATGGGAATGTAAAATGAACACCTATTTTGGAAAAGAGTTTGCAAATTCTCCAAACAAATAAAGAGTTGCCATATAACCCAGAAATTAACTTCATTCCTGGTATATATCCAAGATGAAAATATGCATCTACATAAAAACTTGTATAAATGTTCATATTAACCTTATTCATAGAAGAAAAAAAGTGGTAACAACTTAAACTTCCATAACTAATGAATGGATAAACAAAATGTAGGCGATCCAACAACAGAATATTATTCAACCATAAAAATGAAAAAAGTACTAATACATACTACAATATGGAGAATCTTTAAAACATGCTAACTAGGCACAGTGGTATCACCTGTAGTTCTAGCTACTCAAGAGGTTAAGTGGAGGGATGACCTGAGTTCAGGAGTTCAAGGCCAGCCTGGCAACATAGCAAGATCCTGAGGAAAGGAGGAAAAGAGGGAAGGAACTACTAAAGGTGGAAACTATTATGCTAAGTGAAAAAAGCCAACACAAAAGGTAACATATTGCATGATCACATTTATATGAAATGTCCTGAATAGGCAAGTCTATAGAGACAAAGAATAGATTAGAGATTTCTAGGGCCTGGGGTACTGGGAGGGTGGAAAATGAGGAGTGACTGCTAACAAGTTTTTCTATTTTGGAGGGATGGAATTACATATTGGTGATGGTGGCACAATTTGGTGAATATATTAAATGCCACTGATTTGTATACTTTAAACACATGAATTTTTATGACATGTGAATTCTATCTAAAAAAAAAGATTTCTAGGCAGCACTGAGTTTTAGACAAGCTATGTTTTGTTCTCCAACTATTCAGAATGGAATCATGACTTTTTCAATCTGTAATAAGTCACGTAAGTCAGGTTGTAGGGGTTATATGAGCAAGGCACCTGGAATGGCGCAGAAGCAAAGAAATGACCAGCATGGTGCTGAAATAGGTCTATATAAAAGCCCAGGCTCTTTCAAAGCCTAACAATAAAAACAGGAACAATCCAATTATAAAACAGGCAAAGAACATGAACAGACATTTCACCAAAGAGGATATCCAGGTGGCAGATAAGCATATGAAAGGATGTAAAATATCATTAGCCATTAGGGAAATGCAAATTAAAACCAAGAGATATCACATACCTATCAGGAAGACTAAGATAAAAAATAGTGACAACACCAAAAGCTGGCAAGGCTGCCAAGAAACTAGGTTACTCACACATGGCTGGTGGGAATGTAAAATGGTGCAGCTACTCTGGGAAATAATTTGCAGTTTCTTATAAACTAAACATGGAACTACCATATATAACTTAGCAGTTGCACTCCTGGACATATAGCCCAGAGAGATGAAAGCCTGTGTTCACAAAAAAACCTTCACACAGATAATAGTTTTATTCATAGTACTGAAAGTACAGATGTCCTTGAACAGGTCATGATTAAAGAAAATGTTTTATACTATAGAATACTGCTTGGCAATCAAAAGAAACTATTGATACATTCAATGACCTAGATAAATCTTTGAGACTTTTGCTAAGTGGAAACAAAAGAAAAGGTTATGTATGGTATGATTCATTTGTATGACATTGTTAAAATGACAAAATTATAGAAGCAGATAATAAGACTAGTGGTTGTCAGGTGTCAGGAATAGGAGGGTGAGAGAGAAGAAGGTGACCACCAAAGGGCAGGAGGAGGGATACTTGGGGTAATGGAAATGTACTGTTTCTTCACTTTATCAATGGCCATATCTTTGGTTGTGGAATGTACTAGAGTTTTGCAAGATGTTACTACAGAGGGAAATAGGTAAAAGGTATGTGAGATCTCTTTGTATGATTTCTTACAACTGCAAGTGAATCTACAATTATCTCAAAGTAAAAGAGAGTAATTTACTTAAGAAATAGCTCTTGTTGAGTGGGAGACAAACCAAATCAAAAACTGATATATGGATTATAATAACTACTGTGAGTTTTATAGAGAGAGTAAGAAAATTCTGGAACACAAAGTCTCTTAATGATAAGTGATAATTTAAAATAACTGCTACCATTACTGAAATGGCTTAGGAACTGCAAATAGCTAACCATTTCCACAGGATTTATTCTCAAAGACTGTGATGGCATATATATGCCTTAAAGAGCACAGCACATTTATGAGATCTGAAACCCATAAATACAGATCCCCCTGATAACAGGCTGGGCCTTCTCACTGAGAGACTCTTTCTGTTTAGGAATGCTATCAATCATGAAAAATGGATGTAACTAATATTTATTTAAATCAAACAACTGTAATTAAGTGGCTAAGACAGACTCACCTGAATTTGAATCCTACCCCACCAACTACTACCCATGTGACCACAGGCCAAACAAGTGGCTCTGTGAGCCATGGCTTCCATGTGTATTGAAGATTCAAAGAGACCTGCTCTTTTTGTGGACCCTTAAGGTCAGAGGAGCCATCACAGCAACCCCAAAGAAAAAGAGCAGCGAGAAGGAAGATGGCGGCGAGGGGAGTGCATTGCCCCCGTGTGCTGCTTCACTATGTGGGAGTATGACAAGTCAGGACGGCTAAAGGATATCTTTTTTTTTTTTTAAATTTTTTTTATTGGTTGTTCAAAACATTATAAAGCTCTTGACATATCATATTTCATACATTAGATTCAAGTTGGTTATGAACTCCCAATTTTACCCCAAATACAGATTGCAGAATCACATCGGTTACACATCCACATTTTTACATAATGCCCTATTAGTAACTGTTGTATTCTGCTACCTTTACTATCCTCTACCATCCCCCCTCCCTCCCCTCCCATCTTCTCTCTCTACCCCATCCACTGTAATTCATATCTCTCCTTGTTTATTTTCCCATTCCCCTCACAACCTCTTATATGTAATTTTGTATAACAATGAGGGTCTCCCTCCATTACCATGCAATTTCCCTTTTCTCTCCCTTTCCATCCCACCTCATGTATCTGTTTAATGTTAATCTTTTCTTCCTGCTCTTCCTCCCTGCTCTGTTCTTAGTTGCTCTCATTATATCAAAGAAGACATTTGGTATTTGTTTTTTAGGGATTGGCTAGCTTCACTAAGCATAATCTGCTCTAGTGCCATCCATTTCCCTGCAAATTCTATGATTTTTGTCATTTTTTAGTGCTGCGTAATACTCCATGGTGTATAAATGCCACATTTTTTTTATCCATTCATCTATTGAAGGGCATCTGGGTTGGTTCCACAGTCTAGCAATTGTGAATTGTGCTGCTATGAACATCGATGTAGCAGTATCCCTGTAGTACGCTCTTTTAAGGTCTTAAGGGAAAAGTCCAAGAAGGGCAATAGCTGGGTCAAATGGTGGTTCCATTCCCAGCTTTCCCAGGAGTCTCCATACTGTTTTCCAGATTGGCCGCACCAGTTTGCAGTCCCACCAGCAATGTACAAGAGTACCCTTTTCCCCACATCCTCTCCAGCACTTGTTGTTGTTTGACTTCATAATGGCTGCCAATCTTACTGGAGTGAGATGGTATCTTAGGGTGGTTTTGATTTGCATTTCTCTGACTGCTAGAGATGGTGAGCATTTTTTCATGTACTTGTTGATTGATTGTATGTCCTCCTCTGAGAAGTGTCTGTTCAGGTCTTTGGCCCATTTGTTGATTGGGTTATTTGTTTTCTTATTGTTTAATTTTTTGAGTTCTTTGTATACTCTGGATATTAGGGCTCTATCTGAAGTGTGAGGAGTAAAAATTTGTTCCCATGATGTAGGCTCCCTATTTACCTCTTTTATTGTTTCTCTTGCTGAGAGAAAACTTTTCAGTTTAAGTAAGTCCCATTTGTTGATTTTTGTTATCAACTTTTGTGCTATGGGTGTCCTATTAAGGAATTTGGAGCCCGACCCTACAATATGTAGATCGGAGCCAACTTTTTCTTCTATCAGACGCAGAGTCTCTGATTTGATATCTAGCTCCTTGATCCACTTTGAGTTAACTTTTGTGCATGGCGAGAGGAGGGGATTCAGTTTCATTTTGTTGCATATGGATTTCCAGTTTTCCCAGCACCATTTGTTGAAGATGCTATCCTCCCTCCATTGCATGCTTTTAGCTCCTTTATCAAATATAAGATAGTTGTAGCTTTGTGGATTAGTCTCTGTGTCCTCTATTCTGTACCATTGGTCCACCCTCCTGTTTTGGTACCAGTACCATGCTGTTTTTGTTACTATTGCTCTGTAATATAGTTTTAAGTCTGGTATCGCTATACCGCCTGATTCACACTTCCTGCTTAGAATTGCTTTTGCTATTCTGGGTCTTTTATTTTTCCATATGAATTTCATGATTGCTTTATCCATTTCTACAAGAAATGCCGTTGGGATTTTGATTGGCATTGCATTAAACCTATAGAGAACTTTTGGTAATATCGCCATTTTGATGATGTTAGTTCTGCCTATCCATGAACAGGGTATATTTTTCCATCTTCTAAGATCTTCTTCTACTTCTCTTTTTAGGGTTTTGTAGTTTTCATTATATAAATCTTTCACCTCTTTTGTTAGGTTGATTCCCAAGTATTTTATTTTTTTTGAGGATATTGTGAATGGAGTGTTTTTCCTCATTTCCGTTTCAGAAGTTTTGTCGCTGATATACAGAAATGCCTTTGATTTATGCATGTTGATTTTATATCCTGCCACTTTGCTGAATTCATTTATTAGTTCTAGTAGTTTTTTTGTAGACCCTTTTGGGTCTTCTAGGTATAGAATCATGTCATCTGCAAATAGTGATAATTTAAGTTCTTCCTTTCCTATTTTTATGCCTTTAATTTCTTTCGTCTGTCTAATTGCTCTGGCCAGTGTTTCGAGAACTATATTGAATAGAAGTGGTGATAGAGGGCATCCATGTCTTGTTCCAGATTTTAGGGGGAATGCCTTCAATTTTTCTCCATTGAGAATGATGCTAGCCTGAGGCTTAGCATAGATAGCTTTTACAATGTCGAGGTAAGTTCCTGTTATCCCTAGTTTTTCTAATGTTTTGAACATAAAGGGATGCTGTACTTTGTCGAATGCTTTTTCTGCGTCTATTGAGATGATCATATGGTTCTTATTTTTAAGTCTATTGATGTGGTGAATAACATTTATTGATTTCCGTATATTGAACCATCCTTGCATCCCAGGGATGAATCCTACTTGATCATGGTGCACAATTTTTTTGATGTGCCTTTGTATCCGATTCACCAGAATTTTATTGAGGATTTTTGCATCTATGTTCATCAGAGATATTGGTCTGTAGTTTTCTTTCTTTGAGGTGTCTTTGTCTGGTTTCGGAATCAGGGTGATGTTGGCCTCATAGAATGAATTTGGCAGAGCTCCTTCTTTTTCTATTTCCTGAAATAACTTGAAAAGTATTGGTATTAATTCTTCCTTAAAGGTTTTGTAAAACTCCGCTGTATACCCATCCGGTCCTGGGCTTTTCTTGGTTGGAAGTCTTTTGATTGCTTCTTCTATTTCATCTATTGTTATTGGTCTGTTTAAGTTGTGAGTATCCTCCTGACTCAGTCTGGGCAAATCATATGACTTAAGGAATTTATCAATGTCTTCACTATCTTCTATTTTATTGGAATATAGGTTTTCAAAATAATTTCTAATTGTCTTCTGTATTTCTGTAGTGTCTGTTGTGATATTGCCTTTTTCATCCCGTATGTTAGTGATTTGAGTTCTCTCTCTTCTTCTCTTCGTTAGCATGGCTAAGGGTCTGTCGATCTTATTTATTTTTTCAAAGAACCAACTTTTAGTTTTGTTAATTTTTTCAATAGTTTCTTTTGTTTCAATTTCATTGATTTCTGCTCTGATTTTAATTATTTCTTGCCTTCTGCTACATTTGCTGTTGTTTTGCTCTTCCTTTTCTAGGGCTTTGAGATGAAGTGTGAGCTCATTTATTTGTTGGTTTTTCCTTTTTTTGAGGAATGACCTCCAAGCGATGAATTTCCCTCTTAAAACTGCTTTCATTGTGTCCCATAGATTCCGATATGTTGTGTCTGTATTTTCATTTATCTCTAAGAATTTTTGATTTCTTCCTTTATGTCTTCTGTAACCCATTGATCATTCAGTAACATATTGTTCGTTTTCCATGTGATGTAGGATTTTTCCTTCCGTCTTTTATCATTGATTTCCAGTTTCATTCCATTATGATCAGATAAAATGCATGGTATTATCTCCACCCCTGTATATTTACTGAGGGTTGCCCTATGGCATAATATATGGTCTATTTTTGAGGAGGATCCATGTGCTGCTGAGAAAAAAGTATATCCACTTGATGATGGTTGATATATTCTATATATGTCAGTTAAGTCTAGGTTGTTGATTGTGATATTGAGTTCTATAGTTTCTTTATTCAGCTTTTGTTTGGAGGATCTGTCCAATTGTGAGAGAGGTGTGTTGAAGTCACCCATAATTATTGTGTTGTGGTCTATTTGATTCTTGAACTTGAGGAGAATTTGTTTTATGAACGTCGCAGCACCATTATTTGGTGCATAAATATTGATAATTGTTATGTCTTGTTGGTGAATGGTTCCTTTTAACAGTATATAATGTCCTTCCTTATCCCTTTTGATTAATTTAGTCTTGAAGTCAATTTTATTCGATATGAGGATGGCCACCCCTGCTTGCTTACGAGGACCGTGTGCATGGTATATTTTTTCCCAACCTTTCACCTTCAGCCTGTGTATGTCTTTTCCAATCAGATGTGTCTCCTGGAGGCAGCATATTGTTGGATTTGTTTTTTTAATCCATGTTACCAGCCTATGTCGCTTTATTGGAGAGTTTAAGCCATTAATGTTTAGAGTTACTATTGATATATGGTTTGTACTTCCAGCCATGTTTGATTATTTATCTTCTTTTTTTTTTTTTTAATTTAGTTTGTTTCTCCATGGTTAGCTTTCCCCCCGCCCTCTGTCTTTATAGAGGCACTTCCCACTGATGGTTTTGGTTATTGTTTTTCATTTCTTCCTCGTGTAGTGTTTTGCTCAAGATGCTTTGCAATGCTGGTTTTCTGGCTGCAAATTCTTTTAGCTTTTGTTTATCATGAAAGATTTTTATTTCGTTATCGTACCTGAAGCTTAATTTTGCTGGATACAGAATTCTTGGTTGGCATCCATTGGCTTTCAGTGTTTGAAATACGTTGTTCCAGGATCTTCTCGCTTTCAGCGTCTGTGATGAAAAATCCGTTGTTAACCTTATTGGTTTACCCCTGAATGTAATCTGCCTCCTTTCTCTTGTAGCTTTTAGTATTTTCTCTTTGTTCTGTATATTGGATATCTTCATAACAATGTGTCTTGGCATTGGTCTACTGTGATTTTGTGTGCTCGGTGTCCTGTATGCATCTACAATTTGTATATCCATTTCCTTTTTTATTTCTGGAAAGTTTTCTGTAATTATTTCTTTCAGCAGGTTACTCATTCCCTTGGTTTGAATCTCTGTACCTTCTTCTATCCCGATGACTCGTAGGTTTGGTTTCTTTATGTTATCCCATATCTCTTGGATGTTTTTCTCGTGGTTTTTAACCAGCCTTTCTGAGTTGGCTAGGCTCTTTTCAAGATGATATATTTTGTCTTCATTATCTGATGTTCTGGCTTCTACTTGCTTCATTCTGTTAGTGATACTCTCAATTGAGTTTTTAATTTGGTTTATCGTTTCCTTCATTTCTAGAATTATTGTTTGGTTTTTTTTTATAATCTCAATCTCCTGATAAAGATGCTTAACTTCTTCTTTTATCTGTCTATGTAATTCATTTTCAAAGTGTTCTTTCACTGTTTGGATTTGCTGTCTCGTATCTTCTTTAAGGTTCCATTCCATCTGTCTAAGGTATTCCTTGAGTTCTTTATATGACCATTTTTCTGCTGACTCTAGGTCCTCCTGAATATTTAGGCTGTCCTTCATTGTTTGTACTCCTTTTCTTCCTTGCTTTTTTATGCTGCTCATGTTACTTCTTGTTCTGTTTGACTGCTGAGTTACTGTTTACTCTTATAGATTTATTTGATGCTTGAGAGGAAAGATATTAGAAGGGAAGGGAAGAAGTCACTAAAGAGAATGAGAGTAGGCAGGTAGAATTCAAGGAAGGGGGAATAAGAAGATTGAAAAGAAATGAAAAGACAAAAGAAACAAGAATAACAAAGATTAGATAATAAAGAAAGAAAGAAAAGACGAAAAAAAAATTTTAACAAAAATAATAGTGATAATAAAAAATGAAAATTAAAATTAAAAAAAAATAATAATAATAAAATAAAAAAATTAAAAAAAATAGAAACATTGAAAAAAAATTAAAGAACAACAACAAATAAAAATTGAAAATGAAAGAAAAAGAAGAAAAAAAAAAGAAAAAAAAATGATAATAATAATAATAATAAATGCAGTCCTAGAGTTCTATTAACTTCTCTTCCAGTAGGTGGAGCTGTGCCCACTGGGCCAAGCTTCTCCTCTCAATAGGTGGGAACCATTCACTGTGCAGCAGCTCTTTCTCCTAGACTGGGCGGGTCTCCAATCCTGAGTGTCTAGGGCCTTGTCTTGTGTTTCCTCAAGCCAGGCCATGCTCACCTGTGGCGCTCACCACAATACTGGCTACACGCCAGGTCTGCTGCTCCTGGGAGCCCTGTTTTCATGAACACCTGGGCTCACTCTCCCTGTTTGCCTCCCTCAGACCCTAAGTTTGTAGAGCTTGGGGCTGAGATCCCCCAGTGAATTTGCTTGCCCTCCTGTAGCCACGCCCCCGGTAGCTGGTGCAAGAGACCTCAGTTGTCAGCACTGGTGGGAGCGGTAGCCGGGAGTTCCGCGCCGGGAGTTCCGTGCCGCGAGTCCCGCGCCGCTCCTGATTCCCTCGGTCTGGTTATTGCGTTCACAGGAGAGCTGGGAGTGGCCCTTAAGGTTTCCCCGCTGTGTGGAGAGAGATGGCTAGGGGATTACACACCTGTCGCGCTGGTTTCAATGCAGTTATCTCCTCCGCCCGTGACGCCATTTCTCTGCCATGGTGATATCCCATGCAAATGGTGACCGTTTGTTCCCTTTGCCGGATGACCAATGCAACGGGTGGGTCCTGACTGTCTCTCCCAATCCCCGTTTCAGTCCTGTGGCCACTGCCTATGAAGGCTCGGTTGGCTTTTACCTCTGTAAGTTCCTAAGGGCCGGCCAATTATTTCAGCGGGATCATTAGTGCTGAGTCACACGAAGCAGGCGAACCGGAGCTTAATTGCCTCCGATTCGGGCTCTGTGTGTGTGTTCTGAGGGGCCCAGCCTGTACACCCCAGATCCACGTCAGCTCAGCATTGCCTAGTGGTCCTGAGCAAACAGCATTTAGACAGTTTACGGCTCCCTATGCCCGCGTAGTTGAAGATGTCAGAGACTTGATCTCTCTGCGCCTGCCACCATGTTACATCTCCTCAGTAATATTCATATTGCCCTTACAGCTTCCTGGTATAAGCAAGTTCTTGGGATTATACAAACTGCTGCTTCTGTTTCCAGTCCAGATTTCTAGAAATGAAACTCTGGGCCGCGCTGACGAGCGTCCGCGCTTGTCTGTGACCGTAGCAGAGCCGCCCTGGCCTCCGCAGCTCTTCAGCCCAGTGCCAGGCCCCAGGGGCCCAAGCGGCTGCCGCCGCGGCTCTCCATCCCCCTCCTCCGGAGCACGGGTCCCCTGGCAGGGGGGTGCAGAACGACCCCAGAGCAGGCTCTGCCCGAAGGTGCAGCGGCGAACAGGCCACAGAGACGCTCGAGGCTGCAGTCCAGCCTTCGGAGGACAGGGCTCGGCACGCAGCCCAGCTCCAACCTCTAGGTGCGGCTGCCGGACAGTGTATACAGAGCCATCAAGACAGCAAGCAGAAAGCAAATGGCGGCTCCCGCGGAGTGGATTTTCGGCACAGAAACCACAGCCCCGCCAGCAATCCCAATCCACAAACTCTCCCTGTATAAAAAATATTCAAAAAAAAAAGGCGGGGCGCACTGAGCTTTCTTTGCCTCGGGTACTTACAATCCACTGTTGATTACACATTCAGCTTCTCCGCCCGGAGCGAAGCGAAAGAGGTAAAGGATATCTTGTTAGGAATTTCCAGCAATAGTGGGGTGCTCCGGAACCTGGAGGAAGGATTTCCATCGCACGAGGATCGGCTACGGGGACTCAAACGCGAGAGGATTGTCGCACAGAGGGTAACACTGCTTATTCAGCAAACCGCCACGCGGCTAGAGTCTGAAGTGCGCGCTGGGAAACGAGGAGATAGCGATGCAGGGATACAGCGCTGCAGTTTCTGCCAGCCGTGCAAGCACCGTACTGAGGGCTGAATTCTGGGTTCGAGACGGGGGAAGGAAGCGGTGCATCTCGGTTCTCCACACCGGTCAGACCACAGAGGAGGCCAGCAGCCACCATGTTGGAAAGCTGACGTCACCATCCCTGTTTTCGACTGACCGCAGCATATTCAGCCATAGAACAGGTAATTTCAGGCTGCAATTCGACTGCGGCTTGCAGACAGATTGCTAGGGTTCAGTGCCTGGGTGCTTCTTAGAACCTGATCTTATCGGAGCGAACACCGAGCGCGGGGCGGCCGAGTTCCGGCTCCCGAACCGTCCCGGAACCGCCCTGGCCCAGGGCTGCGGAGCCTGCGGAGGCTGCTTCTTGGACCCTGCTCCTATCAGAGCATACACCAAGCACTAAGCGGCCGAATTCCGGCTCCTGGAACTGAGCCCGCGGGGACTGCTTCTTGGAGCCTACGCTTATAGGAGCTTACACTGAGCACGGAGCGGCCGAGTTCCGGCTCCCGGAACTTCCCTGGCCCGGGGCTAGGAGCCCGCGGAAACTGCTTCTCGGTCCGGGTCCTGCTGAGGGCCGGTCAGGACTCACCCGTTGCTTTGGTTGCCCCGCAAGGGGAACGAAATGCTGCCATTCGCATAGGATACCAACATGGCAGAGATCCGATGTCATCAGAAAGCGGCGGAGGAGAGAACTTCATCAATACCAGCGGCGACATAAACAGTTGGTCTCCTGGTAGGGGGGGTGAGGCACAGACACCCGAGTCTCCTCAATTTGTCGTCGAGCCAGAGGGGAGGAGCCGGGCCGCCGCCAGCACCCAGAGCAGGCCCAGCGGCTCGCCAGCATGGTGACCACGTGACCCCAATTGGAGAGGGGGCGGAGCTGAGCCGCCACCCGCACCCGCAAGGTGGGCAGACCCGCGACCCAGTGGTACATGGGCGTGGTAGGAGGGGCAGGGCAGAGCCGCCCTTCGCGCTTGCAAGGTAAACAGACCTGTGACAGCCTGGCGGGTCAGGCCCAGTGGCCTGCCAGTGTGGTACACACGTCACCCCAACTGGAGTAGGGGCAGAGCAGATCCTTCTCCCATGCCCGGATCAGGCCCTGCCGGTGTGGTGGTCACGTGACCCCAATTGGAGTGGGGGTGGAGCGGAACCGCCACCCATGCCCGCAGGGTGAGCAGACCTGTGACCAACCTGCAGATCAGGCACAGGGGTCCGCAGGCGTGGTAGGAGGGGCAGGGCAGATCCGCCGCCAGCGCCTCCAAGGTAGGCAGACCTGCAACAGACCGGCGGATCAGGCCCAGGAGCCTGCTGGCGTGGTACACACACCACCCTAATTGGAGTAGGGGCAGTGCAGAGTCGCCGCCCGTGCCAGGAACAGGCCCAGCGTCCTGCAGGCGGGGTAGTCACGACACCCCAATTGGAGTAGGGGCAGAGCAGAGCCACCACCCGTGCCCGAAAGGTGGGCAGATCTGCGACCGACCAGAGGGACAGGCCCAGTGGCCTGCCGGTACGACAGACACGTCACCCCATTTGGAGTAGGGGCAGAGTAGAGCTGCCGCCCGCGCCTGCAGGGTAGGCAAACCTGCAACCGACCGGCGGATCAGGCCCGGTGGCCTGCCGGCGTGGTACACTCGTCACCCCAATTGGAGTAGGGGCAGAACAGAGCCGCCGCCAGCGCCCAAAACAGGCCCAGTGACCTGCCGGCGTGGTAGCCACGACACCCCAATTGGAATAAGGAGAGAGCAGAGCCACCGCCCGCACCTGCAGGAAAGATATGCAAGCAATATGAAAAGACAAGGAAAGCAAGGACCACAAGCAATGCAGGTCAACGCAACTTTAGAAGAGGTAACAGCTGCAGCAGATGGAATGTCAGATAAAGAATTCAGGATATACATGCTTCAGATGATCTAGAGTATCAAGGAAGACATTAAACAGCAAAATCAGACAATGAAAGATCACTTCGACAATGAATTACGCAAACAAATCCAGGAAGGAAAGGATCAACTATACAGGGAGATAGAGGTTATAAAAAACAAACAAACAGAAATCCTAGAAATGCAGGAAGCAATAAACCAACTTAAAAACTCAATGGAGAATACTACCAGCAGAGTAGAACACTTAGAAGATAGAACATCAGACAATGAAGACAAAGTATTTCGACTGCAAAAGAACATAGACAGCTCAGCAAGACTGTTAAGAAACCATGAGCAGAACATCCAAGAAATATGGGATAACATTAAGAGACCAAACTTAAGAGTCATTGGGATACAGGAAGGTACAGAGCTCCAAACCAAAGGAATGAGCAGTCTATTCAATGAAATAATACGAGAAAACTTCCCAGACTTGAAGAATGAGACAGAATCCCAAATTCTAGAAGCCTACAGGACGCCGAATGTGCAAAATCATAAGAGATCCACACCTAGACACATTATAATGAAGATGCCCAACATACAGAATAAGGAGAGAATTTTAAAAGCTACAAGAGAAAGAAAGCAGATTACATTTAGGGGTAAACCAATCAGGATAACAGCTGATCTTTCAACACAGACTCTGAAAGCTAGAAGATCCTGGAATAACATATTTCAAACACTGAAAGAAAATGGGTTCCAACCAAGAATTGTGTATCCAGCGAAATTAAGCTTCAGGATGGAAGATGAAATTAAAACCTTCCACGATTAACAAAAGTTTAAAGAATTCGCAGCTAGAAAACCATCTCTTCAAAATATCCTCGCCAAAGCATTACAGGAAGAGGAAATGGAAAATAACAATGAAAACCAACAGTGGGAGGTAGGACAGTAAAGGGGGGGAAAATAATCAAAGAGGAAAACAAACCATGTTTAGTAACATAAATAAACAAATATGGCTGGAAGAACAACCCATATCTCAATAATAACCCTAAATGTTAATGGCTTAAACTCACCAATTAAGAGACACAGGATAGTAGAATGGATCACAAAACAAGACCCAACAATATGCTGCCTACAGGAGACGCATTTGATAGGAAAAGACATACATAGGCTGAAGGTGAAAGGTTGGGAAAAATCATATCACTCATATGGACTTCGGAAACAAGCAGGAGTGTCCATACTCATATCAAATAAAATAGATTTCAAGCCAAAGTTAATCTAAAGGGATAAAGAGGGACACTACATACTGCTCAAAGGAACCATACACCAACAAGACATAACAATCATAAATATTTATGCCCCAAACAATGGTGCAGCTATGTTCGTCAAACAAACTCTTCTCAAGTTCAAGAGTCTAATAGACCACAACACCATAATCATGGGAGACTTCAACACACCTCTCTCGCCACTTGACAGATCTTCCAAACTAAAGTTGAATAAGGAAACTATAGAACTCAATAACACTATTAATAACCTAGACCTAATTGACATATATAGAGTATACCACCCAACATCAAGCAGTTACACTTTTTTCTCAGCAGCACATGGATCCTTCTCAAAAATAGATCATATATTATGTCACAGGGCAACTCTTAGACAATATAAAGGAGTAGAGATAATACCATGCATCTTATCTGATCATAATGGAATGAAACTGAAAATCAACGATAAAAGAAGGAAGGAAAAAGCATACATCACTTGGAGAATGAACAATAGGTTACTGAATGATCAATGGGTTATAGAAGACATCAAGGAGGAAATTAAAAAATTCTTAGAGATAAATGAAAACACAGACACAACATATCGGAATCTATGGGACACATTGAAAGCAGTTCTAAGAGGAAAATTCATTGCTTGGAGTTCATTCCTTAAAAAAAGAAAAAAACCAACAAATAAATGATCTCATACTTCATCTCAAAATCCTTGAAAAAGAAGAGCAAAACAACAGCAAAAGAAGTAGAAGGCAAGAAATAATTAAAATCAGAGCTGAAATTAATGAAATCAAAACAAAAGAAACAATTGAAAAAATTGACAAAACTAAAAGTTGGTTCTTTGAAAAAATAAACAAAATCGACAGACCCTTATCCATGCTAGCGAAGAGAAGAAGAGAGAGAACTCAAATTACTAGCATACGGGATGAAAAAGGCAATATCACAACAGACACTTCAGAAATACAGAAGATAATCAAAAACTATTTTGAATCCTTATACTCCAATAAATTAGAAGATAGTGAAGGCATAGATAAATTTCTTAAGTCATATGATCTGCCCAGATTGAGTCAGGAGGATATAGAAAACCTAAACAGACCAATATCAATTGAGGAAATAGAAGAAACCATAAAAAGACTACCAACTAAGAAAAGCCCAGGACCGGATGGGTATACAGCAGAATTTTACAAAACCTTTAAAGAAGAACTAATACCAATACTTTTCAAGCTACTTCAGGAAATAGAAAAGGAGGGAGAACTTCCAAATTCATTCTATGAGGCCAACATCACCCTGATACCTAAACCAGACAAAGACACTTCAAAGAAAGAAAACTACAGACCAATATCTCTAATGAACCTAGATGCAAAAATCCTCAATAAAATTCTGGCGAATCGGATACAAAAACATATCAAAAAAATTGTACACCATGATCAAGTAGGATTCATCCCTGGGATGCAAGGCTGGTTCAATATACGGAAATCAATAAATGTTATTCACCACATCAATAGACTTAAAAATAAGAACCATATGATCATCTCGATAGATGCGGAAAAAGCATTCGACAAAGTACAGCATCCCTTTATGTTCAAAACTCTAGAAAAACTAGGGATAACAGGAACATACCTCAATATTGTAAAAGCAATCTATGCTAAGCCTCAGGCTAGCATCATTCTGAATGCAGAAAAACTGAAGGCATTCCCTCTAAAATCTGGAACAAGACAGGGATGCCCTCTCTCTCCACTTCTCTTCAAAATAGTTCTCGAAACACTGGCCAGAGCAATTAGACAGACGAAAGAAATTAAAGGCATAAAAATAGGAAAAGAAGAACTTAAATTATCACTATTTGCAGGTGACATGATTCTATACCTAGCAGACCCAAAAGGCTCTACAAAGAAACTATTAGAGCTAATAAATGAATTCAGCAAAGTGGCAGGATATAAAATCAACACGCATAAATCAAAGGCATTCCTGTATATCAGCGACAAATCCTCTGAAATGGAAATGAGGACAACCACTCCATTCACAATATCTTCAAAAAAAATAAAATACTTGGGAATCAACCTAACAAAAGAGGTGAAAGACTTATACAATGAAAACTACAGAACCCTAAAGAGAGAAATAGAAGAAGATCTTAGAAGATGGAAAAATATACCTTGTTCATGGATAGGCAGAACTAACATCATCAAAATGGCGATATTACCAAAAGTTCTCTATAGGTTTAATGCAATGCCAATCAAAATCCCAACGGCATTTCTTGTAGAAATAGAGAAAGCAATCATGAAATTCATATGGAAAAATAAAAGACCCAGAATAGCAAAAACAATGTTAAGCAGGAAGTGTGAATCAGGCGGTATAGCGATACCAGACTTCAAACTATACTACAGAGCAATAGTAACAAAAACAGCATGGTACTGGTACCAAAACAGGTGGGTGGACCAATGGTACAGAATAGAGGACACAGAAACCAATCCACAAAACTACAACTATCTTATATTTGATAAAGGGGCTAAAAGCATGCAATGGAGGAAGGATAGCATCTTCAACAAATGGTGCTGGGAAAACTGGAAATCCATATGCAACAAAATGAAACTGAATCCCTTTCTCTCGCCATGCACAAAAGTGAATTCAAAATGGATCAAGGAGCTTGATATCAAATCAGAGACGCGCCGTCTGATAGAAGAAAAAGTTGGCTCCGATCTACATACTGTGGGGTCGGGCTCCAAATTCCTCAATAGGACACCCATAGCACAAAAGTTAATAACTAGAATCAACAAATGGGACTTACTCAAACTAAAAAGTTTTTTCTCAGCAAAGGAAACAATAAGAGAGAACCTACACCCTGGGAACAAATCTTTACTCCTCACACTTCAGATAGAGCCCTAATATCCAGAGTATACAAAGAACTCAAAAAATTAGACAATAAGAGAACAAACAACCCAATCAACAAATGGGCCAAGGACCTAAACAGACACTTCTCAGAGGAGGACATACAGTCAATCAACAAGTACATGAAAAAATGCTCAACATCTCTAGCTGTCAGAGAAATGCAAATCAAAACCACCCTAAGATACCATCTCACTCCAGTAAGATTGGCAGCCATTAGGAAGTCAAACAACAACAAGTGCTGGCGAGGATGTGGGGAAAAGGGTACACTTGTACATTGCTGGTGGGACTGCAGATTGGTGCAGCCAATTTGGAAAGCAGTATGGAGATTTCTTGGAAAGCTGGGAATGGAGCCACCATTTGACCCAGCTATTCCCCTTCTTGGTCTATTCCCTAAAGACCTAAAAAGAGCATGCTACAGGGACACTGCTACATCGATGTTCATAGCAGCACAGTTCACAATAGCAAGACTGTGGAACCAACCTAGATGCCCTTCAATAGACGAATGGATAAAAAAAATGTGGCATTTATACACAATGGAGTATTACTCTGCATTAAAAAATGACAAAATCATAGAATTTACAGGGAAATGGATGGCATTAGAGCAGATTATGCTAAGTGAAGCTAGCCAATCCCTAAAAAACAAATGCCAAATGTCTTCTTTGATATAAGGAGAGTAACTAAGATCAGAGTAGGGACGAAGAGCAGGAGAAGAAGATTAACATTTAACAGGGATGAGAGGTGGGAGGGAAAGGGAGAGAGAAGGGAAATTGCATGGTAATGGAAGGAGACCCTCAGGGTTATACAGTGGAGGGGGTAGAGAGAGAGGAGGGGAGGGGAGGGGAGAGGTGGGGATGGGGGAGGGTGGAGGATGGGAAAGGCAGCGGAGCACAACAGACACTAGTATGGCAATATGTAAATCAATGGATGTGTAACTGATGTGATTCTACAATCTGTGTATGGGGTGAAGGTGGGAGTTCATAACCCACTTGAATCAAAGTGTGGAATATGATATGTCAAGAAATTTGTAATGTTTTGAACAACCCACAATAAAAAATTAAAAAAAATTAAAAAAAAATAAAATAAAATAAAAAATAAAAATTAAAAAATAAAATAAAATAAAATCATAGAGCAGTGATTCTCAAAATGTAATCCCTATCCTAGTAGCATCAGTAACTCTAGAAATTTGTTATAAATAAAAATAATGGGGCTCCACTCTTGACCTACTGAAGCAAATACCCTGAGAGTAGAGTTTGCAATGTATAAGCTTACTATGTAATTTTTATGCATGTTAAAATTCAGTAACTATTGACATGGAGGATTATTTCCTTTAAAGCAGTGGTCTTTAATCCTCTTGCACATATAATGAGAGGGTAGTGCCAGGTAGAAAATGACACAGGTTAGTTTCTTTCCTCTTTGGTCTGGGGTTGCTTAGCTAATGACCAAGTCCATTTTACTAATAGGTTCTGCAATGAATTTCATTGAGCTACTTACACACATACACTTTTGGGCAGGCAAATGCAATTTCTAATTGGCACTTTAAATTCACCAATAAAATTAAATATGATATAGATATGCATCTCTGAATCAAAAGAATATCTCAGTTGTTCCTCAAAATACACACATTTTAGTCTGGGCACAGTGGTGCATGCCTATAATCCCAGAAGCTCAGAAGGCTGAGGCAGGAGAATTGCAAGTTCAAAGTCAGCCTTAGTAACTTATTGAGGCCCTTAGCAACTTAGCAAGACCCTGTCTCAAGATTATACATAAATAATTAAATAAAAAAGGCTGGGATGTGGCTCAGTGTAAGCACCTCTGGGTTCAATATCTGGTAGCCTATCCCCCGTCCCTCAAAAATACACATTTTAGGATTGTGGGGTTTTGTCACAGATTTCTTGGTCCTATTCAGCTTGGATATATGTAGAAGTCACCCTTTTAGGATATTTACCACCATGAGATGAGAATGTTGCATGATCTTTGAGACATATCAATAAAGATAGCATTACCATTGTGCCAACTTGTCTTCTTTGTGGTTAGAAGAATGAGAGAATTTAGCTGAACAAACCAACCCCATATCTTCCTAAACATCTTAATTATGGCTAACTTCTAGAATTTGAAGGACTGTCAAGCATTATCAGGCCTATAGAAAACTACAGATTCTTCTGTTTGAAAGGACTGTATCAATACAATATTGCAAAGAAGTAATTCACCTTTCACTTACATATAATCACAATTCTTCTAAATTACTATGTTTTACAGAGTTCTATAACCATACTTATTAATTCCTGAATAAAAATTAAATTTTTAATTATTTAATTTTCTTTTTCATATATTATACAAATTAGATTGTAGATGAAGGAAACATTGATAAGTCATTATCATGTACTATAACCATATGTTTCTGTAACCAAATAAATGCAGACTAAGTATTTGTAACTGATATATGCTGAATTATATTCATGAAGTAATTAAGCTATTAAAATAATAAAAACAAAAAAAAAGTTTTACTTTTGAGCTATTTGAGCTGTTAAAATAATAAAATAAACATTCACCAGTGAACAACAACAACAAAAAAAAAAAAAAACAAAGAGACCACACATACACATCCCCTAACACAGTGCCTCAACAAAAACCCAATAAATGTTAACTATCATACGTAGAGTATCCCTGATCTGAAATACTTGTGTTTCAGATTTCAGAGTTTTGGGATTTTTGTATATACTTTATCAGTTAGTCTATACTTTACCAGAGGCATTCTTAATTCAGAAATCTGAAATCCAAAATGCTCCAAAATCTTTTTTGAACATCATGTTAGCAATTAAAAAAAGTTTCAGTTTTTAGGTCTTCAAATCACAGATACTCAACCTGTATTAGTAATCAAAAGAGGCTATAATAATTAACTTGTGTAGTTGAGCCTTATCTGAATGGAAGGAATCATCTCAACAATAGTCCCAATATCCTACTCAACCTTTGCTTCAACTTACTCAATGGCAGGTAGCTCACTACTTTTCAAAGCAACCAATTCCAACGTCAGGCAGCTACAATAGCTAGAAAGTTTTTCCTTCTACTTTTTTCCCAAATCTTTTCTTTAATTTTGAAACATTAGTCTTGATTCTGCCTATTCAAGCTTTGAAAAATGTCAGGCCCCTGTCCCACACAGCAAGTGACTTACATGGCAGCTATCCTATTATTTGGCATCTTTGGAAACTAATCTTCAGTCTGCTTCCTTCTCACCATGTAACCCAGGACACACCTCCCTGAGCCTGTTTCTTCATCCTGAAAGTAAGGGTTTCTGATCAAATAATTTCTGAGTTTTTCCCCAAAGGTAAGAACTATGATTTTACGCATGTCTTTGCCCAATTGTTCTTATTCATCTTTCTATGGCTGTTTTCAGTCCCTTCATCTTCTTGCTGCCTTTCTCTGAAGGGTGTGGGTTAATACCCTTCTTAAAAATTGATGCCTGGAAATAGAATGCAAAACTAAAGTTTTGGCAACAGTCAAATGTATTATAAAACTCTTTCTTCCCTATTTAATACAATTTAATATAAGCTTTGGGGACTAATGTTTTGACACCTTTCTTTATGGTGAGCTTATAGTTAACTAAAACCTCGGATCTTTTCCCATAAAATATTATCTTCTCCATCTTATATATCCAGAGTTGATTTCTGTAATATAAGTTCAGGAATTTATATATTTTTTAATGTTTAATGTCATCATTTAGCTATGTTCCATCATTTCAGATTATGAAGCTACATTTGAATCTTATGTCACTCATTGTATTAATCAAGGTAAACTGATTGCATTCTTTTTTTAATATTTATTTTTTAGTTGTAGTTGGACACAATATCTTTATTTTATTTTTATGTGGTGCTGACGATCAAACCCAGTGCCTCATGCGTGCAAAGTGAGCACTCTACAAATGAGCCACAACCCCAGCCCCAATTGATTGCATTCTTAAGAATTAGGAAAACATTTTTAAAACCTTTAATATTCCACTAGATACACAGATGTTTTAATGTAAAAGCTGAAGCTTTACTATTAATGCTGTTTTTTAAAAAAATTTAAGATTTTATTAAGTGTTCTAATTGTACAAACAGAAAATATGTTTTGGACCTACTGACCTCATCACTTCTCTTTTAAAAAGTCGAAGACCTAACAGTTCTAAATGTGACATATATTGTTCAAAACAGAGCATGGTATGCCTCTCAGTGTGTTGGGGCTGTCTGACACAAACAGCCCATTCCACACAACCCTGTAAATTCTCACACCGTCTTGCAACTTACCATAATAGTGACCAAATGATTCTCCCTTGTTAATTAACAGATTTAAAAACAACTACACTACCTTTCCCTCTCAAGGTGAAAAAAACTAAAGATTACTAACTAATATTTTAAAAAACAGCTCTGGGTGTTTTTGCTTTTGTAGGACACCAGAATTTACTATACAATACTCTTATGTCATATTAATGTCCATTCGAGGACTGTGTTCAGGTTGAAAGAAGTTTATTACACTAACTGAATTATGATTCTACATAGTAGATACTTTCCCTCTCACAGAACAAAAGTATCCCATTTTGGTGGAGGTGGTGGTGGTGATGGTACCAGAGTACTAGTTCTAGGTGGAGGGTATTTTCTTTGATATATATGAACTTTAAGCCATGACAGGAAATGACAGTTTACCCCTAAATTGTGCTCAGTTATCCATTGACATGGATGTGCCATAACCTGTCATCCTTGTCTTACAGGCCTCCCTAGGAAAAATGTTGCTGGAGAGTGAGCAAAAGAAATGTTTTCTGGGGAATGTATCAGGGCAAGAGTGCTGTGATTGTAGACATCACAACATTTCCCTACAGCAGTCTATATCCAACGGCAAATCCAAGTAGATAAATCTGGCTAGGATGAGTTTCTAAGAGAACATATGATGACTAAATTGAGATTTATGGTGACAATGTGGACCACTCACTTTAGGATACCCATTTCTGGACATCTTAGGCTAAGAGAGAACTGAAAGAGGCATCATTTTAAGCCCAGGGACCAAGAAACATCTGTATTTGTTCATAGAGCTTTTCATTTATCTGAGTATTTCCCTCTGCCTGTCAGGACTTCCTTTCACAAGTTTCTGCTCTCACATCAGGGGAGTGAATAATTGAATTTGGATAGTTTTTTTGTTTGTTCTGATTTGGAGTTAGGTCATTCCTTCCTACATGAAAACTTCTCTAGATGAAATGGGTCAAATACAGGACAAGCATGGGAGGCAACTCTGAATGCTTCCGTGGATACATACACATTTGTTGTCCTTGATATGCTGGAACCTAAGGGTGTTAGTCAGGTTTTCAACACTATGACAAAATAGCTTAGAAAAACAACTTAGAGGAAATACTAATTTTTTTCTGATGGTTTCAGTCCATGGTTGGCTGGCTCCATTGTTCCTGGGCCTGTGGTGAGGCAGAAGCATCATGGTTGGAAAGGTGCGGCAGAAGAAAGCTGCTCATCTCATGGCAGCCAGGAAGGAGAGTACTCTACCTACTGAAGGGGATAAAAAAGGACTCTTATACATATTACAAAGTAAATGTAAATAAATAACTGTAAGATTGAAACAGGAAAAGAGAAGACTGCAGCATGCCTACGTTCAAAACATTAAGATCAGCAGAACAGAGGGAAGGGAACAAGCAGAGGGGGAAGGAGAGAAGAAAGAGAAATACTGGGGACTGAATTACAGCAATTAAATCCCATGCTTTTATAACTATATCAGAATGAATCCTAATGTTATAAATAACTAAAATGAACAAATATATATATATAAACAATAAATTTGATAATTCAAATAAATATTAATATTGATGGAAAAAATATGAACTTCTCACATCTTAACGAAAATGACTAAAAGGAATCTGAAAATTTTAAAAAGTTATCATCACTACCAAATCTGGAAAATATCTTTCCTTTGAATAGATAAGGGAGAAAAGTAAGTGAAGGGATGTACTAAGTTACTAAGTCAGAAAAGTTCCTCTCAGACTTAAAATTAGCATACTATAGTAATGTAGTCACATCAATGTTTATAGAAGTTCAATTCATGAGAGTTAAACTGTGGAAACAACCTAGATGCCTTTCAGTAGATGAATGGATAAAGAAACTGTGATATATAAATACAATGGAATATTACTCAGCATTAAAAGAGAATAAAATTATGGCATTTGCAAGTAAATGGATGGAGTTGGAGATGATCATGCTAAACGAAGTAAGCTAATCCTCCCCAAACCAAAGGCTGAATGTTCTCCCTGATAAGTGGCTGCTGATCCATAATGAGGTGGGGCATGGGAAGAATAGAGGAACTTTGGAGAGGGCAAAGGGGAGGGAAGGGATGGGAGGGTGCATGGGGGCAAGAAAGATGATGGAATGAGATGAACATCATTACCCTAGGTACATGTATGACTGCACATATGGTGCAACTAACTCTACATCATATACCAACAGAGAAATGAAAAGCTGCACTCCATTTGTGTACAATGACTGAAGTGCATTCTGCTGTCATGTATAACTAACTAGAACAAAATTTTTTAAAAAAGAAAAATTCCTTTCAATATGGCTTGTTATCAGATAGGAAAAAAAGCAAAAAAAAATTATATTTAAGATTTCTTTAAAAATAATTATTAAATATCTGCTAGGGAAAGCAACTTGCTGCTTCATGAAAATAACTTTCATACATTGTGGTATAACCCTCTCCTACCATCCCAAGTTTATCCATTTGTAAAACAAAAACTAAGATAAGTGACAGTATGGGGGCAGAATGGAGGATTCTTCTCTTAGGGTAAATGCTAAATAGCTGAATATTCTCCAAAAAAAATTTTAAAAGTCATAAGACATGTAAACTGCTTTTTCCCCCTCTAGAATGGAAGTATCTTTTCTAAATCCTATAGTTTATTTCTTATGGACTTAAAGAATACTATGTAGCCTTATACTGGTTTAAATTATCAGACTTTGCTTTTTACCCCAAACTCAGTGAGCTAGAAAGAAAAAACTTCTTTTGAGGTAATTCTATTAAAATGTCATAGGAAACTTCTTATAAGATACTTTAAAGACCACAATAAAAGTATGTTGCTGTCATAAAATTCATATAACATCCCAAGGAACCTCATATAATCAAAACAACCTTGAAAAAGAATAATGTTAGGGTAAAATACTTTCTGACTTCAAAATTTATTACAAGGCTGGAGTTGTGGCTCAGTGGTAGAATCCTTGCATAGCATATGTGAAGCACTAGGTTTGATCCTAAGCACCAAATAAAAATAAATAAATAAAATAAAGGTATTGTGTCCATCTACAACTAAAAAAATAAAAATTTTTTTAAAACTTATTACAAAGTTACAGAAATCAAAACAGTGTGGAACTGGTATAAAGCCATCTAGACCAATGGAATATAATAGCGAGCTTCACACTCACATTTGTGGACATACGATTTTCAAAAAGGGTGCCAAGGGCCAAGGGTGCCAAGGGTTATGGATCAGAGGTAGAGCGCTCGCCTACTATGCATGAGGCATTGGGTTCAATCCTCAGCACCACATAAAAATAAAATAAAAATATATGTCCACCTATATCTAAAAAATAATTTAAAAAAAGGGTTCCAAGACCATTTAATGGATAATAGACAGTCTTATCAACAAATAGTGATCGGATAAACATGTGCAAAAGAATAAATTTGGACCCTTATGTTACATTATATACAAAAATTAAGTCAGAATGGATCAAAGGCTAAGAGCTAAAACGACAAAATGCTTAGAAGAAAACATAATTGGAAAAGCTTTGTAACCTTGAAAAACTTTGCAATGATTTCTTGAACATGACCCTAAAAGCACAGAGAACAAAAGCAAAAATTGATAAATTGGACTTCATCCAAATTAACAATTGCTGTATGTCAAAGGACATTATCAATAGAATGAAAGGCAACCATGGAAAGGGAGAAAATATTTGCAAATCACATATCTGATAAGTAGTTAATATCCAAAATATATAAAGAACTTCTACAAATCAACAACAAACAACCCAATTTAAAAATGGGTAAAGGACTTGAACAAACATTTCTCCAAAGGTAAACAGATGGCTAATATAATAAGCACATTAAAAGGTACCCAAATTCACTACTCATTGGGGAAATGCAAGATAAAACTAAAATTAGATACTATTTTACATCCATTTGAACGACTATGTAAGTAAAACAAATGTTGTATAAAATATAAAATATTGTATTTATATAAAATACATGTATAACAAATGTTGGCATGGATGTGGAGAAATTGGGACCCTTGTGGATTGCTGATGGGAGTGATGCAGCCACTATAGAAAAAGGAATGACACTTTCTCAAAATATTCAACACAGGCATGGTAGTACACACCTGTAATCCCAGTGATTGAAGAGGCTAAGAAGGATTCCAAGTTCAAGAACCATCTCAACAACTCAGTAAGACCTTGTCTCAAAATAAAATAAAAAAAGGCTAGAAATGTATAGCTCAGTGGTAAAGCACACTTGCGTTTAATTCCCAACCATAAAATAAACAAAACAAAAAAACAGAATTAGCATATGATTTAGCAATTTCACTTCTGAGTATATACCCTAAAGAATTGAAAGCAAGGACTTGAATAGACATGGGTATACCCATGTTCACAGCATCCTTATTCAGGACAGTCAAATTGTGGAAACAATCCAAATATCCACTGATGGATGAATGGATTAAGGGAAAAAAAAACATGGTCTATATACACAATGTTATGCTTATCCTTAAAAGAAAGGAATTGGACTAATGAGTCAACCTTAAAAAGGAAGAAAATTCTAACACATGGTTGACCCTTGACAACATTATGCTACGTAAAAGAAGACACAAATGGAAAAATATTGTATGATTTTATATAAAGTAAATTCATAGAAACACAAAATAGAATCGAGAGAGTTAGGGATATGATTCAGTGGCTAAGTGCTTGCCTGGCGTGTATGGGTCCATGAGTTCAATCTCTAGCACCATAGGGGGGTGGGGGAGAAGGAGAGTTATTATTTAATGGGTACAGTTTCAGTAAGAATGAAAATTTCTAGGAATATATGACACTAATGTTACTATAACAATGCAAACATACTTCATGTCATGGAACTATATTCCTAAAGATAGCTAAAATGCTACAATTAATGTTATATTTGTTTTACTGAAATTTAAAACTTTTAAAGCATGTCACTGAGATCACAAGAAATAACAAAAATAAAATTTCATATCACTCTTACAGTATTTTATCTGATTTTCTAAATCTAATTTTAAATGAAGAATTTGCATATATATTATCTTCCAACATTTGACAGTTATGTTTTAGAGAGTTTGTCCTCTTCATGAAGGTCTTATATAGAAATGTTTATGTATATGTAATAAATACCATATTCCTAAATAACTAAATTCTGCTTTTGAAACCCAAATAAATGATAGCTTTGAAGAAACATTCTGTATGTGTGTGTGTGCATGCATTCTTGGCTTGCTCAGGGTGTACCTAAATTTCTAACTCTATCTTTGAAGGAGTCAGAAACTGAAAGTTTACATTTCTTTCTCTGCTCAAAAGTCGATGGGAGAGGGCTGGGGTTGAGCTCCATGGTAGAGCTCTTACCTAGCACAGTTGAGGCACTGGGTCAATCCTCAACACCACATAAAAATAAATAAATAAAGATATCGTGTCCATATACAACTACAACTAATTAAAAATTATATATATATAGATGGTAGGACTAAGGGTATAGCTCAGTGAAAGAGCACTTGCCTAGCACATGTGAGGCCCTGGGTTCAATCTCCAGCATCCCCAATAAAGAGTTTATGGGAAAGGTACAAGTACTTAACTATTTTGGTCTGGGGTTCAAGAGAAAAGATGGGTCCAGAGACAGACATTTAGGAGTCTTCTGACATAGTGCTATTTTATACCATGGCCTAGTATACTTACCATTTGTATACTTGTGTCATTCTCCATGATAGACTAAAAGCTCCTAAAGGACAATACTGCTTTACTCAGCATTTATTCCATGCATCATTAACACAGGACCTTTTTCCTCTCTTTTTTACTTGGAGAAGGGGTCTTGCTATGTCATTCAGGCTGGTCTTGAACTCCTGGGTTCAAGTGATCCTCCCACCTCAGCCTCCCAAGTACTGGAATAACAGGTGTGCACCACCCCACCCAGCTTAGCATAGCACCTTTAATAGAACACGTGTTCTATAAATACTTTCCATTAAAAGGGTTGGGGATGTGGCTCAGTGGTTAAGTGCCTCTGGGTTCAACCCCCAGTACAAATAATAATAAAATTTGTGTGTGTTTAATTTAAAAGATCATATCTATAAATTGTTGAGAGCCACAGCCGAAGGGGCCCCAGCAAACTTCCAGCTGCCGGCTGATGATTGGCTCACAGCGGCCCCAGCAACATCTAGCTGATTGGCTCCTCTGCGGTGATGCTCATTGGGCTGTTTCCCTGCCCTTTCAGACCACGGAGCTGCTCATTGGGGGACTTTTTTGGCTCCGCCCACGTGACCCAGCCAATCGGCCTCAAGAGCAGGAGGATTGTGGGAGGTGGAGAGAAGCTTGTGTGGGAGAGAGAGGCTTGTGGAGAGCCGGTGGTGGCAGTTGAGGCTCTGAGGGTTTTTCCTGAGAGGCTGTTTTGTTTGGTGTGTGTGGTTCTAAAAATAAAGTTAGTTTCTTTTGACAAGTGGCTCCTGATTGTGCCCAGCCAGACTGCGGCAATAAATACTTTCCAAATTGAACTGAATCTGAGCCCCATGTAGAGAACCTTCAAGTCTTTCTCTATCTGGTCGACGATGTAAGTCTGAAATGTACAGAGTTTCTCTAAATCCTAACTAATCATTTGGGTTCAATTAATAATGGAAAGTCAGAGGTTTGCTACTGGATCACAATGCCTATTTCAGTCTCCATTTTACTATATGAACATCATCCAATAAATAGTGCAAGCCAGAACTTTATCTCTCTCTCTCTCTCTCTCTCTCTCTCTCTCTCTCTCTCTCTCTCTCCCTCCCTCCCTCCCCCTCCCCCCACCCCCTCTCTTCATCTCCATCCCCCCCAACTCAGTTCATTCAGCTCCAGACTCTCCTTATATACCTGTCACCTCCCAAGATCCTGGCACAGAGTTTCATGGCCAAAAACAAGGCACAAGGTTAAGCAGTGCAGGGAGGGCTCTCCCACCCTTCCTTCTGGGAACACTTCAACTAACCCTGTTTTAGTTTGGCTCCTTTGCCTCATTTCTAAAATATTTCATTATACTCCATAGCCCTTCCCTTGATGCCCTAGTTAATTAAGTTTACATAATTTCCTACTGATTAGTTTTGAATAGCTTGCTCTGGATTTTCTCTCCTTTAATTTTCTGCCTTTACTGACTGTTTAAAAATCCTCAACTATGAACTTGGGAAAGTCTATATGTCACCACAAAGTTCAATATTGTATACACACACACAAAAAGCAAGTCAGCACTGTAATTCTTGAAGTAATCTGGAATTATCTATTTCAGGAAACCAAGAGACTATTAGGTGAAATCCAGCAACAATAATAAACAGTAATGATAAACACCAAGAAGGGACTAGTTTTACTCTCTCACACACATAGATAAACTATGATCCATTTCTTTACTTCTAACGTATTTCATAGTTACTGAGTTCCTATAATATTCTCTCACTATGCTCAGGAATTCAGAGGATTAATAAAAAGGATTGTTAACATGTATTTAAAAATTATTGCTGAAGCTGATTTATATCCCCTACAAATAAAACTCTGAACTGACATTTTGTCTGTGTTTTGGGGCCATAAATAAATAGTCTATAAGGCAATTTAAAAATCCATTAATTTTTCCCATCTTTGTGGCTGATGTAAATTGCCACACAACCAATGTAAGTTTCTAATAATGGAAATAGTGAAAATTAACAGGTCAGCTGTGCCACAATCTGGTCCATCTGTTACATATAGACAGTCTCTGAGGACAGTGAGGAGGAAAACTGAACCCAAAATGTCAACACCAATATCCTAAAGGCCTTTCAGGATCCAAGAAATAGCCATAGGCTTTGAAATTATCTTGAAACCTGTTTTTCCTCATGAATTCTTTAATTTTATTGGTACTTTGGGAACCATATAACAATTTGTTTTCAAAAATGGCTATTCTTAAGATTGTATAAATTTTCAAATAAATTTTTCCTTGCTCATGTCAACTCTGAAAAGCAACACCTAGGGCTCCCTTCCTCTACTAGCTCACATCACAACACAGGAAAAGTAAGTTTCAAGGTTGCAGCAAATCTTCAAATACACTCGATCCACTAGTCAAGAATAAGACTGCAACCTGGCAAAACCAAACAAATGTATTTTTAAAGGTACTCAGGTGACTTCTCTGGTGGTGAGATTCCCTCATGGCACACGCTGAACTATATCAGGTCAGCCAGAATTCTTGCTAGGTGGCAATTAGTCCTCCTCTTTGGAGGGACAAAGTGTTTTATTGCTAGTGATTTTGTCCATAATTGACAGGCAATTATGTGCTGCTTTGTACAAATCTCATTCCAATGTTCTTTTATTTCTGTTGAAGAAACCCTTGTTTCATATGCCAAGAAACACTATGATTAGGGTTCTTTTTAAATTTATTTTAAAAATCAGTCTTCAGATATATATAGTCTAGAGATTTTTTTTTTTAAACTCAGACATATATAATCACTTTCCCAAAACATAGCTGAAGGTCATATTATGCAATGATGAGATGTCAAGCAAAGGAATACATATATTTCAATTTGCAAGCTCACAAATAAGTGTCAGTACTTAGAGGAAAAAATTCATAGGCTTGGGAATGAAAGATAAGATATGGAACACTGGCTAATTGGCTAATTCACAAGGATAGGTTCTCCTTGGAACAAGCATATAATTCCCACTATGAGAAGCACTTTGCAGGTGTACTGAAGGAAGGAAAGATAAAGTTTGGCAATTAAGTTAGTGTTTTCCCAAGTGAATTCTGACTCCAACAGTGGTACCAAAGAAGTGTGATGCAATTATGAAACTGAATTTCACAGGATTTGGTGGCGGAAGATACTCTGTAAATGACTCATTGAAAGTCCTCATAATTCATGACAGGTTTCTCCAACACTTTCTGATTACATGCTTCAGATGACAGAATAAAATGCTCTTCTTTTTACCTTTGGGCCTCAGTGGACACATATAAGTATCAAAGGATATTTCATGGGATCACAAAACAGTAAAAACAAAACAGGAAATATGCAAAATATCCTATTCTCTTTAAGATGCTCTGGGGAAGATTAAGACATGCAATCTCACAGAGAAGAACAGAGGCAAATCCAGATGCTCCCATTATAACAAAATGCATCCATTTTAAACAAGGAACTTTATTTCATAAGCTCCTCTTAAAATATTCAAAACAGGGGCTAGGGCTGTAGCTCAGTGGTAGAGCACTTGCTTAGCATCATGAGGTCCTGGGTTCAATTCCCAGCACTGCAAAAACCAAAAAATGATCAAGAATAGATTTTATTTCCTCATGCTAGTCTCATATGGTTACCAGTCATTGTGATATTTTAATGCTATGTGCTTAAATTTGGAGGAGAGAATTGCTGTCTATCCACATTCTATCCAACCTGTCTACCTCAGTAATACTGCTTGGGCCTCCAAATAGCTGATGTCCTCCTAGCCAAGCGTTAGCTAAGCCAAACAATTCTTTTTCCAGCTGCTATTATTCCATTGTTATTGAATGTTTTATGGTTTTTACAGTTATTGATGTTAGAAGTTTTGAATGCTTTGTTATTTAATGTATTTGTTGTTTGTGGTAAATATTGAAATAAAGGTAGATCTGACATGAAACAAAATCTGTGAGATCAAACTACAAAAATAACAGAACATTCAAAAACAATGACAAAGGCAAAGAGAAAGAGAGAGGAAAAAAAAACAGACATAGAATACAGTTTAAAAAGCCATATTGTGTCAAGTCAATAGTTCATTCAGTTCAATATCTTCTCTCTGACAGCAGCACCAGGGGTAAGTTTTGTGGCAAATCTTGTCATTCACACTCTTTGATCTCGCCCTCAAAAGGTTAGAAAGGCATCCTGGCATACATAGCTTTCATTAAAAATGCACTAAGAATCTAGGCATAACCTAGTCTTGGGTCCATCATTATTTTAATTAAATTGTTTTTATTTTCTCTTAATTATTAAAATGAATAACTCCTTTGTCTTAAAGCATTACAGATTCTAGTCCTAATTCTATTCTAACTTGCAATTTGATCTTGGGCAATATGAATAAACTCTGTATCTGAATGTCCCCATCTACATAGTATGGGAATGATCAATGAGGTTCTTCACTGCTCTAAAATTTTATGATCTGACCACCAAATTTCAAGAAATTATACATATTATACCTTACATTATATATACCCACTATTTTGCAGGCTGTAGCTAACTTCCTCAACCTTTGTTTCCTCTAGACTCCACAGCATCCACTTCTCTCAATAGAAAGGGATCTCAGAAATCATCTAGTACAACCCACTGATGCCTGAACCGCCAATGCAGAATTCCCCACTAGTAGTCATCTTGTTCCTGTTTGGATACTACTATTGATGGAGAGTTTTATGAACTCCCAAGGCAGCCTACTTCATTTTCAAGTAACACCAACTGTCAGAAATTCTTCTTATATGAATTCAGATATAAATGCTGATGTGCAGCTATTTGGCTGCAACATCTTGATTCTCCCTCTGGGATACACAATACAGACACAGACCTTTTCTACATGACCCACAGGACAGATCTAACAATGGAAGAAGCTATTACATTTCTGTATGTCTTCTCACTTATCTGGGCTGATTATCCTTTTGCCTTTTTTTTCCCACTGAATTTTACATGTTAAATGAGTGAACTGCATGGTGTATATTACACCTCAAAACTGTTTCAAAAACAACCATGGAAAAGTAAGACATCTTAATTGATATGTCTCTGGGGCTGGGGCTGTGGCTCAGTGGTAGAGCGCTCGCCTAGCATGCGAGAGGCACTGGGTTGGATCCTTAGCACCAAATTAAAAAAAAAAAAAAGATATTGTGCCCACCTATAACTAAAAAATAAATATTTTTTAAAAATCACTTTTAATTGATGTATCTATAAGCAAAATATTGACAGTAACTTTAAGAATACTTCCCTAAATTGTAAAACTCAGGCCATCATTCCCTTGGGGAAATATATTTATAATTCTGCTAAAATGTTATGACTACAATCCACAATTTGAGGAAGCAGCACATGTAAACCACATCCAGGGATCAGAATATGAAGATGCTTATGATCTGACCACAAAGGGAAATCTAATATGGCCATCAGGAAATGTTCCCATATGCACCAACTTCACTCAGCAGCTGGAAGTTACATAGATTCTTATTTAATAATTGCAGCGTTTAGTTTGTTGTGAATTTTTAAAGGTGAACAAGTAGTCTAAATCAATATTGTGGCTTAAAGACATATATATATATATATATATATATATATATATATATATCCCCCCATGTTCCAGAACCTAGGAATATAAAGATGAATTTAGTTCAGGTCTAGCCTGAAGGGAGTCTGGTATGAGAGGCAAAGGTAAAAGACAAGACAAGAAACAGGTGGGAAATAAGAAATATTTTTTAAAACTTTATTTCTGGTAGGAGACTGGACCAAATTGCCTAAAAAACCTCCCTCAGCGGAAACAAAAAACTCAAAATAAAATAGAGTAAACACCCTCATCATTTGATAATAGAAGGAGCAACACAGAACAACAAGAGCAAGGGCTAGAAAAGGATCAAGAGCCAGTCCCTGCCCTTAATAGGTTAAAAAAGACAACAATATAAGATAAAAATTTAAGAGTGATACAGTATTCTGTGAAATTTTGGCATTTGCTGGTAAATGGAAGAAACTAGCTAAGTTTAATAAGGAAATTACTCAGAAGCCAAAATAGAAAAATTAAGTAAAACATGGAAGATTAAACAAGTGACCTGAAATTACAGCAACCCTGTGGCTAGTTGGGGCACAGACATTGGTTTTGATAAGGAGCCACAAAGGACAGGAGAAACCAAAGAAAGGGGTCTCAAACCCAGCCAAGGAGTTTGCTCTTTATCCTGTAAGCATAATTACAGCGGGATATAGGGAAAGCCACATGATCAAATTTGCATCTTAGAAAAATTCTAGCAGAATGGTAATGGAAGGAGACCCTCAGGGTTATACAGTGGAGGCGGTAGAGAGAGAGGAGGGGAGGGGAGGGGAGAGGTGGGGAGGGGGGAGTGTGGAGGATGGGAAAGGCAGCGGAGCACAACAGACACTAGTATGGCAATATGTAAATCAATGGATGTGTAACTGATGTGATTATGCAATCTGTGTATGGGGTGAAGGTGGGAGTTCATAACCCACTTGAATCAAAGTGTGGAATATGATATGTCAAGAAATTTGTAATGTTTTGAATAACCCACAATAAAAAATTAAAAATATAAAAAAAAGAAAAAGAAAAAGAAAAATTCTAGCAGAATTTGACTAATGGATTTGTGGTAATCAAGTGTGAGGAAGAAAGGTTAGAAGACACTTAAAAATAAATAACATCAACTATGTGCAGTGGCACATGTCTATAACCTCAGTAACTTGGGAGGCTGAGGCAGGAGGCTCTTAAGTTTGAGGTCAGTACAGGCAACTTAGCAAGATTCTGCCTCAAATTTTTTTTAATATTTATTTTTTTTAGTTTTAGGTGGACACAATATCTTTATTTTACATTTATGTGGTGCTGAGGATCAAACCCAGTGCCTCGCGCATGCTAGGCGAGCGCTCTACCACTGAGCCACAACCCCAGCCCCTCAACTTTTTTTTTTTTAAATAAGAGCTGGGGATGGGCTTAGGTTGTGGTTCAGCGGTAGAGCACTCACCTAGCACGTGCGAGGCCCTGGGTTCCATCCTCAACACCATATAAAAATAAATAAATAAAATAAAGATATTGTGTCCAACTACAACAAATAAATGTTTAAAAATAAATAAATAACCCAATGGCATTCCTCACAGAAATAGAAAAAAGCAATTATGAAATTCATCTGGAAAAATAAGAGACCCAAAATAGCTAAAGCAATTTTAAGCAGGAAGAGTGAAACAGGTGGTATCGCTATACTAGACCTTAAACTATACAACAGAGCAATAGTAACAAAAATAGCATGGTTCTGGCACCAAAACAGGCTGGTAGACCAATGGTATAGAATAGAGGACACAGAGACTAACCCACAAAATTACAACTACCTTAGATTAGACAAAGGTGCTAAAATCATGCACTGGAGAAAGGATAGCATCTTCAACAAATGGTGTTGAAAAAACTGGAAATTCATATGCAACAAAATGAAATTGAATCCCTCTCTCTCACCATGCACAAAAGCTAACTCAAAATGGATCAAGGATCTACACACATACATACACACACAGATATATATATACACACACACACACACACACACATATATACAGATGTTCAAACAAATATTTGTACATGAATTTTCATAGCAGCTCTATTAACAATAGCCAAAATGTAGAAACAATGCAAATATCCATCAATAAACAAATAAACAAAATGCAGTATATTCACACAATGGAATTTATTCTGTTATAAAAAGGAATAGAATACTAATACAGCATACAACATGGATGAACCTTGGAAACACTATGCTAAGTGAAAGATGCCAAACTCCCAAAGCCACACCTTGTATGATTCCATTTATATGAAATATCCAAAATAGGCGAATCCACAGACAGAAGGCAGATTAGTGGTTGCTAGGGACCGCACACAGGAGAGAACTGAGAGTGACTGCTTAGTGGGTCTCCTTTAGGGGTGATGAAATGTTCTGAAACCAGATAGTGCTAATGGCTACACAAGACTGTGAATATACTTATTGTCACTGAACTGTCCACTTCAAGAGATTCCAATAGTAAATTTTATGTGTGTTTTACCATGAATTTTAAAAGGTGGATATTGACCTCTTAATAGAACATTTCCATGGAAATACTTAGAGGGTAGCGATGATAGACTCATCCTTCTCCCTCACCCCACCATTAAAAAGCATTAATTATATCTTTTATAAAACATCTCCATAATAAAAGGGGCATTTGCCTTAATAAAGCAGTAGAAGAGAAAGGCTATCCATTATTGTAAAAAGCACTCATCATCTTGATAATGAAGGAGCAACACAGGACAACAAGGGCAAGGGCTAGAAAAGGTCGCTGCTCTTAATAGGTTTTAAAATCAAGTTGAGTAAGTAGGATTCACAGAGAGCCCAAAAAGACAACAATGTAAGATGAAAATTTAAGAGTGATACAGTATTCTGTGAATATGAGGGGAAAATAGTCAGAGCAGGCTCCTTTGAAATATGTAAAACAAAACATTATGTGACAACCAGGTGTAGTAGTTTAGAAGTGTAGGTTTGGGGGCCACATTGAACTTCGGCTCTACTACTTACTACTTGTGTGACCATGCATGAATTATTTTCACTGAATTTCCTCATCTGAAAAGTGAGAATAATAGAATCCACCTCAGCCTTAGGAAGATTGAAGTTAATATGTATTTAAAATGCTTAGAAGAGTGCCTGAGACATAGAACATGCTGGATAAATATTATATCATCATTGTCGTAGTCATCATCATCACCATCATCCTAGGCACTAAAATAAGACTATATTACATTAGGAATAAAACTCAATGATCTGTACCAGCAATTTTTAAACTTCTTTGGATATGCATATAAAATAAAAATTGAAAGCCTCATATTTATACTGAGTTGAAGCACAGTGAGCCTAACTGAAGTGATTCCTGTATGATGAGTTACACCATTTGAGAATTCTGTCCTGGATGTTACCAAGCACCCTCTCAAGGAGTCCTTTGTTATTCAACATTTGCTGAATATCTACTGTGTGCTGGTTTTTATGCTAGGGGTTTTGAGGGGAAAGACTTAGGTTCTACTCTCTAAGAGAGTGGCATTCTAGATAATGAGACAAGCAAAACTACCCAAGATTTAAATCTTTTTTTTTTTTTTGATGCTGGGGTTTGAACCTAGGGCCTTGTACATTGGAGGCAAGCACTCTACCAACTGAGCTATATTCCCAGCCCAAGATTTTAAACGTTTTAAAGATATAATTCATGGGGCTGGGGCTGGGGCTCAGTGGCAGAACACTTGCCTAGCACATGTGAGGCACTGGGTTCAATCCTCAGCACCAGATAAAAATAAATAAAATAAATAAAGGCATTCTGTCCATCTACAACTACAAAAAAAATTTAAAAAGCTATAATTCACATACCATATAACTCACTTATTTAACAAATACAAGTTGAGTATCACCTATCTGAAATTCTTAGAAATATTTCAAATTTTGGAGTTTCTCAGATTTGGGAATATTTGCAGACTACCAATTGAGCACCCAAGTTAGAAAATCTGAAATTATTTGAATATTATGTTAGCCCTCAAAAATTTTCAATTTCAGAGCTTTTCAGTTTTCATATGAGGGATGCTCAACCTGCACAATTCAGTGGGTTTTGGTGCATGCACAAAGTTATGCAACCCCATCATAATAAACTTTAAAATATTTCATCACCTCACAAAGAAATGCTCCCACTTCTCTTTAACTTTCACCCAACAGCCCTGCACCATCCCTAATCAAATTTCTGTCTCTATAGTTTTACCTATTCTGGACATTTCATATAAACGAAACCATATACATGTAGTAAGAACCCAACAATTTTAAGAACATTACAGGATAATTATAATATTCCCTCATTTCCATGTTTTTTGTACAGCATATACTATACGGCTTGAAAGAGAAAAATGAAGCCCTGATTCTTAAATTTGTTTGGGTACCAAGGATTGAACCCTGGTTCAATTTTTGGGTGGTTTTCTTCAGATATAGCAAGAAGGAAAGGAATTGGGAAGTAAGGAATAGAGAGAATTTCACCGAAGGATTCCCATACCACATGAAACCAAGTAAGTCAAAACATCAGAAGCACAAATTATAAACCTAGAGAAATGAGCAAGTGGCTGATTAGGCACAAGGGCCTGTTAAAATGTTGTCTTTAGCCCATTCATCCTTTTATCCTAAAGAAAGAGCACAGTGGAGGCCTCCGACATGCTGCCCTCAGCAGCGTGCACTGCATGCACACAGACCTACATGCATGCGCACCTCCATCCCTCACTTTACTTGATCTAAGTCTGTGATTTGAGGAACTCCTGTACTAGTCTCCATTTTAAATTCAGCTATACTGGAGTTGAGGTCAGAGGCAGACTGTGGTGATGCTAAGAATCTGAAAATGTGTGGTATAGGTCAATGTTAGACCACCAGGGTACAATTTTATTCCCCTTCTGTGAGTTGTAAGCCCATAAGCACCTTACTTAAGCTTTGGATTCTCAGACCACTCACCTAAAAAATTATCGAGGTGACATATAAAATACATAGCACTACTCTCTTTAGATGCCCATGTTACCAACTTAATTGTGTATATAATAGCTAGATTTGGTATTTTTTAAATAGTATAACGTATTTTAAATCAAAGATAAATGTTGTGGATGCCTTCCATGAATTACCAAAGAGATGAATAATTGCAATTTTCTTTTAAAGATGTAAAGATGCACATGTTTAAATTAAATCTTGTAGTATTCATTTCCAAAGAAAGTGCTATATTGTAATCATTCTACCTTCAGTTTTGAATTTTTAAAAGATCACTATGAATCTTTATCATAACCACTAAATTTTATCCATTTCTAAAGACTGCAAATATGCAATCTGAGAAAATGGGCAACTTGAGACTACCCAACACAACCAGCTTGGGGACATTACACAAAGAGCACTGTAACTATGGAAACACTTGGCAATGGAGATACAAGGTAAATCAAAGAACCTGTTCCATTATTCAAGTAGCAGGCATTCAGGATCAATTTATAGTAACTGTAAGCTATTAATAACTATATTTTCTTTAATTTGTCAACATGATTTTCTCTCTCAATGAGATCTTTGGGAACACTCCTTAAGTGTTTTCCTTTAGGAGAAGAAAATGATAAATTAAATTCACTTAAATGGTATGGTATACCTGACTGATGGTCTTTAATTAGTTCATAAAATAAACACTATGAAATCAGGCTTATTTGGCACACTTGGCACAGGTTCATAATGTTGTTTACTTCATACCATATATCCATATGCATATACGTATATGTGTTTACATATGGCCTGTTTCTTTAGCCAGGAGTATAAGTTTCTCTGTAGCGGAAAATATAAATAACTCATAAGACTCATTACTACCAGTGCCTAACAGAGTGCTCATGATATAGTCCTTAATAAAATATTTTCTGAATAATTTAGCTTTTTCTTCTTTTTTTTTTATTTTCTTCTTTATTAGTATTTTATTTTTTTTTAATTTTTTTTTCCACCCCATACACAGGTTGCAGAATCACATCAGTTACACATCCATTGATTTACAAATTGCCATACTAGTGTCTGTTGTGCTCCGCTGCCTTTCCCATCCTCCACCCTCCCCCATCCCCACCTCTCCCCTCCCTTCCCCTCCTCTCTCTCTACCCCCTCCACTGTATAACCCTGAGGGTCTCCTTCCATAACCATGCAATTTCCCTTTTCTCTCCCTTTCCCTCCCACCTCTCATCCCTGTTAAATGTTAATCTTCTTCTCCTGCTCTTCGTCCCTACTCTGTTCTTAGTTACTCTCCTTATATCAAAGAAGACATTTGGCATTTGTTTTTTAGGGATTGGCTAGCTTCACTTAGCATAATCTGCTCTAATGCCATCCATTTCCCTGTAAATTCTATGATTTTGTCATTTTTTAATGCAGAGTAATACTCCATTGTGTATAAATGCCACATTTTTTTTATCCATTCGTCTATTGAAGGGCATCTAGGTTGGTTCCACAGTCTTGCTATTGTGAACTGTGCTGCTATGAACATCGATGTAGCAGTGTCCCTGTAGCATGCTCTTTTTAGGTCTTTAGGGAATAGACCAAGAAGGGGAGTACCTGGGTCAAATGGTGGCTCCATTCCCAGCTTTCCAAGAAATCTCCATACTGCTTTCCAAATTGGCTGCACCAATCTGCAGTCCCACCAGCAATGTACAAGTGTACCCTTTTCCCCACATCCTCGCCAGCACTTGTTGTTGTTTGACTTCCTAATGGCTGCCAATCTTACTGGAGTGAGATGGTATCTTAGGGTGGTTTTGATTTGCATTTCTCTGACAGCTAGAGATGTTGAGCATTTTTTCATGTACTTGTTGATTGACTGTATGTCCTCCTCTGAGAAGTGTCTGTTCAGGTTCTTGGCCCATTTGTTGATTGGGTTGTTTGTTCTCTTATTGTCTAATTTTTTGAGTTCTTTGTATACTCTGGATATTAGGGCTCTATCTGAAGTGTGAGGAGTAAAGATTTGTTCCCAGGGTGTAGGCTCTCTCTTATTGTTTCCTTTGCTGAGAAAAAACTTTTTAGTTTGAGTAAGTCCCATTTGTTGATTCTAGTTATTAACTTTTGTGCTATGGGTGTCCTATTGAGGAATTTGGAGCCCGACCCCACAGTATGTAGATCGGAGCCGACTTTTTCTTCTATCAGACGGCGCGTCTCTGATTTGATATCAAGCTCCTTGATCCATTTTGAATTCACTTTTGTGCATGGCGAGAGAAAGGGATTCAGTTTCATTTTGTTGCATATGGATTTCCAGTTTTCCCAGCACCATTTGTTGAAGATGCTATCCTTCCTCCATTGCATGCTTTTAGCCCCTTTATCAAATATAAGATAGTTGTAGTTTTGTGGATCGGTTTCTGTGTCCTCTATTCTGTACCATTGGTCCACCCGCCTGTTTTGGTACCAGTACCATGCTGTTTTTGTTACTATTGCTCTGTAGTATAGTTTGAAGTCTGGTATCGCTATACCGCCTGATTCACACTTCTTGCTTAGCATTGTTTTTGCTATTCTGGGTCTTTTATTTTTCCATATGAATTTCATGATTGCTTTCTCTATTTCTACAAGAAATGCCGTTGGGATTTTGATTGGCATTGCATTAAACCTATAGAGAACTTTTGGTAATATCGCCATTTTGATGATGTTAGTTCTGCCTATCCATGAACAGGGTATATTTTTCCATCTTCTAAGATCTTCTTCTATTTCTCTCTTTAGGGTTCTGTAGTTTTCATTGTATAAGTCTTTCACCTCTTTTGTTAGGTTGATTCCCAAGTATTTTATTTTTTTTTGAAGATATTTTGAATGGAGTGGTTGTCCTCATTTCCATTTCAGAGGATTTGTCGCTGATATACAGGAATGCCTTTGATTTATGCGTGTTGATTTTATATCCTGCCACTTTGCTGAATTCATTTATTAGCTCTAATAGTTTCTTTGTAGAGCCTTTTGGGTCTGCTAGGTATAGAATCATATCATCTGCAAATAGTGATAATTTAAGTTCTTCTTTTCCTATTTTTATGCCTTTAATTTCTTTCGTATGTCTAATTGCTCTGGCCAGTGTTTCGAGAACTATGTTGAAGAGAAGTGGAGAGAGAGGGCATCCCTGTCTTGTTCCAGATTTTAGAGGGAATGCCTTCAGTTTTTCTCCACTCAGAATGATGCTAGCCTGAGGCTTAGCATAGATTGCTTTTACAATATTGAGGTATGTTCCTGTTATCCCTAGTTTTTCTAGAGTTTTGAACATAAAGGGATGCTGTACTTTGTTGAATGCTTTTTCCGCATCTATCGAGATGATCATATGGTTCTTATTTTTAAGTCTATTGATGTGGTGAATAACATTTATTGATTTCCGTATATTGAACCAGCCTTGCATCCCAGGGATGAATCCTACTTGATCATGGTGTACAATTTTTTTGATGTTTTTGTATCCGATTCGCCAGAATTTTATTAAGGATTTTTGCATCTAGGTTCATTAGAGATATTGGTCTGTAGTTTTCTTTCTTTGAAGTGTCTTTGTCTGATTTAGGTATCAGGGTGATGTTGGCCTCGTAGAATGAATTTGGAAGTTCTCCCTCCTTTTCTATTTCCTGAAGTAGCTTGAAAAGTATTGGTATTAGTTCTTCTTTAAAGGTTTTGTAAAATTCTGCTGTATACCCATCCGGTCCTGGGCTTTTCTTAGTTGGTAGTCTTTTTATGGTTTCTTCTATTTCCTCAATTGATATTGGTCTGTTTAGGTTTTCTATATCCTCCTGACTCAATCTGGGCAGATCATATGACTTAAGAAATTTATCTATGCCTTCACTATCTTCTAATTTATTGGAGTATAAGGATTCAAAATAGTTTTTGATTATCTTCTGTATTTCTGAAGTGTCTGTTGTGATATTGCCTTTTTCATCCCGTATGCTAGTAATTTGAGTTCTCTCTCGTCTTCTCTTCGCTAGCATCGCTAAGGGTCTGTCGATTTTGTTTATTTTTTCAAAGAACCAACTTTTAGTTTTGTCAATTTTTTCAATTGTTTCTTTTGTTTCGATTTCATTAATTTCAGCTCTGATTTTAATTATTTCTTGCCTTCTACTTCTTTTGCTGTTGTTTTGCTCTTCTTTTTCAAGGATTTTGAGATGAAGTATGAGATCATTTATTTGTTGGTTTTTTTCTTTTTTTAAGGAATGAACTCCAAGCAATGAATTTTCCTCTTAGAACTGCTTTCAATGTGTCCCATAGATTCCGATATGTTGTGTCTGTGTTTTCATTTATCTCTAAGAATTTTTTAATTTCCTCCTTGATGTCTTCTATAACCCATTGATCATTCAGTAACCTATTGTTCATTCTCCAAGTGATGTATGCTTTTTCCTTCCTTCTTTTATCGTTGATTTTCAGTTTCATTCCATTATGATCAGATAAGATGCATGGTATTATCTCTACTCCTTTATATTGTCTAAGAGTTGCCCTGTGACATAATATATGATCTATTTTTGAGAAGGATCCATGTGCTGCTGAGAAAAAAGTGTAACTGCTTGATGTTGGGTGGTATACTCTATATATGTCAATTAGGTCTAGGTTATTAATAGTGTTATTGAGTTCTATAGTTTCCTTATTCAACTTTAGTTTGGAAGATCTGTCAAGTGGCGAGAGAGGTGTGTTGAAGTCTCCCATGATTATGGTGTTGTGGTCTATTAGACTCTTGAACTTGAGAAGAGTTTGTTTGACGAACATAGCTGCACCATTGTTTGGGGCATAAATATTTATGATTGTTATGTCTTGTTGGTGTATGGTTCCTTTGAGCAGTATGTAGTGTCCCTCTTTATCCCTTTAGATTAACTTTGGCTTGAAATCTATTTTATTTGATATGAGTATGGACACTCCTGCTTGTTTCCGAAGTCCATATGAGTGATATGATTTTTCCCAACCTTTCACCTTCAGCCTATGTATGTCTTTTCCTATCAAATGCGTCTCCTGTAGGCAGCATATTGTTGGGTCTTGTTTTGTGATCCATTCTACTAGCCTGTGTCTCTTAATTGGTGAGTTTAAGCCATTAACATTTAGGGTTATTATTGAGATATGGGTTGTTCTTCCAGCCATATTTGTTTATTTATGTTACTAAACATGGTTTGTTTTCCTCTTTGATTATTTCCCCCCCCCCTTTACTGTCCTACCTCCCACTGTTGGTTTTCATTGTTATTTTCCATTTCCTCTTCCTGTAATGCTTTGGCGAGGATGTTTTGAAGAGATGGTTTTCTAGCTGCGAATTCTTTAAACTTTTGTTTATCGTGGAAGGTTTTAATTTCATCTTCCATCCTGAAGCTTAATTTCGCTGGATACACAATTCTTGGTTGGAACCCATTTTCTTTCAGTGTTTGAAATATGTTATTCCAGGATCTTCTAGCTTTCAGAGTCTGTGTTGAAAGATCAGCTGTTATCCTGATTGGCTTACCCCTAAATGTAATCTGCTTCCTTTCTCTTGTAGCTTTTAAAATTCTCTCCTTATTCTGTATGTTGGGCATCTTCATTATAATGTGTCTAGGTGTGGATCTCTTATGATTTTGCACATTCGGCGTCCTGTAGGCTTCTAGAATTTGGGATTCTGTCTCATTCTTCAAGTCTGGGAAGTTTTCTTGTATTATTTCATTGAATAGGCTGCTCATTCCTTTGGTTTGGAGCTCTGTACCTTCCTGTATCCCAATGACTCTTAAGTTTGGTCTATTAATGTTATCCCATATTTCTTGGATGTTCTGCTCATGGTTTCTTAACAGTCTTGCTGAGCTGTCTATGTTCTTTTCCAGTTGAAATACTTTGTCTTCATTGTCTGATGTTCTATCTTCTAAGTGTTCTACTCTGCTGGTAGTATTCGCCATTGAGTTTTTAAGTTGGTTTATTGCTTCCTGCATTTCTAGGATTTCTGATTGCTTGTTTTTTATAACCTCTATCTCCCTGTATAGTTGATCCTTTGCTTCCTGGATTTGTTTGCGTAATTCATTGTCGAAGTGATCTTTCATTGTCTGATTTTGCTGTTTAATGTCTTCCTTGATACTCCAGATCATCTGAAGCATGTATATCCTGAATTCTTTATCTGACATTCCATCTGCTGCAACTGTTACCTCTTCTAAAGTTGCGTTGACCTGCATTGCTTGTGGTCCTTGCTTTCCTTGTCTTTTCATATTGCTTGCATATCTTTCCTGCAGGTGCGGGCGGTGGCTCTGCTCTCTCCTTATTCCAATTGGGGTGTCGTGGCTACCACACCGGCAGGTCACTGGGCCTGTTCTGGGATCTGGCAGCGGCTCTGTTCTGCCCCTACTCCAATTGGGGTGACGAGTGTACCATGCCGGCAGGCCACCGGGCCTGATCCGCCGGTCGGTTGCAGGTTTGCCTACCCTGCAGGCGCGGGCGGCAGCTCTACTCTGCCCCTACTCCAAATGGGGTGACGTGTCTGTCGTACCGGCAGGCCACTGGGCCTGTCCCGCTGGTCGGTCGCAGATCTGCCCACCTTTCGGGCACGGGTGGCGGCTCTGCTCTGCCCCTACTCCAATTGGGGTGTCGTGACTACCCCGCCTGCAGGACGCTGGGCCTGTTCCTGGCAAGGGAGGCGACTCTGCTCTGTCACTACTCCAATTAGGGTGGTGTTTGTACCACGCCGGCAGGCTCCTGGGCCTGATCCGCCGGTCTGTTGTAGGTCTACCTACCTTGGAGACGCGGGCGGCGGATCTGCCCTGCCCCTCCTACCACGCCTGCGGACCCCTGGGCCTGATCTGCAGGTTGATCACTGGTCTGCTCACCCTGCGGGCACGGGTGGGGGTTCCGCTCCGCCCCCACTCCAATTGGGGTCACGTGACCACCACACCGGCAGGGCCTGATCCGGGCGTGGGAGAAGGATCTGCTCTGCCCCTACTCCAGTTGGGGTGACGTGTGTACCACACTGGCAGGCCACTGGGCCTGACCCGCCAGGCTGTCACAGGTCTGTTTACCTTGTAAGCGCGAAGGGCGGCTCTGCCCTGCCCCTCCTACCACGCCCATGTACCACTGGGTCGCGGGTCTGCCCACCTGGCGGGTGTGGGTGGCAGCTCCGCTCCGCCCCCTCTCCAATTGGGGTCACGCGGTCACCACGCTGGCGAGTCGCTGGGCCTGCTCCGGGCGCTGGCGGCGGCCCGGCTCCTCCCCTCTGGCTCGACGACAAATTGAGGAGACTTGGGTGACTGTGCCTCACCCCCCCTACCAGGAGACCAACTTCTTATGTCACCACTGGTATTGATGAAGATCTCTCCTCCGCCGCTTTCTGCTGACATCAGATCTCTGCCATGTTGGTATCCTATGCGAATGGCAGCATTTCGTTCCCCTTGCCGGGCAACCAAAGCAACGGGTGAGTCCTGACTGGCCCTCAGCAGGACCCGGACCGAGACGCAGTTTCCGCGGGCTCCTAGCCCCGGTCCAGGGAAGTTCCGGGAGCCGGAACTCGGCCGCTCCGTGCTCTAGCTTTTTCTTCTTGAAACACAAGAGACTTAAGAAAAAGATAAATTGCAGCACATTAATGTGAACAAGATTTTGTGATGAGGAAAAATGGGAATCAGTGACTGAAAGAGTCTCATAGTGCTAGGTTCCAGAAGGAGGTGTACAACCACACTTTTATAATATGGTGGTTGTTTCATTAAATATTCATCTTTTTCACAAACTTTTGTTTCCTAAGAAAGGAAACTCTAGACCAGTGATCTTAATTTCCATAAGAAACTTTTTAAAAAAAAACTGATGGTTTTTATTTTGTTTTTTTTTTTAAACTGATGGTTTTTGTTTGCCACAATACACTCTCTTTGCCTGTTTCTGTTGAGTCAAGAGAAGAAGAGGAAAAAAACAAAGTGGCCGTGTATGAATTTTAGGATAGAACTCAGTCCTAATATTCTACTTGGAACACAGAGAGCCTCATCATAGGACATCAAGATGAAAGAGAAGCAGACTTTCAGTATATGTTTTTATTTTTAAATATATGTTTTTGAATATCACTTTTGGTCAGGTTTGGTAGTACACACCTATAATCCTAACAACTCAGGAGACTGAGGCTGGAGGATTGAAAATTGGAGGCCAGCCTCTACAACTTAGACCCTCAGTAACTTAGCAAGACCCTGTCTCAAAATTAAAAAACAAAAAGACAAAGGATTGAGAATGTAGCTGAGTGGAACTTAGGTTTAACGTTATCAACTTTTAATTTAAAAAGCAAGGGAAATTTGGCACAGTGATAGACACCTGTAATCCCAGTGACTCAGAAGGCTGAGACAGGAAGATCTCAAGTTCAAAGCAAGCCTAAGCAACTTAGCAAAGCCCTGTCTCTAAATAAAATACAAAAAAGGAAATGGGTTGCGGCTTGATGGTTGATTGCCCTTGAGTTCAATCCCCAGTACCAAAAAAAACCAAAAAACAGTATTCATAGGTTTCCTTTGGTCCTCAATCTCTTTTAGGAATCTAGTCCTTTGACTGAGACAGTCTCTTCCCTACCATGTTTTTGGCCCTCAGATTCCACTTCCAGTGTCTTAAAAGTCAGCATTCATCCTTTCTATTGTAATTCATAGTTCTTCACTAATTCTCACTCAAGCTACTGTATTCACCTCTAAATTGGTCTCATACCTCCCAGTTTTCTCCTATAGCTCATTCTGTGAGATGCTACTAGATATAGTTTTCTGTTTGTTTGTGGTGCTGGGACAGGGCTTGGCATATGCTAGATAAGAGCTCTACCAATGAGCTATACCTCTAGCCCTTAAGATATAATGCTGATCATTCAGTCACGAGTATTTGTTAAGCACAACACTCTATATGGCAGACACTGTGCTAGACTCTACAGATTAAAAAAAAAAAAAAAGACAGGCAGGTTTTTTTTACCTCTTGGTGCTCACATTGTAATGGTGTGATTACTCTTTCCCAAATCTGTCAATGGCCAATAGAATTAAGTGTAATTTCCTCACTCTGCCCATCAGAGGATATGAGCTAAGGGACCCTGTCTAGATAAATAATCTACTTCTGTTCTAGTGAAACGGGTTTTATACACCTTGAATTGTGCTACATCCAGATCCTATTTATTCTGACTTTAGTATTTAGAATCCTCTCTTCCCCACAAACTCAATTTATATCTTCTGGCCTAAGTCAAGTGAAATGGTTGTGAAGTCTTTAGCCGACTCCATAACCCTAATGTTCTCTCTCCCTATACTAATCTTCTAGAACTTTCACCTACTTTGCATTATAGTAATTGTGTATTTGTTATATTCTCAGTCTTGCTCCCTTTTTATTGACAGTAATTAGCACAGAAAGTTGTATAAATTAGGTAGGAAGTACATGACTGAAGGCTCATTTTCATAAATGTACACACTTTCTAAAGCTCTTCCTTCCTTCAGACCAAAAATATCCTTGATCTCATCAGAGGTAGAAGGGAAGGATACATAGAAGCAAGGAAGATGAATTGAGGAATTCTTCCTCTGAAGAGTCACTTAATTTCAAACTCAAACATGAATAGGGGTTAAATCAGATGCCAGAGGATAGAACTAAATCTATCAGTTTTTACCAAAGCACAGAAGAGAGGCCAGGGTTTGTTAATAAAACACTGTAACCATGTTAATATCTTAATGGAGCAACATCACAAAAACCTTCAACAGACATATATCATTGTGGTTGCATTTTGTGGGGAGTGGACCAGCTTACAAGGCTCCTCTTTTCTCAACAACTACATCTCCACATTCCATCCCATCTCTCTAGATACACATGGACTCTTGCAGGCTTGTGCTTTCATGGTTGAATGACTCATGCCAGGCCAGGCAGGTTTCCTCTCCTGAGTTTGGAACTGGAACTTCAAGAACAGTTAAGCAGGGTCTTCGGGAATTACTCAGGTACCGCGGGGTGGTCATATTCCATGAAGGGGACTGTGGAATAGAGAAATCTAAATCTAATCTGTACACAGATAAGAAAGAAGCAGCTGTGCAAACAAAATCAAGGGTTGGCAGGTAGCATGAGCATTCCTGGGTCTGTGCTGGTCTCTCTAAGACCCAGTTGCTCTCTTGTTCTTGGATCTGGCAACTTTGTAATAAACCTTTCTTTCTGCTAAGGCTAGCTCAAGTTCCTTTCAGACACTCATAACCAGCTAGTCCTAATTAAGACAAAAATGTTTTACTGAGCCACAAAATTCCCACCTACCAATCTGTTGGAATTCCTCTCATGTTTATCAAGCTCCTACAACAAGTTGTTTATTATCAATGTAAAGAAATCTAAGAGTTTTTCCATTTTATTTAATATCTTTTGATGGTAGAACAAATTATTTCAGGCCACATACATTCAAATGGTTTATGTCTATAACATATCCAAAGTCTATGCTTCCTGATTCATTTGGTTAATAATATTTACTCTGAGTTGCTAATATATGCACATCAATATTCTAAAAGATACTTTCGAAGACAAGGGGTCAATGAGTTCAGAGAATTTATTCATCTCTTTAATTAGACCAAGTGCATCCAAAAAATTTTTATTGGGCTGATAAATAATAGTTCTGGGAAAATTCATTGAGGGACACATTGAAATTACCTCTTTAGAAAGCATCAGTGGAATTATTATATCCATAGATATAACATTACCATGATCCAGTGACTCACTGTACATTACTCACTAGACCCCTAGAGAACCAGCCAACAGAGCAAAATAAATAGTCTAGCAATGAAGAATGTTTCCCAAAAGTACCCAAGCATAAGACTCACCTGGAGCACTTGTAAACGTACAGATTCCAGAAGCCCCCCTCAGACCTATGAATCAGAATCTCTAAGCAACAGGCTTAAGACTATGTATAATTCCCTATGGAATTCAGTTTCTCTTTAGCATGACTTTAACAATGACCCCTGAGTTCCATACACCAAAAGAAGCCCCTGTCAGATGTTCCTGAACAAGGCATTGTGTTTTCTGGCTCCCTTTAAAATGAACCCCACTAGCAAGGCTTGGCAGCGTTTCCATAATTTAGCTACCTTATTCCTTCCTGGAGGGGCCAAGTACAAACCACTGGGAATTGCTCCTATATCTTCTTCCCATTTTTGCCTTGGCCCTTCCAACTGCATGCTGCACTCCAAGGCATCCCTGACTGGATATTATCTGGCCTTGAGAGTCCACCACAATCCAAAACAGACTCCAGGAAAGCTGACCTACATGTCATCCAGAAATATGAATGTAAATTATCTCCATCATTCCGACTCAGGGTGATTGAGTTGATCACAAATGCAGCACTTTTGCTATATATATAAACACTTTAAAACAATTGAGGTGGTATAAACTCATCCAATGAATAATCTGAGGAAAATGCCCCAGAGTATTACTGAAGGATAGGTCCAGTAGTATTTCTGAAATGGATTTTGTAGGAAGGAATTTGCAAGAGGACAGCCCTTGGCCAGCACATTTCATAAACCACAAATGTCTACGTACAGTGAGGCCCCCATTATGTATTCCAGCTGACACACACTCCCTGAGAAATGCCAGAAGCAAGTAAAGAGGCATGAGGAGGAATGATGGTAAGCGACCTTTGCTGCATCTCATGCTGATGATGCTCGAAGCAACAAAGCATGGGGCCTGCTTTGGAAAATAAAAAGGCATGACAACAATGAATCAATAGACAAAAGGAGAAAATGGATGTCAAGAAGAATTTATTCATAGATTTACTGATAACAGTTAATAAAATGATATAAAGATGCAAAATTGTAATAATTTTAGTTTATGGGACACGTTTCCACAAAAACTGAAAGAACAAGCCCAATAAAATCACTCTGATCTCTGACATAAACAAACTGATACTTTTAATGGTTAAACCCATTTTACCACAGTTGATGAGTGAAAATAAAGCAAACTTACGATGAGAAAAGAATAGTTGCCCTCACCTAGAAGGAAATAAAATCTTAGTATATATATTAAAAAAAAAAAAACCTGAAATGCCTTAGCAAGGTCTCCCTTTCTCTCTACTTTCTGTTCTTGGGAGACACTGGGCAAGCAGTCTGGGCAATAAGACTGACCTGGGTGAGAACCCCTGTAGAATGGCATAGTACAAAAGTGTTCAGGTCAGACAGGTTGAAAGGGGAATACCCATCAACCTGACCCTGAACAATCCTTCAAAGAAGTAGAAGGTGCTACCAAAAGATAGGGAGGCTCTACTATCAATGCTATATAAAGAGATAATATATAATCATACATACCCACAAATACACCCCATACTCAAGTGCACACATGCACGCACACACATATATGCGTGCACACACAGATACCATCTATCTATATCCCAGAGATGCAGACTAGTAACTTGTCAAATGTGTGCAAACTCCTTCCGTGGGCAGAAGGACTGCTACTGTGTGCCCAGATGGGTACATGGACAAATTATGTTTATCCAACTTCAGAGAAACCATGCCAAAATATTCCTCCCAAACAAATGATTTCACTTCTTGTTTTCCTCCAACACCAGCCTGACAAACTGTTTTATACAGGCATTTGACTTTTCAAAAATATGTATGCAATCATGGCAAACTCAGCAAGTCCCTATGCTCCAGAAGCTACAGAAAGGCCTTTGAATGACATGTGTACTGCATCCTGATGTAAAATGTCATCTTCTTAAAGTACAGGGGAAAGGGCCTGCAGCAGTAGGGATCTGGCCTGACCCCATGGTACGTATATCAGCGGGGAGGCCAGATACCTAAAGCAGTCAGAAAAGAAATGCCACACTCCCAAAAGTTCATGTGACAAAAACAAATAAACAAATAAATAAAAAGCTCAAGTTTCAATGTCTATAAGACACTGGTCACTCAAAAAACATATTCCATACAAAAAGAAGACACCAGCAGAAATGCAATTAGGAAGAAGAATTGGACAAATATGAACCCCAACCACAAATGTACCATTTCCTCACAGTCATCTGACATTTCTGATGCCTTCTAAAAGACCCTGTCACAGCTGTGACACTTCACTAAAGTGTAAAGGAGACTCTACACTACCCTGTCTACATTTTTTTACATTATTTAATTCCTTTAAACATCATGTATCAGAATAATTATACCTATGCATTAGGCATAGTTAGACAGTCACCCTTTTCCAATGACTACTAAATTCTTTCAAAACAAATCTTCATTTAAAAATTATCTTTTGGGGATCCAAGATGGTAGGCCAGAGGGAGGCAGACTTCTGTTTCGCTCCATGACCTGGGTCTCAACTAGTGGAAATACTGCTTTGATGAGAGTGATAGAGGACCCCTCCACAGCTGATCCTACCTAGGAATCATGGCCAATGCCACATGGGGCCCCGGGCCTCAGTGTTAAAAAAAAAACTCCTGACTCCCGACTACTTGCCCATGCAGGACTTGCGGGTGCCTTAGCGGGACCCCGGCATCAGCACCAATGCAGAATTTCCAGACACTGCTCCCACGAAGGACACTCAGCCACTACTCACATGCAGGAACTCTAGCCGCCACTCCCGTGTGAACCCCCATGTATTAATGTGGGGCTCCCCCAGTTGCCTCCATCTTGGGACTGGGCAGCTACAGCCATAGTCCTCTACTCATGGTAGCTTGCCTGCATCTGGGGACATCCCAGACTCTGAAGAAAGCCTACAACTGGAACACTGCACACCACAGAGCTCATCTCTGAACACATCACACAATGCCATCGCCCAGCTCCCCGCACCAGACCCATCATGCCATCACTGAAAGCAGCAGCCTTCATCTTGGATCACCTCCATTACCATCTTTAATCGGGGCAACTACCAGTTTGGAACATCAGATAGCCAGGTATCCATAGTTTTCTAATTCCCCCCAATCCACAGCAGCCACTGACTTGGCAGAGTGACTGCCCAATTCAAAAGGTGTACAGCAACAGGTGTGCAGCCACCGGAGTGCAATACACAAGATCTCCAGAGAGAAAGCTTCCTGATTAGGAAGTGGAAAGGGTGAGGGAGATACACTTTAGAGACCAATTTAGAGAGCAGGAACTGTGAGGTCTACAGGTGAGATACAGTGATAAGACCCACATCACAGGAGCAGACCCCAAAAGGAGATCCTTGAGGTACAGTCTACCAACAGAACCGGCAGGTGCCATACCCCACTTCCAGGTGTCCTACACCCAAGACCCAACCCTCACACTCTGGTAACCCCCACCATCCAGAGGGCGGAGGTACCAACTAAGAACAGATAACCCCACCTATTGGATGAGAAGGGAAGCAGGAAAGATACTGATCTCCAACCAAAACAATCCTTGTTTCTTCCTTTGAGATATTTTTTTCATTCTTCTCCCTTTTTATTCTCCTGCCCTCACATCCCCAACATATGTGAAAACAAATACTTTGCATGAATTAGGATACTGAGGACTGAGACAACTGAATAGTATATTACAGTTGTGCTGTAAATTCTTTTTCTTCTCCTTTTTTTCTTACCTTTTTACTATTTTTAACATTTTAACATTTTTTATTTTTCTTAGTATATATGTGTATTTGTCTTATGTACTCCGCTGTTTCCCTCTTACTCATCTGCCCAAAAGTAATACCTCTCTATTCTCCTGCTACTAACTTCTTTAGATTTCTCTTTCACACTTCCTAAGATATAATAACTCTATATCCTCACCTCCTACTTCCTCAGGATATCTTCCTAGATCTCACCCCTGGTTCTTTGTCCACCATCAGAAACTGTAAACCCTTTTACAAACCCACTGATTATATTGTAAATAATACTTGAATTCACCATTTCTGTACATTGTGACTAAACTGGAATATCTTAATAACAACTCTTTGTTTTTAGGTAGTATTTTGTTTATTTTGGGGTCTGTTAACATTGTCTTTCCCCTCAAAGGTGAGGTACTGGAACCTACAGGGGCACTTTAAGCGATTAGGGTTAAAAATGATAACACCTTGATCCACAGAGGTAGAAAGGAAGATACATGAGCAACATGAAAAGACAAGGGAAGAAAGTGCCCCAAACAAATCAAGATGCCACATTATTAGAATCCATGGCTAGCACAGCAGATGAAATAACAGAGAAGGAGTTCAGTATGTACATAATTAAAATGTTCTGTGAATTAAAGGATGACATGCGAGAACAAATACAGTCAGCAAAAGATCATTTCGACAAAGAACTACATAGCAAATATAGGAGGCAAAAGATTATTTCAATAGGGAGATAGAGGTTCTAAAGAAAAACCAAACAGAAATCCTTGAAATGAATTAAAATTAAAAGCTCAATTGAAAACATCACCAACAGATGAGACCACTTGGAAGACAGGACCTCAGACAATTAAGACAAAATATATAATCTTGAAAAGAATGTAGACCACATAGTGAAAATGGTAAGAAACCATGAGCAGAACATTCAAGAAATATGGGATAGCATAAAAAGACCAAATTTAACAGTTATTGGGATAGAGGAAGGCATAGAGTTCCAAACCAAAGGAATGAACAATCTATTCAACAAAATAATATCAGAAAATTTACCAAACATAAAGAACGAATTGTAAAACCAAATTCAAAAGGCTTACAGGATACCAAATGTACAAAATCACAACAGATCCCCACCAAGGCACATTATAATGAAAATGCCTAACATACAGAATAAGGAGAGAATATTAAAAGCCATGAGAGAAAGGAATCAGATTACAAATAGGGGGAAACCAATTAGGTTCTTTGCAGATTTTTCAACCCAGACTCTGAAAGCTAGAAGATCCTGGAACAACCTATATCAAGCTCTGAAAGAAAATGGATGCCAACCAAGAATTTTGTATCCAACAAAATTAAGCTTTAGATGTGATGATGACATAAAAACCTTCCATGATAAACAAAAGTTAAAGGAATTTACAGCTAGAAAACCTGCACTACAGAACATCCTTGGCAAAATATTTTATAAAGGGGGCTAGAGTTGTAGCTTAGTGTGTAGCACTTAGTGTAGCACTTGCCAAGCACATGCGAGGCCCTGGGTTCGACCCTCAGCACTATATAAAAATAAAATAAAGACACTGTGTCCAACTACAACTAAAAAGCAAAATATTTTAAAAATATATTATATGAAGAGGAAATGAAAAACAACAATAAAAATCATCAGAGGGAGGTATTATACTAAAGAAAAAGATAATCAAAGGAAAAACTAACTCAAGTTAAATAACAAAAATGGCTGGAATACAAATCATGTCTCAATAATAACCCTGAATGTTAATGGTCTAAACTCACCAGTCAAAATACATAGGCTAGCTGATTTGATCAAAAAAAGGACTCAACATGCTACCTCCAAGAGACTCATCTCATAGGAAAAGACATAAAAAGACTGAAGGTGAAAGGTTGGGAAAAATCATACCATTTACATGGACTGAGGAAGCAAGCAGAGATTTCCAACCTCGTATCAAATAAAGTAGACTTTAATCTAAAGTTAATCAAAAGGGACAAAAAAAGGACATTTCATACTGCTCAAGGGAACCATATACCAACAAGACGTAACAATTATAAATATATATGCCTTAAACAATGGAACATCTATATTTATCAAACAAACTTTTCTAAAGTTCAAGAGTCAAATTGACACAACACAATAATTCTGGGTAACTTTAACACACCTCTTTCACCACTGGATAGATCTTCCAAACAAAAGCTGAACAAAGAAACTACAGAACTCGATAATACAATCAATAACTTAGACTTAAGTGACATATATAGAATATTTCATCCATCAACAAGTGAGTACACTTTCTTCTCAGCAGCGCATAGATTCTTCTCTAAAATAGACCATACATTATGCCACAAAGCAACTCTTAACAAATACATAAAAGTAGAGATACTACCCTGCATTCTATCAGATCACAATGGATTAAAATTAGAAATCAAAGATAAAATAAAAAATAAAAACTACTCCATTATTTAGTCCTGGAGACTAAATAATATGCTACTGAATTAACAATGGGTTATAAAAGACATCAAGGAGGAGATTAAAAAATTCAATGAGAACACTGATACAACATATCGAAATCTCTGGGACACTATAAAGGCAGTACTAAGAGGAAAGTACATTGCATGGAGTTCATTCCTGCTGGCAGCCATTAGCCAAGTAGGTATGACAATTTCCTTGCCAGCTTACCCCATGTTGCTTAGTGGAAGGACTCGTGGAAATAGGACATTTTGCAGTGACATTGCATGTAGGTGACCTTGCTCAAGGACCAAGGCGGATCCGGGTTTAGGGTGTTCCCGGTTTAGGATGATGCGGGTTTAGGGCGTTCCCGGTTTAGGACTATCCGGGTTTAGGGTGGTTCCAGGTTTAAGGTTATTCCTGCTGGGAATAGGGCGTATCCTGCTGCCTGAGTTCCCCTTGAGTTCTCACGGGATTCAGACACTATTTTTTGGGAGACAGAAGCCCAGTGGGGGTGGATTTGGGCAGAGAACGTGGATTTCCCCAGAACGTGATTGTAGACGGCTGGTGTGAGTTCCGGAATAAAAAGTTGCTGTTTGAATCTACAAGCTGTGTGGTGGCTCGTGATTTTGTGCCCAGCCAGACTGCGGCACATTCCTTAAAAGAAAAAGTCAACAAATAAATGACCTAACACTACATATCAAAGCCCTAGAAAAAGAAGAACAAATCTACACCAAAAGGAGTAGAAGACAGGAAATAATTAAAATCAGAGCTGAAATCATGAAATTGAAACAAAAGAAAGAATTTTTTAAAAACTGACAAAATAAAAAGTTGGTTCTTCAAAAAAAAAATAGAATTGATAAATCCTTAGCCATGCTAACAAAGAGAAGGAGAGAGAAAACTCAAATCACTAACATATGTGATGAAAAAGGAAATCTCACAATAAACATTACAGAAATACAGAAGATAATTAGAAATTATTTTGAAAACTTGTACTCTAATAAAATAGAGAATATCAAAGGCATCGACAAATTTCTAGAGGTATATGAATTGCCCAAATTGAATTAGGATGATATACACAATTTAAATAGATCAATTTCAAGCAAGGAAATAGAAGACACCATCAGAAGCCTACCAACCAAGAAAAGCCCAGGACCAAATGGATACATAGCTGAGTTCTGCAAGACCTATAAAGAAGAATTAATACCTATAATATACAAATTATTTCGTGAAATAGAAAAAAGAGGGAGCACTTCAAACTCATTCTATGAGGCCAATATCAACCTAATTCCAAAATCAGGCAAAGACACATCAGAGAAAGAAAACTTCAGAGCAATATCACTAATGAACACAGATGCTAAAATTCTCAATAAAATTCTTGCAAATCAAATACAAAAACATATCAAAAAGACAGTGCACAATGATCAAGCGGGGTTCATCCCAGGGATACAAGGTTGGTTCAATATACAGAAATCAATAAACATAATTCATCACATCAATAGACTTAAAGATAAGAATCATATAATCATCTCAATTGATGCAGAAAAAGCATTCAACAAAATACAGCACCCATACATGTTCAAAACACTAGAAAAACTAGGGATAACAGGAACATATCTCAACATCATAAAAGCTATCTATGCTAGCCCCAGGCCAATATCATTCTAAATGGAGAAAAATGGAAAGCATTCCCTCTAAAAACTAGAACAAGATGCCCTCTTTCACCACTTCCAATTAACATAGTTCTTGAAACACTGGCCAGAGAAATTAGTTGAAAGAATTAAAGGGATATGGATAGGAAAAGAAGAACTCAAATTAGCACTATTTGCCAACAGTATAATTCTATACCTAGAAGACTCGAAAAATTCCACCAGAAAACTTCTAGAACTAGTTTATGAATTCAGCAAAGTAACAGGATACAAAATCAACACCCATAAATCAAAGGCATTTCTGTATAATAGTGACAAAACCTCTGAAAGGAAAACTACCCCAAACAAAATAAAATACTTGGGAATCAACCTAACAAGAGAAGTGAAAGACCTCTACAATGAAAACTATAGAATGCTAAAGAAAGAAATTAAAGAAGACCTTAGAAGATGGAAAGATCTGGCTGAGGCTGTGGCTCAGCAGGTAGCATGCTTGTCTGGAATGCATGAGGCACTGGGTTCAATCCTCGGCACCACATATAAATAAATAAATGTCCATTGACAACTAAAAAATATATATTTAAAAAAAGAAGATGGAAAGATCTACCTTGTTCTTAGATAGGCAGAATTAATATTGTCAAAATGACCATACTACCAAAAGCACTATACAGATTTAATGCAATTCTGGTCAAAATCCCAATGGCATTCCTCATAGAAATAGAAAAAGCAGTCATGAAATTCATCTGGAAAAATAAGATACTCAGAATAGCTAAAGCAATCCTCAGCAAGCAGAGTGAAGCAGGTGGCATCACTATACCAGACCTCAAACTATACTACAGGGCAATAGTAACAAAAACAGCATGGTATTGGCACCAAAATAGACTGGTAGACCAATGGTACAGAATAGAGGACACAGAGACTAAACCACATAATTACAGTTATCTTTTTTTTTAATATTTTATTTACATTTTAGTTATCGGCAGAGACAATATCTTTGTATGTGGTGCTGAGGATCGAACCCGGGCTGCACCTATGCCAGGGGAGCGCGCTACCGCTTGAGCCACATCCCCAGCCCTACAGTTATCTTATATTAGACAAAGGCGCCCAAAACAGACATCGGAGAAAAGACAGCCCCTTCAACAAATGGTGCTGGGAAAACTGAGAATCCATATACAACAAAATGAAATTAAACCCCTACCTCTCACCATGCACAAAACTCAACTCAAAGTGGATCAAAGACCTAGGAATTTGACCAGAGACACTGTGCCTATTAGAAGAAGGCCCAAATCTCCATCGTGTCAGATTAGGCCTCAACTTCCTTAATAAGACTCCTACAGCACAAGAATTAATATCAAGAATCAATAAATGGGATGGACTCAAACTAAAAAGCTTTTTCTTCTCAGCAAAAGAAACAATCAGTGAGGTGAATAGAGAGCCTACATCTTGGGAGCAAATTTTTACCACTTGCACATCAGATAGAACACTAATCTCTAGGATATATAAAGAACACAAAACACTAAACACCAAAAAAACAAATAGCTCAATCAATAAATGGGCCAAGGAACTGAACAGACACTTCTCAGAAGATGATATACAATCAATCAATAAACATGAAAAAATGTTCAACATCTATAGCAATTAGAGAAATGCAAATCAAAACTACTCTAAGATTTCATCTCATTCCAGTCAGAATGGCAGCTATTAAGAACACAAACAACAATAAGTGTTGGCAAGGATGTGGGGGAAAAGGCACACTCAAACATTGCTGGTGGGACTGCAAAATGGTATAGACAATATGGAAAGCACTATGGAGATTCTTTGAAAAATTGGGAATGGAACCACTATTTGACCCAGCTATCCCTCTCCTTGCTCTATACCCAAAGGACTTAAAAACAGCATACTACAGGGACACAGCCACATCAATGTTTATAGCAGCACAATTCATAATAGCCAAACTGTGGAGCCAACCCAGATGCCCTTCAGTAGATGAATGGATAGAGAAACTGTGAGATTTTATATATATTATATGTGTGTGTGTGTGTGTGTAATCATGGCATTTGCAGGTAAATGGATGGAATTGGAGAAGATAATGCTAAGTGAAGTTAGCCAATCCCAAAAAACCAAATGCTGAATGTTTTCTTTGATATAAGGAGGCTGATTCATAGTAGGGTTGGGAGTGGGAGCATGGGAGATGCTCTCTAGGTAGGGCAAAGGGAGGGAGGGAAAGGGAGGGGCCGTGGGGGTAAAAGATTGTGGAATGAGATGGATATCATTACCCTAAGTACATGTATGAATACATGAATGGTGTGAATATGTGTGTAATATGAATTGTAATACATTCTGCTGTCAAATATAACAAATGAGAATAAAAAATGAATTTTAAAATGTCATAATTTCAAAAATAATTCAGTATGTCCAAGGCAAATGCTTCCTGATGAATATATACATTTCACAGATAATAAAAATGACCAAAGAGGAAAAAAATTATCTTTCAAGTGTCTAAAATCAACTATTTGCTACTTAAAGTTGCTTGTTTTACAAATGGAGAACTCCTAGTCATGTTTATTAAGACTCTAGTCAACTATCAAAAACATAACAACATTATCCTTTGAGTTCCCAGATTAAGGACAGCAACAACAGAAACTGTTTATATTAGGTGTTACATGGTTTCGACATGGAAGCCAATAACCCCCACATACCAACATCTCCCTCACACCATATGTTGTAGTTCTAGTGAGTTCTGGCAAGTTCACATTTTAATGATCAAAAGAGGTTGGGAAATCAGTGTGCTCCTGACCTGTAAAATACAGCCACAATTCCCCATGCCAGAGATGCTCAGAATTTAACATGCATACAAATCACCTTGGGGTCTCATTAAAATACAGATTCTGATTCAGTAGTTCTGGGTGGGGGCCTAAGATCACAGAATCCTAACAAGCTCCCAGGTGATGCAGATGCTGCTGCTCCACAGACCCCTTTTTTCAGTAGCAAGGTCATCCAGCATGATCCCTCCTGGGAGTTCCAAGTAATCTCTTTGACACACAAGAATTCTTATCACATGATAATGAAGTAAGAGATATTGTTAAAAGAAAACATACAGGGGCTAGGGTGTTAGCTCAGTGGTAGAGCATTTGCCTTGTACATGTGAGGCACCACATAAAGATAGATAAATAAAATGGAAATAATGTATCCATTTTTTTAAAAAAAGAGAAAATATAGAGAGAATGGGGAAACTTTAGTCCTCACTTCTGGAGAAAAGTGAGGACTAGCAAGGAAGCAAGGAAAAAATAATTATGGGATATTTATCCCTATTTTGACTCTCACCATCATTCTATTTTTCTTTCCTCAAAATTGGCATGGCATCCTGACTCTCTCAAGAGAAATGGAGATTGTTTGTTGTCTAGATTCACCAGTATCCAAGATACAAAAGCACTATCTTTAATCATCTACTGGTAACTATCAGAGGCCAGCCCTGGGGTGATTTCAGGTTTGCTATGGAAGAGGCCATTAGACTATCTCTAGAATTAGAAATATACATAAACAACACTGAATTCAAAAGAGTTTCACAATATTAAAATGATAATCTTATCTGAGTTTAACCAAACTATTCTGGTTAAGCAATTTTTTTCTTCTGGCTTTTTCTCTTCCTGATTTAGTTTATAGCATTTAACTAACAATCTGGAGCAGGGAGGTGGGGGAACCCTTAACTCTTGGGTCTAGTCACAGCAGGAACACCTCAAAAGAGTATAATTAAAGTCTGTTATTTTAATTATTTGGTGCCAGGGATTAGAACCCACAGTCTTGTACATGCTAGGCAAGAGCTCTACCACTGAGCCAAACCCCAGTCCCAAAGTCTTTCATTTTAAAAGATGGAGCACAAAGGGAAAAAAAGTTAAATTGTATTCACTAGACCTAAAATCTAGTCATCTTGACTGTATCTGACACCTCCTCAGTCACAATTTTAAATCCAAATTATCTACCTTGTCAAAAGCATATTGCTAGAAATCTTTAGGGTACATCAAATCACTCAGATAAATTAAGATCCCCTACAAAGAAGCACATATTCCATGAATACAATATACTTCCCCCTTGCCCAACATTTAAAATACAAGTTATTGACAAGTTGCTCTTCCTGAGCTAAAATATACTTTTACGTTATTTATCTTAGTGGCCTCACATTGGACCCAAGCTCACTGTCTCACTTTTCTCTACTGGGGATTAAACCCAGGGCCTAATACATTCTACCACTAAGCTACACCTCAGTCCCTAGCTCTCTTGGAACACCAGAAAGCAGCAACTGTCAGTGAGACACAATGAGGGGAGCTGGTGTCTCCCCAAGCAAATGGCAACCACTGACAGCTTGACTTGTGTGCATTAGATTCTTTTTCTCCACCTTCTAAAGAAGTTGCTATATGATGAGAATCCTGGTTTTCTGGATTCTTTTTACTCATTAGACTAAAGAAACTAGACAACAGAACTAACTCCTGCAGCTAGAAATAAAATAGTCCTTCCAGCCTTGCGATGACAAGCTGTAGAAGCCAGTTTTGTGGCCTGGCAGTGGGTTGCAGGATCCTGAGGGACTTTCCCCCAGAGGGAGGAACCCAAAGAATGTTTGTGGAGAGAAGGCAGTATATGAAATCAAACCAAATCAAGTAAAAGTGTCAGAGGACCCATGCTTCCCCCTAAATGTAGGGATAATGGAGTATCTCAAACGATGTAAAATAACACTAATACTATAACCTCATTAACTAACCTACTTACTATGTATTTCTTGTTGCTAATTCTCTTGAGTGCCTCTAGATTCTAGGCCTCTTACAAATGAGAACTGGTGTGCCTGCTTCTTTTAGGTTGTTTCTATAAAGAATGGAAATAAGGGGCTGGGGCTCAGTGGTAGCATACTAGCCTAGCATGTGTGAGGCACTGGGTTCGATTCTCAGCACCATGTATAAATAAGTAAAAAAAATAAAGGTCTATCAACAACTTAAAAAAAAAAACAACAAAAGAATGGAAATAAATGGATTTATTCCCAGTGCATGGACAAACATACGTTAGATAATGAGTACTGTTGTTATTTTAGAACTAGATATATTCCAGGTACTAAGCAGTTTACACTGTATTTTTTGCAAATTATTATCAGTGCCTCCTTATTCTCTAGGGATGTAGTCTATAACTAAAGAAAAGGTGGTTATAGCAGTGTTTCCTCCAAGAATTATGCCTGAATCAACTGCATCAGAAACATTTGGATGCTTTTTAAAAATGCAAATCCTGGGTGCTACTTCAACATAGTCTGTATCATAGATCTGGAGGGATTCCAGGCACTTCAAATCATTACTCCTAGTACCCTCTAAAGCCTGGAAACTGGTTTAAAGAACTGCAGGACTAAAAACCTTTGCACTATTAACTTAGTACAATCTTCATAATTGATTTTTATGGTGATGGCCACGGCACATTCAAGTCAGACCCAGTCCACCTGGCACCATTATCCATTCTTGGCAGGTATCTTTGATACCACACATCCTTGGACCAAAAGGCCTATATAGAAGCAAGATGCAGAAGATCATGCGCTGACATGTAGAGCCTTGAAAGAATACTCCAATTAGAGAAGAAAAGAATGTGCAGTTCATTGCAAGAAACAAAGATATATTGCCTGAAAGGTGAGGAGTCTGCCTTTATGCTGCAGTGGGTGAAAATATGGTAAAATCTAAAAAGCATCAGTTAAGTTTTTTTTTAAATTTTTTTTTTTAGGTGTAGATGGACATAATGTCTTCATTTTATTTATTTATTTATTTATGTTATATGGTGTTGAGGATCGAACCCAGTGCCTCACACATTTGAGGCAAGTGCTCAACCTCTAAACTACAACCTCAGCCCGCATCAGTTGAATTTGAATCAAATGAAGAAAAGTTCTGAGAAGGAAGGAGTAGTCAAGAGTATTAGCACAGGAAGCCAAGTGGAATTGGGTTTTGGCATGAAAAAGGTCCTCAGTCATTAAGAATGTATTTCTGGTAAACAATGAAAATAAAATGGAAAGGAATTAAAAGGACCATGGAGAAATCAAGGTAAGGGCTGGGGTTGTGGCTCAGCAGTAGAGAGCTCCTCTAGCATGTGTGAGGCCCTGGGTTTGATCCTCAGTACCACATAAAAATAAATAACAAAATAAAGGTGTTGTGTACAAAATAAATAAATAAAAGAAAATGAAAATTTCATAAACAGACTGTTCTTTGACAGAAAAAAATTGAAAGATATTGACCTAACTTATAATTAAATGTAGTATTTGTTAATTTGTATATAGATAGGAGTCTTTTCAGGAGCTCCCAAGCAAACTCCTTGGAGCTGTGTAAGAGTTCAAAAGATTTCCTAGTCCCCACCCATTGACCAAATGGACAGTCTGAGTTGCACTTAATGTCTTGGTGACTCCCTTGGGAATCGGGACAACAGGCAACAGGACAAGGCAACAGGCCTATGCCCAGCTGTCCACTGTGTGCCCCAAACAAATCAGAGAAAAACTCAGGCACGACTTTCTGCTCTGAGGCTTGAAGACCTAAAAGGAATGAAGAAGGAGACCAGACAAAAGGAGATGACAACTATGAAACAAAAGCCTTGCCTAAATTATCAAGAATACAAGCAATAATAAGTGTTGGCAAGGATTTGGGAAAAAGGTACACTCATACATTGCTGGTAGGACTGCAAGTTGGTGCAACCTCTATGGAAAGCAGTAGGGAGATTACTCAGAAAACTTGAAATGGACCCACCATTTGACCCAGATATCCCATTCCTTGGTTTATACCCAAAGGACTTAAAATCAGCATACTACAGTGATGTGGTCATGTCAATATTTACAGCACCTCAATTCTTAATAGCTAAACTATGGAACCAACCTAGATGCTTCAACAGATGAATGGATAAAGAAAATGCGGTACATATACACAATGCAATAATCCTCAAGCTGAAAGAAGAATGAAATTATGGAATTTGCAAGTAAATGGATAGAACCAGAGAATATCATGTTAAGTGAAATAAGCCAATCCCCCCAAAAAAACAAAATCCCAATGTTTTCTCTGATAAGAAGATGCTGATCCATAGTGTGGCAGGAGGATAAGGAAGAATGAAGGAACTTTGGTTTGTGTAGAGGGGAATGAAAGGAGGGATGGGGTTGTGGGGATGGGAGGGGAAGTACAAAGAGACAGACATTATTACCCTATATAAGTGTATGATTATACTACCGGAGCAACTCTAAACCATGTACAGCCAGAGAAATGAGAAGTTGTGCTCCATTTGTATACTATATGTCATAATGTATTCTACTGTAAAATTAATTATTTTTTTTAAAAAAACTTGCCTATATCTATAACCTGGGGTACCAAGAAAAGAAAGGAATACCAGCAGTCATGGTTAAGAGATTTTTCCTCTGTTGTCCAAAGAAAGATACAGCTAAGACAAAAAGACACACTGGTCAATCAGGAAGAAAAACCTCTTTGTGCCTGATACACTGGATGCACTGTCCACACACCATTTGCCCTATACAAGAACAGCCTTGGGAACACAGCCAGCATGGGTATCCACCTGACTCATCAGCTGGCACAGTGCTGGCCTCTAAGACCTTGTCAGGACAGTGTAGAATGAGCTCTGCCAGGATTCAGAGTTTCTCCAGAAAGAGAGACACAGGAATTTAGTATCAATAAAATGGCATTAGATACAGAGGATTTTTATCTTCCTAAGGAAAAAAAAATCATCCTATTCAAATTATGAAGAAGTTTTATGGAATATTTTTGATTAGACATATACTGTACAATGTAGTCTTTGGCTTTTTACCTTCCCTTATAACATTAATTTTCAAAAATTTCAATATTCAAGTTAATACTATAACTGTTGATACAGATAGATCAAACAGCTTGATACATATACCTACAACGCACCCATTTAAAGTATACAATTCAGTAGTTCAATCCAGTGTACAATTTGGTAGGTTCTTATATGTTGCAAGATATATTTCTTTTTATTGCCAAATAATTTTCCACTGTATAGACATGCCATATTCTATTTATCCATTTCTCAGTTGATGGATATTTGTGTTCTTTCCACTCTTTGGCTATTCTGAATAATTCTGATGAAACCTTCAAATCAATACCATACATAGTAATGAAGAGCTTATCTTTCAGATTATTCCAAAAGTCTAGAAAGCAAAATTTCTTTTTCCTTTCTTTTCTTTTTTGCAGTGCTGGGAACCCAATCCAGGGCCTCATGCATAATAAGCAAGTGCTCTCTTACTGAGATATATCCCAAGACCACAAAATTTCTTAAAAACAAATGTGTTAGTCATAAGAAACTCAGATTTAAATGACTGTCAAAATATGTAAATTTGGGGTTGGGGCTGGGGCTGGGGCTCATTGATAGAGTGCTAGCCTGGCATGCGTGAGGCACTGGGTTTGATCCTCAGCACCACATAAAAATAAAATAAAGGTATTGTGTCTACCTACAACTAAAAAATATATATATACAAAAAATATATATACAAAAAAATGAAGATTTGGAAACATGTTTTGTTACTTATTAGTGAGTCAAAGATTTAAAGGTTTAGGGTTCATCTTTCTACTCTTTATTTGTTGCTTATTATTATTCCTTTCCTACCTTTCTTGCTTCTTAAAAATTTTTTTTAATTTTTTAATTGATTTTATTTTTTAAATATACAACAGTGGAATGCATTACAAATGCACTGTTCTGATTACAGCAGAATCCTCTGAATTTCTTGCTTTTTAAAAAAAGTTTTTAATTGATTTTTTTTAAATACACGACAGTGGAATACATTACAAATCTTATTACACATATACAGCACAATTTTTCATATCTTTGTATATAACGTATGTTCACGCCAATTCATGCCTTTATACATGTACTTTTTTTGCATTACAATTCTATTACACATATATACCACAACTTTTCATATATCTGTATATAAAGTATGGATGGTGGAATATGATGAACATCATTATCCAAAGTACATATATGAAGACTCGAATTGGGTGTAAACCTATCTTGCTTTTAACTCTAGCAGTTTTCAATTTAGCCTTTCAAAAAATGGAAATACTTTTTACATTCATTAGCTTTAACAAGAAACCCATCATCATTACTGCCCATCAGAACTAAATGGATGGTGAACATTTACTACACGAATCCTTCCTATTAAACTTGCTATTATGTTTTTTAAAACTATGGTTACATTCTATTTCATGGAAAAAAAAGTTAAATGACATTAACTTGCACAAATGTTTTTCAATGAAGACTAACCTAACTTTAAAAATATATTCTTTAGTTGTAGATAGATACAAAGCCTTTATTTTGTTGATTTACTTTTATGTGGTGCTGAGAATCAAACCCAGTGCCTCACATGTACAAGGCAAGCACTCTACCACTGAGCTACAACCCCAGACAGAGACTAACCTAACTTTGTACAAAAGCTTATTTTTCCACCCATTTTTTCAAGGTATCACTAGAAGCATAGGAGAAAGCAATATTTACAAGCATACATTTAAAGGCATTAATCCCTTGATTATAAAGCAAACACATAAATCGACATCTTGACAAGGCAAAGCAGAGAATTCACTGGAAGGTCAGTGGAGGAAAGACAAAGTCAAGTCACAATGTGGAACAAGTTTATTTTGTATACATTCACAACAGAATCCTTTGAATTTCTACATATGACCAAGTAGAGGGCCATGACTGAATTTACACATATGTCTCATAATTTGCATTTGAAGCTCTCAAATTTCAGAGAAGTCTATAAGGAGCCCATTTGCTAACTGTCTATCAATGAGCCTTAATAGAAGGGCTTTATTGTATCTATAAAGTTGTATCTATAAAAGTTTTACACATTTCATTATAGGTTCCTACCATCATTGATTTTTTTTCAAAAAATCATTGATGGCTTCATAGAAGTACAACTCATACAACTAGAAATTGCGCCCCTCAAAATGCACATTTCAAAATTTTTAGCCCATATACAGAGCTAGTTTTCACTTTTGAGAAATTTTGCGATCAACTCTTCACCTCCCATACCTTTCCCCCATTTTTCCTTTTCTTTTGCACTAAGAGGTGCTCTGGCGATTCTGGAGCAGGGCACGAATATGGTTCATCTTCTAGATGTATTTTTTACCTCTTTCAGCTTTCATTTCCTCATAAGTGAAATGAAGACAGAAAAGTGTTAATACATGGAAAATGTTTAGAAATGTGTCTATCACTTAATAATTAATATTTTAACAAACAAAATTATTGATGTACAGAAAGATGAAATAAAACATCATTTCCTTTTGAGGATAGAGTCCAAACTCCTAAAAGGCTAAAATGATCTCTAAGGTCTGGCTCCTGCCAGCCTGGTCTCCTCTCCTCTCCTCTCCTATCCTCTCCAAGATTCACCTGGCCTGCAGTAACAGAGACCTGCTTGCATTTGTTGGCTCACTTTGCTCTCTTCTTTGCTTCCCACCCTTGCTCCTACTGCTCCCTCTGGAACCCCTCCTTACCACAGCCCTTCACTTGGCTCATTCTTTCTAATCTTTACAACCCTGGATTCCATGGTCATTTATCTAGGAAGGCTTGTCAGATGTGGCTCCAGACATTCACTGCTGCTTCTTACCACTTGCACCATGATCACAAGTTGAATTTGCTTCCCTCTAGAGTCACCTGACAGGTAATATCTCTGCACTTCCTGCTTCCAATAGTACTTACTCTTCAAAGAGTGTGTCTTTACCTCTAAATGGTGAAGGAAGGTTCTGTCACTGATTCTAAGGAACTAGTACAGTACCTTAATTGATGCTTTTTGTATGTTGATGGGACACATAAGCTACTCTCAAACATTGTGGTCTCAGAACTCCTTACACTCAAAAAATGATTAAGGACTTCAAGGAGCTTGTGTTTATTTGGATTACATGTGTTGTATATTAATATTTACTGTGTTAGAAAGTTCAGTTAAGAAATTTGTAAAGAATGTATGAATTTGAGAATAAGAAAAGCATACAATTCTAACATATTATGAAAAAAGCCATGACTTCAAGGGCTCTGAATGGATCTCAGGGACTCCAATGGACCCAGACGAGTATATCATGGTATAGTGTTTTGTTGTTGCTGTTGTTTTTTGTGCGTGTATCTTAAATTATAAAATGTATTTTCACTCACATGCCAAGTTAAAATATTTGAGAAAGTTCATGGGCAAATGAACAGAAATAAGAAGGAGAGGAAGAAGATACAACCTTAATCATAGCTAGAGAAAATTGCTGGGGACAGGAAGGCAAAGAAAAGAAAGGGTGGTAATGAAGTATAAAGAGCATCAGTCTCAAGAAAAATAATAAAAAGGCCAAAAGTAATACTACACAAACAAGAATGACACAGAAAGCCAAAAGTCTGAATGAAATCTTAAATAGAAATTGATCTCTGGGGTATGAAGTGCAGTTTTGACAACTCCATCCCACCCACTCATCTTTTTCCATTCCCAATCCTCATGTGTTCTTTTTCACACATTCCTCCTTTGAACTCTATTCTCTCTTGCTCTGTAGTCACTGGCTAAAAAATGGTGCTCAAATGTTACATGAATAAAGCAAAAAAGCGACAGCTCTGATGAAGCGTCATGATCAGAATTCAACTGATAAATTTTTAAACATTCTATTAGATTATAAAAAATGTTAATGAGATTTTTTAAATAGAAATGCTAAAGTTATTTTTATATGCTGAAAATACATTAAAAATTAGTGTCCTTAAAATATGCTACATGAAGCCAGGACTGGAAAGTGACATGCATTTGGCTATTGTGGGAGGGTGGCAGAATTATAGGTGATTTTAATTATTTCTTTAATTTCATTATGTCATCTTTTCTACAGGAACAAAATTCATGATAATATGACAAGTAATTTGTACCTTCTTTGTTCTTTTGGGCCTTCTGCAGACTTTTCAGGGATATCCAACTGGTTTGGATTTTGTTAAGCTAAGGTCAAAAGCTCAGTTTTAGACCAGGCGTAGACAAATTAGAGTCCCAGGCTGAATTAAGGTCTTGGCTCTCAAGCTAAGAATGGATTTCATATTTTTAAAAGGGTATAAAAACAGGGCTGGGGTTGTGGCTCAGTGGTAGAACATTTGTCTAGCATGTGTGAGGCACTGGGTTTGACTCTCAGCACCGCATATAAATAAATAAAACAAAGGTCCACTGACAACTAAAAAATATCATTTTTTTGTTTAAAAAAAAGAGTATAAAAACAGGTGTGGGGTTGTAGCTTAGTCATATAGCACTTGCCTAGCATGTACGAGGCACTGGGTTTGAGTCTCAGCACAAGAAAGAAAAGAAAAGAAAGATCCATCAACAATTAAAAAACATTTTTAAATAAGGGTATAAAAACAAAACAAGGGCTGGGGTTGAATCTCAGTGGCACAGCGCTTGCCTTACACATGTGAGGCACTAGGTTCTATCCTCAGCACCACATAAAAACAAACAAAATAAAGATATTGTTTCCATGTATAACTAAAAAAAAACTAAAAAACAAAAATAGTAGACAAAAGAAATCGCATACAGCCTATAAAGTCAAAAATATTTCCTAACCTTTTATTTAAAAAAAAAAAAAGTTTGCTGATGACAGGTATAAAGCATTCAGCTTAGTGCCTGGTCAATAATATATATTCAATAAATGGCAATAATGTTGTAACTAGTACTACTACTACAGTAGTACTACAAAACTATTAATAGTACCAAAGGTACTGGTACTAGTTTGTCATTATTATTCCTATATTTTATTATCCTTAATGATTATGCTCCTTGAATAATTTTCTTCGCTCTTTTTATTCTTGAAATATCTTAATTTCTCCTTTTTTTTGTTTACTATGGTAAAATACTCATAAAATTTACCAGATTTTTTTCCTTCATTTTTGAAAGATGTTTTCACTATTTACAGAATTCTGGATTGACAGACTTTCCCCCACACCCTTTCAGAACATTAAAGATGCCACTCACTGTCTTCTACCTTGCAAGGTTTCTGATGAAAACTCTATTATAATTCACAGCTTTGTTCCTCTGCATGTAATATGTCTATTTTCACTGGTACCTTCAAGATTTTCACTTCATCCCTGGTTTTCAGAAATTTAAATATGCAACATCTCTAAGTAGGGGTGAGGGCAGGAGTTGTGTGTTTGGCACTTATCTTTCTTAGGGTTCTCTAAACTTCCTGAATCTGTGATTTGATATCTTTCATTATCTCAGCCATTACCTCTTTCAACATTTCTCTGTCCCATTCTTTTTCTTCTGGGATTCCAGTTAGATGTACATTAATACATGAGACTTTTTGATATGGTCCCACAATTCTTAGATGCTCAATTCTATTTTGTAGGCCCCCCCTCCCACACACACACACACACACACACACACACACACACTTGTTCTCTCCATTTCAATTGGGGTAACTTCTATTGACTATCTTCATGTTCACTATTCTTTCCTTAGCTGTGGCAGGTCTTCCCATGAACCTATTAAGTGAGGCATTCTTCATCACTGTTACTGTGTTTAACACAGTTACTATTTCCATTTGATTCTTTCTTACAGTTTCCATCTCTTTGCTGAAAATCCCTATCTGCTCAAGTATGTTCTCCATTTTTTCACTGGAACTTTCCACATGCTAATCACAGTTAAAATTCCCTCATTATCCCAAAATCTTGTTCTGTTGTTTACTTTGTCTCTTAACAGTGGGCTGGTTTTTCTTGCTTTTTTTTTTTATTTCTCTTTTTTTTTTTTTCCTGAACACCTGACATCCCATAGGAGACTCCAGTGTGATGATTTCCCCGATTTATTGCCATTCAACAAAGTAACGGAAGGAGGAGTCCTTCCCATCAGTAGAAGGTATTTTATTTCCTTTTTTCTAGCTACACTGAGTTTCCACCAATGGGTTTCAACAGGGTTTGCTACCCTTACCCAAATGTCTTTTTGTTTTTTTTTTTTTTTTAATATTTATTTATTTTAGTTTTCCCAAATGTCTTAAGAGTGCTTTCCTTGAGGTACAGGTGAACTTTGTGTGTATCCCACAACAATAGCTACTCTCCTTTCCAGGTACAAATCTAAGGGATGATTTCTCTGGTCTCCCACCGCATTCCCAACTTTTCTCCATAGAGGTCCTTGAATATGAAATTATCGGTAGGTGCAAACTTTCTTTGTGTCTGAATCTCAATATGTTCATCCTAGCCCATATTCACCCACTAACAATTTGTTAAAATTTTAACTGAATTCTCATTCATTTGAATGTAGATTCTATTTTCTTCCATGCCCTGTCCCTGGTGAGCGAGTGCTTACAGAAACACCTATATTTTTCCTAATTTCAGTCTAATTGATTATAGGTTCAAAACAGTTATGATTTTGTATATTATCTTACTTTTCTGGTTTGTAGGATGATACTGCTTCCAGGCTTCTAAATGTAAGAATAAATTTGTCCCAATTTGACTATTTTTAAATACTCTGGCTATGAATAACTCTTAAATAGTTCATAATTTCCTGTGCTCTTATAATCTATTTTTTAAGAGAGAGAGAGAGGGGGGGGGGAGAGAGAGAGAGAGAGAATTTTTTTAAATATTTGTTTTTTTTTTTTAGTTTTCGGCAGAAACAACATCTTTGTTTGTATGTGGTGAGGAGGATCTAAGCGGGCTGCACGCATGCCAGGCGAGTGTGCTACCGCTTGAGCCACATCCCCAGCCCCTAATCTATTTTAGAGATATCATGCCCAATGTCATCATGCATGAAGAATATATTTGGACAATAGAGTACACATCCTAATAAGAAGATATTTATTTGTCCATGATGATGCCCCAAGTTATTTTTAATTTCCTACCATTTACTCATGCAAGGCAAATTCTTTAATGCTACCTTTATGCAGGACTTCATACACTTTACAAATGTAGTACAGAGCGTCCTCGATTTTTTGCCATTCAACAAAGTAAATGGCTCAAACAACCCTCTGGCAATTACTTTCCGTGTCTGCTTTGAACACAGCAAAAATACCTCTTCTTTCTATTATAATCCACCTCTAGTCTCAATATTCTTTTATTTGCTCCTCATATATTTCTAAAAGTGAAACTCTTAGGAGTTAGCATTCTCTAATCCCCTTAATGAATCCATGCTCTAGCACTTTCTGGTCATAGGATCTTCCTCAGATTACCGAACCTCTCAACTTCAGTTTCCTCATTTGCAATATGAAGATAATAGTGTGAGAAATTAAATGAGAAAAAAAATGTATTGTCTTTGAAAAGTACTTGGCAATTATTGTCCTTTTCTATTATTAATAGCTGATTAAATATTATATGTATAGCCAATTATACAAAGACTCAGGTATCTCTTTCCTACTCAAGCATATAACCTTTCTTATTCTATTATTTCTAAACGAAAACCAAATTAAACTTATAAATCATTTTCACTTAAAATATTTTTTCCAGGAATGTAACTGGCTGCAAATTTGAGGTCCTTGTGCACTGTAAAAATCTTTTCTTTCTTATTTTAACTGTTATGTATGTATGTATGTGTGTGTGTATGCATACACACACACACATATATTAATACATTTGTGTGTCTGTACACACACACACACAAGCCTAATCATCAAGCCTGATGATTAGTGACTGCCCTGCACATCTGGCCTTCCATCTGCAACAGGGACAGTGCCAGGCACAATGCTTAGCTCATTTTTTCTTGGACAGACTCCATTACCCACTCATATATTTCACTGACTCTAAAAGAACCAAGCAAATGATCTGATCGTTTTGGTAATTAAAAAACTTCCTGCCAGCATGCATTTTCAGCAATTGCCAAAGATATTCCAGAGTGATAAATTGCTCTTACAAGGGCTTAATCAGTTTATTTCTCTTGATCTTCAGGTTTCATCCTGTCTATAAACAAAGTTCCTAAGAATATTTTGGTGCAGCTGCTAGCAGTATCCTTGTGATGTTGACTGGGTATGCATCCCTTTTTAGCCTGAGTACTTTCAACCTAAAAAAGACTCATAAAAAAAGAGGATTTCTAGATCAAAATACAATAAGAATTTCTAATGTCCACAGGAATACTTCTTCCATATGAAAACATGCCTATATGTCTTAACAGTATTTTAGAAATGCATTTGGTAGTATTTATAGATCATATGGAGGTATTTTTCCCCTTAGAATAATTTATATGTGGAAAAGTTCCAGAGGTTAGATGGCAGTCTTGTACTTTTCTAAAAAAGCAAAGGAAAGTTGTAAAATAGTTGTATGTATATCAGCAGTAACTAAAACATGAACTATACAAACCTAGTATTTATTTCAAATATCATGGAAAACAACTTTCCATGCATATATTCACTTCAACTACCAAAGGAGAACAATGAGTTTTGCAATAGATATTAATGAAGTTCTAATTATGATCTTTATACACTCTGAACATCTACTAATTCAAATAAAATGTACCAATATGTTCAAAAGATTACAAGTACATACCACTTATAAAGGCATATAGTTCCTTTTAGCTTCTTTGAATTTTGAGATCACTAGCCTCAGAGGAGCTAGGCTTCAACTTTCTTTCAACTCTTAACATTTAAATTGGGAGGCAGGGGTAATAGGGATTGAACCCAAAGAAACTTTGCCACTAAGCTACATCCCCAGCTCTTTTTATCTCTTTAAGTAGGGTCTCACTAAGTTGTTTAGGGTCTCACTAAGTTGCTTATGGCCTTGATAAGTTGCTGTTTGAACCTGTGATATTCCGGTCTCAGCCTCCTGAATCACTGGGATTATTAAAGGTGCTCTTAATCACTCATTCAGAGCCCTAAAGAAGAAGAGCAATAAGCATCTTGTTTCTAATCTCTACAAAAAAAAATGGATGCTACTTAAGGTACTTGCTCCATTCAGTCATCTGAGGGGCAGTAAAGACATAGGGAATATATTTACTAATGGATATTTCAAAAAATAGCAAGAAGAAAACCACATGCCAAAAAATGGCTTGTTGAATTCTTCTCTCTTTTCATGTGAAAATGTCAGAAGTTCCCAGAGACAGAAGTATATCTGATTTTTATATTTCAAAGTTGTGTTATAATGTTTACCTTAAGTGTATAGAACTTCCAATGAACTTATAATAGATAGTTTTGTATAAAAATCTTCCTTTTACGTTTTTTAGAAATCATTTTAAGAGAATAAAAGCCTGAAGAAAATATAAAAACTCCTTATATTATTTTGTTCACTATTTTAAAAATGGGGATCATACTACCCCTCAGATGACTGATATAGGGACTGAGTAGGATAAAATAACATGATCTATGTGAACTTTCAGAAACTGTGAAATATTAAACAAATGCCAATCTGACCAAAACATAAGAACAAAGCATACCCAGAATGTAAAAGACAAAACTGAACATGAATCTGGAAAAGCTAACTATATAATGGATGAAATTACTATCTGTAAAAAGTTCATATGTGTTCCTCTACACCAAGTCCAACATGGTTTAGGTATCTCAGCAAAAATGGTTTGCTTAAAATAAAGCTGGAACTTTTTGGTAGTGAGATATGTATGAAGAAAATATTAACAGAAGATGGCAGTATAAAAGGGTTTTTTAGAAAGAGGGAGAGAGCTGCAAAGAAGAAAAATCTGGCAACGTTTACCCAGCAGTGTCCAAGAAAAATGAGTAGGACTCAGCAGTCATTGTGATTTTGAGAGACAGATGTTCTATATTATAAAGCTAGCTTAATATGTCAGATCTCACTAGATGTAATGAAATCCCCTTCAGAACTACTTTGCTTCCTTCACTCTGATTCTCTGTTCACCAAGCCACCTTTTTGATTACTAATTAGATCAGTAAAAATAAAAACAAGATATAAACTGATGTGATCACCACCAGGACACTGTGAGACCCAGTGGGTAGAAAGTCAATATACTGACTCCTCTTTCCAACTTCAATATGCACTATCTTTGAGAAAGTATTTTGCATATTTATCAAGGGCCATATAACCATTCTCATTTTTTAATTTCATACTTCTTCTAGTTACAATGTCAATGTGGGGAAACATGTTTATAAAGTTGAAAACCATAGAATTTCATGTACATTTTTTAAAAAGAAAGAAAACTACATACAAGAGGAAGTGAGGGGAAAGGGAAAAATAATAGAAGGGGGAGAAATGAATGACAGTAGAGGGGGTAGAGAGAGAAGAGGGGAGGGGAGGGGAGGGGAGGGGAGGGGGGATAGTAGAGGATAGGAAAGGCAGCAGAACACAACAGACACTAGTATGGCAATATGTAAATCAATGGATGTGTAACTGATGTGATTCTGCAATCTGTATATGGGGTAAAAATGGGAGTTCATAACCCACTTGAATCAAAGTGTGAAATATGATATATCAAGAAATTTGTAATGTTTTGAACAACCAACAATAAAAAATTTAAAGAAAAAAAATTGTTAAAAGAACAATTCAGATATGCTAAGATATCGTCAACAGGACCTTAAGCAACAATTACTTGAAATACACCACATTTAGACATACATGTATTATTAATATAGGTTTTAAAGGCATGTTCTGAAAATAAGACATGTTCTAAAACAGCTGTTTGAGTATCTTTCAGTGATAAATGTTAAAATCATTGATGTAACTTATAAAAATGTGATTAGAACTCAAGATTCTAAAGAATAATTTTATAGTTGTCATCAACATTATTTAATTGGTTTAGTTGCATATTTTACAGTTTTATACATTTGTAAATATCTAAGATGCTATGTGCACCCTTTTAATATTTTAACTAGAAAAGGATTTCATTAATACTTGAATTAGAAGAGAAGAGTGTCATTAAGATTAGAGGGAGATTAATTATAAATAAATAAAACCAAAGACTTACCTAATGACAATAAACTCATGAGACTCTTCATTATATTCAATTTGAAATTATTTATATTGACCCATTCAAATGAATGTCAGTGATTATGCAGCATATTGGGTAAAAAAATTAAACTTCATCTTTTGTGAAAAAAAATAAAAATAAAAATAAAAAGAAAGAAAACTGACAATTCGAGTACTCTTTCTCTGTGAATATTACATACTAATTTAATACAGTTATAAAGATTACATAGTAGGATTCGCAAACTCAAATGCATAGAGGATCAGGAAAGAAACTATAAAGAAGAGCAGATTGGCTCAAGAGATAATAGGCAATGAAGAAGACTATGCTAAACGTCCAGCAACCAATAAGCCAGCCATGCTCAGCTCCATCCATTCACTGCCATAGCAGAATGTGGACTCAACATTATTAAATCTCTGTTTTTTTTAAAGAGAAGCTGCAAATCAGAATCTCTATGAAACCACTTAACATTCAAACACTGGCAATTAAATTCAGTTTTAAAAACTGAGTGAGCTAACAGTATGAGGTCCAAACAAAAACATTTAAAAGCCTGAATTTGGCCTGGAGTTCACCCATTTGAAATGTGCTCTGAAATTCTGAAAAGTACGTATAATGCCAAAAAACACAAAATATTGGAACGTAAGTCAAATTATACAAATGTAATATACTCTTCTCATAAACAGAAACATTTCAAAACTACCCACATTGTTATATGTAATATAAACCAATAATAAATCTTGTTATCAACATCAATTTCATCTCCATGAAACAGTAGTCGTCTGTACTACTCATTTATGTCATTTTGCATTTTATTCTTGTACATATGGAATTGACTTGCAAAATCAATTTAACATATTCTACTTTTTAATATACTTGCACTGGGAATGTGTTTCTTCCTAGCAAAGAAAATTATAAATAATGCTCTAATCTTTAATAACATTCTGAATCAATCATACACCAAAGGGTGATATTATATAAAACTACAGATATGCATACTAAAATAATAAAAGCTAAGACTAGATTGAGATGATAAGAATTGATGCACATATTTCAACTCTTCCCATCCCAAATCCAAAGTAATGAAAGAAAATACATTAAAAGATTAAATTCAAATTTTCAGTGAAAACAAGAAAGAATGCTAAGCAAATGACGACTTTTGAGGATTTCTCAAAGGAAAGAAAGCAGGTAGAATTCAATGAGAGAAAAAGATCAGAGGAAACCAAAGTTCTAAACACTTGTAAGGAAAAACTGCTGTGAAGGTAGGTGCAGCTTCATGGAGCTCCAAATGTAGTTGAATATGGAGCAGATGGGGGTTCTGAGGCAATCACCAGGATAAAAAAGTACACCGGATACAGCAAGGCTGGTTTTTTCTTTTTCTGGATTATGCTAAGTAGCTGGCTGATCAGAGCAGCTAATGTAAGCACTGGGGTCTAACGTAGTGCCTGCTGATAATAAGCCCTGTCCCATCAATCCTATTTGATAGCCAACCTTCCTCATTATGACAGTGGCTCAGGACATGTGCTAACCAGAAGTGGTTGGATAAAGTGGAGGACAGATGATTTATTGGAGGAGTTGGAAGAATATTTCAGGATATATTTCTTTAGCTTAACAAGTTGCAGAAACCTCATCTTGTTTACAGGGCTCCAACAGCCAGAGGAAGGGTACCTTTTAAAAACTGTCACAAAGGCATACAAATAAGCCAGTTGAGAACACTGATGCCAGCATAACACACTTTCATGAAAGGGTTAAAGAAGGAACCAGCTGCTTGCAACTGATTAGGGCTGGGAGACAGGGAGAAGGGTCAGCACTCTCTGTTCTCTCATTCCTAGAACTGGTTACTAATCTTTCTGTCTGCACCCTTCTTCCCTTGGGTCCAGAAAAGAGAATTCTGGATCCCCAAAGCAACCTTATGACAAAATTTATGAAAGTGTGAATGCACCCATCCTGGGGAAAGGAAGAGAAACCTAAATGCATTTTTGTCTTTACCCACTCAATTTGTACCTTCTTCACTGCCCTCTAGGGAAAGCTCTCTTTTGGATTGTCCAGTTTCCCAAGTCCTGTTATGATTCAGAATCAAGAGAATAAGAAAGGCAAGACTAGAGAACCGAGAAGAAAAGGGGAAGAATTCCTACTTGCTCTATCAATTTTTGGACTCAGCACTTGTTGTAGAGAATCTGAGTAATGGGCACAGAATAGAGGAAAAATAAGAAGAAAAGCTGGAAAGACTTAAGTTTGTCCATCTAATAAAGAGTTTTAAGAGAACAGATGAGAGAGAAAACAAATCAGGTTAGGGAACCAGAATGAATTCAAGTTTTTAGTGAGGGAGGGGTTTCTGAGCAGCCCTAAGGAAAAATTGGAGAGAAAAAATAAATACAGGGGATTGTGAGAAGTATTGCTATGGCTTACAACTTAGATTTTATATAACATTCTTTGAAGGAAGCAAATTTCTTCTAGATAATAAACTGTGTTTCACTGTGCTGCTTCACTATGCAGCTCGGCGGCCTACCAGGGCCTTAGCATTCATGAAAGTTAGGGACTTACAGGGACCAGCAGAGGTAGAAGGGAAAGTGATATGTGTTTAATCAGGGTTCCCGCAGATGTGCATACTTCTTTTGTCCAAGATACCTGTGACCCAAATTAAAATTAAAAGGAATCTCTAAATATAGCATCCGCTTTCAATCACTAATAAATCTCTCTCAAATACCCAGCTTTAAAGGTTTGCTTTGAGGAATTAGAGGAAGGAATGAAAACTACTCATTTCATCTAGATTCCATTCTTTCTTTTCTTTTTAGTCACCATTCTTTACAGGGGGAAAAACACCTCAAAAATTAATGAAGCTTAGCCAGGAACCAGTGGCACATGCCTGTAATCCCAGCAGCTCAAGAGGCTGAGGGAGGAGGACTGCAGGTTCAAAGCCAGCCTCAGCAACTTAGCGAGGCTATAAGTAACCTAGCAAGATCCTGTCCGAAGATAAAAAATAAAAAGTGCTGAGGATGTGGCTCGGTGGTTAAGCATCCTAAGGTTAAAACTCCAGTACAAAAAAAAAAAAAAATTTTAATGAAAATTGCTAGGAGTAGCATCCCTTTATGTTCAAAACTCTAGAAAAACTAGGGATAACAGGAACATACCTCAATATTGTAAAAGCAATCTATGCTAAGCTTCAGGCTAGCATCATTCTCAATGGAGAAAAATTGAAGGCATTCCCTCTAAAATCTGGAACAAGACAGGGATGCCCTCTCTCTCCACTTCTCTTCAACATAGTTCTCGAAACACTGGCCAGAGCAATTAGACAGACGAAAGAAATTAAAGGCATAAAAATAGGAAAAGAAGAACTTAAATTATCACTATTTGCAGGTGACATGATTCTATACCTAGCAGACCCAAAAGGGTCTACAAAGAAACTATTAGAGCTAATAAATGAATTCAGCAAAGTGGCAGGATATAAAATCAACACGCATAAATCAAAGGCATTCCTGTATATCAGCGACAAATCCTCTGAAATGGAAATGAGGACAACCACTCCATTCACAATATCTTCAAAAAAAATAAAATACTTGGGAATCAACCTAACAAAAGAGGTGAAAGACTTATACAATGAAAACTACAGAACCCTAAAGAGAGAAATAGAAGAAGATCTTAGAAGACGGAAAAATATACCTTGTTCATGGATAGGCAGAACTAACATCATCAAAATGGCGATATTACCAAAAGTTCTCTATAGGTTTAATGCAATGCCAATCAAAATCCCAACGGCATTTCTTGTAGAAATAGAGAAAGCAATCATGAAATTCATATGGAAAAATAAAAGACCCAGAATAGCAAAAACAATGCTAAGCAGGAAGTGTGAATCAGGCGGTATAGCGATACCAGACTTCAAACTATACTACAGAGCAATAGTAACAAAAACAGCATGGTACTGGTACCAAAACAGGCGGGTGGACCAATGGTACAGAATAGAGGACACAGAAACCAATCCACAAAACTACAACTATCTTATATTTGATAAAGGGGCTAAAAGCATGCAATGGAGGAAGGATAGCATCTTCAACAAATGGTGCTGGGAAAACTGGAAATCCATATGCAACAAAATGAAACTGAATCCCTTTCTCTCGCCATGCACAAAAGTTAACTCAAAATGGATCAAGGAGCTTGATATCAAATCAGAGACACGGCGTCTGATAGAAGAAAAAGTTGGCTACGATCTACATTCGGTGGGGTCGGGCTCCAAATTCCTCAATAGGACACCCATAGCACAAAAGTTAATAACTAGAATCAACAAATGGGACTTACTCAAACTAAAAAGTTTTTTCTCAGCAAAAGAAACAATAAGAGAGGTAAATAGGGAGCCTACACCCTGGGAACAAATCTTTACTCCTCACACTTCAAATAGAGCCCTAATATCCAGAGTATACAAAGAACTCAAAAAATTAGACAATAAGAGAACAAACAACCCAATCAACAAATGGGCCAAGGACCTGAACAGACACTTCTCAGAGGAGGACATACAGTCAATCAACAAGTACATGAAAAAATGCTCACCATCTCTAGCTGTCAGAGAAATGCAAATCAAAACCACCCTAAGATACCATCTCACTCCAGTAAGATTGGCAGCCATTAGGAAGTCAAACAACAACAAGTGCTGGCGAGGATGTGGGGAAAAGGGTACACTTGTACATTGCTGGTGGGACTGCAAATTGGTGCAGCCAATTTGGAAAGCAGTATGGAGATTTCTTGGAAAGCTGGGAATGGAGCCACCATTTGACCCAGCTATTCCCCTTCTCGGTCTATTCCCTAAAGACCTAAAAAGAGCATGCTACAGGGACACTGCTACATCGATGTTCATAGCAGCACAATTCACAATAGCAAGACTGTGGAACCAACCTAGATGCCCTTCAATAGACGAATGGATAAAAAAAATGTGGCATTTATACACAATGGAGTATTACTCTGCATTAAAAAATGACAAAATCATAGAATTTGCAGGGAAATGGATGGCATTAGAGCAGATTATGCTAAGTGAAGCTAGCCAATCCCTTAAAAACAAATGCCAAATGTCTTCTTTGACATAAGGAGAATAACTAAGAACAGAGTAGGGACGAAGAGCATGAGAAGAAGATTAACATTAAACAGGGATGAGAGGTGGGAGGGAAAGGGAGAGAGAAGGGAAATTGCATGGAAATGGAAGGAGACCCTCAGGGTTATACAAAAGTACATACAAGAGGAAGTGAGGGGAAAGGGAAAAATAATAGAAGGGGGAGAAATGAATGACAGTAGAGGGGGTAGAGAGAGAAGAGGGGAGGGGAGGGGAGGGGAGGAGAGGGGAGGGGAGGGGGGATAGTAGAGGATAGGAAAGGCAGCAGAACACAACAGACACTAGTATGGCAATATGTAAATCAATGGATGTGTAACTGATGTAATTCTGCAATCTGTATATGGGGTAAAAATGGGAGTTCATAACCCACTTGAATCAAAGTGTGAAATATGATATATCAAGAAATTTGTAATGTTTTGAACAACCAACAATAAAAAATTAAAAAAAAAAAGAAAATTGCTAGGAGTGATGGTGGAAGAGGATTCATATATTTCGGTACCTACCCACTTCTGATTTAGAATGAAACTATGAAGAAGAAACCAAGGAAACAATTATGAAAACTTCTGAATTTAAACTTCTTTAACAGCCCCCAGGTAACACCATATTAATACAAGTAGGCTCTACCCTGAGCCAAATTTCTTAACAGACCAAATTAGTTTATTGAAGTATAAGGTGTTTTCCCTTCTGGACACATTTGCTTTGTACAAGGTCAAAGACATCTTTAAAAGAATGTTAGCCTTCACTAATAAATGGAAAATATATTTTAAGGTGTATGAGAAGATTTTCTGGTGCCCCTAAAAATCCAAAACACTCATGGTCTCCTCCTCAGACCACATGTCCAAAAGAATACTCCATATTATTTTGTGACAGATTCTCCATTTACCATCATAAGGGATTTAGGCTTTATCCTGACAATAATGGAACCATTAAAGAATTCCAACAAGAAAAATGACATGAGTATTTTGAATTTTAGAAAGATCACTGTGTGATCTGAAATCACTGTGTCAGAAGAATAGGAAGGGCTGTCTAGAGGCAGGAAGATTAGGTAAGAGGCCCCTGTTGTTCAGACAAAAATAATGAGGGCTTGAAGAAAGTGTCAGGGATGTGGAGAAGAAGAGCCAGATTTAAGAGAGACTTTGAAGACAGAGCTGACAGGACATGATAACAGATTGATGAGAGGCAGGATAGAAGAAGGACAATACAATAAGTACTAGATTCGTCTTAGATAACTGGAAGGACAATGATGACATCCCTCCAAAATAGGGATTATGGGGAAGCAACAGATTTTGGAGATAAGATGGTGAATTTAATTTGATTTCTGTATAGTTTGATTTGATTTGAACAGGATGAGTTTCAGATGCCTGGACTGAATACTACACAGATATATAGCAAGAAGTAGAGTGTACATGTCTTGTGCTTAGGAATACTGCCTGAACTCAATCAACTTAGAGATTTGATAGTCATCAGTGACTAAACATTAGTGGAAATTGAGGTCACAGATAAGCTCATCCAGGAACAAAATGTGTGAAGTATAAATTCCTGTGCATCCCCAACATGAAGGAAGGAAAAAGAACCCACAAAAAACTCAGAGAATGAAGAGGAAAAGAGATGCAATTACCTCTACTGATTGCAATTAAACTATTAAAAAGAAAATGGTTAACAGGGTCAACTGTTGCAAAAAGGTCAATTAGAACAGAGATGGATAAGCATCACTATCAATGCTAGTGAGCATTTGGGGAGCAGATATCAGAAGATGTGGCGGGAACAAAGTCCAAGGAAATGAAAGAGTAGGTGTATCTTTGAAGGAGGCTGGCTATGGGAGGAGGGGGGAGAATGGAATTAACAGACTTTCATAAGGTGGAAATGGCCACTAAATAAGTTTTACCACTGTGTTACTGAACTATTGACCAGGCTTCAGTGTTCTGGACAATGATCACTGGTCTAAAAGTACTATGATCAAGACCAGGAGTCCCCATTGGGCAGTCAGAGTCCAATTACCAAATTTCAAAGGCTTTTGCTTGTTTTTTGTTTTAAATTTCATGTCTCCTTCCCTCTCTTTCTTCCAGACCCTTTCCCAGTAAGTTCAACAGTTTGATGGCTCTTTCATAGTTATCTGTAGACTTGAGGAAGAAAATCTTTTAAAATATTTCTTATCCAATACTGGGGATAGTCAACCCCATACTTCTCACTGTAAGATATAAAATAAAATTATTCAAATTGCCTTCCTAAATTATAGTGATACATAAGATGATGTTGTGAGAAATTAAAATTCTATTAACAAAAGGAAATAGATATTGTTTTAATTGTTTTAACCAAATGTAAGATAAAATTTAAGGGACATATTATTAATGGTAAAAGAAGGAAAAAACAAATAAAAAGCTATGCTTTAAGCTGATGACTAAGTGTTGCAAAGATAATAAAATTCCTAATTAAAAACAAATTTCATTCAACAGCAATTAAAATCCCTTTATACTTTAAGTGATTACCAGCTTGATAAAATAAGTGTAAAAAAATAAGATAAGAAATCACTTTATAGCTATCTTAAAGTAAACATGAGCCAAAATAATATGGCATAGGCTTAAGGAAAAGTGACACTCAAGGAATATGATAGTAGGGTTATTTGGTATTTTTTTAAATATATAACCAGATAGTAATCAATAGCAACTCAATGTTAGAGAAAGTAATCACCACTGAGAAATTGTTGGTATAAGTGAATATTATTAAGGAAAATCTGAATTCCTATCTTGCCTCATATATGTATATATCTATGAGTATTTTTTAAAATTAAGAAAAGAAACCTGAAAACTGTTTTTTTTTTGATGATTAACAAACTACCTCAGAGAAAAAGTAGACTTAAAAATTGTTTTACCAGAATGTAATAAAGAAATATAAAAAGGAATATGACATATTGAGGAAAACTGACAAAAAGTCTGTTGTCCAAAAATATAAAAGAAAGAAATATACAATCATATCAAAGCAACACCTAAAATTAATTAATGTGGTCAAGGAGAGAAAAAGATAAATTTTGAAAAAAAAATACAAATGAGGGAAAATCATATGAGAAACTACACAGAAATCAAGCCAGGCATAATGACTCATGCCTGTAACCCCAACTACTTGGGAGGCTAAGGCAGGAGGATCCCAAGCTCAAGGCCAGCCTGAGCAACTTAGTGAGAACCTGTCTCAAAATAACATTTTGAAAAGGGCTGAGGATGTAGCTCAGTGATAGAGTACTTTCCCAGCATGAACAGGGTCCTGTGTTCAATCACCAGTAAGGAAGGAAGGAAGGAAGACAAATTAAGGAAATGCTAATTAAAATAGTTTTAAAGTACTATTATTTTAACTAACAAGATATAAATTATAAAATCTTGTGTTGACTGTCCTATACTTCTACTGAGTGACATTATTAATACATCCAATCAACTGAAAAATAATCAGGAATATGTAACCAGAACAATAATAGTATTCCTATCTTTTGAACCAATAATTCCATAAAGCAGTATAAGGAAAGTGAGAAAATATTCAGAACCCTAAAAATGAAAGAAGGAAGGAAGAAAGAGGGAGGTAAAAGTGAAGGGAAGAAGAAAAATTATCTCTATAAACATGCTTTTAGATGGAAAGATCTACCTTGCTCTTGGATAGGCAGAATTAATACTGTCAAAATGATCCTACTACCAAAAGCACTATATAGATTTAATGCAATTCTGATCAAAATCCCAATGGCATTCCTCATAGAAATAGAAAAATCAGTCATGAAATTCATCTGGAAAAATAAGAGACAGAATAGCTAAAGCAATCCTCAGCAAGCAGAGTGAAGCAGGTGGCATCACTATACCAGACCTCAAACTATACTACAGGGCAACAGTAACAAAAACAGCATGGTATTGGCACCAAAATAGACTGGTAGACCAATGGTACAGAATAGAGGACACAGAGACTAAACCACATAATTACAGTTATCTTATATTAGACAAAGGCGCCCAAAACATACATTGGAGAAAAGACAGCCTCTTCAACAAATGGTGCTGGGAAAACTGAGAATCCATATACAACAAAATGAAATTAAACCCCTATCTCTCACCATGCACAAAACTCAACTCAAAGTGGATCAAAGACCAGAGACACTGTGCCTTATTAGAAGAAAAAGTAGGCCCAAATCACCAACATGTCAGATTAGGCCCCAACTTCCTTAATAAGACTCCTACAGTACAAGAATTAATATCAAGAATCAATAAATGGGATGGACTCAAACTAAAAAGCTTCTTCTCAGCAAAAGAAACAATCAGTAAAGTGAATAGAGAGCCTACAATTTGGGAACAAATTTTTACCACTTGCACATCAGATAAAACACTAATCTCTAGGATATATAAAGAACACAAAACACTAACCCCCAAAAAAACAAATAGCCCAATCAATAAACAGGTCAAGGAACTGAACAGACACTTCTCAGAAGATGATACACAATAAACCAACAAATATATGAAAAAATGTTCAACATCTCTAGCAATTAGAGAAATGCAAATCAAAACTACTCTAAGATTTCATCTCATTCCAGTCAGAATGGCAGCTATTAAGAACACAAACAACAATAAGTGTTGGCGAAGATGTAGGGGAAAATGTACACTCATACACTGCTGGTGGGACTGCAAATTGGTGCAGCCAATATGGAAAGCAGTATCGAGATTCCTTGGAAAACTGGGAATGGAACCACCATTTGACCCAGCTATCTCACTCCTTGGTCTATACCCAAAGGACTTAAAAACAGCATACTACAGGGACACAGCCACATCAGTGTTTATAGCAGCACAATTCACAATAGCTAAACTGTGGAAACAACCCAGATGCCCTTCAGTGGATGAATGGATAAAGAAAATGTGGTATACATACACAATGGAATATTATTCAGCATTAAAAGAGAATAAAATCATGGCATTTGTGGTAAATGGGTGGAGTTGGAGAATATAATGCTAAGTGAAGTTAGTCAATCCCAAAAAACCAAATGCGGAATGATTTCTCTGATATAAGGTTGTTGATTCATGGTGGGGTTGTGAGAGAGCATGGGAAGATTAGATGAACACTAAATAAGGCAAAGGGGAAAGAAGAGAAGTGAGGGGGCATGAGAGTAGGAAAGACAGTGGAATGAGATGGACATCATTACCCTAAGTACATGTATGAAGACACAAATGGTGTAACTCTACTTTGTGTACAACCAGAGACATGAAAAATTGTGCTCTATATATACAATATGCTGTCATATTTCACAAATTAGAATAAAATTTTTAAAATGCAAAAAAAGACACTCTTAGATATGCTATTTAAAATAGTGAAAACTGAAAAACATCCAAGTTCCCCTTAGAAGCAGAATAATTGTGAAAACTAGGATACACCAATGTGACATATTTCCACACAACAACTAGAATATAACCAATGACAAAGAAGACCAATTAATTTGGATGTAAATAAAATTTTGTTATTTTATTTTTCTGTGCAGTAGCTTAAATTTATAAAAAGGATGTTTTCCTAGTTTGTAAATGAAAATGTCTCACGAATAACAATCATAAACCTGACTTAAATGAAGAAAAAAATGATTTACTATTCCCCTTTGTCTATGGGTTTTTTCATTCTATCACAGAAGAACAGGAAATGGATTTGACATGACTGATTTTCACAGAGGAATTTTGATTATTGCCCTAGAATCTTGTGTTCTTATAAGTAATACCAAGCTAGATGTTAGATGATTGTTCCAGGTTCTTTCTAAATGCTTAAGTTCCTCTGATTTTTAAACTCCTTTACCTTTGGAATTGAGGATAGAGCTTCCACTAATAACTTCTGAGATCTTGAAATCTTTAGACATTCGAAGGGAGAAGTGTGGCCTGATGAATACTAAACACTTTTGACTTGACATTCAGATGAAATAATAGCTCTTTTCTTACTTCTAAAGAAAATTTAAAAAGGAATATGAAGATGATAAAATCACACTCTTTCCCATCAATCTTAAAAATTTCACCATCATTTTTATGACCAGCTTTGTGGCATTTTTTATATGCCAATGGTTACTGGATACAGTGCCCATCACCAGTCTTGCCACAGCAGTTCTCTTGTTCCTGTCGTCTAGAACTCACCCTTCTACACTGCCACCCCTGACTTCAGGGAAGCAGAATATTCACAGGCAACCTGAGGACATTGTGGCCTTTCCTCAGAATATCTAAAAGCATAGAAAGCTTTTAAAAATGTAAGTAGACTTATCACTAAGTTCCATAAATTACCTTTCACTTGGAGAAATTGCCACAGAGTTGTAAACAGATGGTATCAAAAAAACAATAAAGTCAGATCAGTTATTTCAATGATTTTGCTGGACAAATGTATCCAATGTACACCAAAGTCTCATTAAAAGTTCACCTCTCTGAATCTCCTTCCAAGTGATAATAGGCACCCGGATCATTTCCTCCTTTTCTCTAATATAGGTTACATTAAAAATGATACATCCAACTTGCTAAGTTCAATTTCAAAAAAAAAAAAAATTAAGATTCAAGAATATGGCTCCGGGCTGGGGTTGTAGCTCAGTGGCGAAGCGCTTGCCTAGCACGTGTAAGGCACTGGGTTCGATCCTCTGCACCACATTAAAAAAATAAAATAAAGATATATTAGAAAAGAAAGAAATACAGCTCCAACTGACAGTACTGAGGATCTGAGATAACAGCATTTCCTCGTGATGAAGGTTACTTTCCACCACAGTAATTACTTTAGATCTATTCATTTAAAAAAAAACTAAAATTCATAAATTAACACAAACAAATCTTTAACATAAGCTAAGTCTGAGTATTACATGTTGCTAAACTATACTGAGACTAAATGCCACAGTTCTAGTGATTACAGTATGTTTATGAGTGTCACCGAGTTCTTAATAAAATGCAGCCAGCTCAATAGCAACACTTAGCTTCTCTCCCCTCCACAGGGATGTGATCCTGTCCTAAATCCCTGCAGAAATCTCATGCCAGGAACCAGTTCAACTTCAATCTGAGTTTCACCTTCCTATTGCTACATATCAAGAACCCTAACCCCTACTATCCAGTAGGCCCTTACCACATTAGAGTATACCTAGTCCTCCCTCTACCAGCTCATCATTCTACCCTGTCTCTTGCCTCTCTCCTATGAGTCCCTCCCATTCTCAGCTAGCCAGTCTTCCACCCTGCCATCATTTAAATATTGTTGGAAATCAGTCTTCTTCACAATCCTTCCCAAGTAATTGGAAGGGGAAAAGTCCAGCTAACAGAGAGTTACTAATTAAACTGATATACTTTCCTCGTCCTGCTCATTGGGCACTACTGCATTCGTGCAGCACAAACACTTTTTTAAGTGTTTGTTCCTAATGAGTGTTCATTCTGTGATTGCTCACTTTAAATAACACATTCCTAGAGAAGAGCAATTTATATGTATACAACAGAATACATTTCACATAGAATCATAAAATAAATGCTTTTGTGTGTGGGGGGGGGGGGTGGTCTGTGTTACCAGGGATTGAACCCATGGGTGCTTAACCACTGAGACACATCCCTAACCTTTTTTTATCTTTTTATTTTGAGACAGGGTCTTGCTAAATTGTTGCTTAGGGCTTTGCTAAATTGCTGGGGCTGGACTTGAACTTGCCATCCTCCTGCCTCAGCCTCCCAAGCTGCTGAGATTACAGGCATGCGCTGAAGGATATGGAAAATGACAACCCTCCAAGACAGTGGGACCCAGGAGAAGGGAGGGAGGAAGAAGGCAAAACATCAATCCTTCCCCAGTAAATCCTTTCCCAGTGACAAGACAATCCCTGGGAAGGAGGTGAACATCAATCCTAAAATGGCAGTGCCTGTGAAGAGGACAAATATTGATCCTTTCCTAATAAATTCTTTCCCAATGACAATAGACCACGGAGGAAAAAGCCAAACATTAACCCTTTCCCAGTGACAGTACAATGACCTCCGGAGGAAAAAGATAAACACTGGACCCTCCATCCTTGCCCAGTAAAAACAAGTTTCAAATTCTCATAACCTGTTTTCTAAGTGCCCAAACTGACACATTCTGTCAATAATTAAGATTCCTCTCAGTGTAACCTATAAAAACGCAGGCCTTTCTTGTAACTGGGAGCCATTTTCTACCCAGAAAGTGAGGCCCTCTGATGCCCGACTCCACTGGTGAATAAAAGGCACTGCTGATCCCTGAAATCTGCTCCCTACCCAGTCATTTGTGCTTTCATTATGGTGCCAAAACGGCTTTGGTTATTTTTTTTTTTAATATTTATTTTTTAGGTGTAGACGGACAACACAATACCTTTATTTTTATGTGGTGCTGAGGATGGAACCCGGGTCCCGCCCATGCTAGGCGAGCGCTCCACGCCCATGCTAGGCGAGCGCTCCACCGCTGAGCCACAATCCCAGCCCTGCTTTGGTTATTTCTGCTTACATGTGCCACCACAACTGGCTTAATAAATGTTTTTTTAAAAAAAAAATATGAAGGTCATAAGAGAGAGACACCTAGGTCTCAATCTGCAGCCTTCAGTGTTCATTTCAAAAAGTGAGAAGCACTGCATAACCATCACCATCTCCTGCTTTCATGACTACTGAACAATTTCAACTTCATTGTTGTTGGTTCTCTTTTCTCTCAATGATACTCATTAATAAAAATCATGACACCAGATATCAGTGTAAAGAATAAGTTTTTAGTAATATGAAGGAGGCAACTAGAAGAATCTGGCCTTTCTACCCTTCCCCCTTTTCCTTTATACTTCCATTTTTTATTAATTAATTTAATAGCTATGAAGGAAAAAGTAAACTTCACCCTATGGTATAGAAATGGCATCACATTTCAATGATTCTTTAGAGGAAAAAGGGCAATCTTCAAAAAACTTTCAAAGATAGAAAATTTATTTTACATCATTACTTAGCACACAAGAGTTAAAGAATTGTAATTGGGGCATAGCTCACCAGTAGAGACTTGTCTACCAAACACAAGACCCTGATTCAATCCTCAGCACTGCCCAAAAAAAAAAAAAAAAAGAGTTAAAAAATCAGGTTTGGAGGCTGGGGCTGAGGCTCAGTGGCAGAGCGCTTGCCTAGCATGTGTGAGGCACTGGGTTCGATCCTCAGCACTACATACAAAAAATAAGCAAATAAAATAAAGGCATGCTGTCCATCTAGAACTACAAAAAAAATTTTTTTTTAAAGAAATCAGGTTTTACAAAGAATTATCATTAAAAAAAGAAATAGGATTATGTAGTTAAGACACATGCCAAGTACAACACACTAGGATTCCAACACTGGAATTCACTATTGAGTAGCATAGGGCATTCCTAGATATGTTCTTACTTAAGCAAACTATTATCTTTTTATTTGATGAGAATCTAAAAGAAAATAGTTGTACTACAAATAATATGACTACCTCTAGGACCTCTTCTGCCATCCCCAACATCATTCTTTCTTTTTACTGAGGATGACAAGAATCAATAGAATTAACTTAAAACTGAAATTTTAAAATCTGGACAAGGGTAGAGAGAGGAAGACTAGATAAGCTAAATAAGGAAAAGGATAATACAGTAATGTGGTAAGAGGTTACTGAATAGTGGGTAGGAGTTACTTTTGGAAGAGGTTGGCAATGTTAAACAAATAGCAACTGGGAGAGGAACCTCAGTGGAAGTTTTAAGATCTTTATAGATGAAGTCAATAGGCTGAGCCAGGAGAATCTCAAGTTCAAGATCAGCCTCAGCAATTTAACAAGACTCTATACCAAATTTAAGGGGAGGGGGTGCTATGGATGCAGCTCTGTGTTAAAGCACCCCGGGTTCAATCCCTAGTAACCCCCACAAAATTCAATTCATTGAAGATGTACAAGTTGCTCTTATTTTTCCCCAATCTAAAATAATGAAAGAGACTCCTTACTTACATGTCATTTTAAAAAGCCCACTGGAGCTGAGAGTGTACTCAGTGCACAGCACATACTCAGCACGCATGAGGCTCTAGGTTCAGGCCCCAGCACATACAAAAAAAACCTCCATCTAGTATTTAAAAATAATTTTATACTAGATGTCAAAACCCAATCTTATATACTTAGTAAACATTTCATAAACCTGAAGCCCAACCATTCTGTAATTTATTGTAAGTCAGATTCTGTAAGTTCAAGAAGCATTATCCACAAAATGTAATAAGCAAAGGAATCACAGATATTATCCCCAGGGCTATGGAACTATAGCAACAACTTTGTCCTGTTTCTGAAGAATCTACTGAGGAGTGACAGCAATTCCTCTGATTTTGTCTTTACCCTGTCATCTGTACCTCAAAGGCATTTCTTAATGTAAAATAAACAAAAAGTGAAAGTAATCCTTAGAGATTCCCTGAAGTCCCCAGATGATATTATAACTCAGTTTCCGCTTCAATATTCCATTAACTCCAAACAAGGAAAGACAGCTTAAAGTCATTTCCAAGGGCATCAAGAGATACATTAGGATAAACTTTCAGTGACAACAATCCACACCATAAAAATAGACCTACCTAGCGCCCAGAACAGGAAAAGAATTTCCTCTCTAGTTTTCACAGCCACTGTGCCTCCTCCAGAAGAAAAGGATCCTAGATCCTCTGACTTGCAGTAGTTTCCCAGGTTAATTACTAGGACCCTTCCCATGGCTGACTTCTGGCAAAGAGCAATTAAGTCATGGGCAAAGTGAATGATTCAGCAAATTTCTGTAATAGGCGTTCCTCCAGAGAACACCAGCTTGGGGAAGGTCAACCAAGCTGTCCATATTCACAGCTAAGACATCCCTTAGTCAGAGCCTTTATACCACAAACCCATCCTTTCTGAAAGATGCTGACACAGCTTGCACCTTGCTGAGTGATTAGTAAGATTCCTCCTTCTTGCAGTCAATGACTACTTCCAGATAGGCCACACTCCCACCAGAACAACCCACTCCCCTCCAACCCATCATGCTTGAGGAGATTGCTACGACTTGTCATCATAACATCCCGTCCCTATGCAAAGTGAGGCCCACAAGAGAACACCATCCTGTCCAAGCCCTGGAGGCGACAGGATTTGTCTGCTAGACTGGGGCAGCTCTGCTTCACCTTTTAGCCTTCTTCGCCTCAGGGACAATGCAGGTTAGATCCCTCCCCCAGGACCCTGACTAGACTCCCTTTCCATTTCTTTTTCTAAAGATCATACTCAGTTCCAGTACTCTAGAGAATACAAGTAAGGATTCCTGGCAAACAGGGAAACCTGTTCTCAAGTGACTCTGGCTAACAAAGAAGAAAAAGAATGAGTCTAGTACAGTGCAGGCAACGTGAAACTTAACAAGTTCGAGACATTGACTCTAGAACAAGTATTTCCATAATGTTATTATGTTATTATAGAACTGTGAGCCTATTTAGGAATTTGCAAGCTTAGCACTTCAGAAGGTGCATATTTCATCCAAACTTGAGGAGCCATACAAGCTATAAGAGAGCACCTGATTTTCAGTCATATGGACACACCAGGGATATCTAAAAGGGAAAAGACAGCACTTCTTACCTAGCCTTTGATTAATCAGAACTTCAATACACAGGGTGCTTTATAGATTTATTTAAAATCCTGACTCAGGCAAGCTGGAAACCACCTTAACATAAACTGTTGATGTAAACAATGAAAAATAAATTTTAATTTCTATGCTAGTAATTTCACAATAATATTGTTACCAGAAAATTAATAAATAGTTTGACATGGATGACTCTATTTGCCAAATCAGGAAGTAGTCTTACAGTTATCCAAACTTTCTCAGAGACCTGACCAAAAAGCTAGCTAATGTTTTTAACCTCTGAAATGCCATTCATAAAGTCTCCAACTTTTATTGTGTTACCAAGCTGGTACTATCCACTTTCCTTCAAAAGTAATTCTTTTAACATTTATCTGAAGAAGATAAACAAATGACTGATAAACATATGAAAAGATGCTCTACCATCAATAATCATTAGGGAAATGCATATCAAAACTACAATGAGGGCTGGGGATGTGGCTCAAGCGGTAGCACGCTCGCCTGGCATGCGTGCGGCCCGGGTTCGATCCTCAGCACCACATACCAACAAAGATGTTGTGTCCGCCAATAACTAAAAAATAAATATTAAAAAAAATTCTCTCTCTCTCTCTCTCTCTCTCTCTCTCTCCCCTCTCTCTTTAAAAAAAAAAAGAAAAAAAAAAAAAAACTACAATGAGGGGCTGGAGTTGTGGCTCTGAGGTAAAGCGCTTATCTAGCATGTGTGAAGCACTGGGTTCAATCCTCAGCACCACATGAAAATAAAATATTGTGTCCACCTATAACTTTAAAAAAAATTTTAAAAAAACTACAATGAGATAACATATTTTACTGATTAAGATGGCTAGTACCAAACAATCAGAAAACAACAAGTGTTGACAAAGATAAAACTGGAACCCTCTTACACTACTGATAGGAATGTAAAAAGGTACAGCCTCTAAGGAAAACAATTTCTCAAAAAATTAAATTAACATATGATCCAGCAACTTCACTTCTTCTGAGTATATACCAACTCATAGCAGCATTGTTCTCAATAGCTAAAACATAGAAGCAACCCAAATGTCCGTCAACAGATAAAAGATCAGTAAAATGTGGTATATATATTCAATGGAAGATTATTCAGCTTAAAAAAAAGAAAAGAAAAAAAGGGAGGAGATCCTGTCTTACACTACAACACAGATGAACCTTGATAACATCGTGCTCAGTGAAATAAACCCATCACAAAAAAGACAAATACTGTATGACTATATATGGTTCTAAGGATAGTTAAAAATCACAAAAACGGAGTAGAATGGTGGTTTCCCCAGGACTAGAAGGAGGATGAAATGTGGAATTATTACTTAGTGGAGATAGGGGTTCAGTTTTATGAGATGTAAAGAGTTGTGGAGATGATGGTGATAACTGATGGTTGCATGGCATCATGAATATATTTAATAACACTGAACTACACATTTAAAATGGGTGAGATAATAAATTTTATATCGTATGTATTTTAGCACAATAAAACAATCGATAAAAATTCTCAAGTATCTTTGCAAGGAATCTTTAAAACTACTTAATAAAAAAAAGGGGTACCCTTAAAGAAATTAACAATGAAAAAATAAAGGAAGAGAACTGATAAAAAGACTTGATTTTTAACAAATGAGAAAAAATAGGTTACTGATGTGAAAATGATAAATATTTTGGAAGAAGCCTATGTAAAATTCAAATATTTTTAAAATAACCCTGATTATCCAGACATATTAACATTTAACAAAATAGATTACAGAAGGTTTAGAGAAAAATAAGATACAAGTTAATAACCAGAGTTTGTAGGGTTTTTTTTTTTAATTAAGTCCTACAAGTTGAAAAAAATTAAAATTTTATATGCATAATCACTAAAAGAAGAAGAAAAGGGAAAGATCTCTAAATAAGTCAATGTGGACAGTCAAGATACTGTGAAGCACCCAGACTTTCAAAGGACGTCTTCAAAACAATGGGGCGGGGCATGACATGGCCACAGAGAATTGTGCAAAAAACTGGCAAATACTTATAAAAAGAGTATCCAGGGGCTGGAGTTGTGGCTCAGTGGTAGAGCACTTGCCTAGCATGTGTGAGGCACTGGGCTCAATTCTCAGCACCACATATAAATAAATGAATAAAATAAAGGTCCATCAACATCTATATTTTTTTTCTTTTTTTTTTTTTCTTTTTTAAGAGTATCAAGAAGGTAAAGATTCAAAAATGAGTTGAGACTCATGAAAAATATGGAGGGAAATAATAAGGGTTCTTCTTAGATGCACAGAAAGTGAAAGGGAGGGATAGTGCTTTTGAAAATAAAGCTGGGTAAGAGGATAGAGAGGCACACTTGAGACAGCAGTGGTCACTGGACTGGGTAGAATAAGAATGCAGGCCATGCAGCAAGGGCCACACAAGCTGAGGCAACAGCAAATGAAAGGCCCTGAGTCAGCAGGGATGCTTAAATGAGAAACAGAAGAAGGCTACATGGTGAGGACTGAGGGAGCAATGACAAGAGAAGGAAGGAAGGAAGGAAGGAAGGAAGGAAGGAAGGAAGGAAGGAAGGAAGGGAAGATCTGAAGGGACAGCCTGGAGGATACCACAAGGCATTCATACTGTAAGAGAGGGAAACCTTCAAGTGACAGAGCAAAGACCCAACTCATTTTAAAAGTACTACTGTGGCTACTGCAGAAAAGAGGTTGAGGGATAAGCATGCAAGTAGGCAGATAAGCTAGGAGACTGTTGCTAGTTTGGGACAGGGATGATGGTAGCCACAGAATCTGAGTCCCCAAACTCGTGGTACTGAAAAACTACACAAATGTGTTACCCCTACAGCCACTCTCAAAAAAAATGTTTTATAACTTATTCTCAAAAAAAAATTTTTTTCACAGAAACCTAGAGATAAATATTTTTCCAAATAGAGGAAAGGTAGATTTCAGAAACTAGAAGCCAAAACAAGCCCACTACAAACAAAATAAGTCCAACTGGTTTTTTTTTGTTTTTTGTTTTTTGTTTTTTGTTTTTAAGAAATAGCTGTTTCCTTTTCTTTTCTTTTTCTTTTTTTTTTTTGCATATTTTCTTTCAGTCCTTATTTCTATGCATATCTGATTTTTGTCCATGTAATTATAACAGACACATTTCTATTACTAATTGTTTTAGATTTCACTATCTTATAAGCATTCTCTTTGTGGTGACTCTGCCATAAATTTTTATGTTACTGCAAATAAAAAGGAACAAAGAGAAAAGTTTGTAGATGAGGCACAAAATTTTCAGAGTATTTCTGCTTATTTCCTGAATGATATTTTCACAGTACTCTTTTTTTTTTTTTTTAATTTTAATATTTATTTATTTTAGTTCTCGGCGGACACAACATCTTTGTTTGTATGTGGTGCTGAGGATCGAACCAGGGCCGCACGCATGCTAGGCGAGCATGCTACCGCTTGAGCCACATCCCCAGCCCTCACAGTACTCTTTAAAATACAAATCTGATACAGATGAGTGGCAACAAGTTATGTGAGGAAAATTATGAAATGAAACATTTCTTATCAGAGACATAATAACATTTTAATAAAAGCAGAATGTCAGAAATCCCAGAGCCCTTTCATAAAGACAATTAGAATGAATATTTTTATTGTATAAAAGTATCTTTCTAGGGAAAAACTTTATTTCTCTAAATATATATATATATATATATATATATATATATATATATATATATTTACTAGGTATAGCAAACTATGATCAAAAATAAGAGAGTAAGATTCATTTGAAACCAGTTGATATTTTCTACTTTTGATCATATTAGTTCATCATAGTCTTCAAAGAGCACAACCCTTTATTACCTTTCAGTGGTAGAAAAACGTGTTACATCTTCTACATTTCCTTAGGCAAATTGGTTTGCATAGGAATCTTAAATACACATGGTCTTCTTTCTCCTTCCACGATAATAAATGCCATTATATTTCAGTTTTATAATGTTATGGTTCAGATAACTATGCAAATAAGTAGTGGTATTACATGTCCAGGATCAAAAATAAATCATTTTAAATTGGAAAACATTGTAAGTGACAGAGAATGCTGGGCAAGGTAGCTGTACTGATAGTAGGCCACACTTCATGTACATGTATTCCTGCACCACTCATGGAACACTGATTTTTTTTTTTAAGTACAAATTTTAAAAGTGAAATAATAGTTCTTGTTATTAGTCAGAGTTTTGTTAGTTGCAGGGACTTAAAAAGAAAGCTCTAGTATTTGAAACACAAAACAATTGGAAGGATTGGTGAGGCAGGTTTTATGCTAGACCTTAAGGAATGAGTCTCAGAAGCCACAAAGAGCTGGCAGACCAAAGGAACTATCACCACTACTGTCATCAGAAAGCTTAGGAAGCAGGACACATCCAGGTGCCAACTATTGAATACAGCAGCACCACCCAATCAAAGTCCAGGAATTAGGTAGCCACTACTGTGATTGTTGGCCCCCAAAACACACAGTTTTAGCTTCAGTTAGAGACCAGGAAGTTGCTGCCAGAACTGTTGGCTCTGGGGAACACAGCCCAGGATTGCAACCTGGGGACCAGACATAGCAGCCAACTCCAAGCCCCTGGAGCTGCACTAGCAAAATGGTTGTTATGTGTCCTATTACCGTCTCCCCACCAACTCCGCTCTGAATTTAAATCTCACAGAAGTAAATATGATTAATACAATCAGAATCACAGCAGAAACTGTGGATGGAAGGAAGCCCATAGGGTAATTTTCACTTTCCAGTCTCTATAGTACAGGAAGGCACATGGGATGGAAATTAAGAGATGCTGAGTTAGCCTATCTACTGTACTGTATATTCCACAGCCACTTTTCCAAGAAAAAAATGGCAATAAATTATTTTAACTCTATAATATTATTTTATTTATAAAAAATATTTCTAGGGCTGGGGATGTGGCTCAAGCGGTAGCACGCTCGCCTGGCATGCGTGCGGCCCGGGTTCGATCCTCAGCACCACATACAAACAAAGATGTTGTGTCCACTGAAAACTAAAAAAATAAAATAAATATTAAAAAAAAAAAAAAAAAAATATTTCTAAGACTGTAATTGGAACAAAAATAGAAAGCAATGAAGGAGGCCCAATGGACTCTACATCAGGATCCAGGCAAAAAGGGCCAGGTTTAATGATAATTAAAAGTGCCTCACTTAAGGCAGAGGACTAAGGCCAGGCTTGTTGCTTAAAGCCAGGGAGTGGGCAGAACTCCAGAAATGGGACTGAAAAAAAAAAAGAATATAAAGCTGTACACTTAAAGAGGTAAGAGGAACCAGAATCCAAGCCATCACTAGCTTAGCATGGTGGCTAGGCCTGCACTGTCACCATCCTCATGATGATCAGGCATCCCAAGTCAGCTGCTAGAACCAGACAGAGGCAACCCTACCACTAGACAGGATAGGGTGCAGCGAAATGAGTAATAGCTCTCATTCAAGTTAAACTCTCAACCAAAACTCTAAAACACATAAAGAAAATTAATACCATAATTCCCCCAAAACAACTACTGGGAGATGAGCTCACTAAGGAAAATGAGAACATTCTAAAAATTACCTCAAAAATATTTAGAATCCTCAAAGAGACAAAGGAAAAAAACAGCCATAAAATGGAAATTCAGAGTACAATCTCATTACCAATCAAGATAAACACAAATGGATCACATCTAGACATCTCATAGTGAAACTGCAGAATGTCAAGGTGCATTAAAGAAATACTTAAAAAACAACAATCACACTGACAACAGCCTCTTCATCAGCAATAATAGACACCTTGGTATGTATAATGCTCAAAATGTTAGAAAAGACTTTCGAGTTAGAATTCCATGTTCAGCAGAGCTATCACAACAAATAAAGCAAAATAAAAGTATTTCAAGACTTAAATGACTAGGAGTTTTCTACAGACTCTCAGTAAAGAATTAATACACCATAGGGTATATTTGAGAAAGAAGAGCCCAAAGGAAGAAATATATGCTAGTGATCACACAAATTAATAAAACTATATTATCAAATATAGCTAATTAATAGATTATAAATAAAATAAAGTAGCAGACATAGATGAACCTTGAAAAACATCATACTAGCTCAGTGGTAAAGAGGTTGCACGGCATGCTAGAGGCCCTGGGTTCTATTGCTCACACCATAAAAAGAAAACTTCATGTTAAGTGAAGGAAACCAGTAATAAAAGCACATATTACATAATTCTATTTATATAAAAAATTCAGAATAGACGATTTCAAGAGATAGAAAGTAGTTTAGAAGTTGCACAGGATTGAGGGAACAGAGGGGGGAGTGGGAAAAAGGCCAGGCACTATCAACAGGTACAGGATTGCTTTTAAAGGCAACAAAAGTGTTGTAAAATTAGATGGTGATAGTAGTTGTACAACCCTATGAACACCCCTGTATCACAATGACTTGTACCTTTAAATGAATGAATTGTATGATATGTGAATCTTATCTTTTTTTTTCCTTATACTGGGGATAGCACCCAGTGGTTCTACCACTGAGCTATACCTCCAGCCCTTGTTTTTAATTGTGTTTTAGTTGTTGATGGACCTTTATTATTATTTTATTTATTTTTATGTTGTGCTGAGGATCAAACCCAGTGCCCCACACATGCTAGGCAAGCGCTCTACCACTGAGCTACAACCCCAGCCCACCTCCAGTCCTTTTTATGTTTTATTTTAATGTAGTGTCTCACTAAGTTGCTGAGGCTAACTTTGAACTTGTGATCTCTTTGCCTCAACCTCCCAAGTTGTTAGGATTACAGGTGTGCCCCAGCGTGCTCAGCAGAGAATGTATATTAACAAAGCTGTTTTAAGTGGAACTGGAAAGGAAAGGGAGATGTTCACATATACTAAGATCCTTTTAATCTTTGATAAGAAATTTTGTAGTTATTTATGATTGTTAAAAAATTAAGGATAACTATTTTAAGAAGAGAAATGTTTTCTATAGCTTTTAAAATCAGTAGAACAAAAAAGATTATATTGACAACTTTATCAATTCAAGTGACAAAATGATACAAAAGAAAGTAAAGAGAAAAGCTACAATAAAATGGCAAAAATGAGTTCAAACCTGTTTCCACATATACTCACATATATACCCTTCTTCCCTTCCCTACCCCAATCTACTAAAAGACAGTCTATCAGTCTAGGTTAAAAAAAAAAAATCCAACTACACACAGCTTAAGGGACATGTCATAGGCAAAATAATACAGAAATATTGAAAATAGATGGTGAAAAATAGATCAGACAAATGTTAAGTGAAGGGAAGCCAGTAAAGCAATATGAACAGATAGCATGGAACTTAAGATAAAAAACAGGAATGGAAGACACATTATATAGCAGTAACAATCAAGGTACTCTGAAAAGAAGACATAATAAACTTACACAACTAATGGTATGAGGCTCTCAAATGTACAAGATGCAAAAGCAGACATGATTAATAAAGAGAAACTGACAAGAACTACAGTTTCTGTTACCAGAAACTAATAGACCAAAAGGACAAAAATTTCCTAAGTATATAGCTACATGGAGCATGGTAATAACTTTGATCTTATTATACACATATATACACATAGATATGTATATACAGTCATGCATCACTTAATGACAGGGATACATTCTAAGAAATGCTTTGTTAGGCAATTTTGTCATTGTGTGAACATCATTTTAAATTTATATTTAGACATATTTAAATTTAGATGTTATAAACAATCACACACCTGGGCTAAATGGTATTGCATACTGCTCCTATGCTACAAATCTGTCTGACAGGTTACTGGACTGGATACTGCAGGCAATTGAAACAGTAAGTATTTATATATATAAACACATCTAAAGATAAAAAGATACAGTAAAAATATGGTATAAGAGTAATACATAGAAAAGAACAAACTATAAAAAGCTTTAAAAAAAGAGTAATACCTAGTACATCTATTTAGTGCATTTAGCATGAATGGAACCTTCAGGACTAGAAGTTGCTCTGAGTGAGTGAGTGAGTGGCTGGTGAATGTCAAGGCCTAGGACACTGCCACATGCCACTGCAGACATTCTAAACACGGTCTTACACTTTAAAATAAGACACTACACTTTTAAAAATACTTTTTTCTTGGGGCTGGGGATATAGCTCAGTTGCTAGAGTGTTTGCCTCACATGCACAAAGCCCTGGATTCATTCCACAGCACCACCAAAAAAAAAAAAAAAAAACAAAACTTTTTTCTTTATTCAATAATAAATTAACCTTAGCTTAGTGTAACTTTATTAACTCTAATTCTTTAAAACTTTTTGACTCCATTGTAATAACACCCAGCATAAAACACAAATTATATCGTAGTACAAAATATTTTTCTTCTTTATATCCTTATTCTAAAAACTTTTTTCTATTTTTAAATTTTATTTCTTTTACTTGTCAAAACTTTTTTCTTAAAAACAAAGGCATGAACACACATTGGTAGAGGCCTAGACAGTGTCAGGACCATCAGTATCATTGTCTTCCACCTCCACATCCTGCCCCACTGGCGGGTCTTCAGGGGCAGTCATTATATATGGAGCTGTCATGGCCTATGATAACAGTGCATTCTTCTGTAACACCTTCTGAAGGACCTGCCTAGGGCTCTTATTGATAAGGTGTACCTCTTTTCAGAAATATCTCCTTATTGGTTTGCTTGGTTCATTTCTAATGCCATACCTTTGCTTGTAAAGCAGATACTGTACTATAAACATTCCTCTCTGTTGATGAAAACCTTTTGGCATCCACATTTTTATCCTTTTTGACAAGCTTGTCAAGGCTGCAGAGGCTTCTGCTAAACCCTTCACTGTACATTTTCTTGGAGGCTCTTCTTTTTCTTTTACTTCAGTCTCCTTCTCTCTTTCCTCTTCTTCAGCTACATATTCCTATTTCAGTTCTAAATACTCCTCATCAGTCAATTCCTGAGAATCACCTCTAGGAGCTCCTCAACATCATCCTCATCCACTCCCATTTTAAAGTTTTTTGCCAATTCAACCACAGCCATGTTGCCTTTTGCAACCTCCTCTTCACTGGCAAATATTTGAAGTTATGGACAAACCTCTTGAGTGTCTTCATCCAGATGTCATTCATACACTCCTTGTTGGCATCACTTTAAACCCAAACAAGGTTCTTGATGTAGTCATAGATATTGTAATCAATTCTTCCAGTAGTGCATCGGTATTTTCTCAGTGTCTCTCACAGTTGCAGCAATAGCCTGCCAAAAGATCCTGCAAGGTAGCAGGGCTTAAAAGCTGCTATAACTCCTTGATCCACTAACTATATCAAAGAAATAGTGTTGAAGGGAGAAATATCACTTTGAGATTGGTATAAAGAGCACCAATAAAAGAAGATATGCAGAAGCTTTATCAACAATAAGCAAACTATGGAAATTTTTTTCCAAATAGTACTTCTCCATTGCACTGGCATAGCAATTCAGGAGGCACCTTGGAAGAGAGGCTGGGTCATGTGTGACTTCTTATTGCTCTATAGTACACTGGCAGTGGAATTCTCGCTGTGCCAGATCACGAACGGTTTTAATTTGTAGCCTGCACCATTGCCCCCAAGCAAAGACTGTTATACAGTCCTTAAAAGCCTTGAAAGCCAACACAGACATGGCATTCATGTTCAGAACAGGGAGTTTTCATCATATTTGAAGATTTGCTCTGGCAAGTAATTTTCCTCCACAATCAGCTTATGTGGAGTTTCCAAAAACCCCTTAGCTGCTTTCACATCAGCACTTACAGACTCACCACTCACTTTTCATATTACATAATGAATAACAATTCTTGAACTGTTTACACCATGCAAAGCTAGCAATAAATTCACCACTATTGTACAGGCCAGCCTTTTCTTTCAACATCACAAACACTTCCTTCTGGCCATGATCCTCAAGGTGCTGAGAAGGGTCCTCAGGGTCTGGTCTGTGACCCAGGTTATCAGAAGCTTCTCCCCATATCAGATACAGGCACTTCTTGAATTTTTGTTAACCTCGTTGCCTTCAACAAAGCAGACCCTGTAATAAGTTCCAGCACTTTGTTCTGGTGCCTCAAGATGGTAGCTATGGCAGAATGGGATATGCCTGGCTATCGAGGAATAGCCATCATTCACTTTCTACATCATAGTCTTTAATCACATTTAACTTCCTTTCCAGGTCAATCATGCAACATGACCTCTTCCTGGCAATATTAGCAGAAGATTTTGTATACTCAGGCTGTGATAATAAACAACTTGAGATCAAACCATGGAATCCAGAGGCATGTAAACACAGAGACTGCTGTCAGTATAACAGGCACACTGATTAATAGGAAACCTTTTTTATGAGCAGGAGTACACTCTAAAATAATGAAAAAAAAGTTTAGTATAGTAAAAACATAAATCAGTAACATATTTATTATTATCAAGTTTTATGATCTGTACATAATCATATTACTACCTTTATATATTAGGTTTGTTTATGCCAGCATCACCAGAAACAAGTGAGCAGTGTGTTTTACTACAACATTATGACAGCCACAATATCACCAGACAATAGGAACTTTTCAGCTCCTTTATAATCTTATCAGACTACCATTGTATATGCAGTCCATCATTAATCAAAAAGTTAGTATGTAGTTACGTATATTCATATTCATATACACATGTATGTATTTATATAAGGTGATATAAAACACTGTACTAAACAGAAAAAGAACATAAATTGATTTTAAGCACACATAAGGTATTTATAAAAATTTACTATATATTAGTCCTCAGAGGTGCATTAATTAATTTCTAGGAAAAAAAATATCATACCAAACATATTTTCATGCATATTATAAATAATTAGATATAAATTTTAAAAGTAAATAGAGTCCTTAATCACATGTTAAGAAAATAATGTGCTTAAAAATAACTCATAGGGAAGAATCAAACTATTATGAAATACTAGAACTGAACAGTGAAAGTACCACATATTAAACCTGGGGTAATACAAGGGTAAAACAACTTCAAGGTAAGGAGGGACAGACAAGAATAGAATGAAGATGTCCATTATTATCACTTTTAGTCAACATTGTTTTGGAGGTCCCAGACAGTATAATAAAGTAAGAAAAAATATATATATATAAGGCTTAGAATTAGAAAAGAATTATAAAAACTGTTATTATTTGTAAACTATCATTACTCTTATTTTTAAAAAATTCAAGAGGGCTCAGTGGTAAAGTGCTTGCCTAGCATGTGTGAGGCACTGGGCTTGATTCTCAGCACTGCATATAAATAAATAAATAAATAAATAATGTCCATCAACAACTGATAAAAATACTTTTAAAAAATCCAAGAGAATCTACAATTAGAATTAATGCAGGGAATTCAGCAAGTTGCTAGAGGTAAGATCAACTTATAAAAATAATATTCTTATATACCAATAAAAAAATTTAGAAAATGTTATTTAAAAAATAAACCAGTTACAATAACAACAAATGCTACAGGGCAACGGGAAAAAAAACACTCAACAAAATATGTATAAGTCTCTGCCAGATAAGAGGACAAAATTTTATTTAAAATTTTTTTAAAACTAACTAAATAAAGGGCTGGGGTTGTGGCTCAGCAGTAGAGCACTTGCCTAGCACATGAGAGGCCCTGGGTTTGATCCTCAGCACTACATAAAAATAAATAAATAAAATAAAGGTATTGCGTCCAACTATAACTAAAAAAATAAATATTTTTTTTAAAAAACTAACTAAATAGAGACCTATATTATGTTCACTAGAAATACCTGGAGGATAACCAGATCTGTTCTTTTTAAATTACTCTATTAAAAACTGATACAATTTCAGTAATAATGCTACAGCACATTTTTATGGAACCTGACAAGCTCATTCTAAACTTTACACAGAAGAATAAAGAACTATAAATAGCCAAGAGAGTTTTGAAGAAAATAATATAATAAATTAATGTGATGCACAGGGATAAACAAACAGATCAATGGAACATTATAGAGAATTCAGACAGTCAAATGCTATACAGAAAGTTGATACTGGACAGTGACAATACAAATTGAGGGGAGAAAGACTATTCAACAAAAGAAATGGGGATAATAATAACAATATAAAGGAATTTCTATACACAAGGTAAATTAGATCCCTACTATACTATAAAATAAAATTGATGAAAAAATATAAAATAAAATTGATGGGAAAAAACCATATATGAAAAGCAAAACTATAGAACTTCTCAATAGAACTATAATACTACAGTTTCTTTGACTTTCTTTCTTGATACAATTTGTAGGCTCTAAATAATCCTTTTTGTTTTCCTTGAGGGTACTCTGTACTCAGAACTAAATTCTCCTTGTAATCTGGAAGAAGCAGGGATAGAGCAGAAGCTTCATTTTCCAATTCTGGTTATCAGACTGCAGGTGCCTAGAGATTCCTAAGTTCATACTAGCCTTATTTGTTCACTCCAAAAAAGGACTGATGAACACCGCACTAGCTATCTGTTAAACAGCTAAGTCACTTTCCTACCAGCTGTACTTCAACTAAGCCTCTCATATCCTGGGCTATTTAAATTAAGTTAAGCCTCCTGTCCTTGTCTGCAGTGACCTTTTCCATATTTCCTTATGCTATGTATTCATTATCCTTCCCACACTGTTTTTCACGAAATCAATAAGCATGCCTTCTACAGAAGCCTTGATCTGAAGAAGTGATTAAAAATGTTGATCAAGGAGCTCTAACAGAGAACACTAGAGGCATAAGAGAAAGCTTCCTCCATTGATTCATTAGTACCAATCCACTTAATTACATTAGCAATTAGTCCGAATTTTCCTCTATCCTTCAAAAATACTATGAAATGTGGTCAACTTTCTGCTGAGTTTGGGCTTAGCTTTACTTAGTGCATTTCCATGATCTGTCAATCTACTAAACCTTTCAAAGAAGATAAATCTGGCATAACTTGGTTTTAGTGAATCCATGATAGCATCAAGGAACTTGTGTTTCTTCTCTTAGAAGCTCACAAACCAGTAATTAATGATTCTATAAGTATACTTAAGAAAACTTGGAACAAATCACAGAAGAGACCACATTATGGGGACTCTACACATTTATCACCTAATTATTATACTCTCCATGGAAGACATAATTATGAAAAATATGTTTCTCTACAATATGCAGGCCAGAAAATGTCTTTAAAATCTATCATTCACAGAAAACAATTGATAGCTCTAAAAAATGAAATACTTTGAGGTAAGGGGAAAGTTTGAGGAGAGCAATAAATATAAATTCATAAAAAGTACTTTGATGGAGGCTGGGGTGTGGCTCAGTGGTAGCGCACTGGTCTGGCATGCGTGAGGCCCTGGGTTCCATCCTCAGCACCACACAAAAATAAATAAATAAAGGTATTGTGTCCATCTACAACTAAAAAAAAGTATTTTAAAAAAGTACTTTGATGGTTTAAATAAGAAAAGGAGGACTGGGATACACAAGCAAATTCTGTGCTTCTTCATAAAAAGATGTAAACAATGTTTTAAAAAATATAAATGAGTTCTAAAATTCAGCTCCCAAAATAACATGGGAAACTGCCTGACCATAAAGGATGTACCACACAGTACACCCCAAAAACTGAACTGTAGAGTAGAAAATATTCTGCCACCCTCAGAGAGCTAGCCTAGAAACATTTCCTCAATTGATCTTCCTGTTGAATTGACACCAGAGTACCTATGAGATTTACTTCCATTTAGTATTCTCAGTGCTCTAGAAACACGAATTGTTCACTCTGGGACTAGAAATCAGCTTTTTATAAAGATACTGTATAACACAGATGTGAGCGTAAAGCCAAAATATTTTCACTGACCACAGAGAACCTTGAGCTAGAATAAATATTTTGTGACATACAAATGCCTTTCTAAGAGTTCTGTTAATAAGCAAGATATGAGAATTTAGCCTCAAAAGCCAATTTAGAAGCAAAGAAACATTTCCCCCCAATAAAAAAACCTACACTAGTGAAATGAGAATGCATTACTGGATAGTAGACAATACTATCTTGATTGTAGAGCACTTTTGTTTTCATCTGACAATGGGCAGAACCTTTATTTCCTACCTCTATTCTTGGAACTGTATTAGAAGGTAGATAAGATGTACTATAGGCTGAAGGCAAAGCCTTTCTCAAACAATCCAGAAATCACACCACACATAGCATTCTTCATAGCAGTCTCTTCTCATAGGCCAGAGGGAAAAGGCAGTAGGATTTCTGTGGACCCAAGCTGCATTGGGAATGTTGAGCAGTCACAAGGAGTCCTCAGCAAAGGCACAGCTATCTCAGATGTTCAGGCCTAGAGAACAGCCTGGCTCAGCAGATCTTTAGGACCAGGTGTCTCGAGGCCTTCTTTGGGGTCAGGGACCACAATTTGAGCTAGTCATGGAGCCAGGCCAGGGGGTGCTCCTGGGGGATGATAGCCATACTCACTAAGGTCCAGGGTGTCCCAGCTGAGCAGTACCCTTACTGCAGGCACATTGGGATATACTGTAAGGGGGTCTAGGCCCATGTCAGGTGAAGTTGGGATCCAGCTGTCCTCAGAATGCAGGAAACACAGTTTGGTGAACTGGCACAGGCCTGGAACCCTCTGTTTGACAATCTCAGTACAGCTGACAGCCTTCCCTATAGCCCAGCCAGAACCTGAGAACACTACATGCCATGCACTGCCCCCCTCCAATCGACCCAGTGCCAGTCCCAGCAGGTTTCGGATTTTGCTGCCATCTTGGACCCATATCTCCAGGGTGTCAGGAGATAGCTGGGGCATTAGAGAAGGTACTGGGAGTTCTACAGAGTAAGCTTTCCAGTAGTGCTCCACCCAGCTTGCTGTGGCATCTGTAAATCTCACTGCCCTTCGATCTCACCTCTGCAGCCCCAGGGGGACTCACAGTGGATCCTTGCAGCACAGCCAAGATGGCATGTCTAAAGAACTTTTTTTTTTTTGTCCAACAATGCTGGGGATCAAACTTGGAGCCTTTTGCATGCTGGACAAGTGCTCTACCACTGAGTTAAACCCCAAGCCCAAACACATTTAACTTGATTATAAATGAGAAATGGAAATACACAGCATCTAAAAGCTAAAAATTGTACCCAGCATGACCATGAAAGCCCCCAAGAGCTCTCTCAGTGTCAAATACACTAAGCATTCAATAATTTTTTAATCTTTTGTCCTCTGCAGCCACTTCCTACTTCCTTTCCACCAGGAACTAAGCAAAAAGACTGAATCATAGATGTTACAATTATCATTCAATACTTTTTTTGCGGGGGACCAGTATTGGGAATTGAACCCAAAAGTGCTCTACCACTAAGCTGTAGGATTATCCTCAGCCCTTTTTAGTTTTTGAGATAGGGTCTCACTAAGTTGCCTCAGCTGCCTAAAATTATAGGTGTATGTCACTGAGCCCATTCAATATCATTTTCTAAGAGTCATGGGTAGAATCTGAGAGTTACCTGGGCCCAGAGGAGGACTTTGTGGTTCAAGGACCCCAAAGGATCCTAGACTACAACTCCTCTTTTCAAGGGTACCAGGAGCTAAATGTTTCCCATGAACTAACTTAAAAACCTCACCCACCACTTAAAGCATTAGATCCATTTATCATAATCAACCAACATTTGTATACCTACATAACTCATAAACATGCCATTATTATTCTTAAGACTTTCCATTTATTTCTTCCAAATAAAATCCTTCTAGAAGCAATCCACAGAACATCCAAACCTTCTAAACTGGGAGAAGATTGAGGAAGCCCATGATGCTCCCTTTCAGTGGCAGGCTTAAGGAAAGCTGGTGGTTGAAACCTGGCCAGAGACCCACTATCACAGAGTTATTATTGAATTGTCCTGATAAAGTATTCTGGAGAGAGAAAATTCTTATTCTCCTCAGTTTGCTAAGATTTAAAATAAAAATTTCTGGGGGAGAGTCCCAGGGGGATCATATATAAATTGCAGTAGTCTTTTTCTCTGTTTTTGCTCTTTCACTACTGATTTCTGCTTGACAAACCTATCTATAAAGGCCTCCTGCAAGCATTTGTCCTGAGGTCCTAATGCTCCAGGCCATCAGGTAGCTGGCAGATAGCAAAGCAGCACAGAACTGAGTGCACCAGCTACCCACTCTAGGCCAAAACAAGAATGGGAAATAATCATCTGTTATAAAACCATCAACTTAGTGTGCCCATTACCTACGTAAAATCCAACTTCTCTTTAAAAATCACTGTTTCAAGTAATGTTTTATTTTTCACTATTACAGAACAGTGTTTCATAAATGTGCTCACACCAATAAAACTGTCAGGGATTAATTTCTGGCGTCAATAAAGGAGTTTAGGGGGAAAAGAGTTTCAGTTCTTAGAATAAGGGTTGACAAGAAATAGTAAATGGAAACTTAAGTGAAACATATATTTCAAAACAGAAAATATGAGAGGAAATCCATTTCAGTGCAAAACTCCAACTCTACGGAACTCAACAGTAAAAGGTCGCTATTCAGAGTCTGGAATATGTTAGCATATACTCACAGTTACAATTCTGATTGCCCACTAGCAGTCCAATTACGTTTAATAAGCAGCAGGGACACATGGTTACCAAGGATAATTCTGCCAAACTGAATGAGAAAGTTCAAGATTTAAAACATGCAATTTAGTGAGCATATTTAGCCACTGATAAAATATAATGGGCCCCTTGTCTTTCATTTTAATCATCTTTATTAGAAGAAAAACACACCAAACTAAAGGAGTTTTCCATATGGAAGCAGCAACTTAAAATTGGAAGCTCTATGACTATGCAGAAAGTTAATACATTATGGCTTTGCATGGTGAGAATAGAATCAAAATTTCACTTTGAAGTAAACTTAAGTTGAAAGCATTATGTCTTTCAACAGGAATTTTAAAAAACAGGTGTTAAGCCAAGCATGGGGGTGCATGCCTGCAACCCCAGTGACTCAGGAGGCTGAGGGAGAAGGACCACAAGTTCAAAGCTAGCCTCAGCAGCTTTACCAAGTCCCTAAGCAACTTAGCAAGATCGTGTCTCAAAATAAAAAGGACTCGGGGTGTTGCTCAGTGGTTAATCATCTCTGGGTTCAATTCCTGGTACCAAAAAAATAATAATAATAAGTTCAGACCAGTAGCAGGCAAAGAGGCAGGCAGTCATTATTGTTGCACCTCCCCTCAACGTTGCAAACCCCTTCTCTTCTTCAGTGGAAAATGAAGCCAAAGTGACTTCCAATAGAATAGGATTAAGAGCCCAGAAATAAATAAATAAGGCCAAATGATTCCTGAAAGGGGTGCCAAGATCATTCAATGGAGATACAACAGTTTCTTCATCATGAGTCTCTTCATCACGATGCTAGGAAAACTGGATATCAACCTACAAAGGAATGAATATGAACCCTTACCAAATACCATATTAATGAATTGACTCAAAGTGAATCAAAGACATAAATGTAAAAACTAAATGATAAAATTTTTAGAAGAACCTGGCATGGTGGCACACACCTGTAATCCTAGCAGCTCTGAAGGCTTAGACAGGAGGATCGCAAATTCAAAGCCAGCCTCAGCCTAGCAAGATCCTAAGTAATTTAGGGATATCCTATCACTAAATAAATAAATAAAAGAGCTAGAGATATGGCTCAGTGTGGTTAAACTCCCTTGAGTTCAATCCCCAGTATCCCCAAAAAATTGGAAAAAAAAAGTTTTAGAAGAAAATATAAGCAAAAACTTCAGGACACAGAATTTAGCAATAATGTCTTGGACATGACACCAAAGGCTTAGGCAACAGAACAAAAAAATTGGCAATTTGTACTTCATGAATTCTTTTTTTTTTTTTTTAGTTGTAGATGAACACAATGTCTCCATATTTTATTTATTTATTTTTATCTGGTGCTAAGAATCAAACCCAGTGCCTCACATGTGCTAGGCAAGCACTTTGCCACTAAGCTTACAACCCCAGCCCGCTATATAACATTTTAAAACTTGTACATCAAAAGATGATAGCAACAGAGCAAAAGAGCAACCCTAAGGGTGGGAGGAGACATTTGTAAATCAAATTTCTAAGAAGGATTAATATTCAGGATATACAGAGAACTAAAACTCATCAAAAAAGCAAACAACAAAAAAGACTTGAATCAAAATTTCTCTAAAGATAAACAAATTGTCAATAAGCACATGAAAAAACGTTCAACATCACTAATCATTAAGGAAATGCAAATAAAAAATACAATGAGACATTATTTCACACCCATTAAAATGGCTACTACCAAGAAAAGAGAAAATAATTGTTGGTGAGGATGTGGGGAAACTGGAGCCCTTGTACACTGTTGGTGGGAATGTCAATGATACACAGATGGTACAGCCACTATGGAAAACAATTTGGCAGTTCTTCAAAAACTTAAAAATAAAATGCTATATGATGCCCCCAAGGATCTCAAAGAAATATTTGCACATTCACGTTCATAGCACCATTTATTCACAGTAATTAAAACAAGGAAGCAACCCAATTTCTTTTAAGGGACGAATGAATAGGCAAAATGAGGTATACACTACAATGGGAGATTGTTCAGCTGTGAAAAGGAAGAAAATTCTGACATATGCTATAACATAGATGAACCTTGCTCAGTGTCTTCTATATCTGGTCAGTCACAAAAAGGTAAATATTGCATGATCCCACTTACCATTCAGAGTTGTCAAAATCAGAAACAAGAGAGTAGAATGGTGGTTACCAGGGGCCAGAAAAACAGGGAAATGAGGAGTTATTGTTCAGTGAGCATATGGTTTCAGTTTTATAAAATGAAAAGATATGGAGATGAATGGTGTTAATGGTTACACAGCATTGAATGTATTTAACATGACAATTGTAAACTTAAAATGGTGAAGAGCATAAATTCTGTAATATGTACTTTTAAAAAATATTATTAAAAACTGGAAAGTGTAAAAAATACAATAAAATAATGGCGATTGGGGAAAACAAATTGCTAGTTTTCCCCAATCACCATGTTAATTTCCTTATCTACTTACATGTTTGGTTACTTGGAAAAACCAAAGCTTTTTCTTTGGGATTTATATGTCTTTAATACTACTCAATGATATAAAACCATTATTTAGACTTATAGTCAGTATACACTTATAAGATGCTTCTAGTAAAAACTGCTTGATATATATTGCTAATTAAGTTTTAGTAAACTGGTTTTGCTGCAAAATAGGCAGCAAAAACACACACACACACACACACACACACATACACTTTATGGATAAAGCCTTTATTGAAACCACTTTATAATGTCTTCTATATCTGGTCAGTCACAAAGGACCTCATACTATAAGATTTTATTTATCTGAAATATCCAGAATTGACAAATCTATACACATAAAATTAGATTGGGAGGTGGTAATGAAAGAAAAGAATTAGGTAATAACGGCTAAAGGATACAAGGTCTCATTTTGATATAATGAAAATGTTCTAACTTGATTGTGGTGATGGATGCACAAATCTGTGACTATACAACAGCCATTCCAATCAAATTGTACCCTTTAATGGGTGAATTGTATGGTCTATGAATTATTTTTCAAAACAGTTAATTCAGAAAGGAAAATTGGTACTTATACAAGTACTTCACTAAAAAAAAATTAATACCAAAAATAAGATAACATCATACATCCACCAAAATGGCTATACTTGAAAAGCTAGATAATAACATGTTGGTGAGGGTGTAGTATAGCATATATATACACTGTTGATAAGAATAACTTGTACAGCTGCTTTGGAAAGCAATTTAGAAGTATCTATTAAAGTTGAATATAAGTATACTGTTGACCTAACAACTTCATTCAGATAGATAGATAGATAGATAAATACACACATCATATATGGACACTAAAACACATGTGTAAGAACATCTATATTAGCATCATTTGTAGTAACAGTAAACGGAAAGCACCCCTCAAAAGTCCATTAAAAACAACAATGCAGCCAGATACGGTGGCTCCCATCTGTAATCCCAGTGACTTGGGAGGCTGAGGCAGGAGGATCACACATCCAAGACCAGCCTCAGCAACTTAGCAACGTCCTAAGGAATTTAGTGAGACTCTGTCTCAAAATAAAAAATAAAAAAGGCTGGGGATGTGGCTAAGTGGTTAAGCACCCCTGAGTTCAATCCTCAGTACCAAAAAAAGAGAAAAACAATGCAGTTAGAATTATGGTATATTTGCTGGGGTTGTGGCTCAATGGTAGAGAGCTTGCCTAGCACATTTGAGGCACTGGTTTTGATTTTCAGCACTGTATAAAAATGAATAAAAAATAAATAAAGGTATTGTGTCCATCTACAACTACAAATATTTTTATAAAAAAGAATTATGGTATGTTTGCACAATGGAATACCACACAGTAATTAAAATGAACTATGTACAACAATATAGATAAGTTGGACCAATATTACATTGAGAAAAAAAGACACACAAGAATATATACTAAAATAATGCAAAATAGGTAAAAGTATTCTGTGGACATCAATAATTGAGATAGTGATTTCCTTTGGTAGAAGAAAAACAGTAGTGCAATGGGAGAGGGCCACCATGAGGGAAGTTTAAGGGGTGCTGGTAATATTTTTTTTTGACCTGGGTATTGATACATGAGAGTGTCTATTTCATGAAAACCCACCTATTTTTATATTTATTATTGGGGATTTTCATTATATGTATTACACTTGACTTTAAAAGTTTACATTCAAAATATGAGGGGAAAAGAAAGAAATGGTGCACAGTAGCACAGTCTTTGACTATGCCAAGACAGTTTGATTTGTCATTTACCCAAACTACTAATTACCAGTTACACTAAACATATATTACCATTTCAATAAGTGCCAGTGTATTATGAATCCTGTCATTTTGGTCCAACATATATTTGTGATATTTTATTTAGTATATATTAAATATTTATACCACTCTTAGTTGTTCTCCTGCTAGTTAATAATCTGCACATGACCCAAGCATGCAAAAAGTCAGACCCTTCATTGTAAAATTAATAATCACAGCACTTGGTTTAAAAGAAAAATGGTAAGTAAACTAACATTAAAGAATTTATAATTGTCAGAGCTGCCTATTTTAAGAACATTAGATTATCACAAACCTGAAGCTCATGTTCTTTCCTTTGTTAGAAAAAAAAACCTTTCTTCAATAGGCTTATGTGGTAACAAAAGACTCCCAACAAAATAAATGAATAGATCTGATGCCAACCTACTATGAGGATCAGACGATGCCAGTGTGGTTCCTGAGTAAAAAAATGGTGGGTATGTAGAACTATAAAAACATTGTTTTTATTTTTTAATGTTTCTGTGTTGCATTTAAGAATCAAATCTATAATTAAAGCATTTATTTGCAATTTTTTATTCTTTTTGTCCTTAACAAAATGTTTTATTTGTAGGTTAAGACCCAGTTCTAGGGGCTGGGGTTATTGCTCAGCGGTAGAGTGCTCGCCTCACATGTGCAAGGACCTGGGTTCAATCCTCAGCATCACATATAAATAAACAGTTATTGTGTTCAACTACAACTACAAAATTAAATATTAAAAAAAGACCCAATTCTAAAAAGAAAAAAGCCAAAGAATCAAATTCTATCATTTACTGTAATAGTTATCTCCTTTGTCAACATTTTCTTTTAATCTAAGCACTAATTATATATTTCTACCTGTATTTTCTTTAATGAATTTGACACTTTAAAATGTTTTGTAGTAAGTTTAGGAAACCCTAACCTAGAATTAGCCACTCAATTTCAAAATATCACAAAACTACATCCATGACCGCCACATTCTATACACACACACACACACACGCACAAATTTAATCTTGCCCAAAACATATCATCACTTGAGTAACCTTTGGCTAGGTACAATAAGGAGTATAATAAAATATACATGGGAGTGTCTAGAATAGGGAAGTTCTCCAAAGGAAAATGAGCTAATGGTCATAATGAAGAGCACAGAGCTACAAAGAAACCACGTAGGCAAAGATCAAAGCTTTAAGGGTATTGCTTTGTCTCAAGAGACATAAGTCAGTCAACTATGCCCAATTGTGAAAATTAAAACATAAAACAGAACATACAGAATTTTTTTTTAAACTGTAGAGGTCATGAAAGAGTGTGCTTTAAAAAGTAAAGTTCAGGGGCTGGGGTTGTGGCTCAGTGGCAGAGCACTTGCCTCGCACATGTGAGGCACTGGGTTTGATTCTCAGCACCACATAAAAATAAATAAACAAAGGCATCATGTCCATCTGTAACTACAAAAAAATGTTTTAAAACGTTCAGGTTTTTGTAATAGCTTTTAGCAGTCTAAATTTCCCTTAAAACATATAAGCCCAAAGTTTGAGGTTTCCATATTTGACTCTTATGAGATTCCAGGAACATAAACACAATCTATGAAAATTGAGGAGACCCAAATAGAGTTGGTGCTGCTTCTGAACATACATCTCATCTCTAACTTACCATTTGGAAGTAGAAAAAGGACTTTGATATACATTTTTACTTATATCACTCTATGTTGTCACTGTGATAAACACTGAGAATACATCTTTTAAAGTGCCCCTTCTAAATACAGAAGAAACCAGTAACAGTACCGTATTGCCTCTGACAGGGCAAGCTCAGAAATTAGAGGTCAGGAATAGGACAGAGATCAATTTTTCATTTTATATAACTTTGCTCTGTTATTAAAAATGAGTTGAGCTTATCAAATAAAGTCACGATGATTATAGCGTCAATGTCATTTATACATATAATATTTACATAGATTATTTTTTATGAGAACTAAAATCCAGACCCCCTCCAAACATGTTTAATTCCTAGATTTCTGGGTAAAAAGTCTTCTTTCTTGGGCTAGATCTGTAGCTCAGTGGCAGAGCACTTGCCTAGCTCTTGTGAAGCCTTGGGTTCAATCCTCAGCATCACATAAAAATAAATAAAACTAATAAAGGCATTGTGCCCATCTACAATTAAAAAAAAATTAATTTTTTAAAAAAGTCTTCTTTGTTCTTCATCTGCCCCTATTCTTAACCTCTAAAAACCATAGTTCATGTCAAAAAACACATAAAGAACCCAAAGTAGCTCTAGTTCACATTTTTTCTCTAGTGGCCAAATGTTGAAGAATCATCAATCAGCATCCATGCAAGAGTTATTCTATATTTATGATCTATTTATGAGTTTCTCTCACAGCAGGAGCTGGGCCTTCAGAATTACTCTTTTTAAAATGACTGCTGATCGTTTAATTATATGACAACCTTAACAGACATCTGAATTATTAGCACCACTGGTAGTATCCTGGTGGCACATGCTTTCTTTTGTTCTTTTTTCTTTTTTCTTTTTTTTTTTTTTTTTGGCACATGCCTTCTTAAAAAACATTTTCCTCTGAAATTATACATAATTTTACACAAATAAATCAACAAAATTATAGATGTTTTGTTCGGAAAATATGGAAAGTTCCCCAATTAAATACTTTTGCCAAGCAGGCAAGGAAAAAAAAAAAAAAGACCCTTGTTGAACAACCTTCTATTGAGTTTTCAAATGACATGTTTTGGGAAAACAAAACAACATTCTGTTACATCAATGTACAATGTAGCCCTAAATCACCAGAGGACAAACTAAGCTAGAATCTTAGAGGCAGGTATTATTATTAAATGGCAGTCAGCTTCTTTTCTACCAATGTTTTTAAGTTAGTTTTTTTAAATCTAAAAAAATAGTGATGTCTTTAAAAATCCTAAGGAAGTAAATCCTATTACTAAGATACTACTTTGTCCAGTGCATTGAAACAGAAATTTCTAAATGTTCTGTGTAAAAAAAAAATAACCATCACTAATTCATTTATAACATAAGTTATAAATCCACAATACTAATAGCTCTACAATAAGCAAATGTACAATCCAATTTCAATTTCAATTATTTTCACTTCTTTTCTTCACTAGACTCCAAATAGGAAAGAAAATGAAAGAGTACAGTTCAGAAGTTGAAAGAAAAAGAAAATTTCGGATCTTCAATCAGATCTGCATGACTTGGGTTATGCTGATTGTGGATTTCTGATTTCAAACCTTTAAAAGAAGAAACCTCAAGGACCCTTCAAATTATGTTCCAGCCATATGCCTGATTAGACAATTGAATCATTTTACTGAACTACATTTTCCCCCTTGATTCAGATCCTCTCATGCTGCCACAAATATATTTGTTCAGTGTAAACGGAGTGATAAAGATTGACCTTTCTAGCTGAGCAGCTAGCTGAACTGGATTTCAAATAGTATGCTTAGGATTTTACTTTACTTGTTTTAAGGAAAAAAGGAAGTAAAATAGAAGTTCATGGATGATAGGTCCACATATCTAATTTTTATTCTAGGAATTTTTGAGCCTATCCCACTCCTGACAAATTCAGTACCTCACACCAGGATAAAGAATAGCCAGCAGTGAAACACTGGACTACTATTGTGAGAAATGAGAGGTTCCAAAACAGACTTAGTAGCAGTTCTGTTTTTAAGAATTGTTCCCATCTAGGGCTGGGGTTGTGGCTCAGTGGTAGAGTGCTCGCCTAGCACATGCGAGGCATTGGGTTCCACCCTCAGTACCACATAAAAATAAATAAACAAAATAAAGGTATTTAATTAATTAATTAATTAATTAATTAAAGGTATTGTGTACAACTACAGTTAAAAAAAAAAAAAAAGAATGTTCCCATCTATTTTCCTGTTCTTGAAAAGAGAGAGGAAAAAGAAACAAACAAACAGAAGGGAGGAGGGGAACTGCCATGTCCTTAAGTCCTGCTAATACTTTGACTCATTCTAAAATGCTTTCTCATTGATGTTTTATCCAATACCATCAAAATAACAAGATTTCCATTTCCTTCTTTCTTTAGTATCTCATAACCTGACAAAGCAGTCTAGGAAACTAATTCTTCTGGCTATTTAAGAACACATATAATTCCAGTATTTCAAAACATTTTTCCTCTCCCTAATCCTTGTCCCTTTCCCCCAATTACTGTACCTCCTGACCCAACCTATCACTCACTAAAATTATGATCATGAGTGATTATGTGTAACTGCCTGAGAAATTACATACTCAAAGCAGCCTGCAAAAAAAAATTTCCATGAATATCTAATGGGAAGAGGAAAGAGCCTATATTTATGAAATTTCTTTAGACCTGCTGCCTGATTTTCATTCAATGATAGCAAGTGAGCAAGTGCTAATTTACATAGCTGATAGGAAGCTGAGTCCAATCATTTATTCACAGCAGGCACAGAGCTAGAAGCTAAGGATGCAGAGATAAAAGATGTAGTCACTGCCTTCATTCAAAGACCTCAAAGTCCCAAAAAAAAGAGAGCTACAATCACAATACCTTGATCAAGTGTCACAACAGCAGTATGCCCAGAGTGACATGGGAGGAGGAGGAAGAAGAAGAAAAAGATGATGATGAAGATGATAATGATGATAATGATGATGATGATGATGATGATTTGGGAAAAGCTTCTCAGGTGAGGTGGCAGGTGGCATTAGAATCAAATCTGAATAGCACCTTAGGAGGATCAGGGACAGAAGCAGAGAGATGGGGCTTTCTGTTCAGAGGAAGCAGCATGTAAGAAAATAGAGATGTTCTGTTTGGGGTGATGTAAATATTCTGGAAATAGAGAGGTGTGGGTATACAATATTGTGAATGTGCTTAAGGTCACTGAATTGTATAATGAAAATGGTAAGCTTTATATTACATAGATATCTTACATATACGTATCCACATTCACACACAAACACAGATGTCTATAAGTAGAAACATAAGATATCTGTGAAGAAGACTGAGTGGCAGGAGAAAGCATTGAGGTGCATCAGGGCTAGACTATAATGAGCTTTTTTTTTTTGTATTCCCTACTGAAAAAGGGTGGAGGCTAACCAAAGACAGAAAAGACTAGAAGGTCCAGGAATGATTAGGAGGGTATTTCTGACTTCTGATGAGAAATGACGGTCTGAATTTTGAGAGGCAATGGAGTAAAAAAGAATGAACAGATTGGGCTGGGACTGTGACTCAGTGGAAGAGCTCTTGACTAGCATGTATGAAGCACTGGGTTCGATCGGCACCACATAAAAATGAACAAATAAAATAAAGGCATTGTGTCTATCTACCACTCAAAAAAAAAAAAATGAACAGATTTCCAAGAAAGCAAGAAAGAAGAAAGATGGGGACTTGGAGCCTCAGCAAGAAGGATGAGGCAAATGACAGGGTGCCACTCACCCAGAGACCAGAAGCAGGATAGACTGGAAGTCAGTGACTTCTGCTTGGACCTGCCTACTTTAAATCCTTGTGGATAAAGGATGAAGACCAGCAGCTTGGAAGAGTTGCTTGATTTCTTAAGTGGGCCTATGGACTTTGTGCTGTCTCAGGGCCCAGGCAACAAAGAGCAGCCCAGATATGAGGAGGATTTTTTTTTTTTTTTTTACACACCTTTGAACAGAATCCAGCACCTATCTATCATTCTGAAAATTAGGGACTTTGACAGACTCTGAATGTAGCTTCTCTGGCAAGAACCTACGGTTTTTCAATAGTAGTGAGTCCCTTGGAGGGCAGTATTAATCAACAAGGATAAGCCAAAGATTAATATACAGATGGCACTTTATGATGGCCACTGCTGACATTTAGGTCTCACAGAAAGAACTGGGGAAATTTTACAGGATGGAACAGAATCTGGAAAGGAGAGGAGGGCAGCATAAGTTGTTATCACTTGGAGAAGATAAATGGAATCTCTTTTATTCTCCCAGACTACAAAAGCCTACAGCTTGCCAGTTAATAAACATTTCAACAAAAGTTATATAATCATGTTATTCATACTGTTTGTAGTCTGCTCCTTTACATTTAACAATATGATGATGGCACTTTCTGTGCCATAACACTCTTCTATAATTTTATGTTCAAAGCTCAACAGTATCTAATTATAGCCAGGTGTGGTAATGCACACCTGAAATCCCAGCCACTTGGGAGAAGGATCTCAACAACTTACGAAGATACTGTCTCAAAAAAAAAAAAAAGAAAATTTAAGGGGTTGGGAATGTAGCTCAGTGGTAGCATGCATAAAGCCCTGAGTTCAATCCCCAGTATTATTTTTAAAAAAATACACACACACGTGTGTGTAATTGTATATCATAATTTATTCAACCAATCACCTATTGTTAGATATTTAGAATTGGAGTTTTTCAAGCTAATTTTAAGCATTAAGCCCATAATCACCAAGTAATTAACATTTTTATGATGACATCTAGGGATATTGAAGTATTTTATTTCAAGTTTCTGTGTATAAATTTGCCTTTGCGGGCTGGAGTTGTAGCTCAATGGAACAGCATTTGCCTAGCACATGTGAGGCACTGGGTTCGATCCTCAACACCACATAAAAATAAATAAAGACATTGTGTCCATACACAACTAAAAAAAATTTTTTTTAATTTGCCTTTAAATTTTTGTCTTAAACAAACAAACAAACAGGGCCTGGGGTTGTGGTCAGTGGTAGAGCCCTTGCCTAGCATGTATGAAGCAACTGGGTTTGATTCTCAGCACTACATATAAATAAATGAATAAAATGAAGGTACATCAACAACTAACGAAAATATTTAAAATAAATAAAAAAAAAAAAACTTTTTAACTCTACAGATTCAGCTAAAGAATCAGAGCAACTTAGTGACATACACCTTTAATCCCAGCTATTCAAGAAGCCAAGGCAAAAGGATTGCAATTTCAAAGCCAGCCTCAGCAACTTAGTGAGACCCAGACTCAAAATAAAAAATAAAATCTGCTGGGGATTTAGCTCGGTGGTAGAGTAGCACTGGGTTCAATCCCCAGTACTGGCAGCAGCAGGTGGGGGGGATCATAGCAACTTACTAGCCCCAATTTATTTTTTTAATTTTTTTTTTTGGTTCTTTTTAGTTATATGTATTTTGACATATCACACATACATGGATTATAACTTCCCATTCGTGTGGTTGTGTATTCATATATAAACATAGGGAAGTTATGTCAGATTTCATCTACTGTCTTTCCATTCCCATCCCATTCCCTTCACCCGATTTAATCCAGTGAAGATCCAATCCCTGCCCACCCCCCCCACCCCCAGCCTATTGTGAGTCATCATCTGCATATCAGAGAGAACATTCAGCCTTTGGTTTTTTTGGGATTGACTAGTCCCAATTTTATAAGAAGAAAGTAAATCATTCACTTGTTGGGGGTATATTAATTTAATCAAGCCAAGCATACCAAATATATGATAGAAGAGGCAGGTAATTCACTCAATGGCACTCTGGTGAACAAAAGATTAAATGCATCTCCAATAAGTAAACCGTGTACTTTCTGTCAGCAGAATCAAGTATATTTTAGATCCCATGGATGCTTATTGGTCTCTCCTTGAGTTAGCAATAACTATAGTCAGAGAAGACTCTACCTGTGCTCATGCTTTCCCTTCTACCCATAAAATCCCTCAACTCTCCCAATTTTGTGCATAACCAGCTTCTTATCATTCAAGAAGGTTCAACTATAACTTCTCCAGAAAGCCTTCCCTGACCACGATCATCCTGAGCCAATATGTCCTGCTCATATCTCTTGAGTATCCTGCAGTTTATTAAAATGGTAATTTGATATTCACTCACCAATTAATAAGCCTCTTTAAGTCAGCCTTACGTTTTACTGCAAAACCCTCAAGGGCTAGTGCATTGCTCTATTAAAGGATTGCTGAAAAGGAATGCCTGTGATTCAAAAAGTGCCGCAAAATTTCATCTACTTAACAATACTCTTCTCTGCTAGTAATATTTTTCCAATGAGAACAACAGAACAGCATGTATAACTATAAAGGTTATATATATATACTTTTCTAATAAAATAAAGTACAACAATAACTTAACATCTGATGTGTAATCGTTGATGTGATGCATGGTAATTAAACAAATAACTGATATAAATTACTACAAATAACTGTACAAATTAATACCATTGGTAATTCCAAGGAATGAAGTGGGATGACATATGACAACCAACTTCTTCCATCAGAGATGGGACTGTTTCAAGATGTTTCAAGATCCAAATAGCCCTTTACTCTATAGTATTTTCCCCTCCTCCCACAAACTCTTCACCAAAGTTATTTTCACAGGAAATAGGGCTCAGATGACAGATTCCTTTCTCTACTTCTGTATTGAACTGTCTGTCACATTTGTGAGCCTTATATTCTGCCATACTTTCCTGGGATTTTTAAGTATATACACTCTTTAAGAATTAGAAGAACCTCCAACTTCTCTCTTTTGTTTCCCTTCTCCTAATGCCTATAAAAATAAAAAGTAGTTACAAAAGGCCAAGTGGTACGAATTAAGAAAAGCTTGTCTTGCCTCCAAATCTCTCCCCTGGATTACCAGGCATTCCACCATTTACACATTCATCTGAATTAACAAATAAGCACTCCTTCTTCTCCTGCCACTGAAAAGCAAACACACTATGTAACATAGGTCTAGTGGTGGTATGAAACAAGCTCATGTTCAGTCATACTGAGGGGATAAAGGGGAGGAATGAGGGTGGAGTTCTGCTGAACTAGAAACTACTATAATGGGGTAGCAAGAAAGCTCTGGCTATGAGATCACAGGGGAGCCAACAGAGCAGGAAGCAAACGGTAAAGCCCAAAGACTGACTTTGAATCTCAACCTAAAACCACCCAGGCATCATCCCCTCCTTGCCTTTCCCTCTGAAAGCCAACCTCTGCCCCTATTAGCAACCATGTAAAGAAATCATGTAAGTCCGTTGGTCTCAACTGTTGCATACTCATTTACTTCTCAAACAATACCTTGAACTATATGCAGGTGTCTCATCTCGAAAATGGGGAGAAGTAGATGACTACCCAGGAGCACAATAACACTATTTCATTAGTCTAAGAGATGCACTTCAAATATAAGTCTAAAGTTTCTTCCTCCACGTCATGATTGAGGTATTTCAAATTAAAATTAAATGCTGGAACACAAATGTTCACAGGAATTATTCATAGAATAGCCCAAAATGAAAACAATCCAACGCCCATAAGAAAATGATGAGTGCATAAACAAATGTGGTATATCCATACAATGGAATATCATTTAACAATAAAAAGAAATGGAGTACATCAATGTGAATGCAGTTAATGTCACAATTGTACACGTAAAAAATGTTAAAAAAAACTTTGTCCTATTTTGCCACATTAAAAGAAAAAAAAGAATGAAGTACTGATCAATGGTGCAACATGGGTGAATGCCATGCTAGTGAAAGAAGCCATAAATACAAGACCATATACTGCACTATTTCATTTATATGAAATATACACAACAGGCAAATTCATAGAAAGAGAAAGTAATCGGTGGTTGCTAGGAGCTGGAGGTAGAAGAGAACAGGGAATGACTGCTAATGGGTAGAGGGTTTCTTTTTGAGGTGGCAAAATATTCTAAAAATACAGCGATAATGGTTGTACAACAATGAATGTTCTAAAAAAACCACTCAATTATATACTTTAAAAGGGTAAATTATATGGTAAGTAAATTACAACTCAGAGCTGGAAATATAGCTCAATGGTAGAGTACTTGCCTAGCATGCTTGAGGCCCTGGGTTCAATCCCCACTACAGGGTAAATAAACAATACACACACACACACACACACATACACACAGACTTCTCATTAAAGCTTTTATTTTTAAAAAGGTAAAAGCAAGTAAACAACGTGCCATTGATACCTGAAATATTTAATAAATCCTTCAAAATGTCAGGATCAAGAAAGGACCTCAGGGTGCTGGGGATGTGGCTCAAGCGGTAGCGCGCTCGCCTGGCATGCGTGCGGCCCGGGTTCGATCCTCAGCACCACATACAAACAAAGATGTTGTGTCCGCCAAATACTAAAAAATAAATATTAAAATTCTCTCTCTCTCTACCTCTATCTCTCTCACTCTCTCTTTAAAAAAAAAAAAACTAAATAAAAAGAAAGGACCTCAGCAAAGATGCAATTAACCTATTTGCATATGAAAAAACATCAAGAAGGTACAAACCACAAATCTGACTACCATCATGAAGCTAATAAATACATCACTTAGAAAAGAAACAAGATTACAGGAATTTTTTGTAATGATTATGTGCAGAAGCAAAACTCCCTTTGGTTTAAAAGAAGCAGAGAAATGTGTGATAGTTAAGAGTTCAGATGTGAAAAAAAGACTGACCTAGGATCTAAACAGTGTCCCTACTGCTAGCTCTGTGATTTTGAGAAAGTGACTTAACCTGATTGAGATTTAATTTCTTCGTCCAACACATAGGAGGTTATTTTCACTCACATAGCCAAATTAATATTTTGCTTTCAACTTTTTCAGCTTTTGTGATTAGAAATTTCTCCACAATTATCAAATAAATATTTTTAATATTTTAACTTCTATATTTTTCTAGTATCTTTTCATACTTTTCATTCATTTTCACATTTTATACTTCTCTTTTCTATTTAATTTTTTAACTGCTACACAGAAAATAAAAAAAAATTTATGGGGTACATGTGATGTTTTTTTTTTTTTTTTTTAAAGAGTGAGAGAGAGTGAGAAAGAGGGAGAGAGAGAGAGAGAATTTTAATATTTATTTTTTAGTATTTGGCCGACACAACATCTTTGTCTGTATGTGGTGCTGAGGATCGAACCCGGGCCGCACGCATGCCAGGCGAGCGCGCTACCGCTTGAGCCACATCCCCAGCCCCTACACGTGATGTTTTGATACATGCATACATCGTACAATGTTTAAATCAGGTTAAATGTATCTATCTCCTCAAACATACATCATTTCTTTATAGTAAAATTTTCAAAATCCTTTCTCCTAGCTTTTTGAAATGTATAGTGCACTATCGTTATCTGTAATCACTCTCCTGTGCAATAGTGCACCAGAACTGATTGCTCCTAACTATAACTCGGAATCCATTGATCAACTTTTCCCCATTCCCTTTATCTGCCTTTCCATTTACATTACTTTGCTTAATACTCTTCTTTTTTTCTGCTAGCTTTCTTTTATTACAGTTTGCCAATTTTGGATTGCTGTTATTTCCTCTAAAGTCATGTTTTTTCCTGCCTCTAGGCTAGAAAGTTAATGTTCTGATTGTCTTAAAATTCCTATGTTCCCACTATCTCCCCATTTTTTTAGAGCTTGTATTACTCTTGATTTTCTCAAGATTGTAAGAAAATGTTAAACATGTCCATAGCACTTCTTGATTACATTCAAAGTGTCCATTTCCTCAGTAGACTGAACTCCTCAAGGGCTGGCAATAGGCCTGTCAGCCTTCTTTGCTATAGTCCTGTACACAACTGCTGCCTAGAACAGAGTGGTTAGCAACTTGGTCAATACCCTGTGAATGATTGAGTGAATCAATAATGATTGTGGTCATGATGCGCTTCTTTGGTTTTAACAGATTCATTATATTGTTTCTTTTGATCACTTCAGATCAAATTTCCCTTCCACTTATATCAATTTGATAACTACACTGGAGTTCTATTAATTATTCATCATCCTCATATGACTACCAAAAGCAGCGCTGCTGAGAATCTGGCTTCAGCATATATGGATATTGTACCATTTGATAGTCAGATTGCTAACTAAGCTTGCATGAAGCAAACCGCCCAAGTATTCATTCGTCAGCAGATCTGAAAGGGAAGGAAGTGAGCAGCTAGAGAATAACTTCTGCAGGGTCTCCAGTAAGGGTAAAAAGCTGCTGTGTCTCTCTCCTCTCTGCTGTGCTAAGGTTTTTAACAAGGCCACTTCTTTCGCTGCCTGCAGAGAGTATGCTGCTGATTAGAGGCCCTGAATGTTGCCTAGTCAAGTGCCTCCACTTCATTCTGTATGAGCCAAATTAAATGTTGATAGACATCATCATCTGCTTTTAACCCCACATTCTCTGTCTCTGCCTTTCTTCTAGCAAGGAGAAGTCTTTCCAACCTGAATTCCATTGTATGATACCTATTCTTAGCATCCACACCAGCTCTTAGAAAAGCAAGACCAACAACAGAGACAAACTAATGAGAGGCTTCTATCTTCCAGTCCCCACCTGTTCTTTGCAGCTTCTCACTGTCCTCCCTGTCTTTGCCTTTCAGAGGAAGTCTATCTCCCATCATGATTTTCTTGGTTTCCCTGACCTCCTTGCTTTCTAGTGCATATGGTCATCTCAGCAGATGCCAAGGCAAGCCCAGCATTTTTCTCATTTGACTTTTTGATATCACAATCTATTTATGCATTTCCCAATGATAACCTAGCCTAAATTCCTCCCACTTGATCATGGTACACTCTTTTAATGTAGTGTATGTTTGTTTGTTTTTTTAAGGCACATTTTTTGGATTAGAAAAAAATTCCAACTTTTATGGATTCATTTAACAGCATTTACTGATTATATGACATGTTTAAAACTCACATTATTGGTCATTTTTGCAGATTCAAAACTATTCTTCAAATTAAAATCAGCATATCAATGAGAGATCACATATGAAGCTGAACTGTGACATACTCATATGAATGATACCACACAATCAGAAAACTGCAGAATGCTAACCTATTCACTGGTAAGATAAGAACCACAGAAAGTAAATGTTAAAACACTGCTCATGGAGCTGGGGTTGTGGCTCAGTGGTAGAGCACTCGCCTAGCACTTGCGAGGCATGGGAGGCCCTGGGTTTGATCCTCAGCAGCACATAAAAATAAATAAATAAAATAAAAGTATTTGTGTCAACTACAACTAAAAAAAATGCTTATTAAAAAAAAACAAAAACACTGCTTATGTTTTCATGGATACATAGATATAATAGACTTATTTTTCTGCCTAACATACAAATTGCTTCTATGCTTTGTGAGTCTTAGGAGGAGACACTACAGAAACAGAAAACAACAGATATTCACTTTCCCAGCCTCCCTTGCAGTTAGAATCAAATACATGGCCTGGACTTGGCCAATCGGACACTTCTACCCTGAACTTTCACTATAAAACTGTGACAGTAAAGAAGCAGGGACCAAAGAGGATCTATTCCAGAGGCAGCAAAGACAGAAGTAGCAGCACTGAGGCACTGCTGCCCAGCTTTCAGTGCCCTGTGCAAACTGCAGCACCACAGTTCAGAGGTCGAGGCTTCAGGGTCCTCTGTGAACTGGCCCTGCAGTGTTATTCTGGGTCCTAGGTGCTACCTACCCTCCCCTTGTTGTCCATTTTCCACACCTGCTTCTATGTTCTTTCTATAAGTTTTTCTAAGCTGTACAATGTCCTTTCAATAAAGTTCCTTTCTGTTAAAATCAAAGTCAGTTTTGTTACTTGCAAGAACTTGGATACAGTGGGCTACTAGCTAGCAGATAATAAATGACAGATTAATCCAATTCCAGCAAACTAATATTTGTTGAGGACCCACTTAGGATACCTAATTGGGAGGCAGGTAGATTTAATGAGGTACAACTCTCAAAAAAAGTAAACCACACACCTTTAAAATAGTAATCTCTCAGTATTTGTAGGGGTTGGTTCCAGGAAATCAAACTCTGTAGATGCTCAAGTCCCTTATAAGAAATGGCACAGTATTTGCATATAACCTATGCATACCCTCCCATATACATTAAGTCACCTCTAGATTATTTACACTATCTAATACAATGTAAATACCATGTAAACAGTTGTTATACTGTATTGTTTAGGAAATGACAAGGGGGAAGGGAGCCTGAAACATGCTTAGTATAATGAAATTTTCTTTTCTATTATTTTATCCACAGCTGATTGAATCTGTGAATGCAGAACCCATGGATATGGAGAGCAACCCATAATGTATTTTAACAAAAGTTACAGTCATTTAACTACCACCACAATCAAGACACAGAACATTCCCATCATCTAAATAAGCTGCCTTATATAATTGCCTTCTGGAATCAATTCCTTCTCTACATCTGTAGACCCTTGCAATCACATCAGTATGTGATTTTTGTCCCTATATTTTGACATTCTTTCCAGAATGTCACAGAAATTATATAATATGGAACATTTTATGCTTGACCTTTACACATAGCAAAACAGATTTGAGATTCATTCACATTGTTGCACGTATCATTAGCTTGCTCCTGTTCGGTGATGAATAGGATTCCATTTTATGGATGTACCACAATTTGTTTTTCCTTTTACCAGTTGGGAGATATTTGGGTTTTCTCCTACAATAAGCTTTCAAAATACAGAATTTATCAAAACAAGTTAACATCTGAGAGCTTAAACAGTTCAACTCTTGGGATCACATAGAAGAAATAGGTATTCTCTTTAAAACAAAACATTTTCTTCTGTTTTTTAAAAGCAATATATGCTCAGATATACACGTGTGTGTGTATATGTGTGAGTGTATATATGTACATACAGTAATATTTATTTTTTGTTCAAGTATACCCTTTTGCACACTTGTAAAAATAAAGATAACAGGGGCTGGGATTGTGGCTCAGAGGTAGAGCGCTTGCCTAGCATGTGTGAGGTACTGGATTTGATTCTCAGCACCACATAAAAATAAATGAATAAAATAAAGGTCCATACATCTAAAAAATAAAAAATAAAGATACATTATTGGTCCCTCCCAATGTCACAAGAAAATTATAAGAAAAATTTTCAGAGAAAATTTTGGGGAAATATATGTTGTTTCTCCTTTGCCTAATAGTATCATTATAGCACAATGAAATAAAAAAGCAGAATGCTATTTCAGTGATACTTTCTCTCTTAAGTCAACTAGGTTCCTAACCCAACAGCAATTCCAAGGCTGTGGACAGCTTTTATTTTGCAATACAGGAGAAAAACATTTGCCAAACCTATTTTCATGATTCTCAAGCTTTATAAACAATATGGTTGAAGACTACTAAAGTCTATTCAATCTCTGAGTACTAAAAGAGACATAAGTAACATACATGTTTCAATATGTAGAAGAAATACTGGTTGAAAAAAATCACAACATTACTTTGAAAGATAGAATCCTAACCCTAATTCCACTAACACAGTTTGATAATAAAGACTGACAGTAGTACCTTTACTTCCCTCCATTCACACTGAAAGTAAGCATTCCTGCCAATTCTGAGATTCTGAAATCTCTTTGTTTACTACTTTGTAGCCACTTTTCAAGTATATTCCCAAGTGCATGGATTACAGTCAAAGGCGTTGATATTAGCTACGATTTAAAATAATAAAGTTAAAATTCCCAGGCAACCAGTGTACATACTATACACATGCCTAGTCAAGTCAATTCAGTCCATTTATTGTTACTATGAGTGAAATAAAACCTTTCTGGATTATCGTACACTGTAAAGATATTGTGCAATATGCATAAAATGGGGGGAACTGGATAATATAACATACAATAAACCTTGGAAATTAAATCATGAACTTAGTCAAACCACACTTATTGATTGGGGCTGGAGATGTTCCTATTATGTTACAGTTCTATGGTAAAATTATATATTTGGAAAAGATTAACTGTTATTTAACAAAGGCTACCTTGCCCTTTAACAATATAAAATAATTTAAAGAATTGAAACCCATCCTCCACCTGCAAGCTCAGTATTCTTTATGCAGTCTCAAACGGTTCCCTCTCATTTTAAAGAAAGGACTTAAGGAATTAAAAAAAAAAAAAAGGTAGAAGCTGGGTGCAGCGGCACATACCTATAATAACAGTGACCCAGAGGCTAAAGCTGGAAGATCACAAGCTCAAGGCCAGTCTCAGCAACTTAGCAAGATCCTATCTCAAAATAAAATAAAAAAGAGCTGGGGATATGGCTCAGTGGTAAAGTGCTCCTGGTTTAAATCACTAGTATCACATACACACACACACACAAGTCCCATAATGGCAACAACAGTAGTAACATTAATCAAAGAATTATTCAGCTGATGGGAATGAAATTTCAACCTTCCTGCAACCTGGGCTACCCACTTCCATAGTAATCCTGGAAACTAAGATTTTCAATAACTGGCATAGTTGAGGAGAAACAAATGGATGAAATTCTATTTGTACCTACAGTTATAAACACACAGCTGAGATTTCCTGACTTTAAATCTTAACATTTTACCACATTACCATCTGCCCATCAAAATGAAATGCAATGCTCACTTTAATCTAAAGCCAAAATCAATTAATCAAGGTAGAGAGTGAGTTGAAGACAAAAGGTAAATTAGAATACCCACTAATTTAAAAACAGAAATTCTGAACACTGCCCAAAAGTTGAAGTACCATGACCAAAGTAGAGATGGTTTAATTAAACATACAACAGGGCTTGGGATGTAGCTCAGTATAGAGCACTCACTTAGCATGCATGAGGTCCTGAGTTTAATCCCAGGTCCCAAAAAGAAACAAGAAGCAAAACTAGAGGGGCAAAAAGACCTTCTTTTTATGTTTATAAATCCCTTTTGATAAAGAATCTGAAAAGATTTAAATTATATCTGGTACAGTTTAAGAGTAGCTAATAGAGTTGATATTATTTCCCTGAGACTTCCTGGAAGATGACAGAAAAATTATAAAAATAAAATTAAAATCCTATACAATCCCAACACCCAGAGATAATCACCATTAAATCTGGAGGTGGATCCTGGGGATTAAACCCAGGACTTCACACATTAGGCAAGTGCTCTACCACTGAGCTACATCCCCAGCCCTCTTATTTTTTTATTTTGAGACAGGTCTCCCTAAGATGTAAGACAGGTCTCACAAGTTCAAGACCCTCCTACTTCAGCCTCCAATGTTGCTGGGACTACAGAGTTGTGCCTCCATGCCTGGCACCATTAAAATGTTTATGTACTACCTTCCATAATTGGCTGAATAATTGCTCTCAAAGATCTGAATCTAATCTCTAGAACCTGAAAATGTATATGAAAAAAAAAAAAGGTCTTTCTGTGCAGCTGTGATCTTTTCTTCTTCTTCTTCTTCTTTTTTTTTTTTTTTTTTTTTTTTTAGTTGTAAATGGATACAATACCTTTATTTTGTTTATTTATTTTTATGTGGTGCTGAGGATCAAACCCAGAGCCTCACACATGGGAGGCAAGTGCTCCACCGCTAAGCCACAACCCCAGCCCCTTAAGGACCTTGAAATGGGGACATTATCCTGATTTATCCAAGTGGGGCCTAAGCACAGTCACAAATGTCCTTATTAAAAAGAGGCAGAAGGAAATTACAGAGAAGACAACAAAGCGTTGTGACTGAGATTGGAGCGATGCAGCCAAAGAATTCTGGCAAGACAAGGAATGCTGGCAGCTAGAGAGAGGCGGAAGAGGCAAGGAAGGGTTCTCCCTGGCGAGGGCACTACCTTGCTGACACCTCGATTTTGGCCCAAAGATACTCATTTTGGACTTCCAGACTCCAGAACTATGAAAATAAGAGTCTGTGGGGGTTCTGTTGTTTATTTGTGGCTTACTTTATGCTAGGTAAGTGTTCTACCACCGAGCTACAACCCCAGCTCACAAATCTATTATTTTAAGCCACTAAGTCTGTCATAACCTATTAAAGCAGCCACAGGAAATTAATATCCTTGCAATATTTTTAAGAATTATTTTACATAGTTCAGATAATATACACTGAAACTTCTATGAAAGTATCTTTTGAATTAGGTTTTTTGTATACATGTTTATATATTATTCTATCATCAGATATACCATAATTTACTTAACCATTCTATTTTTGATAAAAAAATTAAAATTTTTCACTATTATAAATAATGTCCTAATGAACGGTTTCATATAAAAGAAATTTTCTTGTATTCTTAGTTGTCAATGGACAATTTATTTATTTATTTATTTATACACAGTTCTGAGAATTGAACCCAGGGCCTCACACATGCAAGGCAACCGCTCTACCACTGAGCCACAACCCCAGCCCCAGTTTTCTTGTATTTTTAATCAGTGTCTTGGGGTAGAGTCCTTAAAGAGAATTTGCCAATCTTTTCAGAAGCACGGTACCAATTCAAACTTGTACTCAGTACATTCTTACAATAACCAAGAATTTTTTAGTTCTTGCTAATTTAAACAATAAAAACTGGTATCTTTTTGTTTTAACTTATAGGTTTCTGCTTGCTGAAGCTAAAATATATTTTTCACATTAATTAGCTAATTGTAATTCCTAATTACGTTAATTGCCAATTTTGTGACATTTTTGCCCACTGAGTTATTGGGTTCTTTTTAAATATTTACATGAGGGCTTATTATTAAGGGTATTAACCATTTATTATGTTGGCTGCAAATTTTTCTTCTAAATTTTTACTTATTTTCTAGCTATTTGCAGTACAAGGGAACTGAACCCAGGAGCCATCTACCATAGAACTATATCCTTCAGCACCACCACCCTTTTTTTTTTTTTTTTTTTTTGAGACAGGGTCTCCCTAAGTTACCCAGGCTGGCCTCAAACTTGTGATCCTCCTGCCTTAGCCATCCAAGTAGCTAAGATTACAACTGTGCACCACCATACCCAGCTTATTTTATTTTTGATATTTTTAACCTAAGAGATTTTTAATATTTTTTAAAATATTTTTAGTTGTAGTTGAACACAATACCTTTATTTTATTTATTTATTTTTAATAAATAAAATTAAATTTTTTTTTATTTTTAAAATTGAGGATTGAATCCAGTGCCTCGATTATGCTAGGTGAGCGCTCTACTGCTGAGCCACAGCCCCAGCCTCCATTTTTAATTTTTGTGGTATATCTTTTGATATTTTTATCTCATTCATTATTTTTACATTTAGGAAGTATTGCCCATGGATATATTAAACAAATAATTTTATTTTTCTTCTAGTCATTCTCATTCCTGCTTATTTAAAAATTAAAGTTTATCCTCAAAAGTCATCTACTGAGTTTGTTTTTACATAAACAATAATATTTTCAAAAGTCAGTGACTCATTCCCACTAAAGCAAATCATAGGTTTAATATCTTTCAGCATTTTTCAACTCAACTAACTCCTTAACTAGTAACTTTTTTCCAAGAAATCTGTCTTTATCAATTAGATTTTTCACTACAAAAATAACACTACATGGAAGAACCAATAGGTTTTATCTCTAAGCAATCAGTATTGGCTGCATAGAGCACTAGGATTAAGAAAAATGCTGGAGGGCTGAGGTTGTGGCTCAGTGGTAGAGTACTCACCTCATGAGGCACTGGGTTCGATCCTCCGCGCCACATAAAAATAAATAAAGATACTGTGTCCATCTAGGACTAGAAAAAAAATTAAATAAAATAAAATAAAAAAGAAAAATGCTGGGCAGAGAAAAGCAGCAGCATTACAAAGGCCCTGGTTTAGGGAGGGGAACACAGCAACAAATGCACTCTCTGCCTCACACTCTGGACCCTGAAGGGTGAGACTTTACTTCTCATTCTTCATTCTCTGTACTTGGTCTAGTGCCTTTTGGGAAATTGGATGATATACAGTCCAAGGCCCTCTCTTTGAGGCATTCTATGCAATTTAATACAATGTTTCATTATTACAGTTTAACTTCAAATTTGCTATAGGATCACTGAGACAAGTCCATCTTCAACAAAGCAGAACATTGCTTCTATTTATCCTCTGTTCTAAGATACACTGATGCTAATATCAATTAACTGTATAATCTTTAAATCAGACAAAGTGGCTAGTAACACTATTACCAGTCAATGAACAGATAAGCAATCCTTCATTGAAACTGAGGAATAATTTATTCAACTGTTAAGAGAACTGTTAGAATAACTCAAATTGTTTACATTGAATAAACAAACCTCTTGTACAGAGAAAATGAACACACTAAATACAATGGACCATGGCATGGTTTATACGGCTATTTAAATATAAGTCTCACACTCTCTGAATGATTTCCTGAGTAAGAGATAATTAATTTTAGAAAGCAGTTAATACTTACAATCTTGTAAATCTCTAAATTTTTAAAATGTCATTAACAAATCACTTTTTTTTTTGTCAATGAACATTCATTTTGTTTACTTATATGCGGTGCCAAAAATCGAACCCAGTGCCTCACACATGCTAGGCAAGCCCTCTACCACTGAGCTGTAACCCCAGGTCACTAAATCTCTAAAATTTCAAGGTCAGACAACTATACTCGAGGGTCCTTCTGAGTTTAGAATTCTTTCACATGTAGAAGAGATCAACTATTTGATTAATTTCTCACAGAATCAGTGGGAGAAAGCAGACTTGCTCACTTACAAACTGAAATGAATTAGATTCCCACATTCATATGGGTCAATCAATTTATTTGGTGGCAAACACAACTGAATCTATAATAATAATGTAAAAACAATTATTTGATGTAATTTTTTAAAATTTATTAGCTTTAACTTTCAAAAAGTGAACATAAACTATACCTTCATTGCCCAATCAGAGTCCAGGTATCAATTTATTTATTTATTTATTTATTTTTAAATTCCTTCCTTTCTTTTTTTTTTTTTTAAAGAGAGAGAGAGAGAGAGAATTTTAATATTTATTTTTTAGTTATCGGCGGATACAACATCTTTGTTTGTATGTTGTGCTGAGGATCGAACCCGGGCCGCAGGCATGCCAGGCGAGCCACATCCCCAGCCCCCCAGGTATCAATTTAAATGTATGCTGAAGTTAAGAATTAAAACTATAGGTGCAATTACATTTGGGGCTGGGAAAATTCAAAGAATTGAAGCAAACCAGGTTTCCCAAGGTACTTTGTTCCTGATAGTCCATACTGTACGTTTACTCCATCTCTACTTATTCTTTTCGTTTCTAATTCCTTCTCAAGTGTGGATCTTAATACACCAGGTTCCTCTTCTGCCAAGCAGACTAAATAAGTGCTATGCTATTCTAACACTCACCTGCTGTTACAGGCCTCCTTCACTTCAAACATTTCTTCTCTTCCTGTTGCTCCTTGATCAATATCATTTCAGGATCACCTAGGCTACTCCTCCCCATTACTTTTTCAGATTGTACTATTAGTTCTCTCCTGTGCTTCTGAGCAAGCACTGGTCACAGAGAATTCACATGAAAAATGCACAGGCCCTGGATGAATCTCCTTTAATTTTATTCTGTGGAAGCTGGTAAATATAAAACTTCTGCACTAACGAAACATTTATTTCAGGGCTGGGGATAAACCTCAGTGGCTGAGTGCTTGCCTAGCATGCATGAGGCCCTGGGTAAAATCCTCAGTATCACAAAAAATAAAATGAAAATAAAAATAAAACATTTATTTCTGGCTTCTGCATTACACTTAAATTTGCTCTTTTCACCTCCCCCATTTATTCCTAGTTTCCTGAAAGATTTGGATCAATTCTTATTCTCACTTTGCCTATAATCCTTCAGGGCACTGAATGCCCTTTGCCTTCCATCAGAAAAATATAAAATAGTTCCATAGATTCCTCCAGATACAGAGAAATGTAATATTCAGCCTTTGCATATTGCCTTGTATACAGAGCTACATGCCCTTTTGTTCCTGGGGAAGAGACAGTATCAGTATAGCAATTGTTCCTTCTAGTTTTTAAATACCAAGTTTTAAGGTTTTCTTCTCAAATATACATTTTCCAAAACCTACATTTTTAACCTTTTTTTACAATTACCATTTAAAAATACTTTAAATATGCTTTCATATTCACATGAAGTTTACCTTAACCAAATTATTCATTTGGAACTTGGATTCCCCCCACACACAAAATAATAATAATAATAATATTTTGAGGAGTTTCCTTTTTTTTTAATCTTGTGGTCATAAGATCACCAGGTAAAAAATGGAGCAAAATGAAGTTCCTAAAAAAAAAAAAAAAAATAGTTAAAAGGAGAGAGAAGGACTGGCAGAAAACTGCTGAGAACAGCTTGAAAATATTCAAGCACATGTCTCTTCCCACCAAATGCAAATGGAGGGTGAAGGCCAGGTTTTGTAGGAGTTTATCTAAGAGCAGACTCCTGGGACCCTTGCTTCATCTCCACCCTCAGAATATGTGGGCTTCAATATGACACAATGATTAAAAAACAGAAAGAAAACTTTTATCCATAAATATGGTGGTGGCTATAATTTCTGAGAATCACAAATTCAGTTAGGCTATTTGAATATGCTTTTTATAAAAATGTGGAGGGCTGGGGATGTGGCTCAAGCGGTAGCGCGCTCGCCTGGCATGTGTGCGGCCCGTGTTCGATCCTCAGCACCACATACAAACAAAGATGTTGTGTCCGCCAAAAACTAAAAAAAAATAAATATTAAAAAAAATTCTTTAAAAAAAATAAAATAAAATAAAAATGTGGAAATAACTATTTCCCCATTTAGATGTAGTACTACTAAAATTCCTTTCCATAATATGTTATAGAAAAAAATGTGCCATTATTATCAAAACATATTCAGATGTAGACAATTATTATTTGACAATTAAAAATAAAATTTTTAAATTTTATAAGAAACATTCAGAGGTAGAACATAATATTCAGCCTTTGAATACTGTCTTATATACAGAGCTACAAGCACTTTTGCTCCTGGAGAGAATATAGTATCAGTGTAGAATTATTCCTTTAGGCTTTTAAATGTTATTTTTTGAGATTTTCTTTCCAAATATAACATTTTCCAAACCCTACTTGTTTTGTTTTGTTTGGGGGAAGGTGACTTTTTTATAAAAAATAAAACTACCTCATTTTAAAATACTTTAAAGACAGGGGATGTGGTTCAGTGGCAGAAGACCTGAATAGCATGCACAAAGATCTGAGTTTGATCCCCAGTACCTCAAAAAGAAAACTCTTTATCATCAAATACTTTAAATATGTTTTCAGATAACTCTTTATATGCAGAAAAAAAATCCCTATTTTTCCAAGATTTTTTCCCTTCTGTAGACTTGTAAATCTGGTACTTAACCATTACTCCATTTGGGCCCTAACAACATTCCGAGGCCTTAGGCCTCTTGTCAATAAAACAAGGTGAGTCTTTGACCCCTGCTAGCCATTTTTTTTTTTTTAATTCACACATAGTAATGGCACATATTTATGTGGTTCCGTGCAATGCTTTGATACATGTATGCTTTGTGTAATGATCAAATCAGTCTCATCAGACATTTATCATCTCTTTGTTGTAAGAACTTTCAAACTCTTCTAGCTATTTTGAAATATATGTTATTGCATTCAAACTACATATTGCATTGATGAAGGCGTTTGTCCTAAGATAAACCACTGACTTTTGCCGGCTATATCCAATTGGTTGCATTATAACATCTGTAACATGAAAGTTCTAGGTTGAGTTATACAATACAGTGATTTTTAAATTTCTATATAACAAAGGGATACAGACTTCTGTAAATAGTTCATTTAAAAATACTTTCACTTACAATAATTTTTTTTAGAAATTCACCTTGACAAACATACCTATATTACTCTAGCTTTAAATATATTGCCTATTCATGTTTCTATGTTTTAAGAAACATACATATGTCATTAAAATCTACACTAGTCATAGTTCAGTGACAAGATATACGCCTACAAGCAGGCATTTTAAGAGCACACAAAAATACTTAGGATACTAAGCATAGGAATCTGCTTTTTTAAAAAATACATGTTAGTGCCTATTTTTGGTATAACAACATCTGAATACAAAATATACTGTTATTACAGAATGATGACAATCTTTTAAGATGATACAATGCATATATTACTAAAAAATATGAAAAGCAAATTATAATTGCTACTATAACTAAGCCTAGTGATATTTTAAAGAAGTCATTTTATTTCCAGCCAAGTCATTGATTAAACTATTCAAAATGCCCAATTTCACTGGTTATGAATCTCTCTTCTGAGTATTCAACATTACAAGCTTTTTGTTATAATTTCAAGGCTGCATTTAGGGACCACTAATTTCAGCTTTTCTCTTCCATATACTATGAAGCATGCAATAATGCACACTGAGAATGCTGCCCCTATAGTATTCTTAGGAAATATAGTCTTATAAGCCAAGATATGACTGTCCCCTAGAAGTGAATGATTAAAGTATATGCCAAACTGAATTCCTGATGAGTAATTCAACTGGCATAGAGAGCTTCATCTACCCCACTCCAGGCTGTCTTCCCACCCCACCATAAAAGATTGCTGTGAACACAAAGACCCTAGGATGTCTTTACTAGAGAGAGAACTCCTTACATGATTATGTGTTAGCTTTTAACACAATATCACTTTACATCGTTTTTATTCAACTACATGAACAATATGGTTTCCAAAATAAAAAGTACAGGGGCTGGGGTTATTGCTCAATGGTAGAACACTTGCCTAGCATGTGTGAGGCACGGGGTTCGAACCTCGGCACCACTTAAAAATGAATAAATAAAGGTATAAAAACGTGTTGTATCTGTTTTTTTAAAAGTACAACATAACCCAGTAGTAATTCCATATAAATTACACACACATCACTATTTCCTATATTCTTTGTTTTGATTTAGAATTAAATTCAGTGACTTTTTGAAAACTAGATTCCGATTTCAAAAAAAGGGACATGCTGTTATTTTTTAAATTCGCTCTAAATGATGAAGGCAGATCTAACAAAAGAAGCCATATAAATCTCCTAAGAATGAAACAGTAGTTTATGATAGCTATGATTATTCTCCAAAATATCCATTCATCTCTGTACTACTTAAAATATACAGTTTTATTTTTAAAAGTAACTTGAAGAAAAAGAAAAAGAAGTTGATAGGATAAACAATGACCATTCAAAATGACTTTGAAAACCTTCAAGTAAAAAATATTTCCTTTTCTTAACCAGGAGGAAAAGGAAATAACACTAAAGGTGACACCCATATCAGCTATAGATACCTGAAAAGGAAGGTACTTCCATTTCATCAGCAGAGGAGAAAGTTGTTTCCAGTGCCCACAGTCACCAAGGATTGACAAAGAAGTTAACTCCATCTGGGATGGAGGTATCAGATCAACAAATGAAACCACTGCTTGTCAGTCCTGGGGGAGCGGAAACATGCCAGCCATTGGTATCCAAAGAGTGTGCAGGGGCAAGATACACTCTATTACAGATCAACAAATGAGCTTGGCCAAGGCAAAAGCGTGTAAAGTTTCAAACACTCTAAGGGAAGCAGAAAGACCACAAAAAGGACAGCAGTAAAGGTAACACAACCATAAAGGAAACTTAGGCATAAAACAGGGACATTCGATGCCAGAGAAGAAAACCTACATGCCACTTACAGGTTTAATACGTCAGCCAGGCTTATTGAGTTAAATATCTATGCAAAATAAAGCCCAATTCATTTTTTCCATAGGTGAAAATTCTTATAGTTATCTCTCCTATTAGACTGAAATGAGAAAATGTCATTTATTTGACTAAAAGAGAAAAATTTCCCCAAATAACTAGAGACATGGGACAGAGGCCAAAAGAATACAAGTAAATTACAGCCAAATATGAGGAAGGAAAACATTTTTTTAAAAACCCTATATGTCACAATTCCAAAGATTGTGACTAACAATAAAACAAAAGCTGAATAACGCCAAAATTTACAAAACATCTTTTTAAATACTTATTTTTAAGTTTTAGGTAGACACAATATCTTTATTTTACATTTATGTTGTGCTGAGGATCGAACCCAGTGCCTTGTGCATGCTAGGTGAGCACTCTACCACTGAGCCACAACCCCCAGCCCTACAAAACATTTTCATACACGTTTCCTCATCTTCTTACAACTCTGAGAAATAGGCTGAGCAGATATCACTATCATCTAACTTTGCGGGAGGAAAAAAAGAACAAATAATCAAAGTTAAGTGACTCATTTAAGGTCATATAGGTGGTATGAAGCAAAGACAAGACTTCAAGTTTTCTGAATACAAATATGATACTCTTTTTATAATATCATTATTACATAAAACTCCTATTAAAATCCACCAAAAGCATACTAATAAAATTCTGGTCAATCTAACCATGCACTGCTTACTTATCTGTCCTATAGCCAATCTCAGAATTGTCAATATAAAACTGCCTTCACAATCTGGTAATTTTTTTTAAGATTATTTTTTTAAGATAGACACAATATCTTTGCTTCATTTATTTAATTTTATGTGGTGCTGAGGATCGAACCCAGTGCCTCACATGTAAGAGGCAAGCGCTCTACCACTGAGCTATAACCCCGGTTCCTCACACTCTGATAATTTTTTGAAAAACTTCAGTAAACGAAAGATTTCAGAACTGAATCCTTCCTATAAAAAATAACTTAGGATCAGACTTCCTGGAGGTTCCTGAGATCCAGAATCCCAGCAGAGATAGGCAACTTTGGGCCCTACAGGTCTGTTGATTTACTCTCTGTACAGCAGATACCACCCAAAAAAATACCCTAAGGCCTGATTAGACCTAAGCACCAATCACAGTAACTTTTATACTCATAGAACCCTGCCGCAATCCCATCCTGGGACTGCATTGATCTGGTCTGTGCAAATAGAACTCCAATTGTCAGTACCTCCCCCTCCACCCTACCTTACACTGGAGAGAAGGGAAGCTGAGAGTTATTTCAACCTGCTTCAATTGATTTTTATAACTCCTGCCCCCACCATTCATGTTGTTGCCATTATTACTGCTGTGGATAACATGACACCTGTTGTATATGCTTTAAAGCCAGATCTAGTTCAAAAAAGAAAAACAAAAAAAAAATAACTTATTCTAACCATTATGATTGCATCTAATGAATTCAATTTTACCCTTTCAACACTGATGAACCTCTGCCAATGTTTGTCAAAACTAATAACAAAATATAATGTCTGTTTCACCATGGCAAATCCCTGCTTGTTCCCTCACCTACTTCCATAATGTATTGTCATTTATAACCTCTGACAGTTGTGGCACATTTCCTACATTACTTAGAAACCAAGCACAGTAATCTTAGAAGGTTTTGTACTGGAAATTGGTTTCCTAAAGAAAATATAACCCTCACTTTTCAGTACAGCTAACTCATGAGAGATGATTTTGTGTCTATGTACTACTTTTCAATATGAAAAATATTTTCAAGTATTTTTTATTTCAACAAATCTTGATCAATAGAATTTTCATTATAATTCTTCCTTGAGCTAATAAATAGAATTTGGGAGTTATGACAACACAATACATTGCAGAATAAAGAGTACTGTTGTATGAGTCTGTTTCACAGGTACAATAATCTGCACATAGTGGAGAGAGGAAGGGGTGGGCTATACAAAAGACTTCATCAGTTATCAGCACGATTCAAGGGAGAAAGAAAAACTTAATCTAGTAGACACATAATTACTAAATTTTACAATGGAACAGAGACCATTTATCAGACTTTAATACAATCTGGAAGAATATCCCTCAAAACCATTTGGTTCCTTTTGCTTTCCAAAACAGCTTTCTAATTTGGTTTTCCAAATTCTGATCCTAAAAGCATTGCCTACAATGGAATAAATTAACATTCCCCATCCCAAGTACAATTAACAGGTTCTTGGTTTAAAAATAAAACTTGTTGTGATTTTGGTTAACATAAATCAATCATCCAGAGCCTCATTTGTATTGAACCTGCAGATAAAAACTTTGTGTTCTGCAAAACTAAGGACCAGATCACAAACTGAAAGAGTTACCAGGCTTTTACTGTGACATCTCTTTCTTTCAAAGAAATAACTGCATTTATAAAAAATAGCTTTCACCAAGGGAACAGGAAAAAAAAACACATATTGAGCCATAGACAAATGTCTTGTGAACTACAGTATGTCCACACTAAAAGAGACTGGAGGGACCTTCTATTTGAGCCTCCTCGTTTTTGCAGATGAGAAGTTACACTGCATCCTAGAGTTACCTATCCAGGGTATTAAAATTAGTCAGAGTTGGGCATTTAACACAGGTTCCCTGACTCCCCTCAGTCAGTGTTTTTCCCATTAAAGAACACTGCCTACTTCATCCCAAAGCAGTAAGAACAACTCTGAAGTCACACAAACTTGAGTTTAAATCCCAGCTCCCTTACTTTTTATCCCTGGATAGAAAGTGATTTAAATTCTCTAAGCCTCACTGTACTCATCTGTAAGTAGAAACAATAACATTTTCTAATAGAACTAAATGAAAAATATATATGAAGTGCTTATTACAGAGCCTAGAACAAAGTAAGAACTCAAGATAAAGTAACACAATTACAATTTAAACATACATAATATGAACCTTACATCAAATAACTCTCTAAACCACAATAGTATTACCTTGCTATGATACACATACATTATAAGTACATTCATTTTAATTATAATTACGTCAGAGAAACAGAATTGATAGTCAAAACATCAGGATCCAAAAATACCACCAAGATATCATTTCAAATGTTTAATTTCTCTTTTTATTAGAATGTAATTGACTTTATTTATTTTCAAGTGTCATATATCAAAGCTTACCTACTTATAAAAAATTATACGTAATTTTGAAAAGTAACCAGATCCTACTTAAGTGAGAAAATTTTCTATAGTCATTCCACACCATAAATCTCAGTAATAAACACATTTGGCCAAGAAACTAATTTATTCACCTTTTTAAAATGGTATGATATAATAATTACAGACCCAAGAAGTTGTAAAAATAGTAGGTACTCCTCACCCAGTTTGCCCCAGTAGTAACATCTTATATACCATAGTATATCATCAAAACCAGGAAACTGACGTTCGTGCTAATTGAGGTAATTCACACAGCATAAAATTCACCATTTTAAAGTGTACAATTCAATGGTTTTCACATTCCCAGAGTTGTGCAACCATCACCACCAACTAACCATCTTTTAAGGTCACCATAGCATTACACTAAAGACCGTAATATCAAATGTCTTCATTTTTTAAATTTCCTAGCTCAAGCTAGAAGTAACTTTTCATTTGTATTATTAATAACCAACTTTTTCAGAATTAATACTTTTATTTATGCATGTCTACACCAACACTAATTCTACAAAGATGTAATTCCTGCCCTTCAAAAGTTTGCAGCCTAGGGGCTGGGGTTGTGGCTCAGAGGTAGAGCGCTTGCCTAGTGCGTGTAAAGCCCTGGATCTGACTCTCAGCACCACATAAAAAATAAATAAATAAAGGTATTGTGTCCAACTACAACTAAAAAATAAATATTAAAAAATAAATAAAAGGTTTGCAGCCTAGTAAAAGGCAGACATCTGAGGTAGTACATTTCAAGGTAATAAGGTCACCCCAGGCACTGCTGGGCAACAATGGGGAGGGAGTCTATCCTGGAATAAGATGTAATAAGAGTCTGAATCCTGCAGCCAGGGAAGATTCACATGAAGGATGAGACCAGACAATGCTATAAATGGAGGCAGCAACCAGGCACAATGGCACACATCTGTAATCTCAGCTACTCAGGAGCTTGAGGCAGGAGGATTACAAGCTCAAGGCCAACCTCAGCAACTTAGTGAGCTCCTCTCTCAAAATAAAAATTTTTTAAAGGGATTTATTTTAAAAATAAAAATTTTAAAAGGGTGGTAGAGCACTTGCCTAGCACACATGAAGCCCTGGATTCAATCTCTCTAGTACTTCAAACAAATAAAAAGAAAGAAAGGCAGCAGAAAGATCATGGAAGTCCTTCCATGCCATGCTAAAAGGCATATTGATAGTGGGAAACCCATAAAGGATTTGTAAAAATCCTTTAAAAAAAACCATAAAGGATTTGTAAAAATCCTTTAAAAATCCTTTAAAAATTAAAGAGAAAATGATCAGAGTTGCATTTGGGAAGCATGTGAGAGAAGTAAATGGGTCTATCACACCACGGTTAGATTATAACCTAGACCATCTAGATAACAAGAACAAATGGGGAGCCAGAAAATGCAATGTATTCAGCACTAAATATTTAGCATCTGACCCAGGAGAGTCTTAGTCCCAGCTCCAGGGCATTCTGGCATAGTCTTGCTCAGTGAGGTATTCAACATGATTCATTGATCACTGAATATGTTAAATACTACCCCCACATGGAAGCTAAGACATTTTTTTAAAAAAATTTAATTCCTTCCTTCCTTCCTTCCTTCCTTCTTTCTTTCTCTATTTATTTTTGGTACTGGGGATTGAACCTAAGGGAGCTTTACCATTGAACTACATCCCCAGTCCTTTTTCATTTTTAAAATTTGAGATAGGGTCTTGCTAAATTGATAAGGGCCTCTCTAAGTTGCTGAAGCTGACTTCAAACTTGCAATCCTTCTGCCTGGGATCACAGGAGTGCACCAACCACACCTGAAGAGAGTTTCTCTAAACAGTTAAATCTCTTCCATAACACAGAGATGTAACATTAAAACATGGATCTTCAATATTCTTTCATCATCCCAAACCCATTTATCCAGATTGTAACCAGGTATTTATTTCTGCTTAAGGCTCATCCTACACTTCCTCAGTTCTCTGGGTTTGGTCTTTTGTTTCTCCCTTTACCCAAATTATTTTAATTCTCCCTCCAATTTCACTAACTTCAACGGTCCAGATTAGAGAGTCCAGCAATGACCCCACAATGTTCACTCAATCCCAAAGCAAAAACACAGTAGACACAGAGTCTCACTGGGCTAATAAAAACTTTTTTTTAAGTTAATAGAAAACTCTAAACATATAATAGCCAATCTAACTAAAACCCAAAGTTTTCAGGAATCTTTAGGTTGGAGCCCCAAAATGTCAAGACAGATTTCCATTCATATTATCTCAAGTTCCCATTAACTACAATACATAACAATCTTATGTTAAATAATGAACTTAAAAGATATCCATATATGTGAGATATGTGTGTGTGTATATCACATAGCACTTTTGTATATATTTACCTTCATTATGATTATACCTTTTTATTAAACATCTTCTGCCACACAAAGACCATAAGGCAATGATGGCAATAGGAGCACTAAGGGTGAGGTAGAACCCTGCTTCACAAGAGGGAGGATTTGTATTTAATTCCCAGCACCAAAACAATAATAAGAAATGGTAAGAGACTATATGAAAAGAGTGGCCAGAAGTATAAATTAGCATAAAGCAAAGGAGATAAGAGCTAAACAGAAAAGTTATCATGTCAGGAAAAATGATAGAAAACAAAATTGTGGAATTCAGGATGTGAGGGGAAAGTAAAATTTCTACACTTGTTAGAGTATACTTGCCCAGCTTGCATGAGGCCCTGGGTTCCATCCCCAGCCCAGAAGAAAAAATAAATAAATTCCACTTCTTTTGTCATTGTCTTTCAACCAGAAAGTAAAGGTATCTTATGTGAAATATATTACTAGTAAAAAATAGTTCATAACATTTTGTAACTACATACTGAAAGATCTAATTTGCAGCAGATCATCATCGTATCTGCCTCTTTAAAATGCATCCTACTGTCATAGATAACTAACTAGAACAAATTAAAAAGTAAATAAAAAAGACAAATGGAAAGATGAATATATACTATCTGAATCCTTTCAACAATAAGTTTTTGGAAAGTTGAAAAAAAAAAGAAGCTAATAAGTTCTCACACTCATTACATATTTGTCATCTGAAAAAAAATAATCCATCAGACTTTCTAGTGTACCCAATGTTAAAAATTAGAATGAACAATATTTCCTTTATCATAAAATTATTAGAAAGCAATTCTTAGATGTGCTTTCTGTAAAAAAAAAAGCACTATTCAAGTAAACAAGTTTGTCTAAATTATTCAAGACATAATTAAAAGAAAGAAAGTGTTAATTTTTCAGATCAGCAATGCTACTTATAAAGTCTGACACAGCAATAGCTAACTCAGTATCTTATGTCCTGCAACTATTTCAAGCAAACTCCTATGCACATTTTTTAACCTATTTCATATATTCTAGAATCTGGAATTGGACATAATTTGAAGTTATACTCTAGTACTGGGATAATCTTTTATCATATTTTTCTCTCTCAACAGCAAAAATTTCTTTGATAGAAATAATCTCTGAGTAATCTCTTAGAGAACTGATGGGCTATTCTGTGGAAATGCAGGATCAATATGCCATAAAACATTCCAGGCATCTCTGCCAGTCCATGGAATCCTTCTGACCTGCAAAATTCCAATTCTATAATAACATTGGAGGTTTGGATTTTTCTAGAGGCCAAACTCTGAAAGAGGGCAGGCTGGGTGCTTTCTCCAGCCTAAATAATTCCTGGAAATTCATAAGCTCCTTCAGTGAATTGATTGATTCTGCTTTATTGTGTTCTGATCAAAGTTCTTATCTGCTTAGCTCATATCTAACAAAGTCTAACAGAGAATCTTAGAGGGACCTGCCTAAAGCGTTTGAAATTCTCTGGGAATCCCAAAGTCAACTCTTCCATTTAGGTATTCTCAAAACGAAACTGGGGCTAGGCATAGTGGCACATGGCTGTAATCCCAGCAGCTCCAGAGGCAGAGAGGAGGATTTCAAGTTCAAAGTCAGCCTCAGTGACTTAGCAAGGCCCTAGGCAACTCAGAGAGACCCTGTATCTAAAATAAAATATAAATAAAGACTGGGGATGTAGCTCAGCAGTAAAGCATCCCTGGGTTTAATCCCTGGTTATCAACCCCCCCAAAAAAAATTTTTTAAACTAAACTGGGGCCCAAATTAGGGGCAGAGAAAAAAAGTTCTTGAGTTAAATCAGGATGCAGAGGAAAAAAGTTCCCCAGAAGCCTGGAGATGAAGGACAATTTGCTTTACTATGGAGGGCAAAACTATGAGGATCCCAAATGTTTCAGCTTATTCCTGCTACAAGTTCAACGACAGTAGCCAGACATTGGAGTGTGCCCTGTGGGTATGCTGTGGTATGCTGTTTTGATTTACCACTATTTTTTTCAGTTCTTGGGCCTTTACTAATATTTTTGGCTCTCATAATTATTACTACTTCACAGCAAGCCCCCTTAATCTCTCCAACAAAGGAGTGCTCCTATTGTCAGTTATCCTCTATTCATCAGTCTTCAAACTATCCCTTCTTTTTCTCCTTTTCCAAAGCAAAATAACCTATTAGCATTGGCATTCTGCCGAACATTGATTGCCCAAATGCCCAACAGTGCTTTCTTGGAGGTTCCCATCCTCAAAGCTCTAGCCTAGCATTGTGTTAAGAGCTAAAAGTGCACGCTGTGTAAGGCTTGGAGCTTTGGAGCTGGCAGGCAGGGGTCTGCTGGGGACCCGGGGAAGCACTCTTGGATCCTCGTAGAGAAGCTATTTTAGGTGGACACTTAGGTTTAGGGACAGAGATGTTGAAATGTGCCTTTTTAGGGCTGCATGGGTCACATTTCTTAACTGTTCATATAATTGAGGCCGCACTGTATCCACCAAAAGAGTTTTGAACCTCAGCTAAAATTTGAAATTTGACAGCCCCCCCCCAGACACCCCCTTATTTTTTCATCAGATTGCTAAAATGATGCCAGAGAAGAGGTCTCTTGGAAATAAAATTCGTATGTCGTTGCTGCAGCCACAGATTGAAATCTGAATCCACCTTTTTGTTATATGATGCCATTGCTTTGTGAAGAATCTTAATTTGTGTTATACAGTTTTAGAATCAGATTTAATTCAACACCAGCTTTATGTATTTATTTTTAGTTTGGACTGACTCCTCTCAGCATGTCAAGTATGATTGAAATTTGCTGACAGTAATTTTCCCTAAGCAAGTACATTTCTGTTATTTGATTCAACTATATACCATAGTAAACATACTAAAGGAAAAACCAAAGACTCATCTTTACCTTTTCTATCTAGAATCAGACTACTGATAACTCAACCTAGAATGACCTCGACATATCCCCATATCCCATTTTCTGCTTTAGGCCATTTTTCATAAGCTTGCTCAAATCTTGCCTCCACTAAGAAATACTTAATATTTTAGAGTCCCTCCTCCCAGGCTCCCCCACACATTTGCACTGACACAGCACACCACCTTGTCTGAGCCCCCAATTCCACATTATGTTTATAGTTGGAGATTTGTGTTTGCAATTCCTATCTAAATTTTAAGTTCTTGGATGACAAACATACTTACTCTTCCTTTTACTCAATGCCTTAAGTTGTGCAGAAAATTTGTTTTTAAAATAACATATAAATATACAATAATCACATTGTTTTTAGGCCAAGGAGACCAAAAAAAAAAAAAAAAAAAAAAACCTGATAAATATAAAAGCATCAAATTAGTACAATAGCCCCTCTGTAAAATCCTTAGAATCCTGCCCACTTGAAGAAAGGTGTGTACATATACAAATAACCTAGCTTTCACCTGACAAGAGTAGACAATCAGTTAAGACTATTCAGAAATAAATCAAAAGTCAGAAATGTAACTTTTTCATTCTTTGCTTCTCCTTCCTCCTCACATTTGATATCCAATCATTACTACTTGTCAATTTTACCTACTCAATGTCTCTAATCTACTAGTAATGACTCTCAAACTTCAGCAAGCATAAGAATCACCTGGAAACCTAAAGTAAACTGCTAAAGGGCTGGGGTTGTAGCTCAGTGGTAGAGCACTTGCCTTGCATGTGGAAGGTACTGGGTTCAATCCTCAGCACCACATAAAAATAAAATAAAGGTATTATGTCCATCTACAACTAAAAACATAATTAAAACATTAAAAAAAAAAACTACTTAGCTCCAGTTTCTGTTTCACTAGGTCTGGGGTGGAGCCAATAATTTATAATTCTAACAATTACCCAGGTGATGCTGATGCCGTGGTCCAGGGACCATACTTTGAAAAAAAAAAAAAATCACTGCTTTAACCCATTCCTTATTCTATCTTCCATGCTTTTGACAGAGTTCACAATTTTTACAAAAGGGAAAAAAGAGTCCTTGGGTTGTAGCATGGGAAGATGACTTTAATGATGCATGAGAGTAATTAGATTTGTTCTTGATCTTGAATAGGTTCCTTGGTGGGCAGTAGACTTCTGAGGTTTTGAAATGATCATTAACACTCAGGAATGAGTCCTAAAGCATTTCTGGAGTTGTCCAGAGTGTCTCAAAATTTGAACCAGCAGATGAGGTCATGGTCATGCAAGGAGTCAGAAGTAGAGGAGGGGGAAATGAAAGCAATAATCACAGTCAAAGGGGTATTTTCTGTAGACAAGTGAATGGGGCTATTGTACACAAACTCAGTGGTTGCCAAGCATGTGGCCCAATTATTTTGCCTGTATGAGCATGGCACGGAAAGATCTCTTTAGAGAATTTGATTCACACAAGTTTTGTGTTTAGCCTGACATACAGCAGGCAGAAGCCTAGAGAATTTGAACCTAAGAGTCTTGACAAGTTTTTAGAATATAATGGAAGGAAGTTAGAAAGATCACAAAAGTAAAACACCATCCTTAGAAATAATAAATAATTTCAACTGATAAAGAACCAATACAGTGGTCTATCTTGGTCAAAAATACTGCCAACAATAATGAGGATGACACAGTAGCCTTGGGAGACAAGAGGTCCATAATTTAAATCTAGGGTTTAGTCACTCAGAAAAACTGGAGTTTGGAGTATTCACACTTAGACTCTGCCCTCCGTAGTCTATCTTTAACTCTGGCTAAATTTAAAGTGTTTATAAAAGTTCAAAGAGTTGCATTTGGTCACTAGTACAGGAAGGAAAGACCTGCTTCAAGGCTAGAAAGGACATATGACTGGGTACTTTGCTCCCTTAGGGAAAATACCATTCATTTTGCAACATGGGAATGAAGATAGTTTAGTATTCCTCATATTTATCAGCTGCATAAGAAAAACATTCAGGTGGTTGACCTGAGCCCAACAGGTCAAGGCTAGGAAACAAGAAGTACGATGACTATGACCTAGCCTTCGGGAAAGCAACATCATTACCCTTCCCTGAGCACCATACAGGTACAAAAGAGAAGCTGGAAGACTGGTGCCAATCCTCCGTGGTATTCACATTTGCTGTACAAGCGCTTACTAGGCACACCTAAGAGAAGAGTGACACACAGCTGCTCCATAAAACATGGTCTGTAGATCACACAGAATGTTATGATGAGGCTGTCAAAAATGAATTCAGATTAAAATAGACAACTAGAAACAGGCTGAGCAGCATGGTTCACTTCCTGTTGGGACAAGAGGTTAGAAAATGAAGCTGTGAGGGTGTCTGCTTCTCATTTTATGTGGTACAGACTTGGGGGAAAGAAGTGAAGAAGGTTTCTATGGCTCTGGTGATCCCTACATTCAGAATCCTAATTCTGGCAGATCTCTAACGCTCCATGATGCACTGCACTACACAGGATTCATTTGATCTAAGCCCTCTAAACCTGCAGAGATGAGGGGGAAAAAAACCTGAAAGACTTGAAATCCTAAGAGACAAGCCAAAAAGTCACAGGAGCTTACAGACTGGGGCTCCATTAATTCAACAGAGGATAATTGCAGAAAGTTATCAGAGAGAGAGACCTCAAAGGTTCCATAAATACCACATTTACATACTGTACTTTTCACCAGGGAGATGGTTGAAGAGCAAATGGTTTAGAATGGGATGGGATGAAATTTTTAAAGAGTTATACAGTTGTTAGAAAATGTTTATTGTTTTCAGGCATAAGAAATCTTAAAATGTTGAAGCTAACACAGCAAGCATGCAGCACAAACAAATCAGAACAAATATTTATTGAACTATAACTGTGTATGGCTTTGAACAAGATGCTATAATTCTTAGGGTTCACGATTTACAGCTTTCTATTACTCTCTCCTTTGTAAATTCTAAAGTACAATCTACCATAGAAATACTTTTGGATCATTTTAAGAACTTTAATATAGTAATTATTACATCATTGTCAAATCTCTTCTAAAATTAATGCCTTACCTCTTATTTTGTTATACATTTTTATGCCTATAGCTAAAACCACTACAAAGGTACAACAAAAATGTCTTATTCTAAGTTTGATATGAATGAGAGCACAACTATGATAAATGAGTCCCTGGGCAATTGTAACAAATAAAGGACTCAAAAACCTCATGCTTTTTTTATATTAGACACTATGTTGAATATATTGATTCCAAACATTTAACAGAATGCAAATTCATACAAATACCCATGAGTAAAATCTGCCGTGGTGAATCCTTCTGGATCTCTCTCAGATTCCACTGACTCTTCCTTAAACAGGAAAAAGAATGAGTGCACAATTGCGTATCTAGAATTTACCTTCTATATAAAAAAGATGGATTTCAATTAGCTTTATACAATAAATATTTAGTATAGAAATTAAGAAACAATATAAGTGCTTTTAGGATTTCTAGAAGGCTAATTTTGGAATTATCTTAGTTTCAAGAGCTAGTCTAACTGACTTGCTATTGTAACAAAGATGCTGAGAAAGCATAATTATCTGTTAAAATAAAAAAGTACAAATCAACATGAAAATATGATAACTTTGTGTTTTTCTCTGTGAATAAAATTATCTAATTTTCTAACAACATTCCTTTTGCATTAATTAAACCAAGGCTTCCACTTTTTAATATGAAGCAGAAATTTTTAGAAAAGACAAATCATACTCCAGGAATAAATGCCCCTCTGAAGCCAAAGACGTGACAGGATAGAAGGAAGGTAAATATGAACTCCTTTTTAAAAAGGATTTTTAAAAAGAATCCTAATAAAGAATCGAGGTATTCCAATCTAGGATTTTAAAATTTCATTGAAATTAACCAGAAATCATTTTAAAGGCACTTAATGAATAAACTGATTTATTTTCTTTAAAAAGAATAAAACATTTTCCAATTCTATTTTCGACTTGAATAAGCCACAATGTAATATACTAGTCTGTTTAAGTGATCCTTATTATTTGTAATATTTTCAAGTCATTTTCTTTTGACTATAAAATAAGTATTGATATTTCCATTTTACAGATGAGGAAACGAAGGTAAGAGAGATAAAATGACTTGGGAAGTCAGAATGGAGAGAGGAGAGGCTGGGGTTGCGGCTCAGCGGTAGAGCACTCGACTAGCACGTGCAAGGCCCTGGGTTCAATCCTCAGCACCACATAAAAATAAATAAATAAAATAAACATTTTTTTAAAAAGATGGAGAGAGGAAACAAAAACAGAATTAAGAGAGAAAAAGATCAGTTCTTAAGTATATTACAGCCACCAACTAACATTGAGCAAAATTTCTTTGACCTCCTAGACCTGTTTTTTCATCATTAAAATAGAAACCACCTACCTCTCAAATGGTTGATTGAGGTGTAAGCAAAGCATCTAACAGCACACTCAGTAAAATAATTAGACATTTGATAAGCAAGTGCTCTCCCACCAACCCTCAATTCCATTCATCTTGTATAATGGATGTATAATCAATCCATAATGCTATGGTGACAGAAAGGAGATAACAATACATGTAGAGTGCCTGGCAAGCACAGGACTCAATTCATTTGTTCTCTCCCCCCCCCCCTCCAGATGCCAAAATTACCAAGGGGATAAGCCACAATCAAATCAAAATATTGGTCCCTCTGAAGAACTGCCTCTGCACTTACATTTTATTTATGGTTCTAATTTATTTAAAAGTCAGTTTAACCTGGCTACTTAACCAGTTATTTTAATGTATCCCTATTAAAATCAAATTCACTTCTAGGATACCTTTACCTTTCAGTAATAACAAAAAAAAAACTATTAAAATTTCTCACTTTATGTATTTTTTTTAATACATGTTTCTACTAAAAAAATTCTGCAATGTATACTCTTAATAACTTATGAATAATTATAACATAAAAGATAGTTTAAAAATATATTCCTTAGGATATTACGTGCCTAGGCATTTCAATGACTCCATTCAGTTTGAGTTCAAAGACATTAGATAGCTTTCTCATTTTTCATTTTTCCCATTTTTCTCCCAAATAAAATAACAAAGTAAGGTAGTAAATGTGGAACATAAAATAGATATGCATAATAAAACAGATAAGTGAAAAATATGGACCAGTTCTGCACTTATGAGGCAATGACCTTCAAAACTGGCAGGGAGCTATTAACAATGTTCTTCACAGGGGAGCAATTATACTACAGACCTCCAATGTAAGATTTCATTTCTCATGGTCTACAAATACATTTGTATATCAGAAAGAAAGAAACTGTGACATCCTTCATTGAGAAGATATAAGGCATTTTGATTACATTAATAAGCACATCCTAAATGCCAGATCAGTATAGCTGCTGCATTATGAAACCCTTGACCAATACTTTGACAGAACTGCCTACAACTGAAATTTACCAAATATGACTATCATGATTACAACCCAGTGATACATTTCTAGTCCTGTAATAACTTAAGTGTTCTCTGATTATCTCAAAAGTCATAAAAATCCTTCTAAAATACAAACCCTTATTTAAACACAAACATGACATAACAACACTTCAAGGAAAAAAGAGTTCAAATTAGCACCCAAAATTTTTATATATACAGTACTGCAATTTTTAAGTTGTTGGAAATATTGCTTCACCTAATAAGAAGCTTACCCATCCTTTCCATACTAATTTAACAGACTCTGTACCCAGTGTTTGACAAACAAACACGTGCACACACACACACACACACAATAGAAATGTACAGGACAAGTTGTTAAGAAAATCTCAATCTCTAAATGATCAAAAAGCTATATGTAAAAATATTAATTTCATATAAGATACTGTATTTCTTTTATATAATCTTTCCTCACATGGGTTAAAACAAAAGCAATTCAAATAGTGGTGCCAAAGAATGACATTACATATACTTTAGAATTCCTATTTTTTAGATTCCATACAAGAATCACAATGCACAATCATTAACACATCTAGACTGTGACACTGACTACAGTGTGACCAATTACACAATGCTTAATTTTTTAAATAGCATTAAATTGTAATAATAATGTAAAATAAGAGCAGGAAAACAAATACAACTGTAGTAGGATATAGCAAGTATAAATCCAGTGAGTCCTGTGTAACTTAAAAATATTCTTTTTAACTTAAAAATATTCTTTTTCTCAATGACAATGAGAGAAAAAAAAACTACCCACAATTGTAATACCAATCAACCAACCTCATAAGTTCCACCAACTGGGAAAAATAATTAGTTCCCTTATTATGAGACCTTAAAACCACAAGGTTATCAATAGTTTCTAGTGGAGTGGTAATGTGAATTGTGTTCATTATACTTTATACCTTGGTAAAAGTTAATGACCTGCTCCAGAAATTTTATTTCACCTCATACAGGAAAACTATTCTTAAGACTCATGAAGTCTAAATCTCACACTGCTCTTGATAGGCTATTGTGTAAAAATGCCTTCAATTTCAAAACAAACGGATATAGACTTCAAATATTATCAAATAACAAAAATATCAACTCCATGTTATTTTCCTCCTCCACCAAAACAAAAAACTATACGTGGCACAATGATACAATAGACAAAAAAAGTAGTATGCCACTCATTCATTAAGGAAATAATACATAACATTTCTCTGCTATATTCAACTACAAAAATCCTTTTACTTGATGGCATCTTTAGGACCGTTTAATCTGTATTTAAATGGCTCTTTCTTTAACCTCATGGATCTTTGGCAGCAGTCATCACTTTGGCCCAGAGCTGGTTTGGGGAGAGGGAGGAAAGGAAAGCGGAGAAAAGGCTGAATTGTGCACAGAGTCAGCAGAGAGCAGCTGCTCTCATATACTACCCAGCGTCTTTCTCACACACCGCTATTTTCCGTTATTGAGCATTGTCAGCAAAAATAAATAAATAAATGGGGGTGGGTATGCCAAAGAGGAAAGACCCCGGCAGGCAGTTTTTGTCTATCACATCTGAGCAGAGAAGCCTCCTCTGGTTTCTTACTGCAAAGGAAAGGGATCAGGTGAGACCCCTCCAGGTCTAACTCAATTTGCTTCTTCACAAAGAGCAGTTACTAGCTGTGCGCCCAGAATCTTCGTAGCTGATGAACTAAACACCGGGAGCATTGTCAAATGTTTTCAATCTCTGACTTTATAAAGGAGAAGAGGGGGCTGTGACTGCATTCCTGGGAAAGACTACTACTCCTGACGTGGCACACAGCAGTAGTGCAGAAGCATAAGCAAGAGGTTGTAAAAATCCCTTCAAAAATAGCAGGTTCTGAAAGAAATGCTGTGCAGCATTACTGTATTGTTGACGTTTTTAAGTCACTGATTCTTTCTGGCCACTGCCAACCACCCCAATAGCCGAGACTTGTTGCTAAGTGTCTACCTTACGCCCCCCCCCCCCCAGAAATACCTAACACAATAAGGTTTCGGGATCAAAAGGCAGGAGGGGGGCCTAAATCTTTAAAGCCCAGAGGGCTGGGCTCCCTTCAATAGGCCACTCTGCATGGGCTGCGCGTTCAGTTCCACCTTCTGAGAGCTCTGACTCACAAATGCTAGGGAAGAAATTATGACATAAACCTTTATCCTTCCAACCAAAGACCTAAGAAAAGCCAGCCAGTCGTCCTTGCCCAGCCGGGGAGCCGAAGCCTGAGCCCCCCGACGGGGCGGCCCGAGAAGGAGCCTTCCGCCCTGCCCGCCTCCCTCTGGACGCCCGCGGAGCGTGCTCCCGACCCAGTAGGGATCGAGGAGTCAGAACCCATTGCCTACACCCCCGAGAGAAAGCAGGAGAGGAGTTGAGGGGCCGGGCGCTTTGACTTGTCCGCGGCGACGCTGAGTATTGACCCCAGCAGGGGCTCCAGGCAAAGGAGCCCTGCATCCGGGCGGTCCTCCGCAGGCAGAATGGACAAAAGCGCGACGCTGGGGCTGAGGAGACCACCGGGCGGTGGCCACCGGCCAAGTTAACCGACTCGTGGGACTGAGGGACCCCGCGGACGAGGCGGCGCGGTGCTGACCTGGATGGTGCAGGTGTACTCGCTGTCGTCCAGCAGCCGCACGGTGCAGCTGTACTCGCGCTCCAGGCTCCTGCTGCTGCCGCTCATCAACCTGCTCAGCATCTTCCCGCCCGCTCGCCCGTCCCTGAGAGCGACGCGGCGGCGCTGCGGACCCTGGACCAGGCGCCCCTCAGCCCGGCAGCTCCGCGCCCGCCGGGGGCACCTGCACCATCACCCCGGCCCGATCGCCTCCGCTGCCTCCTACTGGCCCGGCTCCTTCTCCTTTTCCTCCTTCTCGGAGCCACCACCGCTTCCCCCCAGCCCAGAGCAAGCGCTGGGCTCTCTCCCGGGAGCCCCACTGCCTGTGCCCAGCTCTTGGGGCGGGGTCTCAGTCGGAGGGGGCCAATGGGGGTCAGCGCGGCAGAACTGAGTGGCAGATAGAGGATCCAATAGATATAGAGTACTGGGATGATGGGCGGGCGGGGAAAGCAATCACCGGAGAATAGTCATACCCAGCCAAGCCAGACCAGCCCTCTAGCGTCCCAAACCAGCGGCTTGTCTCTTACCAGTGGTTCTTATGGATGCTGTTTCCCCTCCCCAGGCCAGGTGTGGGTATCCATCAAGATTGATGTCTACTGCCAGGAATACATTTGAGCTCTGCTCTGTTTCAGGGGCCATGTCCCGAACCCTGCAACGCTGCGGTTCCCGCCCTCTCGGGAGGCAGGACAAGGAGGCGGCAGAGTGAGAGATCACAATCCCTGCACCTGCATAATACAGGCGCCTCCCATTCCAGACCGAGCTGCTGGCCCCCACCTGTGCTGTGCGCTGTCTGCCTTATGGGCCTCGGTACCCCACTACTCTTATTTCGGGGAACATCTGCTTTGTAGGAGCTACTTAAGTAAAAACTGTTGAAACCGCAGAGGTTGGTAAGCGCCTGGGTTTAACCCTTCCACTTTAACATCCTTTGCCTCCTTTCTTTTATTTTCAGAAGACAAAAGGAGATTGAGGTGAGCCCCTTCAGCTGATAAGAAACAGGAAGTATTGATCCTTTCCTTGCACCTTTAGAACTAGAATTCTTCAGACTTCCTTCAACAAAACACCACAATATGTCAGGAGGTATACATCACCAAGAAAAAAAAAAATTGCCTTCTTTCTCCTTTGTGACTCCTACATCTAAAGACTTAAAGTTCCTTACTAAAACTTCGCTAAGAGACATGATATTCTTCCTCACAGATTTTTACGGAAAGAAATGTTAAGAAAGAATCATGTTGAGCTAAGAGTCGTAGAAAGTATGTCTAGCATGCCTGAGGCCCTGGGTTCCAGCGTTAGCACCTCAAAATAAAACAAACAAAAAACATGTGGAAGCAAACATTAATGCTGTGATAAATATATTTATTTAAAATAGCAAGGACTGAGGTAGTAGCTCAGTTGTAAGAGTGCTTGCCTAGCATGGGTGAGATCCTGGGTTTAATCCCCAGACCACAAAATAAAATTAATGAAATATGCATTGTTTCTTATTGTTTTTGTTTATATTGCCTTTATTATATAACATAACAAAATTAAAAACCTACATTAGGCTAGAAAACCGTATCATTGATTTATTATTTATTTATTTTTAATACTAGATCTCAAACTCGGGGGCCTAATGCTAGGCAAGCACTCTACCACTGAGCTACATCCCCAGCCTCCTGACCTTTAAAGTATGTTTTTTTTCATTAGGGTCTTTAAATTCCAATATTTCTCCCAATTTTTTTGCATGGAAGGTTCTCATTCATTTTTGTCCACCCCCAACCCCGCCCTATCTCTTCCTGTCCACTTATCACCCTAGTAATCTGGATTGCTCTCCTTATTGGTTGGATTCTCCCTTGTGGCTTTTAATAGCCGTAGGAGGAGATTCCTCTTTCCAGTGCAATCCTGGCAGAATAAATTATGAGACTAAAATCAGTGAGTCAAGTGTTCTAGGCATAGAACCAGGCAGGAACTCTACTTTGTAACCCCAGAAGGTAGCTTGGAATCTGCAACATAATAGGTATTCTATAAATGTTAAACTGAAATAATTAGAATCAATAGATTTTGATAATGTCTACATGACAAGAAAGATCTGTGAAGAAACTTCAGGAATGTCTTAGAGATACATAAAATCATTAATATGCCAAAGTGATATTCTATAAAGTTCAGCTTTGTTGCATAAGTGGGAGAAGACAATGAAAGATTTCAAACAGGAAGAACTTTTATTGAAGGCAAAAATTGCTATTTATGAGCCTGGTACAATGGTGCACATCTGTAATCCCAGCAGGAGATCTCAAGTTCAAAGCCAGCCTCAGTAATGGTGAGATGCTGAGCAACTCAGACCCTGTCTCTAAATAAAATACAAAATAGGGCTGGGTATGTGATTTAGTGGTCTAATGCCCCTGAGTTCAATCCCCAATACCAACTATATATACATACACACACACACACACACACACACACACACACATATATATATATATATATATATATATATATATATATATATATATATATATATATATATATATATATGGCTATTTATTATAAAATGCACAAGAGCAAAAAAAAAAAAAAAAGTCCAAGAAGCTAGAGAAAGCCCATTAGTATAATGGAAGGGAAGTGTCTTTAACAGGTTATGCAAATAAGCAGCTGTTAGAATAAAAAAGCAAAATACCATGAATCCAGAAAAGCTCTAAGGAGCTGAATGCTGTCTTTCTTCAAAGTATGGCCACAGATGCAATCAACAGGGTAAGAGTGTGACTGCTGTGCCAATGTGTTAAGTAGCATTCCTGCCCAGTCTAAGAAAATCATGTCTGCTTAGATGCTCACCTCATTGAAAAACCAGTTAGATATTCATCCATGTTTGTGCTTAATATCCAGCTACAAAGACTATTTCTCTCTGATACAGAACACTTGGTGAAGAAAATAGAGGATGAAAAAATAATAAAAGAAATGCAACAATCTAAATGTATACCTCTAAAACAAGATTCGGGAGCAGAAGAATCCAAAAAGAATTAGAAAGAGTTCATATAGAGTCAAACTGAGAAATACTTTGTTACCTTTGTTTTTTTCTGAACTCTCAAATCTTGAGCAGAATTCCTGGAATAGAAGGGGTTTGTTCAATAAAAGGCCTCATGTGCCCTTGAGAACCAGTGTGTTATAGCTTTCATGTGTCTTTTGAGTATAAAGGATGCTATATTTAAAATAAAACTGTAAATTACAATGGCTCTGAAACCCTGCCTTCCAAATTATCAGGATATCTGCCCCTTTCTCTACTATGAAGGAGTCCCCAGAGAAGATGCTCTCTCCCCTACATACCTGAAATAACAACTCCTGCCTCCGTTTCTGGGACACTGATAGAGAGAGATAGAGAGATATCAGAGATCTCCCTCTCCCTCTCCCCCTCCCCCTCTCCCTCTCCAGGAGTGATCTTTCTTCACCGTTGCCATTGCCTTAGTAGAACAGGAAGGAGCACTACCCTCTTTTCACCAGAACATCACAAGTATAGGTCCTTCCCATCAAAGTCTCCCCGTAGCACAGCTAAGACCAGGCTAAAACTTCTAACAGTATTTAGAAAAGAAGAATCTAAGATGTAACTTGCAGGTATGATATGGCTAATCTCAAAGCCCTTATACAGACTAGATGCAGAAGGGTCCATGTGCTAAAACACAGCTTTGTCTCTCCAGCAAGAATTCCCCTGACTGTGACTTGGGTATCCTGACCCAACCACTGTGAAGCTCAGAGAAGAAAACAACTCTTCTCACTCAGGTTAGGATCCACTTTCAAGAAAAGTCCCATTTTCTGACCCACATGCCATATCTTCCTAGGGGACTAACTATGGAAATATCAACTCTGTTAGAGGAATCCCCACCCTCCATGCTAGGTATGTGACCTTGACCTCGGATCCAATGAGACTATCAAGTTTTAAAATGATACTTTAACCTCAACACCTTTCTTACAAAGATTGAGTTGTTCAATCTTAATGCATAAGTTCCGGAAGAGCTTCATCAAAGCTACTCTAGTCCCTTTGCATAATTATTTCTCCAGTAAACAGTAAAGATAATGTCTGTCCTTGTTTTCTGGTATCCTTTAGATCTCAGCTTCTTTTCTCCTAAGAGCAAGGGTCAAACAAAAACATTCATTTCTCTATAGAAACAGTATATTAAAAAATATGGGGCTGGAGTTGTGGCTCAGCGGTAGAGCACTCGCCTCGCATGTGTGAGGGCCTGGGTTCAATCCTCAGTACCACATAAAAATAAATAAATAAAGGTATTGTGTCCAACTATAATTTAAAAATAAATAAATAAATAAATAAATATAAATATATATATATATATATATATATATATATATATATATATATATATATAAAATCCACAGAGAGGAAAGAGACAGTTAGTTGTTTTGTTTGTTGGGGGTACAGGGATTGAACTCAGGGGCACTCAATCATTGAGCCACATCCCCAGCCCTATTTCTTGTATTTTATTTAGAGACAGAGTTTTACTAAGTTGCTTAGCACCTAGCTTTTTGCTGAGGCTGGCTTTGAACTCGCAATCCTCCTATCTCAGCCTCCCAAACTGCTGGGATTATAGGTGTGCACCACTGTGCCCAATAAAAGAGACAGTTTTTTTATTCTCTTCTACATCAATGTCTACAGGAGCAGCGCTTCTGCTCCACAAACAGATTTGCATAACCAAATGGAATACCACTCTTCTTTATCTAAAGTATCTATACTCAGGTTAACGGTTACTTTACAATTTTCTAAGAGTAGTAGATAAAGAGTAATAGATATATAGTTGCTATAATATAAATAGTTAAACAATTCATGCAGTTTCCCCAAAACAGTTCGCTCCTAACGAAATATTCAAGTCTTCCCTTTAATCAGGACAGAAAGCCACCTATAGTTTTAAGAGATAGCTTTTCTACCTTCTCCCAACTCTTAGGATTTTCAGTCTACCCCTGCTCACGCTCAAAATGTTTTTAAATCTGAATATATAAGCTTTTTTATTATTATTCCAAACTACATTTACTGAGCATTTAATGTCAGGCACTCAGATATATAAGACATAGCCCACATATGAGGAAAGGAAATACACAAATCAAGAATTTTTCAGCCAGGCATGGTGGCACATGCCTGTAATCCCAGTGGCTCAGGAGTCTGAGACAGGAGGATGGCAAGTCCAAGACCAGACTCAGCAATTTAGTGAGGCCCTGAGCAACTTAAGAAGACCCTGTTTCAAAATTTAAAAACAAAAAGTCCTGAGGATGTAGTTTGGTGGTAAATTGCCCATAGATTACATTCCCAGTACAAAAAAAAAAAAGGAAGTTTGCAATCTAGAAGAGAACATTAAATGTATGTACAATTCGCTATAATACAGTGTGTGGAGTTGAGCAAAATATTATGGGAGCACAACAAACAGTGTAATTATTTGTGCTTGAAAAAGAGTAAAGCCTTATGGAGAAGGCATTTGATTTGGACACTGAGAAATGGAACATCATAATGAAAGTACCTTGATGGGTAAAGAAGCAGAAGAGAAGGATGCAGAAGAGGAGTAACTATTTTTATTCATATTTATTTGTTGGTATTAAGAGGGAGTCACCCTGTTGCCCAGGCTGACTTCAAACTCCTAGGTTCAAGCAATCTTCCTGTCTCACCCTCCATAGAAGCTGGGACTACTGTTGTGTGCCACTGAGCCCAGCAAGAAGGACATTTTAAGTAGAGAAAACTACATAAGCAAAGACATAGAAGCTTAAATGTGCATAGCATTTTTCCAGAAACTCCAAGTACCCCTGGTGGATAGTGTGTAAGGGTACATTGGCCAGGAATAGATGGACTGAGCCTAGATCACATAGGACCTTCAGTGACATGCTTAAGAATCTGGACTCTGCTGCACCGTCAGGAGGCAGTTATTAAAGGTTTTTAAGCAGAGAAGTGACAGGGTCAGTTCTGTGTCTGGAAATGATCATTTTGATGACAGGATTAAATTAGAGTAAGAAGAAATTATTTTCTGGGGGAAAAATAGACTCTGAAAACAATAGAATATCCTTAATGAGGCATCAGAAGCATTTATAATAGGTGTCTCAGATTTAGTTGATAGGCTTTATTATATTCTCCAATTATGGTTCATTTTCCTTATATTTCTAACTAGTCTTCAGCCATTATTCTAGCAACAAAATATATATGGGACAAAAAAATTAATTCATTTATTCAAAAAAGTTTATTAATGGTCTACTATGTTCAATTCCCTGTGCCAGGTACTGAGAGAATTCAAAGATGAATAAAATATATTCCCAATCTTCATAGGACTTAGCATTTGGTGCAACCTGAAAAATTACTTCAACAACATTTATTAAGTATTCAGTTTATGTAGATTAATATTCAATGCACATTAACTTTTATAAAAGAGCAAAGATATGAGAAATAGCCCAAAGAATAAGGGTCAAAAACTTATACCAAAAAAAAAAAAAAGAAGAAATCAGAACATCTCATATTTCTTGATTAATAGTATCAATTGACTACTTGTTCTACAATATGAAATATTCAACATTCCTATATTTCCTCCCACCTTCCATATTCCCACTTCCAATTCTTGTGACTCATATTATTTTTCTATTTTCTCAGGGTTTACAATATTCATAGATTTTGGCAACCGTATTTCCTGTAGTTGTTTAATCTTAGGATTTGGCAGTTACCTCTAGTCTTTTTATTTTTATTTACTTATTCATTTATTTTTGGTACTAGGGATTGAACCCATGGGCATTTACTGCTGAGCTATATCTTTTCCTCCTCCTCCTCCTCCTCCTCCTCCTCCTCCTCCTCCTCCTCCTCCCCCCCTCCCCCTCCCCATCCCTCCTCCTTCTTCTTCTTCTTCTTCTTCTTCTTCCTCTTCCTCTTCCTCTTCCTCTTCCTCTTCCTCCTCCTCCTCCTCCTCCTCCTCCTTCTTCTTTAGATAGGGTCTTGCTAAGTTACTGAGGCTGGCCTCAAACTTGTGATTCCTCTGCCTCAGGCTTGCAAGTTGCTAATATTACAGTCATGCACCACCATGTCCAGCTTAGTCTTTTTTATCTTATCGTCATCTTTGGGGTTTTCATTCCTGATCTAATGGGTGGGATTTCTTTGCTAAGTAGTTTGCTCAAGAAAGGCCAATACTTACCAATTACAAAAATCAACTCAAAATAGATTAAAGACTTAAATATTAGACATGAAATTACTAGGAAAAAACCTAGGTAAATGCTTCAAGGCATTGGACTGGGCAAGGATTTTTTTGGATAAGACCCCTCAAAACATAGGAAACAATAGAAAAAATAAACAAACAGGATTACATCAAACTAAAAAGCTTCTGCAGAGTAAAGGGAACAATCAACATAGTGAAAAGATAATCTACAAGGGGAGAAGATATTTGCAAACTATACAGCAGACACGGGCCAGAATATACAAGAAGCTCAAAAAATTAAACAGTGAAGAAACAAATAATCCAGTTAAAAAAATGAGCACTAGAACTAAACAGACATTTATCAAAAGAAGACATACAGGGCTGGGATTATGGCTCAGTGGTAGAGCACTTACCTAGCATGTGCAGGGTCCTGGGTTCGATCCTCAGCACCTTGTAAAAATAAATTAAATAAAGGATTGTGTCCAACTACAACTAAAAATAAATTTTTTTAATTAAAAAAAAGAAGACATACAATGGTCAATAGGTATATGAAAAATGCTCAACATTACCAGTCATCAGGGAAATGCAAAACAAAATCACAATGAAAAATCACCTCTCTCCAGTAAGAACAGCTATCATCAAAAATACAAAAGATTACAAGTGCTGGTGAGGATGTGCACACTGTTGGTAGGAATATAAATTAATACAAAGTGATTATAGAAAACTTAGGTCTTATTGTTTGGATATGAGGTGTTCTCCAAAAACTTCTGTGTTGATGCAGGAATGTTCAGAGGTGGAACAGTTGGACTGTGAGAGAGGCAACCTAATCAGTCCATCCTAGTTTGAATGGACTGGTTAGATGGTAACTGTAGGCAGGTGGAGCATGGTTGGAGGAAGTAGGTTACTAGGGGTGTGCACTGGAAGGGTACACCTTCCCTGAGGATCCTTTCCTGCTGTGTCTTCTTCCTGGATGCCATGAATGGAGTAACAGTCATCCACCATGCCTTTCCAACATGATGTTCTGCCTCACCTTGGGCCTACAGCAATGGACTCTTCTGACCATAGACTAAACCTCTGGAACCATGAGCTAAAATAAACTTTCCTTCCTCTAAGCTATTCTTGTAGGTATTTTGGTTGTAGTGACACAAAGCTGACTGTTATGGTTTGGCTGTGAGGTGTCCCCCATAAGCTCACGTGTGAGACAATGCAAGAAGGTTTGGAGGAGAAATAATTGGGTTATAGGCTTAACTTAATTAGTGAATCAAATCCCTGATGGGGTGGTGTCTGAAGGCAGGTAGGGTGTGGCTGGAGGAAGTATTTCATTGAGGGTGTGGCTATAGGGTATATATTTCATATATGGAGAGTGGAGCCTCTTTCTCTCACTTTCTCTCTCTCTCTCTCTCTCTCTCTCTCTCTCTCTCTCTCTGCTTTCTGATCACTATGTGAGCTGCGTCCCTCTGCCACACTCTTTCACCATGATGTTCTGCCTCACCTCAAGCCTCAAGGAATGGAGACAGCCTTCTGTGGATTAAGACCTCCTCTGAAACCATGATTCCTCAAATAAACTTTTCCTCTTTTAAAATTGTTCTGGTCAGGTCTTTTACTCCTTACAGCAAAAAAAAAAAAAAGCTGACTAAAACACTGATTAACACAGAAGATTAAACTAAAACTAGAAGATTAAATTAAATCTAGAACTATCATCTGATCCTGCAGACCCACTATACCCAAAGGAAATGAAATCATATTGAAGTCAGTATGTGAAAGAGACATCTGCACTGCATTGTTCATTTCAGCACTATTCACAATAGCCAAGAAATGGAAACAACTTCAGTATTCATCAATTAATGAATAAAAAAATGTGGTACCTAGGCACAATGGAATAAAAAAGAATAAAATACTGTCATTTTCAACAACATGTATTTGTTAAGTGAAATTAACCAGGCACTGAAAGACAAGTACTGCACAATCTCACTCAAATCTAGAATCTAAAAAAGTTGATCTCCTAGAAGTTGAGTGTCAAATAGTTACCAGAGTCCAGGGAGTATGGGGGTGGGTGAGGCAGGGGTTGAAAGGAAGAGGGAGAAGTTGATAAGTGGATATTAAATTCCTATCTTATTAGATAGGAATAATAAGTTTCATTGTACAGTAGGATGACTATAGATAACAATAATGGAAAAAAACAATAATGCACATTTCAAAAAGCTGGAAGAAAGAAGTTTCAGAGTTTTCATCATCAAGAAATGATAAATAAAAGGAGATAGATATATTTAGCCTAGTTTAAATACTACATATGTGTCTCAAAACATCACATGATAACCCATGAATATGTGCAATTTTTATCTTTTTAATGTATAATTTTTAAAAAATGATTAATGGCCAAATCCCCTTAGGGCTTTTTTTCTATTCTTGCCTTTATACTTGAATAATGGCATAGAAATATTGCTTAAGGGCAGGGCATGGTGGTGTGTGTCAGTAATCATAACTCCATAGACTGAGGCAAGAGGACTGCAAGTTTGAAGCCAGTCTGAGCAACTTAGTGAGGCCCTGTCTCAAAATGAAAAATAAAAAGGGAGGGGATACAGCTCAGTGATAAGAGTTCCCCCGGTTTCAATCCCTAGTACTGCAACAACAACAACAACAACAAATCTGCTGTGTCTCCTACTTTCTTCTTTTCTTTTAGAGTTTTGCAGCCATGGATTCTTTATCTTTTTTCCTGACATTTGCTATGGAGAAGTCTAAGATGAATCTAATTTTTCCCCCTTTAAGTGGTTTAGTTTTTCTTCCAGGATGCCTGAAAGATTTATATATTTATCCCTAAAGTCCAATAACTTAATCAGATTATATCTCTATGCTGATTGTTCTAAAGCAAATAAACCTGATGTAAGATTATGGTTTTCTATATAGTAGCTCTTAATAATTTTTAATTTGTGTGTTCTCTTCCTCTGGAATACCAGTTAACCATACATTGAATCATATTTGAGCATATATTTCATTTCTTTGCAGTTCTTAAATCAATCTTTTTCCTCTTGATTCACTGTGATTTCCTCAAGTCTTTCGTCCATGCCATTAGCCTGGTTCCAGCCCAGTGTAATTTGTTCCTTGCTGTTGCAAATTTATTCATATGATCAGCAAAAACATTACTTGGCTCTCAAACATTCTCTTATTTTAATGTCTTATCTTGGATCTCTAATTTCACTGAATTTTATTCACTAAACATATACCTCCCCAAGGTTAGTTATCTACACCCTCACAATTATTCTTTGCAAGTTAGTGAAGGTATTAGGAAGAATTTGTCAACAGCACTACCTGTTTGTTTGTTATTTCTCTCACTCTGCTTCTGAAGAATAGGGGCAGAGTGAGGAGTCACTCTTTACTGCATCTAGCTATTTTGTTTCTTTCATTGCCACTTTTTATTTTTTATTTTTTTAATATTTATTTTTTAGGTATAGATGGACACAACACAATGCCTTTAGTTTTATGTGGTGCTGAGGCTCGAACCCAGGTCCCACCCGTGCTAGGAAAGCACTCTACCGCTGAGCCACAATCCCAGCCCCTCATTGCCACTTTTTAAAAGAAAACATTTATGCATAACGTTTTCCTTATTGTAGCTACTGATGGATTTTGTGTGTTGTCAATTCAGTTTTGTTGTTTGTTTCTTTAGGTATTAATGGATAGGAAACCTGTAACCCTGCCTTATTTTTTGTCCTTACTTACAAGTCACTCAGTAAAGCTGAACTAATTTTGAAGTAATGAAGTTGCTCACCCAAAGTTATTTTCATAGAGAGGTTCAGACAGAAGAAGAAGAAGAAGAAACATTTCACAGTGCACAAACTAATTATTCAGTAAATGTCTACTAAATTAATTTAAAATTTTTTCTGGACATAGTTCAGTTAATTAAAACTGAAAATCATTATCATATATCTTATCATTTTAATTATTCCATTATAGTAATATAGGAGCACTATCTGCCAAAGACTATTCTGAGTACTTTACATGTATTACTTAGTTGAATACTCATAATAGGTTGGTAAGGTTGTGCTGTTGTTATTATCCCATTTGTATGTGTTTGTGCGAGACTAAACAACTTATCAAAAAGTATAACTATCAAGAGGCAAAACCTAGACTCATACTCAAGCCACTGATAACAAAGACTTTTTTTAAAATTTTTTTTGTAATTGTAGATAGACAGAGTGTGTTTATTTTATTTCTTATGTGGTGCTGAGAGTTGAACCCAGTGCCTCACACATGCTAGGCAAACACTCTACTATTGAGCCACAACCCCAACCCCAGACTATGTTTTTTGTTTGTCTGTTTGGGAACTGGGGATTAAACCCAGGGCCTTCCGCAAGAACTCAACCAATGAACTACATCAGGCCTCATCTCTCTTTTTTTTTAAATCCCATTACTTGGGATTAAACCCAGGATGCTTTGCCAATCTGGGCAAGTCAATTAAACTCCATTTCTCATTTGTAAAATGGGGATAAGGATGACTTCTTCATTCTGTCTTAAGACTTTCGCTTTAAATTGACAGGTTGAAGGTTGGAGGTGCAGCACAGTGGTAGAGCACTGCCTAGCATGCATGAGACCCTGGGTTCAATCCCCATCACCTAAAGAAAAAAGAAAGAGACAGGTCGAACACATGCACTTACCTCTGTTCTCACACCAAATTCACTAAAATAACAGTTGGTGATTTTTTTTTTAAAGGATAAACCTAAAAGAACAATGTGAACAAAGAGGAACCACAACAAAAACATATTGAAGACTGAAATTATGTGGATAAATAATATTTGAGCAGACCCAAGAAAGCTGAATCTAACCCCAGAAAAGAGGAAAGATGAGAAGCAAACTGTGCAGTGTAAAAAACCCCATAATATATGTAGAAATTAATGCATCCAGTGTTTATTTATTCTTATTTTATTGCGATGGGTTCAAACCCAGGGTTCCTACATGCTAGGTAAAACAAAGCTGTGGTCCCCACTTGGTACTTTGGGAAATAGAGATAGAACTGTAAAAAAGAGGATTGTTTGAAAGTCTGTTTTAGAAGTAGTTTCAGAGCCAGGCACGGTGGCTGCGCAAGCCTGTAATCCCAGAAACTCTGGAGGCTGAGGCAGGAGGTTGCAAGTTTGAGACCAGCTTCAGCAATTTAGCAAGACCCTGTCTCAAAATAAAACATTAAAAAAGGGCTGGGGGTGCTGGGGTTGTGTCTCAGCAGTAGAGTGCTTGCCTCACATGTGTGAGGCACTGGGTTTGGTCCTCAGCACCACATAAAAATAAATAAACAAAATTAAGGTATTGTGTCTATCTACAACTAAAAAAAGATACATATTAAAAAATAAAAAATAAAAGGACTGGGGATGTGACTCAATGGTTAAGCGACCCTGGGTTAAATCTCTGGAACCAAAAAAAGAAAAAAAAGAAAAGAAAAAGAAATAGTTATCTACTCAACTACGTGAAGCCAAAAGACTTCTCTCTTACATGGGAGTACTATTCTGCAGGGTAATTCTATGGAGCGAATAAAATGAAATTTCTGAACTCAGAATATGAATACCAGGATTTTAAAAATATCTGTAAGGAGGTCTGGGGATGTGGCTCAAGCGGTAACGCGCTCACCTGGCATGTGAGGGGCACTGGGTTCGATTCTCAGCACCACATAAAAAATAAAAAATAAAGATGTTGTGTCCACCGAAAAAAAATGAAAAAAAAACTAAATATTAAAAAATTCTCTCTCTCTCTCCCTCTCTCTCCCCCCCCCTCAAAAAAAAATATCTGTAAGGATTCTGAATGTTTCTTATACAAATAATAAATGTGTGAGGTCATAAATATGCCAATTATCATGATCTGATCATTATACATTGTATACATGTATTGAAATGTCACACTGTATCCAATAAATAAGTATAACAACTGTAAGGATTCTGAATGTTTCTTATACAAATAATAAATGTGTGAGGTCATAAATATGCCAATTATCATGATCTGATCATTATACATTGTATACATGTATTGAAATGTCACACTGTATCCAATAAATAAGTATAACAACTAAGTGTCAATTAAAAGTAATTTTTTAAAAAAACAGAAAGAAATATCTTCAACATAAAACACAGAGACCAGCTGGGGTTGTGGCTCAGGGGTAGAGCGCTTCCTTAGCATGCATGAGGCACTGGGTTCGATCCTCAGCCCCACATAAAAATAAAATAAAGACATTAAAAATGTCCACCTACAACTAAAAAAAAAAAAAACAGAGACCAAACAAAAAGGAAATAGGTAACTCAGAGGACAGAACAATAAAGAAAAACAGGAAAAATAAAAATATCAAAAAGCAAATTTGGGGGCTGGGTTACTGCTGAATGGTAGGGTGTTGCTTGCCTAATACATGCAAGGCCTTGGGTTTGATCACCAGCACCACAAAGAAGAGGAAGAGAGAGAAAAAAATTTATTAGTAAATATTCTAACTAGAAATAAAATAGGAGAAAGCTGAACAGAAGTGGGGGAGGGCAGAAGTGATAAAAAGCATAAAAGGATATAAACTTCAAAATTTAGAAAGGCCACCAGATGTCCTATATAATGGATAGAAACAAATCCACACCATGACACACCACTGTAAAATTTTAGAATGCTGGGAATAAAAAAAAAAAAAATAGAGATTTTTTTTCCAGAAAGGAAAAAGTTACAAATGAGTATTAGAATTACATTGGACTTCTCAACAGCAACATTGGAGTCAAGAAAATAGGAGAAGCAGATTCTAAAGAAAATAATCTCCAACCTAGAATTCTATCACCAAATACACTACAATCAAGTAAAAATGTATGCCTCTTTTTTGCATTATAATTCATATTACACATATAGAGCACAATTTTTCATATCTCTGGTTGTACACAAAGTAGAGTCACATTCTTCGTGTTTTCATACATGTACTTAGGGTAATGATGGCCATCACATTCCACTGTCTTTCCTACCTCTATACCCCCTCCCTTACCCTCCCTCCCCTTTTCTCCTTTGCCCTATCTAGAGTTCATTTAATCTTCCCATCCCTCTCTCCCCACAGCATATTATGGATCAGCATCCTTAAATCAGAGAAATCATTCAGAATTTGTTTTTTTGGGATTGGCTAATTTCACTTAGCATTATATTCTCCAGCTTCATCCATTTACCTGCAAATGCCATGATTTTATTCTCTTTTAACGTTGAATAATATTCCATTGTGTATATACACCACATTTTCTTTATACATTCATCTATTGAAGAGCATCTAGGTTGGTTCCACAGAGACTAACCACATAATTACAGTTATCTTATATTTGACAAAGACACCAAAAACATACATTGGAGAAAAGATAGCCTCTCCAACAAATAGTGCTGGGAAAATTACAAATACATATGCAACAAAATGAAATTAAACCCCTACCTCTCATCATGCACAAAACTCAACTCAGAGTGGATCAAGGACCTAGGAATTAAACCAGAGACACTGTGTCTATTAGAAGAAAAAATAGGCCCAAATCTCCATCATGTTGGATTAGGCCCCAACTTCCTTAATAAGACTCCTATAGCACAAGAATTAATATCAAGAATCAATAAATGAGATGGACCAAAAAGCTTCTTCTCAGCAAAAGAAACAATCAGCAAGGTTAATAGAGAGCCTACAATTTGGAAACAAATTTTTACCCCTTGCACATCAGATAGAGCACTAATCTCTAGAATACATAAGGAACTAAAAAATCTTAACACCAAAAAAACAAATAAACTAATTAATGAATGGGTCAAGGAACTGAACAGACACGTGTCAGAAGATACACAATACACAATCAATCAGCAAATCTATGAAATATATGAATGCTCAACATCTCTAGCAATTAGAGAAATGCAAATCAGAACTACTCTAAGATTTCATTGCATTCCAGTCAGAATGGCAGCTATTAAGAATATAAACAACAATAAGTGTTGGCGAGTGTTGAGAGCCACAGCCAAGTCGGAATGGCCCCTGGCATTTTGCCAGAAGTAATGGTTGAGAGGCGAGCCATCAAGATGATGCTGGATTGATTCAATTGTATATAGACCCCTGCTGTTCGCCTCAGGCGCCCCAGCTACTTTGGAGTTCTCACGGGGATTTCCTGGGGAGTTCCCGTTGGTTGGTGAAGTTCCGGTGGAGGGAGTTCCGGTTGGTGTGGTGTGCCAGAGAGGGGCCGCATGGGTGGCGTTTGGGAGAGTTCCCGGGGAGTGTGCATGGAGTGCTGTTGGAGTTCAGGCAATAAAGTTTCCTGTTTGAACATACAAGTGCTTTGTGGCGGCTTGGTGATTTGTGCCCAGCCAGACTGCGGCAGGCGAGGATGTGGGGAAAAGGCACACTCATACACTGCTGGTGGGACTACAAATTGGTGCAGCCAATATGGAAAGCAGTATGGAGATTCCTTGGAAAACTGGGAATGGAACCACCATTTGACCCAACTATCTCACTCCTCAGTCCATACCCAAAGGACGTAAAAACAGCATACTACAAGACACAGCCACATTAATGTTTATAGCAGCATAATTTAAAAATATGCACTTTAAAAAAAACTTCAAGCTGTTCTTAAAGGTTTATTTATTTATTTTATTTATATGAAGTGCTGAGAATCAAACTCAATGCCTCAACATGCAAAGCAAGTGTGCTACCGCTGAGCCACAGCTCTAGCCCCTAAAAATATTTTTTAAGCAAGGAAAACCTCAATAAATTTAACTTTTGGGTATCCTTCCTCAGAAAGTTATTGAGTAAATGTCCCAATGTGTCAGAGCAAACCAAGAAATAGGAATGCATAATAGAATATATTAAGTCTTTAAATATACACTGCCCCTCTCTATTGGGGACTATAATATTATTACTATCTTACTGACATCAACCCTGGCTATTGATTTACTTTGAACAATGGAGTATAAATGGAAATGGTGAATATACTGTTCTTTTCTCAACTAAAAGACTTACATGGCCCAGACAAACATTGCTCCTGAGTCCTGGGAAGGAGCCAATTTGTAGCTGATCTGCAGCCAACCCACAGAGGATATCTAATGAAAGTGAGAAATAAATCTTTGTTGTAAGCCATTCATATTTTGAGTCATTAAAAATATATCAGAAGCTGAGTAAGATATATGGGATCTGTGTTAGATCCCTAAAAACAGGTTTGATCACCTGCACCACAAGAGGTGATATAAACCCTCAGAATAATGAATTGGGGGCTCAGTTTGTAGCTCAGTGGTAGAGTACTCACCTAGCACATATGAGGCACTGGGTTCAATCCTCAGTGCCATATAAAAATAAATAAAATAAAAGTATTGTGTCATCTACAACTAAAAATAAATAAATAAGAAAAATGAAGTTTACTCCCAAAATGATATCTGTGCAGCCACTGTAGGAAGAACCAAGGTCTAAATAGAGAAAATCACATGACTCTTCAGATGTTTCCAAAAAATAAAATTGATAGGCTATTTAATATATTTTACTATATTGAGAAGAAATGCATGCATGGGGTGGGAATAATTTGTTTATGAGTTGGTTATAACTATATTAAAACAAAGTTAAGGGGCTGGGGATGTGGCTCAAGCGGTAGCGCGCTCGCCTGGCATGAGTGCAGCCCGGGTTCGATCCTCAGCACCACATACAAACAAAGATGTTGTGCCTGCTGAAAACTAAAAAATAAATATTAAAAAAAAAAAATTCTCTCTCACTATCTCTCTCTCTGTGTCTCTCACTCTCTCTTTAAAAAAAAAAAAAAAAAAAGTTAAGTGAAAAATAAAAACAAAGCATTCATTAACTCCAGGAAAATCATAAAGTTGTATAAGAAAAGAAAAGAGAGTCTAGTATATAAGTGTTTACATAGTCAAGTAAAACACATATTATTGTTTTAACCAATGTTATAATGTAAACTATATTGGGAGAATGTAGAAAAAAAAGTGTGTATATATGTGATTGAATTAGGCTGGGGTTTGGAGTACTTGAAGGAAGCAATATATCTTTCATAAATAAAATCTAAATTTTTAGGGCTGGGGATGTGGCTTAAATGGTAGCACGCTCGCTTGGCATGCGCGGGGTGCTGGGTTCGATCCTCAGCACCACATTAAATAAAGATGTTGTGTCCACCGAAAACTAAAAAATAAATATTAAAAAATTCTCTCTCTCTCTCAAAAAAAAACAAGAGGTAGCTATAACTCTAGAGATATTAAGATATCTCTAGTATATTTAGAGATATTGAGACAAATATCAAAAGAAATCACTAAAATAACTGAAAGTTGTTGCAGGAGGTGGAGACTTGGGAGCAAGAATTTAAGACCAGAGAATCAATGTTTTTTTTTATTGTAGGACCTGTAGAACTAGTCATGTGTCACCTAATGATGGGGGATACATTCTAAGAAATATGTCTGTAGATGATTTTTGCCATTGTGTGATTATCATAGAGCACTTACACAAACTTGGATGGTGAGGCTGACTGCACACCTAGGCCATATGTCATGTCCCACAGCTCCTAGGCTGAAACCTATACAGCAAGAAAGTGTGCTGAATACTGCAGGTAATTTTAACCACATGATAGCATTTGTGTATCTAAACATATCTAATGATAGAAAAAGAAAACACTTTAAGAGATAAAAAGAGAATGCATTTATCATGACTAGAGCTTGTAGGACTGAAGTTGTCTGGGTGAGTCTGTGAATGAGTAGATAAGTGAATGTAGAGGCCTAGACATTGCCATTCCATACTGCAGACTTGATTTTTTTTAGTTGTTGGTGAATAAATACCTTTATTTTGTTTATTTTTATCTGGTGCTGAGGATTGGACCCAGTGCCTCACTCAGGCGAGGCAAGCACTCAACCGCTGAGCCAGCTACTGCAGACTTTATAAACTCTGTGTACTTAGGCTACACTAAATTTTAAAACAAATACTTTTCTGTCTTCAATAATAAATTGATCTTAGTTTACTGTAATGTTTACTTAATAAACATTAAGTTTTTAACTATTTTAAAAATAGTTTTGACTCTAGTAATAATATTTAGCTTAAAATAGAAACACATTGGACTGGGAATTGCAGCTCATTGACACAGAGCTTGCTTAGCACTTGCAGGGCCCTGGGTTTAATCCCCAGTACTGAAAAAATAAAGAAAAGAAAAGAAATACATTGTAAAACTGTAAAAGAAAATATTTTTCTGGCTGGGCACAGTGATGAGTGTCTATAGTCTCAGCTACTTAGGAGCCTGAGGCAAGAGGATCTCTTGAGTCCAGGAATCCAAGGTCAACTAGGGCAACATAGCAAGACATGTCTTTAAACAAAACAACAACAAAAAAAGTCTTTGTATCTTTATTTTGTAAACTTTTTTAAATTAATTTTTGGTTGTAAACTAAGAAACAAACACACCCATTACCCTAGCCTTCACAGGGTCAGGATCATTAATATCACTCGTCTGTCTCCACTTCTTGGCCCACTGGAAGGTCTTCAGGAACAGTCACATGCACGGAGCTGCCATCTCCTGTGACAATAATGCCTTCCTCTGGAATTCCTCCCCCTGAAGGACACAAATAAGGCTGTTTACAGTTCACTTTTTCTTATATGTTCTCTAAAATAACATTTGAAGGATAGAATAGTAAATACAAAATCCGGTAACATAGTTGTTTACTATTATTATCAAGTACCATCTACATAATTGAACAGAATTGTGAGTGCTGTACTTTGATACAACCGGGAGCACAGGTTTGTTTTTACTAGAATCCACCACAAACACAATAGTAACGCATTGCACTACAGCAGCTATCTTGCCACTAGGTGATAGGAATATTTCAGCTGTCATACTTCTATGGGACCACTGTCTCAGATGTAGTCCATCCAAAATGTCCTTATGCAGTGCATGACTCTACCTGACTCCTACACACTGTGCTTTTTTTTAGCTCCAGTAAAAAATAATCTTAAACACTGTAGCACAGAGGAGCTTGAGGCTTAAGAACTGAAAAAATATAAAAAGAACAATATAATAAACCAATGCAGGACTCATTTATATACGTATGGAAGAAGGAAGAGGAAGAGTTTGAAAGGACTGTGTGAACTCTAAAGCACCAGGAACAAGTTAGAAGTGGCATGGAAGCAGGAGAACATGATTGATAAGAGCCTGGCTTGAGGCTCAGACAGTTCACAGTTAGTACGCTCCCTCCATGCCGTGCTACAAGCAGTCTGACCTTGGGTATATTGATAAACCTCGGTTTCCTTATTTGTAAAACAGGAATAATAGTAGTCCTTCTCATTGAGCTATGGTGAGAATGAATTGAGTTGAACTCTTGCACAAAGAAAATATCAGGAAAGTTTCAGCTAATGTGACTTTATTTTGTTGCCTCATCTTCTCTGTGGATTAATAAATCACTGAAAGGCCATTTGGAAGAAGGTAAAAACTAAAGCAAAAATCCAAGAAGATAAATGAACTGGAGAACCAACCTCTCAATATTTTTTTTTTATATATAGCGGTGCTGGGGATGGAACCCACAGCCTTGTGCAAACACTCTAACACAGAGCTACATCCCTGGCTCTGACCTCCAAATAATTGAAAACCCACTACACAGCATTGTAGCTCCAGCAGTGGGAACTGGCCAGCCAATTGCCTCACCTCACACTGTGCTGTCCACCTTCCCAAAATTTTTTAGTTATTTAGTTATTCCTTATTGATTTTATTTTTTTTAATACACAACAGTGGAATGCATTACAATTCTTATTACACATATATACCACAATTTTTCATATCTCTGTTTGTATATAAAGTAGGTTGACACCCAATTCGTGTCTTCATACATGAACTTTGGATAATGATATCCATCACATTCTACCATCCTTGCTAATCCCTGCCTCCTCCCTTCCCCTCCCACCCCTCTGCCCTATCTAGAATTCATCTATTCCTCCCATGCTCCCCCGCCCTACCCCACTACTAGTCAGCCTTCTTATATCAGAGAAAACATTCGGCATTTGTTTTTTGGGGATTGGCTAACTTCACTTAGCATTCTCTTCTCCAACGCCACCCATTTACCTGCAAATGCCATGATTTTATTATCTTTTATTGCTGAGTAAAATTCTATTGTGTATATGTGCCACATTTTTTTATCCATTCATCCACTGAAGGGCATCTAGGTTGGCTCCACAGTTTAACTATTGTGAATTGTGCTGCTATAAACATTGACGTGGCTGTATCCCTGCAGTATGCTGTTTTTAAGTCATTTGGGTATAGTCCAAGGAGAGGGATAGCTGGGTCAAATTGTGGTTCCATTCCCAGATTCCCAAGGAATCTCCATACTGCTTTCCATATTGGCTGCACCAATTTGCAGTCCCACCAGCAATGTATGAGTGTGCCTTTTTCCCCACGTCACTCCAGTCAGAATGGCAGCTATTATGAAGACAAACAACAATAAGTGTTGGCGAGGATGTGGGGGAAAAAGGTAGTTATTTCTCTTTGATCACAGTTTCCTTAAGCTACTCTCCCTCCCTTTGCTATTTTCATGTCTTCCCACTGCATACCAGTGAGACAGGACTTCCTCTTAGGACCTTCCCCTCTAGAGGAATTCCTCCTGGAGGACCTACCTGAAGCTGTCTTACAATTCACCTTTTCTTTTTTTTTTAATATTTTATTTACATTTTTAGTTTTTTCAGCAGACACAACATCTTTGTTTTGTATGTGGTGCTGAGGATCGAACCCGGGCCGCACCCATGCCAGGGGAGTGCGCTACCGCTTGAGCCACATTTCCAGCCCCCACCTTTTCTTATAAGTAGGAGCATTTGCTAAAATAATATTTAAAGTGTAGTAAATAAATTTAGACTTCAAGTATTCAATTCTGTCAATATTTAGAGGGCTTAGTTTTAGGGTAAAGAAAGAAAAGTCAACCATAGGCTTTACATATTTGGATCTATACTTTTTTGTTTTGAACATGTATGGTAAAACATGAGCCCTTTGCTGCAAAGATTTCATGTCATTCAGCATTTCTTTGTGACCTATTTGCTCACAAAGCCTGCCCCATCTAAAGGATTAGCATGTACCTGTCTTGACTCATTGTACCTTGTCCACCTATACTTAATTGGGACATGCTGGCCCTAACCTGAGATAAGATGGTCATTCAACCAATTATATTCTACTAGATAGATAGAATATAATTTTCGTAAGGGAGGTAGGTCTGAACTTTGAGATCAAGTCTTCCTGTATACACAAAGCAATTATATACAGATACATAGCACCTATACACACTGTACTTTTCCTTATCCACAATGCTGTGAATCTGACTGGATTTGAAAGAATATTGCACTGACAGAACAATTAGTTCCATTGGCTGAAATTTCAAGAAAATAACAAGGATTTGCATTTTGGGATAAAATAATGACTAATGTAATTTACTACATGCTAGGCACTATTTTTAAATGTTTCACAAAAATTCATTTAATCCTCATAACTATCCAATGAAGTAGTACTGTTATCCTCATTTCATAAATGAGAAAATTAAAGCATAAAGAGGCTGTGTAATTTACTAAAGGTTACACAGCCATAAAGGCATTAAACTTAAGCAATCAGAGAGGACTGCTATTCTATATTTTTTCTGATCTTTCATTCCTTCCTGAAACTGGATTTTGTAGTCCTTAAAGTCCAAACTAATTCCTCTCAGTGAATTGGGAAACTCCTACGGCATTTGGCTACATCTTCATAATACATTGGCTAATGTAAACAGGAAAGCAGCCAATTACCAGTAAAGTATGTTTTGTATTTATTAACAATACTATAAAATTCTGATGAAATCCCCTATCGTAATTCAGACTTTGAGTTTTTTTGTTGTTGATGATGTTCAAAAACTGGTCCAGCTGTTTCTCCAGCTGCCTGATAATTCAACAGGAACAAAATCAGTGATTCAGTTCAAATTCCAAATTCAAAAAAGGATGATGCTTTTCCTTTTGTTTTCATAAGACACCTACATTTAAATTACAATGCAAAGCAACCATGCACTGCATGAGCAGATTTGCATAATTGGTGTCAAGGGTCTAAAGCAGAAGCAAAAGGGGGCCAGAAACTGATGGAATTGATAGAGTTGATTATTCTATCCATCTTAGCATCTTTTCAAACCCTTTTATAAAGGACATCAAATTGCTGTGCATATCTTCTTTAAATTGGTCTTTATTAATAGGGCTTAGTTAAGTTAAATAAAGAAAACTCAACCATACTTTTTATGCTTGGATTTATGCTTTTTTGTTTAGAACATGTATGGTTAAAAAAAAAATGTGCCCATTGCTGCAAAGATTTCATGCCATTCAGTATTTCTTTATGATCTATTTGCTCACAAAGCCTGCCCCATCTGTTGTACCAAACAACCATTTAATCTACCGGAAGGCTAATCTAGATAATTCAAGCAAAATTTTCAGAAGCCAGACATCTGCAGTCAATATGGCCTATGTCCTTTAAAGATTTCAGCCATTCTTTGTGGAGAAGAACACTGTCTTGATTAGGGATAACTGCTTGCAAAGGCAGAATCCCACTTGAACTAGCCCAAGCATCAGGGAATGCTGCTTCTTGAAAAGAGATCTTATGTATCTTGTAAAACAAAAGCTGGCAGGATGGCCAGGTTTCACAAAGATCTTAACATTGAACTTAAGTCAGGAATGAAGATATTATTTTCATCTTTTCTAGGCTCCATAATGTGTTCTCTCTTATTCTCTGAAGATTGACTTTTTCACCTTCAGCATCTCCTTGGTAGAAAATGGCAGTCTGGTGCCAGCTCTTCATAGTTCACTACCTCCTGGGCCTGATACAAACTAACAAAAGAAGCCAGATTCCCAGGACAGAGAAGTAATTACTGAGGTCAGGTGTGTAACTCTTATTCAATCAGCGGGGGCTGGGGAAATTCATCATAGGGGCACTAACTTGCTATCACTGCTTCAGCAACTGGGGAGAGTGGGCAATCTGAAAAGGATCCACAGGCATTGTTGCCATTCTTCAAAATTAGAGATGATAATGCATATTCTTAAAAAATATATATATATATTTTTTTAGTGGTAGATGGACAAAATACCTTTATCTTATTTATTTATTTTTATGTGTTGCTTGGGATCAAACCCAGTTCCTCACACCTGCCAGGCAAGCACTGTCTACCACTAAGCCCAACCCAGCCTCTGATAAAGCATATTCTAATGAATTCAATCCAGCCATTCCATGATGCATACATTCTTCAAAACAGCATGTTGTACATGATAAATACATATCATTTAAATTTGTCAATAAGAAAATTTAAAAAGAAATGAAAGATAATGAACTAAAGATGAGTTAGCATTTAAGCCCTCTTAGATCCATATTTATCTGTCTCTGCATCTACTGTTGTCTCTACTGATAATCTTAAATTGTTGATTTTTTAAAAAAAATTCTGCATCTGCCAAAATCATCAACAATGTGTTAATAAGCTAATTCTGAGCATTTGTCAATTTATACAACTGATGCTGACTCTCTCCTCATGGAGAATTTCCTGGAAATTTTATCTTCATGCTTCATGAAATTTCACAAATTGTGCCTGCAAATATCTCCACACTTCCCCTCAAGGTAGGTGCTCAAGACCAAAAATAGCAACAGGAAAGTCAATCAACATTCATAATTAGAACCTCAAGTAAATGAGACCAGTGTAAATAAGTGAGACAATACTATGAAGATATATAAAAGAAAAATTCAAAGTGATAATGTACACATTATAATTTTGACATACTAGATGAACATGGAATCACTTTATTAAAATATAACCATACCATTGCCCATTTCAAGTGACATTTCAGGAAAGAATACATCCATTTCATGACCAACCTCAGCCATGATAATCCCACGTCACTGTTTTACCCCAGACCAAGTCCCCTTTCTGTGCTAAGAAAGAGAAAGTGCCTTCTTAATGGTTATTTAATTTTTACCTTAATTTTTAACTTTTAAAATCTATGTGAAAGTTCCCTTTTGGTCTTAGAGTTTCTCAAGATAACAGATAATAAAGAAGATCTCCTGAAGAATAGCTTTTAAAACTTACTCAATAAGAATTTAAAATTTTAGGGGCTGAAGATAGAGATGATTTCTAAACTGCATCTGTGCAGAAAGATGCTGACTATGGGTACTAGTCCAGGAATAACCACATTCATTTTTTTCCTTCTTATGTTTTCCAAATGAGTCATAAAGGACCCTCTACACTCAAATAGTGTGTCATGAAATGGGAATGATAAAATACAGGAAATGGACATCCATGTCTCTTCTTGATGAGTTCAGCTCTTTGTTACTGGTGTGAGGCCAGATTCACCTAACTCAAGAGTGAATTGCATTCCATGCTAGCTACTTCCTGTGCTCTCTATTATTACTCCTCTGCTCTTTGCATGGCACCTCTTCCTAGGGGAAGCAGTGCTGCTTTGTCTTTGAGAATGTCTGGTCCAGTGGTTATTATCCCTGATAGAAAAGAATTACCTAGGAGCCTTTAATTTTTTTTTTTTATTTAAAAAAGACAACAAGGTATAAATTCTACCAGTTAAATTAGAATCTCTCTCAATTGGTACAGTGCTTGCCTTGCATGTACAAGGCCCTGGGTTCGATCCCCAGCACCATAAAAAAAAAAAAAAAAAAAAAAAGAAAGAAAGAAAGAAAGAAAAAGAAAATGAAAAAAAGAAATCATTGCCAGGTATGGTGGCCCATGCCTGTAATCCCAGAGGCTAGGGAGGCTAAGACAGGAGGGATCGTGAGTTCAATCCCAGCCTCAGCAATGGCAAGGCACTAAGCAACTCAGTGAGACAAGAACTTGTCTCTAAATAAAATGGAAAATAGGGCTGGGGATGTGGCTCAGTGGTTGAGTGCCCCTGAGTTCAATTCCTGGTACAAAAAAAAAAATTTTTTTTTGAATCTCTAACTAGGTGTGGTGGTGCACACCTGTAATCCCAGCTATTCAGGAGCTGAGGCAGGAGGATGCCAAGCTTGAAATAAGATTGGCTAGGCCCTGTTTCAAAATAACATTTTAAAATATGTTGGGGAATGAGCTCAGTGGTAGAGCACTTGCCTAGCATGTGTGAGGTCCTTGGTTCAACTCCTGCTGCTATAAAAGAATAAAAATAAATAAATAAGAATCGCTGAGGGGCTAGGGTTGTGGTTCAAGTGGTGGCGCACTCACCTAGAATGTGTGAGGCACTGGGTTTGATCCTCAGCACCACATAAAAATAAAATAAAGATATTGTGTCCACCTAAAACTAAAAACTAAAAAATAATTTTTTAAAAAATCTCTGAGAACTAGATTGGGTATCAGTGCTTTTTGAAAAGCTCTCCAGAAGCCCTCACCAGAGTTGAGGTCCCTTCCCAGGTTAGACTTGTTGAAGATAGCCTGATCATGATTGAATGTTTCTAAATCTTTATTTCATTACCAATGTGCTCGCTCTCTCGCGCTCTCCCTCTCTCTTTCTTCCTTTTTTTTTTTTTTTTCCTTTTTGGAGACATAATCTCTATGTTGCCCAGGCTGGCCTCAAACTCAAAATCCTCTAGACTTAGCCTCAGTTGGAATTACAAGCCTGTGCCACCACACCCCTCTTTCCTCATTGGGTTTTTGTGTGTATGTGGTACTGGGGATGAACCAGGGCCTTGCGCATGTTAGGCAAGTGCTCTATCTCTGAGCTACATCCTCAGTCCTCCTCTGTGGCTTTTGATCAAGTCCCTTATTTCCAATTTGAGTACTTTCTTGGGCGTACTCACTGACTACATTATATACCCTATGCAAAACCTATTTTAGCTTCAAACCCCAAGAAATTGCAGATCAACATCTTGTTTCTGTTGTTTATCAATAAAACTTTGGCAGGAATGAATACTTCTAGGCCTTACAAAGGAAGTAGTCAGGGTATCCCATCACAAACTGTGGTGATTGGATATACTGCCAAGTGTTCTAATCTGGAATGAAGTTTTGATATGTCATACAAAAAAAAAATGTAATTTTGTGTAGAAATCAAACACATCATTTAAAAATAGCCAAAGGGCATTAAAAGAAATAATGCTGATGGAAAGTAAGCATTTTGGTTTAAATTGACAAAATGACTCAAAGTACTTAAAATGATGCCTCTCTTGATTCTTGCAATTAGGTACAGGAACTCCCTTGATTACCAAGACAAAACTACCAAGTTGGCCAAAGTGCTTAGAAGTTTTAGAAAGCCCTTTGGTGAGAGGTGGGGAGTTGGAGTGTTGGTTTTGTGCTCATGTTCAGAATAGAAGAATAAACCCTTTACTCCAAAGACTCCTGAACTGTAGACCACATTCCAGTGATCAGTGCTTGTTAGAACTTCATCTTGGAAATTCCTTAATGTTTCCCATGTATTCTTAACGCTGTGCTTTATCTGTGTTCACCTTGAAAACAGAGCTTCACTCTTAATAATTAGCCCTACCACAACCCTTTTTTCTTACAGTCCATTCCTGTGCCTACTGTGACAATCTCAACACTTTGGGGAGATTAAAAAGAATTTTTCTTCCTCCATCACTTAGTACTTTTTTCTGCTCTGTCCCCTCCTAGGTTATGGGAAAGCCTATCCATGAATGTCACAAAGAAGGGTCATTCTCTCAGGATCCTAAAGATGTCAGCAGTGACAAAGATATGTGATAACAAAGTCTAAGCATCTTTCTCTTCACCATATGTCGCTAGAATTTAATGGTGAAAAAAAGAACATGTGTACTCTTTATCATATGTTCCTACTGAGATCTAGATGGTTTGGGGGGCCCAAACATGGTCTCCCCAACTCTTTCTGGTGAATAGTAATATCTAAAGATCCAGGCCTCAGGGCTGGGATGGAGTTCAGTGGTAGAATATGTACTTAGTATGTGCAAGGCCCTGTGTTCAATCCCCAGCACTACAGGAAAAAAAAAAGATCTAGGCCTTTCTCTAGTAGCCCAGAGACTCCTGGCATCATCAGGAATACCATGGAAGGCCTTGATGGGGTCCAGTTTATTGTGAGGGGAAGATTTTACTATGTGACATAATTGGATGCACATTTTCACAAAACTGGATCTCAGCTCTCCCAGTAATTCTATGGAAAGAGGAAATTTATAGGTTTCCAAGAAGCACGCCACTCTGCGCTTCCCTCTTTCTCAGTCCGTGACCTCTTTCTTACTATTTATCTGTAGAGTTACAGTTCTGTCTGGTATAGTTCATTCTCAATATTTTTTTTTCCTTCATGAATTAGGAATCTGACTTTGACCTGGCATTTCAGTACCAGGGACTGATTATGTCATTATGACAACTAGAATCTTCACAATCTACCCTGAACAATAGGAAAATATTGGTCCTTAGAGAAAAGATTGTTGAAGAATAAGCAATACTGCCGCCTTGTGGAAGACAATAATTATATATATATTTTTTGTGGCAGAGAAGGCTAAGGAAAAAAAATAACCTCTGAAAGAATAATTATCATGGGGCTAGAAATTCACTTTTCATTTTGTACCTTTTATATTGTTTGAATTTTTGTTATTTGTATGAGTGAATCTTGTTTTAAATGTTTAACCTATTATAAATAAATTTCAAAAGTAAAAAAAAAAACCCACTTAGGATGTTTCAAAATACCCTCTTATTTAAATTATTTAAACTTTGTCCTGGCTCCACCTCTAATTATGTAATTTTAAAAAAATATTTATTTTTTAGGTTTATGTGGACACAATATCTTTATTTTACATTTATGTGGTGCTGAAGATTGAACCCAGTGCCTCACACATGCTAGGCGAGCGCTCTACCACTGAGCCACAATCCCAGCCCCTAACTATGTAATTTTAATCACTTAAATTTGTCTCCTTGTTAGTAAAATGTAGGATCTAATGACATTTAAATTATAAGTATTGCTCTATTATCTTTCTATTAAATTTTTCCCAACCTTCTTTTTCCAGAAATAGAAATTACTGTATAACTGTATATACAACTCATGTAACAGAAAAATGGAAGTTCAGTGATGAAATTTCAATCAAGACAGGTCATTCTAAGCTGGGCTTGGTGATGTACTCCTATGCCACAGTCTGGCTGGGCACAAATGCCGCAGTCTGGCTGGGCACACAATCACGAGCCACCACACAGCTTGTAGATTCAAACAGCAACTCTTTATTCCCGAACTCACACCAGCCGTCTACAGTCACATTCTGGGGAAATCCACGTTCTCTGCCCAAATCCACGTTCTCTGCCCAAATCCACCTCCACTGGGCATCTGTCTCCCAAAAAATACTGTCTAAATCCCGTGAGAACTCAAGGGGAACTCAGGCAGCAGGATACGCCCTATTTCCAGGAGGAATAATCTTAAACCTGGAACGCCCTAAACCCAATTATCTTAAACCGGAACACCCTAATCCGCCTTGGTCCTTGAGCAAGGTCACCTACATTCAATGTCACTGCAAATGTCAGCAACATGGGGTACGCTGGCAAGGAAATTGTCATACCTACTTGGCTAATGGCTCCCAGCACTCCTGTAATTCCAGCCACTTGAGAAGTTGAAGCAGAAGGATCACAAGTTGGAGGCCAGCCTCAGCAAATTAATGAGAGTCTCTCTCTCTCTCTCTCTCTCTCTCTCTCTCTTTCACACACACACACACACACACACACACACACACACACACACACACGGACAGTCATTCTAATTCAATGGTTCTTAAACATGACTGCACATTAGAATCCATCTGGAGAACTTCAAGAATTCCAATTCCTGGGCCTGACCCCAGCACAATTATATTAGAATCTTCAAGAGTGAAGGGGAGGGGGGGCTGGGATTGTGGCTCAGTGGCAGCACGGGTGGGACCCGAGTTTGATCCTCAGCACCACATAAAAATAAAGGCATTGTGTTGTGTCCATCTACACCTAAAAAATAAATATATTAAAAAAAAAAAAAGAGTGAAGGGGAGAGGCTGGGGTTTTGCCTTAGCAGGAGAGCACTCACCTAACACAATCCAGGCCCTGGGTTCAATCCTCAGCACCACGTAAAAATAAATAAATAAAAACAAAGGTATTGTGTCCAAATACAACCCCCCAAAAAATAAATAAATAAATAAATGTTAAAAAAAAGAGTGAAGTGGAAGCATATTCTAGCAATAGACATATTTTAAAACCTTCTAAAATGATTTCAGTATGCAGCTAAAATTGAGAAATACTTCTAGCTATATTGTTGCCTGGCCTAAAAAGCATCTCCTTCATAGAGCTTAAAATTCTACTACAAAATCATTGTCATGGACTGGGGATTTACAATAGTAGAAGTACTTGCCTAGTATGCACTGGGCCCTGGATTCTAACCCCAGCACTGCAGAAACAAAGCAAAACAAAATCATTGTCACTTGGGTTAATAACTGTCTCCTTTTCAAAAATAAATACCCCAGAAAGGTTGACAAAATTGTTTGATCCAAATTAGCTTAGTAAGACACTTCCTTTCTTTCATCTAGCTAAGGTCAACCCCCCGAAAAAGACTGATAGTTTGAATAGGGTTAGAAAGACAGACAACTTACTTTGGGGTATATCAAGAAATGCTTTGAAAGAGATTAGATCTGAAGAGGCTGCAGAAAGGGAAGCAATGAGCCACAGAACTGTTTGGACACCCGGAATGTAAATATGAAAGAAGATTAGCCAGAAGGGAAGAGGTAAGCCAAAGACTAACTGCAACTATACTTCAGAATTTTTCTAAAAATTTTCTTCCTCCAATCCATAATGTACTCATTCCTATAAGATTGAACCTCTCAGGGAAGGAGATTGGATATGCAGAGCATCTTATTGTGATTTCCAAGTATTATCTTACTGATTAAATTTTCCTATATTTATTTATTTTATATATTATTTTATTTAATCCTTACCACTTCATGAAGTAGATATTATTTTCTCCATTTTACAGATAAGAAAATTTCCTTGGTGTGAATGAAGTAGGATCAACTTTTTTTTGGCTTTGTCACAAAAGAAATTTGATCAAATGGTAATTTTATTTTAATGTATACATAAAATATATATATTTATGTATCATTTTAGATACCAAATAGATATATCCCAACTCCCTGAATAATTATGCCTTATAGTTATGTTTATTTTAAAGTGAAAACATGACAAAGAAGAATGTGGTCTTGGGCTGGGGTTGTAGCTCAGTGGTAGAGTGCTCACCTTGCATATGGAAGGAACTGGGTTCAATCCTCAGCACCAAATAAAAATAAAATAAAGGTATTGTGTCCATCTACAACTTAAAAAATATTTTTAAAATACACCAGCAAAAAAAAGGAGGGGGGGCTGGGGCAGAAGCTCAGAGGTAGAGCTCTTGCCTAGCATGTATGAAGCACTGGATTTGATCCTTAGCACCACATAAAAATGAAACAAATAAAATAAAGGCATGCAGTCCATGTACAACTACAAAAAATAAAAAGAAAAATAAAAGAATGTCATCTTTTCTTTTTAAATGATGCTTATGCATACCCATAAACACTTCCCTTTTTTGATAAATAGTTATCTTGACATTTTAAAAATTACTAAGCATAAAAAAAATGGTCTGACAGATTACCAAATATGACACCTGGACTGATTTTCTAACCTCACAAAAAATTAAAAGCACAAGCTGTTGTTTTTATGCAATAAGCTAAGAGAGAGATTTTATTTGCATATTTTAAACATTCACAGCCAAAGCAGAAGTCAGCTAATGAAAAAGAGTTTCCTCCCCGGAAGCTTAAAGGAATGTCATTTCCACCAATACTTAAACAAGTGACCTTTACACGGAAATTTTCCATAAAATGAGGCTGGCAATGGTTTTAGTTACAGCACTTTCTTCCTGATACAAAATCTTTTTCCTTTTTTAAATTTTTTTGGTTGTAGATGGACACAATACCTTTATTTTATTTATTTATTTTTATGTGGTGTTGAGGATTGAACCCAGTGCTTCACATATGCTAGGCAAGCACTCTACCACTGAACTATAACTACAGTCCCATGATACAAAAATCTTTGTGGGGGCCACCAGAGACAGAATGGTTTGTTCTGGACTAAGTGAAATCTAGATTCGGGTTTTGTGAACTCAACTCACCTGGAAAAGGGTGCCTAAGTGATTACAATGCTTTTTTATGTTTTTGTTTGGTTTTTATTCAGTACTGCAGATTGAACCCAGAACCTCTCACATGCTAAGCAAGTGCTCTCCCACTGAGCTGAGTGTAATGTCTTGAAGCTTACACATGATGAGCTAATTACGTTACTTCAGTTCAAGGAACATTTATTAATGATACTGGAAACAAACATGAGTACTCAAACTTGTAGGGGATGAAAAGATCTAAGCATCTAAGTCATCATTGTCTCTTGTCTGAATGATTTCAACAAACAAATAAAATCACTGTTTGAGAAACAAACAAATACACACATAAAGCTGGACTTCTCATGTCTCCTCATGTCTCCAATCTATTCATATTGTAGTCACTGTGTACTTGTTCTTCTTCTTCTTTCCCTTTTTTTTTTTCCAGTGCTGAAGATTGAACCTAGAATCTCACACATGATAGGAAAGTGTTCTACCACCAAGCTACATCCCAGCCCTCTTTCATTTTATTTGGAGGCAGGGTCTTACTAAATTGTCCAAGCTGGTCTCAAACTTGTAATACTCCTGCCTCAGCCTCCCAAGTAGCTGAGATTACAAGCATACACTACTGTACCCAGCTACCAATGTGTACTTTAAAAAATATATTTCTGGTGTCCTCATTCCTCTTATTAGAACTTCCAAATTCTTCCAACTGTTCTTAGGATAAAATCATAAACTGTGTACATTTATAATCCCAGCTACTCGGGAGGCTGAGGAGGATTACAAATTCAAGGTCAGACTTGGCTATTTAGTGAGACCACCTGTTTTGAAATAAAAAATAAAAATGGTTGGCAATGAAGATCAGTGGTAGAATGCCTCTGGATTTAATCCCCAGTACTGGAAAAAAAAAAAAAAAAAAACATTAATTTAGGACGGTAGGATTCAAACTCTCATTGCTTTTATAGGTTAACATGCTGCTACACACACACTGACTCATTGATTTTCCAAACTGTAACATTTCACAACTTAGAACTGTAAAGGGACAAAAATTTAACAAATTTAGTTATAAAAACCTAGTTGGTTTTGTGTTTGTGTGTGTGTGGTGGCATGGATTCAACTCAGGGCCTCTAATTCCTAATTGACTTTTATTATGATTCATAAATGTGGCAGCATATTATATACAAAACTGAAAAGTCTTTTCAATGAGCTGAGTAGAGAAAGTGGGCTTTATAAACAGAAAAAGTAGAAAAAGGGAACAAAAAGCATACTGGTCATTTCAAATTTATGTTCCTCATAGGGTTAAAGCAGAAGGGACCTCCTTATATGCCAGCTCTTGTTAATTGGTCCTCTTCTGGTTAGTTGATGTGAACTCTTGGTGTTTTTGAAGACTGGCCCATTTTAAAATTTAGTTTGATTTCATGGCACCTAGCATGAGTGACTCCATTCTGAGTTGTTCTGGTCTCTTGGGGCTTAGTGCAAAAACTTCATCCAAAATAACAGCCTTTTATAAATATCATTTAACCAAACACATAGTTACTGACTTACTTTATCACTAAATTACACCCCTGGCCATTTATTTTTTCTGAGGTCTGCGATTTCTTAGATACCATTCCCATTTTCTTTCAGTTCCCTTCTCACTTTTACCTACCTACTTGTGACTATCCTTTAGAATTCAATTTAGATGTTACTTCTTCTAGGAAGATTTCTCTAATTTACCTGATTAAATTTTATTCTCTTTATTTTTATCTTCCTGTTAAAACTTGCCTTTCTCTATCATAATATTCAACATCTTTTAATAATTTGTTAATGTCTGACTTTCCTGACTGATTGGAAGCTTCGATTAGTATGCATTTAGGACAATGGATACCCCCATTCATTATTGAATGAAGTTAATAAAAAATTTGGTGACTGCCCTCAAGAACCCATAGACTAGTAGGTCAAGAATGAATCCAAATAACTCTTAATTTTAATACAAGATGAACCAATTAAATAGTGACACAATATAAAGTGTAAGTATCAGGAAAGTAAGGGAAAAAGACATTAACTTTCATAAGGAGATGTAAAATAGCACTCTTTAATCTGGGCCATGAAGGATGGGAAGGACTTCAATAGGCAGAGCTCATGGGAAAGAATTTCCTGAGGAGTAACTAGCATAAATATGGAGAAAAAGCCTGGGGCAAAGGCAAGTACTCCAAATAGGCATAGAACGTGTGGAAATGTGTGGTACAAGATAAAGGTGTAATCAAACTGAATTTTCAGCCTGAGAAGTTTATTTGTTATTCTGCAGGCAGTGGGGGATCAGACCTGGCTTTAGAAAGAACATTCTGGGATGTATACAATTAAATAAAAAAGAAGGGGCAGAGAGATCATTTAGGGACTGTTTTGAAGAGAAGATCTATTTACAGACAACAGTTTCTGTACTCTTTAAATATATCCATAAACATTTAAAACATACAAAAGGGCTGGAGATGTATCTCAGTGGTATAGAGCTTGCCTCATATACATGAGGTGCTGAATTTGATCCTCAGCACCACAGAAACAAACAAAACAAACACAAAAAATAGGGCTGGGGCGGTGTTCAGTGGTAGAGTGTTTGCCTTGCACGTGTGACGCACTGGGTTTGATCCTCAGCACCACATAAAAATAAATAAACAAAATAAGGGTATTGTGTTCATCTACAACTAAAAAAATATTTTTTAAAAACTCAATAAATAAAGAAATCTCAACCCTGCTGCACATCCCACCCCTAGAAGAATGTATGTTATCCTATAGATATTACTTATGTCGATTCCACACAAAGAAACTATCCAACAGCTGTTTATGCCAAGAGGTGTATGTTCCAAAATTAAGGGTGGTTTTTGTTTATAGCCTTCTTTATTTTTGTTTTTATTTTTGGAACTGGGGATTGAACCCTAGATGCTTTATCACTAAGTTACATTCCCAACACTTTTTTTCTGTTTCAAGACAAGGTCTCATTAAGTTGCTTAGGACCTCACTAAGTTGCTGGGGCTGGCTTTGAACTTAAAATCCTCCTGCCTCAGCCTCCCAAGTTGCTGGGATTACAGACTAGGATGGTTTTCTTTCTGAAACAGACTTTTGTTTTCTTTTATTTTAATCAGGACTAAGAAACTACTATTACTCTAACAATAGTACTAGTCAATTCATTTAAAGAACAAAATGCAGGGCTGGGGATGTGGCTCAAGTGGTAGCACGCTCACCTGGCATGCGCAGGGCGCTGGATTCAATCCTCAACACCACATAGAAATGAAAGATATTGTGTCCACCTAAAACTAAAAAATAAATATTAAAAAAAAATGCTTCAATTATGTAAAGAAGTTAATCTGCACACTGTACTGTCTTGTATACCTTAAAAGAACAAATAAGGGCCCTGGGTTTGATCCTCAGCACCCCATAAAAGTAAATAAAATAAAGGTATTGTGTCCAACTACAACTAAAAAATAAACATTAAAAAATAAATTTAAAAAAAGAAGTCGATCTGTCCTTTGAAGACAAAAAGAATAGTTGAGAATCATAATATTGAAAAGTCCTCTCTTATTTCAGGAAAATGAATTCTCCTACACGGATGGTGTGGTCACAGTCTACTTAAAAGACCAATTTAGCAATTAGTTTCCTACAAGCAAAATACAGTTGATAATGTCTCCCTTTTCTATGGTACAATGTTTTAATGACAGTCTTGTATGATAAACCTATCCTGCCTTTGAAACTTCTTGTATCAATTGACATTTCTTGTATCAATTATTCTGAGATGTAGCCTTTTTTTTTCTTGCTTTCAAGTAAGTTGTTTGGTAGGTGATAGGTATTTCTTTTACATGCTTATCAGTAACAGAATGTAACACTTTCATATACTTGTGGGTTTCTTCCTTTCCCAGGTCTTGAACATGGTTTTTGTAAGAAGTTTGGCAAGGTGGTACATGTCTGTAGTTCCAGCTACTATGGAGTCTGAGGTGGGAGAATTGCTGGAGGCCAGGAGTTTGAGACCAGCCTAGGCAACATAGGCAACCCCATCTAAAAAACAAAACTAAAGTATTTGGAGGAAAAAAAAAAAAAAACCCAAACTATGAAATTATGGTCCTTTCTCCAAAATGAATATTTGTTCCATTTATATCAAAGCTATGCTTCACTACTCTTTCTGTGCTTTTCTGAAGACAGAATAAGCTTTTTATTTCAATTCTGAATCAGATGCAATCATGATAAGTTTTAAATGGCAATTAAATGTAATACCTGTATTTAAAACAATAGTTATAACTTAATTAGAGCAACAGCAATCTGAACAACATGACTAATGTCACATACACATGCACAAGTATTCACAACTATGATAAGGATGCTCCTTGGCTGAGGACAATTTTGTGACACAATACCCTGATTTCAGAGATGTTAAAATATGGGAAAATGAAGTTAATGAAATACGGTTAATCCTGCCTCTCTAATTAGAGAATAAGTCTTTGAAAGTTGGAATCTGCATCCAAGTAAGTTCTCAGCAAATAACATAAATAAGAAAATGTGTTGATTCATAATCACCCAAAAATGATATGGCTAAAATTCAGTTTTGGTTAATTCAGTGGGAAAATGATGTGATGAAGAACTCAGATTTTGATCCAGCAATCTTACTTCCAGGTATTTATTTAAAAAGATTTGAAATCAGCTTGTCAAAGGGCTATTTCCACTCTCATGTTCACTGCAGCAATGTTCACAATAACTAAGTTATGGAATTAACCTAAGTGTCCATTAATAGATAAATGGATAAAAAAAATGTGGTACATATACACAATGGAACACAAATCAGCCTTTAGAAAAGAAGGAAATTGGGGCTGGGGATGTGGCTCAAGCAGTAGCGCACTCGCCTGGCATGCGTGCGGCCCGGGTTCGATCCTCAGCACCACATACAGACAAAGATGTTGTGTCCGCTGAAAACTAAAATAAATAAATAAATATTTAAAAATTCTCTCTCTCTCTCTTTAAAAAAAAAAAAAAAGAAGGAAATTCTGTCATTGATGGCAATTGGAGAACATTTTGCTATGTGAAATACTCCAGGCACAGAAAGACAAATACTGCATATTCTCAGTTATGAAAGTTAGACAAATACTGCATATTCTCAGTTATGAAAGTAATCTGTATCAACTGAACTCATAGAAGAGTAAAACGGTGGCTACAAAGGCTAAGGAGTGGAGCAATAGGGAAATGCTGGTCAAAGGGCATAAAATCTCAGAAGAGGAAATAAGATTATCTGTTTTCAAGATCAATTGCACAATGCACATATAATTGATAATTATATGTTCTACATTTCAAAATTTCTAACAGAGTGCATTTCATATGTTCTCCACAAAATTGGTAAGTATTTGAGGTGATAGATTTGTTAATTGGCTCTATTTAAGTATTCTACATTGATTTTATTAATCATAACATCATTTTATACCATGTAAATATGTACAATTATAAATTGTCAGTTTGTCAGAGCAGAGAGGAAGAGCATGAGAAGAAGATTACCATTAAGCAGGGACGAGAGGTGGGAGGGAATGGGAGAGAGAAGGGGAATTGAATGGAAATGGAAGGAGATCCTCATTGTTATACAAAATTACATATAATAAGATTGAGGGGAAAGGGGAAAAAAAGAGAGAAATGAATTACAATAGATGGGGTAGAGAGAGAAGATGGGAGGGGAGGGGAGGGGGGATAGGAAGGGGATAGGAAAGGCAGCAGAATACAACCGACACTAGTATGGAAGTATGTATAAACATGGATGTATAACCAATGTGATCCTGCAATCTGTACACGTGGTAAAATTAAGAATTCATAACCCACTTGAACCAAATGTATGAAATATGATATGTCAAGATCATTGTAATGTTTTGAGCAACCAATAAAAAAAAAAAAGAAAGAAAAAATTGTCAGTTTGTAATTTTTTATTTTTTTGTAACCCGGATTGAACCTAGGGGCACTTAAGCACTGAGCCACGTCCCCAGCCCTTTTTTTATATTTTATTCAGCAACAGGGTCTTATTGAGTTGCTTAGGGCCTCACTAAGTTGCTTTTATGTGTGTGTGTGTGTGTGTGTGTGTGTGTGTGTGTCTGCCTTCCACAAGATAAACTTCATTCTGAGGCTACCTACCTCCTCTGCTGTTGTCCTAAGATGGTTGTCAGTAGCTATTAAGGCTATGGTCTAACTTTTAAAAGTCAGCAAGGTCAATGGACTTCTTTTCCAGAATCAAGCCTCTCCTTATGACTTGTTGGTCAGAATTGGTTCACATGCTTCTTCATAAGGCAATTATATGACAGGGTTTATCATGACTGACTTAGATTAATCACATCTTCAGAGGTATAGAATTGAATCAGTTTCATTTGAGTCATATGATTCATTCAATAGAAGGTGAATTCCTGGTCAAAATCAGAGTTCTGTTAGGAAGAGTAGAGTAATAATTTCTGTCTACTTCTGAATTGTCTCTTGATTACTTCTTTTGCATTAATACTTGTTCCTAGCACTTAACACACTAAATAATAATTCCTTTAAGGCCAATGATTTTATCTTACTTACCTTTTTTTTTTCTTTAATTTCATTCACATAATTGATGATCAATATATATCTGAAAATTATTATTTTAATAGCAGGCATTATTGTTTCTAATATTGGTTTTATTATTTGACAAGCAAATTTTAAAATACCTAGTTTCCTTTTCTTTTTTAGCCAAAGCTCCCTGAACCAATATAAAGAACACAAAGTTTTTGCTTAAAAAATCTAGCCCAGTTATATCTTGGGTTAAATTCTTGACATTCTCAAGAATTTGATAGGCATGGAAACTTATCCATGAAAGTAAAGTTGGAAGGTATTATACAACAGCTAGGTAGTAAACCATTATCATTAAAAGATATATTAACTGAAACTGTTTATTAAAAACTTTAGGAAAGCTTCAGGGAAAGGAAAAAGTAACCCTACATCTATATCAAAAGATTGTTTTTTGTTTGTTTGTTTGTTTTTTAAGAATCTATGCCAAGTAAGACAGAAACTGTAGAGATTCTAATTTTTTATTTTCTCCTTATTCTGCTTATATTCTAGTGAGTCATTCCTTTTTCTAAACCATTCTTGTTTTCCTATCATTTAATCCCCAAATCAGAAAGCTAAGCTAGACAAGTAGGTGACTGATGAAAACTATTACCTTGTACCTCTGCTGACTTGTATTCCTTCAGTTTATTTTAGACTTATAAGCCAAGGTTGTTTTGGAACTGGGAATTGAATCCAGGGGTACTCTATCACTGAGCTACATCCCCAGCCTCTTTATTTATTTATTTATATTTGTTAGGCTCTAAATAGGCCAAGAGCTTTCATTAATTTTAGTGTGGATAAATAGTGCACCGCAGAAGGGAACATGGAAGGATTGAAAGGTATTCTTTTATTAGACTTAACCCTTTATAGTAAGGGTTACTAGAATGAAAGTGAAAACTAACAATATTGTGCTTTACAGATCTGAAAACACAGGTATGACAGATATTTTTTGATGGCATAAGGATTCCTCTGCTTTTGTGATTTTTCCTCATTTTTTTAGATGACTCAATCCCATTTTCTCCTAATCTAGTATATCCCATGATACTACCTACATACATTCCACTAGGATGCAAGAAATAATTTTAGGTGATATGCAGCTATGAAGTTGATTTAACTTGGACAATAAGACAATTATTTTTATTTTAATTCTTTTTTAATAACACTATGACAACAAGAAGGTTTCACCTTAATGCTAATATGTCTTAATACCTCTTTAACATCTTAATACCATATTAACATCTATGTTAATTTTCTTTATAACAAAGAGTGAGTCAGCTTTGGGCTTAGAATCCAAGAGTGTCTAGATAGAATTTGATGGAAAAAGTTTTATATTCTTATGGTTATATTCTGCTTCTGATAACAGAAACTGATTTCTTATTTATGGGAATGATATAAAGACACATTCTTTTTAAGTAAATAATATAAATGAGAATATCTAAGGGAAAATATTTGGCAAACATTACTGAAGCATAGGAACTCTTATTGAGGTTGTTTTTCACCTACGGAGGTAGAATAGAGAATAGCCTAGAAGAGGACATTTAAAGTTTCCTCTGTTCCCATACATACATGCACCTATTTTCCTGAGGTAGAACTGAAAAATAAAAAATGTAGTAAACTGTGTCAAACCACTCAACCTTAAATTTCTAAGGTAAATGATTTTTTTTTCAGTGATGGAAATTAGGGCCTTATACATGCCAGGCAAGCACTCTACCACTGAGGTATATTCCCAGCCCCCAAACTTAAATTTTGTTAGAAACTTAAGAGGAAACAGAGTCTTTGTCCTTTTTCATGACACACCATCCTTCCTAACATTCAGTAACTACCATCATCTTGTTTTATTTTTTATTTTTGTTTTATTTTTCCTTTTTGTGAAACTGTTTTTAATTATCAAATTTAGATAAAAAGACAAATCTAGGAGAGTGCTTTCATCAATAGCAACCTTTTTGTTTTTATTAAAATAAATGGTATGCTTAACATTTTACATTCTAGTCAATATAAGACAGATAGCAGAGTGTGGTATTCAATCAAATTATTTGGAAACATCATAGATCTTATCTTGGATCGATATTTGAGAAAGCACTATTTCCTAAAACATCAACTTTATCAGATTACCTTCTACAATATCACTCAATCATTATTGAGCTTCTACTATATACTCAATTCACTTAGATATTGAACAGCACATGAAGAATTAAAACTCATGGACTGTTTTCCTAATTTGTGACACAAGGGAGAGAGAGAGACTACACTAATGAACCCACATGAAATCATCAGACATAATAACTGGAGTTAATACTAACATGCTAAATAAAATAAGATTCTATATGCAAAGGAAGTTATATAAAGTTTTGAAAGAAGATTACAACAGAGGCTGGGGATGTGGCTCAAGCGGTAGCGCGCTTGCCTGGCATGCATGCAGCCCAGGTTCGATCCTCAGCACCACATACAAAGATGTTGTGTCCGCCGAAAACTAAAAAAAAATAAATATCAAAAAATTCTCTCTCTCTCTCTCTCACTCTTTCTTTAAAAAAGAAAGAAAGAAAGAAGATTACAACAGTCTCAGAAGTCTTCATGGTAGGATTCTATACTTCTTTGATAGATGTGTTAACTCTGAAGTAAAATAAAGAAGATAAGTGTATTTCATGATTTAGAACAGGATTAAGTAAGATTTGGGATGAGGTCAGAAGTGGGATAAAGGAAAATATATAGGACAGTTTGAGTGGAATATGCAGTGTGTGAAGAATACTGGTGACAGGAAATACTGGCTAGGCAGAGACCAAACTGAAAGATCTTAAAAAGTAGCCTCAGGTTCTATATCAGTAGAAAGATGGCTCTCATAGAGTTGTAAGGTTTAAACAAGTTAATGCATGTGAATAGAAATGGTATTTTTAGAATATGTGTCTAACAGTAACAGGCAAGATAGATTAAAATAAAAAGGAAATTAGGGAGCCTGACAGAAAACTATTTTCAATATTGTAAATAAGATCCCATGAGGGTTTGGACTAGTGTGGCAGCATTAAGGATAAAGAAAAGAGGCAAGGGGCTGAGTTGTGGCTCAGTGGTGGAGCTCTTACCTTGCATGTGTGAGGTACTGGGTTCAATTCTCAGCACCACATATAAATAAATGAATAAAATAAGATCCATCAACAACTGAAAAAATATTTTTAAAAAAATCAAAAAGAAAGAAAGAAAAAAGGCAAGCCAGACACAGTGGTACATGCCTGTAATTCCAGCAATTCAGGAGGTGAAAGCAGGGATATTGCAAGTTCAAGGCCAGCCTCGGCAATTTAGCAAGGCCCTAAGAAACTTAGTGAGACCTGTCAGATCAGTCGGGGCAGGCTGCGACCAAAGGAGGCAGATTTAAAAGGGCCGCTGAACAGGCTTTATTGAGATATCTATCACTCACGGGCGGAACTCGATCAGACCCACAGAGGGGATAGGGGAAGGGTCTGAGGAGAAACTGCGTGGAAGCTCCACCGGACTGGACTTTTGTGCGGCTTACAGCAGGAAGGGAAGGGCTTGGGACAGGAAAAGGTGTTTCTAGGGTCCCTTGCCCCCTTGGAGTTGGTCAGGGGAGTTGGCTGAACTCCAGGATTGGCCAGGGGGGTCCTGTTGATTGACAGGCATTAGTCAGGAGATCTGGCTGATTGACAGGCTTTTCCGCGGGCATCTGATTGGTGTTCTTTTCCGATGCGGGCTGCTTTGTTCTAAGTTGCCATTAAGTCGCCACCAAGTCGCTGCCACCAACGTAACAAGACCTTGTCTCAAAATAAAAAATAAAAAGAGCTGGGGATGTGACTCAGTGGTTAAATACCCCTATGTTCAATCTCTGATACCAAAAAAAAAAAAAAAAAAAAAAAAAGGGAAACACAAATCTCAAACATTTTTAAATATTTTTTAAGTTGTAGTTGGACACCATACCTTTATTTTATTTATTTTTATATGGTCCTAAGGATTGAACCCAGCGCCTCACATGTGCTAGGCCATGGCTCTATCACTGAGCCACAACCCAGCCCTGAAACTTTTTTTTTTTCTCAACAGTACATTAGATCTTTCTCTAATATAGATCATGTTATGTAAGCTATCACATATGTTGGAATACAACCTTAATATATTTTTAGCATGTGTAAGGTTATTTTGATAGTTCTCTTTCAATTGATATTAATTTTTGTGCTCTTGCTTTTTTCTAGATTAGACTTGTTTATTTTTTATCAAATTTTAGCTCTATCATTTCTTCTCTATTTCATATATTTCTGTTCCTACTTTTATTTTTTACTTCTCACTACATAATTTGAAAATAATTTGATTGTTATTCTATCTTCTTTCTGATACAAGTACATCAAGTTATAAATGTTTATCTGAGTACTGTTTCATCCCAGAGATCCAGATATTTTAAGCTTATATTATCATTTAGTTCAAAGCACTTTTTCTTTACTTTTCTTGTGCTTTCTTCCTTGACCTCTGAGATATTTATAAGTGCACCATTTAATTTTGAAGTAGTTTACATGTGGGGATGGATCTCTATATATCTTAAGGTAATTGATTTCTAATGTAATAAATCATGCAGGAAACACAGTCTGCATGATTTCAAATTTTAAAAAAAGTAATGGAAATGCTTTTTATATTGATTGTATGTTAAAATGTTAAAAATGTTAACATGTTAAAAATGATCAAATTGCATATTTAAAATATGTGCATTTTATTGTACTTCAATTTTACCTCAATAAAGCTATGGAAAAATAAATAAATATTTTTTAAAAGAGGGCTGTGGATGCGACTCAGTGGCTAAACGTCCTGGGTTCAATCCCCAGTACAGAGAGAGAGAGAGAGAGAGAGGCTTAGAAAGATAAAGTACATTATATAAAGTTATGCGGTTGTGTTAGTCAGCTTTTCATCACTGTGACGAAATATTTGAGAAAAACAACTTAAAAGGAGGAAAGATGTGTCTTGCAGTTTCAGAGGTTTCAGTCCAAGGCTACGTGGCTATGTTGATTCTGGGCCTCTGGTGAGGCAGAACATTATGGCAGAAAGGGTATGACAGAGTAAAGCTACTCACCTTATGGTGGCCAGGAAGAAGAGAAAGAGAGAAAGGGGTTGAGGACAAGATATGGTCCCCAAGGGTATACCCCAATGACCCACTCCCTTCAACTAAGCTGCCACCTCCTATAGTTCTAATCACCTCCAATAGTCCATTTAGCTGTGTATCTATCAATGGAATAATGCATTGATGAGATTAGGACGCTCATGATCTAAGCACTTTCCAAAAGCTCCAACTCTCAATATTGTGTTGGAGACCAAACCTTTAACACATGAGCCTTTGGGTGATATTCCAGATCCAAACCATAATAGGATAAGAAATAGAACTGAAATACCAACTCAGAATTCACTCTAAAGACTTTTTTTCCCACTTGATGTGTGTATCAAACCCAGGGTCCTGTGCATGCTAAGTAAGTGTTCTACCACTGAGCTACATATACCTGTAGTCCCAAAAGACCATATTTTTTTAATATTTATTTTTTTTAGTTGGACACAATATCTTTATTTATTTATTTTTATGTGGTGCTGAGGATTGAACCTTAGCACCACATAAAAATAAATAAATAAAACAAAGGTATTGTGTCCAACTATAACTAAAAAATAAATATCTTTAAAAAAAAAAAAAGAAAAGAAAATAACACCTCATATCCTTTCCAGTACTTTTTCCAGGGGCAGTTGCCATCTGGTTGAGCACTTCCCTCTCCATGGGGCTCTGATCCAAAATCAGTTACCACTGAGGGATTTTATAAGTTAGGACACAAAAGCAGTGACACCGTTAATGTGCTTAGTTTGATTTGTTCCTTGTACGATCAGCATCCCAAGGAGCAGATGTCCTGATATGTGTGCAAGAAATCAGCTTTCTACAGATAATACTAACTTGCCCTAGTTCCCAGCATACATGAGGAAAAAGTCAACATCCTTCTAGATAATATTTATCTAGGTATTCCAGCCTGGGCTGGCTCTCATAGTTCCCTGAGCTTGGCTAGGTCCTTGTGAACTAAAAGAGGTATTTCAGGGGCATGATGTTACTTTCCTCCTTTTCTTCAAAGATGATAGAGTGGTGGACCACCAAAAAACACTAACGAGAGGTTCTGCCATCAGTGAGGGCGATTAGCAGAATAAATGTTATGGAGGAGATAATATGAACTAAATAAAACTGATTGAAAGGAGAATATTGGTTATATTAGAGAAAACAGCCTCAGGGATGGAAGTCAAAGTTCAAGACAGAGAGCGAGAGATCTCTTTTTTGCAACCCCTTTTGGGATAAATCTGTCTTCTACTATTCTATCTAGTCCTTATATATTGTTGCCAGTTGTAGCTTATTACTAGATATTACTACAAATAGGAGATTTCAGCTTCAGCATTTCCACTTGGTTATCTCTTCAAGGTTCAATTCAATGCCACCTCATTTTGAAAGGCTTTCTCTGACCCCAACAGTCTCTATTCTGTCACAGAACCCCATTCAGACCCTATCATAGCACATGCTGCACTCTCCCATGACTGATTGCATTCTCTCTGTCCTCACATAAACCACACACTCGTGTGGGAAGAGTGGGACTATTTATTTATTTACTTATTTATTTTGGTACTGGGGATTTAACCCAGTGATGCTATACCACTGAGCTATATTCCCAGTCCTTTTCAATTTTTTTTTGAGAGAGAGAGAGAGAGAGAGAGAGAGAGAGAGAGAGAATTATTTTTCAATATTTATTTTTTAGTTTTCAGCGGACACAACATCTTTGTTTGTATGTGGTGCTGAGCATCGAACCTGGGTCGCACGCATGCCAGGCGAGCGCGCTACCGCTTGAGCCACATCCCCAGCCCCCTTTTCAATTTTTATTTGTGACAAGTTTTTGCTAAGTTGCAAAATTTAGTGAGGGTCTCACTAAATTGCTGAGACTGGCCTCAAAGTCTGTGATCCTTCTGCCTCTGCTTCCTGAGCCACTGGGATTACAGGCATGCAACCCACACCCAGTCGAGAGTGAAGCTTTCATTGCTGGCTTCCCAATGCCAACCATAGTGCCTGACATAGAGTTGGCACTTGAAAATATTTAATGAATAAAGGAGTAAATAAAGGAAAGCAATTATATTCAATCTGAGAAGTTGAAGTTCAAAGCTTATAGCACTTATGCTGAGAATAAAACCAGAGTAAGAAGTATGAGCCAGAGAGAAGAAAAGCTCTGGCCCCTATTTAGTAAATCAGTTTAGATTCCTAGTCCATGTTCTTTGCTTTCTAGATAATGTTGCAGATTCTTTTAAAATCAACTTTCCTGATACCACTCTAGATTGCATGGAGGAGGGAAGATCCTCAGTGGGGCTAGAATCAGAAGTTGGGGTTTTAGATAGCAAGATTGTATCTGTCTAGGGGCTGGGGATGTGGCTCAAGCGGTAGCGTGCTCGCCTGGCATGCGTGCAGCCCGGGTTCAATCCTCAGCACCACATACAAACAAAGATGTTGTGTCTGCCAAAAAATAAATAAATAAATATTTAAAAAAAAAAGATTGTATCTGTCTAAATTTTGAGTTTACTGTATACAAAAAATTTAGTGATAAATTACTGAGGTTTATTTGGTTAGATTTGCAAATTATAGAAGGGGCCTTGTGTATCTCTGATAAACATTTTTTAAATGATTTAAAAGAAACGTGTATATTGCACAAAGTTTAAATCAGTTTTAGACACATCTCATTTATCATTTTTATGGTGAAAACATTCAAATACCTTTCTTTTATGAAATGCATAGTCCATTATATCACCTTACTGTGCAATAGCATAGCGGTTTTTATTTTACTTCTATCTACCTATCTATAACTTAATACCCATTGATCAACCTTCCCCCATTCCCCTCACCAGCCTCTAGTAACCACCATTCTATTGTCAATTCCTATGAAATAATTTTTTAGTGTCCACATATGAGAGAGATAACATGGTATGTTTCTTTTTGTACTCAACTTATTTCACTTAGAATAGTGATCTTCAGTCTCATCTATGTTGTTGTAAATAACAGAATTCCATTCTTTTATGGCTGAATAGTATTTATCATATCTACTTATCACATTTCTTTTATTCATTCATTAGTTGATAGACACTTAGGTTGTTTCCATCTCTTTTCTGTTATAATTACTGCTACAATGAACATGAGAGTGCAGATGTGTCTTCAACATACTGATTTCATTTCTTTTGAAAATATAGTCTGTAATAAGATTACTAGAGTATAGGTAGTTCTATATTATTTTAAATTTTTAAATTTAATTTTAATTTATTAAAAAAAATTTGTTGCTGTATGGAGGATTAAACACAGGGCCTTACATATGCTAGGCAAGTGTTCTACCACTAAGTTACACTCCCCAGCCCAATAGTTCTATTTTTTAATTTTTAAAAGAACCTCCATACTGTTTTCCATAATGGTTGTAATGTTTACATTTCTTACCTTTTTTCCCTGTATCCTCACCAACACTTGTTATCTTTTGTATCTTTTATTATAACCATTCTTTAGCCATAAAAAAAGGATTAATGAGCTGGTGGGACTGTAAATTGATGCAACACTCTGGAAAGCAATATGGAGATTCTTCAGAGAACTGAGAATGGCACCACCATTTGACCAGCTATCCCACTCCTCAGTTTATACCCAAAGGACTTAAAATCAACAGCCTACAGTGATGAAGTCACATCAATGTTTATAGCAGCTCAATTCACAATAACTAAACTATGGAAGCAACCTAGGTGCCCTTCAAACAAGTGAATGAATAAAGAAACTGTGATATATATATATATATATATATATATATATATATATATATAACATTAAATGTTTTCACTTAAACTTTAAGATTCAAATTTGAGAAATTCATTCAAAACCCATTTCCTTCTTTAGCTCTAGGTTCCTGAAATGATAGGGTAGTTTACATTCTGCTCAAGGGCAGGTACCAGGTACTAAGTCTGCTACTTCCGAGGTGGTACCTGACACATGTACTCCTTGTCTGTAATGAGTACTCCATTAATCTTAGTGATGAACAAGATAAACAACCCCTGTGAGTAAACTGGTCCCTTCTGCAGCTTGAATTATTGCCATGTAATAGTTCATGTTAGTTTAGAAAACACATTATGTGGCTTTGGAGAAAAAATAATTTGACCTTGCCATATCTTTATATTAATAGAGACAAAGCTTTCATTTTATGTCAGAATGAGGGGTCATGCTTATTACCATATAATCTGTGGGTTTTTCTGAATGAAGAGAGTTATAGAAATAAGATTGCATCTGAGTAAATACATTATTTTAGTTCTATGCTCAGTTTTTTGGCTAATACGATTTCAATTCTTCATTGTTCTTCCTCAAATAGGTTTCTCTGTGTAGTCATAAAAACATTTTGTAACAGTTTTTACCAAATAAAAGGATAAGATATTGTGCTTTTGTGGAATGAGGCAGATAACTCTATTACATTCATGTAAAACTTTATTATTAACAAGCCCCTTTTATTATATGACACATAATTCATCTAATCTATATGACTATATGGGGTAAATATTACTATTATCATCATTTTACAGATCAGTAAACTGAGATTTAGAGATTGAGTAACTTACCCAAAACCATAAATAAAAGAATGAGCAGGAAAACAAGTTCTATCCACCCTCTTTCCCTTCTCTGAATATTTGTCATATTTGACCTTTCAGTGTGATTTGGGACAATCATAATGTTTGAATAATAAAAATAAGGAAAGAAAAAAGTTAAAATGTCAACTGAAGAAGAAAATAATAACATTTAATTCACAGCCTCTTAGATGAAAGAATCTAAAATCACATAAAAATATATGTCCAGAGTCAAAAAGTAAGAAAGCATTAAAAAAAGAAAAGGAAAGAGAATATGTCAAAAGGAACCAGAGGATAGCCTGAAAGAGCCTGCAGTGAGGAAAGCTGAAATAATTTGACCCACAAAATATATAAAGATAGTATTATATTATAACCCAAAGAAATAATAAATATTCATGAGTTCACATTGATACAAAAAAGTTATTAAATAAATGGGGAAGAAGGAACAATTCTTCCTTACAGAAGAATTACAATCAATAATGTAGAAAAAAAGGAGGAAAACAGAATATTATCATCACAGCATCACATTAGTAATTGCTACAGGCAAGACCAATTGGATAGTAAAATGAGTGGGTGCAGTGAAATCCAAATAAACTGTAGAGTTTATTTAACAGTAATATATTAATGTTGATTCAGTAGTTGTAACAAATGTACATGTAAGATATTAATTGTAGGGGAAAATGGTAGGGCATTTGGGATCTCTCTATACTATCTTTGTATCTTTCTGTAAATCTAAAACTATTCTGAAGATAAAAGTTTATTTTAAAATTAAAAAATCAACAGGTGAAGGTTTAAGGGGAAACAAGAGGGGCTGGAGGTGTAGCTTAGTGGTAGAGCACATGTCTAGCATGCTCAAGACCCCAGCCTTAATCCCCAGCACTACCACCAAAATGTGTGTGTGTGTGTATGCATACACACACACACACACACACACACACACACATATATATATATATATACACACACACACAAACACATGAATAGCCTTAGAATATATTTGTTGATTACAAAGAAAAAAAACGTTAACCTTACAGTGGAGAAACTTGGCAGATACCACCTGAATCAATTGATCAATGTTAATAATCACCAGAGATTAGATATGTCAATATGTATCCCTGATAGGATACAGCAAGGAAGACACATTGTCACTGTGACATTTTTACCCCAAATCTACAACATTAATAATGAAAGCATCAGACAAAACCAAATTGAGGTACTTTCTACCAAATCCTGATCAGTACAATTCAAAAGTGCCAAAATCACAAAAGATAAGGAAAGACAGAGAAACTGTCAGAAATTGGAGAAGACTAAGAAGAAATTACAACTGATTGCACTCTGGGATCCCAGCTCAGATCCTGCAACATGAAAAGGCTACAGTGAAAACTTATGATACCCAAATTAAGTCTGTTCTAGTAATATTATTTTTCCAATGTTAATTTCCTAGTTTTAATAAATGTACTGTGGTTAGGTACAATGTTACATTGGAAGAACCTGGGTGAAGGGTATACAGGAACTCTTTGTATTATCTTTGCAACTTTTCTCTAAAATCATTTCAAAAAAATTTTAATTAATTAAAATTGCATATAAATGATACAAGAACCAGTTCTCTTTTGCTTTCTATGGCTGAACTGTGCTTTCTGGAAAGTCCTACTAGGTTTTAATATTCTAGGTAATATAACTTAGCAAACATGGTCCCTATGCATAAAATTGTCACTTCAGAAAGACAAATACCAGTCAGGCTTGGTGGGAGGCTAAGACAGGAGGATCTTAAGTCAGCCTGGTCAAATTAGTGAGACTCTGTCTCAAAATAAAATTTTAAAAAGGGCTGAGGATGTAGCTCAGTGGTAGAGTGTTTGCCTCCCATGTGCAAGATCCTGGATTCAAACCCCAGTACTACAAAAAAAATAAAAAATAAAAAAATACAAACCCCATTAGACTCCAAGCACCTTGAGAACAGAATTAATATCTTATTCATCTTTGTATCCTTGAAGCATGGCACATTAATATCTAACAATTACCTATTTAACTGAACTATGCTAAACAGATATAAATTATGTGTATACATATGTATATAAATAAATACATGGGCATTTATGGGAGAGAACAAAAGTTTACAATCATAAAGACATAAGTGTTCCTAAAATTGAAGAGCTAAATACAAAAATGAACTATCTCATGAATTAAATGAGCATGTTGCATAAGCTCAGATGCTATGAACTCTTCAATCTTTTCCTGTCTGATGAGCTTCCAGGTCATTTAAGAGAGCACATTTCCCTTTGCCACCTGGTGACAGGATTGCAGTAATAACAGGAGCTGATAGACTATTCACATTCTTCCTGTGAGACACCTTCCACAAAGTATTCAATCATAGTTCCCCACGTATCTATAAAAGAGCATCTCTGTGATGGCTTGTGTGAGCTGACAGCAGCCATGGAGCCACCGAAAAGGGAAATCATGCAGCAGGAAATAGCAGACTGCCTTTTTGCACACCCACTTTGTCTCCAACCCAGCATGAATAAGGGAATAGGGAGAGAAATGAATACAAGAGAGAGCATTTTGCCCAAATTTGCAGAGTGATGGATAGGAGAGTACAAATCAAGATGAATCAGATGGGACCTGTTTTTATCTTTTCCTTTTTTGTATGCTTTCTGTTATGTGTATGTCTGAATATGCATGTGTATGAGAGAAAGAAAGTGATACAGAGGGAGAAAGAGACTAAAATTCATTTCTGAATGTGTGTAAGAGGCCATATGCAGTCACAGTTACACACAGACACTTAGAGGTGTAGATAGAATTGGAGACAAAACTGCCCTGCTTGCCAATTTTTCTAAATAAATATGTTCACAGATTTCATAGCATTAATGAGCTGCAAAATAACCACATATTGAAGCTAGATGCAGTTGTCTATACTAAGGATATTTTAAGTGAATATTAAAAAAATAATTTAAATTAGGCCAAGTTTTCAAACATACTTAAATATGAAGTCAGCATGATAAGAGGAGGCGCACACGGTTTGGATATCTGATTTTAAATTCATGGATATTTATTATGATATATATACATATGTATTATGTAAATGTATATATATATATAATATCATATATGTGTGTATATATATCATATCATATGTGTGTGTATGTGTGTGTGTGTATAGTGAGTTTGAAAATATATGTTCCAGGGGTGGTTGTGTACCTCAATGGTACAGTATTTACTTATCATGCATGTGCACCAAAAAGAAAAAAATATAAATGTTCCTTATTAACTTTAACTTTATGCTATACTTTCAGATTTTTTTGTTTTTGTGATTTTAGAGATTAAACCCAGAACTTTGAACAGAAGAGTAGTACTCTACCACTGAACTACCCTATCTCTGCAAAATATTTTAAATTGGTTTATAGGCAAGTACAAATGTTTAAAATTGAAAAGATGAGGTACAAGTTACAGTTATGATAAGTGGGCAACGATGCTCAGCACTGACTGATACTTTGTCTGCTGCATTGTCACGATAGCTTTGACACATTTCCGTACTGAACCAAAAAATATTTATCATAATGCCAACATACCTGTGCAGTGCTGGAATGTGAACAATCTAGGCACAGTCTGATTTTTAATTGCATTGAGCATTTTAAAAATAAAACCTATACACTTGTATGATTTATAACAAATATCAGAGGAGAAAGAGAAGAATGATGAGGTGAAATTGAAAGTGTACATCATAAATTACCTCTAGATAGGGAAGAGAGGTGGGAGGGAAAGGGAGGGAGAATGGGAATCGCATGGAAGAGGGAAGGAGACCCCCTTTGTTATACAGAATACAGGTATGACAATGTGAGGGAAAAAAAAAAGAAAAGTGGGTCACATTAGATTGGGTAGAGAGAAGTGATGGGAGGGGAGAGGAGGGGAAAGGGAGAATGGAAAGACAGCAGAATAAAATAGACATTATTATTGCTGTGGGTATATAGGTGACTGCATGACCAATGTAATTCTGCAACCTGTACACTCAGAAAAATGAGAAATTATATCCCATCTGATTCAAATGTATGATATGTTAAGATCATTGTACTGTCCTGTGTAACTAATTAAAACAAATTAAAAAATGGAAAAAAAGAAAGTGTACATCATAATTTATGAAACATCATAAAGAGTGTCTGAACTTCTGGAAATCAAGCTTTCCTTATGCAAAACCTTCTAGCATCTTTGACCCACTCTTGCTCCCAGTCAGCTGAGAAAGGTATGGTGAACAAGACAAGAAAAAAATAGTTATAGGGTAGGGACTACTATTATCACATTTCTTCTTTCCTTCCTTTCCCTCCCTCCATTTCCTCTATTTTCTTTTTCTTGTCCTTTTCTTTTTTTTTTTTTTTTTTGTTACTGAGAATTGAACCCAGGGGTGCTCTCCCATTGAGTCACAAGCCTAACTCTTTTTAAAAATTTTTTACTTTGAGACAGGCTCTCACTAAGCTGCACAGGTAGGCCTCAAACTTGCCATTCTACTGCCTCACCTTCTTAGTCACTGGTATTACAGATGTGATTAAGTTTTCCAGCTGTATTAAGTTTCTTTTCTATGCTAAGGACATTTATAAAATGTATTCCACATAAAGAAGATATTTTAATCCCCATTTTAGAACTGATGAACTTGAATTTAGCAAATTTAATTAACTTGTGCGTATAAAACTGATAGTCTCAGTGGGAAAGATGTAGTCTCATATTTGCAATAACAAAGTTATTTTTCTTCAATAATTTTAGAAATACATGTGTTTTTGTTATTTTGGCCTAAAAATAATAGACAGTTGATCAGAATAGATTAAAAAGAAGCCTGAATCCTTTTCAGGACCTACATTAATAGAGAGAGTAATGGCAGGGATAAATTCAAACTCAAGTATGACATTAGTAGCACATGATTTTTATTTACGATATCACATACTTTCAAAATGCTATTGCTATTTAAGTTCTAAGTAAACATGGTCCTATAGAAACAGCTTCTGAAAGTCAGCCCTAGGAGAGAAAATGAAAGTGCTACTTGACACACTAATTCTAAGTTATATAGAAATCAAAGTAACAAAATAGCCAGGACCCTATTGAAAAACTGGCAGGGAGAACTTGTTCTCCAGGACATGAAGACATAGTATAAAGGTATAGGAATTAAGGCAGCATGACACTGGCACAGGGATAGACAAAAAGAATTTTGGAATAGAGAGCTCATGCATTAAACAACATTCAGTTTTTAGCAAAGGAGGTACTGCAGAACAGTGAAGAAAAAAGTCTTTTCTACAAATAATCATAGGATATTTTAACAAGATATTTGGGGAGAAAAAACAAAACCAATTTGTAACTCACACCATACATACACAACAATCTCAGGTGGATTATAGATTTAAATTTGAAAAGCAAAATAAATAAATATGTTTTTAGAGGTTAATATAGAATATCTTCATGATCTTAATGTACATAAACAATTCTAAAATAGGACACACATATTAAAAAGTTGATAAATTTGACTGTAATTAAGAACTCCTGTTTTTTTAAAGACTACACTGTATTAACAGAACGAACAGGAAAGAAGAAATTTACAACATGTATACTAAATAACTGAGAAAGATCTTGTTTCCAGAGTATAGAAATAACTACAAGATAACAACAAAGAAAAGATGAACAACTCAGCTGAAAAGTAGGCAAGAAATGTGGACATGCATTTCACAATAGAGGATATCCAAATATTTAATACATATGTAAAAATTGCTCAATATCATTAGAAATCAGGACAGTGCAAATTAAAGCCACAATTGCAGCCAGCTTTGTGGGCTACATTAATATAGAGAGTAATCCCAGAGACTCCGGAGGCTGAAGGAAGATGATCAGAAGTTCAAAGCCAGGACTGGGATTGTGGCTCAGAGGTAGAGCACTCACCTAGCATGTGTGAGACACTGGGTTTGATCCTCAGCACCACATTAAAAAAAAAAAATAAAATAAAGGTAGTGTGTCCACCTATAACTAAAAAAATTTTTAAAAAAGAGTTCAAAGCTGGCCTCAGCAACTTATCAAATCCCCAAGTAATTTAGCAAGACCTTGTCTTGAAAAACAAAAAGGGGTTGTGGCTCAGTGGTAGAGCTCTCCCCAGCATGTGTGAGGTACTGGCTTCAATTCTCAGCACCACATATAAATAAATAAATAAATCAAAGGTCCATCAACAACTAAAAAATTATTTAAAAAATAAAATCCTAGGGAGGTAGTGTAGTATAGTAGTTAAGCATGCCTGGGTTCAATTCCCAGTACCAAAACAAAACAAATAAACAAACCTTCCCCACAATTTCATAATACTATATATTCATCAGAAGAGCTTATATTAAACAGACTTACAATAACAACAGTCGGCACTAGGAACTCACGTATACCACTGGGAGGAATTATACAACAGTTTAGCGTTCTCTACTTAAAATTGAGGATATACATACCTGATTATCCAACAATTCCACCTCAGGTGTAGAAATATGTGCATGAATATATCAAGAGACCTGTACATGAATTTTCATGAAGGTATCACATGTGATCTCTCCAAACTTGAAACAACCCAATTGTGGCATCAGTAGTGGAATGAGTAATACGTGGTGTGATGTATTCATGCACTGGAATGATGCACAGTAAGGATAATTAACAGACTACATCTACATACAACATTGTGGATGAATCTCACAAACATAATGCTGAGTAAAAAAAGCAACATACAAAATGATTCGTAATGTATTATTTAATTTATGGAAAATTTTAAGAAATGGGCAAGACCAATCTACAGTGTTAAAAAGTATGTGTTTAGAAAAGTCAAGAGAATAGCTATCTAAGTGGAAACAAAAAGGACAGTGATCAAGAAAGAGTTGCTCAGGGGCAGGAAAGATGGTGGAATGAGAAGAATATCATACCTTAGGTATATGTGTGACTGCACATATGGTGAGACTCTACATTGTATACAACCAGAGAAATGAAAAGTTGTACTCCATTTGTGTACAATGAATCAAAATGCATTCTGCTGTTATGTAGAACTAACAAATTTAAAGAAAGAAGAAGAAAGAGTGGTGGTTCTTTTTGTGGGCGGGGGTACTGAGGATTGGACCCAGGGGCCCTTCCTACTGAGCTATATGCCCAGACCTTTTCTTATTTTTTATTTTGAGACAGGGTCTCTCTGTTACCCAGGCTGGAATTGAACTTGCAATCCTTCTGCCCTGGCCTTCCAAGTAGCTGGGATTACAGATGTGTGCCACCCACAACAGGATATATAGATATAGATATAGATGTATATGTGTGTGTGTGTGTGCATATATATATATATATATATATATATATATATATATATAAAATATTTGTTTTTTAGTTATAGGTGGACACAATATCTTTATTTTATATTTATGTGGTACTGAGGGTCAAACCCAGTGCCTCACGCATGCTAGCCTAGTGCTGTACCTCTGAGCCACAACTCCAGCCCCTATATATTTTTTTGTTTTCTTTATTTTATTTTATTTTATTGAGATGAGTGATAGTTACATGGAAGATTTCTTTGTGATAGTTCATTGAGCTATATACATTTTTGTATCATTCACTTTTCCAATTGGAAATTCTATTTCACAACAAAAAATATTTTAAAAATTTAAAAAATCAGAATTTTAAAATTCCTATTCACTATTACCGAAAAAAAGAAAGCATTCAGTGCTTGCATGTTTGGGTTGGTGCTTATTTTCTGAAACCAAGGAGAATATGAGATATGAAGATAAAGGCCATGGTTCCTGCCTTCAAGAAGCTTACCATTTGGGGCTAGGTATAGAGCTCAATAGTAGAGTGCTTGCCTAGCACTCAGGAGGATCTGGGTTTGATTACCAGAGCCACACACACACAAAAAAGACTACCTCTTATGGCAGTGAAAGATACAAGATACATAAAGTATTACTATTATAAGAACTGAATAAGCAGCAAGTAAAGTACTATTTTGCTATTTGTACTAGTTGGGTTCCTATAAAACATTACATTCTCTAAAAAAATTGCATTTAAAAGTGATGACATCAATAGGAAGAACTGAGGTATAATAAAGAAAAATAATAATCAAGTTTTTTCCTCAATAATTTCATCAATAAAGATATTTTTGTTATTGCGGCTTAAATACAATAGACTGGCTGATCAAAACAGACCAAAAAAAAGCTCAAGCTAAGTCTTTGTCATGGCCCTTTAACTTCATACTCTGGAACTTTTCCATTACTGTCATCATCTTTGGCCTTGAGTTTTTCCATGCACTTTTGTTCCAGAAATTTTTTAAATCTTATTAACATTAACTCTAATGATACAAAATCCAACAGCTCTAATAATATTGCATGTGTTTTTTTTTAAATAAACTCATCAATGAGTTTTTCCCTTCTTTTTTTTTAGAGAGAGATAATTTTAATATTTATTTAGTTAGTTAGTTAGTTTTCGGCAGATACAACATCTTTGTATGTGGTGCTGAGGATCAAACCTGGGCCGCACGCATACCAGGCGAGCGCGCTACCGCTTGAGCCACATCCCCAGCCCCAGCATGTCTTTTTTAAAAAATAGTTTTAGGGGCTGGGGATGTGGCTCAAGCGGTAGCACGCTCACCTGGCATGCGTGCGGCCTGGGTTCGATCCTCAGCACCACATACAAACAAAGATGTTGTGTCCGTGGAAAAACTAAAAAATAAATATTAAAATTCTCTCCCTCTCTCTCACTCTCTCTTTTAAAAAAAAATAGTTTTAGTTGTCCATGGACCTTTATATTATTTATTTATATGCTGTGCTGAGAATGAACCCAGTGCCTCACACATGCTAGGCAAGTGCTCTACCACTGAGCCACAACTCCAGTCCCTTTCGTGTCTTTTTGATACATTTATTACTATTGTCTTTTGCATAAGTCATGGCCTTTATTTTCCTAACTCTGCTCAGTACTGTCATTAAACCAGCACATATGCTATCTTACATATGCTATCATACTTTTATTACTCATTTTAATAGTTGATGTCACCCAGAAATGATATATGAGGCAAAAAAAACCTGAGTCCATTTTGTAAACACCAAGCATGAACAATAACCCAGTTGGACTCCCAGTCACTCATTCAGGCAACAGCAGTTTCAAATCATGTTCATGATCTAGAATCTATGTCCTTTCTAGGCCCTATAGATTTGATTATACTTAAGTTTGCAATATGAAAATCTGTAGGTAAAATGTCTATACATGTAAGTTGCTATGGAAACAGAAAAAGCAATGTTTAATTCCTTCTTAAGAGGTATAAGGGAGTTGAAGTGCAGGGACGGTTTCACATTCAATCTGAGTTTTGAGTAAGGATATGGATGTCTGCAGCTGTAAAAGAAAGGGAAGGCAACTCCAGGTAAGGACTGCAAGAACAAAGGCAGGAAACAAAATGAACTGTCATGGAAAGACAGGGTTTTTGAAAGACAATTTTAAAAACCCATTTAAAATAATGCATCTGTATATCCATTTCAAGAATCTCCATGATATACAATCTCCATGATATACGTTCGATCATGGAGATTCTTGATGTGCCAGGATAAGCACACAGATATCCTGCTTGGGGTTCAGTGTTCATGCTGCCAAACCACACTAATGTCTATATTTTAGCAGTGACTGCCAATAATTATAGTCATTACCATAAAGGAGAAAATGGCAAATGAGAAGGAAATAAATATAGATTAATAGGAGTAAAATATCTAAATAAATATGTCGATGAGAGGTGACCAAGTAGCAGCACCTATTTGATCAACAAATATATGAAAAAATGTTCAACATCTCTAGTAATTAGAGAAATGTAAATCAAAACTACTCTAAGATTTCATCTCACACCAGTCAGAATGGTAGTTATCAAGAATACAAACAACAATAAGTGTTGTTGAGGATGTGGGGGAAAAGGCACACTCATACATTGCATTGATGTAACCAATCTGGAAAGCAGTATGGAGATTCCTCAGAAAACTTGGAATGGAACCATCATTTGATACAGCTATTTCACTCCTCAGTCTATACCCAAAGGACTTAAAATTAGCATACTATAGTAATGCAGCCACATCAATGTTAATAGCAGCTCAATTCACAATAGCTAAACTGTGGAACCAACATAGATGCTCTTCAATAGATGAATGGATAAAGAAGCTGTGGTATATATACACAATGAAATATTACTCAGCATTAAAAAATAATAAAATTATGGCATTTGCAGGAGTTGGAGAAGATCATGTTAATAAGTGGATGCTGATCCATAACTGGGAGGGAGGGAGGCAGGGGAAAATTGGAAGAACTTTGATTGGGCAAAATGGAAGGGGGGTGAGTGGGGGGTATGGGGGCAGGAAAAATGGTGAAATGATATGGACATTATTACCCTAGGTATACTTATGACTGCACATATGGTAGAACACTACATTGTGTACAACCATAGAAATGTAAAGTTGTGTTGCAATTGTGTACAATGAATCAAAGTGCACTCAGCTTTCACATATATTTAATTAAAATATAAATAGATTTTTAAAAAAAGAATCTCCATGAGCCAGGTGCAGTGGCCCACAGCTCTAATCTCACTGGCTTGGGAGGCTGAGGCAGAGGTATGGCAAAGTTCAAAACCAGCCTTACCAACTTAGGGAGGCCCTAAGCAATTTAGTAAGAATCTGTCTCAAAATTAAAAATATAAAAAGGGCTGGGGATGTGACTCAGTGGTTAAGCACCCCTGGGTTCAATTCCTAGTACAAAAAAAAAGAAAAAAGAAAGAAGAAACTCCAGTGAGCTAATGAATAGCTTAAGGTCCTGTCTGGCTAGAAGATTTGCCCAATACTTGGAACAAATCAGAAATTAGAAATATTTACACCCTAAGAAGGGGACTCTTAGGTAGAGATTCCTAGACCATGATGAAGCAAGAGGAAGAATCTCAAACTAAGGATGTGATAGATTTTACTAGCAACAATAATTGACCATCAAAATTTAGTTAAATCAGAATTAGAAATCTATACACTTGAACAATGTTATACTTTTTTTAAGAGATGTAGAAAAATATATATAACATTAGGTTTACCCTTTTAACCATGCATGATTTGGTGGCATTATGGACATTCATGATGTTGGGAAATTATCACCTGTACCCATAATTATTATGCTTTTGTGTTTTGCTTTTTCTACTTAGTTTCCTTAGAAAATACTATTTTTAACAAATAGTTTCCTCTCTATGGTGAATGAAAAGAAAAATAATTTTCATACCTCTAAAATGGTTGTTCTCAAAAACGTTTCCTGCTCAGGGACATTTGACAATGCCCGGAGACTATTGACATACAGTGAATATATGCTAGGAATGCTGCTAAACATCCATAATGCAGCACAGTGGGCGTGGTGTTCACCAAGAGAAAGGAGATGTAGTTCAGTGTTCTTCTGGTAAGACAGTCTCCTAACAAAGAATTATCTAGCTCAAATGTCATTATTGTGGTTTTTGAGGATTCTTGCTCTTTCAGAATGAGGCCAGGGCTCATGCTTCTCACTAAGCAATGGAGAATCATGGCAGAGGAAGATGGGGAAAGTTCTGAAACCCAAGAAAATATGGCAAAGCTTGGGCAGTGAGCAGAAACAATAAAGATGAACTGAGAACATTAACCCCTTTCTCTTGGTGAGCATCCCGCCCACTGTGCTGCTCTTTAATTCTGTGGTAGTGGTCATTTTACAACACTTCCTATAGTAAAGGTTTATCAGTGGCACAAGCATAATGGTAAAAAGGCAGGTCTGAGATGCAAAAGACCCAAACTGAGAAAGGCATTGGTGGTTTTTTTTTTAATGTTTTTTTTAGTTGTTGATGGACCTTTTTACTATTTTATTATTTATTTATATGTGGTGATGAGAATAGAACCCAGTGCCTCATACATGCCAGGCAAGTGCTCTACCACTGAGCCCCAACACCAGCCCCAATGCAGTGTTTTATTACTTCTTTCTTTGGGATGATTTCTTTCTAAGAGACAATGTCCCCTCAAAATTTGGCTTCTATTTTATCCCAGTCACCTCCCTTTCATCTTGAATTTTCTGGATAGGCTAGAAAGAATCCCCACTGTGACTTGAGATCTTTTTTCCAAGAGAAATATAATATCCGCTTGTTTAGGTCCTGCTGAGTTCCCTAACAGAAAAACAAAACAAACAAATAACAAACAAACAAACAAAAACCAGTAATACATTTTACAATCTCACTCTCCCCTATTTCATTCTGAGCTGAGGAAAAAGTCACCAATTTGCATTCTAATGTTTTCCTGAATGGAAAAGAAAGGAGAAGAACTGCAGTTTTAAGCTAAGAATCACAGATAACCCTAGAAGAGTGTCCCATCCGTGATCATCATCCTTCATGTGTATCAGAACAAAAGAGACTGAGAATTATCAGTTTATTAGAACTTTTAGCAATATTTTAAAGATAGTTAGAAAGATCTGCTACTGTAGAGAATATGCATTGCAACCAACTTTCAGTATTTTTATATGACCTGTTTTTGGAATTCATGTCACTGTTCTCACTTTGAAAAGATCTATTCTACAAGAATCCAATCTGAGGATTTTGGAGTTTTACTTTGGTCACAGCAACTGCTTTGTCTATACTTCCGTGTAAGATTGATCTCTTAGATAAGTCACTAAATTTCAGGACTTTGTCTACTTATTTAAGGACAGTAGATCATTTGACCCCAGGCCTACACTGGAAATGAAACAAATTTGAACTGAGCACCAAATATGGAAAAATGACCAAGTTATTATATTTTTACTTTTGATATTTTATAAAATTTTAAATAATTATTTTCAGGAGAAGATCACAACTCTTGATTGGCACAGAAATAATATGGTAAATAGCTGGGCACGGTCGCACATGTCTATAATCCCAGCAACTTAGGAAACTGAGGCAGGAGGATGGCAAGTTTGAAGCCAGCTTTGACAATTTAGCAAGACCTTGTCTTAAAATAAAGAATAAAAAGGGCTGGGATGAGGCTCAATGGTAGAGGGCCCCTGGATTCAATCTCCAATACGGGAGGGCAGGGGAAAAAAAGAAAAAGAGGTAATTAGAACAGCCTTTCCCAAGGTATGCTCTGTGGAACATTAATGACAAGGAACTCAGTAAGTATTAAGGGAAAAAAAATTTTTTTTTAATTTTAAGAAGGAGGAATATTTTATAAACCAGGACCTGAATTAATTAATTGGTTTACTAAGTGAAATCTGTGCTCCAAGAAGCAGACATCAATTGAATTTTTTTTTTACATTTTTTCCTTATTTTTCACCTAAGATAACACTAAGTAATTACTTAGTATTACCTGCACCGGTTTATCAGCCATCTGCTCCTGATGATCTTGCTTCCAGAATTTTGTCAAAATTCCAAGCAGAACTGGATTAAGCATGCCCTTCTCCATAAAATATGGTTACTTCTGGTTACTCCTCCCTGCTTCCCGGGTAACCTGCTGCGTGCTCTTTTAATGAATAAGATTTATAGTAAAGATACTAAATTATAACTCTTTCCTTCTCATTTGGTGCAGAAAAGGGTAGATAGATAACTCTGTTAGAAATATTATAAAGTGGTAAGCATATAAACACTTTCGTATACTCTTTCATTTTCTTTGATTTAATCTATATGTGCCATTTTGTGGAAAAACAACCTAAACCTTAAATCTCATACAGTATTTTCCTAGAGTCACATGACAGTTTATGATGTACACATATTCACAGGTGTTAAACCACTACCCAAAGAAAAGATCACCGACTCCAATTTTAAATCAAATTAAAGCAAGCTGTAATTCTGGCCAGGACTGTCTCTCCCAAAAACCCTGGGTTAGAGAACAGTACCCCAGCTCTCTAGGAGCATAGTTTTATAGTACAAAAAGTTGCAAAGGTGGGATGTCTTGAGAACTTACAGATAACAGGATTTTGACAAGCATAATACAAAGGCAGATAGTAGGTTAATGATCTACATAGCTTAACATTTCAAGGTAGGGAATAAATTTAGATCCCAACATCAGAATTTATGAGGCACCATTGAGGTTTCAGAAAGGATTGTTATCTGGTCAGGGAAAGCCAGGCATGGGTGAGTTCAAGCACAGGCAGGAATTCCAAACAAGTTTAGAAATTGCAGTAATTTATGTAAAACAGAAATTAACTTTTCATGCCTTTGTGACGAGATGGCTCCCAATCTTAAGGTGGAATTGGGCTGGGTTCATAACAGGCATGCCACACTCTCAATCTGCTATTCAATACCCACAAAATTAACAAGTTTTCTTGTAGGTGAATGCTCATGGCAGCGTTATTCATAATATTAAAAAAAAGTGGAGGCTGGGGATGTGGCTCAAGCGGTAGCACGCTCACCTGGCATGCGTGCGGCCCGGGTTAGATCCTCAGCACCACATACAAACAAAGATGTTGTGTCTGCCGAAAAACTAAAAAATAAATATTAAAAAAAAAGTGGAAATAAACTAAATGCCCACCAACTGATAACCTAAACACAATGTGAGCTATCCATATATTGAAATATTATTCAGCAATAAGAGTAATAAAGTACTGATACATGCTACAAATATTGATGAAGCTCAAACACATATACTTAAAAGCCAATCAAAAAAGACCATATGTTGTATGATAACTATGTATGTAAAATGTTAAGAATTAATAAACCCAGAGAGATCAAAAGAAGGTCTAGAACTAAGGGGAGGGAAAATAGGGAGTGACTGCTTATGAGTTTCTTTTTGTAACAATAAAAATTATCGGGAAATATGTGACAAATCATTAAACTATGCACCTCTAAATGCTAACTTTATGGTATATAAATTATATCTCAATAAAGCTGTTTAAAAAGTTAAAATTTTCCTTTATAACAGAATTTTTCTGAGACTTTAGTATCTTAATGGATTTATACATCTTTAAGAGAAAAGTAGTGGATGAAGTTCTTCCCAAAATGATTTGCCCATGGATGTAACCTCTCCTAAGCTGGGGAATTGAACCCAGGACCCAGGGCCTCACTCATGCTACAAACACAATAACACTGAACTATGCTCCCAGCTTAACTATTATTTGATGATTATCTTATGGAAATAGTCTTTCTATATATCCACTTAGAAAAATTCTAATCATATATATATGGTATTTAAATGAGTCCTAAACAAAAAGTAAAAGTTATTAATCCTTGGATACTGTTTTGTGGGAACATTTCAATAGATTTAGGTGAAATGAGGCATGTTTTGCAAATTAGCAATATTTTATTATTATTTATTAGCTAAATAATACTAGAGCTAAAGCATATTTTAACATGCAATGTTTCAAATTGGTAAGTTCTGTATTTGCTCCTGTCCCCAAATTATTCCCAAATGGAAGAGGAAAAGATGGAAAGGCAGTGGAGTGGGTCTTCTCTAAGCATGGTCAAGAGAGTTGGCCATCGGTCTTGCTAGGTTGGGCCCTCATTGGGGAACAAAATGCAAGTCCAGGATGGGAGATCAGGAACACCAGCTATAATGGACCTTTCCAGGCCCTGCCTCCTATTATACTGCTAGACCAAGAGAATTATCTGTGTTTTGTTACAAACCTAGCTGACTAAACACCAAGACAATTTCCTTTTCCAATGTAATACATCTTTCTGAAGCATCAGTCAACAAATTAGAAGTGAGAAACAATCTGGATAGAAGACTGTTCCTCCAAAACAACCTTCCAGAGAAGGAGGAGGAAAAAGAGGAGAAGCAGGAGGTGGAAGAATAAGGTGGAGGAGGACAAAGAGGAAAGGAGAAAAGGGCATAGGAAAGGATCACGCTCTGTGAATTGATTATCAAAAGAATATTTTAGAAAAAAAGAGTTATTATATAGCTCTCCTCATACTTTAGCAGGAGGAGGTGAAAGGCATGACATGGTATTTCACCAAGAAAATGTATTTCATCACAATGGGATAAAGCTATAGGAGTAATGCATGACATTAAAGCTCAAGACAATTGCACCCCATAGAACTCTTGCACAGCAGTTGAGAGAGTAGAGTATTTGAGATTGTCAGGTGAAGAATTCTTGAAGTAATGTATAATTTTTCCTCTAAAAACAGAAAAACTTCTACAGTTATCAAACAGCTGTAAATTCATTGGCAAAGAAACTCCTGATCAGTTCTCCAGAATTCCTGATTTTTGTGAATGGTCCCAGCATTGACCTAGTTGTCCAACTTAAAAACTGCTTCCCTGATTCCTTGATTCTCTAATTTCTCACCTGAATTGAAATTCAGATGACTGAACTTCTTGTCATCTGCAGACTTGCAGATACACTCACATTTAACCAGAATAACCTTTCTAAAGCATAAATCTGACTATATCATTCTCTTCTTAAAATCTTGTAGTGGCTTCCTATTTCTTACTCTTGGGTAAAAATCCAGACTATATAATATGAATATAAGCCTCCCATGATCTGGGCCTCACTTTTCATCCTCATTTCTTTCTGTTGTTTTGGGGTTTTTGGTTTTTGTTTTTTTGCATTGGGGGTTCGATGTAGGGGTACTTTACCACTCAGCTACATCCCCAGGCCTTTTTTATTTTTTATTTTGAGATAGGGTCTCACTAAATCGCTGAAGCTGATCTTGAACTTGTGATCCTTCTGCCTCAGCCTCCCAAGTTGCTGGTATTACAGTTGTGTGCCAACTATACCTGGCTTTGTATAAAATCTTAAAGGACTTAGAGAATTAATGGGAAATACATTCTAAAGAAGAGAAATAGCATACCAATGCATGGAGGTATGAGATATCATATTATGTACAGAGAGTGATTTAGTCACACTTTTTTTCACAGAAGTTACTTGGCTGTGGAAATTAATAGATTTTTAAAAAGAAATATTTTAAAAATAGATTTTAATTAATTCTAACAGTGCCAAAAGAAAGAACATTGTACACATCAACATAATGTTAGTAAGGATCAATATTTCAAAGTTACTGTTAGAAAATCTCTGGCTTCTGGTCTGTCTTAGGAAGCAATGTGCTGCCTCTCTAGGGTATGGACAAAATCAAAACATAGCACCTGAACAGGAGCAGTGAAGTGCGTTCAATCCATCATCATATGTACTTGATATATAACAGGGAATTGCACTACTGAAAACAACACAAAGGACATGCTGAAATTAACAGATTTAGTGAAAAACTATGTAGATTTAAAAAGAGCTTTAGCTTCTACTTACAGCTCAGACAACAGATATACAAGGATCTGCTTAAAGGGCACTGTGTGACACACAATTAGCTCTGCTCACAGCTGTGTCTTCTGCCTGAAAGTCAGTGCAGGAGGATTTATCGTGATGCTATGCTAGTATCTGCAGTAGGTACCTTAACAGAAAATGAAGGAAAAAAGTAAATAAGTAAGGTTTAGATATTATAGCATAATTATTTGAAACCAGCTCTACTTATAGTCCCACTGCATTAAATGGGGCCATCTTTAATTGGGTCACTTTACTAAACAATGTCAAGCAGAGAAAGCCACCATGAGAAGATTAGATGAACTGCAGTGCAATGAACAAAAAATAGGGCAGAAACCTTGGGTTTTCTGCCAAGTCCAGAAAAAAATACATTGCAGCAGACTGTGCAGAGGCATGACTGTCTTTTCATTGGTTGCCAAGAATTTAAGTCTGGTTTTTAAAAATTGCAAAGGAAATAGAAGCATAATGTTAAGAAATAAGAACCAATTATGTTTAAAAGATAGATGAGAAGTACTAATCAGTCAAAAATATTTATTGAATCCCTATTATGTGCCCATTAATTTTATATATATATATACACACACACACACACACACACACATACATACTTAATATAGCTGGCTTCTGTGCTACTTACTAAGAGGTGAAGAAATTTGTGCTTTCTGGGGTTAATAAGACACACCAATGTAAAAGAGTTGAGTAACAACATAAGGTAGTAATATGTAATTATTGCCTAAATGATGCTGTTTATAGAAAATAAAAGCAACATTCAGAAGAGAAAGATGAGCTGGGCTAGAACTTAGAGCAAGTCACATTACTTCTCTGGATCTTGACCTTCATCTACAAAATGGAAGTTTTAGAGTAGTACATCATCTTTAAATTCCCTTCCTGTTAAAAAATTCCATAATTCAAGGACACAAGAAATAATTTGAATGAAATAGTGAGGAGAGTATATAAAAACTATTTTAGATAAATACAAAGAAACTGGAGAGAAGTGAGCAGTCTTTGGAGAAAGAGAAGAAGGCCTAATGGTGTGAGTGAAAACAAGATCACAGCCTACATCTGTGGGGAGCCACTCTGAATGACTCATGCCTTTCATCCTGAAGCAAGAGGCTCTGGTAGTAGTGACTTGGGCATTGTTCAGGAAGTTGAGGGTGTGTCTTCAGATGTAGGTGACACCCCTTGGGTTGAATTACACTCACCTGTCCCTTGTAACCCTGCCCCTCTGGCTTTTTTTGGACAGAACTTTCTAAGAACAAGGGTTCCCTCCCCAATAAAAGTCTACTTCTCGCCGGCCTCTGGTGACTTTCTCTTGCTCTCCCATTTGGGGACCCTGAGGCCGAGAGTGGAGAAGCCGTCCTGAAGCTTGTTTAAAGGTAAAGTGTTCTATTTGGTGTCCCTGGAAATTCACACGATCGATCTTAAGGTCAGCTGCCCTTGGGTCAGGGGGTGCCAAAAATGTTTTTGAGGAAGGAAACTGAATGCTTCCCATATTGGGTAATGGCCCATGCCTGTAATCCTAGAAGCTCAGGAGGCTGAGGCAGGAGGATCATGATTTCAAAGCCAGACTCAGCAATTTAGCAAGGCCCTAAGCAACTTAGCGAGACCCTATCTCTAAATAAAATATAAAAAAGGTCTGAGGATGTGGCTCAGTGATTAAGCACCCCTGGGTTCAATTCCTGGTACCTAAATAAATAAATAAAAAGAAGGGAGAGACTGGTAGCCTCCGGGGGACTTTTCTCTCTCCCTCCATCTACAGTACTATCTGGCACAGAGCAGGCACTCAATGAATATTTGGTCAGTTATTCATTTGTTAATTAATTAATACATGCTCCATGATATGAAGCCTTGAATAAAGTAGGCTTCCAATAACAATGCCATGGTGTAATTGTTTTTTATTTTTATTTTTTTTTAATTTATTTTTTATTTTTTAGTTCTTGGTGGACACAACATCTTTGTTTGTATGTGGTGCTGAGGATCGAACCCAGGCCGCACGCATGCCAGGCGAGCGCGCTACCACTTGAGCCACATCCCCAGCTCCTCATGGTGTAATTTTTAAATTTTTCTTTTAAAAACATTACTTAATCCATAATTTATTCAATTAAATATTTTTCAGTCAAGTTATTATATTAACATTATAATGGCCATTGCATGAGTATGTGAGAAATTTATATCATCATTAAGAATGAAAAATGGTATACACACAATGGAATATTACTCAGCAATAAAAGAGAATAAAATCATGGCATTTGCAGGTAAATGGATGGAGTTAGGGAAGATAATGCTAAGTGAAGTTAGCCAATCCACAAAAAACAAATGCCAAATGTTTTCTCTGATATAAGGAGGCTGATTCATAGTGGGGTAGGAAGCAGGAGCATGGGAGGAATAGACAAACTCTAGATAGGGCAGAGGGGTTGGAGGGAAGGGAGGGGGCGTGGGGTTATTAATGATGGTGGAATGTGATGATCATTAGTATCCAAAGTACATGTATGAAGACACGAATTGATGTGAATATACTTTTTATGCAACCAGAGATATGAAAAATTGTGCTCTATATGTGTAATAAGAATTGTAATGCATTCTGCTGTCATATATAAACAAAAAAATTAATTTAAAAAAAGAATGAAAAATTGGGGGCTGGGTTTGTAGCTCAGTGGTAGAGCGCTTGCCTAGCACATATGAGGTCCTGGGTTCGATCCTCAGCACCACATAAAGATAAATAAATAAAAAATAAAGGTATTGTATCTAGCTACAACTACAAAAAATATTAAAAATAAGAATGAAAGATGGTAAAGCAGGAAGTAAGTTGGGGAGGCATTCCAATGTGATGCAATAGCCAAACAAAGGGTCAGAGACATAATAGTCTAGGAAATAAGATATCTTTAGAAAAAGGGACCTGGGACTATGAAGAAAAAACAGGGCTGTGCAGTTTGGTAGAGGCAGAAAAGAGTCCTGTCCAATATGTGGTTTTAGCCAGATGTGGTGATGCACACCTGTAATCCCAACAATTCTGGAGTCTGAAGCAAGTTAGTGAGTCCTTAAGCAACTGTGTCAAAATAAAAGGGTGGGGGTGTTGGGGATATAACTCAGTGGTAAAGCACCCTTGGGTTCAATTACAAGTAACAACAAAAAAAAGTTGTCTTACAGGCCAAACATTACTTTTTTTTTCTCTTGGTTTTGTGATTGAACCTAGGGACCCTTTACCACTGAACATCTCCATCCCTTTTATTTATTTATTTATTTTTTGGTTCTGGGGATTGAACCCAGGGCCTTGTGCATGCAAGCCAAGCACTCTACCAATTGAGCTATCTCCCCAGCCCTTATTTTTTTTTGTTTTGAGACAGGGTCTTGCTAAGTTGCCAAGGCTGGCCTCAAACTTGGGATCCTGCTTAGCCTCCTGAGTTCCTGGAATGACATGCATACTCCACATACCCAGTTTAAAAAACTTATTTTTAAATGTCAAAACTGAACAGATGTTCATATGATAGTAATCATATTTTATATAATTATATTTTTTATTTTATTCATTACAAACTGTGGACATTTTTTAAAGTAGTGAGATAGTGTAGATCTTATTTTTTCTGTATGTAGGCAAGGGTTTGTGAACAGACAGTGAACATTCATGGACTCCCATCCCACGAAGAACCAGTGCTGCAGTAACAGCAGCAGTAGTAGCAACACTTAATGAATACCTACCTGCAAAGTGCCTGTTTTAAGCACTGTATATATAAGAACTCACTTAATTCAGACAACAACCTTATGATATAGTCTTTATTATTATCCTCATTTGTGGAAGAGAGGTTTGTTTTTCCTTTACTTATTGACTAATTTTCAACTGAGGACGTAACTGCCCTGTTGTATGTAGGAATTCTTTGTTTGAGATTGGGGTCTACAAACTTCATGATTCTGACATGCTTGGTGACTAGGAAGTTTCTGGGCAAAGACACAGAATGCCTGCCTGCTAGGTAATACCTGGCAACTGGGAAACTCCTGTGTAAAAGCATGGGATGTCTGGCTGCCATAGCAATGTCCTTCACAGGTTTACCCTGCTTCCCAGAACTAGGATGCCCAGCCTCCTCCCTCTGTGGTAATAAGACAACTCTGCAGGCACTATCTGGTCTCCATGGTGATGTTCCTGGAGAATGGGGACCCCATGTTTGTTCTAACCTGGACCTTATCTCAGTTAGCTAGTACTCAGGGTTAAAGAAATACTAATTAGAATGTAGTCATGGTAAGGGGAGGTATGTGTTCTTTGAGTTAATAAATTCCCAGGCAGGGAGGAGTGGACACTTCACTTCTGCACTTCTTTGCCACTTCGCTTCACTCCTCTCTCCTCCTCCTGTCTGTCTGCTTGCACTATTTATGTGTCTGTGTCTGTTCTTTGTGGGCTTCTCCACAGGTCTCTCCACACAGGAGTTCCTTTACAGTCGGAAGACTATATTCCGTTCCTCCTTGCTCTCTGGGGTGATGTGTGAAACTTCAAGTCAATGAGAAGTGAATGAAAATGGATACTTGCAGACATCTCCTTAAAAGTTCAGGGGGGCTGTGGCTGTAGCTCAGCGGTAGAGCGCTCGCCTAGCAAGTGCGAGGCCCTGGGTTTGATCCTCAGCACCACATAAAAAATAAATAAATAAAGGTATTGTGTCCACCGACAACTAAAAATTTTAAAAAAAAAGAAAGAAAGAAAGAAAAAAAGTTCAGGGAGGGAGTGCTCTCCTTCCTACTTCCTGGATCAAGAAGGTCATGGCCAGAGGTGAAGATGAGGGAGGGGCCACGTTGTGGGGATGTCAGAGCAGCCAACTGAAGAGAGCCTACCCTATCTCTTCAGAATAGCTGGCTTCTAGATTTATTTGTTCATTTATTAAGTGGTGTTGGGCATCCAACCTACGTCCTCACCTCTGCTATGCATGTGCTTTATTGCTGGGCTATACTCTGAGCCCTTCTCTTAGTTTAGGTGACAGAAAAGAACATTCTATCTCATACCTGTTACTTCTATTTTTTCCCATTATATGAAGTCAAAATTAATCCTAATATGCCATTTTGAAAATGAGAAAACTGGGGTACTAAAGTTAAGTACTTTGTCTAATGTTACAAAATTAAAAAGAGGCAGAGATGTCTTTTAGTTCACACACTTACTCTAGAGTCCACCTTACTCTGATAGTTTCTTGCTTCTTGTTGTGTAACTGTAGGAAATGGGTTTGACAAATATGTGTGCTCTGTTGACAAGTATTGCATATGGGCTGCCTTCATGAAGTAGCCCTCTTAAACTGAGGCAATTCTGAAGGTGATCGATCACTGAGAGTTTGTCTACTGGCAGCAATCCTAGACGCTGGGGGAAGAGGGATAAGTCCTTCAAATGTGAAGGGGATCTAGGTGGCACAGCATAACAACCACTATCCATGTATGGCATTTTATCCCCTTCCAGTGCTTGTTGCCAAGTTACTAATTGATCACAGCTTTCTTTCTCATTTAGCTCTGATGCACTTTCCTAATCTTTTTAATCCAGCGATTCAGGCATGTTACTAATTGATTTGAGTTAGCACACAGCCTAGTTGCTCTTATCCCCCTAGTTATTCTAAATCAGGTCAATGTGAGGGTATAGAGGCCTGAGTCCATTCAAAGCAGGACGACTCTGAAGGGTCATCCCCACTTTGGAGCTCTACAGGGAGTTCACTAAAGCTTCCACTGAAACTGTAGAGCAGCCGGACTTCTCTCTTTGCCCATTCTATTTTCTTCCTTTCCCTTTTCTTCTTCAGGTGATGATCCCAAGAACACCCCCTAAAAAATTTGCTTTTACTAATCTCCATTTTAGAGTCTTTTTCTTGGGGGATCCAACCTATGACACCCCAAAATCGTTTGACCATTAACTGTAATTAATGTATCTGAAGAAAAAAATTCAGTTGCTATTGTTTGTTGTGGTCTACCCCATACTCTGTTTCTTAGTAGCAAATTGCCCATGGGCCACATAGGAGTATCCTGTGCTGGACCAATCATTATATCTCATCCCTGGCCATTGTGATGGTGTACAATGAAAGGCACGTGATTGAACTTGGATAATCAGGATCCTTCCTTGGTAATTTTTGTAGTGAGAGCTGAAAGACAGTCTCCTTTGTTTCTCAGATCATGAAAATGTCAGGAATGCTGTGACCATATTTCCTGTTTACAGGAAAAGTATCATCCGAAGTATAGAATGAAGTCAAGCAGAAGGAAGAAAGAGAAAAAGTGAGAGATCTGGAAGCATCAAATTTCTTGTAGGTCCTTGGTTCCTGATGTTCTTTCATAGTTTTGTGAATTCTCCTACTATCCTTCTAAATACGTATATATTTTTCTTAATCTAGTGTAGGTTTAGGGTATTTTTATTTATACTGGAAAGAACCTGGCATAATACATCTGTATATTGGGTATTTCTGGGAACTGCCACCTTCTCTAACCTAGACCTAAATATTGAGGAATAATCTAGAAAGTAATCTACTCCTCTGCCCAACTCCATGATATTAAGTCAAATATATTAGAGGTAATATATGTCAAATAGTGTTTCTGGTGGGAGAAAGGATCAGAAAAGAAAAGAAACAAATGACATGATTTTTACCTTTAAAAAAGACTCCACTCAATGGGGCTGGGGTTATGGCTCAGCAGTAGATTGCTCACCTAGCATGTGAGAGACGCAGGGTTCAATCCTCAGCACCACATTAAAAAAAATAAAAGTATTATGTCCAACAACAACTAAAAAATATTTTTTAAAAAAGACTCCACTCAAATACAAGATTTCCACATTTCAACCTCACTTGCTACTCTATAATAGATTCTTTTCCTCCAATTAAATCTTAAAACTTTATCTATGATTATATTGCCTTTCCAATTAATTATATTAACATCTATACTTGGTATCCTAAAAGATAAGAATAAAAAATAATTTAAAATTGTTTAAAATTTTAGGATAATTATTGATCTACAGAAAAATTATGAAAATGGCACACAGAATTCCTATATACCTCACCTGTAATTTCCTTCATTATTAACTTCCTATATTACTATGGTACATTTGTGACAATGAACCAATACTGATATATTAAAGTAGGTATTTTATTCAGACTAGTTTAGTTTTTATCTAATGCCCTTTTTCTGTTCCAGGATCTCACCCAGAATATCATGTTGCATTTAGTCATCATGTCTCCTTAGGCTCCTTTTGGTTTGTAGCAGTTTTTCAGATTTTCTTTGTTTTTGATGACCTTGACAGTTTTTGTTTTTTGGTTTGTTTTGTGGTGTGAGGAATTAAACTTAGGGCCTTATGCATGCTAAACAAATGCTCCAACACTGAGCTACAACCCCAACCTTAACAATTTTAAGGAGTATTGGTCAGGTGCTTTGTAGAATATCCCTCAATTTGAATTTGATGATTTTCTTATGATCAGACTGAGTTTATGAGGTTTTTGAGAGGAAGACGACAGAGTGTTACCATCATCATGTCATATCAAGGTTATACTATCAATGTGATTATAACATTATTAATTTTAACTTTGATCATCTGGCCTAAGGAATTGACTTTTACCTTAATTTATTTAATACCTAATCTAGATCTACCTATATGAAAGCACTTATGTACTGTCTTGGTGATTTGGATTGGACTCATTACTAGGGGAAAAAGGTTGGTGAGGTAACCATCAAAACAGGAAAAAAAAAAAAAAAAAAAAGCTGGCCACAGGGTGGTGCATGATGGCATGCCAGGTATTCAGGAAGCTGAAGCAGGATGATCCCTAGCTTGAGGCCTGGGCAACTTAGGGAAACCCTGCCTCAAAAAAAAAAAAAAAAAAAAAAAAAAAAATTAAAAAAGTTGGGAATGTAGCTCAGTGGTAAATTACCCTTGGGTTCAATCCCTAATACCTACCCAAAAAAAAAAAAAAAAAAAAATCCCTCAGGAAGTGAAAAGAGGGTTGACTTTTAAACTATGGCCTTGACATTTTTTAGACATATAACTTTGGACAAGTTATTTTTGCATCTGTAAATGAAATAGTAATACCAAATAGTGCTTTTAAATACCTGTTGAGAAATGTTTGTACATATGTTTTGTAAAATATTATACTTTTAGAACTGTCAGAATCCCATATTTAAAAAAATATCTTGGAAAGAGTTTACATTTTAATGTTAAAATTTAATTTAATTTAATTTTTAATGTTAAAAATTAACATTATCTAGGGGGTTTATTTTCAACTCTTGGATGAGCAGAGAGTGTAAGGATGGGCTTAGGCCTGAGCCTAAGCAACTCCATTTTAAAACTCCAGTTTGAAACCTGCAGTCTCACCACACACGCCTAATGGAGCCCTCCAGTATGGCCCTTAGGCACAAACAAGTCACTTCTTCCCATCCTGACAAACTCAGGGTGAAGTCTCTGGCATGTTGTCCTCACCCCATAAGGGAGAAAGGCGAAAAAATCAGGGTAAGGACCACCAGACCAGATGCTTTAACCCCAGTGTAAATGACATCACTGAGAGACCTGGTGGCAGCTGATAGGGATTGAAAGGGTGGTCAAAAGCCCCAAAATTTATTATAAATGATGGAGCAAATGAACATACATTCAGCCAGACAATACTAATGCCCTCACGCTGGAGAACCTGAAGAGGATCTGGACTGACATCCTATCTCTTCTCATTGTTTGTCTGATCCTCTGCATTTTCCTCAGTACTCTCAAACTCTACAGCCACATCTTGACCCTGGTGAGAGCCACAAATTTTCCCTACAACCCTCTCCTCGACCAGCCATCAGTGCCACCCCAGGAGAAGCCTGCCTTGGTTTCTGATCTAATCACCATGTGAAGGTGTATCTGCTGGATGCCTTAGGCTTGAGACTTTTGATCTGACACTTGAACTTAGCATGCAGAGGGAATGTCTGTCATGAGCCTGTCATAATTAAGTGTGTTTGCAGTGTTTAAAATTAATCTAGAATTGTTTGCTGTGAATTGATTATGTCTATTTCAGTGCCTAGCATTAAGGATTGTCATTTTCTTGATTAAGAAAATTTAGCTACCTAAAGAGTAGCTAAACTGTGAAACCAACCTAGATGCCTTTCAATAGAAGAATGGATAAAAAAAATGTGGCATATATACACAATGGAATTTGCTCAGCAATAAAAGAGAATAAACTCCTGGCATTTGCAGGTAAATGGATGGAGTTAGAGAAGATAATGCTAAGTGAAGTTAGCCAGTCCCCAAAAAACCCAAATGCCGAATGTTTTCTTTGATATAAGGAGGCTGATTCATAGTGGGGTAGGGAGCAGGAGCATGGGAGGAATAAACAACTCTAGATAGGGCAGAGGGGTTGGAGGGGAAGGGAGTGGGCATGGGGTTATTAATGATGGTGGAATATGATGATCATTATTATCCAAAGTATAGGTATGAAGGTATGAATTGTGTGAATATACTATGTATACAACCAGAGATATGAAAAATTGTGCTCTATATGTGTAATAAAAATTGTAATGCATTCCGCTGTCATAAAAAAAGAACCTATAGAGTGAAATTGTATTCAGTGATATGAGTGAATAAAGCATTGACAAAGGCAGAAACGCGTGGACATTCTTTATTTCTCCCCCTCAACTGCATAAGTTGCACTTTTTGCCATCACACAAGGTCAATGTGAGTTGAGAGGGTTTTCTGAGTTCCCATTTTTGTCTTGCTTCTTTTTGCCAGTCTGCTTGCTTTCTCATAATAAAGGGGATTCCCTAGATATTATGAAGCCACAGCAAAGAGCTCAACTTCATGTGAATTAACTATAAATAATTTTGATGATACTTCTTTTTCTCTACAGTATCTGTGAGAGAGAAAACATCCCTCTTTGAAAGTTGAATAATTTTTGTAAGCTGCAAGACAATTAACTTTATTTTAGCAATGGACCGGAAGCATAGAATAATTATTCAAAGATGAAAAATCTTTCTGTCTCGGAATCGTGCTACTTGATTTGAATGAAAATACCAGTTTTTGTGTTCTTTAGGTTTTATGTTGGTGGCAGTTATTTTTTAAAAAATAGTTTTAGTTGTTGATGGACACAATACCTTTATTTTGTTTATTTTTTTATGTGGTCCTGGGGATCGAACCCAGTGCCTCATACGTGCTAGGCAAGCTTCTAACCACTGAGCCACAAACCCAGTCCCCATGGCAGTTATTGATAAAGCAACTCCATCTCTTTTTTAAACAAGTGAGAGCCAGTAACTTAATTTTTTCTTTATACACATAGAAAGGAAATATGCAGAGAAAAAAGAAGAGGCAGGGCTTTCTCTGCACCAGTGAAATTAACACTGCACATAAAAGCAACAGCTAGCCTGATATAACGCAAAGACTAGTGATATGGATTCAAGCCTAATTCTGTTTCAAACAAGATATAAGACTTAGAGAAAGTTTTTGAACGTCTTTGTTTATTGTATTTCTGAGTTGTAAAACTATGTTGTTGAGAAGATGAGACGAGGCGTGCAGAAACAACTTGTGAGAGAGCTATTATTTCTAACCCAGAACGTGTTCCCTGTCAGTAAGGGTGCATTACTTACTATTCACTGAGAGTAGCTTTTGGACTTTGTATTTGGAAGTCCAGTTGAGCCAAAAGCAGCAGTGCGTTTAAAACCAGGATCTGACTACCCTGAAACATTCTTTCGGATTATGAAGGAAACCACCTGAAGTTTATGTTCTCCTGCTTTTCCCAGTAATGTCTGGGACGTCATATTTTATGACTTTTTTGTTGTTCTTTTCTTTCCTCATCGTTAGCACAAAGGAGAAAATTTCCTCTGAAACAAGTACAACCTTCTTTTGAAACAAAATCTTTCTAGTCACCTGTTTCTAGCAGTAGCTCACCTACTGCTCTCCCTACTTCACCCAGATAGCCAAATTCAACACCTCACATTATCGATCAGAGATAACCCTCGCGAGATAAGATTTCAAGGGGGGGGCGAGAGGAAGCCCACTATCTCGCGAGAAGAGGGGGCATCGGCGGAAACTAACAAATGGCCCCCTAGGCGACCCGGCCCCAGCCAGTGGGCGGGGCCAGAGTACATCCGCCCCCTTCCGGCTCTTTTCCCCGCCCCCCCCAACCCTGAGGTGTTGGGTTCGGGTTCTGGCATCTGGGTTCTCCCGGTTACCTGCGGCCGATGCCAGATTGAGTTCAAAGCCTCCGGCACTCGCTTTGGCCTGATTTGTGGAGGGGGGGCGGGGAGGGACCTGCAGCTTGCGGCCCCGCCCCCTTCTCCCGCTAGCCGGCGAGCCAATCGGCCCGCCTCCGGCTTCGGCCGGCCCTGGGGCCGCGTTCCCGGTGCAACCTGGTAGCCGAGGCCTGAGCTTCTACTCGTAGGTGCCGGTGGCGAGGCCTCAGGGCACAGCGCGGTTCGGCCTCATGGTGGGTTTTGGAGCCAACCGGCGGGCTGGCCGCCTGCCCTCTCTTGTGCTAGTGGTGCTGCTAGTGGTGATCGTTGTCCTTGCCTTCAACTACTGGAGCATCTCCTCCCGCCACGTCCTGCTTCAGGAGGAGGTAGCCGAGCTGCAGGGTCAGGTCCAGCGCACTGAGGTGGCCCGCGGGCGTCTAGAGAAGCGCAATTCGGACCTCTTGCTCTTGGTGGACACGCACAAGAAACAGATCGACCAGAAGGAGGCCGACTACGGCCGCCTCAGTAGCCGGCTGCAGGCCAGGGAGGGCCTGGGGAAGAGATGTGAAGATGACAAGGTAAGGACGAGCTCTTTCCCCTCAAACCCCATCGTTTTCTTTCAGTTCCTGTGGGGGTTTTGGCCCACAGGAATTTATCCCTTCTAGGATTGCAGCCCTGAAAGCTCCTCTTGCCCTCCAAACCCTGCTTCTGTCAGACGTATCTCAGTTTATTAATGCCACAGTCTCTAGTCTCTGCCAGAGACTGGCTTTAAGTACTGGTTCTCAAGAACGAGAAGTTAGCCTGTGTGTGGTTGCCGCCTTTTCACCAGGCTCAGCTGCTGAGCTGGCAGTGGTAATCATCTGGCCTGTGTGGCTGCCTTACGTTCCCAGACACAAATCTGGAGACTGCCAGGTTTGGAGGGGGTATTGTTGTCTCATCCTTATTCTGTGCACACGGATCATTGTTAATTTCTTTATTTGAAAAATGGTGTCTCCTCTAACTCCTTTTGGCGAGACACACATACACACAATTTTTTAAAGCAACATGACTTCTTAATTCTCTATAGGGTGATGTATCAACTAAGGAATCAGATATTACTGCCTTTTTGTGATCAAAATTTTGTGATAAATGGGTCCTGGAGCCATATGTGAGCCACACTTGTGACTTGGACTTGGTTAATCCGCAGTTATCTACTCAATTTGAATTGTTAATGAAATTAGCCAAAATGGTAGGTAGAATCTAAAAATAAGTCCTAAGCAGCAGAATCTTATGTCTGTGTCCTCATTGTTCTTGAAATAAAATGAAATTGTGTATGCTTAAGAGTAATAATTGTTGTTTTATGTAGAAAACAAACTTTGAATTAAAAACAAAGTTTTAAATTTAAAAAGTTTAAAACTGGACTAACCATGCCTGCTGTCTTTGCTTTTTCCAGTATATTACTAGCTGTACTAACAATTTATGATTTACACAACTTCTGTTGGTATAGCAGAGTTGTCCATATTTCTGAATGTGATAGTAGATGTCTTATTTTCTGAACTCCTTTTTAGTAATATTCACTTTTTAATGTAAGTTTCCATTATAAGTTTTTACTTTGTGTATCAAAATCTTTTAGAGTAAATCACTATAAAAATCTGCATGAGCTCCCAACTTTCCTATTGTGATTGGTCTCTACCTTCTTCCTTATTTCATAAGATTGAGGCCCTCAGGTAAGTGTTTCCCTGTGTCTCCCCCCTCTTCACCATTACATAAGATATCCTCTGAAAAGGACAAAGGACCAGCAAATTTATGCACTTACTACACATCAAACTCTAAAGACTGAAAAAGTCTCTTGGGTAGCGTAGGCAGAAAACTGTGCAGTTTTGGACCTCATTAAATGAGGTCTTCAGACTTGGAATGGTTAAGCATTATTTAAATTCTTATATATTCATTTTTTTTCTAGTATACACTCTGGATTGCATTTCTTCTATCTATTGGACTGTTGCCACCTCTTTCAGTAGGTTTTTAGTTTTACTTTGAATCAGGTGCAACTGTCAGTTCTAAATTTTAAAATTTCTATACATACTCCCTTTTCTCTAACAATTACTTTCTTTTTTAATTTTCACTGCTTACTCAAGTTATTGGTGGCCTATTAATGCTTTGTGTATTTCTTTTTTTTTCATCCCCATCCTAATCTTTGAAAATTCTGTCTGCCACTTCTTTTTTCCTCTTTTCTGAAGCTTTTATGTGAAAAGTCACAAGTGGCAGTAAGCCTTTCAAATCCAAAGAACATTATGATTCTCAGTTTATTTAATATTTTGTTTGGTCCTCTTGTCTCTAGCTTTTTGGAAACTATCTCTTTCCTTGCTTCTGTAATATTGCTCTCTTCAGATTCTCTTTCTATTCTTTCTTTACTGTATTCTTTGCTGTTTTAATTTTTTTTTGCTTTTTCCCCAACCACTCTGTTCTTGGGCCTTTGTTTTCCCCCTTAGAGCAGTATTTCCTAAAGTGGTGTTAAACAGCATACTGTTCTTGGAATTTATGGGTGGTCAAGAGAAAAAAGGAAAACATATTTGGAAGAAAATACTAAGAACTATATCTATCTCTTAGAGTTCATAATGCCTATTGGCTATAAAGGGCTCTGTGAAATCCATTGGTAAAGAAGTCTGTTTAATTTTGTTTAACCCAATCTTTCTCAGTTTTTATTTGAGCACAGCTTACCATTTTCATGGCCTACTATTACCACAGTATAGAAGAATGTAGCAAAGCACACTAACATGGGGAATGTTGCCCTAGATATTTTAACTACTTTTAAGTGTTTGGCTAATATTCTATGCAGCTAGAGCACAAACCTATATCTCCTGACTATAGGCCAGTTATATATTTTGAGCTAACTATGACATTTTTGTTGGAGTGCTTGTGAGTGAACTTGGGGTTAACAAGGAGGCTCTGAGCTACCCAAAAAATTATGATAGTCTTGGTGTGTGTGTGTGTGTGTGTGTGTGTTTTTATATATATATATAATTTTTTTAAAGAAAAGTTTTAGATCTATAAAATTATTGTGAAGATAGTGCAAAGTATTTCCATATTTTCCATACCCAGTTTCCCTTATTATTACTATCTTATATTAGGATGGCACTTTTTTTTTTTTTAAGTTGTGAGTGGACATAATACCTTTATTTTATTTATTTATATGTGGTGCTGAGGATCCAAACCAGTGCCTCACATGTGCTAGGCTCCAGCTACAACCCCAGCCTCATGGAGACACGGTTGTTATAATTAATGGACCAGTATTGATATATTGTGACTAACTCAGGAGCATACTTTATCCACATTTTCTTCATGTTCTTTTTGTGTTCTAGGATCCCATTTAGGGTACTATTACTTTTAATCTTCATGACTTCTTTTTTAAAAATATTTTTTTAGTTACCAATAGATCTTTATTTTATTTTTTTATATGTGGTGCTGAAGAGTTGAACCCAGTGCCTCACACATGCTAGGCCAGCTCTCTACCACTGAGCCACAACCCCAGCCCCTTCATGACTTCTTAAGTTGCTTAAATTGTGATACTTTTTCAGATTTTCTGTGTTTTTGATGATCTTGACAGTTTTGAGGATTTCTGATCAGGGATTTTGAAAAATTTCTTTGAATTGGAATTTGTCTGCTTTTTTTTCTCAGAATCAGACTCAAATTATAGTTTTTGGAAAAAAGACCATAAAGTACCAATCTTATCACGTTATATCAAAGTTACATCTTTCAAATGACTTACATCACAATCGATATTAACCATTATCACCTGCTTGAAATAGTGCTTGCCAGTCTTCTTCATTGTAAAATTACTGTTTTTTTCCCCTCCCTTCCTTGTCTTTATACTTTGGAAGAAATTCATATGTCCAGCCACACTTAATGATTAGTGAATAGTGAGTTACAGTTGTAATGAAGGGCAGGGTATCCACATAAACTATTTGGAATTCTTTTCCCCTGGAGGTTTGTCGCTTCTCTTTGACTAATTAATTTATTTAATCATTTATTTATATCACTATGGACTTGTGGATATTTATTTCATACTTTGGACTATAATCTGGTGCTACTTTATTTTGTTGCCCAAATTGTTCCAGCTCTGACTTGGGGAGCTAAGCCTTCAGTTGGCTCCTATTTCCTTTCCTTACTTTTATATGCCAGAAAGTAGAGTTTGCACATACGCCATGCCCAGTTGCCTTGTCATATACCTCTTCCTTACTTTTTGGCACTCTTAACATTCTCTAGGCTCATCTAGTATATTTTCTGCTTCAGTCTTAGGCCAGCATTTCTCCAGGGAGTTCTAGTTCTCTTTAATGGAGAATAGTGTTAGATCTGGGTGCTAGGTATGCCCATTGCTACTGTCAGGCTGTCTTTGGAAATCTAAGAATCCCTGTTCCATTGGAAGCAGAAAGATAATATTGGCTTCTTCCAGATTTATTATGTCATACTGATATTTTCAATCTGTTATCTAGACTACTAAACACAGAATAAAGGAAATTAAAATTGTTCCTATTGTTGTCCAGGAAAGTGAGAAACAAGATCCATTTATCTGGATTCCTTCAAATTTTTTTATTTGCCTTCCCTGTAAAGCGTTTCAGCATGGAAAGGTATAGAAGTTTGCTAGGGCTGCCATAACAAAATACCACAGACTAGGTGGCTTAAACAACAGTTGTGGAGGCTGGAAATCTAAGATCTAGGTACTAGCAGAGTTGGTTTCCTCTGAGGCCTGGTCTCCTTGACTTGTAAATGGCTGTCTTCTTGCTCCTTTATCCTTACAGAGTGCTCCCTCTGTGCATTTACAAACCTGGTGTCTCTTCCTTTTAGACAGTGGTCTAAGGGTTCAACACTAATGGCCTCATTTTAATTTAATTACCTCTTTAAAGATCTTATCTCCAGTATGGTTACATTCTGATGTTCTGGGCTTTGGGACTTATGAATTTGGGGCAATACAATTCAGTCTAAAAGGAAAAAAAAAAAAAGTCTTATTAGAAACATACACACACATAAAAGTTCAGTTTTGAGGATTGAAACTGATGACAATAAATGACCACTTTTTTCTATAACTACCATAATTCTTCCCGAGTTAGGGTATACCTTTAGTTGAGTAAAGGTCATGGCCCAGAAAAGAGAATAAGAAGCATATTACATTTTTCCCCCCAGAAATGTCTTTATTGTGTGTGTGTTTGTGTGTGTGTGTATAACACTTATTCACATGCCAAATATGTATGTGTAAAAATCCTGGCATACAGTAGATATTCAAAGTTCAAATCCTGACTCTGCTAATTTATGTATGACCTCATACACATTATGTATGACATAATTTAATTTATGTATGACCTCTGACACATTACTTCTCAGTGCCTCAGTTTCCTCATCTATAGAATGAGGATAATAATAATAAACTTTTTCATTTTTGTGAAGTTTAAATGAATAAATTACTTAGAATTCTTAAAACAGTGTCTACTGCATAGTTAATAAAAAAGGTTCAGTAAGTACTGTGTTAGTTATTATTATTCTACAGATACTTCCTTATTTCTGTCCTGCCTTCTTTCCAGGATGGGGCTCTGTGTTCTTGCCCAAGATCCGGTTCCAGCTCCAGTACCTGTGTCACCCTTTGCTCTTGGCATCTGACTCCCTTCCCCCGCCATTACCAGGTCCATTTTTAGATAGGCTTTGTTGGCTTCTCCCCTGTTTTAGCTAACTCCCTGGAGCTTACCTGTTCCTCTGAACTATAATTTGAGATCAGACTACTACAGTTCTTCCAGTATGCCACACATGATGGTTTGAACCTTTATCTCTGCATCACCAGACATAATCTGGCCAAATTCTAGATATAATTTAATTGCTACTTCCCATTATTCATAAATCATACATAACTGATACCTTCTCCCCAAACTTCTTTCCTATCTTCTTGGTTTCTATAAGTGGCAATCATATAACCATTATTAAGACTGAGGTTAGAAATTTTGGTGTTATCTTTGGTTCCTTCAGCATGTCATATTGAATGATTGTCTTGGTCTCCATTTCTTAAGCAAACTTGATTTTCCTTAAACCTTACTTTCAGAGAGGCTGAATGAGAGGCTGGGAATATAGCTCAGTAGTAAATCACTTGTGTAGTGTGCCCAAGGTTCTGGGTTCAATCCCCAGTATACTGCCACTTTCCTCAAAAGAAGATAAGGTTTATATGGACAGAGTGGCTGCATCAAGTCAAAATTCTGCTGTGTAATCTTTAATTTCTTCCATAGAATGGCTCCAATTACTGTTTTCTTCTATTAGCTTCTGACCTAGACTGGTCCAGACAAATTGCTTTGCTTGCTTTTGTCTCCCCTTCTTTTTGTGTCATATTCATTTTGTGTTTTTGTGCCTTTATTCCTGCTATTTGACTCTCAGCCTCTTGTCTCTTTTTTATGTATCTATTCTTCCTTCTGATCCATGTATATAGGCCACAAAGCCCTTAGGGCTTCTGACACAGAGCACACTTTTCCTTCTTCTTTTTTCTTTCTTTTGGTACTGGGGATTGAACCCAGAGGTACTATACAACTGAGCTACATCCCCAGTCCCTTTTTTAAAAAAAAATTATTTATTTATATGTAGTGCTGAGGATCCAACCCAATGCCTCATACATGCTAGGCAAGCAAGCAATGTACCACTGAGCCACAACCCCAGCCACATCCCCAGTCCTTTTTATTTTTCATTTTCAGATAGAGTGAGGTCCCCAGGCTATTCTTAAAACTTGCAGTGTACCTGCTTTGGCCTCCCAGGAAACTGGGATTACAGGCATGCACAATATGCCTGACTGCTTTTCCTTCTTTATACACAATGTAAGTTTATTGTTTGAACTGTGCTAATTTTTTTTTTTTTTTTTTTAGTAATAGGTTCTTATGTGTTAACCTTGTCCTTTACAAAATTTCAAGTTCCCTTAGGAACTTTAAATTTTTTCCTTTATGTTTCTGATAGTTTTTAGTGTTGAGGCAAAATTTCATGGGTTGATTTATGTCCCTCCCAAAAATTATATCGAAGTCCTAATACCTGTGAGTGTTAACTTATTTGGAATAGGTCTTTGCACTTTTAGTCAAGTTAAAATGGCATTATGTTGAGTTAGAGTAGGTCCTAATCCAATGACTGATGTCCTTATAAGAAGAGAAAACAATTACAGAAGAGAATGCCGGATATACAGACATGTCATGGAAGGTGGAAGCAGAGATTGAAATTCTGTTGCTAAGGAATGCCCTGGGCTAGAAGAATCCCTTTTACTAGAGTCCACAGTGAGAGCAAAGCTCTGTTAATACCTTCATTTTGAATTTTCAGCTTCCAGAACTGTGAGGTAATTTCTATTGTTTTCAGCTATTCAGTTTATGATGCCTTATTACAGCATTCCTAGGAAATGAATACCCATAATGAATACTCAAAAGTTATTTGATTTGTTGGTTAGATAACTTCTTTTAATATGATATACACTGTGTGGCAATATAGTTTAGTGGAAAGAGCATGATCTTCTAGAGTTAAATAGGCCTGAGTTTATAATTGTGCCATTATATTACCTCCTTAAACCTGTTTCTTCATTCATGAGGATTGATGAAATAAAATATATACAGACCTGTCTGCTACAGACTTGACATTTAATAATGTTTGTTTCTTTCTTTCCTGCATACACTGTATAGTTAATTTTGACTATAAAATTAACTGTATAGTTAATTTTGACTAAATGCCTCTCTAAGTTACTGAGTCTAGCTTTGACTTGTGATTCTCTTGGTCTTATACTGTTCTCATGAAACCCAAATATATTAATTAATTCAGTTGACAAAATATATTGAGCATCTGCTGTGCTCTTTACTAAAATGATCTTAAAACCATGTCCCCACTTGGCCAATTATTTTCTCCCTTTCTTATTTTCATATTGTCTATTTTCTCTTGCTTCCATGATAAGGGAGTGAGGAATCTCAGGAGGTTCTGTGGAGATCATAAAACCAATTGGCTCTTCAAAAACAATGACTGGGATTTAGTTATGCAGAGAAAAGGTAAAAAAGATATCCAAGGAGCTTCCTTCTGCCTATTCCATAAAGGAAATAAAACAGTTCTTAGAGTGTGACATGTGACATTTGTCCACTGAAGTGATGAGAGTACTTTTTGAACTATGACTTCATTAAGCAAGAAAAACCATTCCTCATAATTTTTGGGTGAAGATTTAAGATTCTACCATTTTAGTTTCTTCTTCAAAAGAGTTAAAAGATTCCTTGGATTGAAAGTCCAGTTTTCCTGTTAGGGCCAGCCTGGATATGTGATAGTTTTAGTTTCTCACAGTGTTTTAAGTCTCTTTCTTATGCCTAACTGACTTTATCTAACTTTCTTGCATTATTTCTGGCTAGGTGGATCCTTCTTTGAACAGTGTTGCCTCAGAGCTTTTGCTCACTTGTCTTCCTTATCTGATTCTTCCCCTCTGCTAAACTAGATCCTTCTCTAAAGGATGATTTCAAAACTTACCTCCATAAGTTTAACATGACATACAGAATGTTTTTACTATCCCTCAAAGTTCCCTCTTATTCAAGTTGTCTTTCTTCCCTTACCTCTGGCCTCAGGCAACAGCTCTTCTGCTTTCTACCATATTAATCAGTTGTCTTTCTCTAAAATATTATATAAATGGATTCATAGATATATACCTATTTAACATAATGATTTATTTTCCCTTTACAATTTCAAGTCTTTATGTCTAACTTAAATTTCTTTTCTCATTTGATGATTAACAAAGATCTGATAGACTAACATTTTCATTCTTAACTTGAATTTTCTAGTATTTTGTGCTGCTCATCTCTCCTGAAAATATTTGTCCCTTAACTTCAATCACATCTATAGTATCCTTAATATCCTGTCCCTCTCCCACTCAATGTTGATATGTCCTGTACTTCCATTTTTAATCTCATTTTTATTTCTTTATTCATCATATATATTCAAGTTTCTGTTTTAGGTCAGTTTCTGTGCTGTGAGCTGTAGATACAGCAGTGAATGACATAATATCATGTCATAGGGGATTTCACCTGAGCAGGGGATAGAGGGGAATCTAACTAGTTTATGGTCTTGGAGAAGACAAAGAAAGAGGTTTTCTTTCTTTCTTTTTTTTTTTGTACTGAGGATTGAACCCAGCAGTACTTAACCACTGAACCACATCCCCAGTCCTTTTTTATAATTTATTTAGAGTCAATGTCTCACTGAATTCCTAAATGCCTCTCTAAGTTACTAAGTCTAGCTTTGAGTTGTGATTCTCTTGCCTCAGCCTCCTAAGCCGCAGGGATTACAGGCATGTACTACTTCGCCTGGCTAAGAAAGAGTTTTTAATTGAGTCTAAAACAGTTTAGTCTTTAATGAGGTGAAGAATGAGAGGGTTGTGAGAGATGAGAAGAGCATTCCAAATGTAGGGTGTTACATGTTTCAAAGAACAGTATAGGGGGAAGTACGAAGTTTCTGAATATCTAAAGTTTCAGTATGTAGAGTGTGGGAGCTAGAATAAAATTGATAGCCGGGTGTGGTGGTGCACATCTTAATCCCAGCAGTTTGGGAGGCTAAGGCAGGAGGATCACAAGTTTAAAGCTAGCCTCAGCAATTTAGCGAGGCTCTAAGCAACTTAGAAGACCCTGTCTCTAAATAAAATACAAAAAGGACTGGAGATACAGTTTAGTGGTTATGTACTCCTGGGTTTAATCCCCTGTAACTGCCCCTCCACCTTCCAAAAAAATGATGCTGGACTGAAAGACTGGAGTCAGATTATGAAAAGGGATTTGTGAAATATGTTAAGGGCAATAGGAAGCATGTATCTAGGATTGCTACTATTCCTGGCTTGTTATTTATTTATTTATTTATCTAACTATCTATTTATTTCTTATTGTGGTGCTGTGGATTGAACCCAGGACCTGTGCATGTCTTCTCATCATTTTGAAATGTATAATAAATTGTTGTAGACAATTGTTGTTGTCTTAATGTGCTATAGGACACTATAATTAATTTCTAATATTTAACTGTATTTTGGTACCTGTTATCCAATCTCCCTCTATCCTTCCTACCTTATCTCCCTTCCCAACCTCTAGTGACCACTATTCTACTCTACTTCTATGAGATGCATTTCTTACATTCTTTTTTTCCTTATATTCTTAATATGTGATCATCTTTAGATGTACCAAACTGTCTTGTGCTTTCATTCCTCTACCTCAGTCACTTTCCCCCTCTTCCTTTTTGTTTACTTGGCAAACTCTTAATTGTCTTTTAAGATTCTGTTAGAACAGTACCTCTTGTAAATGCCTTTGCTGACCTTCCCAGGTCTATTCTGTATTTATCTTGGATCTTGTACATGCTTAAAACACTTACCATATTGCTGTAATTATTTATTTATAATTGCTTCTCCATAACTAGATTGTAAGTGAGGCAGAGCTATGTTCTATTTATCTTTGTAATTTGACAGTTCTTGAAATAATATTAGTTAATAAATATATGTTCTTTTCTCCCTGTACTTGAGTCTGAACCAAGGCCCTTGTGGATGCTAAACCACTAAGTTGCATTCCCAGCCCTTTAAGATTCTTGAGGATAGAGTCCATACCTCTTAATATGCATATATATCGAATACCTGATTCATACCCAGTTAGTAACAGTAGTTCCCCCTTATTCACAGTGGATATGTTTCAAGAACTCAGTGGATGCCTGAGATCTTGGACAGTTAGTACCAAATTCTCTAAATACTATGTTTTTTTTTTTTCCCCTGTAAATGCCTATGATAGAATTTTCTTTATAAATTAGACATGGTCAGAAATTAATAATAATAACTACTAATAAAATAGAATATTTATAATCATATGGTATTATAAAAGTTGTGGGATTTTTGGTTTTGTTTTCTGTGTTAGGGATACAACCAGGACCTTGCATTCTAGGCAAGTACTCTGCCACCAATCCATGCCCCCCAGCCATATAATGAAAGTTGGGTGAATGTGGTCTGTCGGTCTGGTCTTTCTGTCCTCCCTCCCCTCCTTCTGCCTTCCTCACTCTTAAAATATTTTATTATGCCTTACTCACCCTTCTTGTGCTGCTATGATACAGTGCCTTTGTGATGAGATGAAGTGAGACAAATGACAGGCATTGTGACATAATGTTAGGATACTCTGTAACGGTTACTTGAATACTCTCACTTCAATACTATGACAGTCAATCTATTAACACTGATAGTAGTGAGTAGTGACTAGGTAGTATGTACAGCATGGATACACTGGCTTCATATCCTAGGTGGCATGGAATGGGACCTTGTGAGATTTCATCATGCTACTCAGAATGACTTACAGTTTAAAACTCATGAATTGGTTTTCTGGAATTTTTCATTTAATATTTTTGGATTCAGGTAGATTGTTGGTAACTGAAACTATGCAAAGTAAAACACTGGATTAAGGGGGAGTATTTTAAATAATTGTTGAATGAATGACCTTATCTATACATTATATTGGACCTACTTTTTTCTTATCTTCCAAATATATATTGTGAATCTTTTCATTATAAAAATCTAAAGGAGCTGGTAGAGTGCTTACCTGGCTTGTTTGAGGCCTGGATTTTGATCCTCAGCACTGCTGGAGGAGAAAAATCTACACTAGAGAGGAAGAGGAGGTTGAGAGTGGTAGGTCAACAGATACAAAGTTACAGTTAGATACAAGTTTTGGCATTCTATTGCATAGTAGGATGACTGCAGTTAATAATAACATACTGTATATATTTTTGGTACTGGTGATTGAACTCAGTGGTACTTTACCACTGAGCTACATGCCTAGCCCTTTTTATTTATTTTAAATATTTATTTTTTAGATGTAGTTGGATATAATACATTTATTTTATTTATTTTTTAATGTGGTGCTGAGGATCGAACCCAGGGCCTCGCACATGCTAGGCGAGCGTTCTACCACTGAGCCACAACCCCCGCCCCGCCCTTTTTATTTTTGAGAGAGGGTCTCACTAAGTTGCCCAGATTGGTCTCCAACTTGTAATTCTCCTGCCTTAGCCTCCTAAGTCACTGGGATTATAAGCATATACCATGGTGCCCAGCTGTACTGTATATTTTTAAATAGCTATGAGAGGATTTTGAATGTTTTCCCACCAAGAAATAAGTGTGAGATGTGCTAATTACTCTGACTTGATCATTACACAATGTGTACATGGACCAAGCATGACATTGTACTCCATAAATTTGTAAAAGTATTACATATCAATTAAAATAAACCTTTAAAAAATCTTGTCTAAATGTTGTAAAAACTTATGTATTTGGCATTATGCAATAGGTGTGGACTCAGTAAATATGTGATGATTTATTTAGGAGTTTGCATTTCTGAAACAAAGTGTGAAGAAATAAGTGCTGAGGCTACCACAGATATTATCCACATATCTGATTACACTACTTTTTCTGGAAGACATCAAAATATTTTGGTGTAAAAACTACCCATTATCATTCTATCATAAGTAGAATTCCTTGCTGTCTTCCTTCCTTTTTCCTTCCTTCCTTCCTTGAGATGGGGTTTGTTATGTTTCCAAGTCTGACCTTGAACTCCTGGGCTCCAGCAATCCTGCCTCAGCTTCCCAAATAGCTGGGACTGCTGGCACGTTCCACAATGCCGGCTTTAGGTTATATAATTTCTTTGAAACGTGATGTTGAATCTAAAATGATATTTTGTTCAGTTAGGAATTCAAAAATTCTTTTCTCCTTCAATTTAGCATTTAAATGAGAGGAATTTAGGCCCTCTTCATGGGCCTACATTTAAAACAAGAAAAATAAAGAATAGACTTGAAAGGTTGGTTAATTTGATATGTATAACTGAATTGTTCTGTAAATAGGCTTGCTATTCCAATTTTATAGATGAGAAGACTAAAGCTTTTAAAAGTGATTTGTAGCCAGGTGTGCAGGTGCACATCTCTAATCCCAACTGCTCTGAAGGATGAAGCAGGAAGTTCAAGGCCAGCCTGGGCAACTTAATAAGACCCCATCTCAAAATAAAAAAGAGCTGGGGATGTAGCTCAGTGGTAGAATGCTTGCCTAGCATGCATAGGCAAGGCCCTGAGTTCAATCCCCAATTCTGGGGGTGGGGGGGTACTAAAAATAAATAAATAAAAATACTAGTACCTGGTATTGAAAGTAAAACCTAAGTCTTGATTTCTAAACCTGCATTTTTCCATAATTTTATCATAATTTCCATTATTTTATCATAAGTCATGATTATTTTTTCAGGTGGAGAATTATAAATAGTGGAAAACAGGGATCAGTTTTGCTCATTTTTAATATTACTATGAATGATTTAGAAAAAGTTGACAGTGTACTTTTTTTTGGGGGGGGGGTGGTTACCAGGGATTGAACCTAGGGGTCATTCAACCACTGAGCCACATTCCCAGCCGTTTTTTAAAATATTTTATTTAGAGACAGGGTCTCGCTGAGTTGCTTAGGGCCTCACTAAGTTGCTGGAGACGGCTTCGAACTTGCAGTCCTCCTGCCACAGCCTCCAAAGCTGCTGGGATTATAGGCGTGCACAACCGTCCTTGCACAAATAATACTCCTGAAACAAATAAACCACAGGAAAATCATAACTGTATTGGGAAAAATTGAAGCTTTAATGGAAGCATTTAGGAGAAAATGATTCAAAATGTACTAACAGTATAATTAGCCATCAAAAAGGAATTGGGTGGCTGGGCTTGTAGCTCAGTGGTAGAGCACTTGCCTGGCACATGTGGGGCATTGAGTTTGATCCTCAGCACCATATAAAAATAAATACAAATAAAAATAAAGGTATTATGTCCATTGAAAAAGAAAAAAGGAATTGGGAGTCAACCAAAAACACCTATGGAGCTAATAAACAAATTCAGTAAATTTGCAGGATATAAAACCAAGACACAAAAATCACTTGTGTTTCTGTTCATAAGCAATGAATTATTGAAGAGGAAATTAAGAAAACACTTCCATGGGCTGGGGGGTTGTAGCTCAGTAATGGAGCTCTTGCCTAGCATGTGTGAGGCACTGGGTTTGATTCTCAGCATCATTTATAAATAAATAAAATACAGATCCATTAATACCTAAAAATATAATTTTAAAAAATAATTTATTCATAATAACAAAAAGAATGAAATAATTGGGAATATATATAATATAACCACAGAGGCAAAAAAAAAACAAAAACAAACTTTTACACTGAAAATTATATAACCCCAATGAAGGAAATTAAAGAACACATGGATTATCCATGTTCACGGATTGGAATAGTTAATATTGTTTACTATTTGTTGAAATGTTCAGATCCCAGTAGAAGAAAAGCAACCAGCGAAATTTGAGTATTCATCCTTCTGGATCTGAGCTCTTATCTCTCCAAGAACATTGAGTTTCAGACTTTTTACAACTGCCTTCCTGAGTTAAAGTTTTAACCTGCACAACTAGGTTAAAATTGACTGACTGTCCCTGATTCTTCAAATGGCACATCTGCAGTTTTCATCGACTAATTCATTTTCATTATAAACTATAAAACCCAGACTCCTTCTGTAACCTGGGGGCCATTTCCATACCCAGAAAATGAGCCCACCCATGCCTGATTGACAACTGTGAAATAAAGGAAAGCTTGCTGATGTGTTTGAGGTCTGCTTCCATTCTGGTTATTTGTATTTTCATTATGGTGCCAAATCGTGTTGGTTATTTTTGCTTACATGTATAAGATGACAAAATACACTTCTCTCATGTATACCTAAAAATAAAGAATTGGAAGAGGAGAAAAGTTTGTTTCTAAAGAATGCTTGTTTTTATCTTTACTTCAAAAGCCCTTTATGTCAAGTGATAGAGCAGTTAATAAATTGATTCTAAAAATATAAAATTTTAAAAAATGTTCATACTGCTCAATAAAATATATAGATTCAGTGCAATCCTTATCAAAATCCAAATGACATTCTTTACAGAAATAGAAAAAAAATTCTAAAATTCATATGGAAATACAAAAAAACTGAGTAAAGAAATTTTGAAAAAGAACAAAGGTAGAGGATTTACACTTCCTGATTTGAAAACTTAATTACAAAGCTAACATAGTACAAAAGTAGTCAAGCTCCACTGCTAAGAGCCACAGCCAAGTAATATGATGCATGGCATTTTTGGTTGAAAGGTGACGCCAGCAAGCCATTGAGATGATATGATTATGTTAAGATTTGCATTCATATGGATATTGGACTCCTGCTGTCCACCTCGGCCTGCTAGGGGACTCCTGGAGAGTTCCCATTGGTTGGGGAAGTGCGGTAGGAGGGAATTCCAGAGGAGGAACCTCCTCTTGGGATCGGGGGCGGCGTGGGTCAATCGATCTTCCCGGGCGCGGACGGAGCATTGGCGGCAGTTTCAAAAAAATAAAGTTTGTTCCTGCTTGAGTGGCTCGTGATTTTGTGCCCAGCCAGACTGCGGCACTCCACTAATCTGCTTGCTGTACTCTACTATAGATATGTGTTCTTAGCTACCATGTGCACATGTGCGCCCACACAAAGTAGTAACCCCCTGAGGTGATTATTTCATAGTATATGTATATATCAAATTATCAAATTATGAACCTTAAATACATATGAACTTTGTCAAATATACCTTAATTTTTAAAAAAAGTAATAGAAATAAGGTAATACATTAGGAAATTCTGAGAGATTCCCTATGTGTTACTTATGCCAAAAAAAAAAAAAAAAGCTAAATTTTAGAGACTGCCATGCTAAGTATTGGAAATAGTAAGGAAGACAGTCTATCCTTTTTACATAACAATAAAAGTAGTTAACATTTATTGAACACTTATTATGTGCTGGTCAGTTTTATAAACACTTGGTTTATATCAGAAGTAATCCCTTGAACAATCCTAAGGCACAATTTCTTCATCTATGAAAATTGAGAAATCACTGTGCCTTTCTTGAAGGATGGTTGTAAAGATGAAATGAGGTAAGACTTATAAAGCACTTAGCACAGGATCTGGCACAGATTTAAGCACTTAGTATTCATTAGTTATGCTATAGTTTGGATCTTGAATGTTCCCCAAAGGCTCATTGAAGGCTTGGTCCCCAGCTCATGGGAGGTAGTAGAATCTTTAGGAGGAAGGGCCTACTGGAGGGAAATTAGTTCATTGAAAGCATGCCTTTGAATGGATTTTTGGGACCCCCACTCCCTCCTCATCTTTCTTTTCTTCCCAGTCATCATGAGATAAACAGGCCACATATTGCCTTCCATGTTGCTACTTTACCACAGGCTCAAAGGCAAGGGGGCCAAGCAACCGTGGACTGAAACTTCTGAAATCATGAGCTCAAGTAGACATTTTGTCTATATAAATTGACTATTCCAAGTATTTTATCACAGAGACAGGAAAATGAATAACAGTTATTAATGGTACTCCATTTTAATTCAGCTGTAAATAAGTAATTGCTATACCTGACTATTTATCAGAATCACTTGTACTATTTTTTTTTTTAGAACAACATTCCTGTGCCACATCAATGTTTATTGCAGCTCCACAATAGCAAAACTATGGAACCAACCTAGGTGCCCTTCAAAAGATGAATAGATAAAGAAAATATGCTATATATACACAAAGGAATATTACCCAGCCATAAATAAGAATGAAACTATGGCATTTGCTGGTAAATGAATGGAACTGGAGACCATCATATTAAGAGAAATAAGCCAATCCCCAAAAACTAAAGGCCAAATGTTCTGATATGTGATGCTAACACACCATATGAGTAGGGGAGGGAAGAATAGCAGTTCATTGGATTAGACGAAAGGGAATGAAAGGAAGGGAGGGGAGATGGGAATAGGACAGTAGAATGAATCAGACATAACTATCCTATGTTTATATATGAGTACATGACCAGTGAAACTCCACATCATGTAAACCAAAAGAATGTGATCCTAATGAGAATAAGTGAAAAAGAGAGCTGGGATTGTGGCTCAGTGGTAGAGCACTTGCCTAGCATGTGTGAGGTACTGGGTTTGATTCTCAGCACTGCGTATAAATAAATAAAGGTCCACCAACAACTAAAAAAATATTTTTAAAAAAGTGAAAAAAGATTCCTGTGCCATCCTTATACTACTCAATCACATTGGAGGTTGAATGAGGAAGAAGATTTTTTTTTTTAAAGCTCCTCAGGTGATTTCTGAGTGTCAGCTAGGTTTGATGGTTATGTTAAAGAAGATAGAATTGTCTCTAGAATAATCATCTGAGCATGAGTCAGAATCAGTAAAAATGTTTCTAGTGTGGAGAGAAAGGAGACAAATGACATCTTGTAAAAAGTCGAGTATATACAACTTTTGGAGTAAATGGTCATAGTTGTGCTGATTGCCCCCAGACAGGTTATACCCCAAAACAGGGCTGGGCACAATCAGGAGCCACTTGTCAAAAGAAACTAACTTTATTTTTAGAACCACACACGACAAACAAAATAGTCTCTCAGGAAAAACCCTCAGAGCCTCAACTGCCACCACCGGCTTTCCACAAGCCTCTCTCTCCCACCCAAGCTTCTCTCCACCTCCCACAATCCTCCTGCTCTTGAGGCCGATTGGCTGGGTCACGTGGGCGGAGCCAAAAAAGTCCCCCAATGAGCAGCTCCGTGGTCTGAAAGGGCAGGGAAACAGTCCAATGAGCATCACCGCAGAGGAGCCAATCAGCTAGATGTTGCTGGGGCCGAGGAGCCAATCAGCTAGATGTTGCTGGGGCTGCTGTGAGCCAATCATCAGCCGGCAGCTGGAAGTTTGCTGGCAGCTGGAAGTTTGCTGGGGCCCCTCAGGCTGTGGCTCTCAACATCTCCCCCTCTCTGTTTAAACAACAAGCATGTGGCTTAGGGACCGTGCCTGTTAGGCAGTCCAATTCAACATATGGTCCTTACCCGTCATCGGATGAACTGACCTCTAGGCGTCAGCCTCCTGTCTTAGGTTGGTACCACTGCAATTGGATCATACCCGTCACTGACTACCGGTCCAGCATACAGCCATACTTGTGGATAGGCCTTTGCACCTGTGGGGGGGTGAGGTTCTTTGCCTCACCTCTGTTGGCCCCCAAATTTCAGACCATCACTAGTAGAGGAGGATGCAAAATGCCATGACATTAAGCCAATTGAGGGCTCCTTTGAAAAATTGTACCACCGGTGACATCATCAGCAAAAATACCCCAACACTACCATAAGTCGCTGCACCAACAGATAGTTCACAATGCATACAGGTGAGCTCACAATGTGTCCAGGCAAGTTCTGCAAGCAGTTCAGTGATGGCTATTGTAGAAGCTGTAGACTGGTTTTATCTTTGACTTCACCAGCACTGGGATGAAGATAGGAATTCTGGCAATAATGGCTAAAGAAAAAATTATGTAACATTACAGAAGGCACTAAAAGAAAACAATTTTCTTAACAATTTACATTATCTTTAAGAGAATTATTAAATATAATGAAAAGGAAAGGTGAAAGTAAACAAACAGATCTGTTAACCTTCTTTTTTGTTTACATATTAAAACAATCCTCAACAGTTGTTTACCCAATTTAAATTAAACCATATAAATCACGTGAAAAAAAAATATTTGGATCCATTTTATCATGAGCGCTCATCATATATGATATATGGACATACGAACATTCAAACATATAACACAAAACACAAGTGTGCACACATAATATAATACATACAACACATAACATTATAGTAAAGGCCTTATAACTTTTTACAGGTGAAATCTCCATTGCAATGTTTAAAAACTCTATAGTCAAAAAATAGAACTGATCAGCAAAACATTAACCTAGGTCTGTATGAGCTCAAAAAACAAAATAGAACTTCATGATATGGCAAAGGGCAATAATAAAATAGATATTGAAAAAAGCATCCTGGTTCTGTTGCAGATGTAAGAATAGCCAAACTGGAGTTTTGGATATCAGTTGTTATGGATTTGAGCCAAATCATCTTCTTTTTGGTCTGTAGAAATCGCTTTAGTTAATCTTTCTGGAATCCAAATCGGCTGCTGTTCTCCCTGTGGAAACACATAAACAGACCCCCGACTCCAGACAATCACTGGGTCAGGACCTTGGTTAATCTCTCTGGAATCCAAATCGGCTGCTGTTCTCCCTGTGGAAACACACAAACAGACCCCCGACTCCAGACAATTACTGGGTCAGGACCTTTCCATTGTCCTGTTAGAATATCCTTCCAAAGTACCTTGGGCTTATGTACATTTTTTGGACACATATGCCTTTCCGCAGCACTAAGTCCTGATGAATCCAAATTTAAAAAGTTTAGAGTAAAAAGGGTTATTTTAAGTTTATCTTTGGGGAATATATACCCCTTCCCAATTCCTTCTTTTTGCTTTAATAAGTACATTTTAATAGTTTGATGAGCTCTTTCAACTATGCCTTGTCCCTGTGGATTGTATGGGATTCCTGTTATATGAGTAATGCCAAATGTTGAGCAAAATTGTTTAAAAGAGGTAGAAGTATAACCAGGGGCATTATCTGTTTTTAACTGTTTTGGAACACCCACAGTGGCAAAATTTTGTAAGCAATGAGCTATAACATCTTTAGTTTTTTCTCCGGCATGAAGGGAGCCCATCAAAAATCCAGAAGAAGTATCAACTGTAACATGCAAATATTTTAATTTTCCAAATTCTGGCAAGTGTGTGACGTCCATCTGCCAAATATGGTTAGGTATCAATCCTCTAGGATTGACTCCAAGATTAACTTGTGGTAAAAAGGTCACACAATTTTGACATTGTTTTATTATTTGTCTAGCTTGTTCCTTAGTTATTTTAAAACGCTTTTGTAAAGTATTAGCATTGACATGGAACTTTTTATGAAAATTTATAGCTTCTTCTAGTGTAGAGAAAATATGTATGTCATGTGTAGTTTTATCTGCTAAATCATTGCCCAAACTAAGGGCTCCAGGCAATCCTGTATGTGCCCTGATATGTCCTATAAAGAATGGATCTTTTCTGTCCCAGATTAGACTTTGTATAGTGGAAAGCAAAGAGAAAACAGTAGAAGAAGGGGAAATCCTACCAGCATCTTCAAGAGATACTATAGCATTAACTACATACTGACTATCAGAAAATAAATTAAATACAGAATCTTTAAACATCACAAAAGCTTGTAAAACTGCATTAAGCTCTACCTTTTGAGCTGATTGTTTGGGTACTAAAAATGTAAAAGTTTGATCAGGGGTAACTACTGCTGCTGTACCATTATTTGACCCATCAGTGAATATATTTGGAGCATTCATGATAGGTGTTTTTCTTGTCATTTTTGGAAAAATTACAGGATGCAATGACCAAAAAGACAATAAAGGATTAGATGGTAAGTGGTTATCAAATGAAACATTAGATTTGCACATGATTATTGCCCAAGTATTTAACTCATTAGCTAACTCATCAATTTGATTCATAGTATATGGAGTAATAATTTTATTGGGAGAAATTCCAAACACTCCCTTTGCTGCTTTTATTCCTTTGAGTATTAATTGTCCTACAGCCTCAGGATACCTAGTAAGAATAGTGTTAGGAGAATAAGATAAACGTATCCATAATAATGGACCTTCTTGCCAAAATACTCCTGTAGGAATATTTTTTGTTGGTAGTACAATAAATAATAAAGGCAAACTTATATCAATTCTATCCAAATGCATATTTTCCATATATGTTTCAATGATTTTTAATGCCTTTCTTGCTTCAGGTGTTAACATTCGGGGTGAATTTGGATCTGATGGACCTTTTAGGATATCAAATAAAGGTCCCAACTCTCCTGTTGGTATACCTAAATAAGGCCTTATCCAATTTATGTCTCCTAATAACTTTTGAAAGTCATTAAGTGATTTGAGTTGATCTACTCGTATTTGAATTTTTGGTGGACGGACCATGGTTGAGGATAATAGAACTCCTAAATAATTAATTGGAAAATTTAATTGTACTTTATCTATTGCTATCTCTAGATTATAATTTTTTAATAAGTTTGTAAGTGTGGCATAACATTCTAGCAACGTGTTTTTATCTTTGTGTGCTAATAATACATCATCCATATAGTGAAATATTTGTAGTTCAGGATTTTGATTTCTAAGTGGCTGGATTACTTTGTTAACATAAATTTGACACATAGTTGGGCTGTTAGACATCCCTTGAGGGAGTACTTTCCATTCATATCTCTGATCAGGACCTTCATGATTCAGTGCAGGGATAGTAAATGCAAAACGTGGACTATCCTCAGGATGAATTGGAATTGAAAAAAAACAATCTTTAATATCTATAACTAAAACATACCAGGTTTTTGGCAAAGCAGACAACTGAGGAATCCCTGATTGAGCAGGTCCCATAATAACCATCTCATTATTAATGGCTCTTAAATCTTGCAATAATCTCCATTTACCAGATTTCTTTTTGATGACAAAAATGGGAGTATTATGGGGAGATACAGAAGGTTGTATATGTCCTTCTGCTAATTGTTGTTTGACCAGGTCATGGGCTGCTTGTATCTTTTCTTTAGTCAGGGGCCACTGAGGAACCCATACTGGTCTTTCTGATTTCCAAGTAATTTTTATTGTCTCAGTGGCCCTTTCTGAAAATCCAACCCATGTCTGTCTGTTCCTTGATCTATTTGTATTGGTGCTGCTATACCTTGTTCTTGTTTTTCTAATCTTTTTCCTTTCCTAAAACCTTGTCTAGTCATAATAGTGGGTGCATTTTGGTTGATGTTATTTGTTAATGTCAAACCTAATTGATCTAGGACATCTCGTCCCCATAAATTTACGGGAAGATGATCCAATACATATGGCTGTATAGTTCCTTCACATCCTTCAGGATCCTTCCAATCTAATACCATTGCACTTCTATGGGGATTAGTCGCCACTCCTAGGCCTCGAAGCGTTTGAGTGGCTTGTTGTAATGGCCAATGTTTTGGCCATTCTTGACGAGAGATGATGCTAAGGTCTGCACCTGTATCCAGTAGCCCATTAAATTCATGTCCTTGAATATTTAGTTTTAGCATGGGGCGAGAATCTAAATTTAAAGAAAGCATAGCCCAATCTACACCTGTGGAGCCTAATCCCTTGGAACCTCTTTCTACAGTACGACTGGAAAATTTATCATGTAGGCTGGGTATTATTAGTAACTGTGCTATTCTATCTCCTGGTGAAATTACTGATATACCCTTTGGAGAACTGGCTATAATTTTTATTTCACCTTCATAATCGGGATCAATTACCCCAGGACTTATCATAAGTCCTTTTAGAGTGGAAGAGCTGCGTCCCAATAATAAGCCTACTGTTCCTTTGGGAAGAGGTCCTTTCACCCCTGTGGGAATGATTTGAACTCCCATCTCTGGAGTTAGTACTGCTCTGGCGGAGGCGCAGATGTCCAACCCTGCGCTCCCTCTGGTTTGTCTGATGAGGGATCTGATGGACAATGTGTCCTGGGCACTACCCTGATGGGGTTGCTGGGTTCCTCCAGTGCTCCGTATATTTGTGGTTTTGGGCCCCGGAGCATTGGGCCCTCCTGTCCGTTTTTTGGCAATGGAGCCCGATGCCTTTCTCCACGATATCGTGGATAAACACCTGGTCCTTGTTCGTTTTTTGATAATGGAGTACCCTCTATGGTGGTTTGAGAACGGCATTCATTAGCCCAATGTCTCCCTCTACGGCATCGTGGGCAAATACCTGGTATTCTACTCCTTTGATACCTAGTTTTGTTAAACCCTCCTCCAATGGGGCAATTCCTTTTAAAATGTCCTGTTTGTTCACAATTGTAGCATGTTCTTGGCCTGGCATCTAAAGCCTGTTTTACTGCAGCTGCCACAATTTGCCCTTGTTCATTAATGTCTCTGGCATCTAAAGCCTGTTTTACTGCAGCTGCCACGACTTGCTCTTGTTCATTAATGTCTCTACATAATTTAATATATGTGTTTAAATCTTCATGTTTCCATGGTCTAATGATATCTCTGCACCAACGATTCGCTTGCTCATAAGCCAGGTGTTTTAGTAATGGCATTGCTTGTTCTGTATTCCCAAAAACTCTGGTAGCTGTTTGAATAAGCCTATCTACAAATTCAGCATAAGGTTCATTAGCTCCTTGTATTACCTTAGATAATTGACCTTGTAAACCTCCATGTCCTTGTAAAGTCTTCCATGCCTTAATTGCATCTGCAGCAATTTGTGCGTATACGCCAGGATCATATGCAATTTGTTGCTGCTGATCCTCATAAGGTCCCTTTCCTAACAACATATCTAGATTTCTCTGAGGATAACCAGCTGCTGCATTTCGCCTAGCCGTCTCCTTGCAAAATTCCTCATTGGCAACCTTCCATAACAGGTATTGTCCTCCATTTAGCACAGCTTTACACATATTAGCCCAATCTGCTGGCGTCATGTTCAAGTTGTTAATGGATTCGACCAAGCTTACAGTGAAGGGTGCTTGAGGACCATAGGTTGTTACAGCCTCTTTTAGCTGCTTCACTGTTTTGAAATTTAAAACTTGGTAAAATCGCTGCCCTCCTGCCTCAAATACAGGGCATGTTAATATTTGAGACCTTGTCTCAGGATCCCAATTATCAACTGCGGGGGTTGGGGGCCTCCCAGCATATGGAGGTGGCGCTGTTAGTTGGACACTTTCGCCCTCTGGTGATAGAAAGGTGTTAGTAGCAGTCTCCTGTAGAGGTGGTGCTGTTGGTTGGACACTTACACCCTCTGGTGATAGAAAGGTGTTAGTAGCAGTCTCCTGTTGTAACTTTCCCCCTGATGGCTTTTTCTGTTTTACACTTTCTTTCTCTGTCTGACTAGCTTGAGAGGCCTTCTCTTTTACTTGAATCTTTTCCTCTGTCTGACTAACTTGAGAGACCTTCTCTTTTACTTGAATCATTATGTCTTCTCCTTCCTCTACCATTGTCTGAACTGAAGGCTTTGGACTAAGCAAACAAGATACGAATGTCCACAATGGCAATGTGCCAACTGGCAGAGTCCCTGGGCTTTTCTTTTCTATTCTTTTTAAATCTTCACCATGATGGTTCCATTGTGATATATTTAACAACTCCTCCTTAAAAAGCCATGGGCTACATTTTTGTATTGTATCAACGTATGCCCTGATTGTTCTTGATTTTACTGAGATGCCTCCTTCCTCTAACAATTTACTTAACACTCTTTCAGTTTGTTTTTTACTAATTTCTGATCCCATATTTCTACTATAATACAACCCAACAAGATGACGCCAAACAAAACCAAGACAGAATGAAATAAAAAGGGAACAACAAAAAGTCATTATAGCCTTTCTATCCTCCTGACATGGGCATCCGTCCTTTCTCCCTATCTGTTCCTCAGATGTAAATAGTTTTTCCTCAGATGTGAGCGGTTTTTCTTCCGTCTCACTCATCTCCAGGGACAGGCAACTTAAAACAAAAGTGAAACAAAATAACAAAAGAAGAATCTTAAAATGGCTACCCATCCTCTCGCCCTGCCCTCAGGGGCGAGCAGTTCACTTACCCTCAGTCGCTCCCCGTGCGAGCCACCAAATGCCGCAGTCTGGCTGGGCACAATCAGGAGCCACTTGTCAAAAGAAACTAACTTTATTTTTAGAACCACACACGACAAACAAAATAGTCTCTCAGGAAAAACCCTCAGAGCCTCAACTGCCACCACCGGCTTTCCACAAGCCTCTCTCTCCCACCCAAGCTTCTCTCCACCTCCCACAATCCTCCTGCTCTTGAGGCCGATTGGCTGGGTCACGTGGGCGGAGCCAAAAAAGTCCCCCAATGAGCAGCTCCGTGGTCTGAAAGGGCAGGGAAACAGTCCAATGAGCATCACCGCAGAGGAGCCAATCAGCTAGATGTTGCTGGGGCCGAGGAGCCAATCAGCTAGATGTTGCTGGGGCTGCTGTGAGCCAATCATCAGCCGGCAGCTGGAAGTTTGCTGGCAGCTGGAAGTTTGCTGGGGCCCCTCAGGCTGTGGCTCTCAACAATGATGAAAGTGAGGCAGATAAAGCTGAGCCATCTTCAAGGTCACCAGCTGAAAAAAGAACAACAACAGCTGCTAGAATTAATCAGAGAAGCCACAAGGGATGGAAAAGGCATTAAAAGAACTTCAAAAAAATCTTCTAAAAATATAAAAATTTTAGGTATTGGAGAATGAAAGATTAGAGGTAAATGGATGGAGTAGCTGAGAATGAACAAGAAGTGATATAGGATAATATCTGGAGAAGAGAAGACAATTTTTGCTGGGAAAAAAGAGATAATAAACTTACCCTCATGGGCTGGGGTTGTGGCTCAGAGGTAGAGTGCTTGTCCAGCATGCGTGAGGCACTGGGTTCCATCCTCAGCACCACATAAAAATAAAATAAGGATTGTGTCCACCTATAACTAAAAAGTAAATGTTAAAAAAAAAAAAGAGAAAGAAAACCATAAACTTCAGAAGAGAGAAGTTGAGAAGTCTCAGGAAGAATGGTAAATGCATTTTAATTCATTAACTTGGAAATGGCTAAATAGCAAGCAGAGCAAGGATAATTGGCCTATTGTAGATGTACCCCAAATCTCAGAAAAACAAGTATCATAGAAAGGTAGAGGTTAAACATCCTAAGGCAATAAAGTTGATAACAAGGGGAAATAAATGAGGGAGTACAAAATAATACTTGAAGGATAACTAAAATTATACAAATATAGGTGAAGTTTAACTTAAGGTAGAGGAGAATAAGTGTACAAAGAGCATGGGACAGTAAAGTCTAAGGAGTTGCTCAGCAAACATTTACCTCAACATTATAAAGGCTATCTATAATAAACCCAAAGCCAGTATCATATTGAACAGAGAACAACTGAAGCATTTCCTTTAAAATCAGGAAGAAGACAAGGATGTCCACTCTCACCACTTGTATTCAATATAGTGCTTGAAAGTAGCTGAAGCAATCAGGCAGGAGAAGGAAATTAAGAGGACACAAATAGGAAAAGACTAAGTCAAATTATCTGTGTGCTGATGAAATGATCCTGTATCTAGAAGACCCAACAAATTCCACTGGAAGACTTTTACAGCTGATAAACAAATTGAACAAAATAGCAGGATTCAAGGACAACATTCATACATCAGTAGCTTTCCTAAACTCCAACAGTGATTCTGCTGAGAAAGGAAGATGATGAAAGAAATTGAAGAAGACTTCATATAACTGAAAAGCTCGGACCCTGTCTCCAATGCCAATCAATGCCAAAATTAACAATAAGGACATGGTTTGAGAAAAAGGAAAAAGAAGTTTTATTGCCTTGCTAGCAAAGGAGAAACACAGGGGACTCCTGTCCCAAGGGCTGTGACTCCAGATCAGGAGGGACAGGGGGGTTTTAAAGCAATTTCTCAAGGGTTACATTCTAGTAGTGGGTCCCAGGGCACCATGATGACTGTTCGGATATACTTTGGGAGATATTCACTTCCCAGATCCTCAGCAGGCATCTCCTTCCTGTAGTGGGTATGTTCAAGGGCAGTTAACTAGGGGAAGAAAAGATAACACTGTCTCCCTAATCTTGTTAGGGAGGGGCAGAGGTCAGAAGAGAGAAAATAAATAGATAAACAAATAAATAAATAAACCTTAGAGCAATAAGGGCTACATTTGGAAGGTGAAGGGACCACTGTTACATTTCTCTACTGTCAATTTCTACTTTCTATTTTTATGGAAAAGTGGGCAACGACATCTCCAAGCTACTTCATGCTGAGAGAGGGCAAAGTTGGGGGAAAGTGACCCAATGTCTTTGTTTTCTGTCAGGTGGGATATGGACAATTAAGGGTATTCAGCATCACAGCAGTCCAGAGGTCCATGGTGGTAGTTGGCAGGTGACTGGACAAGGTATACATAGGACAAGGTTTATGCTAGGACAACAAAAAACAAGACATCAAAGCATTACATTTTTGGCAAACAATTAATATGAAAACAATTAGTATTTCAGCCAGCCTCTCGAATGCAGGACAACCTTGTGTCTCAAGAGTCCTTTGTGATAGTTAAATATTAGGCACTTTCATAAGTACCCTTCCTTAAAGCCTCCAGCTTTACTTTTGGTAGGGCTGATACAAGTGTACATTAAAAAAACAACAAAATTATTTTTCCTTTAAATGTCCATGAAGGACTGTGCTCAGGTTATACTCTTCTGCCAGGTGTTCAAGACAAAGTTGGTCAAAACTGACCTTGTTCCTATCTAAAGAGTCAGCTGAGATTCATCAGAGATCACTCTTGGGGACATGTGTGAAGCCTCCTGGGTCCTTTAGGTTTCCTCTATCAGTGGTGCCATGTGCCAGGATGGGTCAGGTCAGGGTCTTGACTACCACATATGTAGTTTCTCTTGGATGCTTCAGGCATTTTATTTTCCACTGACCCTCCTCTTTGCAGAATATGCACCACTGGTTGGCTTTCTGTTGTCTACGGTCCTCTCAATCTCCCTCTTTCTCAGATCAGGTGACTCACTGGAGTTTCAGAGCCCTTAGAGGGGTCCCATCATTTTCTCGGTGTTGGTTGACTTTAGAGGGCAAGGGCCAAATATTGGCTGCTTTTTCCTTTGCCCTTTTATTTCCTTGACTTTGGTCTCCAAATTTTTGGTTTTAAATACCCAGCAAGCCAGTTTCACCAGTCTTAGAGAGGGAGTAACAGGTTATAGCTTTAATATCTGTAATTTTACAGTTACCCCTTTCATTTAATTGGGTTAGTATTAGTACTACAAGTTAGCATTATATACTATTTGTCCTGTAGGTGATGGCTTATTCTCCCAAGTTAACCAGAGTTTTTTTTTTTTTTTTTTTTTTTTATTTTTATTTTTCTTTTAGAAGCAGTACCTCTGCAAAACACAAACAGGCAACACTTAACGAAGTTTACAAGGAAAATACAAAATGAAATTAACAGAGAAAAAACATTCGGTTTGTGTAATAGCTATGAACCAAGAAAAATGACTTTTAAATTTTTGAAACTTTACTTAGTTATATTTTATATCCCCTGTTTGAGATTACTAATTTTTACAACAAATAACACAACTTTACATGAGCTGAAGTCTAGCTTCTTTTGGAGCCATTCTAACATAGACCAAGCTGGGAGGCAGAGCCTTATCTCAGGTAATGTTATTCACAAATAACATAATACATCATTACATCTGAAACATGACTCAAAGAAAAGCTTAGAGAACTTTTAACCCTTTTTTGTGGAAAAGTGGTAAAAATGTTTTCATGTTTTACAATATCCACCTTTAACCGGATCAGGCACTCATTATCTTTTTAAAAAAAGTACATTTACCCAGTGTAAAAGTAACATAAAATTTTACACACATTTTGGGCTGGGGTTGTGGCTCAGTGGTAGAGAACTTGCCTAGGACGTGCGAGGCCCTGAGTTCGATCCTCAGCACCACATGAAAATAAATGAATAAAATAAAGGTATTGTGGGGCTGGGATTGTGGCTGAGCGGTAGAGCGCTCGCCTAGCACTGGTGGGACCCGGGTTTGATCCTCAGCACCACATAAAAATAAAGGCATTGTGTTGTGTCCATCTACACCTAAAAAATAAATATTTAAATTTAAAAAAAAGGTATTGTGTCGAACTACAACTAAAAAATAAATATTTAAATTTTTTTTACATACATCTTATTGATAACATCCTTTTATAGAACATTAAATGACATAAAGAAATCTCCAATTAAATTTTTTATTTAAGTTTAAAATTACCATTTCAGACAACTTTAGTTTGGAGAACATAGCTTGGTAAAGTGCTTTTCTAAGCTTTATATTTTAAAACTTGAATATTAGAAGAACATGAGTATACTTAATATACAAAGAACTAATAGTTAGCATCACCATTACACAGATGTCCTTATATTAACTAGGTTTAAAAGTCAGAATTCATAGATTATTACAGGTTTGCAGAGTTTAGCAGTACTATCAAGGATCAAAGAATAGCCTTAAGTCTCTTATAAATTTAGGGAACAGTGTTAATGATCAGAACTAGACTTAGTTAAAGCAGACAGATTTAATATCAGTTTCTCAAATGGCAGTGTTGCCCTTTTATGCCAGATGCAATATATAAAAGATAACACTTATTGGTTAAACTTACGTGAACTTTCATTTTATAAACTTTTATAGAACATTTAGTAAGGCTCAAACAAACATTTAGTTTTAGATATATACATATTTCTAGTCATATTTTTAGGTTATTCATGAAAAAAATCAAGCCTGGTCAAACTTGTAAGTTATCTGTTTCTCAAAGAAAAGTCCTAAAAGTAATGGACATCACACTTTTTTTTAAATATTTATTTTATTTCTTAGTTTTAGGTGGACACAATATCTTTATTTTTACATGTATGTGGTTCTGAGGATTGAATCCAGTGCCTCATGCATGCTAGTCGAGCACTCTACCTCTGAGCCACAACCCCAGCCCCTGGACATTACACTTTAATATTTTGTAGCTCAAGCCTTGCACAATTTTTTTTTTTTTTTTTAAACAGGCAGGATAGGCAGAGTAGGATATCTGGAAAACTGACTCAATTCACATTTTTAACAGTCCAGAAGAGAATGAATCCCCAGAATCCCCAGTAAGGTATCTCTCCTTAAACGGTTATCTCCTCCTCCTCAGGGGCAAGTTATTTCCTCCTCAAATAAAATCTTGGTTAAGAAAACATTGATCACTTTTTTCAGGGTCCCTCTGGCGTAAAAGGCCTTATTCACTTCTAGGAGATCTCCAGCAGAGCAGGTTCTGTTTTCTTTTCCTGGTAGACACTTGCAAATGAAGTTGTTATTTTTTGGGTAAGCATGTTATCTGTACACTTAATTTTCATTTTATCCCAGGAGAGGGATCAGACAATCTGGCATATTTAAACAACAACAACAACAACAACAAAACAAAAAAAACCTGTGCCTTAAATCTTTTTCCTTCCAGTTTGTGCTCAAGAGGTTGGAACACAGATTATAGTTGTTTGACCAGTCTCTCTTATCATCATCATACTGCCGTCAACTTTGAGTTCCCCACTGTCAATTGTACTTAGAGATTCTCTCTCTATATATGTATGTATCTAGGACATTCTGTCCAATGAAGATTACATTGACCATACAAAGATTTTTAGGGACCTCTCTACAGAAATCAGCAGGGGCAAGACATAGGTGCTTGAATTCATGGAGATGGGGAGGCCCTTGTATTTTAGCTTTTTGGGCAACAGGTAGGGCTGCACTCTGGCCAAATAGGGCATCCTGTCAGATCTTAAAAAGGGGAGACTATTTTTTTTTCCCCAGGTTATGATTTTACTTTATAGTACTGGAACCCATTGCCCCTTTCCTTGTGACTAGCAGCTATTTTAATATTTTTACCCCTCATTAAGATAGGCTAGTTCAGGCTGTGGTTGTGGCTCAGAGGTAAAAGATAGGCTAGTTTATTCTCAGACAATGAGTGTAATGGCACCAGATAAGTTTTTTTTTTCCCTAAATGTAAAGGCAACCTTGTGAAGTTACACATTCCAGTCTACTCCTTTGTCCCTTAAGTGCCAGGGAAAATGGAAATTGGGGTGAACCCAAATGGAGGTTGCAAAAAAAATCAGATTTGAGGACTAAAAGCATACAGCAAAATAGAAAGTCATAGGCCAAGTCTCTTTCGTACCTTCCCAGCATTCATACAGCTTAGATTTCAACAGTTAGCCCCAATGCTTTTAATGTCTATTCAGCATGGACTCTGATCAGTGCTTTTATCCAGAAGCCTTAAGTCCCCAGACTAGTACACTCAAATGGAAAAGTTTTCCACAAGTTTGCCCCTCTCATGAAGGGGAGTTTCATTTTTTAATTCTCACTCAAAACTAATTTTAATTTTTAAAATTTTTATCCTCTACCATCATCCATGGATTTCATTCTTTGAACTCATGAGAACGTAGAAAGAAAATCAGTGAGACCTAGAACCCACATGTATGTTATATATCAGCAGAAGCAGCAAACTGAGCCCTGTTCTCAAACTCCAGTTTTATTCTCATGGGCAAAGAGTGGCTAAAAAGCAGAGTAGAGGCCAGGTCTTTTTGCCCATTTCTCTATAGACCAGGCAGCTTTTGAGTTTTATCTATCTATGTATCTATCTATTTATCTATCTATTTATTTTTCCTTTATCCCAGAACTGGTGTCCCTGACCATAGCGGGTTGAATTGCAGTTGCCTGGGGCCAGGCTGAAAAATGGTACTGAGACTGTCAGCACAGGGTTGAAAGAGAAAAAAAAAAAAAAAAAAAAAAAAAAATATATATATATATATATATATATATATACATATATATATATTTTTCAATCCTCCTTTGATGTCTGCTATGCTCACACATTAGAGGCAGCACCTTTTGCATCCAACTTAGTTTTTGATTGTTAAGTCTCCGTATTATATAATGGCATACATGCCTGTACAAACAGAATACTTATTTTATCTGTGACAGATCAACTCACAACTGCAAGATTGTACAATAATTCAGGAAACCATTCAAAGACCAGACTGTTATAGTAAAACATCATCTTTTCTTTAGACACGTTGACATCTATAGGTGGCCCATTCAGCCAAGATCTTTCCCAAGAAACAATCTATAGGATCAACACACTATTGCCTATGTCTTAAAGGACCAGAAATAGATATAAACAAAAAAACAATAACAAACAGGATCCTCAAACCATGGCCAACAGATAGGGGAAAAAATCTCCCAAAGTTCCTGCTTAACCGTGATTCCTATACCAGTGGCACCACAGATGTCCCCACATATTTTCCCCAGTTAACAATGTTTTTTGTATAAATCTGGTTGAGGGGCTGAGGCTGCAGCTCAATTACACAGCACTTGCCTAGCATGTGTGATACCCTGGGTTTGACCCTCAGCATCACATAAAAATAAGTAAATAAATAAAGGTATTGAGTCCATCTACAAGTAAAAAAAAAAAAAAAGATTTTTTTTTTTTTTTTTAAATCTGGTTTTACACTCAACTCAAAGTGGATCAAGGACCTAGGAATTGAACCAAGGACCCTGCAACTGATAGAGAAAAAGTAGGCCCAAATCTCCATCATATCAGATTAGGCCCCTACTTCCTTAATAAGACTCCTATAGTGCAAGAATTAAAACCAAGAATCAATAAATGGGATGGAATCAAACTAAAAAGTTTCTTCTTAGCAAAGGAAACAATCTGAGGTGAACAGAGAGCCCACATCCTGGGAGCAAATTTTTAATCCTCACACATCAGAGCACTAATCTCTAGAGTATATAAAGAACTCAAACAACTAAACACCAAAAAAACAAATAACCCAATCAACAAATGGGGCAAGGAACTGAACAGACACTTCTCAGAAGAGGATATACAATCAATAAATATATGAAAAAATACTCATCATCTCTAGCAATCAGAGAAATGCAAATCAAAACTACTCTAAGATACCATCTCACTACAGTCAGAATGGCAGCTATTATGAAGAAAAACAACAATAAGTGTTGGAGAGGATGTGGGGAAAAGGTACACTTATATATTACTGGTGGGACTGCAATTGGTACAGCCAATATGGAAAGCAGTATGGAGATTCCTTGGAAATCTGGGAATGGAACCACCATTTGACCCAGCTATCCCTCTCTTGGGACTATACCCAAAAGACTTATAAAAAAGCATAATACAGGGACACAATCACATCAATGTTTATAGCAGCACAATTCACAATAGCTAAACTGTGGAGCCAATCTAGATGCCCTTCAGTGGATGAATGGATAAAAGAAATGTGGCATATATACACAATGGAATTTTACTCAGCATTAAAAGAGAATAAAAATCATGGCATTTGCAGGTAAATGGATGGCGTTGGAGAAGAAATGCTGAGTGAAGTTAGCCAATGCCGAATGTTTTCTCTGATATAAGGAGGCTGACTCATAGTGGGGTAGGGAGGGGGAGCATGGGAGGATTAGATGAATTCTAGATTGGGAAGAGGGCTGGGAGGGAAAGGGAGGGGGCAGGAGATTAGCAAGGACTGTGGAATGTGATGGACATCATTATCCAAAGTACATGTATGGGTGTCAACATACTTTATATATAAACAGAGATATGAAAAATTGTGGTATATATGTGTAATAAGAATTATAATGCAAAAAAAGTACATGTACAGGCATGAATTGGTATGAATATACTCTATATTCAAAGATATGAAAAATTGTACTCTATATGTGTAATAAGAATTGTGATGCATTCTGCTGTCAAGTATTAAAAAAATGAAATCAATAAAACTAAAAAAAAAATAATAAATTTTTGTAATTTACATTTACATAAAAAAAGAACGAATTATGTGGCTCTTTGTAGTAGACTTGGGTGTAGGCAAGGTGTTTTGAGCATTGGAAAAGATTTTTCCCTAAGAGGGTCTCACTATGTTTCCCTGGTTATCTTTGAACTCCTGGGCTAAAGTGGTCCTCCCTCCTCCTTTAGCCTCCAGAGTAGAGTGGCTGCAACTACAGGCATATTGAAATTTGGATTGCAGTCTGTCTGGCCATAGATGAAAATTAGGCAAGGGATGGACTATGTTTGTGAAGGTCTATTTGTCTATCTAGCCAAATCACCCATTATCCACATCTGTCTCTCATCTGCAAGTAAATTTGAAAGAGAAAAATTATTTGGTATCTTTCTTGCCTATTATAAGTAGAATATCTTGGATGTTATAAGTGAATAAAAGGTCTTAAAATAATAATTTAAAAATACCCCCAATGAATCCAGATAATGAGCATCCTTTTATAAATGATGGATTAAATTATACTTTTTAGAGTTTTTGTGCTATCACCTGTCTGGAATATATTTAGGAAAAGAAGAAAAGTATTCCTATAGTTTTGTCAGTTCAACAGAAGAGTATGTGTGGCAAAGTGAAAATAATTTATTTTTCCATTAGGTAATAGTAAGAACTAAAATTAATTTTTCAACAGCTGGGAAGTTTTGGCAGACTCATTTAGAAGATAAGCAAATTACTTTTGGGATACGAGGAAACTAAAAGTAATAGGAGGAATAACTAGAAGAGAAGCTTTTTTTTTTTTTTAGAGGTGATGGGATGGTGGAGATATCAAAGGAAGTAAAGGCTTTGAGAATGGTTAAAACTAAAGGAATACAGTCCTATCTGTATGCAGATATGATTAATGAAAAGCATAAAAGGAAAAAGAGTTGAAGAAATTGGAACAAATATTAAAAATCAGAAAGCAAATAGGAGAAGTCTTTATAACCAGACTCAAGCAAACATAAGCTTAAAGCCAAAATATAAGTCATGGATTTCCACTTCTTAGATTTTTGCAAGGGGATTTGGTAGGTGAAAACAGATTTAGTTTTCTCAAGTTAATATTCAATGTTTGAGGAATTTTTTTAACTTGTTTTGACATGAGAAGAATTTGAGGGGTGGGGATTTTAGGTGAAGAAATGGGTCATCAGGTGGCTGTAATATTGTGTCAAAAAGATGAGCAAATAATGCAACAACAGACACCTAGGTTCTGTAAGTGAGCAAAACAAAAAAATTGCTGAAGAGGGAAAGGAACTTGTGGGTTTAATGGCCACAGCCACTGGAGTCTGTATTAATCATTAAGCACATTCTTAGCATCTCTTTGGAAGTGAGTTGATAAGCAGAATGAAACTGGCATTAATAGGAAGTGAGAGAAATCTGAGAACTGGTACCTGCTATTAATATTAAGCACTGAATATAAGATTTTTTGTAAAAATCTTGTAGGAAAGATTGATGGGAAAAGTAGAGAAGATGAGATGTCAAGGGAACAATTTGCCATAAATGAGATGTGAAGAAGCTAAGTGAAAAAAATAACTGTATATGGCAAAGGAATGTGGTGGGAAATAAATTTATTATGCTTAGATTAAGAAAAGGCTTTCATTAAGACAAGCTGTGATTTTCTCTTTAATATCATGCAAAATACATTGTTCCAGGGCAGTTTTTAGAAATGTGAGAACTTAAATATATTGAGATCAGCATCTCCATTCTTCTTTATTTTATTTGTTTATTTTTATCTGGTGCTGAGGATCGAACCCAGTGCCTCACACGCATGCTAGGCAAGCGCTCTGCCATTGAGCTACAGCCCCAGCCCAACATCTTCATTCTTAATAAAGAATTTGGAAGAGAAAGTTGAAATGATAAGAATAAAGCAGTATTCCCCATATAATCCTCTACTTTTTTTGTAGTCTATAGATTGACTTTATCCTTATCCTCCTTTTAAAAATTTTATTTAAGTATATAAGTACAGAAGGGAGATAGTCCAAGGAAGCCGATGCCATTCATGACTTCTATTTTAATAATTTTTTATTTGTTCTTTTTAATTATGCATGACAGTAGAATGTATTTTGATATACATACATGGAGTATAAGGTTCCATTTTTGCGGTTGCACATGATGTGGAGTTACACTGGTCATGTATTCATATCAACATAGAAAGTTATGTCCAATTCATTCTATGTCATCCCTATTCTCTCCTCTCTCTTCCCCCATCTTCCCTTGTCCAATCTGGTGCATTCAAGAATAGCATCCCTCTAGCAATTTCAGAAACAGGTTTAAAATAGAGATTACTGAGAAGCTGACATAGTATCATAAAAATATGTTAAAAAACAAGTAATATACACTTTTTGGAAACAAGACTACATGTTATGTTCTTTGGAGGTTATGTTCTTTTTTTTTTTGTTTTGTTTTGTTTTTTTAAAATATTTATTTATTTATTTTTGTTTTCGGCGGACACAACATCTTTGTTTGTATGTGGTGCTGAGGATGGAACCCGGGCCGCACACATGCCAGGCGAGCGCACTACCTCTTGAGCCACATCCCCAGCCCGGAGGTTATGTTCTTTGGAGGGGCAACAAATACAAAAGGAAATTGAATCATGAGAACAAAGAGATCAGTAAAGAATGTAAACATTTACCCTCCTACAAAGGCGTGTCTTTGGTTCCCAGTCTTTGTAGGAAAAGAAATGTGGATTTGGAGAAGTGTGGGGCCAGCTTGCTCCTCCAGGACTCCAATCAATCATTCTACATAGAGGGAAAAAAAAAAAAAAGAATGTAAACATAGGCTGAGAGTTAGTAGATAGCAGTTCTTAATAATTGATCAAATAGTTGTTGTTGTTAGTTTTTTCTGCTGCCTGTGAAGTTTTCTCTTAGTGATCTTATTCCAATGGCTTTGAATACCTTTTACATGCTCATTTCTCTGCAATCATCCCCAAGTTCCAGACCCATATGCCCAACTGTGTACTGAAGATCTCTTCTTGGGTATGTCAGAAATGCCTCAAAGTCAATCGGTCCAGATCTGAAAAAATAATTTCCCCGCTTCACCCACAAGTCTCTTTCTCTTTTTCTGTTTTACAGAGAATTCTATTCTTACTCATCACATCCTTCTGTTTTTTTTTTTCTTTCCAATACTGAGCTCTATCCCCAGTAATTTTTATTTTTCATTTTGAGACATGGTTTCCCTAAATTGCCCAGGGTGGCCTCTAACTTGCAATCCTTCTTGGTTAGCCTCCTGAGTAGTTGGGATTTCAGACCTATGCCACCACACCTGGTTAGAAACCTTAACATAATCCTCGACATTTCTTTTGTTGAATCTCTTTGTTTTCTGATCTAATCAATCAGCAGGAGGATTCATTCTTCCACTTGAATATTTCTCATTTATTTATCTCTCTGTTCTTATTAGTTTAGACCATGGGTTGGCAGACTTCTTCTATAAAAGTACGGATATTAAATACTTTAGGCTTTGCAGGCCATATAATCTGTCCCTGCTAGTATGTCTGGGAAGTAGCCACAGACAATATGTAAATGATTGTTGTGACTGATTTCCCATGAAATCTTCATTGAAATTTGAATTTCATTTAATTCATGTATTTATATATATCACAAAGTCTTTTTCCCTTCTCCCCATTTAAAAACTGTAACAACTGGGCCAGGTGTGGTTGGTGCCACATGCTAATGATTGCAGCTATTTGGGAGGCTAAGGCCTGCAAGTTTGAGGCCATCCTGGGCAACTTAATAAAAATAAAAATAAAAAGAGCTGTCAATACAGGACATTGGTAGAGCGTTTTCCTAGCAAGGGACCCTGGGTGTAATTGCCAGTACTACAAAACAAAAACCCATCTGAAACAAACTAACAACTGGGTTATAGCACAGTGGCAGAGCACTTAAGGTCCTGGCTACCATCCCCAGCTCCAAAACAACACCAATAAACTATGGTTCAACATACAGAAATCAATAAATATAATTCATCACATCAATAAACTTAAAGATAAGAACCATATGATTATAACAATTGATGCAGAGAAAGCATTTGACAAAATATAGCACCCTTTCATGTTCAAAACACTAGAAAAACTAGGGATAGTAGGAACATACCTCAACATTGTAAAAGCTATCTAGGTTAAAGCTGAGACCAACATCATTCTAACTGCAGAAGACTTGGAAGCATTCCCTTTAAAAAATGGAACTAGACAGGGATGCCCTCCTTCACCACTTCTATTCAACATAGTCCTTGAAACTCTAGCCAGAGCAATTAGACAGACAAAGGAAAAGAAGAACTCAGACTACCATTATTTATTGATGACATGATTCTATACTTAGAGGATCCAAAAAACTCCACCAGAAAACTTCTAGAATTAATTAATGAATTCAGCAAAGTAGCAGGATATAAAATCAATATCCATAAATCAAATGCATTTCTTTTTTAAAAAAATATTATTTATTCATTTTTATGTGGTGCTAAGGATCGAACCCAGTGCCTCACATGTGTGAGGCAAGCACTCTACCACTGGACTACAGCCCCAGCCCTCAAATGCATTTCTATACATCAATGACGAATCCTCTGAAAGAGAAATTAGGAAAACTACCCCATTCACAATAGCCTCAAAAAACAAAACAAAACTTGGGAATCAACTTAACAAAAGGGGTGAAAGACCTCTACAATGAAAACTACACAATACTCAAGAAATAAATTGAAGAAGACCTTAGAAGATGGCAAGATCTCCTATGCTCTTGGATAGGCAAAATTAATATTGTCAAAATGGCCATACTACCCAAAGTGCTAAACAGATTCAGTGCAATTCCAATTAAAATCCCAACATCATTCCTTATAGAAATAGAAAAAGCAATCATGAAATTCATTTGGAAAAATAAAGAGACCCAGAAAAGCAATCCTTAGCAAGAAGAGTGAAGCAGGAGGCATCACAATACCAGACCTTAAACTATACTATAAAGCTATAGTAACAAAAATGGTATGGTATTGGCACCAAAATAGACATGTAGACCAATGATATAGAATAGAAGACGCAGAGACAAACCCACATAAATACATTTATGTCCAAATATACAAAGGGCCAAAAACATACATTGGAGAAAAGATAATCTCTTCAACAAATGGTGCTAGGAGAACTAAAAATCCATATGCAGCAAAATGAAAATAAACCCCTATGTCTCACCATGCACAAAGTCAACTCAAAAGTGGATCAAGGACCTAGGAATTAGTCCAGTGACCCTGCGCCTAATAGAGGAAAAAGTAGTCCCAAGTTTTCATCATATCAGATTTGGCCTCAACTTCCTTAAGAAAACTCAAGTGCAAGAAATAAAAATCAAGAATTTATAAATGGAATGGACTCAAACTAAAAAGCTTCTCAGCAAAAGAAACAATGATGTAAACAGGGAACCTATATTTTGGGAGCAAATTTTTGCCACACACATGTCAGATAGAGCACTAATTTTCAGGATATATAAAGAACTCAAAAAACTTAACAAAAAACCAACCCAATCAATAAATGGGCTAAGGAGCTGAGCATATACTTTACAGAAGATATATATTCAATCAACAAATGTATGAAAAAATGTTCAGTATTTAGAGTAATTAGATAAATGCAAATCAAAACTACTCCAAGATTTCACCTCATGCTAGTCAGAATGGCAGTTATCAAGAATATAGACCACGGGGACATAGCTCAGTTGGTAGAGTACTCGCCTTGCATGCACAAGGCCCTGGGTTCAATCCTCAGCATTGGCGAGGCATTTAGCAACTCAGTGAGAACTTGTCTCTCAATAAATACAATAGGGATGGAGATGTGGCTCAGTGGTTGAGTGCCCCTGAATTCAATCCCCAGTACCCACTGCCAAAAATACAACAAACAAACAAAAAAACATAATAAATAAATGTTGGTGAGGATATGGGGGAAGAGGCATACTCATACATTGCTGGTGGGATTGCAAATTGGTGCAACCAATCTGGAAAGCAGTATGGAGATTCCTCAGAAAACTTGGGATGGTACCACCATTTGACCCAGCTATCCCACTCCTCAGTCTATACTCAAAGGACTTAAAAATCCCCATACTGTAGTAATGCAGCTCAATTCATAATAGCTAAACTGTGGAACCAACCTAGATGCCCTTCAATACATGAATGGATAAAGAAGCTGTGGTACATAAACATAATGGAATATTACTCAGCATTAAAAGAAAATAAAATTATGACATTTGTAGGTAAATGGATGGAGTTGGAGAAGATCATGCTAAGCAAAGTAAGTCAATCCCAAAAAACCAAAGGCCGAATGTTCTCTCTTGATAAGTAGATGCTGATCCATAATGGGGATGGGGGAGGCATGGGAAAAATGGAGGAACTTTGGGCAAAGAGAAGGGAGGGGAGGGAGGATATACGGGGGCAGGAAAGATGGTGGAATGAGATGGACATCATTACCCTAGGTACATGTATGACTGCACGTATGGTGTGATGCCACATTGTGTACAGCCATAGAAATGTAAAGTTGTGCTGCAGTTGTGTACAATGAATCAAAATGCATTCTGCTGTCATATATACCTAATTTAAATAAATAACTAAAAATTAAAAAAAAAAAAACAATGAACTAAACCAGGTATGGTGACACCTGCCTGTAATCCCAGCTGCTCAAGAGGCTGTGGCACGAGGATCTCAAGTTTTAAGCCAGCCTAAACAATTTAGCAAGACCCTGTTTAAAAACTAAAAAGGGCCAGGCATGGTGGCACATACCTATAATCCCAGTGTCTCGGGAGGCTGAGGTTTAAAGTGAGTTTAAAAGCCAGCCTAAGCAAAAGTGAGGTGCTAAACTACTCAGTAAGACTCTGTCTCTAAATCAAATGCAAAATAGGGCTAGGGATGTGGCTCAGTGGTCGAGTGTCCCTGAGTTTAATCCCCTGTACCCAAAATCTAAAAAGGACTGGGAATGTAGCTCGGCTGTAAAGCACCCTAGGATCAATCTTTAGTAATGCAAAAATAAATAAAAAACAAAACAATAATAAAAACTGTAACAACCATCTTTAGTTTGTTATCCTTACAAAAAGGATTCACAGGGCTAGGGATGTGGCTCAAGCGGTAGCACGCTCGCCTGGCATGCGTGCGGCCCGGGTTCGATCCTCAGCACCACATACAAAGATGTTGTGTCTGCCGAGAACTAAAATAAATAAATAAATAAATATTTAAAAAAAAAAAGGATTCACAGACCATAGTTTGCACACCATTGGCTTAACCAACATATTCTCTTACTCTATTGTGACCATAGTCTCTGTTTTCATCTTTCTCCCTCTAATCTTGCTTCCTCTGGTTTTCTCTTCAGACTGCATTTCATTTCCTTATTTAAAAGTACTTAAAGAGTTGACCATGTTATTCTATGGGATGTACCTACATTGTTTGTCAGATCCTTTATAATATAGACCTTGTTTATCTTTCTGTATGTCTTACCATATTTCCCTAAATTTTCTGTTCCATCTTCTTGGAACTGTTTGCAATTCCTAGAATATTCAGTGTTTTTCACTTCAAGTTTTGACATGCTTCGAATATCTTTCCTCCTTACTTCTTCTGCCTTCCATTGGGCTAAACACTGTTCTTTCTGCAGGAGTCATTTCAGCCATGGTCATCATCTCTAGGATGTTTCCTCTTTTCCCCCAAGGGTCGTTTTAAAGTGCTTTCCCAACTAAGTTCTCCTATCATGTCTATAGAACCCAATGATATAATTTATTTTGCTATATTGTAATTGTCCAGTTACCTAACTCCCTCTCCAAAGCAGTGAGCTCCTTCCTTCAGTACATAGAGTTTTTTAATTGTTTTATCTTGTTTCCTTATGGTACCCCCTAGTGCATGCAGCAACATTTTCTTTCATGTTAAAAAAATTGAGATACAACTCATGCACCATAAAATTTACTTTTTTAAAATATAATTCAGTGGGTTTTAGTATATTCATAATGTTGTATAATTATCACTACTATCTAATTTCAGAACATTTTCATCCCCAGAAAACAAATCCCATGCCCATTAAGAAGTTACTCCTCAAGGTAGGGGACATAGCTCAGTGGTAGAATGTGTCCTCACCATGCATAAGGCCCTGGGTTTGATCCTTAGCATGGAAAATAAAAATTCCTCATTCCTTCCTACCCCCAGGCCTTAGCAACCATTAATCTTACTTTCTGTCTTTGTGGATTTGTCTGTTCTTTATAATTCACATAGATGGAATCAGACAGTATTTGTCCATTGTGACTGATCTCTTCCACACAGCATATATAATGTTTTCAAATGTTTTATCATGTACTAGGACTTCATTCATTATATGACTGCATATCAACATTTTAAACTTCATTCTTCAAACCCCTTAGAAATCTAGAGTGGAATGGGACTCCTAGACTCTGACTCTTGCTTCAAAACAGTTCGGCTTTCTCTGCTACTTGTTTATGGATAAACTTTCATTTTGAATTTGAAAGTCACTAGCTTTTTGATTGAAGAATAGATTTCACCTGGTTCTAAAGGGGATGCTTTACTACTTAGCCACTTCCCCAGTCTTTTTTGGTTTTGTCTCTCTAAGTTGCTTAGGGCCTTTCTAAGTTGCTGAGGCTGGCCTCAAAGTTGCTATCCTCCTGCTTCAGTCTCCCAAATTGCTGGGATAATACTCATGAGTCATCGTGCCTGGTATACTTTCAAACTTTTGAAAGTTGTTACACTGTATATCAAGTAAAGTGAATATTTTCATGCAAATTTAAAAGAAGCATTATAAAATTAGAATTTATATCATTTCTTTTTGAAAAGAGATAGGGTATAAATAATCAGTTTTTGTTTGCATTTATGATCAAGCACAAAATGAATATCATGAGCAAAAAGAGATACATATGAGGAAAACTGTATTCTTTAGTAAAATGAAAACTTAATTTTTTTCAGGTTAAACTACAGAACAACATATCATATCAGATGGCAGACATACATCATTTAAAGGGTAAGAAACTTCATTATATTAAAGATAGAGATTATTAAAAGTCTATTCAAGAATTAAGAAATACTAGTTAGGTAAATGAGAGAATTTTCTGAACAAAGCTCCTCTGATGACAAAACATTTATCCCTTTATCCTAAGATATAATAAAAAATTATTTAATGTTGTTTTTTAAGTTGTAAATATAAGTTAAAATTTGAGCTCTGTGTCTTAATCTTGTATGTAGACAGAGTTCATGCAATAAAATGTTATTCAAAGAATCCTGAAAGAAAATTGAACTGTAGTAGATTTAGAAGCCATCGAATTTCTGTAGAAAAGATGAGTGTTTTCTCTGTGTTGGGTCTAATGTGCTAAAATAACATATTCAGATTCAGGGATGCTTTGGACAGGCCCTCCAAGCTTAGTGCTTTGGATTCTCTGGAACCAGAAAGAAACCTGAATGATAGCTAAATATATAATAAATAAAAATACTAATTTTAGTAGTATCCACATATACACCTTTTCTCTTTCATGAAGTAATAGGAAGTGACTTATTTCTCTTTCATGAAGTAATAGGAAGTAATAGGAAGTGTTTTTATGGGAAAAATACGTAAGGTGAAGAAGCACTACACTTTGCTTCTGTTGCTTCATATCATCTGCCAGCCTTTTGGAGTTTGGGGTCTGAGGACCAATTCAACCTTTTTGTTTATAGATCTGTGTATTTTAAAACCTTATACACATTGATTCAAAGTGTATCTTTGGGGATAGTACATGCTTTCTAATTTTGTAAATATCCTTTTATTCTTTTATCATTTTGAGCCTCTTTTATATAGAATTAGATGATCTATTTTTATCATCCTTAAAGAAGCCAACCTAAGCTTTCTTTGTAATGTAGTAAAGATTTTCTCCTCATCTAGCAAAACTATTTGAAAGTGTTATTTGTGTTTTGCAACCCTAAAATAAAAATTGTTCATTTTTTGGTATCTATGATTTAGAACAACTTTATCTTTGTATCAGAAATGCTTCTTATTTGTTGCATTTGTTTTTGTTGCATTCAGTGTCTTTCTTCTACTCTTTTTGACTCACAGAGTACATTAGTATGACAGAAGATGTGTCACTGTCGTGCTGCTTGCAGTTTGCAGTTTTTACAAATGAGTCCACTAGTCATCAAAATATATTTTTTGGGTTTCTTGCGCCAGGCATATGCATTTAATCCCAGCAGCTCTGGAGGCTGAGACAGGAAGATCGTGAGTTCAAAGACAGCTTCAGCAACTTAGGGAGGCCTTAAGTAACTCAGTGAGACCTTGTCTGTAAATAAAATATTTAAAAAATAGGGGCAGGGGATGTGGCTCAGTGATTAAGCGCCCCTGGGTTCAATCCCCAGTATAAAAACATTATATTTCTTATTAAATAGTAATAAGTCAGTTGAGTAAGAAGTCCTGTGGCTTCTGTTAATGTATGTTAAGGAAAATGACAACCTATATACTGAGTAAAAATCTTTATGGAACTGAGTGTGTTGAGGTAGATCTTAAAATATTTTGAAATTTTGTGTGGTACTCTTGAGCAGAGAAAAAGACTGATTTGAAGCTATACCTGTATGACTTTTGATTTTTAGTGCACTCACTGAAGCTTAGACTATTTTTTTTTTTTTTTTTTTTTTAGCAATGGAGATTGAACCCAGGGCCTTGAACATGCTAGGCAAACACTTTTCCACTGAACTACATTCTCAGTCCTTTATAAAACATAAATTTATCTTTTTAATTTAACTTATTTATTTCATGGTTCTGGGGATTGTGGTTCCAGGGCACTCTACCATTGAGCTACATCCCTGGCTCTTTATTTTGTATTTTGAGACAGGATCTCACTAAGTTGCCAGGCTGGCCTCAGATTTATAATCCTCCTCCTCAGCCTCTAGTTGCTGGATTATAGACATGAGCTGATTTTTAAGATTGAATTTCATCTTTTACAACTTGAATGGTTTCTAATGAAATAAACTTCTTGACAAGTTAATTACCAAATCCAGATTTGAATTTTTTAAAATTAATACTCAGTATACTGAAATTAATAGATACTGAGACCCTTAAAAAAACTATGGTGATAAATATTTCTTGGAAATGAAATTAATAAGAATTGTTTTTTAAATTCCTGAAATAATACATAAACTAGTTTACATGAATTAGTATGCATTTATTTATTTTGAGTGTTTCACCTTCTTTTTGGGCCAATTATGGAAAGAAAATTTGAAGTCAAAATTTTCTAGAAGTAAATATATTTTTGCTTTAAAAATTCCCAGTCTTAAGAGGGCTGGGAATATAGCTCAGTGGTAGAATATTTGTCTAGCATGCAAGTTGTCCTGGGTTCAATTCCCAGCATCATGGGGGTGGGTGGGGGAAGCTAGTCCTAAATAACATCTTTCATACCTACCCCTCATTTTTAGAAGTTAAATTAAGGGAGTATAGCCATGCTTTTCTATAACATACTCTGATATTACATTCAGAGATAGAAGGCCCTGCACTATCAGCTGGGGACTTACTTATATTCAATCTTCCCAGAGAATCTTGACCAAGAGCAGCCACAATAGATACATCTTATGCCAGGTTATATAAAGAAAACATATGCCAGTTAGTTGGAAGTTAAATTATGATAAAGAAAAGTTTTGTTTTTACTTTATGGTCTATTTATTTTTTCTGTTTCAAGTCTTTGTTTTGACTTACTTAAAGCACCAATTGACTCTCTGCTTTTGTTTGTGGTGCTAAGGATTGAACCCAGAGCCAAGTACATGCTAGATAAACACTCTACTACTGAGCCACATCCCCAGCCTTAAATTCCTGCTTTATAATCCTTTTCCTTATCCAAACAGGAAATAATCTGATGTTTTACATGGCCTAAAACTCATTCATACTGTTTTGATTTTTCTTTGTTAATTGTATTTTAAGCTTTTTCTCTTCAATTGTAAATGAAAGTTTTGTTTCCTGATGAGGAATTTCAATGGTTTTATGGGGAGTCAGCAGCCATTCTACCCCTTGAAATGATACTAAGACTTGGGTTCATTCTGAAGCTACTTCAGGTATTTTACAGACTAGGAAAAGGAAGCCTAAATAAGGAGAAAGTTCTGTAATCTTTCTGTTCCCTTTTTCCTGAAAAGTGTTTACACTAACAATCACCAATTTTAGTTTACTCTTCATAGTTACTGATTTTTTTCTTCTTTTTTTAAATTGAAGTAACCTTCAATTATAGAACCTATCTAGCCTGAGCACAGGTTTAATGAACTGGTTAGTTTCAAGGCTTTTTGATACTGCTTCTTGCAGGAATCTCATTGTCTCTCTAGAATCAATATTCATAGCTGGGGCCAGGCAGGGTTTCTTCTACTTCCAGCCTGCTAAATCTTAGGAGATGGGAATAGGGATCGGATAACAAACTGAATATATTATTTATGGTTACCTGGATACTGATTAATCACACTTGTCTGAGGTCAGAATAGATCAACCATGTTTACATATTGGAGAACAGAATGAAGTAGAAATTTAAAACAAGGCCTAAATATGTAAAGACTATTAACTATAAACATTTTATACAAATATATATTCTTTTCTTTTGTTGTGTTTGACGTTGAACCAGAACTCTAGACAAGTTCTATACCAATGAGCTACAAGTCACTAATTTTTCATATAATTTGTATATATATCAACAAATGTTCATGTAACTTAAAAAAAATTTATTCATGTTTATTGCTACAGTTATAATGCCACCAGACATAATCACTGATCACTTTGATGTAGTTTTATTCTTTTTTTTTTAACATGGATGCATTTATATGTTTACATCTGAGTTTTTTGTTTGTTTGTTTTTGGTGCTGAGGATTGAAACTAAGACCTTGCAAATGCTAAGTAACTTGCTCTGCCACTAATCTAGCTACCCCCAACTCCTACATCTGCTTTTTAAAAAAATACACATATACATGCAGAGGATGCAAGTTTGAGGCCAGCCTGGGCAATTTGGTGAGACCCTGTCTTAAAAATTTTAAAAGGGCTGGGGATGCAGTAAGCATGTGTGAGGCCCTGGCTTCAGTCTCCAGTTCTGGGTGGGGGAAGGTGTTTGTACAGTCTGAGTGTGTGTATGTGTGCACGCATGCACATGTGCATGCACCTCCACACACAACTTGAGTGTTTTTAGAGAGTCTTTAGAGTAATAAGAATAATTTTATAAGCCTTCCATGAAAAACAGATGTTATATGGTTCATAGTATTGGTGCATTAATAGCTGCTTTTTATACAGTACAGATCTTTATCCCACTTATAAAAATTAGGACTTTTTTATTACTGATATTGCTTAATTGCTAAGGTTGTTAAGTAATTTTTTAATCATCTCTCCAAGAAATCAACATTTACTCTTCTTTGCCTGATTTTTTTTCTTTGTGAACTCACGTAATAAAGGAAAGAAATCTAGAAAATGGGTAGCCAGTGATTATGAATTAAATGTTTACAAAAGATTATCTGGCTCAGGCTTTAATTTGCTATCCAGCTTGGAATTTCATATTACTCATTATAACTAAGAATGTCCTGATGACATGGTGGTACATGCCTATAATCCTAGCAAGTTGGGTGGCTAAGGCAGGAGGATTGCAAGTTCCAGGCCAGCCTCAGCAACCTAGAAAGATCCTGTCTCAAAAGAAGAAAAAAAAAAGGACTGGGGATGTGGCTTAGTAGTAAAGTACCTTGGGCTCAATCCCCAGTACTAAAACCAAACCAAAACAAACAATAACATAAAAAACATTAAGCCCTAGATCAGAAATTATGAGTTTAAAAATGGAATTTTGAGTAAGTGGAGTAGTAGAATTAGAAATGAGATTTAAAGTGATTGCCATCTAAATTGGTAGACAGATGGGATTTAAAATTAAAAAGAAGCCTTGAATTCTGTATCCATGGTGGTCATATCCATGATTTCTTTTTCTACTTCTTTTAAAGCAGATAGGTTTAGAGAAAGAGGTAGTATTTTTGGTACTGTTGACATAGCATAGTATTTGTCTATATAATATTCAAAGGTATATAATTTTACAAATATTTCAGGTTGATGTGAAAGGAGTTGAAGCTATATTATTTTTTAAAAATATTTATTTCTTTTACTTGTACACCTTTGTTTTTATTTATTTACTTTTATGTAGTGCCGAGGATTGAACCCAGCGCCTTGCACGTGCTAGGTGAGCGCTCTACCGCTGACCAACAACCCCAGCCAGAAGCTATATTATTTTAAAAATAAATCTTACTTACCATGAGTATGTTATGAAAGATAATTAAATTGTGCTATGATTTAATTTCCTGAGAATATGAATAAAGAAACTGAGAAATGTATGTAATTTTAAAACATTCCATAGTTTCTTAGTCAGTAAACTTAGTTCCTTTGTTTCTTACCTTGTGTGGATAGAACAACTTGCTGAACTTCGACAGGAATTTCTTCGACAAGAAGACCAGCTTCAGGACTATAGGAAGAATAATACTTACCTTGTGAAGAGGTTAGAGTATGAAAGGTAAGATGATACGTGCAACAGATATTTATGAAACTGAAATATTGTTTAAGTTTGGACTTAATTAATTTCTTCTTTTCTGGATTATTTTTCTTTTTTTATATTCTTAGTTCTTTTAAGTTTGTTTCACTTTGTCTTTTGATGGCTTTTATTTTGATATGCTAAACATGAAAATATTTCTTATAGGACATGTTGAATTTGTCTATGTTGTAGTGTTCATTGTGAGACATAAAACCTTAAATCTCTGAGTTTTATCAAATTGGATATAGCTAAGACTGAATGAAAATTTTGTGATTCTTTTTAAGGGACATCTTAAAGATGAAGCTATCTTTGGGAGATGGCCCAAGAATAGCTAAGAGACTAAGAGTGCTGGCTGCTTCTCCTGCTCTGCACTTCAATCCCCTTGCTTACACTTCTACATTTTGTGATGAGGATGGGGAACCTCTTAGGGACTTTTCTAGCAAACATTCATTAAAAACTTTTATGATATTTTTGATAAAAGTTATTATTTTAGATTTATACAGCAAAAATTAGAAAGACTCGCCATATTTTAAAAGCTTATCCATTTCTAATTTCTTACTGCTATAGGTTATCAGTATGCATCTGCACTTACATATATATATTTTAACCTAATAGTATTTAGTACTTTTCTGTGTAGTTATAGGATTTAAGATTTAACCTATTAGTTAGGAATCATAGTATGTGCCTATAATCCCAGCTACTCAGGAGGCTGAGGCCCACCTAGGCAACATAGTGAGAACCTGTCTCAAAAAAAGAAAAAAAGACTTAACATATTGAGGGGTAATATATTATTCAGCATATTAGTGTAACAAAACTTGTTTAATTTTTCCCAGTTTTTGGATCACTGTAGAAATTTCCCCTTTTTTCAATATTAAGATTATCACAGCTTTAAAAATTTTTATGCAAAAAAGGTTTCCCCCCCTTATTTTACTAGTGTGTCTTCTCAAATGTAGAATTCTTGGGAAAGAATATTTTACCAATTTTGTTGCTCTAACAGCATTGATGAGAGATTGCTTTCTAAAGTGATTATCTAGCCAGGCACGTGGCACACTTCTGAAATTCAGGCAACTCAGGAGGCTGAAGCAGGAGGATTGCATGTTCAAAACATGGCTGGGCAACTTAGACCCTGTCTCAAATACACAAAAAGGGCTGAGACTAACTCAGAGGTGAAACACCCCTGGATTCTATCCCTGGTACTGAAAAAAAAAAAAAAGATTTTTCTAATTTGTAATACTGATATTTACTCTAATATAGGAAAATAAGGTACTACCATATATTCATATAGAAAGTTTAATTTGCATTTTATAATTATGAAAGTTAATATTTTTCTGTGTACTTATGAACTATATATTTTTGCATGAATGATGTATTTGTATTCTTTGACTCTTAGTCCCACAGAAAGTTACCACCTTCAACTGTTTTGCTTTCTTTCACTTTTTCTTGATGATACACTCTTATCTTTTTTATTGGTTTCTTCCATTCCCCTTATTCTCTGGTTTAAAATTTTAGTGTTGTGTTTAAGATACTATTGGACAAAACAATAGTTGCCATTCTTTATCCACTCTAATAATTCTAGTCTTTCTCATCCTATTATTATAAACTGGTTTCACAGTTTTCTATAGTATTTTTCTCTTCTGTGATTGAAATTAACTTTGACAATTGTTTCTTTATAAATGCAATATATAAAATGATGCAGTCAAGTTTGTTTTCTTTCCTTTTTTTTTCTTTCTTTCCCCTTTTTTGGTACTGGGGATTGAAACCAGGGGCACTTAACCACTGAGCCACATTTTTTATATTTTATTTAGAGACAGGGTCTCACTGAGTTGCTTAGGGCCTCAGCCTCCCAAGCCCCTGGGAGTTTTCATCTTTTCAATTTATTTTTTCAGTTAACTTCATTGGTATTTCATATTTCCTATTAATGGTTCAAATATTTTAAAAATTCTGACTGTAAGTTATTTGTCTGTTTTTTTTTGTTATTATATATTCACTCTTCTGCTTACTGAATGTTTTGTCTTTCTAAATGTGTGTGTCAACTTCTAGACAATTTTGAGAATTCAACCCAACATTATATAATCTAAAAGAATGCCTTTGTAATTTAGTTTTCAGTGTGGACAGCAGATCAAAGAATTAAGAGCACAGCATGAAGAAAATATTAAAAAGTTAGCAGACCAGTTTTTGCAGGAACAAAAGGTAAATTTAAAAAATATATTTAAATCAAAATGTTTTTGTTATAAATCATGTAATTTGGGAATTAAAATTCTACTTTTGTCATAAAACATTGTATTTTGAAGTATTCTAGCCTGCCTAATTTTATTCTAGCCTGCCTAATTTTTATTTTTATTTTTTTTATATTTATTTTTTAGTTTTCGGTGGACACAACATCTTTATTTTATTTGTATGTGGTGCTAAGGATTGAACCCAGCTCCCCACGCATGCCAGGCGAGCGCGCTACCGCTTGAGCCACATTCCCAGCCCTAGCCTGCCTAATTTTAAAAAAATGGTTTGTAGTGGCTTTACTGCTAAGTTAGACATTTACAAAAAATATCATCTTTGTTTATATTTGCAGTGTTGGGGTAGAACCCAGCATACTAGGCAAGGGCTTTATCACTGCACTTCAGCCTCAGTACACTCTTAAGTCTTACCATATTTTAGCTTAAAATCAGTTTTATTATCTAACTTTTTTAAAAATTAGAGCTTTATAGTTATACATCGTAGGTCAGTTCATCCTGACAAACACACATGCATTGAAATTGATTATAGTTCACAATCCCTCTTTTTTCCCTCCAGTCTTCCTTCCCCACTCTCATTCTCCTTCTTCTACTCTACTAGACTTCCTTTCTCTCATCTATTAATTTGTATTTGATTGGTTCTTCATGTTATCCTATCCTTTCCTCCCAGTTTCTTCAACTTCCACATATGAGAGAAAACATTCAACTTTTGAGTTTCTGAATTTGGCTTCTTTCACTTAACATGATATTCTTTATTTCCATCCATTTATAGGCAAATGCCATAATTGCATTCTTTTTTATGACTGAGTAGAATTCCCATTGTGTGTATGTGTGTGTATGTGTGTGTGTGTATCACAATTTCTTAATCCATTCATCTATTGACAGGCATCTGGTTTGATTCCATAACTTAATTATTTGAGTTGTACTGCAGTAAACATTGAGATGGCTATGTCACTGTAGGGTGATTTTAGATTTTTTTAGGAAAATACCAAGAAGTAAGATGGCTGGGTCATGTGGTGGTTCCATCCCTAGTTATTTGGGGAATGTCCATATTTTTTTCCAGAGTGGTTGTACTAGTCTGCAGTCCCACCACCCATACTTATACTGGAATATAAATTTTCAAAATAAGTTCTGAAAATGCTCTGGATTTTAAAAGGCTCTGTGGTAATATCTCCTGTTTCATCTCTAATCTTGTTGATTTCTGTCTTTTCATTCTTTCTTTTGGCTAAGGATTTCTCAATCTTATTTATCTTTTCAAAGTTGTATCTAACTTTTAAAAATAATTTTTTTCCTGCTGCAGTAATGCATCTCTATAGTCCCCAGCTACTTAAGAGACTGAGGTAGAAGGATCACTTGAGCCCAGGAGTTCAAAATCAGCCTGGGCAATATAGGAAGATCTAGTCTTCAAAAAAGAAAAAGAAAAAGATGATGATGATGATGATAATTTTTATTGTTAATATATTTCTGAGATTTAAGATAGATACCATTTTACTGAAAGTTGTCAATTACTTCCTTCCATTTGAAGAAAAAAAAATTAGAAACTTTTTATTTTTTTCAATCTTTGCTAGTCTCATACTGTTTCTTAAAACACAGAAATAAAACATTTAAAAGAAAAGAAAGAAATACCAGTCACTATAACCAATTTTTTGGGCAGGGGGCTGGTACCAGGGATTGAATTCAGGGCACTGGACCATTGAGCCACATCCCTAGCCCTATTTTGTATTTTTCTTTAGAGACAGGGTCTCACTGTGTTGCTTAGTGTGTCTCGCTTTTGCTGAGGCAGGCTTTAAACTTGCAATCCTCTAGCCTCAGCCTCCCAAGCTGCTGGGATTACAGATGTGCACCACTGCACCTGGCACCAATTTTGATTCATACTTTTTTTTTTTTTTCCTGGTGGTGCCTTATGCATGCTAAACACAGGGCCTTATACATGCCAAATACATGGTGTATCACTGAACTATGTCCCCAACCCTGATTTATACTTTTTCAAAAATATTTTTAGTTGTAGATGGACACAATACCCTTATTTTATTTATTTATTTTTATGTGGTACTGAGAATTGAACCCAGTGCCTCACACATGCTAGGCAAGTGCTCTACCACTGAGCTACAACCCCAGCCCTAATTTATATTTTTTAACATAGCATATTCTTTTATTAATTTATCTACTTGAAGCTGATATATTCTGAAGTTTTTTTTAGAAATAGAGGGAATTTTTCTGAAGATCACTAGCCATCAGGACCTGAGTAATTTTTATGACTCACCTCTAATCTCACCTGACTAGGCTTGGTTCTTATAAAGTCTTGTGATTTAAAGTGAAGAGAGATTTAATAGTGAAAGAATTTGTTTTTCTCTTTGGTAATGTCCACCTGTGTTCTATAAGGTAAGAACACAGGGTTTTGTTCTTTTTTTTGTTGTTGTTACCAGAGATTGAACCCAAGGGTACTTAACCATTGAGCCACTTCCTAGCCCTTTTTATGTTTTATTTTGAGATGGAGTCTCACTACGTTTTTTATGTCCTCACTAAGTTGCCGAGGTTGAACTCAAACCTGTGATCCTCCTACTTTAGTCTCCCCAGCTGCTGGATTATAGGCATGTACCACCACACCCAGCTCACAGGGTTTTGTTCTAAGTGTTTCCACAGTTTTACAGCAGGTTATTGGGGTGTCATTTCTCTTTCATTTTCTGAATCTACAAAGTGGAATAGCTGCTGCCTATGTACAGTCTACTTTGAAGAGACATGAGGATGGATTGGTAGAGGAAGGCAGACCTGAGTGAGTGACCGTAGTAGAGGCATTGAGGGCAGCCAGAAGGTAGTACTGAGACTGAGAAGTTTGAAGAGCATAGCAGAACATCTGAGGAAGGGGAAAAGAAGTTTGCTATGCATTTGTGCCCTTCCAAAACTAGAATATAAATAATGGGGTAGATTTGCTCTCTTCTCTTCTCCCAAGGCAGACAGATAAGTGCTTTTCCTTTTTTTTCTGCACAAGAATACTTCTCTTTCTACGTTTTTTTCTTTTTTCTTTTGGTGTTTGAGTGGTACTGGGACTTGAACCTAGGAATGCTTTACCACTGAGCTCCATGTCTATCTCCCTTCTTTTTTTTTAAGACAAGGTCTCTCCAAGTTGCCCAGGCTGGCCTCAAACTTGTAATCCTCCTGCGTCAACCTCCCATGTACCTGGGATTACAGGTGTATGCTGCCATGCCTTGCTTACCTTCTGCTTTTTTGTACTAAGCTGTTTTAATAATTAATGGTTAACTCTTCAGTTCTTCCTGACCCTATACTGCCCTAATTAGGACAAGGCAGGGCAAGAATGTAGATCCCTAGGAAACTTCTTTGTGGGGTAGCACACCAGGCCTTACCCTCTAGGCCAACTGCCTGATTCTGCTCCCTATCCTTTACTCCCTGTTCCTCAACTACATGAAAGATTGGTTCTGTGAAATTAGAGTTATTTTTCATAGGGACAAATTCAGTGGTCACCATTTGAAACCAACATAAATTATATTCAGGGATTTATTTATTTATTTGTTAACTAATTAGCCAAGTGTTTGTTTATCTTGGAAGTTACTCCGGCAAAGGAGTTAGTAAACCATGTGTAACCCACAAGCCAAATCAACTTGCTGCCTGTTTTTGTACTTCTCACAAGCTAAAAATGGTTTATTTATTTATATATATATAATTTATATATATATATATAATTTTTTATATATATAATTTATATATATAATTTATATATATATATATATATATAATTTTTTTATTGGTTGTTCAAAACATTACAAAGGTCATGACATATCATCTTTCATACATTTGATTCAAGTGGGTTATGAACTCCCATTTTTACCCCAAATGCAAATTGCAGAATCACATCGGTTACACATTCACATTTTTACATAATGCCATATTAGTGACTGTTGTATTCTGCTACCTTTCCTATCCCCTACTATCCCCCCTCCCCTCCCCTCCCATCTTCCCTCTCTACCTCATCTGCTGTTGTTCAATTCTCTCCCTTGTTTTTTTTTTGCCCCCCCTTTCCCCTCACAACCTCTTATATGTAATTTTGTGTAACATTGAGGGTCTCCTTCCATTTCCATACAATTTCCCTTCTCTCTCCGTTTCCCTCCCCCCACTTGTCTCTGTTTAATGTTAATCTTTTCCTCATGCTCTTCCTCCCTGCTCTGTTCTTAGTTGCTCTCCTTATATCAAAGAAGACATTTGGCATTTGTTTTTTAAGGATTGGCTAGCTTTACTTAGCATAATCTGCTCTAATGCCATCCATTTCCCTGCAAATTCCATGATTTTGTCATTTTTTAGTGCTGCGTAATACTCCATTGTGTATAAATGCCACATTTTTTTTTATCCATTCATCTATTGAAGGGCATCTAGGTTGGTTCCACAGTCTAGCTATTGTGAATTGTGCTGCTATGATCATTGATGTGGCAGTATCCCTATAGTATGCTCTTTTAAGGTCCTCAGAGAATAGTCCAAGAAGGGTGATAGCTGGGTCAAATGGTGGTTCCATTCCCAGCTTTCCCAGGAATCTCCATACTGCTTTCCAAATTGGCCACACCAATTTGCAGTCCCACCAGCAATGTACAAGTGTACCCTTTTCCTCACATCCTCACCAGCACTTATTGTTGTTTGACTTCATAATGGCTGCCAATCTTACTGGAGTGAGATGGTATCTTAGGGTGGTTTTGATTTGCATTTCTCTGACTGCTAGAGATGGTGAGCATTTTTTCACGTACTTGTTGATTGATTGTATGTCCTCCTCTGAGAAGTGTCTGTTCAGGTCCTTGGCCCATTTGTTGATTGGGTTATTTGTTATCTTATTGTTTAATTTTTTGAGTTCTTTGTATATTCTGGATATTAGGGCTCTATCTGAAGTGTGAGGGGTAAAAATTTGTTCCCAGGGTGTAGGCTCCCTGTTTACCTCTCTTATTGTTTCTCTTGCTGAGAAAAAACTTTTTAGTTTAAGTAAGTCCCATTTGTTTATTCTTGTTATTAACTCTTGGGCTATGGGCGTCCTATTAAGGAATTGGAGCCCGACCCCACAATATGTAGATTGGAGCCAACTTTTTCTTCTATCAGACGCAGAGTCTCTGATTTGATATCAAGCTCCTTGATCCATTTTGAGTTAACTTTTGTGCATGGTGAGAGAAAGGGGTTCAGCTTCATTTTGTTGCATATGGATTTCCAGTTTTCCCAGCACCATTTGTTGAAGATGCTATCCTTCCTCCATTGCATGATTTTAGCCCCTTTATCAAATATAAGAAAGTTGTAATTTTGTGGATTGGTCTCTGTGTCCTCTATTCTGTACCATTGGTCCACCTGCCTGTTTTGGTACCAGTACCATGCTGTTTTTGTTACTATTGCTCTGTAGTACAGTTTGAAATCTGGTATCGCTATACCTCCAGATTCACACTTCCTGCTTAGAATTGCTTTTGCTATTCTGGGTCTTTTGTTTTTCCATATGAATTTCATGATTGCTTTATCTGTTTCTACAAGAAATGTCGTTGGGATTTTGATTGGCATCGCATTAAACCTGTAGAGAACTTTGGATAATATCGCCATTTTGATGATGTTAGTTCTGCCTATCCATGAACAGGGTACATTTTTCCATCTTCTAAGATCTTCTTCTATCTCTCTCTTTAGGGTTCTGTAGTTTTCATTGTATAAATCTTTCACCTCTTTTGTTAGGTTGATTCCCAAGTATTTTATTTTTTTTGAGGATATTGTGAATGGAGTAGTTTTCCTCATTTCCATTTCAGAAGATTTGTTGCTGATATACAGGAATGCCTTTGATTTATGCGTGTTGATTTTATATCCTGCCACTTTGCTGAATTCATTTATTAACTTTAGCAGTTTCTTTGTAGACCCTTTTGGGTCTGCTAGGTATAGAATCATGACATCTGCAAATGGTGATAATTTAAGTTCTTCTTTTCCTATTTTTATGCCTTTAATTTCTTTTGTCTGTCTAATTGCTCTGGCTAGTATTTCAAGAACTAAATTGAACAGAAGTGGTGAGAGAGGGCATCCCTGTCTTGTTCCAGATTTTAGAGGGAATGCCTTCAGTTTTTCTCCATTTAGAATGATGCTAGCCTGAGGCTTAGCATATATAGCTTTTACAATGTTGAGGCAAGTTCCTGTTATCCCTAGTTTTTCTAGTGTTTTGAACATAAAGCGATGCTGCACTTTGTCGAATGCTTTTTCTGCATCTATCGAGATGATCATATGGTTCTTATCTTTAAGTCTATTGATGTGGTGAATAACATTTATTGATTTCTGTATATTGAACCAGCCTTGCATCCCAGGGATGAATCCTACTTGATCATGGTGCACAATTTTTTTGATATGCTTTTGTATTCGATTTGCCAGGATTTTATTGAGATTTTTTTTTTTAAATATTTTATTTTTTAGTTTTCGGCGGACACATCTTTGTATGTGGTGCTGAGGGTCGAACCCGGGCTGCACGCATGCCAGGCGAGCGTGCTACCGCTTGAGCCACATCCCCAGCCCATATAAATATATTTTAATATTTATTTAATATTTATTTTTTAGCTGTAGATGGACACAACACAGTGCCTTTATTTTTATGTGGTGCTGGGGATGGAATCCGGGTCCCACCCGCGCTAGGCGAGTGCTCTACCACTGAGCCACAATCCCAGCCTGGTTTTTATATTTTTAATGGATTAAAAACTCAAAAAACATTTTATGACAAGGGAATATTATGAGAAATAGACATTTTAGTGTCCATAAATAAAATTGGTTACCACTTTAATGCTACAAAATTAGAGGGACTATTACAGACCAGAGGAAACTAAGGTGACGTGAGTATTTCAGTGCATACATATAGTTATCCTGAGTCAGATCTTGAAGCACACAAAGACCTAGTAGAAAAACTGTTGATATCTAAATAAAGTCTGGGGGTTAGTTAATAATAATTTATTGATACCGATTTCTTAGTTTTACATAGGTTCCATGGTAAAGTAAGCTGTTGACAATAGGGTAAGGAGTAATTAATTTTCTGTAAATCTAAAACTATTTCAGAAAAAAAAAGTTTATTAAACAAAAACAACAACAATAATTGAAAAGTCCCTTCACCAAGTCACAAACATTGATTTAGAAAGCCGTCTTGTTTTATTAAGAAAATTTATTTATATACAGGTAAAGTCCTACATAACCTTAAAGGGACATCTCTGTTAACTATTTTCATGAAAAAGTATTTTTTTTTTTTAAAGAGAGAGAGAGAGAATTTTTTAATATTTATTTTTTAGTTTTCGGCGGACACAACATCTTTGTATGTGGTGCTGAGGATCGAACCCAGGCCGCATGCATGCCAGGCGAGCGTGCTACCACTTGAGCCACATCCCCAGCCCCATGAAAAAGTATTTTTGAACGGTAGTCTATTGACTTTTAATTTTTAATATTGTTTATTTTATCCACATCTGCAAAACAGTGAGCTTACTATAGAAATAGCCTTAGGATCTATCATGTAATAAAAATGCATAGAGATGTAGAATGGCTGTTCAGGTTGTGTTCCATGGGTTTTCTCATTCTTGGCTTTCAAATTGACATATTCAAGAATTTCATTCTATTCTTTCACTCACCAATGATTAAGCTCTTGAAATTGGTTATAGCTTGGTTATAGTTTAGCAAATTGCCAGACAACGTGGGATTTGTAGTCAGAAAGACTGAATATTTTCTCCATAAATTTGTAGCTGAATGACATAAATAAGCTACTTAAGCCGGGCACAGTGGCACATTCTTGTAATCCCAGCAGCTCAGGAGGCTGAGTCAGGAGGATCACAACAGCCAGGTGCTTAGCAATTCAGTGAGACTCAGTCTCTAAATAAAATACAAAATAGGCTGGGGATGTGCCCTGAGTTCAATTCCTAGTACCAAAAAAAAAAAAAAAGAGGGCTGGGGATGTGGCTCAAGTGGTTGCATGCTCGCCTAGCATGCGTGAGGCACTGGGTTCGATTCTCAGCACCACATCGAAACAAAATAAAGATATTGTGTTCACCTAAAACTAAAAAATAAATATTAAAAAAAGAATAAGCTACTTAACTTTTACAAGTCTTAGTTTTATATTATTTTGCTTTTTTCCAAACTATCTCTTTTAGAAGGTAGATATGAAAGTTGTTTATAAACTATGAAATAACACCTTGTAAATGTTTGTTGATTTTATCTGTCAGGACTGCTGAATACTGCTCCGAATTATCAAAGCACCCGTTCTTTTTCTTTTTCTTTTTATTTTTTGGAACTAGGGATTGAACCCAGGAGAACTTTACCACTGAGGTACAACCCCAGTTCTTTTTATTTTTTATTTTGAGACAGTGTCTCACTATATTGCCAAGGGTCTCACTAACTTGCAATCCTTCTGCCTCAGCCTCCTGAGTTACTGGGATTATAGGTGTGTACGTACCATGGCTGGCCCTTTTGTTTATTATGACACAGTCATAAGATTTGGCTTTTTTTTTCCTAGATTTATTTTTTTTCCAGTACTGGGACTAGAACCTTGAGGCTTGCATATGCCAGGCAGGCATTCTACAACTGAGCCACATTCCCAACACAGTACTTCTTTTTTTGTTCTACTGGTACTTGAACTCAGGGCCTTGCATATGCTAGGCATGTGATTTACCACATAGCTAGGCTCCCAGCCCCTTCGTAATATTTTTTTCTGGTATTACCAATAATTCCATTGCATAATGCATTAGAGTTTATAGATCATTTATATATGCATTAAATATTAACTAGAGGGACCTACTTATAGGACCTACCCAGGCATATGTACTTTACTTCTTGCTTCTAAAATACCCACTGAGGCAATTCAAACTTGGCCCATCAAGAGAAATGAATTAGGTCTACCATGTATCTGAAGATTTAAGTTTCCAAGATGATGATGTTGTTAGAAACAGATTGGAGGGAGCACTGACTTGTGTATTCGGTTTACTTGCTATCCTGTGTGACCACTGCACCAGGGAAGTAGTTTGCCTGCGTTTCGCTTTTGCTATTTCCATGTGGGGAAAAGCCTGACAATCTCAACTGTCATCTGTCATACATGTAGAGACACCCATGTGCCAACCTCCTCCTGTTCAGCCACCCAGTTTGATTCCTGTATATGCCTATAGAAAACCCACTTTGCCCATAGCACCAGAACTATTTCCAACTGTAGGCTACCACAGGAATCCATACTACTCAGTAGTCTGTTTTGCAGAATCCTTCCCTAAGCATGGCCAAACAGATTTCCCTGTGCTTAATGTTTTAAGCCATTTACTATAAATAGAGACTTTAAAAAGTGTTAGTTATTCTTTGATTTCACATCACTATAAAAACATAACAAAATAATTGTATATCCCACATCTCCAAGTATTCAGAATATGAATGGGTTGTATATATTTTAAATGATAAACTATTTCAGAACATTTGATTAATAGTTGTACCAATGGTTTAACAATTTGAACTGAGAAATATTTATTGTAACCAAATCTTTATCTAACAGCAAGAGACCCACAAAGTTCAATCAAATGATGGAAAAGAATTGGGTATAAACGATCATGTAGTACCTAAAAATATTCCCAAAGTAGCTGAGAATGCTGCAGAAAAGAATGAAGAACCGTCCAGCAATCACATTCCACATGGGAAAGGTATTATTATTTTGTTTTGTGTTAATAGGATATTGACCTTTTCTTCCCATTTCTAAGTGAATGTTTTTCATTGCAAAGAAAATTGTTTGATTTTAGTTCATATATGATTAGGTGTTTTTTTGGTAACGGGGATTGAACTTAGGGTCACTCGACCACTGAGCCATATCCCTAGCCCTATTTTGTATTTTATTAGAGACAGGGTTTCACTGAGTTGTGTAGCACCTTGCTAAATTGCTGAGGCTGGCTTTAAACTCACTATTCTCCTGCCTCTGCCTCCCAAGCTGTTGGGATTACAGGTGTGCACCCGGTGCCTGGCCATGATTAGGTGTTTTTATTGTTTAAAATTTGGATCTTTTGATAAAAAAGTAAAAGCTATTTTAGAGTTAAAACTGTGTCCAAAGCAAGAAGTAAGACATTCAGTCAATGTAGCCTATTGCTTTAAGAACTAATTTTACTTTCCTCTAAAACACTTTTAATTTCTTTAAGAAAAAGTTACAGAAATCATATCTTTTTTGTTCCTTGGGCAGAACAAATCAAACGAAGTGGTGATGCAGGGATGCCTGGGATAGAAGAGAATGACCTAGCAAAAGCTGATGATCTTCCCACTGGTAAGTGAAAATTATTAGAGAATTCAACTAAGGTTATTATTTTTCATGTTACTGCATTCTCTCTTTGGGTGAAACTTGGAAAACCACAGATATCTACATAATTGGTATGTCTGGTTAATTACCTATTAATTTCCCAGATCTTTTTTAAAAAATATTTTTAGTTATAGACAAAATCAATACCTTTATTTTACTCATTTATTTTTATGAGTACTGAGGATCGAACCCAGTGCCTCACATGTGCCAGGCAAGCACTCTACCACTGAGGCACAACCCCAGCCCCCAGACTTTTTTTATATATAAAGTTTATTAAATTTCCTTACTCAATATGTAGAATCCTTATTTTGCTATTATAAGAGTCAGCCATTTTTCAACCGTTTCTTGATGAATCCATGTTATTGTTCATGAAAGCTATGCTGTGTTGGAGTCATTTATTGTTTACTAAAAGTATACCAGGCTCTTCTTTCATACTTAGTAGTCCTATATTGCTGGGTTGGTGTGCTAATGTGGGCTAGTAATACTCTTACATGAGTTATTTAGATTTTAGGGCTTGTCTTGTCTTTCCATTAAATCACCCCACATGTTTATTTTTTTGTTTTTGTTTTTGTTTTTGGGTGCTGCACATTAAACCTAGGGCCACTCTACTGTTGTGCTACATCCCCACCTATTTTATTTTGAGACAAGGGCTTGCTAAATTGCTAGGTCTACCCTTCCACCTGGCTTTCCCCACATTTTGGGTGATTTATTCACTTTTTTCCTTTTTCTTCTTTTATGGCCACTTATTTTTCGTGTATAAATTTTCATTAATTTGTTTGCTGCTTATCCATTTTCATTGGAAATCCTAATCCTACTTGCTGTCTTTTTTTTTTTTTTGAGGGGGCGGGGGTCCCGGAATTGAACTCAGGAGCACTCGACTACTGAGCCCAGTCCTATTTTGTATTTTAATTAGAGACAGGGTCTCACCGAGATGCTTAGCGCCTCACCGTTGCTGAGTCTGGCTTTGAATTCATTATCTTCCTGCCTCGGCCTCCCAAGCTGCTGGGATTACAGGAGTGAGCACCATGCCTGGCACTTGCTGTCATCTTATCCCATTCATTTTTTTCCCTTCATATCTCATTGTTTTTCTATCCTTCTCTAATGTTCTTGGCTATTATATAGATAATTCTCTGCCAAATTCCATTTATTATTGTGGAAAATCAGAAGTAACAGCACATTTTTGCCTCTTCTTGGCTGTTTTTATTCCTTCTCAGTTTCAGCAGTTATTTCTGCGATTATGGCTAAAATTACTGTGTATGTATCTGAAATTACTGTGTCTGAGGCCCAAATGAGTAAAGAGTTTTGTTATCTTCTAAAATTCTTCCATGTCTAAATTCTTGTGGGTTTCCAATTCTTAAATAAAGGAAGGACAAAAGCTGTAACATGAATTTGAAAATACTAAGGTAGCCTCAAGATCCTGGGTTTTAGCCTCCATATGACAAATGAAAGAAAGGAAAAACAGGTATAGTGGTACATGTCTGTAACCCATCTACTCAGGAAGCAGAGGCAGGAGGATAGAAAATTTGAGACAACCCTGGCACCTTAGTAAGACCCTGTCTCAAAAATGATTTTTTTTTTTTTTTAAGAGTTAGGGATGTAGCTCAGTAGTAGCGCACATACCTGGCATGCATGAAGCCCTGGGTTCAATACACAGTACTGGGGGTGTGGGGAATATATATATATATATATATATACACACACACACACATACATATATATATATATATATATATATATATATATATATAATTTATTTATTTGTTTATATTTTTTTTGTTATAACATACTGAGTTAGAATGAACAAGATTTTGTTGTAAGACAATGAAATGATTCAGTGATTTCCAACGTGCGATATCTGGACCAATGATATCACTCTTACTCAGGGACTTAACTAGAAATGCAGATTCTTAGGTTCCAGAACAAATTAGGAGATGGAGCCCAGCAATTGCTCCATCTGTTTTAAAAAGCTCTGGGTGATTTTCATCTGTGTTGAAATTTGAGAACCACTGACTTAACACATTAATTTTAAAAAGTACTGAGAGCAGAGACTCTGTATTTTCTTTTTCTTGTTTTGGTATTGGTGTTAAACCCAGGGTCATTCTACCACTGGGAAACATTCCTAGTCTTATTTTTATTTTGAGACAGGGTCTCACTAAGTTAAAGGCTGAACTTGAATTTGTGATCCTCCTGCTTCAGTCTTCTAGTTGCTGGGATTACAGGGCTGTACCCATGTGTCCATATACCATGTATTTTTCTTCTAAATTTTTGCAGCACTGCTGTAGCCTTAACTTGAGTGAGTTTAGGTTGATTAAATCTCTTTTATTTTGCCTTATTTAATTTTTAAGCTATTTTCAAAATTTTGCCATAGGTAAATTGGCGTCTAAAACATCCTGTTCAAGCTGGGTGCAGTGGCACATGCCTGTAATCCCAGTAGCTTGGGAGACTGAGGCAGGAGGATCTCGAACTCAAAGCCAGCCTCAGCAATGGCGAGGCACTGAGCAACTCAGTGAGACCCTGTCTCTAAATAAAATACAAAATAGAACTGGGGATGTATCTCAGTGGTTGAGTGCCCCTGAGTTCAATCCCCGGTACTCAAAGAAAAAAAAAATCCTGTTCAGATATAGGAGCAAGGATTGGTTATCTGCTTGTATGCATTTATTTCTCATGTCATATGTCTATAACATCCACAATGGCATATACCTGTAATCCTAACTACTTAAGAGTCTGAGGCAGGAGGATAGCAAAGTTGAAGGCAGTCTGGGAAACTTAGTGAGACCCTTTTATGAGAATTAAAACAAAAACAAAATGAAAGCTTAGGATCTACCTCAGTGGGAGAGCATTTGTACAGTATTTGAGCCTTGTGTTCAGTCCCCAGTACTGTTCCTCACTCCCCCCCAAAAAATTCCATACCCATTTTATTAGAATTAATAGGAATGAATGCTACTTCTAATGAGATACCAACAAATTTATATATAATTTTTAAAATATGAGCTTGTCCTATTAATTCACACAGTGTTTATAGCACTATAGCTTGGATCTGGGAACAACACCAAAAATGTATATATATTTTCTATAAATTTAGCATTAATATAGAAAACATCTGTGTATGCAGGTATTCTCTATATTTTTGTAGCATAGTAGGAAACTTCATATTAATTTTTGTTTATATTTTTTTGTGTGTATGAATGCAACATTAGCATCTCTTTATATGTTTATTGGCCAATCATTTTTGCCTATTTTTCTATCAGATTGTTAGTACTTCTTTTTCTGAAATTAGGAGTTTTCTTAAAATAATATGTAATACAACTATCTTTTTTTATACCATGCATATAAACAAAGAGGAAAATCTTATTTCATACTTGAAATCTCCTTTCTAGTTTTCAGGTCCAGTCAATCTCATACTCATGCTCTTAATGGTTTGCTTTTGGGGAAACTCAATAAGGGTGTGTTCATCAGCTTTCTATCATTATAACAAAATGCCTGAGATAATTTTATTTCTTTTTTTTTAAGAGAGAGAGAGAGAGAGAGAGAGAGAGAGAGAGAGAATTTTTTAATATTTATTTTTCAGTTTTCGATGGACACAACATCTTTATTTTATGTGGTGCTGTGCCGCAGTCTGGCTGGGCACAAATGCCGCAGTCTGGCTGGGCACACAATCACGAGCCACCACACAGCTTGTAGATTCAAACAGCAACTCTTTATTCCCGAACTCACACCAGCCGTCTACAATCACGTTCTGGGGAAATCCACGTTCTCTGCCCAAATCCACCTTCTCTCCCAAATTCCTCCACTGGGCTTCTATCTCCAAAATATACTGTCTGAATCCCGTGAGAACTCAAGGGGAACTCAGGCAGCAGGAAACGCCCTATTCCCAGCAGGAATAATCTTAAACCTTAAACCTGGAACCTAAACTGGGAACGCCCTAAACAGGATTATCTTAAAACCGGGAACACCCTAATCTGCCTTGGTCCTTGAGCAAGGTCACGTACATTCAATGTCACTGCAACATGGGGTACGCTGGCAAGGAAATTGTCATACCTACTTGGGTAATGGCTCCCAGCAGTGCTGAGGATCAAACCCAGCACCCCGCGCATGCCTGACAAGCACGTTAATGCTTGAGCCACATCCCCAGCCCATAATTTTATTTCTTATAAAGAAAAAAGGTTTACTTTGAATCATGGTTTTAGAGATTCCAGTCCATTAGCAGGGGTGGACTCATTGTTTTCAGGCCTTTGGGGTTGCTAGATGCCAATGCTAGATTGGCAAATTGTTTCCATCATAGCAAGAAGTAAAAGAGGAAGGGACTGGGTTTACAGTACCTCCTGGTAGGTGCCACCCTGGGGGCCAATTCTTTAACACCTGGGTCTTTGGGGGACATTCATCATCCAAACTAAGGCAAAGGGTAAAAAAAAAAAAATTATTTACCCAAACAATTTAAATTTCTTTTCTAATTAGAAATGTAGGGAAAATTACTGCTTTTGGATTTTTAATATTAGGTAGATCTAACCTATATATAAAATAATTAATTTTAATTTTCCATAACAGATTTCAACCTTGTTTGCCTACTTTTTAAAAAAATATTTACTTTTTAGTTGTAGTTGGACAAAATACCTTTATTTATTTATTTTTATGTGGTGCTGAGGATCGAATCTGGGGCCTCACACGTGCTAGGCAAGCGCTCTACCGAAGAGCCACATCCCCAGCCCATGTTTGCCTATATTTTATATTCTCTTTTTTTTATATATATATTTTTTTAGATGTAGATTTTCACACCATATCTGCCGCAGTCTGGCTGGGCACAATCAGGAGCCACTTGTCAAAAGAAACTAACTTTATTTTTAGAACCACACACGCCAAACAAAACAGCCTCTCAGGAAAAACCCTCAGAACCTCAACTGCCACCACCGGCTTTCCACAAGCCTCTCTCTCCCTCACAAGCTTCTCTCCACCTCCCACAATCCTCCTGCTCTTGAGGCCGATTGGCTGGGTCACGTGGGCGGAGCCAAAAAAGTCCCCCAATGAGCAGCTCCGTGGTCTGAAAGGGCAGGGAAACAGCCCAATGAGCATCACCGCAGAGGAGCCAATCAGCTAGATGTTGCTGGGGCCAAGGAGCCAATCAGCTAGATGTTGCTGGGGCCGCTGTGAGCCAATCATCAGCCGGCAGCTGCAAGTTTGCTGGCAGCTGGAAGTTTGCTGGGGCCCCTTCGGCTGTGGCTCTCAACACATATCTTTATTTATTTTTATGTGGTGCTAAGGATCGAACCCAGTGCCTCACACATACAAGGCAGATGCTTTACCACTGAGCTATAGCTCCAGCCCCTATATTCTCTTTTTTTTTTAAAAAAATTTTTTAGTTGTAGATGGATACAGTACTTTATTTATTTATTTTTACATGGTGCTGAGTATCAAACCCAGTGCTTCACATGTGCTAGGTAAGGATTCTACCATTGAGCCATGACACCAGCTCCCTTGTTTGCCTACTGGAATCATGGGGAAGCTTTAAAAAATATACCAACTCCTGAGACCCACTCTAAAGGTTTTGGTATATTTGATCTGGGGTGCAGCTTGGGCATTGAATGATTAAGTGCTCACTAGGTGACTGAATTCTGTATCTAAGGAAGAAAGCCACTGCATTAGGAGTATCTCTAAATCTTCACTGTCTAATAGAGTAGCCACTGGTCACACACAGCTAAATTTAAATTCATTACATTTAAATAAAATTTAAATAAAAATAAAATACAGTTCCTAGTCAGACTAGCTCCACTTCAGTGCTCAATAGGTCACCTGCAGTTAGTGGCTATTGTGTTGGGCAGCATAGATATAGAATGTTTCCATAATTGCAGAAAGTTCTATTGGACAGCGCTTCTCTAGATTAATACTGGTAAGAGTGGTCTTCTAGGAATGAAGACTGGGGACAGGGATGAAAATGTGACTGACTTTCACTATACAACCTTCTGAACCTTTTTAAGTTAATGAGATAAAAGTGTATTAACCAACTAGACATAATAAGCATCTCTTGACTACTTCATCCAACCACAGTAAAATATACATTTTTTTCAACCTCACATGGAACACTCACCAAATTATACCACATTTTGAATCATACAACACATCTCAACAAATTTCAGAGAGTAGAAATCATATAATATCCATTCTCAGATCTCAGTAGAATTAATCTAGAGAAAAGCAATAAAAAAATAATTGGAAAATTCTAAAATATGTGGAATTTAAACAGCACACTTATAGATAACACATGGGACAAAGAAGAAATACCAAGAGAAAGTTTTTAAATATTTTGAATTAAATGAAAACAAAAGCACAACTTATAAAAAATTGTGGGATGCAGCAAAAGCTATGCTTAGAGGGAAATTTATAGCATTAGATGTACATATTGGAAAAGAAGAAAGGTCTAACATCAAGAAGTTCCCATCTTAGGAATCTAGAAAAAGAAGTGTGTATTAAATCCCAAGTAAACAGAAGAAAAGGTATTATAAAAATTTGGAGTAGAAATCAGTGAAATTGAAAGCAGAACAAAAATCAGTGAAACTGAAAGCTGGTTCTTTGGGAAAAATCTACTATAAATTTCTACTGCTATAGAAATGAAAGAAGGCTATCACTACAGATCCCAAGAACATTATAGTAAAGGAATACTGTGGACAATCTATACCTACAGACTTGATAGCCTAGATGAAATGTACTGATTCCTTCAAGGAAACAATCTGCCAAACTCTGCAAAAAGGAATAGACTGTCTGAATAGATTTACCTATTAAAGAAATTGAATCAATAATTAATAACTTTCTGAACCAGGAAGGACCAAGCCCTGATGGGTTCACTGGTGAACCAAATACTGAAGGAAAAAAATTATACCAATTCTCTATAACTTCCTGAAGACAGAAGCAGAGGGAATGCTTTCTGACTCATTTTTTATGCCATTATTACCTTGTACCAAAACCAGACAAAGCTATTATAAGCAAACTATAGACCAGAATCTCAACTTAATATAGATGTAAAAATCCTCAATACAATATTAGCAAATTGAATCTATAATGTATAAAAGGAATGACACAGCTAACCAAATGAGAATTTATCCCAGGTGTGCAAAGCTTGTTCAACATCAAAAAATTAGTATCTTATCACTACACTAAAGAAGAAAAAAAAAATTATGACTGTCAATAGACACAGGAAAAAAAATACTTGACACATCCAATACCTATTCATGATAAAAACTCTTAAGTAAATTAAGAATAGAGGAAAATTTCCTCAACTGGATATAGAATATCTAGAAAAAAATCTACAGCTAATATCATATTTAATGGTGAGAAAGCTTTCCCACTAAACAAGGCAAGGATGTACCTTCTTATCACTTCTTTTAAACATTGTACTACTGCAAGCCTTAGTAATGTAATAAGACAAGAAGATTTCCTTCTTGATGTCTTCTATAACCCATTGATCATTCAGTAACCTATTGTTCATTCTCCAAGTGATGTATGCTTTTTCCTTCCTTCTTTTATCGTTGATTTTCAGTTTCATTCCATTATGATCAGATAAGATGCATGGTATTATCTCTACTCCTTTATATTGTCTAAGAGTTGCCCTGTGACATAATATATGATCTATTTTTGAGAAGGATCCATGTGCTGCTGAGAAAAAAGTGTAACTGCTTGATGTTGGGTGGTATACTCTATATATGTCAATTAGGTCTAGGTTATTAATAGTGTTATTGAGTTCTATAGTTTCCTTATTCAACTTTTGTTTGGAAGATCTGTCCAGTGGCGAGAGAGGTGTGTTGAAGTCTCCCATGATTATGGTGTGGTGGTCTATTAGACTCTTGAACTTGAGAAGAGTTTGTTTGACGAACATAGCTGCACCATTGTTTGGGGCATAAATATTTATGATTGTTATGTCTTGTTGGTGTATGGTTCCCTTAAGCAGTATGTAGTGTCCCTCTTTATCTCTTTTGATTAACTTTGGCTTGAAATCTATTTTATTTGATATGAGTATGGACACGCCTGCTTGTTTCCGAAGTCCATATGAGTGATATGATTTTTCCCAACCTTTCACCTTCAGCCTATGTATGTCTTTTCCTATCAAATGCGTCTCCTGTAGGCAGCATATTGTTGGGTCTTGTTTTGTGATCCATTCTACTAGCCTGTGTCTCTTAATTGGTGAGTTTAAGCCATTAACATTTAGGGTTATTATTGAGATATGGGTTGTTCTTCCAGCCATATTTGTTTATTTCTGTTACTAAACATGGTTTGTTTTCCTCTTTGATTATTTCCCCCCCCCCCTTTACTGTCCTACCTCCCACTGTTGGTTTTCATTGTTATTTTCCATTTCCTCTTCCTGTAATGCTTTGGCGAGGATGTTTTGAAGAGATGGTTTTCTAGCTGCGAATTCTTTAAACTTTTGTTTATCGTGGAAGGTTTCAATTTCAGGAAATTAAAAAATTCTTAGAGATAAATGAAAACACAGACACAACATATCGGAATCTATGGGACACATTGAAAGCAGTTCTAAGAGGAAAATTCATTGCTTGGAGTTCATTCCTTAAAAAAAGAAAAAACCAACAAATAAATGATCTCATACTTCATCTCAAAATCCTTGAAAAAGAAGAGCAAAACAACAGCAAAAGAAGTAGAAGGCAAGAAATAATTAAAATCAGAGCTGAAATTAATGAAATCGAAGCAAAAGAAACAATTGAAAAAATTGACAAAACTAAAAGTTGGTTCTTTGAAAAAATAAACAAAATCGACAGATCCTTAGCGATGCTAGCGAAGAGAAGAAGAGAGAGAACTCAAATTACTAGCATACGGGATGAAAAAGGCAATATCACAACAGACACTTCAGAAATACAGAAGATAATCAAAAACTATTTTGAATCCTTATACTCCAATAAATTAGAAGATAGTGAAGGCATAGATAAATTTCTGAAGTCATATGATCTGCCCAGATTGAGTCAGGAGGATATAGACAACCTAAACAGACCAATATCAATTGAGGAAATAGAAAGAAACCATAAAAAGACTATCAACTAAGAAAAGCCCAGGTCCGGATGGGTATACAGCAGAATTTTACAAAACCTTTAAAGAAGAACTAATACCAATACTTTTCAAGCTACTTCAGGAAATAGAAAAGGAGGGAGAACTTCCAAATTCATTCTATGAGGCCAACATCACCCTGATACCTAAACCAGACAAAGACACTTCAAAGAAAGAAAACTACAGACCAATATCTCTAATGAACCTAGATGCAAAAATCCTCAATAAAATTCTGGCGAATCGGATACAAAAACATATCAAAAAAATTGTACACCATGATCAAGTAGGATTCATCCCTGGGATGCAAGGCTGGTTCAATATACGGAAATCAATAAATGTTATTCACCACATCAATAGACTTAAAAATAAGAACCATATGATCATCTCAATAGATGCGGAAAAAGCATTTGACAAAGTACAGCATCCCTTTATGTTCAAAACTCTAGAAAAACTAGGGATAACAGGAACATACCTCAATATTGTAAAAGCAATCTATGCTAAGCTTCAGTCTAGCATCATTCTGAGTGGAGAAAAACTGAAGGCATTCCCTCTAAAATCTGGAACAAGACAGGGATGCCCTCTCTCTCCACTTCTCTTCAACATAGTTCTCGAAACACTGGCCAGAGCAATTAGACAGACGAAAGAAATTAAAGGCATAAAAATAGGAAAAGAAGAACTTAAATTATCATTATTTGCAGATGATATGATTCTATACCTAGCAGATCCAAAAGGCTCTACAAAGAAACTATTAGAGCTAATAAATGAATTCAGCAAAGTGGCAGGATATAAAATCAACACGCATAAATCAAAGGCATTCCTGTATATCAGCAACAAATCCTCTGAAATGGAAATGAGGACAAGCACTCCATTCAAAATATCTTCAAAAAAAATAAAATACTTGGGAATCAACCTAACAAAAGAGGTGAAAGACTTATACAATGAAAACTACAGAACCCTAAAGAGAGAAATAGAAGAAGATCTTAGAAGATGGAAAAATATACCCTGTTCATGGATAGGCAGAACTAACATCATCAAAATGGCGATATTACCAAAAGTTCTCTATAGGTTTAATGCAATGCCAATCAAAATCCCAACGGCATTTCTTGTAGAAATAGAGAAAGCAATCATGAAATTCATATGGAAAAATAAAAGACCCAGAATAGCAAAAACAATGCTAAGCAGGAAGTGTGAATCAGGCGGTATAGCGATACCAGTCTTCAAACTATACTACAGAGCAATAGTAACAAAAACAGCATGGTACTGGTACCAAAACAGGCGGGTGGACCAATGGTACAGAATAGAGGACACAGAAACCAATCCACAAAACTACAACTATCTTATATTTGATAAAGGGGCTAAAAACATGCAATGGAGGAAGGATAGCATCTTCAACAAATGGTGCTGGGAAAACTGGAAATCCATATGCAACAAAATGAAACTGAATCCCTTTCTCTCGCCATGCACAAAAGTGAATTCAAAATGGATCAAGGAGCTTGATATCAAATCAGAGACGCGCCGTCTGATAGAAGAAAAAGTTGGCTACGATCTACAGTCGGTGGGGTCGCGCTCCAAATTCCTCAATAGGACACCCATAGCACAAAAGTTAATAACTAGAATCAACAAATGGGACTTACTCAAGCTAAAAAGTTTTTTCTCAGCAAAAGAAACAATAAGAGAGGTAAATAGGGAGCCTACACCCTGGGACCAAATCTTTACTCCTCACACTTCAGATAGAGCCCTAATATCCAGAGTATACAAAGAACTCAAAAAATTAGACAATAAGAGAACAAACAACCCAATCAACAAATGGGCCAAGGACCTGAACAGACACTTCTCAGAGGAGGACATACAGTCAATCAACAAGTACATGAAAAAATGCTCACCATCTCTAGCAGTCAGAGAAATGCAAATCAAAACCACCCTAAGATACCATCTCACTCCAGTAAGATTGGCAGCCATTAGGAAGTCAAACAACAACAAGTGTTGGCGAGGATGTGGGGAAAAGGGTACACTTGTACATTGCTGGTGGGACTGCAGATTGGTGCAGCCAATTTGGAAAGCAGTATGGAGATTTCTTGGAAAGCTGGGAATGGAGCCACCATTTGACCCAGCTATTCCCCTTCTTGGTCTATTCCCTAAAGACCTAAAAAGAGCATGCTACAGGGACACTGCTACATCGATGTTCATAGCAGCACAGTTCACAATAGCAAGACTGTGGAACCAACCTAGATGCCCTTCAATAGACGAATGGATAAAAAAAATGTGGCATTTATACACAATGGAGTATTACTCTGCATTAAAAAATGACAAAATCATAGAATTTACAGGGAAATGGATGGCATTAGAGCAGATTATGCTAAGTGAAGCTAGCCAATCCCTAAAAAACAAATGCCAAATGTCTTCTTTGATATAAGGAGAGTAACTAAGAACAGAGTAGGGAGGAAGAGCAGGAGAAGAAGATTAACATTTAACAGGGATGAGAGGTGGGAGGGAAAGGGAGAGAGAAGGGAAATTGCATGGTAATGGAAGGAGGCCCTCAGGGTTATACAGTGGAGGAGGTAGAGAGAGAGGAGGGGAGGGGAGGGGAGAGGTGGGGAGGGGGGAGGGTGGAGGATGGGAAAGGCAGCGGAGCACAACAGACACTAGTATGGCAATTTGTAAATCAATGGATGTGTAACTGATGTGATCCTGCAATCTGTGTATGGGGGGAAGGTGGGAGTTCATAACCGACTTGAATCAAAGTGTGGAATATGATATGTCAAGAAATTTGTAATGTTTTGAACAACCCACAATAAAAAATTAAAAAAAAAGACAAGAAGAGAAGTAAAGGGTATACAGATTGTTAAAGAATAAATAAAATTATCTTTGTTAGTAGATGTCATGATCTTTTCCTTAGAAAATCCAAAAGAACCAAAAAACAATTCCTGGCCTGGTATGGTGGTACACACTGTAGTCCCAGCAGCTCAGGAGGCTGAGGCAGGAAGATCAAAAGTTCAGAGCCAGCCTCAGCAACTTACCAAGATCCTGAGCAAATTTAGCAAGATGGTGTCTCAAAAAAAAAACAACAAAAAAAGAAAAGATGTTTGGGAATGTGGCTAAGTGGTTGAGCGCCTCTGGGTTAAATCCCCAGGACCAAAACAAAACAAAAAATAAGAACTCCTGTAACTAATAAACAACTATGAAAATATTGCAGGATAGAAGTACAAACAATCACTTTCCTATATACTAGCAATGAGAAAGTGGAATTTGAAATTTAAAACATGAAACATTTATATTAGCACCCGCCAAAATGAAATACTTATGTATACATTTAACAAAATATGTACAAAATCCCTGTGAGTAAAACTACAAAATTTAGATGAAAACAATCAAAGGATAATGAAATACATGGGCAAATATTCCAGGTTCATGGATAATATTGTCAAGATGTCAGTTCTTCATCTTGATTTGTAATTTAATGCAATCCCAATCAAAATCCCAGCAAGTTATTATATGGGTATTGACAGACCGATTGTAAAATTTATATGGAGAATCATTAGACTCAGAATAGTCAACATAATATGGAAGGAGAAAAACAAAGTTGAAGAACTGGCACTACTTAACTTCAAAACCTGTTATAAAGTCACAGTAATTTAGACACTATGGTGTTGGCAAAAGAGTAGACATTTAGATCAAAAGAATAGAACAGGGAGCTCAGAGACAGATCCACATAAATATAGTAAATTGATTTTTGACAAAATAGCAAAGACAATACAACAAAACAAAGATAGTCTTCAAAAAATGGTACTGAAATAGCAACGCACGGTGGTGCATGCCCATAATCCCAGCAATTCAAGAGGCTGCGGCAGGAGGATTGCAAGTTTGAGGACAGCCTCAGCAATATAGAGACCCTATCTCAAAAGAGAGTTGGCTCAGTGATAAAACACCCCTGGGTGCAATTCCCAGTACCAAAAAAAAAAAAAAAAAAATCTAGATACAGATCTTCATAAAAATTAATGTGAGCTGGATATGGTGGCATATATCTGTAATCCCAGCAATTTGGGAGCTTAAGGCAGTAGGATTATTGGAGGCCTGGGCATCTTAGTGAGCCCCTATCTCAAAATAAAAAATAATGTGACTCAATAATATGGCACCCCTGGGTTCAGCCTCTGTTATTGAAAAAAAAAATTGAATTAGAGGCCTAAATGTAAAAAGTATAGAACTAGGAGAGAAACCCAAGATAACTTTAGATATTGTGATAACTTTTTAGATACCACACCAAAATCATGATTCATATAAGAAATGATGAAATCGCTGGGCAAGGTGGCACATGCCTATAATCCCAGCAGCTCGGGAGGCTGAGGCAGGAGGATCTTGAGTTCAAAGCTAGCCTCAGCAATGGCGAGGCGCTTAGCAACTCAGTGAGACCCTGTCTCTAAATCGAATACAAAATAGCGCTGAGGACATGGTTCAGTGGTTGAGTGCCCCTGAGTTCAATTCCCAGTACTTCCCCCAAAATGGTGATGTTGAAGCTGAGTAAGGTGGTACACACCTGTGATCTCATTGACCCAAGGCTGAGGCAGGAAGATCACAAGTGAGAGAGCAGCCTCAGCAATTTAGCCAAACCCTGTCTCAAAATAAAATAAAAAGGGCTAGGGTTGTGACTCAATGGTGGAGGTCTCCTGGGTTCAACCCCCAGTACCACTACTAAGGAAAAAAAAAAATGATGTTGAGCCATATTTATTGGCATACAAAGATATCTCTGATTCTGTTAAAAAATATTTTTTAGTTGTAGATGGACACAATACCTTTATTTATTTATTTATTTTTATGTGGTGCTGAGGATTGAACCCAGTGTCTCACATGTGCTAGGCAAGTGCTCCACCACTGAGTCACAACCCCAGCCCTAGCTCTTGTTTTTAAAATGAAAAAAGCAACTTTCAAGAGAGTGAGTATAATATAATCTCATTTAAAATTTTTTTTTTAGTTGTTGATAGACTTTTATTTTATTTGTTTATATGGGGTCCTGAGAATTGAACCCAGTGCCTCATACATGCCAGGCAAGTGCACTACCACTGAGCCCCAGCCCCTATAATCTAATTTTTATGCAGGAAAAAATTATATATTTGCATATACATAAAAAAAAGTCAGAAGAACCTTATACAAAATTGGAGGATAACATTGGCACCCTTAGTTTTCTCAAATCCACTAGCATTTTTCTAGATCTATTTATTTTTGTACCGTTAACTATTACTATTAACTTTGACCACTGGAAAATCTAATTATCCTATCCTAGGTATAAATAAATTATACCTATAAATAAGTTACCTCTTTAGTTCAACAAAAACAAGTCTGGAGTTTTTTAAAGGAACTTTTAAAGAAAACTGTAAATAAAAAGCAAAGTACAAACATAGGAACCAAAGTATTTATAGGACATAAATTATGTTTACATTTTCCTAGAAGTAAAAGTCTGCCAGCTGGCTTAACTGATGCATTTAATGAGGCCATAAAGTCCTTGTGGTAGTCCTTTATACAGGCATCTCTAACAAGTCCCATAAAAGTCAGATTTTTTTTGATTCAGGAATACATTTGGGAATATTATAGAAGAAATGGAATGACATGGAAAATACGTATAAAATGTGAAATTAAAATCAGATTATAAAACAGTAACATATACAGCTGGGTGTCATGGCACATGCCTGTAATTCCAGCTGCTCAGGAGAGTAAAACAGGAGGATCATAAGTGCAAGACCAGCCTGGGCAACATGTCAAGACCCTGTCTCAAAAAGAAAACAACCAAATGATATAGAGAAGATCCTAATTTTCTTTAAGTTATAGGATAATACAATGCATAGAAAAAAAGAAAAAACACACCAGAGACACACACTCCAAATTATAGTAGTAATTATCTTTAAATGGAGGAATTACAGTTAAATTTAAATTTCTTTGTAAAGCTAGGGATATGTCTCTGTAGTGGGGCACTTGCCCAGCATGTGCAAGATCCTTGGTTAAATTCTCAGCAATGCCAAAAAATATTATTTGTGTTTTTCTACATTTCTAAATTTTCTGTAGGAACATTTACAAACTCAAATCATTTTGAGACAGGACTTCCCAAAGTTTCTGAGGCTGGCTTTGAACTTGTGATCCTCCTGCTTTACTCTCCAAGTAGCTGAGATGCCTGTACTACCATAGCTGGCAAGTTTGATTTAAAATCTGAGCAACTAAGTATAACTGAAAGCTCAATCCCTGCCCCCAATGCCAAACAATGCCAATAATAAGGACACAGTTTTGAGAAAAGGGAAGAAGAAAGTTTATTGCTTTGCTAGCAAAGGAGAAACATAGGGGACTCCTGTCCCAAAGGCTGTGACTCACTTGATCAGGAGGGGCAGGGGGGTGGTGTTAAAGGAACTCTTGAAGGGTTACATTCCAGGTGTGCTCTGGTAGCAGGTCCCTGGGTGCCCTGATGGTGTTTTGGGATTCACTTGTTAATTTGGGAGATATTCATTTCCCAAATCCCCAGCAGGCATCTCCTTCCTTCAGTGGGTGTGTTCAAAGTCAATTAACTAGGAGAAGAAAACATAACACTGTCTCCCTAATCTTGTTAGGAAGCAGGAGGGAGGGGGAGGAGAAGAGAGAAAAAAATTTTTCTAAAAAAAAAATAAGCCTTAGAGCAATAAGGGCTGTATTCAGAAGGTGAAGGGACCACTGTTAAGTAAGGATAGCATATTGTTAATGTTTTGTCTAATCTGTAAATGCTAAATTTTATTTGTACCACCTATATTAAAAGGTCTCACTGCTGAAATTCTCTATATCTGAAGAGAGTTATATATCTATTCATTCAAATCTTCATGGAGTTTCTATTATGTTCCAGACACTATTGTAAATAGTTGGGATATAGTAATCAACAAGACAGAGTTCATACTGTTATGAAGCTTATTTTCTGATCAGATTGTTAATCATGGAAATTCTATAATGGGTGGTATAATGTATCATTTAGTAACCATAAATGATTTAGTTTACCAGCTCTCAGGATTAAAAAATTTAGAATAAGCATCATAAGATTAGTGTAGTATAGATTCATGGTGGGTTTTTTGTTTGTTTGTTTGTTTTTGTTTTCTTTTTTGGTACTGGGTATTGAACCCTGGGGGTGCTCTACCTCTGAGCCGAGCCCTTTTTTATTTTTTGTTTTGAGATAGGGTCTCTCTGAGTCACTGGGATTATAGGCTCCCCAGCCCTTTTATTTATTTATTTATTTATTTATTTATTTATTTATTTAATTTCTTAGTTGTAGTTGGACACAATATCTTTATTTATTTATTTTTATGTGGTGCTGAGGATTGAACCCAGGGTCTTGCACATCCTAGGCAAGTGCTCTACCACCGAGCCACAATCCCAGCCCCCTCCCCAGCCTTTTTTATTTTTTATTTTGATACAGGATCTGGCTGGGTTGTTGAGGGACCTCCTAAATTATTGAGGTTGGCCTCAAACTTGTGATCCTCCTGCCTCAGTCTCCTGAGTCACTGGGATGACAGGGATATACTATCATGCTCAGCTATAGTAGTTGGGTTTTTAGAAAACATGTCAATTGGGAATAATATGGTGTTTTTTTGTTTTTTTTTTCAGTTTTAAAAAAGCCCCCTGTTTTGGTTTCTCAGCATGAAAGTCATCAAGCAATCTCCCATATTCCAACTGGACAACCTCTTTCCCCAAATATGGCTCCAGGTATGAAGTCTTATTCTTTTGGCATTTCATTTAAAAACCATCTTATTTGTCATGTATTGTTATATAGTGAATAAAACATGTCATTTAGCAGTATAGTGAAGTAGCGTTCATTTTTCAAAGTAATGTTATGCTTTTTAATGACTAGTAAAAGCTCAGGGAGAAATATAATTATCTAAAACTGCACTTTGTTTATTGGATTGTTAGAGTCTTTTCTTAAGAGCAGAATTATTTGTTGTTCCACTCTGAACTATATTCCCTTTCATCTCTTCCAGGCTTCACAGATTTTTTTTAAAGACAGGGTCTTGCTGTGTTGCCTATGTTGCTCAGACTGGCCTTAAACTCTCAATTCCTTTTCCTCAGCCTCCTGAATAGTTGGGACTACAGGCATGTGTCACCATGCCTGACCTTCAAGCTATATAAATTAACCTTCCTCCAGAATGTGTTCATAGAACTGGTGGTGTTGCTCTGTGGTAAAAACTGTATTCATAGTTATCTTATTGAGGCCCTCTACAAATTATTACTGTGTAGAAGGCCTTACTTGGTGCTTATGAATATGTGTGTGTGTGTGTGTGTGTGTGTGTGTGTTTTGTGGTGCTGAGGATTGAAAAAAACAGGGCCTTGTGCATGTGAGGCAAGCACTCTACCAACTGAGCTATATCCCCATCCCATGTTTGTTTTCTATTGAATACCTATTTGATTTTATAGAGGGTTCTAAAATGAGAATTATTGAAAGGAGGTGCTTTGGGGAAGATCATGGAAAGGAAAGATATAGAAATCAGTGGCACAAGAGGTTTATGATTCCAAAATTAATAGTAATAAGGATTTAATCAAGATTTTGATGAGGGGAAAAATGAGAGGTGGGAGAAAGAGAGGTTATATCAAGAAGATACTGCTAAGAAAGAATCTAGAGTTAATTGTGAGTCATTGTATAGATGAAGGCAATGAAGAAACTAGAAATTTCAAAAGCCTTATTGGATTTTAGAGAATTTTGACAGCAATATGGAGTTTGGAGAGAGGAAAAGAAATGGATATCATTGCTATATTAATGTTTGGATTTTTACTGTGTATATATCTCTTTGGTGAATAGGTTTATAATTGGTAATGGACATACTCATTTGTGAATGATTGGCAAACTTTGCATAGCTGAAACCACACTGGTAATTAAAGTAAAGCTTAAAAAACAAACAACAACAACAAAAAGACTAAATGACTACCCAATGTCAGATAATAATGTTTCTTAACTTTTCTAAGAGTGGGTCTCATGAAATTCTTCTGTAGAAGAATTAACGTTCTTTTAATTTGATGTTTTTATACCATAGGTTCATATGTAAACCACAATGGAAATCCTGGCACTTCAAAACAGAACCCCTCCGACCCTCTTCAGCGTTTAATTCCAGGCTCAAATTTGGAGAGTGAACACAGAATTCAAACAGATATATTAAAGCAGGCCACTAAGGATAGAGTCAGTGATTTCCACAAATTGAAGCAAAGTAAGAATCAATTGATGAATACTATGTTAAAAAGATTTCTTTGAATATAATGTTTATAGGACTGAATCAAGGTCTTCATTATTACATTCTTTAATGATTCTGTAGAGAAGTTATATGTATATAAAGTATAATAGTGTTAAAATTTAAAAGAAAAGCAGGATTATTTATTTTTTATTTGTTGAAAAGCAGGTTTTAAATGGGTAGAAACAAAAAAATATTTAAAAGCTGATCATATTATTTATTGTTAAATTATAAATTTCAGGTGAGTTATTTTTTTTAAATACTATTCTTAAGAATTTAAGCTTATTTAGAGAAATGAGAAAAGATATACTTTGTTAGGTTAATGAATGGAAACTTTAAGAGGGAAGGAAAGTAAAATAATTTTGAGAAATGGAGCATTCTGGGGGAAACATACACTTTGGAGAGAATTGCCATAGTGGGTAGTCAATACTACTTCCTCCTCTCCTTTCAATTACAGTTTGCTTCATTTAGGTGTTAGGAGAGACATGAAACAGATTGAAAAAATTCCTAGCACTCTTGTAGTGAACTATGGCTGCTTAATTATTTCAGAGGTATTGATTTTGATAAAGCGACAATTTCTGTTAATCTGTATAACTTTCTGGTTGGTGGGTTCTCAGGAAATATAAGAAAAACCTCTGGTAGCTGAGTAAATTTGGAGCTAGAGGGTATAGCTTTAGGTCAGCTCCCTTAAACTGTGCTTTTCATTTTTACTTTTCCTGTCTTCTTTCTACCTTCAATTCTGAATAGTCAGAATATCTAAAAGCTCTAGTTTGTCTTTTTGATGGTTTCTATGATAACTTTTCAGAGTAGTATGTAGTCAGTTATTTGTATATAGGTTGCTTATAGGTTGGAAACTGGACAGTGTTACTATTTTTGAATTTATTCAAAATTTATTTGTTGGTCTTTTAACAAGTATTCATGTTTTTACACATATATAAATATATAGTTTGCATACATTGACTTCCTTGTTTTTTTTTTTTTTAATACCGGGGATTGAACTCAGAGGCACTCCACCACTGAGCCATATTCCCCAGCCTATTTATTATTTTTGTATTTTGAGAGAGGGTCTCACTAAGTTGCCCATGCTGATCCTCCAGCTTGTGATTCTCCTGCCTCAACCTTCCAAATTGCTGGGATTGCAGGTATGCACCACCATACCTGGCAAAGCCTATTGACTTTTAAACTCTTAACTACAAATTATTTTCCATGAAGCATAAATCAATGCATATACCATTTTTTTAAATTTATTTTTTAGTTGTTGAGGGACCTTTATTTTATTTTATTTTAAAGAGAGAGAGAGAGAGGTAGAGAGAGAGAGAATTTTAATATTTATTTTTTAGTATTTGGCGGACACAACGTCTTTGTTTGTATGTGGTGCTGAGGATCGAACCCGGGCCGCACGCATGCCAGGCGAGCGCACTACCGCTTGAGCCACATCCCCAGCCCGAGGGACCTTTATTTTATTCATTTATTTATATGTGGTGCTGAGAATCCCAGTGCCTCACACATGCAAGGCAGTTGTTCTACCACCGAGCCACAACCCCAGCCCTGTACATACTATTTTTTAATTACTTTAATTAAAATTATTTCTTGTGGGCTGGAGTTGTGGCTCAGTGGTAAAGTCCCTGCCTAGCATGCATGAGCACTGGGTTCAACTCTCAGCATGCATATAAATAAATAAATTAACTGATTAATTAAAGGCTCATCAACAACTAAAAAAAATTAAAAATAAAATTAAAAAAATGAAATTATTTCTTGAATGCCTTTTATCAAATAGTTATATACTTGTCATTGTGTGTGCACTGGGGATTGAACTCAGGGCCTCCAGCATGCTAGGCAAGTGCTGTACTACAGAACTACATCCCGGCCCTTTTTACTTTATTTTGAGAGTCTGGCCTTGAACTTGTGTTCCTCTTGCCTCAACCTAGTAGATGTGATCACAGGCATGCGACATACACACATACACACACATATACACAAATACATTTACATTTATTAAGTTGTACTTAAGCAATAAGAATAGTTAATTTAGTTCTACTTTGATTCTCTCTTTTTGTAATACTGGGGATTAAACCCAGGGGCATTCTACCAATGAGCTAAATCCCCAGCCCTTTTTGTTTTTTAGTTTTGAGACAGGGTCTTGCTAAGTTTCTGAGGCTGGCTTTCAACTTGGAATCCTTCTGCCTCAGCCTTCTAAGTAGCTGGAGTTACAATGTACAGTAGGCTCTACTTTACTTTCTTACTGATTATTTAGATTTCTTTGTATTTTCTCATTTTAGTTGATTGTGACTATCTTTTTTTCTTTTAATTATTTCCTGTTTCACCTATTTTGAGTATACCTTTAAAAGTATAGTACTAAGAATGAACTTACTGGATCAAAGCATTTAATTAGCTTCTTAGTTCCTGTTTTATATTGCAGATTGTTATTTTTTAATATATATTATTTATTTATTTATATGCAGTGCTGAGAATTGAACCCAGTGCCTCACGCGTGCTAGGCAAATGAGTCACAACACCAGCTTCTGTCAGATTATTTTTTTAGAACATTTTATAGTGTCACTGGAGATACTTATCTGTTTTCCTGTGGCCTGGCCTGACCACGTTGATATTTTTAATCTCTTTTATAAGGTATTTAGAATTTAATGAAGCCTGGTATAGTGGCATACATCTATGATCCTAGGTACCTGTTGGCTGACAGTGGATCTCTAGAGCCTAGTAGCTCAAGGAAAACCTGGGCAACATGGTGAGACATTGTTGGGAAAAAAACAGAATATAATGATTTTCTTTTTTTTAAGTATATATATTTTTTCTTTTAGTTGTACACGGACACAATATCTTTATTTTATTTAATTGTTTTTATGTGGTATTGAGGATCAAACCCAGTGCCTCATACATGCTAGGCAAGCACTCTATCACTGAGCTACAGCTCTGGCCCCATGATTTTCTTAATGATATTTTAGTAGGCATATCCTTTCTGGTGTAGCCTGCTTTTTTGATTATTTCATTTTTATTTTATTTGGGGATTTTTGTTTGTCTTTTCTATTTGTTTTGAGATAGTGTCATGCTTTTTTGCCCAGACTGGCTTTGAACTCTTAGATTTAAGTGATTCTTCCACCTCAGCTTCCTGAATAGTAGCTAGGGTTATAGATGTATGTCTTCAGGCCTAGCTGGCATGTTTTTGTTTTGCTTTGTTTCTGTTGCTGGGGTTTGCCGGACCTCACATGTGCTATAGCCCTAGTTGGCTTGTATTTTTATGTGAGGAGTTTTCTTGGGATTATTTCCTGGTATATAATGTGTATATCAGATTTGACCACTTAACCTGAGAACTTTGTAGATTAGTCCTGTATATTTGTATGAAATATTTTTAAATAATTAAGACACTAATTTAAAAAAATATATTTTTTTAGTTGTGGATGGACACAATACTTTTATTTATTTTATTTCTTTTATGTGGTGCTGAGGATTGAACCCAGTGCCTCACACTGCTAGGCAAGTGCTCTACCACTGAGCCACAACACCAGCCCAGGATACTAATTCTTATATATTGCTTTAATAACATTTTTCTTCTTTGCAATTTTTCTGACATGAGACTTATTTTTATGCTTTACATGTAAAAGGTTCCCCCACTCCCCGTATTGGGGATGGAAGCTAGATAAATGTTCTACCGCTTGGCTATATCCCCAGCCTTTTTGAGACAGTTATACCCCACTGTACATACTGTCCTTGAAATTTTGATCCCCCTCTTGCTTCAGACACCCCAACAGCTAGGATTACAGTTGTGTATTGTCACTCCTGGCAAGTGTTTTTTTTTTTTTTTTAAGTATTTTTTTTTAAAGAGGGAGAGAGAATTTTTTTAATATTTATTTTTCAGTTCTCAGCGGACACAACATCTTTGTTTGTATGTGGTGCTGAGGATCGAACCCGGGCCGCACGCATGCCAGGCGATCGCGCTACGGCTTGAGCCACATCCCCAGCCCAAGTGTTTTTTTTTTTTTAATTAAAAATAACTTTTGTTGTGGTAATAAAATGTACTAAAGTAGGGCTGGGGATATGGCTCAAGTAGTGGTGTGCTCTCCTGGCATGCGTGAGGCACTGGGTTCAATCCTCAGCACCACATAAAAATAAAATAAAGATATTGTGTCCACCTAAAGCTAAAAAATATTTTTTAAAAAATTTACTAAAGTATACATTTCAGTGGCATGTGATGCATTCACAGTGTTGTACAATCATTATCATCACTCTCTAGTTCCAAAACATTTTTATCACCCCAAAAGAAAACCCATACCTATTAAATAGTCATTCCCTGGTCTCTCATGCCCACAGTCCCTGGCAGCTATTAATCTGCTTTCTGTCTCTATGGATTCATGTATTGTGGATTGTTATTTATAGAAATCATAAAATAGGTGGCCTTTAGTGTCTGGCTTCTTTTACTTAGCATAATGTCTTCAAGTTGCATCCATGGTTGTTTGGCATGTGTCAGTGCTTTGTTCCTTTTTTTATGACTGGATAATATTCCATTGTATGTGTACATTTTGCTTATCTATTAATCTGTTGATGGACATTTGGATTGTTTCTACTTTCCTGCTATTAAGAGTAGTACTTTCTGGGGCTGGGGATATGGCTCAAGCAGTAGCACGCTAACCTGGCATGCGTGCGGCCCAGGTTCGATCCTCAGCACCACATACAAACAAAGATGTTGTGTCCTCCGAAAACTAAAAAAAATAATAATAAAAAATATTTTTTTTAAAAAAAGAGTAGCACTTTCATCATGGTGTGCATATATCCTTGCTTCTGTGCAGTGCTGTATGTGTGTGCACATGTAAGGGACCTGATACACAGAAAACAGCGTTTGGCAGTGTTGAAGTGGCTTTTAATAACCATTTGTTTTGTTGGACATATGTCTTTTTTAAAAAAACTGATACTTAATCATGCCATACTTGGTTGATTGTTTTGAGTCTTAAATGTTTTCTATTATTGATTTAGACTGTCACAATTCTGTATCATTACTTACTTAAGAAAGATTCACTTATACTTCTGAAAGATGTGTTTTCTTTCAGAAGATTTTCCTTTGAAACAAATGTGTGAAATTGAAAATATATCCCAGTTATAAATTAATAAATGTGGAAATAGCATTGTTTCTAAAACAATTTCAAGTACATAAAACCTTCAGGACTTTTAAAGCGTGTTTGTATTTATTTTAGTAAGAATTTATTTTTATCAGTACATGTTGAATTCTGTTTTTTAATTAAACACAAAGCTTGGATTTGAGAAAGAGGGGGGAGACTAGCTGGAGTTCCCAGAGTGTGTTGCTATTTTTAATTAACAAAGGGGAAAATGTATATAAACAGATATAAAAGTTACCACAAATTCTATGAACTTAAATCTGTTACTCATTGTTTTAAAACTTTCTCTTTTAGAATTTCCATACTGCATGCTAAAGCAGTAAAATGGCTTTTAAAGATGTATATTAGACCAATGTCCATTTGTTTAAAAGTACCAAGTGAAAATATTTATTCCATGCATTGGAAGAAAGCAAACTTGTTTACCTGGGGCTGGGGTTGTGACTCAGCGGTAGAGCACTTACCTAGTACATATGAGGCACTGGGTTTCATCCTTAGCACCACATAAAAATAAATAAAAAAATAGAGGAATGGTGTCCATCTACAACTTAAAAAAAAATCATTTATCTATTGATGTTACCTCTTTATCTAGAGCTTTTAGATGTAATAAAAGAAAAGCCTTCAGTTAAAAAAGAATAGTACTACTATGAAGATACCCATACAAGTTTTTATTGACACCTGTTTTTAATGCTTTGGGGTTTGTACCTAGATGTAGAATTGCTGAGTCATATGGTAATTCTTAGTTTAGCTTTTTGAGGAATTGCCAAATTATTTTCTACAATAGCTGTACAATTTTACATTCCTACCAGCAATATACAAGAATTATAGTTTCTCCACATCCTCTCCGACACTTAATATTTTCTTTCCCTCTTTCCCTTCATCTCTCCTCACTCCTGTTTTCCTGTCTTTCTTTCTATTGCCATCCTAGTGGATGTGAAATGGTAACTCATTTTGGTTTTGGGTTTTTTTTTTTTTTTTTTTTTTTTGCTTATTTTGGGGTGCTGGGGACTGAACTCAGGGCCCAGAGCAATTTAGGTGAGCTAATTGTGGTTTTGATTTACATAGCCATAGTGATTAATGATGTTGAATATCTTTTTTAATATATATTTTTTTTAGCTGTAGATGGACACAATACCTTTATTTATTTTTATGTGGTGCTGAGAATCAACCCCATTGCCTCACATGTCCTAGGCAAGAACTTTACCACTGAGCCACAACCCCAGTCCTGATGTTGAATAACTTTTCAGGGACTTCTTTGCCATTTGTTTTAGAGAAATGTCTGTTGTCATTTGCCCTTTTTTAAAATTGGATTGTTTAGCTGGGCATTGTGGCATACGCCTGTAATCCCAGTTGCTCAGGAGGGTGAGGCAGAAGGATCACAGGTTTTAAGCCAGCTTCAGCAACTTGGCAAGGTTATAAGCAACCTAATGATGCCCTGTCTCAAACAAAAACGGGGGCGGGGGGCTAGGAGTGTGGCTTAGTGGTTATCCACACTTGGTATTGTTATAGTTAAAGCTTTGTCCCAGGGTTTCATAAACTGACTTCCAGACCACTCACATATAATCGAATCAAGCCTTTATTGAAGCACACCGGTGGCGGCTGACCAGAACATAAAGCTGTTCCCCTGATCAGCCCCGAACAATTGCAAGGGCACTCCTTATAAGCCTGAAAACCGCAAAAGGGATGTTCAGGGGGTCTAGCCAATGCAAGCAAGCCAGGTTACAGAAGCGGGACAGTGCAGTCAAGCGGAGGGAAGCCTAACCAATCACAGTTAGCCCAGTCACCCCAGTTACAGAAACAGAGCCCCGTTACCCTAGTTACAGAAACAATACCCCATTAGGTAGTTTTGTGTTCTTAAAGGTTTCTATAGCAAAAGGAAAAGAACATCTTGCTCCAGTCATGACTCTTCTACTTGGCATGGTTGTTTTACAGGATGAAGTCATAAAACAAAATGGAGTCACATTTGCTCCTACTATCACAGTATCAATCCCTGGTACCAATAAAATAAAATAAAATTGGATTGTTTGTCTTTATTGTTGAGCTGTAAGAATTCTTTATATACCTTGGATACTACACTTTCATTACATACATTGTTCACAGACATATTTGTCCATTTTGTGAGTTGCCATTTCACTTTCTTGATAGTATCCTTCAATGCACAAAAGTTTTTAATTTTGATGATGTCTCATTTAATTAATCTATTTCTTCTTTTGTTATTCATGGTTGGGGATATCATATCTAAGAGACTTCTGCCAAAATACTGTCATGAAGGTTCCTCCCCCCACTTTGTTTTCTTCTAAGAATTTTAGAGATTTAGCTCTTTATAGTTAATCTTTGATCGATTTTAAATTAGTTTTTGTATATGGTGGGATTTTTTTCAGGTTTGTTTCTTTTGAGGGGATACTGTGGAATCTATCCTTTTTGGTTTTTATTTTGAGACAGGCTCTCTTGCTAAGTTGCTGAAGCTGGCCTCAAATTTGTGATCTTCCTGCCTCAGACTCCCTAGTTTCTGGGATTACAGGTGTGCACCACCACACCTAGCTAGGTTATCTTTAATTTCTTTCAGCAATATTTTATAGTTTTCAGAGTACAATTCTTGGATTGTCTTGATTAAATTTATTCCTAAACTTTTTATTATTTTTTTGAATGTATAATTTTTTAGTTATTGATGGACCTTTATTTTTATTTATTTACCTATATATATATGTAGTTTTGAGGATTGAATCCAGGGTTTCACACATACCAGGAAAGCACTCAGTTACCACAACCTCAAATCCCATTTTCATTTTTGTTGTTATTATAAATCAAATTGTTTTCATAATTTCTTTTTATATTATACATTGTTAGCACACAAGAATTGGACTGATTTTTATATATCTATCTTATATATTGATGCAAAAGCTTTATATCTGTTGATAGTTAGACATGTCATCTTGGGCTACAGTTGTAGGTCAGTGGCAGAGCACTTGCCTAGCATGTGTGAGGCACCACATAAGAATAAAAATAAGTAAAATAAAGGTATTAAAAATTATAAAAGAATAAAAAGAAAAAATATAAAAGAAAAAAACATTATTCTGGATTCTTCCAATAGTATTTTTTTTATAGGCACAAATATCCTATAAATTTTTTTTAATGGCTTTTTTCTAATTGATTATTTGACCTGCTTGGAATTCATAATGATCTAAATTAACTTTCTCTATACTAATACTTTTTTATTTCAGGATTCTTATTAATTTGTTATTTTCCCTTTGGGGGATATTAATTCTGTTTTATTTTATAAAAATTAAATTATTTTACTTTAAGATTTTAACTTATCTCCAGAATGTACATTTTTTATGATTCTTGTTTTTATCTTCAGCCTATGGGTTTGTTGTTTTTTTTTTTAAGAGAGAGAGAGAGAGAGAATTTTTTTTAATATTTATTTTTTAGTTTTCGGTGGACACAACATCTTTATTTTATTTTTATGTGGTGCTGAGGATCGAATCCAACGCCCTGCGCATGCCAGGCGAGTGTGCTACCGCTTGAGCCACATCCCCAGCCTGAGCATATGGTTTTTTTGTTTTTGCTCTTGTATCAGGGATTGAACCCAGGGGTATTCAACCACTGGGCCACATCCCCAGCCTGTTATTTATTTATTCTTTAAATTTTGAGACAGGATCTTGTTAAGTTGCTTGAGGCCTCACTAAGTTGCTAAGGCTAACTTTCAACTTGTGATCCTCCTACCTCAGCTTCCTAGCCATTGAAATTACAGGCATGGGCCAGTGTGCTCGGCTATCTTCAGCATATGGTTTTGAAAACTACTGTTTTATACTGATTTAAACTTACCTTAAAGTTTAAGAAAGCTATTTTTTTCTATTTTCTTAAAAAAAAAATTCACTTTCAGTTTATTTATTTTTGTTGTTGTTTTTCCCTTTTTCTTTTTGGAACTTGCATCCAGAGTCTCCTATATGCTAGGCAAGTGCTCTACCAGAGCTCTAACCCTGATCTGATTTATTAAGTTCTAAAACTAGTTTTCAGAAAACTTAATTTGTATTTAATTAAATCTGTTTTCTATTCATTAAATGTGTTTACTATAACCTAAGTACTATTTACTGTCTTTGTTCTTTGCATTTTAGACTCTATTTATTCATACGTCTTTTGGTTCACTGTGTTGTGTAGTTTTCTCTGAATAAATATCTGATCTTCCAAGTTCAATTATGTATAATTATTTTTTTTTCTTCATTGTTTTCAAATGAGATTTTTTAATCTTGTTTTTCCCCACATGCCTTCAATGAATTTTTAACTAACTTATTTAATTTTCTTATTTTGCATTTTATATTTTTATTGGTGCACTATAATTATACATAACAGAGGGATTTGTTGTTAAATATTCATAATACACATGATGTAACAATGTAATTTGGCCATTATAATTTCCCAGTGATTCCCTTTCCTTCTCCTCCTCCTTCTCCTATCCCTTTCCTCTACACTACTAGTCTCTCTTCTATTTTTATGAGACCACCTGCTCCCCACTTTCTTTTTCTTTTTTTTTTTTTGTACTGAGGATTGAACTCAGGGACACTCAACCACTGAGCCACATCCCCAGCCCTGTTTTGCATTTTGTTTGGAGACAGGGTCTCACTGAGTGGTTTAGCACCTTGCTGTTATTGACGCTGGCTTTGAACTCATGATTCTCCTGCCTCAGCCTCCCAAGCCGCTGGGATTATAGGCGTGAGCCACTACATCCACTTTTTCTTCCTCTGTAGCTTCCACATATGAGATAAAACACATGATTCTTGCCTGTCTGAGTTTGGTTTATTTCATTTAACATAATATTCTCTAGTTCTATACATTTTCCTACAAATGACATAATTTCATTCATCTTTATGGGTGAATAAAGGTCTACATTTTCTTTATCCATTCATTAATTGATGGACACTTAGGCTGGTTCCCTAGTTTGGCTATTGGGAATTGTGCTGTTATAAACTGGGTATGCATGTATCACTATCGTATGCTGGAAGATAAATACCAAGGAGTGGTGTAACTGGGTCATATGGTGTTTCCATTGCTAGTCTTTTGAGGAACCTCTGTACTGATTTCTATAGTGATTGTTTTAATTTACAGTCCCTCTAACATTATAGTGTTCTTTTTCTTCCTCACACTCTTTCCATTATTTATTATTATTTGTATTCTTGATGACTGTCATTCTAGATGGAGTAAGATGAAATCTCAGTGTAGTTTTGATTTGCATTTCCCCTAATTGCTAAAGATGTTGAATTTTTCATATATTTGTGGGCCATTTGTGTTCTTTTGAGAAGTTATATTTAGTTGAATTGCCTATACATTAATTAGGTTATTTGGGGTTTTGGTGATAATTTTTTCAGTTTTTTTTTTTAAATTTTAGATATTAATCCTTTGTCAGAAGAGTAACTAACAAAGATTTTCCTCCCATTGTGTAGATTGTTTCTTCACATTCTTGTTTCCTTTGTTGTGTAGAAGCTTTTTAATTTGATACCATTCCATTTATTAATTCTAGGTATTATTTTCCAAGCTTCAGGGGTCCTGTTGAGAAAGTCATTGCCTATGCCTATATGCTGCATTTTCTTCTAAGAGTTATATAATTTCTGATCTGTTCCTAGGTCTTTGATCCATTTTGAGTTGGCTTTTGTACAAGGTGAGAGATAAGGATCTAGTCTTATTCTTCTACATATGGATAACGAGTTTTCCTAGCATTATTTATTTAAAAGGGTGTCTTTTGTCTAACTTGTTTTGGATCATATGACTGTATCTATGTGAGGTTGTCTCTATCTTCTATTCTGTTTCACTGCTTTATGTGTCTGTTTTTATGCCAGTACCATGAAGATTTTGTTACTGTATCTCTGTAACTTGAAGTCAGGTATTGTGATGCCTCGAGCATTGCTTTTTAGGCTTAGAATTGCTTTTGTTCTTCTATATAAATTGTAGGATTTTTTTTCTAGTTCTGTGAACAATGTCATTTGATGGGGATTGAATCTGTTTCTTGCTTTTGGTAAGATATTAATCCTACCTATCCATGAATGGGAGATCTTTCCATCTTGTGTCTTCTTTGATTTCTTTCTCAATGTTATATAGTTTTCATTGTAGAGGTCTTTCACCTCCTTGGTCAGATTTATTCCTGAGTTTTTATTTTTGTTTTCATTGAGGCTATTGTGAATGGGATTGGTTTCCTGATTTTCTTTCTCAGCAGATTCATTATTGGTATATGGGAAAGCTATTGACTTTTGTATGCTAATTTTGTATCTTGTTACTGTGCTGAATTTTTTTGTTAATTCTAGCAGTATTCTTGTGAAGCTTTTTGGATCTTTTTGTTATAGAATCATATCATCTGCAAACAGTAATAGTTTGACTTGGGGCTGGGGATGTGGCTCAAGCGGTAGCGCGCTCGCCTGGCATGCGTGCGGCCCGGGTTCGATCCTCAGCACCACATACAACCAAAGATGTTGTGTCCGCCGAAAACTAAAATAAATAAATAAACATTAAAAAATTCTTTAAAAAAAAAAAAAAATAGTTTGACTTCTTTCTTTCCTAGTTTTATCCCTTTTATTTCCTTCTCTTGCCTTATTGCTCTGGCTGGGATTTCTAGTACTCTATTGAATAGTATTGGTGAGAGTGGACATCCTTGTCTTGTTCCACATTTTTTTAAAAAATTGGTGTTTTCGGGGCTGGGGCTGGGGGCTCAGCAATAGTGCACTTGGCTGGCATATGCGAGGCACTGGGTTCAATTTTCAGCACTGCATATAAATAAATAAAATAAAAATCTATCAACAACTAAAAAAATGTTTTAAAAAAATTGGTGTTTTCCCCCAATCATTACTATATTGGTCTTGGGCTTGTGGTACATAGTCTTTATGATGTTGATGTAAGTTCCTTCTGTCTCTAGTTTCTTCAGTTTTTATCATGAATGGGTGCTAAATTTTTCAAAGGCTTTCTTTCTCTGCATCAGTTGAGATGACTTGTGATTTTTTGACCTTAATTCTATCGATACAGTGAATTACATTTATTGATTTGCCTATGTTAAACTGAATTTCATTTTTATATTTTGTTTATCTAGATTTTTTTATTTTCTATTTTTTTTTTCTTTTTTTGTCTTTTCTTTTTTGAAACTGGGGATGGAACCCAAGGCTTCACAAATGCAAGGCAAGCACTTTGTCACTGAGCTGCATCCCAGCCCTTATTTATCTAGATTTTTATATTGGTACATAATAATAGTAGGTTTCGTTGTGGCATATTTGTACATGCATATAACATACTTTGGTCAATTTCATTCCCCAGTATCTCCCCTGTTCTCCTTCCCTCTCCCTCTGCCTGATTAGTCTACCCTGATTAGTCTATCCTTCTATTTTCATGAATCCCTCCCTGTCCCCTTTTTTCTTTTCCTTTTTAAAAAAAGTCTTTCTAGTTTCCACATATGAGGGAAAACATTTAATCCTTAACTTTCTGAGCCTGGCTTATTTTGCTTAACATGATGCTCTTCAGTTCCATCCATTATCCTACAAATGACAAAATTTCATTTTTTATAGCTGAATCAGACTCCAGTGTATATATATATCTACTACATTTTCTTTAGCCACTCATCTGTTGACAGGCACCTAGACTAGTTCCATAAGTTGACTATTTTGAAGTGCATTGCTATAAACATGGGTATGCATATATCTCTATATTATGCTGAGTGGTATCACTGGATCATATGATAGTTCCATTCCTTTGTGATTTCCATAGTGGCTGTAACAATTTACACTACCACCACCAAGATACGATTTCTCTCCTTGTTGCATGCTCACCAGCATTTATTATTATTTGTATTCTTGACAATTGCCATTCTAATTAGAGTGAGATAAAATTTCAGTGTAGTTTGATTTGCATTTCCCTGATGGCTAGAAATGTTGAAAATTTTTTCATGTAATTGTTGGCCGTTTGTATTATGTATTTGTTCATTAGCCCATTTATTGAATGGGTTATTTGTTTTTTTGTTTTGTTTTGGTAGTAATTTTTTTTTTTTTTTTTAGTTCTTTATATATTCTAGCTACTAATTCTTTGTGGAAGAGTACTGGCAAAAATTTTCACCCATTCTATGTGTTGTCTCTTAATGCTTTTGTTTCTTTTGCCGTGCAGAAGTTTTTTAGTTTGATGCCTTTTTATTTATTGATTCTTGGTTTTGTTTCCTGAGGTATAGGAATCTTGCTGAGAAAGTTATTGCCTACAACTGAATCTTGGAGTGTTGACTCTACATTGTCTTTTAGGAGTTGCATAGTTCCTGGTCTAATATCAAGGCCTTTGATCCATTTTGAGTTGACTTTTGTGCAGGGTGAAAATAAGGATCTATTTTAAATATGGATGTCCTGTTTTCCTCACATCATTTGTTAAAGAAGCTGTCTTTTTCAACAAAAATTTTTGGCACCTTTGTGAAGAATCAGATGACTGTATGTATGTAGATTTGCTTTATGTATTCTATTCTGTACTATTAGTCTGTGTGTCTATTTTTATGTCAAAGCAAAACTGTTTTGTTAATTTGGCTCTGGAGAATTATTTAAAGCTGATATTGCTATACTTCCAGCTTTACACTTTGCTCAGAATTGCTTTAGGTATTATGTGTCTTTGGTTCTTCCATTAAAATTTTTAAGATTGCTTTTCTTTTTATTTTTTTAATTTGTTCTTTTAGATATACATGCCAGGGGCTGGGGATGTGGCTCAAGCGGTAGCGTGCTTGCCTGGCATGCGCGGGGCTCTGGGTTCAATCCTCAACACCACCTAAAAATAAAATAAAATTAAAAAAAAGATATTGTGTCCATCTAAAACTAAAAAATAAATATTAAAAAAAGATACACATGACAGTAGAGTGTATTTTGACATTATATATACATGGAGTATAATTTTATTTTAATTCTAGTTCTGAGAGGAATATCATTGGTATTTTGATCTTTTGATGGGATTACATTGAAGCTGTAGATCACTTTTTTTTTTTTTTGGTACTAGGGATTGAACCAGGTGCTTTACCACTGAATCATTTCCCCATCCCTTTTTGTTCATTTTGTTTTTTGTTTTTTTTGGCTGGGGGAGTACCGAGGATTGAACTTGGGGGCACTCGACCACTGAGTCATATCCCCAGCTCTATTTTGTATTTTATTTAAAGATAGGCTCTCACCGAGTTGCTTAGTGCCTTGCTAAATTGCTGAAGCTGGCTTTGAACTTGTGATCCTCCTGTCTCAACTTCCCAAGCTGCCAGGATTATAGGTGTGCGCTACTATGCCCAGCTGTAGTTCTTTTTTGATATTAATTCTGGGGCTAAGGGGTGTGACTCAGTACTAGAGTGTTCCTGGGTTCAATCCTCAGTACTGCCAAAAAAAAAGCTATTGATTTTTGTATGTTGATTTGTATCTTGCTACTTTGCTGAATTTATCAGCTCTCAAAGTTTTCTGGTGGAGATTTTAGGATCTTCTAAATACAGGGTCATCATCTGCATACGGGACAATTCAGTATGATGTTGGCTATGGGTTTGTCATCTATAGCTTTTATAATGTTAAAGTAAGTTCCTACTATCCCTATTTTCTTCAGAGTTTTTATTATGAATTATTGTTGAATTTTGTCAAAGTTGTCTTCTTTATTTATTGAGAAGATAGCTTATGTGGTTTTTGTCCTAGATTCTGTTTAAGGGTATATTATATTCATTGATTTGGATATGTTGAACCATCCTTGTATCCCTGGAACAAAACCAAATTCACCATGATGTACCGTCTTCTTTTTATACTGGGGATTGAACCCAGGAACGCTTTACCACTTAACTACATCCTCAGCCACCACCTGCCCATGTTTTGTTTTGTTTTGAGACAGGGTCTAAATTGCTTAGAGCCTTGCTAAATTACTGAGGTTAGCCTCAAACTTGAGATCCTCCTGTTTCATCCTCCCAAGATGCTGGGATTACAGGTATGTGCCATTGTTCCTTGTCATACAGTGTTTTTAATGTGGTATTGCTTACCATTTGCTAGTGAAATTAAAAAAAAAATTTAGTTGTCAATGGACCTTTATTTTATTTATTTATATGTGGTGCTGAGAATCAAACCCAGTGACTCTTATATACTAGGGAAGCACTCTACCACAGAGTCACAACCTCATCCCACTAGTATCTCATTAAGCATTTTTACATCTGTATTTATCAAGGATATTAGCCTCTAGTTTTCTTTCCTTAAAGTGTCCTTTTCTGATTTTGTTACCAGGGTTATACTGACTTCATAGAATAAATTTGGAAGTGTTCCTCCCTGTTTCCTGAAATAATTTATGGAACATTGGCATAAGTGGTGGTGGTGTTGTCGGGTTATTTATTTATTTACTTTTTAATTGGGAATTGAACCCAGGAGCACTCTACCACTTAGCTACATCTCCAACCTTTATTATTTTTTTGTAATAGGGTATTACTAAGTTGCTGAGACTATCCTTGAATTTGCAATCCTTTGCCTCTGCCTCTCAGGTCTCTGGGGTTACAGGAACATGCCAATTTACCAACAGCATTAATGCTTTTTTTAAAGGTCTGGTAGAATTCAGCTGTGAATCCATCTGGTCCTGGTCTTTTCTTTTCTGGATGTCTTTTTATTACTACTTCAATCTCATTGCTTGTATTGGTCTATTTAGGTTTTTCTGTGTCCTTCGTGGTTTAATTTTGGCAGGTCATGTATGGCTTAAAATTTATCTATTTTTTTTTCTAGATTTTCCAGTTTATTGGAATATTTGTTTTCTAAACATTCCCTAATAAAAGTAGGCATGGTGGCTAATGCTTGTAATCCCAATAATTTGGGAGGCTGTTTAAGTTTGAGGCTAGATTCAGCAATTTGGTGAGACACCCTCTCAAAATAAAGTCATATACCACTGCCTATAATCCCAGTGGCTCGAGGGGCTGAAACAGGAGGATCATAAGTTCAAAGCCAGCCTCAGCACTTAGCAAGGCCCCAAACAACTAAGTGACCTATCTCTAAATAAAATATAAAACAGGGGCTGGGGATGTGGCTCAGTGTTAAGGATCCCTGTGTTTAATCCCCAGTATAAATAAATAAATAGGACTAAGGATGTAGCTCAGTGGTAAAGTGGTCCTGGGTTCAACACAGTATCAAAAAACAAAAACGAAAAACCAAAAAACCAACTCTTTCTTGATCCTTTTTATTGTTCTCAGAGTCGGTTTTGTTAATTTCAGCTTTGATCTTTATTATTTCTTTCCTTCTGCTGGTTTTGGAAATAGTTTGTTGTTGTTCCTTTTTTTAAAAAAATTTTTAGTTGTAGATGGACACAATACCTTTATTTAATTTATTTATTTTTATGTGGTGCTGAAGATCAAGCCCAGTGCCTCATATGTGTCAGGCAAGCACTCTACCACTGAGCCACAGTCCCAACCCCTTTTATATGTTCTTGAGATTCATAATTAAGTTATTTATTCAGGGTCTGATTTTTTTTTTTTTTATGTAGGCATTCTTATCTATAATCTTTCCTCTTAGAATTGCCTTCACTATGTCCCAGAGATTTTGGTATGTTGTAATTTTATCCTTGTTTGATTCTAAGAGCCTTTTAAAATTTCCCTTCTGATTTCTTTGATGACCCACTCATTATTCAAAAATATACTGTTCAGTCTGCATGTGTTTGTACAATTTCTGTAGTTTTACTTGCTGTTGATTTATAATTCCTCCATTATTATATGATAAAATGCAGGGAATTATTTCATCTCTTTGTATTTGCTAAGACTTGCTTTGTAGTCTCAAATATGATCTACTTCGGATAAAGTTCCATGAACAACTGAAAGTGTATTCAGCTGTCATTGGATGAAATATTTTGTAAATATCTATTAAGTCCACTTGATTTATAGTCTGAATTAATTCTGCAGTATCTTTGATGGTTTTATGTCTGGATGACCTATCAATGAGAGAGAGGTACTGAATTCACCTGTATTATTGTATTGGGGCCTAGCTAAGCCTTTATGTTGAGGAGTGTTTTTGTTGTTGTTGTTGTTGAATGTAGTTAGATGCACCAACATTTGAGGCATCCCTTTTTGTTTTATTTTGAGACAGGGTCTCACTAAGTTGCTGTGGCTGGCCTCAATCTTGCAATCCTTTTGTCTCAGCCTCCTTAGTGACTGGGATTACAGGTGTGCACTGCTACTCCTGGATAACTTTTTGAATTATTTTCTGGGATTTCATCCACTTCAAAAATCTGTAGATCAGTTATTGTGAGAGTATAAACTTTTGGAGGCATCTGTTAGCTTGTTTCTTCATGTTTTTAGAGATTCTATTTCTGTACTGTCATGGATTCTTGTTTTTCTGTTACATGAGAGAGTATTTTATTGAGCACTTTTCCCTTTGCAATCTATCCTAAACTGGGGATGTATCTTAACATCAAAACATCCAATCAGCATAATCAAGATTCAAAATTTATGGGCTAGGGTTATGGCCCAGTGGTTGAGCACCTGCCTCTCATGGGTGAGACACTAGGATCAATTCTCAGCACTGCATATAAATAAATAAAGATCCACCAACAACTAATTAAAAAAAAAAAAAGATTCAAAGTTTGCTTAACTACCAGTACTACTTTGAGAGGAGAGCGTTTAACTTCCAGTTATAGTTATAACTTAATAGCAAAGTATATAACAACCTGTATTTTAAAATCACTAATAATCTCTACAGTACTATTAACCAATAAGAAAAGTGGGTAAGAAATAATATAGATGAGGCTTAAAAGTTAAACATTAACAATAGTATACTTAGTACTGAATTGTATTGGAAAAGGGTCAGGGAGAGAAGGAAGACAGAAGAGAAAATGAGGAGAGAAGGAAGGATCAAAGAGAGCAGAAGGGAAAAGAGATGAGAAAGAAGAAAACAGGTATAGAGGCAAAAATCCAACTAATTGAAAAATATGTAAAGTTAGAATCTCGATAAAACAAATAATGAGGAAAGACAGTATAAAACATTGCACACAAAATAGCTAATACAACAACAATCTAGAATGATTCCATTTTCTCCTTGCTGAGGTTTTAAAAATGAAGACACTTCCTCCCAAGGATTCCATTTTGGAGTCCCCTAGCCATGAGAAGATTTGTGGGACGTATTTATTTTACTGTTTGTTCGTTCTTAGTTCTGACCCCAAACTGGCCAAACTTGTTAGGGAATTCTGGATGCTCATCTCCACCCACTCCTTGCCTACCAGCATGTATTGGGGTAGTTTATCCATTTCAAAGCAGAATTCACAGTCATTATGGTTGTGTATTTGTATGTGGGGATGAGAGTACAATCCTGGCCAGCCCTCTCATCTGGGGAACTTCTAGGTCAATCTGGATTATGCCTTAACCCTTGTTCAGAAAACCTCACTCCAAGTGCTGTGGGGGAGGTACATGGGAAGTGCCCAGGTCAAGTCAGCAGATTCTCCAGACACTTCTGAGTATGGGGGATACAGTGTAGTCCTTTGGGTAGCAGCTTTCCACCCAATGCTGATTTACCCAGTTCTAGTCCCTGGGGGCCTTGCTCCTTATCACATAGTTCAGACCACCAGTATTAAATGAAAATGCCCTTCCCTCTTCTCCACTGTGGAGACCTGTAGACTGTTAGCTTTGACTCCAGTTACTACCCGGAGATTTTCCTAAATCCATATTACAGTCTCACTCCTGAATCCGGATTGACGCATGGCTTGGGTGCCCATTACTCTAGAGAAAAGTAAAAGCATAAGTTGCTGTTGGGTCTTGGGTACACAAAAAAGAAAGTCAACTAAGAATAAGAGAAAAAAAAATTTAAAAATACAAAAGAAAAAAAAAAAGAAAACTGCAAGGATTTCTAATCTTCTGCTTAGACAGTCCAAAGAGTCTTAATTTGGCTCTGTTTTCCCACTTTCATTAAATCTTCTGGGAAGTATCAGGACTCTTTCCTATTCCAGCTCACTTCACAGAATTTTAGTATTTTTCCTACTCAGATTGTAAATTTTTTGGACAGTGGAGCTTGCTTTTCTTAAACTCACTGGGAAACTTTCTTTCAGTTGTTGGGGGAAGCTTGCCCTCTCACAGTGAGTCACCACCACTTGCTTGGCACTGCTACATTCTATTCCTTTTATTGATTCTCTATTTCAGAAACCAATATTTCTGGTTTTCACCTGAGTGCTAGCTCTGAGTTTCTTTCCCAAAACCTTTCTACCTCATCATTGCTGCCACAGAACTATAGTTTTGATTCAGTCTTGGAGAATAGCTTCTGTATAGTGGATTTCTCCAGTCTGCCATTTTCAGGTGTCATCTTTTTCATTTTATTTTCAAGTTGTATTATCATTATGATATAGATCATAATTCACTTTTGGTGTTTTTCATTTCTTTGTACTACTTGTTCATATAGCCAGTAAATTCTTTTTCACAGGATTTGTCAATATATACCATTTTGCAAACTGTAAGAACAACTGATACAATTATTTTCATAATATTTTAATTCAAATTACTCTCACCATCATTTTTAAAAATATTTTTTAAATTTTTTTAGTTGTAGTTGGACATAATACCTTTATTTTATTTATTTATATGTGGTGCTGAGGATCGAACCCAGAGCCTCGCATGTGCTAGGTATGAGCACTTTACTGCTGAGCCACAACCCCAGCCCCTCACCAGCATTTTTTTTTTTAAACTTTTTTTGTAGCTGTAGATAGACAGAATGCCTTTATTTTATTTGTTTATTTTTATGTGGTGCTGAGGATTGAACCCAGTGTCTCACACATGCTAGGCAAGCACTCTGCCACTGAGCTATAGTCCCAGTCTTCTCACCAGCATTTTTAGTAGTCTTTAAAATTTTATGTTCCAGTGCTTTCCCATGAAGCATAAAATTGACTGCTGATATTAAATCTATGTTCCCTTCCTTTAAAAGGTATTTATACAGACTGAATGTCTGTGGTACACACCTGTAATTCCAGCTACTTGGGAGACTGATGTAGGAGGACCACAAAGTTCAAGGCTAGCTTGGGCAACATAGGGAGGACTCTTTCTCAAAAAAAAAAAAAAAAAAAAAAAAAAGTTTTTTAAAGGGCTAGATCATAGGGTCCTGGGTTCAACACCAGGACTGCCTAAAACAAAAACAACAACAACAACAACAAAAAACACAAAGAATTCATGCCAAAGCATTTTAAGATTTAAATAAGAAAATATGTTAAATGCTCTTTTAGAGACTGTGGATCTATAATTTTTACTGTCATTCCTATTAATATGCAAGAATACAAAAACTGCTAGTAACTGTTCTGTTTATCCAGTCCTACTTTTGAGAGGGTAAATATTATTTAGCCATAACCAAAATTTATTTATTTAAATATCTTTTAGTTGTTGATGGACCTTATTTTATTTATTTGTATGTGGTGCTGAGAATCGAACCCAGTGCCTCACTCATACTAGGTAAGCTCTTTTCCACTGAGCTATAACCCCAGCCCCTAAAATTTATTTTTAAAAACAGGTTAGCCTTATAATTTTCTGTCCTTTGCCTTATAATTTCCTTTTTTTGCTTTTATCATTGTTAAATTTTATATCAATTATTTGCCTCAAAAATTCAATATAACAAAATTATTTGAAATGAACTTTTGATATAAAAAGAACACTAAGAGATATGTAATTCCCTGCAACTACTCAGAGAATAAGTCAGTGGGCCAGCAGCATCTGTATCTCCTGTGATTAGTAAAAAGATTTCAGGCCTTGCCTTGACTTTATTTACATGAACACTGAAATTTGAGACTGTAATACGAACCTCTCATTTTACAGTCAAGAGAATGAGATTGATTAGCTTGAGGTAAATCACAGAACAATGTTATCCGGGTCCCTTGTTTTCTAATTCACTGTTTGTTTTTCAGTAACAGTGATTTTTTTTTCCATTATAGGTGAACACAATACCTTTATTCTGTTTATTTATATGTGGTGCTAAGGATCGAACCCACGGCTTCACACATGCACCGCTGTGTCCAAACCCCAGCCCCTAATTCACTGTTTTTGTTAGTTGTGTCATACTACCTCTTCAATTCTTGAAAGTTTTGGGGAAAGTTAATATCTTGGCCTGGAGTGTGTAGTTCAGTGGTAAAGGGCTTGCCTAGCATGTGTGAGGCACTGGGTTTGTGATCCTCAGTAGCATATAAAAATAAATAGATAAAATAAAGGTATTGTGTCCATCTACAAATAAAAATTTAAAGAAGAAGAAAACATCTTAAGAGTTGATCAAGGGGGCTAGAGTTGTAGCTCAGTGGTAGAGTGCTTGCCTCGCACTCGTGAAGCCCTGGGTTCGATCCTCAGCACCACATAAAAATAAACAAATAAAAATAAAGATATTGTGTCCATCTACAACTAAAAAATTTTTTAAAAAAAGAGTTAATCAAGGACAGGGGCTTAGCTCTTTGGAACCTATAGCAGTATTAGAAAGGTATGAGGTTAGGCTAGACTCGAGGCAAGTATTAACTGAAACTTAGCAATATAAGAAGCATAACAATAAGAAACAATATTGAAAAATGTTAAATGAAGAGACTGTGATCTTGAGAAAAGATACTACGTTGAAAATGTCACAGGCAGAGCAGTGTTGTCATAATGACATGTTGAGGAATATGAAGTGGGAATGGGAAGAAAGGGTCTAATTATGAAGGAATCTCTTTTCCTATCCTACTTGACTGCTTTTGTATCATGGAGAACAGGATAAATATAATCTAAGTATATATTTTCATCTTATTTTTTTCTTTTGGAGTCTTAAAGATAATGCGGAAGAGATCAACAAATGCAAATGTTAGTAGAAATTTAAAGTTTATGACTTATAAAGGCACTTAGGTCTAAGTACAAAGTGACATGCAGTTAGAACCAGTTGACTATTTTTTTGAAAACAACATTAGATAGGGGTATGGCTTAGACTTTATGCAATGATAACCACAATATTTTGGACAATTTTAAATTTAGTGTTTTTGTTTTATAGTCTAATATATCAATATGATATATTAATAAAGTTGTGCGTATATTTGTTAATTTAAATTTGTATTACCAAACTATGCAAAAATGACTGGAATGTTTTTGGTGTGTTTTGCCATATTTGAAAGATGTATTTGGATTGGTGATAGAGTACCTGCCTAGTGTGTGCCTGAGACCCTGGGTTCAATTCCCAATACCACAAAAATATAAAATTAAATAAATAAATAAAATGAAAAATTTGGTCTGTGTAGCAACACAAAATACGATTTAGGGAATACTTCAACTACATAGTCACACATTCTCCAAAAAAAAAAAAAAAAAAACAACAACTGAGAATCCAGTGGGAGTCCACATGTTTGCCAGTTAGGAGGGATATACCATATATATATATATTTAGTTGTTCAGGATTCAGAAAACAGTTCACTTCAGATATCAGCCCTATACTGAAAGTTACAAGGACAGTTACTCTAAATAGTAGGTAATGATTTTTGGTTGATGAAGCCACATCTCATAGGGCCTTTTCTGTGGAGCAGCCCGGATTCAACACTGCAAAATAGAAAAAGAGAAAGCTAAAAATGTTGATAGGCTTTAAAACATTGTAAACATTTCTGTGGTCAAGAAAGAAAAGAGACCAGGTAAATAGCTTTGACTTAGAATGAGCAAGGCACTGGGGCATGCCAATAATCCCAGTAACTCTGGAGGCTAAGGCAGGAGGATCACAAATTTCAGGCCAGCCTTGGCAACTTAGCAAGACCCTGTCTCAAAATAAAATAAAAAGGAGTATGGATGGATCCCAGTGGCAAGAGCACTCCTAAGTTCAATTGTCAGTATCCTGCCCACAACAAAAAGAAGAAAACAAACAAAAATGCAGTATGATCAAAAGGACTGAATAATTATTAATGTACAGATTCCAGGTCTGAAAATTCAGGTTTCCAGTAATTTGGCTCTTAGAAACTAGAATAAAATGGTGCCACTTAAAATGAGAGCCAAAGGAGCTGGGGTTGTGGCTCAGCAGTAGAGCACTCGCCTAGCACGGGTGAGGCCCTCGGTTCGATCCTCAGCACCACATATAAATAAATAGATAGATAGATAGATACATACATACATAAATGAATAAAATTGTGGCCAACTACAACTAAAAAATAAATTTAAGAAAATGAGAACCAGAGCTGGGTGCCATGATACACAACTGCAATCCCATTGACTCAGGAGATTGAGACAGGAGGATCACAAGTTTGAGCCCAGCCTTGGTAATTTAGTGAGACTCTGCCTCAAAATAAAAAGGACCGGGGGTGTAACTCAGTGGTAAAGATACTCTGGTTTCAATCACCAGTATTGCAAAAACAATTTCAAAAAATAAAATGAGAATCAGGCTGATCAAAGTTGAGATCTAACTATTGTCTCATCTTTCTTGGCAAAGCAAGCAGAAAATAAAACTGTTGGGGCTGGGGATGTGGCTCAAGCGGTAGCGCCCTCGCCCGGCATGCGTGCAGCCCGGGTTCGATCCTCAGCACCACATACAAACAAAGATGTTGTGTCCGCCAAAAACTAAAAAATAAATATTAAAAAATTCTCTAAAAAACAAACAAACAAACAAAAAAAACTGTTGATGACTACCATCAAAGACTATAGCCTTGGGCTGGGGTTGTAGTTCAGTGATAGAGCGCTTGCCTAGCTCGAGTGAGGTACTAGGTTCAATTCTCAGCACCAAATGTAAATAAAAATTAAAGGTCCATCAACAATTAAAAAAAATTTTTAAAAAAGGGAGCAAAAAGTCTGGTAGGTTGGGCTGGGGTTGTGGCTCAGTGGTAGAGTGCTCGCCTAGCATGCATGAGGCACTGGGTTCAATCTTCAGTACCACATAAAAATAAAATAAAGATATTGTATCCACCTAAAACCAATCAATCAATCAACCAACAAATAAATAAATAAATAAACAAACAAATAAATAAGACTTTAGCAACCTGAAATAGAAAGTTATAGACACAGCCTTATGACCATTAATTAAACAATACCATCACTGGTTCTGTATGCAATCTGTGCTGTCCTCAGTAGCACCATAGAATGGAAGCTTTAAAATGCGATTATGAAATTTAATACTAGACTGAGAAATTGGAGAAAGCAACTTAAAAATGATTAGTTGATACAAGCAATCAAAAAGGAGAAAAAGAAAAACTCATGAACACTCCCCCAACCCCACAATGAAAATTAGTAACCTAAGGTGGACTTGGTGGTGCGCACCTATAGTCCTATAGTTACAGCTACTCAGGAGGCTGAGGTGGGAGGATTTTTTAAGCCCATGAGTTTGAGACCAGGCTGAGCAATATAGCAAGACCTGAGCTCAAAACAACAACAACCAGAGAGAGAGTGAGAGAAAGGAGGAGGAGGAAGGGGGGGGGGGGAGAAGGGAGGTACTTTAACAAACATAAAAATCATTTTATGTAACAGTCTGCTAAAGACTTAAAAGTTTTTGTTTGTTTGTTTGGTTTGTGGTTCTGTTTTTTGTTTGGTACTGGGTATTGAACTCAGGGGTGCTTAACTACTGAGCCACATCCCCAGCCCCTTACATTTTTTGTTTTGGGATGGCGCCTCACTAAGTTGCTCAGTGGGCTTTGAACTTGTGATCCTCCTGCCTCAGTGTCCAGAGTTGCTGGGATTTCAGGTGTGTGCCATCACACCCAGCAAGACTTAAAGCATTTTTAAGGATGCTCAAAGAGATAAATGAGGGAATACCTAATTTAAGAAATTAAGAAACAAATCAAAACAGATGTATATCTAATGCAATTTACATTTAGAAAAATAATCATTGAACTAAAAACCTAGTGTATGAGATCATGGAAATAATTGGCCAAAAGAAATTATTTTGAAGTTTGTACTAAGATATTCATCAAGAATGTAGCACAGAGTGGCAAGAAATAGTTGGACATATAAATACAAATATTTTATATATCATGTGTATGACAGAAACGTTAAGAGAGACAAATTATGTACAATAGAAGTTTTGAGAGGAGAGTGGAGGGAAAAAGCAGGTAATTTATACTTGAAAGCAACTTGGGAGACAGACAAGAGGATTGCAAGTTCAAGGCCAGACTTAGCAACTTAGCAAGACCCTGTCTCAAAATTTAAAATATAAAAAAGAACTGGGAATATAACTCAGTGGTATAGCACCCCTGGTTTCAATCCCTAGTACAAAAGTGAACAACAGCAATAAATAAATACCAAAGAAAAAATCCAGGGGTGTGGAAAGAAAAAAAAAATGCATCCATATGTGGTTTATAACTAGATCTCAAATGCACATATAGAAAATGTGAACATAAAAAGAGTATAAAAGATAATACTTCTGAGCCTGGTGGCCTCTAATCCCAGCTCCTCAGGAAACTCAGGTAGGAAGATTGCAGATTCAAAGCCGGCATTGGCAATTTATAAGACCTTGTCTTAAAACAAAAAATAAAAAGGACTGGGTATGTGGCAGTAGAAGAATAACCCTTGGTTCATTCTCCAACACACACACACACACACACACACGTGCGTGCGAAGATATTCCTCACTTTGGGGTATACACTCAAAAATTGAGAGCAGGGACTTGAACTGATATTTGTACATCTATTTTTATATTTATTTATTTTTTTAAGAGAGAGAGAGAGAGAATTTTAATATTTATTTTTTAGTTTTCGGCAGACACAACATCCCTGTTTGTATGTGGTGCTGAGGATCGAACCCGGGCCGCAGCGGCATGCCAGGCGAGCGCGCTACCGCTTGAGCTTATAGCAGCATAAGTCACAATATCCAAAAAGTAGAAGCAACCTAAGTGCTGATTGATAAACAGATAAACAAAATATGGTGTATACCTTCAGCCTTAGAAAGGGAAGAAAATTCTGATAAATGCTACAATATTGATGAACCTTGAAGATATTCTGCTAAGTATGAAGGACAAATCTGTATGACTCCACTTATATGAAGTACCTGGAGCAGTCAAATTCAGAGAAACAGAGAGTAGAATGGTGGTTGCCAGGATCCAAAATGGGGAGACCTAATGGATACAGAGTTCCAGTTTTGGAAGATGAAATTTTTCTGGATATGGACAGTGGTGATGGTTATACAGTAATGTGAATGTCCTTAATGCCACTGAACTATGTACTTAAACATGATTGAGATAGATGAGCATGGTGGTACACTCATAATCTCAGTGACTCTGGAGCCGGAGGCAAGAGGATTGTAATTTGAGGCCAGCCTGGGAAATTCAGTGAGCCTTCAAGATTTAAAAAGAAAGAAAAAAAAAAAAAAAAAAAAAGAATTGGGTATGTAGCTTGTGGTAGAGCACTTCTACATTCAATCCCCAGTGTCATGAGTTAGGGATTCTTGGGTGGTACTAAGATAGAAAATTCCATATAATGTATTTTTTAACCACAAATTAAAATAAAAATATTCCTTTGTAGAAATTAAAAGAAAGCTGATGTACACTATTAAAAATGACAAATTAGGAGTTGATATTATAGTACTGAAAAGCTGCTACTTTTAGAAACTACAAAAAAAAAAAAAAAGAAAGCAATTCTAAATAACCTATGTGAGGATTTATGAGGGACATTTCAAATTTTCAGAACCAAATAATTCTGTAAGTACTACACATATCAAAACATGAGGGATACATCTGAATTAGTATTTATAGCTAAATTTATGATGTCAAAGTATTATGGTACCATGGAGCTGGAGAATATCATGCTAGGTGAAATAAGCCAATCCCAAAGAACCAAAGGCTGATTGTTTTCTCTGATATGTGGATGCTAATTCACAATAAGTAGTGGGGGGTGGAGTTAGGGAAGAATAGAGGTACTTTGGATTAGACAGAGGGGACTGAAAGGAGGGAAGAGGGTATGGGGTAGGTAGGATAGTAGAATGAATTGGACATTACTACCCTATGTGCATAAATGATTACATGATCAGTTTAACTCTATATCATATACAACCAAAAGAATGAGAAGTTATACTCCATATATGTATGATGTGTCAAAATGCATACTATTGTCATGTATAACTAATTAGAACAAATTTTAAAATATTTTTTTAAAAAAGTATTAAGGTGCCAGGTGCAGTGGCACACACTGGTAATCCCAGCAGCTGGGGAGTCTGAGGCAGGAAAATCTCAAATTTGAAGCCAACCTAAGCAACTTAGTGAGATCCTGTCTCTGAATTAAAAAAGGCTGTGGATGTGGCTAAGTGCCCCTGAGTTCAATCCCTGGTACCCCCCAAAAAAGGAAAGAAAAAAATATAAAGGAAAAATCCTAAAAAATTGAATTTTTTACCACAAATTAAAATAAAAATATTCCTTTGTAGAAATTAAAAGAAAGCTGATGTACACTATTAAAAATGACAAATTAGGAATCGATATTATAGTATTGAAAAGCTGCTATTTTTAGAAACTAAAGAAAAAGCAATTCTAAATAACCTATGTAGTAATAATGGTAGTAGTTGTAGTACTACTAAAGATGGTGCTAATAATAGCTAACATGGAGTGGTTACTATGTGCCACTGCCATATTGACATTGCTAAAGCATTTTGTACACGTAAACTCGTAACAAACACACGTTTAGAGACTTTTTTTTGTTGTTTTATACCTTTATTTTATGTATTTATTTTTATGTGGTGCTGAGGATTGAACCCAGTGCATCATATGTGCTAGGCAAGTGCTCTGCCTCTCAGTTACACTCCCAGCCCTAGATACTATCTTTATTCCCATTTTGTGGACTAGAAACAGACAAATAAATTGCAAAACACTACCAAGATTCTTAGTAAATAGCAGAGAGTATGGATTTGAACCTAGGGAATCTGACTTCAGGAGAAAAAAAATAACAAAAGAATTTTATGTGTGTGTGTATGTAGTACTGAGAATTGAACTTGGGCATTTTACCACTGTTCTATATCCTCAGCCCCCTTTTTTAAAATTTCAAAACAGGTCTCGCTAAGTTGCCCAGGCTGTCCTTGAACTTGCAGTCTTCCTACTTCAGCCTCCCAAGTTGGTGGGATTACAGGCATGTGTAAGCAAACCCAACTAGGAAATCTGTTTGGTTTGGCTTAGTTTGGTGCTGGGGATTGAACTCAGGGTTGCTTAACCATTGAGCCTCATACCCAGCCCTTTTTATTTTTATTATTTTTTTTAATTGGTTGTTCAAAACATTACAAAGCTCATGACATATCATCTTTCATACATTTGATTCAAGTGGGTTATGAACTCCCATTTTTACCCCAAATACAAATTGCAGAATCACATCGGTTACACATTCACATTTTTACAAAATGGCATATTAGTGACTGTTGTATTCTGCTACCTTTCCTATCCCCTACTATCCCCCCTCCCCTCCCATCTTCCCTCTCTACTTCATCTGCTGTTGTTCAATTCTCTCCCTTGTTTTTTTTTTCCCCCCTTTCCCCTCACAACCTCTTATATGTAATTTTGTGTAACACTGAAGGTCTCCTTCCATAGGGTCTTGCTAAGTTGCTTAGGGCCTCACTAAATTGCGAAGGCTGGCCTCAAACTTGAGATCCTCCGGCTTCAACTTCTAAGTGACTGGAGTTAAAAGCATGGCCTAGCTAACAAATTTTAAAGGAGTATAGAAAGAAGAAAAAAAATAAGACAAGAGCAGTCATAAATGAATGGAAAATAAAGAATAACTAGAAACAACAACAACAAATAAGATAGGGCTGAGAATTTAGCTTCATGGTAGAGCAGTCACCTCACCTGTGCACGGCTCTGGACTCCATCTCCAGCACCACTAAAAAACCAACCAACCAACCAAGGGAGATAAGCTCACCAGGCCCAGTAGCATATGCCTGTAATCTCAGTGACTCAAGGGACTGAGGCGGAAGATAGAAAGTTTGAGGCCACTCTGGGCAATTTAGACCTTGTTTCAATAAATAATTAAAAAGGGGGCTCGGGGTATAGCTCAGTGGATTGAGTGCTTGCCTAGCATATCTAAGATCCTGAATTCAGTTCCCAGAACTGAAAAATAATAGCAGTTACAATAATAATGCTTGAATAGTGAAAGTAAAATATTCACTTACGGAATATATATAAGATTAATGTAATGACATTCATATTCGATATATGCATGACTTCACTTCTTCAAATACTAGCAAGTTTCTTCCCATCTCAGGCCCCATCATCCTGTAGTGCTATTGAGACTGGCTCAGCAGGTGTAGGAGAGTGAGGCAAAGGAGAACAGTATTATTTGACCTTGAAGCAAAATACTCTGCTTCCCTTCCATTCTTCTTCCTTTCCCCTATAGAATCAGTTTTAAGGAACCCGGCATGGTGGTACACACCTGTAATCTTAGCAACTCTGGAGGCTGAGGCAGGAAGATCAGAAATTCAAGCCCAGTCTCTACAACTTAGCAAGATCCTGCCTCAAAAAATAAAAAGGGCTAGGGCTGTAGGTCAGTGGGTTAAGCACCCCTGAGTTAAATCCCCAGTACCAAAAAGAAAAAGGAAAGGAAAAAATAGCAAAAGGGAAGCTGCTGGATTATGTAAAGGAAGGGGAAAGAGCAGTTCAATTTCTTTGGCAATGGGGAGATAGAAAAGTTGTTTGGATGCTTTTAGCCACAGATTCTTCCTCCTATGCTTTTTTCATTTCCTTGACTTTTCTCTATAATTCAAGAGCCAGTCTAGTAATTACCCTACATTGTTGTTTTGTGAGGAAAACCTGCAGTAATATTTTTGTCACCATTTGCATACCCCACTCTTCCAGCTGTTATGATTAAGTTATGACATCTCCTCTTAGGGGCACCTGAAATAATCAAAACTCTTAAGTATTAAACTGAATAATGCAAGAGTCACTTTAATGTGTTAACTGCCAAATGAATGAATGAATGAAATGAAAATGTTCACTACCAATAGTTTAACACTAGAAAAAGTGGTTGCTTCCTTAGAAAACACATTGCTTTTTTTTCTTTCTTACTAAACTTATAACCAACTCACATGGATTCATTTTGCTTATAATAATGGTAATATATTTTAAATTACATGGAAAATATACTTTTTAATAGAGTAGTTGAGAAATTAAAACCCATAAACAAACCTTGAACTAATGAATTAAAGCCATAATTTATCTTGGTGTTTCATTTTATTTATAGTCCAGAATTAAAAATATACGCCTTAGTTTTCCTTTCTCTTATTCTAATATTTATTTATTTATTTTTGTGGTACTGAGGATTAAATTCACATTTTAAGGCAAGTGCTCTACCACGAGGTACATCTCCAGTCCTGTAGTTTCTCTTGATTACAACATTCTTTTGTGATTGAGGAATGTTATTGTTATTGTATTATCCTTTGATTTTGTTTTTTTCTTTTTATTAAAGTGTGTAGGTGGTTAGTTAGGTTGTTTTAGAGTATCATTCCATATGAAGTTCTATTGTATTACTTAAGACAAGCTGAAAAAAATGTATCAGCTTAATACTTTAGATTATGTAGAATATATGAATTTAGTTCACGTTATAAAAATTAAAAGTAGATATAAGAAAAAGTATTTCATACATGCCTCTGTGTTTATTATGTATTTAGTAAACTTCTTTGACTAGTTTGGCTCAAAAAGGGAATTTAAATATTGGAAACAGTCTCTATTGTTATCTCATGTGCATGTACAAATATGTAATGATGAACCCTATCATCATGTGTAATTATAATACACCAATAAAAATATAGAAGAAAATAGAAGTATAAAAAAAGGAAAATAATCTCCTAATGGATAGTTTTTCAAACTTAATATTGCTTTTCCTCACCCATTTCGGGATATAGAACTCAGGGGCCCTCTATCACTAAGCTGTATCTCAGCCTTTTTATTTTATATCTTGAGATAGGGTCTTGCTGAGTTGCTCAAAGACTTTGAATAACTTGTGGGCCTCTTGCTTCTTTCTTTTATGTTCTCAGATTTAAACTCTTGGGATGAAGCTATTTTGTGGCTAATAGACTCTAAGATAATCATTTTTAGCCAACCACCAGGACAAATATAATATTCAAATGTACAACTGAATTTTGCCACAATATAAGGAAATTTGGGTATCTAAACTAAAATATAATTATGCTTATTATTCTGCTTGGTGGGCACAGCTTTAATAATTTGGCCACTGAGGGATAGAACCAAATTAAAGGTCATGAAATAGATGAAATGCTTCAGAGATGAAGTTTTTTTTTTTTTTTAATAGTAGCTTCATTTTCTTTCTTTTTTTTTTTTTAAAGAGAGAGAGAGAGAGAGAATTTTTTAATATATTTATTTATTTTAGTTTTCGGCGGATACAACATCTTTGTTTGTATGTGGTGCTAAGGATCGAATCCGGGCCGCATGCATGCCAGGCGAGCGCGCTACCGCTTGAGCCACATCCCCAGCCCAGAGATGAAGTTTAATACTTAATTCCCCCCCAAAAAAATACATCACAGACATATTACAATCCTGTGATAAATTTGCCCTTGTTACTTCTTTTTACCCTTCTTAAATATAGTTATTCCCCAAGATTGCTCCTTTGACTTAGGATTTCCTAAGAGAAATTGTCTTTTCAGAGCTTAATATTTTGAAATTTCTGAGTCTTAAAACTATATAATCCTAGCCCTTATTTTGTATCTAGAGTCTGGATCCATATTTCCATGTGTCTTATAAAATATTTTTATTTTGATATCTTCCTATAATCCCAGCTCAGTATATCAAAAGTAACATTTACTTTCCATACATTCCCAGTTATTCCATTTGGGGGCATAGGTACCATTATTTTTAGTTTCCATCCTAGGTTTGTAGAATCATCCTTTGTCTTTTTCTAATATATTATGCTATATAATCAGTTTGCCATTTTCAAAATGGCAAAAATTCAAAATTATTCAAAATTATTTGATTTACTTGGTTCTAACATTTCTTCTACCTTTATAGTCTGATGTTCTCACAGCTTCTCACTTGAATGAATTCTGGAGATGCTATTAGATATAAGGCAGATTAGATTCCTGTTCTCAGGATGCTTAAAAGAAATGATAGCTGTTACTCCTCCATAAAGTTCAGATTCATTCCATCATAGGTAAACCAACTGTATCAACTCTCTCTATAGTTATATGACACTTTCTAGTTCATTGTGCTCTAGCACATATGGCATCACTAATTATTTATGTGTCTGTTTCCCTTACCACATACACTGAGTTATTGGTAATGAAAATGGTTACTTCACTTTTGTATCACAGTGCCCAGTATAGTACCTTTCACATACATGATTGAATATTAATTGAGTGGATGGAGGAAAGAGCATTATAGATACTTTGTCATTTGCTTCAAATAGTGAAATGGATATAGGCCTTTTAAAATCTCTTAGTTTGAAGATCTTCCATAATTATCCCTAATTTGCTTGCCCAAATTTTCTCTTTCTTATAGTCAAATAAATATTTTCACTATCTCCTAAATACTCCATCTTCATTTTTACCTGTTTGAATCCTGCTGCTGCTGCTGCTGCTTTACCCGCCTGCCTACCAATGGGAGTCTCACTAGGTTGCCCTACTCAACCGCCTGCACCCCAGTGATCTTCCCACCTAAGTCTCCCAAGTAGCTTGCCACCACACCTGGCTAGACGCTTCCTTTCTTTTCTTTATCATAGTCTAATAAATTTGCCTTTGGGGGTGGGTGGGGGGGCAGTGTTTGTTTATTTGTTTTGGTGCTGGGAATTGCATCCAAGGCTTTGTGGTACTACCACTGACACCCCAGCCCATATTTATCTTCTCTTTGAAACCTGCCCTTTAACTCTTAGACCACACTGATATATATTGCCTAGCAACTGTATAATATAGCACTCTGTGGCAATGATCTGTATTTTATGCACTTTTTAATCTATATTGTTTGTCAGATCTCTTCCACTTGACTAACAACTGTGTAACTGGCTGTTTTCCCCTCTCATCTATTTTAGAAACTTCTTTATTTATTTATCTAATATTGGTATTAGGAGCTAGCTCTTTCTCCAAACATGACGATTCTATACAGGAAACAGCACAGATTACTGTTTAAAAAGGGGCAGTTGTATGGTTATCTCTTCTTATTATTGATTTTTAAAAATTATCTCCGAGTTTCATCCTAATTATAGTATTATATTAAAATTTTATGACCTAATTCAGGTTACTCATATAATCAGCCAAACTCAAAAAACAAATTTTAGCCTGGCATGGTGGCACTTGTCTGTAATTCTAGCAGCTCAGGAGGCTGAGGCAGGAGGGTCACGAGTTCAAAGCCACCCTGAGAAACTTAGTGAGGCCTTAAGCAACTTAGTGAGACACTGTCTCAAAATAAAAAACAAAAAGGACTGGTGATGTGGCTCAGTGGTTAAGTGCTCCTAGGTTTGGTCCCCAGTACCAAATAAAACAGCAATTTTAAGTTGTTCTGTTGGAAAATTATAATAAACACAGATGGGCCATTTCTGTAATTAAATTTTCCATGTCTGACAATATTTAAATTAAGTGTATTTTTCAGTAACTTCTCTTAGACTATTAGACTATTTTTTTGTTTTCTATGTTTCATAACTGATAAAAATCAAAATGTTTTGAGAAAATAGCATACTTTGAAAAAGTGCTCACTTAGACTATTTTTTTTTAGTTTTTTATGTTTCATAACTGATAAAAATCAAAATGTTTTGAGAAAATAGCATACTTTGAAAAAGTGCTCACTAGTAACTACCATATTTAAGTGTTCGTAATTTTTTTTATTCATACTGGGGATCGAACCCAGGGGTCCTCTACCACTGCGATGCATCTTCAGCCCTTGTTATTTTTAATTTGAGACAGGTTTTGCTAAGCTGTCAGTGCTGGTCTTGAATTTGCTCTCCTCCTGAGTAGCTGGGATTAAGAGGCATGTGCTACCATGCTAGCCAAGTGTTCTTCGTATGTTTAAAACAGTAGTTTTACCCTGTGTAAAGATGGTTTAACTTCTTTATCTATTCATTTTTTTTTTTTTTTTTGGTGGTGCTGGGGATTTAACCCAGGGCTTTGTGCATGTGAGGCAAGCACTCTACAACTGAGTTATATCCCCAGCCCGGCTACATTTATTTTTATCATTAAGGAAAGAGATGATTTGAAAAGCTACTCAAAGTATTAATTTATTTATTTGATACTAGGGATTGACCCAGGGGTACTTAACCACGGGGCTCCAGCCCCACCTCCCCTTTTTTTAAAATGTAAATGTTTTATTTTGAGACAAGTTCTCTCTGAGTTGTTTAGGGCCTCACTAGCTTGCTGAGTGTGGCTTTGAACTTGTGATCCTCTTGACTGGGGTTATAGGTGTGCACTACCACACCCAGCTCAAAGTGTTTCTTTTATATTAATGTAGTTAGGAAATAGTGTTCTTCTAATAAATAGCTTGTCTATTCTTCTCTTGTTACTGTTTCTTCTTTTTAACTCTTGTACATCCATTTCTTTTCTGTAATTCTTTTTTCTTTTGGCCCTCTGGTGATGTATCCAGGGCCTTGTACATGCCAAACAAATACTGTACTGCTACATTCTCAACCCTTTTTAAATTTTATTTTGAAATAGGGTCTTACTAAATCACCTCAGGTGTCCCTGAATTTGTGATCTTCCTGACTCAGCTTCCCAAATAGCTGTGATATCAGGCATGTGCCCCTGCACCCACTTATAACTTTATTTGTTCAATTTTTTCCATTTATTTATTTACTTATTGTACATGCCTTTATTTTATTCTAGAATAGATATAACATGAATTCACATTTTCTAATGGACCCAGTTACTTCAGTCTTTCTTATCCCCCACACATATCCCCTCACGCCTATGAAATTTGTTCTTTAACTATTTTCCTGATTGGCTCTTTACCCTGCAAGTAGAAAGATTTTGGCTTCATGATGTGGTAAGCCATTTGTTGAACTGTGGTTCTTTCCAAACAAAGGAAGTTAGGTTGTTAACTTTTTTCTTGAGTGTCTCATTGCAATATAAATTTTTGAAATACATTAGACTTATTAGAGAAAATTGTTAAAATTTTAAGCCTTAAATTCCTATATCTTTATTGTATATTTTAGAGATTAGAATAACATCTACTTTTATGCTAGTTAAATGTAATGTCAGAGTAGAGTTTTACTTGCATTTGTAAGTCAGATCTTAGTGTGCTTAATATTTTTATTTAATTTTATTCCTTTAAATTTTATTTATGTAGTTTTTTGTTTTTGGCTTTTTGGGGAGGGGTGGTACTGAAGATTGAACCCAGAAGTGCTCCACCATTGAGCTACATTACCAGCTCTTTTTATTTTTTGAGACAGAGTCTGGCTAAGTTACTGAAGCTGGCCCCAAACTTGCTATCCTCTTGCCTCAGCCTCCCAAGTTGCTGGGGATTTACAGGCATGTGCCACCAGGCGTGGCTGATATTTTTATTTTTAATGTCTAGTGTTGAACAGCTTCCTATGGTAGGTGTTATTTTATTGCTCTTCTTGATTTCTGATTATCATAAATATATACAATATAATGACCTCATGTAGGTCAACTTTCCTAAACTTTCATTGACTTTTTTTTTTTAATTACTTTAGGGAAAGTGAAAGAGATAAGCCAGAATGACTTGGGATGCTTTTTCAAAGCATGTACCACTAGGAATTCTGATTCTCATTCTTTGCCATCCTTCTTTGGAAGTCCATGATTATAATGAATCAACATTACTAAAGGAATTTATGCTTGTTCTCAAATATGTTAGTTTGTATACAAAAAGAGCTTAGCCTGTAAGTTTTCAAAATTATTCATGGAAAATTATATTTCATAAAACAATAAATGACTGCAGATTTCAAATATGTATTGCATCTAGTAATAAAATTATTTAATTCTCCTAAAGTGTTAAATTAAACAAATATTTATATTAGGGAAATAATTGGTCATTAGCAAAATAGTCCTGAAAATGTTGCTCTTTTCTTTAAGACAATATTCAAACCTTAAGTAGCAAGTATTAAACCCCAAAAAAGAACTTCTTAAGTAAAAGTTATTTTCAGAGTCTTAACTCTTATTTACTTTTGTCTTGGATGATCAAATGTATTCTTTTTATAGCCACTACCCTGAAAGTTGCAAGGTTTCACTTGTCTGCTTTCTGGTCTGCCTTCAGTATAGGTCCCTTCTTTTCTTCTCTCTGTACTCTTGAATTAATCCTCTACCTACTTCACAGGCCGATTCTTTGATGAAAATGAATCCCCTGTTGATCCGCAGCATGGCTCTAAACTGGCGGATTATAATGGGGATGATGGTAACGTAGGTGAGTATGAGGCAGACAAGCAGGCTGAACTGGCTTACAATGAGGAAGAAGATGGTGATGGTGGAGAGGAAGACGTCCAAGGTGAGCGTGGGCCTGGCCTCCATGCTGTGACCGTGAAACCCACCTCTAAGTTTTTTGGTTGAATTTGTGTAAATTTTCCTCATTTATTAGCATCAGTAAAGTCTTAATATTAATTCAAAGAGGTTCTGGGCAGATTTTCAGTTTTACTTTTAAAAGTATCTTATGATAGTAGAAGTTGTAGATCTATCAATAATTTTTTAAGTTTTAGTTATTCTATGTATTATTGAGGCAGTTGCAATTTGAAACGTATAATTCTCAGAAATTTTAGAATTAAATTGTTAAAATGACTAGACTTTACATAAGGCAAATGCTTCCTGAAAAAAATTATTCTTTTCCAGTTTCTTATCTGAAAACATTTCATTTTTCTAGGCAAGTATTGCCCAGGCAGCCTTTTTGTTATAAGGAAACTACAAAGGGAACAGTTTCCTCCATATTGAAATAAAAATTATTTCACCACTGATATAACATAGGAAAATTATTTTTTTAAGTTTTTTTCTAACAGGCTTTGTGAAGAAGCTTTATCTTATGTTTAATACACAGATTCAACACATTTTTTTGTTAACTATGTTACTTCTGAGCTTTTAACTTAGTAAAATTCAGACTCTACCTGTGTGCATGCAGCCCTACCCATGCATGCATATCAGAGTGCATTGTTTTTTAGGCTTATTTTCTGCCTGCTTATTGTTTAGTACAATTTGTGGAGTTTTAAAATCTTCTATAAAAGTTGATTATGACCCTTAGGATGTGATGTATAAGATTGCCATTATGTGATGCATGAAATATTTTTCACTATAACCTATTTTGATTTCTTCCTTAACTCTTTTTATAGTAATTACATTTTTACTGAGGTTCATGACAGGAATTGTTTTTAAAAACTCAGAATAAGGTTGTGGCTCAGCAATAGAGCACTCGCCTTGTACGTGTGAGGTGCTGGGTTCGATCCTCAGCACCACATAAAAATAAATAAATAAAATAAAGGTATTGTGTCCAACTACAACTAAGAAAAAAAATTTAAAAAAAATATAGAATATAGTTGTCATAGAATACTATATATAATATAAAAAGAAAAACTAGAGTTTCTGACTTCCGTGTAGGCATTCTGGTAGTACATTCTAGTTTTGGAAAAACATGATTATTAGAAGTAGAAGAAAGATTAGTGTTAGGAGTTACTTAAAGTTATATTAATGAGAATTTTCTCAAACTTTTTTTGGTTATATAAAATAAATTTTACTCAGTTTTTTAATAATTTCATCCCTTTTTATAAATTTTACCTTCTTTTCTCATTACTTTTGTGGTTTGTTTGGACTACACTTATTTGCAATTATATATAACACTTTAAGGCTTTTTCATTGCATGCATATCATCACTAATTAGATTGTAAGCTCTTGGAGAGCAGGAATTTTCATTTATTTTTCCTTCTGTTTTGCTTGTGTCCTTTTCTGCCCTCATACCCATTTTCTTGCAGGGCCCTCAATAAATGTCATTAACTGATAAAAATTTATTTTCTTATTGAGCTTTTTTATTCTTATAACTGTGACTAGGGTAATAACCCTTTAACTTCTGATCTTATGAGTTTGCTTGGTTTGCACTTTAAATATTCTCTTTGTTTTGGTTTTGTTCTTTTAAGGGTTTTTCTATCATCTCATTGGATATTTTTGAGGTTTTTATTAGAGCCATTAATTTCAATCATGATTGATAATCATTTCATATAGGTGTGTGTGTAATTGGTTTTTGCTATTTTAAAGTTGATGAGTTTTATCACAAGGTTTCAGTTTAATTTTTTTATGGGTTTTCACCACAGTAGGTAAATTTATTTTCATTGCCTTCTTTTTCCCTTTTTTTACCCTTCTCCCTTCCCACTCCTATTTCTCATTGTCGATTCAGGTACTCAGTACTTTTATTGCTGCCCTTCTATTCTTTTCACAAGAAAATGAATTCATTGAATTCTAAGCAATATAAAGAAATAGTAGGCTAAATAGTAGGCTATAAGCCAGGGGCGGTGGTGCACGCCTTTAACCCAAGCGGTTTAGGAGGCTAAGGCAGGAGGATCACAAATTCCAAACCAGCTTCAGCAACTTAGCAAGGCCCTAGGCAACTCAGCTAAATAAAATACAAAAAAAGAGCTGGGACATGGCTCAGTGGTTAAGTGCCCCTGGATTCAATCCCTCGTACCAAAAAAAAAAGAAAGAAAGAAAAAGTAGCTTATTTATATCTTTGATGAAATAGGTCAGAGGTTGTTAAATTTTTGAATTTCTTTATTTGCAAGTGAATCTTTTTTTTTTTTAGTATTTTTATTAGTTGTTGATGGATCTTTATTTTATTTATTTATTTGCGGTGCTGAGAATCGAACCCATTATGTCACACATGCCAGGCAAGTGTGCTACAGCCCCAGTCCTTGCAAGTGAAATCTTAACTTAAGCTGAGGGCTGTCATTTAATATTTTTGTTTCATTGTAGAATTCTAGGTAGTGGCAGGAAGATAGGGCAGCTACATAAAAGGACTTCCTTATCACAGAGAACAGAAAAATGCAAGAACATCAACTCAGCCAAATAAAGAAGATAAATTCTGGTAAACTGACTGAAAAGGATTACTTAAGAGACCTAAAGCCAGTGCACTGGTGCACGCCTGTAATCCCAGCAGTTTGAGTTCAAAGCCAGCCTCAGCAACTTAGTAAGGCCCTAAGCAACTCAATGAGACCCTGTCTCTATATAAAATATAAATTAGGACTGGGGACTTGCCTCAGTGGTTGAGTGCCTCTGGATTTAATCCCTGGTACAAAAAAAAAAAAAAAAAGAACTTAAAATAATTTAAAATATATTTTCAGAGATTCTTCAAGACTTTTATTCTTTAGGTGTAGTATTAACTGTTCAAAAAGTAGGGAGGGGAATTATGGCTGTTCCCTAATTTATTAAGTTGGGTTTCAAATGTTTATTATTAAGAATATATAGAATTTAAAAGCATTTCTTTATTATGGCAATGTAGGTATGATGATTGAATTCCCAGTACAGTTTATCCTGTTCTACTAAAAAGATAATTAGAGGGCTGGGGCTGTAGCTCAGTGGCAGAGCTACAATGTGCAAGAGCCTTGCACATGTGAGGCACTGGGTTCGATCTTCAGCACCACCTAAAAACAAATAAAATAAAGGCATACTGTCTATCTACAAATGCAAAAAAAAAAAAAAAAATTAATTAGAGGTCCAAAGCAGTTTAGGAACTAGATCATGTTTGTTAAATACCTGAGTCAAGAGCAGATTTAAGTTTTTCTATTCCTAGACCTTTGTTCTACCTCATTTCCCCTATACTTTTATTCATTTAAAAAGCCAGAAATGTAACATTTTTTTCCTTCAGTGACTTTTCTGTTAAGTTTCTAGGAATTTTCCAGTGCTCCAATGTGATTAAGTCTTCACTTAATTACTATGTCTTGAAAGATGTATTTATAGCCATAGGTGAGGTCTCATAACATGGATTCTAAAGAGAACTTTCTGGAAATGTGCCAGTGCTTATTTTCCATTTTTTTTTTTTAAAGTACAGAGAGTTCTTTGACAAGAAATTGATTAGCATGTTTACAAACTACAAATGTGAATATAAATATAATTTTAGCCATTGTACATGTTAAACAGATTTGGGGTTATCATGCCTAGGGGATTATACTGTTAATGATGTGTGATGAGTTTAAGAATGTGGTGCAAAATTTTTTTGCTGTTTTAGAATAAAACAAACCTATCAAGGCTGGGCTCAGTGGTGCAGGCCTATAAATCCCTGTGATTCAGGAGGCTGAGGCAAAAGGATTCCAAGTTTGATGTCAGCCTGGATGAATTTGCAAGACCCTGTCTCAAAATAAAAAGGACAGGGGATATAGCTAATTGGTAGTGCAAGTCCTGGAGTTCAATTCCCCCAAATAATAAACAAACCCAAAAAACTGTCATATCTAATATAAGGATGTCATAAAAAGCCATGTTCTCAAAGCCTCTCAGGTTCTGATTAAAATACTTTTCATTCTAATTCAAATGCTAACATGTTAATTTTTTTTTTTTTGAGCAGTCTTATTTCAGAATCTGTAGTCTACAGCAAAAACTAGAAAAGTGGAGCCCAGTGGCACACATCTGTAATCCCCAAAACTCAGGAGACACGATGATAAATAAGTTGGGGGCCAGCACCAGCAATTTAGTGAGACCCTGCCTCTAACTAAAAAATAAAAAGGAATGGGAATGTAGCTCAGTGGTTAAGTGCCCCTGGGTTCAATGCCCAGTACAAACAGCAACAAAATTAGAAAAGAAGCACATTGTTTTTGTCAGTTAAACTAACAACAATGCAGTAACAGCTGATAGCCAAGAAGGAAGCAGGAAAACCTGTCAATACCCAAGTAAATCAAACTTCAAAGCACCTATTGGACTAAATTCAATAGCTACTCAAAGTGGCTTTGAGGATATAATATAATGATTTTTTTTTTCTTTTTGGTAAAGAAAAGATTAAAATTTGGTTAATATACTCCATGTAGGAAGTCAAGGATAAGCTATTCCCCAAAGAAGTAGAGAAATTCACCTGAATGTTAAATATTGGGATCAGAAGTGACTTATTTTTCTCTTTTATTTTCTAATTTTTACATTTCCAGCATGGATTACTTTTATAATTAGAAAAGATTTTATACCAGGCATGGTGGCTCACATCTATAATCCCAGCAGCTTGGGAGGGTGAGGCAGGAGGATCATGAGTTCAAAGCCAGCCTCAGCAAAAGTTAAGTGCTAAACATCTCAGTGAGACCCTGCCTCTAAATAAAATACAAAATAGGGCTGGTGATGTGGCTCAGTGGTTGAGTGCCCAAGTTCAATTTTTGTTTTTTTCAATTTTGAGATTTTGTTTTTAAAGTCAGTAAAATATACACAGAAGTGTTTCTACCAGAGCTTTAGTTTAAATCTTCACCTGTATATTATAGAAATAATATATATATAAAAAAGGATTGACTCCTAAATATTGAGGTTTCCTAAAGTTTTGCTAGCTGTATCTGTCTGGCTCTACATTTGTCTTCAAAGTACTTTAGAAATAATCTAATCTAAAGAATGAAGTCTGCAAGGGGGACAAATGAATGTCAGTAGAGGGGGCAGAGAGAGAAGAGGGGAGGGGAGGGGAGGGGAGGGGAGGGGGGATAGTAGAGGATAGGAAAGGCAGCAGAACACAACAGACACTAGTATGGCAATATGTAAATCAATGGATGTGTAACTGATGTAATTCTGCAATCTGTATATGGGGTAAAAATGGGAGCTCATAACCCACTTGAATCAAAGTGTGAAATATGATATATCAAGAACTATGTAATGTTTTGAACAGCCAACAATAAAAAATTAAAAAAAAAAAAAGAATGAAGTCTGTTTTGGAAGATTATTTCACTTTTTACTCTTTAGCTAAGCCACTAGGAAATAGAATACTGTATACATTAGGTGAGAAATAACAAGAGAAAATGACATTAAGGCTGAAAAAAAAATTGAAACAGTTCTAAGTTGGGTTTCTATTATGATTTTAAGATATTATTCTTAATACATAATTATTTTACTTACAGATGATGAAGAGAGAGAGCTTCAGATGGATCCTGCAGACTATGGAAAGCAACGTTTCAATGATGTTCTTTAACTCCTAAAAGAAAACATCAGAAAACCTAAAGTGCTGTAAAATGGAATCATTTCTACTTTGTCATTGTTGACTTCTGTTGTAAAGATCAGTTGTATCAGTTGTAAAGATACATTGAGATAGATGTAAGGAAAAACTTTAATGAAGGAATGTACCCATGTACATATGTGAACTTTTTCATATTATATTATCAAAGAAGACTTTTGGTTATGATACAGTTGAGCCAAAAACAGATAATCTTTGCATTTAAAGCAAACTAATGTATATTTCACATTTTTTGAGCCTAATTTTTTTTCCACAAATAGACAAATGGGAGAAAATGGTTATGTAGATGTTTTATGATGCACATAGCATAACCACAGTGAGAACAATTATTCAGCTGAGAATTTTTTATACACTAATATCTTCTTGTTAGCCCAACAGGTGTTCTGTTCTATCTGCCCCTCATTTCATGCTTTTCAGGAGTTATGCCTAGAATAGTTATGTAAAATAGGGGAAATTGGATGCCAAACACTAGTTAACGTGTACAAAACTGCCTCTCTACTCAAGTGCTGATGTGTTTTGGCATATTAACTTTCAGCTGAGGCCTGATGGAATTTGAGATAAACTTCAAAGACATAACAGTATATATGAGTTATTGTTTATGTTAGTTCTTGAAATTATGGAATGCATGATGGACGATATATTTTCAATTTTTTTCTTTCTCAAGTAATACCAGTACTATTTAAGTATAGTCAGCACTGGCTAAAAGAAAAATTTTTTTTCAGAGTTCAGGTCAGTGAAGATAAATTAAATGCCAGATCCTGAAAGGAGCTAAATCTACTTTGAAATGAATCTACAATTGATATTTCAAAGCTTTTCTGGTAGTTTTAATGATCTTATTTAACTAGACTTTTTCAGAACTACTAAATAAGAAATTTTAACAGGTTTTTATTAATGCACACATAAATAGATATACAGTGAGGTCTACAGCTGTTTTATTAAAATAGCTTAAAAGTTAAAATAAAAATGAATCTTTGTAATTACTTAATGTTAGTTAAGAACCCATCAACCTCATATTTGCTAGACTTACACAAAATTGTTTTAAATGCATTTTTTGACACTATTTAGTCAAATGTGTAAGCTAGCTAACCCTTATTTTCTTATTCAAAGCACTTTTAAATAGTACCTCTCCCCACAAAAAACTAAAGGTTTGGATCATACCAGGATGTTTAAGGTTGTTTAACCCTGTTTTTCAAAAGGGCTACCATTAATTGCATATAAACATGAAATATCAGGCAGGGGATATAGCTTAGTGATAGAGTGCTTGTCTAGTATGTATAAAGTTCTGAGTTTCTCCCCAGCACCACAAAATAAACAAACCCAAAACATGAAATACCTGCACCCCCACATTAAGTTTCCTGTCATAATTCAAACTTATAGATTATTCACTTGTTGAGGTGCAAAAATTCTTAGCTTTCAACTGGAAATTATTTAATGACTAGGAAAAGATGCAGTAATTTACTAAAATAGTTTTTTCCACCATATCAAACTAAATAGTGTTCATGTTTTTGTTAACAGTAGGGTCAGGACTACAGGTATGATGGTTCACATAATTTTTAAAAGGGAGTTAGTTAAAAGGAAGTGATATATATCCTTTGGTGTACATCCTTTTAAATGACTTTAAATAGTGAAAAACACCTGTTCAGAATAAATTTGGGCATTAATCGGAGAGGTGAATAAAAATATTCCTAGAAATATTTCATATTTAATATTATAAAATCTTTACAAATGAAATTACCTTAGTTCCTTTTTCATAAAAATGATCATTTGGTTATATGATAGCTATTACTTACATAGCAAAAGTTCTTCAATTGGCAGTCTAGACATTTTATAAACCAAGAAATTTTGGACCAATTGATAATATTTCTGACCGTATTAACATTTTAGTGCTATAAAATACTATGTAGATGTCTTAAAATTCTGACATTCTACAGTCTATATTACTATGCTGTTTTTGTTTTACTTCTGCCTTAAAATTTAGTTTTTTTAAATGTATTTTTGCCCTGAATTGTTAATTTGATCAAAGTTCTGCTTCTAAAATCATCACTTACTGGGTTCTAATAAATGAAAAATTAAACTTGTTTCACTGTTTTGCTGTATCTAATACCTTACATTCTTGACAATCTCGTGATATAGTCACATTTTTAACACTGAGATTTTGAGTAAATTAGTGCTTATTTAAGTTAAGCTAAAGCAGAAATGTTTACAGGAAAGCTGTTTGTTATAAGGCGAGTTTATCCACAAACACTGAATATCTTTTGTGTGCCTTGTTCTAGTAAGATGAATTGATAAGATAGATAAAGTTTATTCTGGAACTTAAATTCAGGTGGGGACAGTCAAACAACACAAGTAAACAAATGAACCAGATGACTTTAAATAGTGAAAAACACCTGTTAAAAATAATTTTTTTGAGGTTAGAGTTCCAAATAATCATGTTTTCATTCAATGGAAACATTTTAGTTGTGTAATTAGAAGGTAATGACCAAGGGGAAGAGAAAAGATGCTGGAAAGATAGAGGGGGCAAGACAGGGAGAGCTTGTAAGTTCAGGTCACTGGTACTGACCCAGAAAGTGAAAGTACAAAGTATAAAATATGCATGGTGGGGCTGGGGATATAGTTGAGGTAGAGCACTTTTCTTGCATGCACAAGGCATTTGTTTCGATTCCCATTACCCCCAACTCAAATAAAAAAGCAGGGGATGCTGATTGCAAGGAAAATATAATATGTCTTCAAAAGCATTTTTAAAACGTCGATAGTTTTAAAAAAGTATTAAGATTGTGTGTCTTTAATCTTATTTGTATAATCATGTAACAACAAACTTTGCTCAAGTTTGAAATCAGAGAATTTGTTTATAAAAGAAATTGTGAGGACTGGGCACAGTAAGTAGCACATGGCTATAGTCTCAGTGACTTTTAGGAGGCTGAAGCAGGAGGATGGAAAGTTTGAAGACAGCCTCAGCAACTTAGTGAGACCCTGTCTCAAAAAATAAAAATGACTGGGGGTGCAATCTAAAGGAAAAGCACCACTGGGTTAAATTCCCAAGACAAAACAACAACAACAAAAAAAAAACAAAACAGTTGTGTGGAAGTCATTTCCCATAATGGCTGACCCTGAAAACATCGATAAGATAAACAGTGTGATATATCCAAAGTCTAGCTTATTATTTATATCACACGTGAACCATCAATATTCAGTTCCAGTTGGGCCACATCAAGCCTAATCCAGTTCCATTTTAGATTCTCTTCTCTATTGGTTTCAAATGTAAATTCAGCTAACTAACAAAAGATAATTGGTGTAATGGTCCATGTAAGAAAACTATTATCAAGAGTAGAAGAACCCTGGACTTGAAGACAACTCAAACAGGGAACATGAATGCTACCAAGATTTTGTTTCACCAATTTCCATTTCTGCTTCTCTTTATAACATTCTTATTACCTCCATTTTCTCAGACCAGTTCCCTCTTCAAAGCTCTATGACACCTAGAAGATCCTATTTTTCTTAGTTTTGCTATTTGATGGGCTACTCCTCTTCCCTTAGTTTCACTTAAAAAAAAAAAAATCCAAGAGAAGAGGGCTGAGGTCATAGCTCAGTGGTATAGCACTTGCCTAGCATGTGTAAGGCACTTGATTTGATTCTATGCACCATATATAAATAAATAAAGGTTCACTCACGACTAAAAAAATATTTTTAAAAAATCGGAGGGAAGAGTGACCTATGCTTCTCACCATAATGTAGTAGGCTGACTAGCCCTCTTGGATTGGTAAAGATTATAGGACTAGACAAGATATATTAGGCAACTGTTTTCAGGCAACACAGGTTTACAATCTATGAGAGAAGGGAAATTTAGGCAGTGAGTCCCACAATCACCAAGCTTCCTGTGGTATATAAAAAGATGAGTCTGAGGGGCTGGGACTGTGGCTCAGATGTAGACATGCGAGGCCCTGGGTTCTATCCTCAGCACCACATAAAAATAAATAAATAAAGATATTGTGTCCAACTACAACTAAAAAAAAAATGTTAAAAAAAATGACAGAGTCTGAGCAGAGCACAGGGTTCTGCTGACTTGAGGACATGAAGATCATTGTGGGGGATAGCTCAAACAGTTGAGATCTATGTAATGCGTGGGACACCAGAAAATCCAGAAATACATATAGGGGTTCCCATAAGGGAATACATATTGGGCTATCCCTGCTCAGATCAAGACCACCTGATGTATAGTTAGAGTGCTTACCTAGCATGTGTGAGGCCTGGGTTCAATCTCAAACACAGAAAGGAAAGAAATGAAGGAAGAACTGCCCTAACAAAGCCTAACATTAAGCCCTGAAAAGACTGATAGAGGAAACAATATGGGAATTGCATTCTGCCAAGTTAAAATTTGAAAAGTTTTTGGGCTTAATATGAGCTAACAAAGTAAAAAATAAGTATATTCAAGTTTAGGTGACTACTCAGTAACTGGAATATCTTCTAAAACAAGAAGCAGCAATTTTCAGCGAAGATAACAGAATCCAGTTGGGCACAGTGGCCCACACCTGTAATCCCAATGACTTAGGAGGCTGAGGCAGGAGAATCACAAGTTTAAGGACAGCCTTGACAATTTAATGAGACCTGTCTCAAAATAAAATGAAAAGAGGGGCTGAGGATGTGGCTCAAGCGGTAGTGCGCTTGTCTGGCATGCACGGGGCACTGGGTTCGATCCTCAGCACCACATTAAAAATAAAATAAAGATGTTGTATCCACCGAAAACCAAGAAATAGATATTAAAAAAAAAAATGAAAAGAGCTGGGGATGTAACTCAGTGGTAGAACACTCCTAGGTTCAGGCCCCAGTACTTAAGGAAAAAAAAAGAAAAACAGAATCCAGAGTTTCTACAAGGTATTACATTTATCCAGTATTCACGAAAAATGACTAGATAACATACAAAAAAACAAAATGCAATTCATGGTTTCAAAAAATTGATGGCCTAGCATGTTGGCACACAACTCTAATCCTCTAGCTACTTGGGAGGATGAGGTAAGGAGAATCATGACCAGTCTGAGCAACAAAGTGAGACCCTATTTCAAAAAAGTAAGATTAAAAATAAAAATCAATTTATGGCCTCTGTTATTTGTTATATTGTTTGTCATCAATGCAGCTATTACTAAATATTTTCAAAGAATTAAATGGGGCTGGTAGTGGGAGTACACAAAGCCCTGGCTTCAATCCCCTTCTCCCCAGGATCACAAACATAAAAGGGTTAACTGAAAACATGTTCTTTTTATTTATTTTTTACACCTTTATTTTATTTATTTTTATATGGTGCTGAGGATCTAACCCAGTGCCTCACACGTGCTAGGCAAGCGCTCTACCACTGAGCCATAACCCCAGTCCTGAAAATGTTCTTAATGAAGGAGTGAATAGAGGGAATCTCTGCACAGACATGGAATTATAGAGATCTAATGGAAACTCTAGAACTGCAAAGTATAATAAATGAAAAACTCATTGTGCTTAATAGGAAATTGTAGATGGCAAAATAATGAACTTGAGGACATACAAATGAAGCTGTATTGTATAAGTATTTGAAAATACAGGGTGGACAATCCCCAGTACTAAAAACAAAGGATAAGAAATAATATAGGATGGAAATGTTGAGAAACAGAAATGTGGATTTGGGATTTTTTTCATCAAAATTAATGGACAGGGGCTGGGGTTGTGGCTCAGTGGTACAGCACTTGCCCAGCATGTGTGAGGCACTGGGTTTGATTCTCAGCACTGCATACAAGTAAATTAATAAGATCCATCTATCTATCTATCTATCTATATAAAATATTGGACATATGCTACAAGAAATTCAGTGTTAGAGATTTAGTCTTCAATACCTCCTATCTAATTAATTATGTATTATGTATTATTTACAGAAAACATTTCAGAGTACTAGAGATACTGCACTGACAAAAATACCTGCTTCATGAAATTTATATGCCAAAGAAAGAGATAAGACATTATTTTCTATATTATTCTACGCCAGATAATGGTAAACGTTGAGAAAAATAGAATAAAATATTGATGCATGGGGTGCTATTTCATTCTTTTTTGTATTTGTTTTTTTCTTTACCAGTACTGGGGATCAGACCCAGAGCCTCACATTCGCTAGGCAAATGTCTCACATTGAACTACAACCGTAATTCTTTTTAAAATTGAGACAGGGTCTTGCTATGTTGCCCAGGTGGGCCTTGAACTTGTGATCCTCCTGCCTCAGTCTCCCAACTTGGTGTGATTATAGGTATGTGCCACTGTGCCAGACCCAAGTATGCTATTTTATTTTTGTTTTTTGCAGTGCTGGACTCACACCCAGGGCCTCACTTCTGCTATGCAAGCAAAACACTGAGCTACATCCTCAGCCCCAGTGTGTTATTTTAGATAGGACGATCAGGGAAGGCTTTTCTGAAGAGGTGGTGTGAACATATGCAATATGACTATCCTGTGCATCACTAGCCAGTAGAAATAGAACCCAACACCTATGTAGTTTTAAACTTTCTAATAATCACATTTTAAAAATAGGTGAAATTTGATATTTAACCAATATATCCAAAATGTTATCATTTTAAGTAGTATATGACTGGGCTGGTGTTGTGGCTCCATGGCAGAGCACTTGCCTAGCATGTGTGAGGCACTGGGTTCGATTCTCAGCACTGCATTTAATAAATAGAAGAAAGGTCCATCAGTAACTAAAGAAAATTTTTGAAAAATAGTATATGACTGAGATACTTTATATTATTTTCTTTTGTACTAAATCTGATATTTAGTATGTATATTTACATTTATAGCACTTTTCAATTTGGTTACTAAGTTGTCACTGGAAATATACACATTTAGAAGTCATAATACTTATAAATGAATAAGTAAATTACATTATTTATATTCCAAGGACACTTAAAAATTTTCCAATAACTGAATCAAGTACTAATTTTTTTACTTTACTTTTTAGGGCAACTTAAGGTTCATGGCAAAATTTAGTCAAAAGTACAGAGTTCCCACATGACCCCCTTTCTAGACATACACATAGAACATCCTCACCATGGATATTTTGCACCAGTGTACAATGTTTGTTACAATTAATGAATCAACATTGAAACATTCTCAAAAGTTTTTGTGTTGGACATTCCACAGGTTTGGACAAATATATCAAGATGTGTATGCAGGATGTTTCACTTCCATAAAAATCTCTGTGCTTCACCTATTCCTCCTTCCTTATCCCTAAATTCCTGGAAATCACTTATCTTTTTTTTTTCTTTAATTTATTTCTTACATACATGACAATAGTGGAATGCATTACATTCATAATTATCCATTCACAGCACAATTTTTTGTAACTGTATGTTCAAGCCAAATTATGCCATTATACATGAGCTCTCTTTTTTTTTTTTTGGATCACAATTCTTAATACACCTTTATACCACAATTTATCATATCTCTTTTAGAAAAAAAATTTGTAGTTGTAGATGGACAGAATGCCTTTATTTTATTTGTTTGTTTATGTGGTGCTGAGGATTGAACCCAGTGCCTCATGCATGCTAGGCAAGTGCTCTGCCACTGAACTATAGACCCAGCCCCCACTTATTTTTTTATTATCTTTAAATTTTGCAGAAGTAGCCTTTTTAGATTGCTTTTTAGTTACATGCATTTAACATTCTCCCATATATTTTTTTGAAAAAAAAATTTTTTTTTTTTTTTGGTTGGTTGGTTTTTGTGGTGCTGGGGATTGAACCCAGGGCCTTGTGCATGTGAGGTAAGCACTCTACCAATTGAGATATATCCCCAGCCCCCATGACTTTTTTTTTATGGCTTGATAACATATTTTTAACTGAATAATATTCCATTACCTGCATCTACCATAGTTTCTTTATCTAGATGACCTATTCAAGGCCATCTTCATTGTTCAAAGTTTTGGAGATTATGAACAAAACTGCTATAAATATTCATGTGTAGGTTTTTGTATGGACATAAATTTTCAGCTCATTTGAGTAAATACTAAGGAAAGATATATTAGTGGATAACATACACATAAAAATTTCCATATTTACTAATAAAAATACAATTATGTAAAGTGTACAATTCAGTGGCATTAAGTATGTCAAAATGTATAACTATAATCATTATCTAGTCTAAGAACTTTTACCACACCCCAAATGGGAATCTCATATATTTTTAAATTTAATTAAACAAAATTTAAAAATTTAGTTACTCAGTCACACAAGTGTTTCAAGTATTCAGTAGCCATATTGACTAGTGAATATTGAATACTGCAGGTCTAGAGAGAGTTAGAGGATGAGGAAATAACAAATACAAAGACTTTAAAGAGGAATGCCTTTTTCAAAAAACAGTTAGTTGGTCATTATGACTAATATAAACAGCAAGAGGTAGGGAATGTGGTCAATGAAGTAGTTTGTTTATGTGTCATAGTGACAGCTTTAGTTTTTATTTTAATTTTTTCGTGGTACTGGGGTAAGATAATGCTAAGTTAGCCAATCCCAAAAAACCAAATGCCAAATGTTTTCTGTGATATAAGGAGGCTGATTCATAGTGGGGTAGGGAAGGGGAGGAATAGATGAACTCTAGATAGGGCAGAGGGGTGGGAGGGGAAGGGAGGGGGCACTGGGGGTTAGAAATGATAGTGGAATGTGATGGACATTATTACCCTAAATACATGAATGAAGACACAAATTGGTGTGAATATACTTTGTATACAACCAGAGATATAAAAAATGTGCTCTATATGTGTAATATGAATTGTAATGCCTTCCACTGTCATATATAAATTTAAAAAATTTATTTAAAAAAAGTCCAGAGCCTTGTGCATGCTTGGTAAGTGCTCTACAACTGAGGGATATCCCCCCAACCCCTAGATTTTAGGAGTGGTGGAAAACTTTTAAATGTTAATTGGTCACTGGCTACTGTGTTGAAAGATTGAAGAGGTTCAGGAGTGAAGCAGAAATACTTTAACATTGCTGGTGAGAGAAGAAGGTTATTGAACTAGGGAGGTAGCTGAGGCGATGAGAAGTATCTGTAGGGGATTGGTTCCAACAATCCCCAGGGAAGGATGCCAAAATTCATGTGTGCTTAAGACCCTTGTATAAAATGGCCTACTATTTTCACATAATCCACACATTTCCTCTTGTGTACATGATTTTTAAAAATATCTATCATCTATCTATCTATCTATTTATCTATCTATCATGCTAGGGATGGAACCCAGAGCCTCAGGCATGCCAGTCAAATACTCTATTACTGAGCTATATGCCCAGCATCCTACCCCCACCAATTTATTTTTGAGATGGGGGGTCTCACTGTCACCTAGGCTAGTCTTGAACTCCTAGACTTAAGTGATATTCTCACCTCAGCCTCCCAAGTGGTTTGAAGTACAGGTATGCACCACATACTCCCTGCTCTCCAGTATACTTTTTGTCATCTCTAGACTATTTACAATAATTGATACACTATAAATGCTATATAAATAGTTGATATCCTGTGGAATTTAATGGAAAATGACAAAAAACCTAAAAGTATGGGCGTAAGTTTTTTGAATAAAGAGTTGAATCCATTGGATGTAGGATATGTAGATATGGAGGGATAATTTTATTTTGAAAGTTGAGTTTATTATACTTTCTAATGGATTATACATGGTTATGCAAAAGGAAAAAACTGCATTTATTTATTTATTTACTTCAGTACTAGGGATTCATCCCATAGGCACTCTACCACTGAGTTACATCCCCAGCCCTTTTCCTTTTTTGAGATAGGGTCTGGGTAAGGTGCTGAAGCTGGCCTTAAACTTGTGGTCTAGTTCTCTTGCCTCAGCATCCCAAGTCAGTGGGATACAGGTCAAGTTAGTCAGACAGAGAAAGAAAGTGTAAAACAGAAAAAGCCATCAGGGGGAAAGGTACAACAGGAGACTGCTACTAACACCTTTCTATCACCAGAGGGTGTAAGTGTCCAACCAACAGCACCACCTCTACAGGAGACTGCTACTAACACCTTTCTATCACCAGAGGGTGTAAGTGTCCAACCAACAGCACCACCTCTACAGGAGACTGCTACTAACACCTTTCTATCACCAGAGGGCGAAAGTGTCCAACCAACAGCGCCACCTCCATATGCTGGGAGGCCCCCAACCCCCACAGTTGATAGTTGGGATCCTGAGACAAGGTCTCAAATATTAACATGCCCTGTATTTGAGGCAGGAGGGCAGCGATTTTACCAAGTTTTAAATTTCAAAACAGTGAAGCAGCTAAAAGAGGCTGTAACAACCTATGGTCCTCAAGCACCCTTCACTGTAAGCTTGGTCGAATCCATTAACAACTTGAACATGACGCCAGCAGATTGGGCTAATATGTGTAAAGCTGTGCTAAATGGAGGACAATACCTGTTATGGAAGGTTGCCAATGAGGAATTTTGCAAGGAGACGGCTAGGCGAAATGCAGCAGCTGGTTATCCTCAGAGAAATCTAGATATGTTGTTAGGAAAGGGACCTTATGAGGATCAGCAGCAACAAATTGCATATGATCCTGGCGTATACGCACAAATTGCTGCAGATGCAATTAAGGCATGGAAGACTTTACAAGGACATGGAGGTTTACAAGGTCAATTATCTAAGGTAATACAAGGAGCTAATGAACCTTATGCTGAATTTGTAGATAGGCTTATTCAAACAGCTACCAGAGTTTTTGGGAATACAGAACAAGCAATGCCATTACTAAAACACCTGGCTTATGAGCAAGCAAATCGTTGGTGCAGAGATATCATTAGACCATGGAAACATGAAGATTTAAACACATATATTAAATTATGTAGAGACATTAATGAACAAGAGCAAGTCGTGGCAGCTGCAGTAAAACAGGCTTTAGATGCCAGAGACATTAATGAACAAGGGCAAATTGTGGCAGCTGCAGTAAAACAGGCTTTAGATGCCAGGCCAAGAACATGCTACAATTGTGAACAAACAGGACATTTTAAAAGGAATTGCCCCATTGGAGGAGGGTTTAACAAAACTAGGTATCAAAGGAGTAGAATACCAGGTATTTGCCCACGATGCCGTAGAGGGAGACATTGGGCTAATGAATGCCGTTCTCAAACCACCATAGAGGGTACTCCATTATCAAAAAACGAACAAGGACCAGGTGTTTATCCACAATATCGTGGAGAAAGGCATCGGGCTCCATTGCCAAAAAACGGACAGGGGGGCCCAATGCTCCGGGGCCCAAAACCACAAATATACGGAGCACTGGAGGAACCCAGCAACCCCATCAGGGTAGTGCCCAGGACACATTGTCCATCAGATCCCTCATCAGACAAACCAGAGGGAGCGCAGGGTTGGACATCTGCGCCTCCGCCAGAGCAGTACTAACTCCAGAGATGGGAGTTCAAATCATTCCCACAGGGGTGAAAGGACCTCTTCCCAAAGGAACAGTAGGCTTATTATTGGGACGCAGCTCTTCTACTCTAAAAGGACTTATGATAAGTCCTGGGGTAATTGATCCCGATTATGAAGGTGAAATAAAAATTATAGCCAGTTCTCCAAAGGGTATATCAGTAATTTCACCAGGAGATAGAATAGCACAGTTACTAATAATACCCAGCCTACATGATAAATTTTCCAGTCGTACTGTAGAAAGAGGTTCCAAGGGATTAGGCTCCACAGGTGTAGATTGGGCTATGCTTTCTTTAAATTTAGATTCTCGCCCCATGCTAAAACTAAATATTCAAGGACATGAATTTAATGGGCTACTGGATACAGGTGCAGACCTTAGCATCATCTCTCGTCAAGAATGGCCAAAACATTGGCCATTACAACAAGCCACTCAAACGCTTCGAGGCCTAGGAGTGGCAACTAATCCCCATAGAAGTGCAATGGTATTAGATTGGAAGGATCCTGAAGGATGTGAAGGAACTATACAGCCATATGTATTGGATCATCTTCCCGTAAATTTATGGGGACGAGATGTCCTAGATCAATTAGGTTTGACATTAACAAATAACATCAACCAAAATGCACCCACTATTATGACTAGACAAGGTTTTAGGAAAGGAAAAAGATTAGAAAAACAAGAACAAGGTATAGCAGCACCAATACAAATAGATCAAGGAACAGACAGACATGGGTTGGATTTTCAGAAAGGGCCACTGAGACAATAAAAATTACTTGGAAATCAGAAAGACCAGTATGGGTTCCTCAGTGGCCCCTGACTAAAGAAAAGATACAAGCAGCCCATGACCTGGTCAAACAACAATTAGCGGAAGGACATATACAACCTTCTGTATCTCCCCCACCAGCTTCTCTCCACCTCCCACAATCCTCCTGCTCTTGAGGCCGATTGGCTGGGTCACGTGGGCGGAGCCAAAAAAGTCCCCCAATGAGCAGCTCCGTGGTCTGAAAGGGCAGGGAAACAGTCCAATGAGCATCACCGCAGAGGAGCCAATCAGCTAGATGTTGCTGGGGCCGAGGAGCCAATCAGCTAGATGTTGCTGGGGCCGCTGTGAGCCAATCATCAGCCAGCAGCTGGAAGTTTGCTGGCAGCTGGAAGTTTGCTGGGGCCCCTTTGGCTGTGGCTCTCAACATCCAGGTGTGCACCACCACACCTGGAAAAACTGCATTTATTAAGGTGGGAAACACAGAGGGAGAAACAAGTTTAAGGGAAAAGTTTACAAAGTTTCAGATGGCCACTGCCATCAAGTAATTACAATATTAAGGCAAAATAACAGTTCTGATATTTTTATATTTAATATTTTTGCCTTAGTGAGTTGAAAGAATAATAAAAGCATACATCATACAGATAGAATATAATTCTGAATTATGATGAAATATATTCCTTATATTTCAAATACAAGATAAATATATTCTGGTATTAGGGTTCTCTAGAGGAATAGAACCAGCAGGATATGTATGATTATAAAAGGGGATTTATTAGATTGGTTTACATGATCAGAAGCTGGATAGTCCCACAATAGCCACCTGTATACCAGCAAGCTGACAGAACTAGTAGTGGCTCAGTTCTAGATGATTGTTTAGGAAATAATTATAAACAGGAGAGACTAATGATACAACCTCAGTCTGAGTATGAAGGTCTGAAAGCCTCTGGACAATCACTGGTCAGAGTACACGTTGGAAGAGTGAAGAAGCTGGACTCTGATGTACTTGATGGCCACAGCAAATAGGGTACCTGATCAAGGAAACTATAGCTCACACCCACAGGGCTTCCTCCTCCTCCTGTCTTTTGTTCCAAATGGGCCCCCAGCCATTTGAACAGTGCTGCCCATGTTCAGGGGAAAGGTCTGAGCTGTCCTTCTCCATTTGTGGTCCCACATCTGGAAACACCATCATAGAATCACTCAGAAGCCTCTTAATCCTTGGCAACTCTTAATCCAATCAAGTTGACAATGAAAGTTGATCATTGCACATTCATAGGTGAAATACTTTGGACCAAAATTGTGTTGGATTTCATTTTGGGGGGGGGGGGTTTGGAATACTTGCATATGTACACTTGAGAGGTATCTTGGAGATGGGACCCCAGTCTAAGCACAAACTTTGTGTTCCACATTTTTAAAAAATATTTTTTAGTTTTAAGTGGATGCAATATCTTTATTTTACATTTATGTGGTGCTGAGGATCGAACTCAGTGCCTCAAGCATGTTAGGTGAGCACTCTACCACTAGGCCACAACTCCAGCCCATTTTCCACATTTTTATTGGTGCATAATTATACATAACGGTGGGATTTGTTACATACTTGTACATGCACATGATATAACAATTTCACCAATATCATTCCCTCATTTTCCTCCTGCCTCCATTCTCCTAATCCCTTTCCTCTACTCTATTGCTCTCGCCTGACCCACCTTTCTTTTCCTTTTTCCTCTCTAGCTTCCACATGTGAGAGAAAACATATGACCTTTGACTTCCTGAGTTTGGCTTATTTCACTTAACACAATGTTCTCAAGTTTCATCCATTTTCCTGCAAATGACATAATTTTATTCATCTTTATTACTGAAAAAACCTCCACTGTGTATATATAGCACGTTTTCTTTATCCATTCATCCATTGACACGTAGGTTGGTTCCAGAGTTTGTGATTGTGAATTGTGCTGCTATAAATATGAGTATGTTTGTATCACTATAGTATGCTGACCTTTAATTCTTTAGGATAAATACTGATGAGTGATATACCTGGGTGATATACTGGTTCCATTTCTAGTCTTTTGAGGCATCTCCATACTGACTTCTATAGTGGTTGTACTACTTTATAATCCCAGCAACAGTATAAAAGTATTCCTTTTTCTCCACAACCTCTCCAGTATTTATAATTATTTGTATTCTTGATTGCTGCCATTCTAACTGGAGGTCAAATCTCAGTAAACATGAAATTTATGTATCTCATTTATATACCATATATATATGTATATTCTTTTTCTTTGTTGTGGTGTATGTAGTTTTGGAAATTTAACCTAGGGTACTCTACCACTGCACTACGTACCCATCCCTTTCGTTTTGAGACAGGTCTCACTAAGTTGTCAAGGTTGGTCTTGAACTGTGATCCTCCTGCTTCAGCCTCTGGAGTTGCTGGTATTAAAGGAGTGTGCCACTGCACCTGGCCTTCATGTACATCTTATACACATATTTTGTAGGCAATTTTATACAATATTTTTTAGCATGCCTACCTGCAATTTGTGTGCCTGAATTTTGACTGTGACTCATTATATGAGATCAGGTATGGAATTTTCCACTTTTGGTGTCATGTGGTACTCAAAAAATTTTGGATTTTGAAGCATATCTTATTTTGGATTAGGGATGCTCAAGCTGAACCTTGGAATAAAGGACCTACTGAAAAACCGTTCAAGATCTGAGATATTTGTAGTGCATTACTTTATGAATAACCTATTTCATTAGTATTTTCATACAGTAGTAGTTTTGAATAGTTCAAAAAGCTGCATGCTACTAGTTTTTCATTTTTTTCCGGTTGCCACTGCTTTGAATATAAATAAACTTCATACTTTTAAAAAAACTAGAATTCTTTAGACTATTAGTTTAAAATCTTGGACAGGGTTAGTATTTAAACTTAATGATATTGGGGCTGGGGATGTGGCTCAAGCGGTAGCGCGCTAGCCTGGCATGCATGCGGCCCAGGTTCGATCCTCAGCACCACATACAAAGATGTTGTGTCCGCTGAAAACTAAAAAAAAAAAAAAAAAAAATTTAAAAAAAACCTTAATGATATCAACAACTACCATTTAAGGAGCAAGGAAAGAACCTTGCTAAGAGTTTTTTATAGACTCAATAGAATTTCACAACAATGTACTTAGATTTTGGAGGAAAGCGTCTAGTAGAGACCACTGAAGTAAATGATAGCTAAGATGAAAAACAAATATTTTAAAGTGTTAAACAAGCTGGGTATCATGAGGCAAGCCTGTAATAACAGACTTGTGGGGTTAAGGAAGGAGGACTACAAATTCAAAGTCAGCCTGGGCATCTTAGCAAGACCCTATCTCGAAATAAAAAATGGTAGAGGGCCAAGAACCACAATAAACAAACCAACCACCTTAACAAAACTAACAATGGTAACAACATTGTCAGAGGTTGTGTAAAGAGCAGAGTGGGATCTGAGCCCCAGTTGTCTTACTAGTGGGTATGCTTCTCTCTCCCCCCTCTATTTCTCTTTCATTTCAGTGTCTTCAACTGAAAGTGTGGGGGACAAATAGCACCCATTCTGACTATCTCACATGGTTGTAGGGGAGAATAAAATGCATATAAAAGTGTTTTGTTAATGGCATATGTTAGGAATATGAAGGTGTGAATAATTTCTTCTTGGAGGATCCCCTCCCCCAAATTTTAAATTTTCACTTCATTTAAAAATAACTTCAGTAATTAATGGGGGTAATTGTTTAGTTTCCATACTATTGCCTTCCACCATACACACTGGATAACCAGTAATTATTTGATTTCAGGAATTAACTTGTGGATTTTTGCTAGTTCTATGAGCTGTATATCATTGGCTCTCAATCAAGTTACATTCAAAACATTTTTGTACTGGAACTATTTAGGGTGCAAATGGATTCTGTAATATATAAGGTTTTCAAAAGACAATCACCTACTTCACATTTTGAAATAGAAGCAATCATATTCACTAGGGTATGTTATCTAGCCTTACCTCTCAGTCTCCTCTGTGGTTACTACCTTCCCCCACGGCCCAAATCCTCTTTCCCTGAGCACAATTACTTCCCCAATTGCTCTACACAATCTCTTTGGACTTTTCCGTCAGTTGTTTCCTTGCAACACTAACTTTTCCTTTATGTATTACTTAGATATCACCTTACAAAAGGCTTTATAGACCCCCTTGTGGACACCCTCACGTGCCCCTACAAGCCTGGCATTGCAGTCCTTGTAGTAACCTTATTACACTGTTTTTAAATAGTTTGTCTTCTTCAATAGACTGTTAATTCTGGAAAGGTAGCGTCCATGTTTGCCTTTTTCATTGTTTTATCCCTCGTACCTAGTATTTTTTCAACAAATAATTTCTTGACCGAATAATGAGAGTAGCTTGGCGTTTTAGACCGAAGATAATGCTCTCCAGCTAATAGGCTTGGTTTTCTGATATTCCACTGATTGAATACTCCTGTTGATACTTTTTCTCTTTTTTTGGAGGTACCTAGGATTCCAAGTGGGAACCCATTTGTCTGAAAGATTGAGTTCTCAGTCTGTAGAACTACCGCCAACAATGTATGGAATCGAAGGACAGGAATTTAACGACTGATCCAGGAGCGACTGTTATGCCTTCTAGGCAGTGAGCAGGAAAGAGGACCATCAGGAGTCACCAAAATCACAGGAAAGGAATAAGACTAGCTTCTTCCTGCCCTCGCGGAGAACTCAGCACAAACTACCTCCTCCAGCGCGCCAAGCCGTTAGTCCCGCCCGGTCCAACTCGGCTCCACCCATCTGGCGCGCCCACCACCACTAAACCCTAGCCGCCAGGGTGCGCGACGCATTCCTAAGCCCCGCCTTCTGGGCGAGGGCGCGCTCCCCCTCCCAGCTCGGCCGTAAGCAGTTCCGTTAGCAGCGGGAGGAAAAACCGTCCTCTGCGTCCCCGCCTCTCCGCTCCTAACGTTTTACTCCCTACTCCCCCTGCGACCACTACACAGCCGGCTACGGAGGCCCCTAAAGTACAAACATCCCCCTTGCCCTGGCGTATACTGATAAGTTTTGTCCTTTCTTATTCCATTCGGTCCTAAGGTATTGTATTCATTTTTTGTCAAGAATCTAGACTCACGAGTTTCTTCTGGCGTCAGGAACTTAACCTCTTCACGGAAGTAAAAGTCGAACCCTCCAACCCCCTCAGCTGTGGCCGCCTGCATTCCTTCCCTCCCGCCTCGAGGAATTGTGGAGGGAGGGGGAGGAGAAAGTCATAGCGCCTGCGCGGGGAGGCCGCTTTTCATCCGGGTCCCTGTCCGTGCGGTGCCGCAGGTCGGTAGGCGGGAAATGGCGACTGGCTGAAGGAGCTGGTTCTGTTGCTGCTGTGGGCTAAGCGCGAAAGACACCCCACACTGCGCATTCGGGACCATCGCCGGAGCCTGAGGACACTTCTCTGTCGTCACAGTTAGGTAATCCCTTTCGTCCAGACGTTGCCGCTGCTCCCAACCTTAGTCCTCCTCTTCCAGGGCCGTCTGCCGGGATCTCCTCCCCTTCTCAACCCGGTCCTTCAGTGGGTCCAGCGCATTGGTATGCATGCACTATTGGCGCTTCGTACGTCCGCTGTGTGGAGCCGCTTTTTCGTGGACTTTCCCCTGGGAACGGAAGAGAAGCTCACTTCCCGCCAGCTTCAGCTCTTAGGCTGCGGCCTGTGTTGTGATTTCTGGGGTTAGATTTCACTTCGCTACCCACCCCCACCCCGATCTCACGTTCTTAGCCTCCAACCCTGTGGTTCCTCTGGGTAATTAAGTTAGAAGATCACCATTTCTAACCCTCCTGACCCACCCTGTGTTTTCGGTATTTAATTCTGTTTTAGTAGGGTCCTTTTAGGGGGGCGTTGCTCTACCTCACTTCTTATAAACACCTTTTGAGAATCTGGAAGAAGGGATTTCACTAAGTTCTGTTTATCTTGTGTACTGTTAAAATGTTGACATTCTTTTTCAAATCAAGAGTGGTAATAAAGAACTGCTCTTGTGGGGGGTATCTGGTTTCCATAGTGGTCAGTTACGGGCGAATCTTATACTTAATATTCTCTGTTTTCTTTGGGTATCAAATACCTTTGTGAATGTTTACTGTTGCATCTTGAACAGAATTCTGTGGTAAATAATTGCATAGGTAAATCGTGTTTATTTACTTCTCACCCTAGTGGTAGCTGGATGTGTGAATGATGTTAAGCACTTTAGAGTACCTTAGGGAAGCCTAAAGAGATACTGCTCGTAAACTTCCCTAAGATCCTGAAATGAAATGTTCTTAGTAGATGTTCCTCCAAGGCAGGGATTTATCTTTATAATGCTAGTAAAGCAATACTAAGATTATTGCTCTACGTGGATATACAAATTAGTGACTTGAAATGATAGATTTATCTGCATAATTTTCAGATTGTAGATTGCTTAATGTTCCAACTCACCATTCTTTGCCAAGTTTTACATTTTTATTTGTAAGTCCAGCTGTTTTTTTTTTTAAACAAAAGCAGGAAAATGGCAAATTAATGCTAGTTTTATACCCATCCTTTCTTTTAAAATTTTTTTTTTTACCACGAATCAAACTAAGATTAAAAATAGTTCATATTTTATGTTAGTTGATTTACAACTCAAAAAGCTTTCAGTTCTGGAGGTTCCACTTACAGAACTTCACTACAGTTAGCATGCTATTAGGATTGAATGTCAGTAATTAGTAGAAATATGCAAACATCATTGTAGCCTTCTTTTGGTAGACTTTGCCCAAGGTCATAAAGAAAGTCAAGTCTTTTACTACAGTGAGTGGAACCTCTTAACTTTTCTAGGACCAATTGAAAAGAGGATGGAAGTGGAGAAGTGGGCTTGTTGGATACTTGTCAAATCGTTTTGTTTAAAAAATGGAGCCAAATGTGTGACTTAACAGGATCTTAAATAAGGAGTCTAGTGTTGGCTTTTTTTGTATTTTAGTGATCTTTTGGGGTAAGTTTTTGATAAAATTTGTTTTACAGGTAACAGTGAGCATTGCAGGCTATGCCTTCAAGAATTTTTCTAAACTGTTGAGTACTACATTCATTCAGTACTTATGCCTTTTTTTTGTGGTACCCAGAATCAGACTTGGCCTCTTGCATGCTAGGCAAGTGTTCTGCCTCTGACCTACACTCCCCAGCCCTTTTAAAAATTTTATTTTGAGACAGTCACCCTAAATTGTCCAGGCTGCTCTTGAACTTGTGATTCTCCTGCCTCAGCTTCCCAAGTGGCTGGAATCATAGGCATGCATACTTATGTGCTCTTTCAATACCTTTTTTTCAGCATGGATTGAAAGGATGTAAAAGTTAAGTGGTATAGTCCTTAACCTTGTGGACTTGTGGTTATGTACAAATTCTAAGTAGCACTGGTATATTTTACAATATTTCATTCTACTCAATGTTTCTTGGGTGTTTTATTTCAGCTAGTAATATTATTTTAAGAAATTAAGGCTGGGTGGGATGGAGTATGTCTGTAATTCCAGCAATTTGGGAGTCTGAGGCATGAGGATCACAGGTTGGAGACCAGCCTTAGCAACTTAGCAAAGCCCTAAGCAGTCTCAAAATAAAAAATAAAAACGGGGTGGGGATGTGGCTCAATGATAGAGCACCGCTGGATTCAATTCCCAGTACTAAAAAAAGAAATAATTAATAATTGGTGAAGTTTTATCTTTTCCCATTTGATCTAGCTGATTCCAAGTTTGTGATTTTGGTGAAGTGACTTCTTCATGAGATCATTGACATATAATCGTTCTAATTCTTGTTAAAGAAACTTGGACCTAGCTGGTCATGATGGTGCACACCTGTATTCCCAGTGATGTGGGAGGCTAGGCAGGAGGATCATACATAAGTTTAGGGTCAGGTTTAGCAATTTAACGAGGCCCTAAATAATTTTGCAAGATTGTCTCTAAAAAATTAAAAAATAAAAATAAAAAGGGCTGGAGTGTGGCTCAGTAGTAAAGTGCCTCTTGATTCAATCCCCAGCACCAAGAAGGAAAAAAAGAAAGAAACTTGGACCTGTTATTTAAAAAAAAGATATACTAGACTCAAGACTAAAAAATACAGAATTAATTGCTGGATGAATAAAGTCGTATTGAATTATCTTAGTCGTAGGAGACTGTTTTGGATTAATGTGGTAAAAAATAAAGTGATTTGGGCTGAATTGTGGCTCAGTGGTAGAACACTTGCCTAGCATGTGTGAAGCACTGGGTTCGATCTCAGCACAGTATATAAATAAATAAAATAATAAAGTCCATTGACAACTAAGAAAACACTAAAAATAAAAAATAAAGTGATTTGCCAGAATTTGAAAAAAGCAGTATCTAATTCTGTAGGTATGTTTCTTTGAAAGCATAAAATGGTAAAGACTCCTTAAGTCATGTATATCAAATATGCTGAGAGAACCTCCTATATGGTGTGCCTTTGTGTAATTTGTATGAGTAGTTTAAAAAGTTACCTAGGGCTGGAGTTGATGTAGCTCAGTGGTAGAACATTTGCCTAGCATGTGTGAGGCACTGGCTTCTTTCTCAGCACTGCATATGAATAAATAACAATGGAATCCCATCAACAATGAAAAAAACATTAGAAGAAAAAAGTTACCTAACCATTTTAAACAGGATTGGCTCTGGAGGATCATTTGCTCTACTTTGAGGATGAGGGTATTTAACAGATATGACACCTATTTTAAAACTAGACAATTGCAATTTTAGTTTTCACTTAAAAGACACTTGCCCTGGGGCGTATTTCTAGCCAGGATATAAATTTGCTAATGACTATATGACTACATTAACTTTTAATTTAAACTCAACTAAATTGTAATTGGAACTACATTACAAATAAGTAGACTAGCTGGTTGAGGTGTGGTATAACTTGTGAATTGCAAGTGCCCAGTTTATTTTGTGTCTAGTGTCTAATGGAATTCTTTTGAAAATGCACTGTTTAAAATTACAGATTCAGGGGTTGGGGTTGTGGCTCAGTGGTAGAGTGTTTGCCTGGCATGTGTGAGGCGTTGGGTTCGATTCTCAGCACCACATAAATAAAGGCTCATCAATAACTAATATACATTGATTTTTTTTTTTTTTTTGTACTGGGGATTAAACCCAGGGGTATTTTACCACTGAGCTACATCCCAGCCCTTTTTAATTTTGAGACAGGGTTTCCCCAATGTGCTTAGGGCCTTGCTAAGTTGCTGTAGCTGATTCTGAACTTATGATCCTCCTGCCTCAGTCTCCCTAGGCACTGGGATTACAGACATGTGCTACTGTCCAGCACTTACCATATTAAACTTGATATCAGACAGTTGAGGGTTCAGAGACAACAGAACATAGGAAAGTTAAGTTAATATACTGGCTGTTACTAGGAGAGTTGTGCAATGTAGGAGTGTTTTCTAGAAAAGACAGACATAGTGGGGGTAGAATCATAGTGAGTAGCTTGGGCCTCTTGGAGTCTTTGGCAGTTTTGTAAATCTGGCAGTAAGGAATGGTGAGACAAGACATTACAAAAAATGTAAATTTTTTTTTTTTGTACTGGGGGTTGAACCCAGACGTGCTTAACCGCTGAGCCACATCCCCAGTTCTTTTTTATTTTTAATTTTGAGACAGAATCTCACTAAGTTGTTAGGGCCTTGTTAAATTGCAGAGGCTGGTCTTGAACTTGGGATCTTCCTACCTCAGCCTCCTGAGCTGCTGGAATTATAGGCATGCACCACCACCCTGTCACAAACATAGAATTTTTTTTAAAATTTTTTTTTGTTGCACATGGACACAACGCCTTTATTTTGTTTATTTATTTTTATGTGATGCTGAGGTTTGAACCCAGTGCCTCACACATGCTAGGCAAGCGCTCTACCACTGATCCATAACCCCAGCCCACAAACATAGAATTTTAACATCAGTTCACAATGGACCATTTGACTCTGCTAGGGGCTTCATATGTAAAGGAATTATGTTTTTATATATTGAATAAAAGGAATTATGTCTAGAGTTCTAGCAGTCAGGCTTTCATGTTAGTTGTCCAAACACAAGGAAATGTGTTTATTGCTGTTGGTTAAAGAAATATAAAACAATATACTAGTAAAAAGGCATTTGAATACTTCAGAAATAATTGGGATTAAAGTTTATTAATAGCAGTTTGTATAGTTCAGGAAACTTTCTTCTAGGATGAAAACTTAATGGAGAAATTAGGAAACAAAAAAAGCAATGAAGTTGTTTAAAATAAATCTTAAGACCCTGTTAGTGGGGCTGTGGTTGTAAGTGGTAAAGTGCTTGCCTAGTATGTGTGAGGCACTGGGTTCAATCCTCAGCATCACATGAAAAAAGTAAATAAAGATATAAAAAATACAATAACATTATTTAAAAAAAAGACCCTGTTAGCAGCATAACCTGATATTTTATAAGTTTCTCATGTTGACTAATGAATGTAATCTTTTGGTAGGAATTTAAAGTATGCTTAAAAGACATATACTGGGGTTGTAGCTCAGTGGTTGAGTACTTGCCTCACATTCATGATGCACTGGGTTCATTCCTCAGCACCACATACAAAAATAAATAAATAAAACAAAGATATTGTGTCTGTATACAACTAAAAAAATTTTTTTTTAAAAAAGAGAGAGAATATACTACTGGTTAAATATTCGGGACACACAAAAATGTTTTTTTAAGAGGTAAATATTAGGGGCTGGGATTATGGCTCAGTGGTAGAGTACTTGCCTAGCATGTGTGAGGCCCAGGGTTCAAGGCTCAGCACCACATATAAATAAAATATATTTTATTTGCAACACATACATATATACATATATATGAGGTAAATGTGATTATTTGCTGTAGTAATAATTTTTTCCTGGTTATCCCCAAATATGTATGATTATTCTATTGAATTAGGTTAACTATCTCTTATTAACCTTATAAATATCTGCTTTGGTGTATTTTGTTAAATTAAAATACTTATGTAATCCCTTCATTTCAAAATTTTCTTTTTATTTTTTTTTTTAATGTTTTTTTTTTTTTTTTTTTTTTTGGTACTAGGGATTGAACTGGGTATATTTTGAGACAGGGCCTCACCAAGTTGGCTGGTCTGGAACTTGTGATCCTCTTGGTTCTCATGCTTCTGGGTTTATGGGCATGTGTTACCAAAATCCTTCAATTTCCTGATGTGCAGATAAAAATTATTTTTAAAGAAAACATTCGGCCTTTGGTTTTTTAGAATTGGCTTGCTTCACTTAGCATTACATTCTCCAACTTCATCCATTTACCTGCAAATGCCATGATTTTTTTCTCTTTTAATGCTGAGTAATGTTCCATTGTGTATATATACCAAAGTTTCCCTATCCATTCATCTACTGAAGGGCATCTAGGTTAGTTCCATAATTTAGCTATTGTGAATTGTGCTGCTGTAAACATTGATATGGCTGTGTCCCTGTAATATGCTGTTTTTAAGTCCTTTGGATATAAACTGAGGAGTGGGATAACTAGGTAAAATGGTGGTTCCATTCCCAGTTTTCCAAGGAACCTCCATACTGCTTTCCATATTGGCTGTACTATTTTGCAGTTCCACCAGCAATGTATGAGTATGCCTTTTCCCCCCACATCCTAGCCAACACTTATTGTTGTTTGTATTCTTGATAGCTGACATTCTGATTGGAGTGAGATGAAATTTTAGAATAGTTCTGATTTGCATTTCTCTAATTGCTAGAGATGTTGAACATTTTTTCATGTTTGTTGATTGATTGTATATCCTCTTCTGAGAAGTGTCTGTTCAGTTCCTTGGCCCATTTATTGATTGGGTTATTATTATTTATTTTTTTGGCGTTAAGGTTTTTGAGTTCTTTATATATCCTAGAGATTAGTGCTCTATCTGATGTGCTTGTGGTAAAGATTTGCTCCCATTCTGTAGGTTCTCTGTTCACCTCACTGATTGTTTCTTTTGCTGAGAAGAAGCTTTTTAGTTTGAATCCATCCCAAAAAACCAGAGGCTAAATATTTTCTTTGATATGAGGATGCTGACTCATAATGGCTATGGGGGGAGTGTGTGGGCAGGGGCATAGGAGGCAAGGAGGAACTTTAGATAGGGCAAAGGAAAGGCAGGGGAAAGGGGGGCAAGGGGTTAGGAATGATGGTGGAATGAGTTAGACATCATTACCCTAAGTACATGTATGAAGACATGAATGGTGTGAAAATACTTTGTGTACGATCAGTGACTTGAAAATTTGTGCTCTATATGTGTAATATAAAATGAATTACATTCTGACATCATGTATAACAAATTAGAATAAATAAATAATTTAATAGAAATTATTTTTAAAATACTTACAATCACATTTAAGAAAATTATTAGTTATTTATGGACCTTTATTTATTTATTTGTTTATATGTGGGTCTGAGAATTGAACCCAGTGCTTCACACATGCTAGGCAAGTGTTCTACCACTGAGCCACAACCCCAGCCCTATAATCACATTTTAAACAGTCATGTACCCCAACACCAGCAGGGATATGCTTTTTTTGGGGGGGGGGGTGTACCTGGGATTGAACTCAGGAGCACTCAACCACTGACTGAATCACATCCCCAGCGCTATTTTGTATTTTACTTAGAGACAGGCTCTCACTGAGTTGCTCAGTGCCTCACTTTTGCTAAGGCTGGCTTTGAACTCGGGATCCTCCTACCTCAGCCTCCTAAGCCATTGAGATTATAGGTGTGCGCCACAGTGCCTGGCTAGGGATATGCTTTTTAATTTTCTCATACATTTTCTTTTTGGGGGGAGGTGTCATACTGGGGATTGAACACAGAGCTTCACATGTGCTGGACAAGTGCTCTACCACTGAGCTACATCCACAGCCCCTTAATTTTCCTTTAGTAATAGTAAACAAGAGAACTTCTATTATAGAATTATGATTATACTAATTTTTAGATAGTAATTCAAGTAAAAATTTACTTTTTATAAACATTGTCTTCCTCAATTTCGTCCCAGTACTCCTCTTTTTCTCTAGCCAGTATTGGCCTAGCGATTGAGCCCAGGGGCACTTTAACACTGAGCTATATCCCCAGCCCTTTTTATTTATTTTGAGACAGGGTCTTACACTGTGTTGCCCAGGCTGGCCTAGAACTTGTAATTCTCCTGCCTCAGCTTCCTGAGTATCTGGGATTACAGTTGTGCCACGTTGTGCCCAGTATCACATATGGAAGTTTTTATTGAAAAGGTATAAAAAAAAAACGAAGGAAAATTCTGCTAAAATTAAGTTAGATTTTTTAATCTAAAGAATTATTTGTTGATACATCCAGTTAGTATATTAAAATTTGTATATAGGTGAGTCCACTTAAGAAAAAATCGTGCACATTCTGTAGAAAAGAAATAATATGGTTAGAAATAATAACTTGTGTCAATCAAGTTGCCTGTCAGCTTGTTGAGAAAAAGAGTGAAGTGTAGTACTTAGTTCTTATGAATTATGATCTATATTCTTGCTAAAATAATGTTTTTCTTTTTTTCTTTTTTGAGATGGGGTCTCCCTCTGTTGCCCAGGCTGGCCTTGAACTCCTGAGCTCAAGCGATCCTCCTGCCTGAGCCTCTTGAGTAACTGGGATCACAGGTGGGACTGTACCTGGCTAATATTTTATTTGGTTTTATTTATTTTTTGCAGTATTGGGGATTGAACCCAGAGACACTCTACCACTGATCTGCACCCTTAGCCTTTATTTTTTATTTTGAGACAGAGTCTCCTTATGTTACCCAGGCTAAGCATGTACTTGAAATCCTCTGGCCTGGGCAAGTAACTGGAATTACAGGTGCATAGCACTGTGCCAAGCCTAACATTTTATTTTAAAATATTATTGGAATGAATTTTCTTACACATGGCTTTTTTTTTTTTTGTAAAATGTTATGTTAATTTTTACAAAATTATGTTCAGTGGATATAGTTAAAACAATCTCCAAATTATTGCTCTATTAAAACTTAGGTTACAGAAGTACAAATATCTCATTGTGTCCATAATAAATACTGACTTTTCCCTAATGGTATTTTTGATAAGGACATATGATTTTAAATTGGGGTGCTAAAAGTAGTACTTAAAAACAGGGGGCTGGGTCTTTTGCTCAGTGGTAGAACAACAGTGGTGAAGCATGCAAACGGTCCTGGTTTTGATCCCTAGCATTGCAAAAAATAAGAAAAGAAAAACCTATCTGAATGACTACCTTACTATGTATTTTTAGTGATCAACTGAATAATGTCATCTTTTTAAAAATCAATATGTATTTACATAGTTTTTTAGTCATCAGTAGTCTAATAGCCCACATATTGTTTTTATAGAGAAAATAAATCAATCATGGTTTTAAAAAAATCACTTTTTTGTGTTGTTGTTCATTGAAAGAAACTTGGAGGGGGAACCCTCCCATAATTTTTTCAGCCTAACTTAGCAGCTCTTTTATTCTTGATATAGTTTCTACATTTTGCCAGATGTTTTTGATTTATTTTGTAGTTTCTGAAGAAGCCTATATTATTAACTAATAAGATAAACAGAAATATATAAGTAAAAAATGTTTCACCTGCCTATTCAGGTGGCTGAGGCAGGAGGATCAGAATTTCAAGGTCAGCCTGGGCAATTTAGTGAGACCTTGTCTCAAAATGAAATTTTAAAAAGGGTTGGAGATATAGCTCAGTGGTATGGCAGCACTTGCCTAACATGTGTCTAGGGAAAACAAAAAAAAAAAAAAGAAGTCCACCTATATTTATCACACATTGTATTGTGAAGGAAAGAAAAAGATGGTTCCTTTCTTGGGAGTTGTTACTCTATAGATGCTACTGTACTTACTCATTTTCCCCTAATTTATTTGATTTTTATTGGGAGACAGATATCTCTTTCTCTGAATTCATTTAATGACTTAGGGAAGTAGTGAACAATAAAAATGAATAGCTGTTGATACCTGAGCCATTGATTTCATCAGCCTGGAAATACAGACTTCAGTGGAAATGGATGCTACCACTTTTAAAAATATCATTTGGTGATGACTTTTAGCTTTTTCTTTCTTTGATATAAGTGTTAATATGAATTTAGGAATCATATATATATATATATATATTTTGGTACCAGGGGTTGAACTGAGACAGATGACCACAGAGCCACATCCCCAGCCTTTTTTTTTTTTTTTTTAATTTAGAGACCGGGTCTTGCTGAGTTGCTTAGGGCCTCTCTGAGTTGCTGAGTGTGGGTTTGAACTCTCAATCCTCCTGAGCTGCTGGGAATACAGGCATGTGCTACCATTCCTGGCTAGGAGTTATACCATTTTTAAGGTAAAGTAAAAATTAATGGCTCCTTAGAATTTAGGAGCTAGTAAAGACCAGAGCTGTCACCTAGTCCAATAATGTCTGTGTTTTAATTTTAGAGATAGTAGAGGGTCATCTAGTCCAATAACATCTGTATTTTATTAGTGCGGAACTATTCTGAAGACTGTGTGTGTGTGTGTGTGTGTGTGTGTGTGTGTGTGGCTGTGGGGATTGAGCCCATGGCCTCACATATGCTATACAAACACACCGCCACTTTTTATTTTGAGGGTCTTGCACAGCTGCCCAGGCTGTGATCCAGCTCTGATCCTCCTATTTCAGTCTCTCAAGTAGCTGGGATTACTGGTGTGTGCCACCACACCTATTCTGAAGACTTTTTAACGTTTATTTATTTTCTCTTGGTGCTAGTGATGGAACCCTGGTCCTTATCCGTGCTAGGCAGATCCTCTATCATTGAATCACAGCACCAGCTCCCCCCAACTCCATATGTGTTTATCTTTACTAAAGTGCTACAGGATTAATTTTTTTTTTTTTTTTTTTTTTTTTAGGTAAAACCTATATGTAGTGAAATGCACAGATCTGATGTCCAACACCTTTTTGTTGTTGTTGTTAAATAGTGTATGCTGGGCAAGCACTGTATCACTGAGTTACATCCTCAGCACTTTTTAAGTTTTTAAAAAATTTTGAAACAGGTTCTCATTAAGTTGCCCCAGCTTGCCTCAGAGTTGTGATCCTCCTTGTGTCAGCCTCCTGAGTAGCTAGAATTATAAGTGTGTACTACTACAAATGTCCAATAACTTCTTATTTCCCTTTCAATGTGTGATATATTAGTATATTGTTATTCTCCTTTATTCAGCAAATATGCTTGTTTGAAAGTCAGCGCAGTAGTTAGTTTTAGATAATTTGTTAAGAATCTTTTATATGCAGTATACTGTTTTCCTTTCATGTTTTTTAGGAAGAAATTTGTGCGCTCAAGATCTCAGTAGCAACTGAGTTTTTATCATTATTATAACTTATTAACATAGACAAATTGAAACCATAATTGTCTGCCTCAGAGATTGCTTAGTATCAGAAATTTTGTTAAGAGGAAGGAAATCTTATGAGGAAGAACATTTTTAGTTTTATTTATACACCCTTTTTGTGAGCAAGAATTGATTAGTGTAGTGAGGACTGTTTGTTTCAGTGATATAGTTTTCCTCCCATCCTCCCCCGTTTCTTTTTTTTTCTTTTCTTTTTTTTTTTTTGTGGGGTGGTGGTACTGGGGATTGAACCCAGGGTACTCTACACTGAGCTACATCTCCAGTTCTTTTTATTTTCTATTTTGACATAGGGGCTTGTTGCTGTGGCGCTTGCTTTGTAATTCCAGTGGCTCATGAGGCTGAGGCAGGAGGATCACGAGTTCAAAATCAACTTTAGCAATATAGGTCCTAAGCAACTTAGGGAGACTCTGTCTCTAAATAAAAAATAAAAAGGGCTGGGGATGTGGCTCAGTGGTTATCTGCTCCTGGGTTCAGTGCCTGGTTCCAAAAACCCTAGTTTAACAAGCTTACGGGCTTGTTAAGTTGCCAAAGTTGGCCTCAAACTTGTTATCCTCCTACCTCAGCTTTCTGAGTAACTGGAATTGCAAGTGTATGCTATCAGGCCCAGCCATTATGTAGTCTTTTTGAGAGAAATGAAAAAAAAAATTATGCTTTATTTCAACCAAGATTAAGTTATGTATATCAGGCGATTGGAGTTATAGATAAGCTCTGTGCCTTCAAGACTGTTTCAGTCTAGTACAGTTATATATATAGAAAGGTTATTTCAATAGAAACAGATTATTTCAGTGTGATTTATTAAGAAGTAGAGATAATTACAGGGTTTACACAATGAATTTGTGGATGTGGAGTTCATTATGGAGTAATGATACTTGGACTGAATTTTAAATAATGATAAGAACTGGTTGAAAGAATGAAGGTAGAAGCATGTGTTGAGCACAAAGTGGATAGGGAACTATTATTATTACTGCAGCCTAAAGAATGAGGCAACTGCTGAGCACGGTGTCCCATGCCTGTAACCCCAGAGACTCAGGAGGCTGAGGGGCAGGATCATAAGTTTGAGACCAGCCTCAGCAACTTAGATCCTAAGCAACTTAGTGAGACCCTGTCTCAAAATAAAAAATAAAAAGGCTGAGGATGTGGCTCAGTGTAAAGCACCCCTGGGTTTAATACCTGGAACAGGGTGGGGGCTGGGGATGAGGCAGCTAATAGCAATGAAAGGGAAGGAAAAAAAAAAAAAAGGCTAGAGAATAGATCTGGTAAGGTTATATACAAACCCAGAGAGTAGTTTTTATTTGGAAGGCAGCTGATGGGAAATCTGACGAGAGAACTAGGTAAATTTTTTTAGTGTGGAAGGTGGATTTCCACAAGACAAAAAATATTTTGGAGCTAAAATCTTCAGGATTTGATGATTGGCTGTAGGTAATAAGAGAAAGGAGTGGTAACTAGAATGTTTAGGATGACTTCTAAGTGTCTGGCTTGGTTTCAAAGCCTGAGCTGTGATGAAGAATGTAATAGGTAAAATAGTATGAAGAATAGATTTTGGTATAGTGTGGAATGGGAAAAGTAATTCAATTTTAGGTGCCAAGTCAGAATATTGAGGAGGCACTTGGATGTGTGTCTGAAATTTCAGGTGGTGTTAAAAGAACTAACACAATCAATGTTGTAGTTAAAATGAACATTTGGAAGAGATTCTTTGTCCACTCCCACATCCCTTACCTTTAATCCTTTTGCCTGAGTTGCAGATAAGTTTTCTTTTAGAGGGGGTGTACCGGGGATTGCAGGGGCACTTGACCACTGAGCCATATCCCCAGCCCTATTTTGTATTTTGTTTAGAGACAGGGGTCTCACTGAGTTGCTTAGCACCTCAATTTTACTGAGGCTGGCTTTCAACTTGAAATCCTACTGTCTCGGCCTCCTGAGCCGCTGGGACTACCTGGCTGAGTTGCAGATAATTTAAAGCCAACTTTATGCCCAGTTCTAGATTATTGGGCAATCAACTTTTTATAATCCTAAAATGAGAACTGGTTTAAATTTGAAAAAATGAGAATGTTCTACATTCTATATTTTTTTCCCAGTGTCTTGATTTCTTAATTTTGAAATATTGCTCCCATTGCTGTTTATTTTGTGATGTATTCTACTTAAATTGTATCATTTTCATTTAGTAGTAGATTTATTTCCCTAAACATGCTCATTTCCCAATCTTTACTTGCTTATTCTATTTTTTACTGATAATAGGAAAGAACTTACCTAGTTAAAGAATGAGATTTGTTAAATTCTAACATAAATAGGATTATATGCATGTTAAAACTTTTCTCTTTATATTTTAAGTGTACATAATTAAGTTAGGTTATAATAGATATTGTATAGGTAATCTCTAACTTCTAATGAATAAACTGATATCTATTGTCTGTTTCATTTTGGTATCAGGGTCATCTAGCCTTATATATAAAGTAAGTTGGGAAATGTTTCTTCTTTTTCTGGAAGAGTGTATAGATTTGATATTGTGTTTGTTTAGTACCAGGAATTGAACCCAGGGGTGCTTTAGTACTGAGCCACATCCCCAGCCTTTTTATTTTTTGAGACAGGGTTTCACTAAATTGCTTAAAGCTTCACTAAATTACCGATGCTGGCTTCAAACTTGAGTCTTAAGGATTATAGGTGTGTGCCTTTGCGCTTAGCCAGCCTTTTAAGTTTTTGAGACAGGATCTTGCAAAGTTGCTCAGGCTGGCCCCAAACTCCTGCCTCAGACCCTGGGGTTGCTGAGGTTTTAGGCATGTGACACCAACCCTGGGGTATTATTTAGTTTTAGATGTTGGTAGGATTCTCCACTGAAGCCATCTGGGCCTGGAGTTTTCTGTGTTGGAGGTTTTTAGTACAGGTTCAATTTTCAAAAGAAATAAGGCTAATTAAGTTATCTATTGTGTGAGCTTTGGTGATTCATATTTTTTGAGAAATTTGACAATTTCATCTAAATTGGTAAATATATGGGCATGAATTTGTTTGAAATAGTCCACAATTTCCCTTTCAAAGTCTATATGATATTGAAAGTCTGTAGTGATATTCAATTTTTAATTCCCAGTATTGTTTTTTGGTGTACTAAAGATCAAGTCTATTGCCTTATGCATGGTAGGCAAGTGTTCTAGCACAGTGCTACAGTCCCAAGCCCTTTTTGTTTTTTATTTTGACACAGGGTCTCACTATGTAACCCAGGTTGGCTTCCCAACTTTTCAACCTCTTGCCTTAGGCTCCCCAGTAGGTGGGATTATAGACATGCACCATCTTTCTTTCCTAGCCTCAATATTGGTAATTTGGGACTTTATTATTATTTTCTCACTTCTAGCAAAGGTTTAACAATTTTCTGATTTTTATTGAAATTCAATTTTAAGTTTCATTGACTTATTACCCCTCACTCCCTGCCTTTTTCCCAGGACTAAACCCTGGGCCTCATGCATATTGGGCATGTGCTCTACCACTGACTGAGCTAAATTCTCCCTGATTTTTTTTTTTTTTTTTTTTTTTTTTTTTTGGTATCAGGATTGAATTCAGGGCTCTCGACTATTGAGCTTCATCTCCAGCGTGGTTTTTGTGTTTTATTTGAGTTGTTGAGGTTGGCCTTGACTCCTGCCTCAGCCTCCCAAGTCACTGGGATTACAGGTGTTGCCACCATGCACAGTTCAACCTCAACAACTTGGTGAGACCCTGTCTCAAACAGAAAAATTTTAAAAATGGGTTGGAGATGTAGCTCAGTGTCTTGCTCCTAAGTTAGATCTCTAGTGCCAATCAATCTAGATAGATGAATATTTTTGGCTAGGATTTGTTTTTCCTCATTTTTTTAGTATTTATTTTTTTTAGTTACAGGTGGACACAATATCTTTATTTTATTTTTATGTGGTGCTGAGGATCAAACCCAGTGCCTCACACATACTAGGTGAGTGCTCTGCCTCTGAGCCACAACCCCAGCCCGTTTTTCCCATTTTTAATGTTTATGTTATGAAGTAGCAAGTTGCATGTCTCCTTATACATTCAAGCATATTTTAGGGTATCTTCTGAGAAATGTTGGGGTATTTCTGCTTTGGTCGGGGAGGATAAAGTTTCTATCCTTGGTATTTTAGAGGTTTTTCAAAAAAAAATTTGGGTGCATAGAAGGACAGAATACTCTTATTTATTGATTGATTGATTTTTATGTGTTGCTGAGGATCAAATCCAGGCAAGCGCCTACCCCTGAGCTATACCCGTAGCCCATTATTTTAGAAAAGATGGGAAAGGGGCTGGGGTTATGGCTCAGCCGTAGAATGCTTGCCCAGCACGTGTGAGGCCCTGGGTTTGATCCTCAGCACCACATAAAAATAAATAAACAAAATAAAGGGTATTGTGTACAACTAAAAAATAAATATATTTTAAAAAAAGAAAAGATGGGAAAGGGCACGCATAGATCTTTTCTTTTTTTTAAACTTCATGACATTTAAAAAAAAGTCTTTAGTTGTTGATGGACCTTTATTTTATTTCATTTATTTATATGTGGTGCTGAGAATCAAACCCAGTGCCTCACACATGCTAGGCAAGTGCTCTACCACTGAACCACAGCCCTAGTCCCTGCATAGATATTTAATCAACATGGAAACTAGAAGTTAGCTTATAAATTATAATTGCAATGTATAGTTTCATTGATTATCAAAATTTATAATTTAAAATATTTTTTACCTTCAGTTAGCAAACTTTTTTAAAAATATATTTTTAGTTGTTGATGATCTTTATTTTATTATTTATATGTGGAGTTGAGAATTGAACCCAGTGCCTCACACATGCCAGGTAAGTGCACTACCACTGAGCCACAGCCTCAGCCCCCAGTTAGCAAACATTTAAAAAATAAAAATAAAATCTTACTTGTAAAATTCAGTCACATGGGAACTCCTTGTATACAACTGGTTGAAGTGACTTTTCAGAGTTACTACCAAATATTAACGATCTTTGACATAATAAATTTACTTCTAAGAAACTGTATTTTTCTTTTCTTATAAATTAGAGCTTTATTATTATACATACTATGGGTTCATCCCGACAAACTTGTACATGCATGGAATTTGATTTCAATTCATTCCCTCCCATGTTCCCTTCCCTCCCCCAGTCTCCTTCCTCTTTTAGACTTCCTTTGGCTTATCTATTTATTTTATATTTGATTGGTTATTTTTACATATATAAAGGTAAAATTCCCTGTAGTATATTTATATATGCAAATAACATGATTTTTAAGAATTTATTCTGCATTGTCTTCCCTTTATCATCTCTCTACTCTGCTTCTTGATCTCCTACTACATTAATATAATATCCTTCTCTTCACCTTTCCTTTATTTCACTCTAGCTTCTGCATATGAGAGAAAAATCTTTGAGTTTCTGAGTTTGACTTATTTCATTTAGAATGATATTCTCCATTTCCATCCATTTGCTGGCAAATGCCAAGATTTCTTTCTTCTTTATGTCTGAATAGAACTTCATTGTGTATATATGCCACATTTTCTTAATCTATTCATCTATTGAGAGTACCTAGGTTGATTCCATAATTTAGCTATCATCAATTGTGTTGTTATAAACACTGAGGTGACTGTTGCTGTAGTATGCCGATTTTAGATCTTTTGGGAAAATACCAAGGAACGTGATAGGTGGGTCATATGCTGGTTCCATCTCTGATTTTTTGAGGAATCTTTGTACTGCTTTCCAGAGTGGTTGTACTTAGTCTGCAGTCCCACCAACAAAGTTCAAGTGTATCTTTTCCCCAACATCCTCATCAGCATTTGTTTGTATTCTTGATCATTGCCATTCTGACTAGAATGAGATGAAATCTTAGTGTAGTTTTATTCTGCATTTCCCTGATTGCTAGAGATGTTGAACTTTTTTTTTTTTTCATATAATTAATGGCCGTTTGTGTTTCTTCTTGTGAGGAGTTTCTTTTTAGTTCTTTTACCCATGTATTGTTTTTTGTTTTGTTTTGTTTTGTTTTTGGTGTTTTTTGAATCTTTATATCTTCTGTATATTAATCCCCTAGAAACTTTTTTCTTTTCTTTCTTTTCTCTCCCTCCATCTCTCCTTCCTTTTCTCATTTTTTTCTTTCCCCTTCCTTATCTTTCTTTCCCCCATCCTCTCCCCTCCCCTCCTTTTCCCTCTTCTCCCTTCTCAGAAGTCTGTTTATATTGCCCAAACTGACCTTGAACTCCTAGACTTTTTACAATCCTGCTTTAGTCTCCTAAAGAGCTGAGATTACTTAAGCATGTGCTATTTCTCCTGGTTTAGGAAATTAGGAGACTATCTTGCGAATCAGAAATTTATATAATTACTTCATTTGAGGTGATAGTAGTGAGTAGTTAGAACAATTTAATTTCCTTACAACTCAGTGTTCAAATTATGGAGCTGAGCCCAGTGGCGTACGCTTGTAATCCCAGCATCACTGGTGGCTGAGGCAGGAGGATTGCAAGTTCAAAGCTAGCCTCAGCAACTTAGTGAGGCCCTAAGCAACTTAGGGAGATATCTCTAAATAAAGTATAAAAGAAGACAGGGCATCTGGCTCAGTAGGTAAGCATGCCTGGGTTAAGCATCCCTGGGTTCAATTCCCGGTATCCTCACCAAAAGGAACATTTATCTTACATTGGAATATTATATGGCTATTAAAATTATATTCCCAGTCTTATATGTTTGCGTATTACCAGCTACTCTGACATCTGAGACAGGAGAATCTTTTGAGCCTAAAAGTTTGAAACCAGCCTGGGCAGCATAGCTAATCAGAACAACACAAAACAAAACCTTCCAATTTTTACCATGTATAGATGGGGGAAAGCAGATAATATATGTAGTATAAGTCTAATTATTGAGTATAGTACATATACATATTAAAACAGACTAATATACCCACAGTTCATTCATCTCTGGGTTGAAGAATTATGTAATCTTTTTTGTTTTAATGTGCTATTAAAGTTTTTAAACAGTTAATTTTATAATCAAAGGAATGGCTTCAATAAGTCCATTTGAAATAAGAAATTTTCATATTCTTGGGCTGGGGCTGTAGCTCAGCACTTGCCTCTAGCATGTGTGAGGTACTGGGTTCGATTCTCAGCATCACATAATAAATAAACAAACAACTAAATAAATAAATAAAATATATTTTAAAAAGATGTACTTTAAAAAAAAGTATATTGTGGACATGTTTATATTTTTCTTGGATAAAAACTTTAGAAGTAAGGCAGGCACAATAGTGCACAATTACATTCTTTCATCTACCTGGAAGGTTCAGGTAGGAGGATCACAAATTGGAGGCCAGCCTGGGCAAAATTGAGAGATTCTGTCTCAAAATAAAATTTTTAAAAAAGGTTTGGGATGTAATTTAGTGGTAGAGCACTTACCTACCGTATTGGAGACCCTGGATTCAATTCCCAGTATGTTAAAACAAACAAGAACTCTCAAAAACCTTGAAAGTGAGATTACTGAATCAAAGAGTTAGATGTATATATTAGGAATAACTGAACTTTGCCAAAAAACTTATATTCCTATCAAAAGAATATGAGCGATCTCATTGTTCATGGTCTTTACTACTTTTGTCAGTCTTTTTAATGTATGCTATTTTAGTAGATGTGAATTTGTATGCCTTTTGTGGTTTTAACATATACATTTTTTTTCTTCTTTGGTGATGCTCTGGATTGAACCCAAAGATGCTTTACCACTGAGTTGCATTCCCAGTCTCTTTTATTTTTTGAGTTGTGGTCTCATTATGTTTCTTAAGGCCTCATTTAGTTGCCCAGGCTGTCCTTGAACAAGTGATCCTTCTGCTTCAGGTTCCTGAGTAGCTGGGATTACAGGCATGTGCCACCATGCCCAGCTCAGTCATCTAGTTTTTAATGGAGTATCTTCTCAAAGTTTTTGCCCCCCTTCAGTTGACTTTTTTGTCCTGTGTATTGTGTTTTTGGATGTCTGTGTGTTCTAGATAGAAGTTCTTTGTGAAATATGTATTTTGTGAATATTCTGCCAGTTTGCCTTTTGATTTTCCTAATGGTGTCTTTTGATGGTCATAAAATTTTTCATTTTTATTAGTAGTTCATTCTTTTTTTCCTTAATTGTTATTCTTTGTACAAGATCACGTCATCTATAAAGAGAGAGTTTTACTTTTTGTTCTAACATAAATTTGTGTGTGCACACATGCACGACTGTGCACGTACGTGCATATAATTGCCTGGTTAAACCTCCAGTAAAATATTAAGTAGAGCTGGGTGAGGTGTCGCATGCCTGTGATCCCAGTGGTTCTGAAGGCTGAGGCAGAAGGATCATGAGTTCAAACCCAGCCTCAGCAATGGCAAGGTGCTAAGCAACTCAGTGAGATCCTGTCTCTAAATAAAATGCAAATAGGGCTAGGGATGTGGCTCAGTGGTTGAGTGCCCCTGAGTTCAATCCCTGGGATCCCCCCCCCAAAAAAAATGTTGAGTAGAGGTGATAAAAGTGGATGTCTTTGTTGTTTTTTTGATCTTGCAAGTAGTGCATTGAGTTTTTGACCATGTGTGATTATCATAGATTTTTATCAGGTTGAGGAAGTTCCGTTTTTTTCATTTGTTGAAATTGTTTTTATCATGAAAGGTTTGAACAAACAACACTTTTTCTGCTTCACTATAGATGATCATGTGGATATTTTCCTTTATTCACTTAATATCATATGATATTGATTGACATTTGTGTGTGAGCATATGTGCACGTGGTAGTTAGGATTGAATCCATGAGTATTTTGCCTCTGAGCTGTATTTTGAGCTCTTTTTAAAAAAAAAAAATTTTTTTAATTTTGAGATAAGGTCTAAGTTGATTAGACTAGCTTCAAATTTGCAATTCTATTGCCTCAGCCTCCTGAGTTGCTGGGATTACAGATATGTGCTATAAGGCCTTTTTATTTTGAGACAGGGTCTTGCCAAGTAGCTTAGGTTGGCCTTGAATTTGTGATTCTCCTGCCTCCTAAACAGCTGAGATTACAGGTGCACAACATCATGTTTGGCTATATATTTTAAAATTTCCAAGTATTTGATACTTTCAGGTTTGCTGTTGATTTATAATTTGATTTATGATTGTGGTCAGAGAACAGTTTTTTGTTTGGTTTGTTTTTGCTGTGCTGGGGATTGAACCCCAGCCTTTGAGAATTTTTTTTTTTTTTTAAATAAGAGCCTAGTCTTGATAAATTTCAAGACTCAGCATGTTGCCTATTATGGTAAGGATTCCATGTGCCATTGAAAAGTATTTTCTTAGCTGGATATAGGAGCATGTATCTGTAATTCCAGCTACTTGGGATACTGAACAGGAGGATAGCAAGTTTGCTACCAGCTTCACAAAAAGACCTGTTCTTTTTGAGACCCTGTTTTTAAAAAGGGGGCTGGTGATGTAGCCCAGTGATACAGTGCCCCTGTATCCCCCACTCCTACACACACACACACACACAAATGAAACTAGCCTGGGCAGTTTCAAGAGCAACTCTCAAAATTTAAAAATGGGGATGGTTGTGTAGCTCATTCAGAGCTGTTGCCTGGCATGTGGTAGGGCTCTGGGAGAAATTCTCAGTCTTGTGTTAAAAAAAAAAAAGTGGTTAGTTTTGAAAATTCCTAATGGTTTGACTGCTGTTAAACCTACTTAACCTATTTAACACTATTTACAACCTACATTCCACACTTCAGCTTCCTTTTTAAGGGTTCTTGTCTTTCATTCTGGTGAATACCTGTTCGATTTTTTAAAAATATTTTTTCAGTTGTAGGTGGACATAATTCCTTTATTTTTATTTATTTATTTATTTTTATGTGGTGCTGAGGATCGAACCCAGTTCCTCACCTGTGATAGGCAAGCACTCTACCACTGAGCCACAACCCCAGCCCCACCTGTTCAGTGTTTTTTTAAAAGGACCTTTTTCTTAAACTTGATCTTGCATTTTATAGATATAAAAGTATATTCTATACTTATTTGCTGGACTTTTTGTTTCTCTCAGGCAGAAATTATCATCTCATTCTTTTGTTTGCAATTTTAATGAAGTGAACCCCTTAAGACTGGACTCCTTTATGTCATATCTTTTTTTTTAACATTTATTTTTTAATTGGACATAATAGTTTTTTTTTTGTTGTTGTTGTTGTTGTTTATTTTTATGTGGTGCTGGGGATCAAACCCAGGGCCTTGAACTTGCTAGGCGCTCTACCGCGGAGCCACAACCCCAGCCCCTATGTCATGTCTTTTAAGACCACTGTACATCAATATATTTATTGTTTGATAATTTTTTGTAATTTCCACCTAATGAGTCTGGGTTTGTTGAAATAGGTTTACCCTTAGGCATTTTGGAAAAGAATATTTATTTATTTGTTTAATTTTATTATTCTTTTTTTAATTGTCAATGGACCTTTATTTTGTTTATTTATATGTGATGCTGAGAATCTAACCCAGTGCCTCACACATGGTAGGCAAGTGCCCTACCACTGAACTACAACCCCGGCCCTGGAAAAGAATCTTTAGATTATAGAAGTTGATTAAAAAATTTAATTTTTTCCTATGCATTTCCTATATATCTTTATTTTGTTTTTGTGGTACTGTGGTACTGAGGATTGAACCCAGTGCCTCACTTGTGCTAGGCAAGTTCTCTACCACTGAGCCACAACTTCAGCCCTGCATTTCCTACATAAACTTCTGTACTGAATTAATTAAAGGAATTTAGATCAAATTTGTATACTATAGACAGGTTAAGTAAATAACAGATACCTTTGACAATCCTTTTATAAATTAACATTGACCCTTTAGGAAAAGGGGCAAATAAAATAAAGATATGGCAATTTAAAGTTGAGTGTCATTTGGTTATGGAAAAACATCATTTGGAAAGATGTTTTGAGACTTTGTTAAGTCTTGAGTTTGGGGGGGGGGTATCTCAGTCCTTTCTGGCTGTCATAAGAAAAATACCAACGACTGAGTGGGTGGGTGGCTGATGAAATTTATTTCTCACAGTTCTATAGACTTCGAAGTTCAAGATTACATTTCTTTCCTTTTTTGGGGGGAGGGTACTTGGGATTGAACTCAGGGTCACTCAAACACTGAGCCACATCCCCAGCCCTATTTTGTATTTTATTTAGAGAAAAGTCTTACTGAGTTTGAACTCGTGATCATCCTGTCTCAGCCTCCCAAGCCACAGGGATTACAGGCATGCACCATCTTGCCCAGGTCTGGCACATTTCTTAATACTTAGTTTTAGTCTTCATGTTCTGTTTCACAGATTGTAGTTCAAGGGTGTGTCCTTAACTGTTTTTCTAAGTGTCTTGCGAGTTTTGCCAGCCATTGGTTTTCTTATCTGTAAAATGAAAGTGACCAAATAGAGAGCCTTATGTGTCCTCTTCCTTCTCCTCCTCTTCTTTCCTTTCTTTGTAAAAGGGTAGAATTTATTCAAGTAAGAAGAAGAGACAGAACTCCTGCAGGGTGAGAGGAGACCTGACCTTATAGGGATTGCCACTAATTCACTTAACTAGTCTTGGTAGGGACATGGATCAATGTCTATGCTAATCAAGTATTGGAAAAGTGTCAATGCTATTGGTTCAGCCTGAACTATTCTGTTTGTTTAGCTTGAGTCTGTAGTTTTCACTCAGGTCTGTTTAGCCTTCCTTTTCCCATTGCCCTGGGACAAAGGAGTTTGCTGGAATATTTGGGATGTTTCTACAAATTAATCTTATGGAGTGGCCTTTACATTTCGAGAAGCTATTATGGGGCCTATTTCTTTTACTATCTGAATGTCTATCCTATCCTATTCTTTCCCCGCCTCTGAAGGAGGATCCCTAATTTCCTTAAGGAAAAGGGGTGATGATTGCTGTGGCTTCTTCAAACTGAAAAGGGGAGATGAAAGAGTACAGCAGTCAGGGTCCTACGGAGCCTAGCTAAGGTTCCCCAGTAGATGGGGATTTCATTTTGAATTCTATTTGTATGGCCATTTATAGCTTGATAGCCTCTGCTGCTGTAGTTTGGCAGCAGACCCAATTGCCTGCCAATGCCTTCTTTCCAGGTTCTTATCTTGTGAGTTTGAAGAATGAAATCAATAGATGAGAGCAAGTAAACATAAAAGAGTGTAGCATTTATTCAAATGAGAATAAGAGAGACAGAACTCCTCCAAGGTGAGAAGAGATTTGATAGGGGGTTGCCCTTTTTTTAGTGGGTAGCGGTGGTACTGGGGGATTGAATCCAGGTATGCTCAACCATTGAGCTGTTACATCCTCAACCCTTTTTATTTTTTTATTTTTTTTTACTTTGAAACAGGTTCTTAACCACATTGTTCATGCTGGCCTTGAACTTGGCATCCTCCTGCCTCAGATTCCCAGGTTGCTGGTATTAGGCATTTTTGTTGTTGTGTTGGGGATTAAACCCAGGGCCTCAATCAGTGCTAGGCAAGTACTCTGCAACTGAGCCACATCCCTAGCTCATGAACATAGTTTTTAAAGTATTGTTATATGTGTTAAGATTAGAATCTCAAAATGATCCATTTGCTCCTATTTATACTTGTATAATTATTGATTATTGGAATTGTGTTCATGGAATTAACTCATTCATTGAATAATGTTTTTCCCACTGCATTGTAAGTTTGGAAAGGCAAACTTTTCTCTACCTAGCTCATTACCTTATCGGTGTTTACCTAGCCCAGTGCTTCAAATGTGGTTAAGTGCTCAATAAATATTTGTAGAATAAATGAACGATTAAACAAATGGCAATCTTGGCATGAGCAGAGGTAGCATAATGATTAAATCTGCTTAGAGAACTGGACTTTTTTTTTCTTTTATTAATTTATTTTAAATCAAGAGATTTTTATTATGTAAGTTGGGCACATTTGCATATACTAGGTTTTAATTTTAATAACCTTTGTTATTATTTTTCTTATAGTTTTACATGTGGCACCCATAAAAGATGAGGCTGAGAACACGAAAAGCTTCTCAGCAGTCAAATCAAATCCAAACACAACGCACTGCCAGAGCAAAAAGGAAATATTCAGAGGTGGATGATGGGCTGACATCAGGAGGAGAAAAACCACCGAAGAATGAAACCGGCCTATTGTCTTCTATTAAAAAATTCATTAAAGGAAGCACACCCAAGGTAATGGTTTTGCCTTATACTTACATTAAAAAGAGGTGATGTTTAGGTTGTTTCCTCTAAGCATATATAAATGAGATATTGATACTGATTGAGTCTGTTTTAAGGGAATATCTGCATTTTAGTATTATTTTACCTAGATTATCACATACAAAATATTTAATGGAAGTTGAAGATGAACATTATTTAGTCCCTTGATCTAGTCACCCACTTTGCCTTTGGCATTATGGGAAACAAAAGAAAAAATTTCCTTATTCTTGAGTCTTTCTCTCTTCCCTTCTTCTTCCTTTATTTTTTATCTTTCTCTTCTGCACCTCTCAGTTGGAGATTGAATCTGGGGGTGCTCTACTACTGAGTTACATCTCCAGCCCTCATTTTTTTATGTTGAGGCAGAGTCTGGCTAAATTGGCCAGCACAGCCTTGAATTTATAATCCTCCTGCCTTAGCCTCCCCAGTAGCTGGGATTACAGGCCTATTTCACTGTGCCTGGCTTAAATTATTTCCTTTACTTCCATTGTCTTTCATTTCAGAGAATAGTAAGTTTTTTGTTAATATTATTCACTAATTAGGAAAATGATTTATCTACCTGAATTCTAACATTTGCACAATGGAAATGTATTACTTCATTGAAGATGAAATTATTTTTTTAAAAAGAATGGAAACCAACCCGAAGTCATGCTCTAGATTCATATTGTGGGCCAATTTGAGTGACCTAAGGAGAGTCATTTTTCCTTCTGGGTTTCAGGAGGATAGTAATATGGGAGTAATGGTAACTACTTTGTTTTAGCATTATTTTAGGTTAGTTGGGGTGCAGTGGCGCACACCAGTAATTCCATTCACTCAGGAGGCTGAGGCAGGAGGATTGCAAATCCAAGGCCAGCCTCAGAAGTTTAATGAGACACTATCTCAAAATAAAAAACAAAAAAGAGGGTTTAGTGGTAGAGCATCCCTCAGTTCAATCGCCAATATCAATCAAATAAATCACTATTATTTTCAGGTTAGATTTTACAACAAGGTTGAAAAGCAGTTTGACAAACTTTTAATATATAATAAAGGTACAGTGTTATCATTCATTATATATAGATTACATGCTATTTTTGTGTTCTTTCTTGGTACAATTAAATTTGTATGATGTATGTTTTATTATGAACTGGGTGTGGATGGCACGCATCTGTAATCCCAGTGACTCTGGAGGCTGAGGCAGGAGGATTACAAATTTGAGGACAGCTGTTTATCAATGCCCTAAGCCTTAGCAAGACCCTGTCTCAAAATGAAAAATTAGAAAGGCTGGGAAGATGGTTCAGTGTTTAAACATCCCTGGGTTTAATCTCTGCCCCCCCCCCACACCCACTCAAAAAAAGTTTTATTATAACGTAAGCTGCTTATTTTGAGCAATAGAAAATAAATACTGCTTTGACTTATTCATAGTGGTAGATTTTATTGTAATAGAATTAATAGAGCATAATAACTAAACCATTGGTCAAGATTTATAGTCTGTGTTTGTATAAGATTTTTATTTTTGTTTTATTGTAAAAGTTTTGTCTTTCTGAGACTTTCTTTCATTAGTTTCAAATAACATCTTTGCCAAGCATACATGACTCTCCCAGCTCAGGGAGTCTCCCAGTTTTTCTACCACTACCACCACCAACACCTGCCCTCCACCCCTAAACTTATAATCTTATAATCTTATGGCTTAGGAGGATATTTATACAATTGCAATTTAATTGAGCACCTGCTGTGTACCTAGCCTTGGCAGGCAATTCACATTTGTTAGGGAGAAGGGTCAAGTGCCACCAGGCTCTAGTTAGGAACCTCCCTACTTCGCATTAACTAGTTCTACCTCCAGTTGCTGCCAGGGAAGACATTGGGGAGATCATTCAGTGACCCAGGGTTTGTTTAACAGTGTGTTAGAAGAGGATGCATAATGGAGGAGAAATGAAAGTATAGTTTTAAAAAACCCAGAACCTCGAGCTGGGGCTGTAGCTCAGCAGCAGAGCACTTGCGTGGCATGTGTGAGGCACTGGGTTCGATCCCCAGCACCACATAAAAATAAACAAATAAAATAAAGGCATTCTGTCCATCTGCAACTACAAAAAATTAAAAACAAAAACCCAGGACCTCCATTTTAGTTGCCAAGATAAGGAGATAAGAGATGTCAAAGGCAGAAGGATCCTTCCATTTTCTATAGCTTGTATTTCTTAGATGGACGGGGGGCAGCAGAGCCTATCATATATAAACAAACATATAGTATATCCATTGCTTTAAAATATCATGGAGGAGCTGGGCATGGTGGGGTGTGCCTATAATCCCAGCAACTCTGTAGGCTAAGGCAGGAGGATCCCAAGTTAAAGGCCAGCCTAGGCAACTTGGAGATACCTTGTTCCAGATTAAAGAAATTAAAGCCAGGGGTGGTGGTATATACCTACAATCCCATGATTTGGGAGGCTGAGGCAGGAAGATCTTGAGTTTAAGGCCAGTCTCAGCATCTTAGTGAGATCTTTTTTCAAAGTGAAAAATAAAAAGAATTGGGATGTAGGGGGTGTAGCTCAGTGATAAAGCATCCCTGGATTCAATCCCCTGATATTAGTATTTTAAATACATATATATTTGACTCTAACCTGTACCTTTTTTCCACCATTCTGTCTGAAAGTAACTATTGTATTTATAGTACAAAATCTAATTTATGTAAGGATAGTAAATTTCTAGTGTGAAGATTATTCTTTGTGTGTAGGTAAATAAAAGTTGGGTCTTCTTGTGCTGCCCACTTTGTCATTTATTTATATTGTTATCAGCTCAAAATTGAACCTAATTTTTTAAAAAATATTTATTTATTTTTCTTTTTGTTTTCGGCGGACACAAAATCTTTGTATGTGGTGCTGAGGATCGAACCCGGGCCGCACGCTTGCCAGGCGAGCGCGCTACTGCTTGAGCCACATCCCCAGCCCTGAACCTAATTTTTTATAGGAAGTTTTTCATGTAGTATTTTGTACCTATATCACCATTTACTACTCCCTTAATCTTTCTCTCTAGATGATGGACTACTGCTCTTATTTCTACAAGTGTCCCTTTCAAACCCAAAGTGAGACAATTTCCTATGCTGCTACTTTTATTTTCTTGGTACCATTCCTTTTTCTTCTTCTTTTATTTTTTTGTTCATTTGTTTTTCAATACTGGGAATTAAATCCAGAGGCACTTAACCACTGAGCCACACCCCCAACCCCCTTTTATTTTTTTATTTTGAGACAGGGTCTTGTTAAATTACTTAGGACCTTGCTAAGTTGCTGAGGTTGGTCTCAAACTTGCACTACTCCTACCTCAGCCTCCTGAGTTACTGGAATTATAACCATGCACCATTCTTTTTCTTTCCTTTTGGATTTTCACAACTATGTGAGTAGACTTGAAATATAGACAAACTTCTTTGCTTTCTCTTTTGAGCTGTGTTCCTTTCTGAGATATTTTACTTTGCTTTTATGCCTCTGGTGAATCTTTTAGAAACTTGGTTACCTATGTTATTAGCCCACTTTATCTGTTGTTCTTTATTATGATTTCTAGGGTCACATAGCTATTGGTGTTCTTGGTCTTTTCCTCTTTTTATATTGTCAATTAGTTTATATCTGTATTCTAGTTCTAACTTGGCCATAAATTAGCTATGAGAGTATTCAGGTAATCTAAACAAGAGGTGTTGTTCATTTATGGATATAAGGGGTATCACATACTACGTATCTTAAAGATCAGAAGTGTAGGACAAGGCATGGTGGTGCAAGCCTGTAATCCCAGCATCTCTGGAGGCTATGGCAGGAGGACCACATGTTCAAAGCCAGCCCCATCCCTAAACAAAAAATAAAAAGGGCTGGGGATGTGGCTTAGCGGTTAAGTGCCTTGGTTTCAGTCCCTTGTGCCAAACAAACAAAAAGCCAGAAGTGTATTTTTCTTTCTGGAGCAAAGATTAGGTGAAAACTTTTATTCTTACTCCTTAACCTATATATTGCTAAACATCATAGTTTTATTTGGTTTTCCTTCTTAGTACCAAAGATAAATTCAACTTATTGATATATCTATATCTATATATTTATTTATTTTAGTTATAGATGGACACAAACTTTATTTTGTTTATTTTTATGTGTTGCTGAGGATTGAACCCAATGCCTCACACATGCAAGGCAAACGCTTTACCACTGAGCCACAACCCCAGCCCCACTACTTGTTCTTGTAAGCAATTCTCTCTCTCGCTCTCTTTTTTTAAACAAATGTATTTTCCCTCTTTACCAGGAATTGAACCCAGGGGCACTTAACCACTGAGCTATATCCCCAATCCCCTTTTAATTTTTTTTTTTTTTTTTTTAATTTAGAGAAAGGGTCTTGCTGAGTTGATAAGTGCCTCACTAAGTTGCTGAGGCTGGCTTTGAACTTGGTATCCTTCTGCCTTAGCCTCCCGAGCTGCTGGGATTACAGGCATTTACCACTGAGCCCAGCAACAGGGATTTTTTTTTGAGAGAGAATTTTTTTTTAATATTTATTTTTCAGTTTTCAGTGGACACAACATCTTTATTTTATGTGGAACTGAGGATTGAACCCAGTGCCCTGCGCATGCCAGGCGAGCGCATTACCGCTTTAGCCACATCCCCAGCCCCAACAGAGGGATTTTTTAATAACTGGATTAATTTACTAATTATGGAATGAAGAAAAAAAAGCTCAGGTGACTAGTTTAATAGAAGAAACAATTTTATTTTAAAATTCATTCTTCTTCTTCCCCATACACAAAATAGCCCTGAACTGTACGAAACTAGCACCCTGTTTTAGGTTTCTACTATACTTCAATAAAAAGAACTAAGGTTTCAGGCTTCTTGAAGAAATGTCTCATTCTAGGGCTTGGGCAGTATCCTCTAAAATGAAGTAACCCTTGGGACTGTAATAAATACATAGATAAGTAAGTTAATTAATAAATGGGGAAGGAAAAGTAGGTTTATAATTAAGCAACATTTGTTGAGAATTGCCTTTCCACATTAGATTGATAACTTTTGTGAAAGTTAAAAGCCGTATGTGTAGATCTCTTTCTGAAATGCATTCTGAACTATATCCATCTTTATACCTATACTAATGTGGGTTTTCTTTTTCTGGTACCCAGTGGATTCAGTCTCCACTTTGCTACACTACCTGTCTATCAATTTACCACTGAAGTACATCCCCAGCACTTTTCATTTTTAAATTTTGGATCGAGTCTTAAGTTGCCAAGACTGGTTTTAAACTTGTGATTGTCCTGTCTTAATCTCCCTCGTAAGTAGTTGGCAATACAGGCATGCATCACCATGCCCAGTTTACTTTTTTTTTTTTTTTGGTAATGGGACTGAAGCCTGGGAAGCTTAACCACAGAGCTACATCCCCAGCCATTTTCATTTTTCTTATTTTGAGACAGGGTCTCACTAAGTTGCTTAGGATTTGCTAAGTTGCTGAGGCTACCTTTGAACTTGTGATTCTCCTGCCTCAGCCTCCTGAGTCACTGGGACTATAGGCATGTGCCTCCGTGCCCAGCTTCAAGGAGTTTTTATCATGTTTTGTCATAGCCTTAAGATTTTCCTCCTTCATTCTTTTTTTTTTAATATTTTTTAGTTGTAGTTGGGCACAATACCTTTCCTTTATTTATTTTATTTTTATGTGGTGCTGAGGATCAAACCCAGGGTCTTGAATGTGCTAGGCGAGCGCTCCATCGCTGAGTAATTTTGAGTAGCGCATCAAGTTTTTTTAACAGAAACCATAGCTTGTTTGTTAGTATTGATTCAGTGAGATTCTCCCCCCACACATATACTGTCGGATTTTTATGTGTGTTCAAGAGGAATTTGATCTGTGATTATCTTGATTTGTAATATTTTTTAGTTTGGGGGGGTCAGGATTATGTTGCTTATAAAAAAGTTGAAGACAATTTGACATAAGGTCTCACTGTGTTGCCCAAAAGTTCAAACACCTGAACTTTACCCAATTCCCAAGTTGTTCTTAGTTTTGTCACCACCCCAGTTCAAGATCTGTTTGTACATGTTAATAACATTGCCTTTATGATTACAGATCAGTTTTGCTGAATAAAAAGATCCTTGGCTCACATTTTATTCTCTAGATTATTTTAAATTTTATTCTGATGTAAAAAGTATTCTCATTCTTGATGATAACTGAATTTCTTACTCATTTATAAATGAGTTAAATTTGACATTTTTCTCTAAATTCTATTGATGTTAGATTTTTTTTTTTTTTTTTTTTTTTGGTAAACAGTGTGCTCTTTCAATGTGTACTTTGAAATCTTTTTTTTTTTTAATTTGTGGTTTTGGTCAAAGAGTGCAAAAACAACCCTGTTTGAAAAAAACAGACAAAGGACTTGAACAGAAATCTCTGAAGGTGTACAAAATGGCTAACAAGTGTATAGAAGGATGTATGATGTTATAAGTTATTTGGGAAATACATATCAAAGCTACAATGAGGTCAGGTGTGTTAGCACATGCGAGACCCTGGGTTCATCCTCAGCACCACATAAAAATAACATACCTGTAATCCCAGCTACTTGGGAGGCTGAGCCAGTATATATATATATATATATACACATACATACATACATATATGTGTGTGTGTGTGTATAGAGAGAGAGAGAGAGAGAGAGAGACCACACTGGGACAATTTGGTGAGGCCATCTCAAAACATACAGTGCTGAGGGTGGACCTTAGTGTCACAGTACTCCTGGTTTCAATCCCCAGTACCATACACACAAAGCCCTACAAGGAGACCCATCTTTATACACACCAGGATGGCTTATAAACAATATTTCAATTAGGAGGAATAGTTATTTCAAGACCTCTGTTGTCTAGCATAATGACCATAATAACAATGCAAACTGGCCTCCATCCCCCTTGTAGTACTGCGTATGGGCATTTCATCCCTCAGCTACATTCCCAGCCCTTTTAATTTATTTTGGTACAGGGTCTCACTAAGTTTCTGAAGCTGGCCTTGAACTTGTGATCTTCCTGCCTCATCTCCCAAATCACTTGGATTGCAGACTTGTTCCTGTGCCAGGCATTGGATATTATATTCTTTTTAATATTTATTTTTTAGTTTTCGGCGGATACAACATTTTTGATTGTATGTGGTGCTGAGGATCGAACCCGGGCAGGCGAGCGCGCTACTGCTTGATCCACATCGCCAGCCCTGGATATTATATTCTTGACAATTGCTTAGATTAGATTTTAAGTGTTCTCACCACTGTCATATATACAGTGGTCATATATACACTGTCATATATACACAAAAAAAGTTACATATGTTAGGTACTGCATACATTACTTAGCTTGATTTAGCCATTTCACATTGTTTGCATATTTCAAAATATGTTGTACATCTTACTTTTTTATTTGTCAAAAACTAAGAGAAAAAGTTTGAATTGCAAAATCTTTTTTTGTTGGAATAAAAAAATTGTTTTATTGCCATGTTTTTGCTTTGGTTTTCTGCTTTAGGAACTGCTGTTTTCTATCTGGTGTATATTATTTCTATTTTCTCCTACTTTACCTTCTGTTTTTCTTAAAGGAGTAAGTATGTTCCCTAATTATATACAGACATTTTTAGAAGGTTGTGTAGTTCTAGGAATTGTGGTGTGAACCGATTTTGTCATGTGAATGCTAAGAGAATACTTACACAAATCTAGATGTTTTATTTCTGTCACTTGACATGTCTTCTTAATGTAGTTAAGAGAGATGGTAAGGGGCTGGGGATATAGATCAGTGACTAGAGTTCTTGCCTATTACTCAGCACTACAAAAAAAAAAGAGGGGTGGTAAGTACAAAATATGAGAGCTAGCTGCTTGTGCAGTAGGGCATATCATTTTATAGTAATCCTTTTTTTTCTTTATAAAAGTAATCCTTTTTATAAGTAGAAGGAATATACTCTAAAATGATAAAATATATCATAATAAATAAACCAGCAATAGTTATTTATTGTCATTTACAAGTATTACGCACTTACATATAAGTGTATATCCTATACTATATGACAGGCAGCTCCGTAGATTTGTTTATAATGGCATTTGCACAAATGCATAAGTAAAGGGTTAGACCACTATATCAGCTCAGCTGTTATAATCTTATGGAACCACTGTCATATATACAGTTTATCACTGACTGAAATGCAACATATGACTACTTGAATGTTCAAAAAAGGCTAGGCTTACAAATTGTCTTTCAGAATTGGATCATCAGACATTTGAATGCATTGTTCTGAAGAGTAAGACCGTCAGACTGTAGAATTTTAGACTTGACTTTCTGATTCTTTTTAGAGATATAAGCTAAAGTATTCAAATGTGTCCTCAGTTGAACCCAGTAAAGTCTGTTCTGTTACAATATATGCAACCTCTGCAACATCAGTTAGTTTATACACTATTGTTAAATGGGAGAACTTTGTCAGTATAACATGGATACTATGTTGGTTTATATATAATTCTCCTTTGAACTAGACAGAGGGTTCTGAATAATGGGAATTGAATTTTATAATTCATCAAGGAACAAGAAACTTTCTGTTCATCTACTGCATAAGCAAATACCCTTTCACTGGTATTTTTGCTTTTCTTTGCTTTATTAAAGTTAAAATGATAATCTACATTGGGTGCTCTCTCCCCAGAGGTGTACAAGAACTCTTCCAAAATGGCAATGTGTATTTCCTTTTGTGCCCATCTTAATAGAATCCCTACTGGCTTAAGGCTTTACTGTTTAAGTCCTGTATGCCCTTGTTTCCACTTCATCATTTTTTAAATTATACCCTGAGGTAACATTCCAGCAACTCTTAGTACCTGAGGGTGAGGGTAGTGTCCAAGTTATCGCTGAAGGTCCCAATCAATGTTTTTGTTAGTGCTGTGGTTACAAATGTACAGGAGCCTTAAGTATTGTGCTCCAACATATTATATTCTATCCCCTGTAAGACACATTTTTTCCCCCAGAAGTCTTGTTATCTTTATCATTGTATCAGTGCAGGGTTTTCAAGAATCTATGTAACATTTGTGTTATAGCAGCTGTACTGAGAAACTACTTCATGGGAAACTAGAGCTTAGTGTAATTTAAACTTTGTTGCAATACTTCTGTTCTTAAAGGACTTTATAAAGACAATTCCTATATTTTCTGATAATGGAAATCCTATGTTTGAGATATGAGACTTCATGTTAATCATTTTAAAATACAGTAAAATAACAAATGGTAAAACATTGAAGAATTTTGTTATGGATTACTGAGGCATCATCATCATTTTTTTTTTTTTTTTGTAATGCCATATTGTTTTGATCGAGCAACCTAAAATTAAGATAAATTGCTGAGTAAAAGGAAAATTCCATATTGAATGATATTTGCAGTAAAATATTTTTCTTTTTTGACCCCAAAATGAAATTATAAATTTTACCATTAACAATACCAAGCTTATTTCAGAAATAATTCAACAATATTCAGCCTTCAGAAAGTATAGTAGGCTGGGCTTGATGGTACACACCTGTAATCCTAGGGAGCCAGAGACAAGAGAATGGCAAGTTCAAGGCCAGCCTCAGCAATTGAGTGAGACCTTATCTTAGGATGTATCTCAATGACAAGAGGGTTTCTGGGTTCAATCTCCAGTACCACAAGAAGAAAAAAGAAGAGAAAGAACATGCAAAGTAGTGTATTTTATTAGTTACTGTGTTATAAGAAAGCAGAGAAGTTCTGGGTATGGTGGCTCACATCTGTAATCCCAGTGGCTAGGGAGGCTGAGACAGGAGGATCACGAGTTCAAAGCCAGCCTCAGCAAAAGTGAGGAGTAAAGTAACTCAGTTAGAGTGTCTAAATAAAATGTAAAATATGGCTGGGGATGTGGCTCAGTGGTTGAGTGCCCCTGAGTTCAGTCCCCGGTCCCGCCACCCCCCCACCCCGCGCCAAAAAAGTAGAGAAGTTCTTCCAGTTATGAATGTTGATATGTATTAATTATATAGAATATGTAAATTTGAAATTCTAATCCTTATCAAATGATTTTAGGTAGTTAATTAAATCATCATGGGCAATATTACAATACAATGATTTGTTTAGTGGATGACTAGAAAAATTCTCAAAACAGAAAAAGATGTATAAATGGTGAAAAATAGGGGTGGAAGTGATTTAGCTGTTGATGCTTGCTTAGCAAGTGTACTGCCCTGAGTTTTATCCCCAGCACTGCAAAAACTAATAAATAAATGGAGAAAAATAAATCAGGCTAATGCTCAGAAGTATATTATTTAAGTCAATTATACTGCAAGCATACTATAAATTTGTCATGGGAACTTGCCTTAAATAAGATAACAGACATAGAGCTTCTTGCTAAGGAGTAGATTCCTTGGTGTTAATTTGGCCACTTAAATAATTGAGGTAAACAGTAGAGATGTGGTAGTCGCAGGCCATCAAGTTCAATGAGGCTCCCTCTCCTATCCTCCTATCTTTCCCAAGTGCTCAAGGAAATGATCTCTGTTCTTTAAAACAGTTCTAAAGATAAGGGGAAATTGGCTGAAAATTCAGAGCACACTGTACAGTTCATTATTTCCATAGCATGGAAAATTTAGGTGAGCCTTGAGAAAGGTTCTAATTATATTTGTGTACTCTAACTGCATTAATATTCTTAGAACACTCAAAATTTTTCCATTTTTGCTACTCTTTGCTATTAATTGCATTTTGTTTCTCCAGGATAAAGAATATTATACCATATTTTATCATTTTATAAGTATAACCTGTAAGAGAATAATTGTGCTCAGTGCATATTTTTTTCCTCTTATGTCTTAAGGAAGAGAGAGAAAATCCTTCAAAGCGGAGTAGAATTGAACGTGATATAGATAATAATTTGATCACATCATCACCAAGAACAGGAGAAAAGCCTAACAAACAGATATCTCGAGTAAGACGGAAAAGTCAAGTAAATGGAGGTTTGTTAATATTTAGATACTGTTTAATTTAGGTGTAAGCAGAGATCTTATTTGACATGTTCCTAGTCTGTTTTAAAAATCTACTTTGAGTAAATTTTTCCTTATTTTTGTGTTCAGTATTAGTAGCATGAAGTGAAATGAAAATATATCTTTCTAAAATATTTTACTTTGATGAATTAAATAAAGGCAGAATAATTAGCTTTATACTACTTAGCATAAAAAAAAGTATATGGATTGGGGTTGGAGATGTATCTTAGTGGTGAAGTGCTTGCCTAGCATGCCAGAGGCCCTGGGTTCAAGTCCCAGCATCAAAAAAAAAGAAAAAAAAAAGTGTATAAGAGTCAACATTAAAAAAAATTTTTTTTAGTTGCATGTGAACGTGATAACCTTTATTATTTATTTATTTATTTATTTTTTTAATGTGGTGCTGAGAATCAAACCTAGTGCCTCATATGTGCTAGGCAAACCTCTACCACTGAGCCACAACCCCAGCCCCAAGAATCAACATTTTTTACTTCTAATAAGTTAATTTCTGAAAGCAGTAATAATTGTGACTTAATATAACTGAAACATGTACAAAAAGTTTGTTTCTGGATCATGCTACTTATGAGCTCAGAGGGTACTTAGATCATTTAGACTAGCATTTCTCAATTAGGGGTAGTTTTGCTTCTATGGGACATTTGTCACTATCTGGAATCCTTCACAGTTGTCACCACCTGTGGAGGGGTTGCAACAATCATCTACCAGTTAGATGTCAGATATGTTACTAAACATTCTACAATGCAGTAAAGCCCCTCACAATAAAGAATTATCAGGCCCAAATGTCAGTAATACAGCTATTGATACATCCTGTCAGTATCTTATTGTATAGCTGAGAAGTTCCTCACAATCAATAGGAAGGAGAAGAACAATAAGGACAAGCAGAGAAAGCTATAAAGAACAGTATTTTAGAGCATGAGGTGCTCTAAAACTCTCTTGTTCCCTTAGTACTGGGAATTGAATCCAGGGATGCTCTACCACTGAGCTACATTTTCAGTCCTTTGCATTTTGTATTTTGAGATGGAGTTCCTCTAAGTTGCTGAGGCTGACCTGGAATATATGACCTCCTGCTTTAGAACTGCCTCCTTGCCAGTATCTGGGTTGTAGGCATGCACCATCTCACCAAGCTAACTAAAACTGTTTTACACACAAGAGCAATAACAGTTCTTTCCTCATTCCCTCAGTGCAGTAATGTGTCTTTATTGTTTAAAGTGATCAATATGGAGAAAAGGACACTTAGGACAGAGAGGAGAAGAAAGAGGGATAAACAAGTTAAGCTGGGTGTGGTAGTGTACACTGTAATCCCAGTGACTTAAGAGACTGAAGCAGGAGGATCACAAATTGAAGGCCAGGCTGGGCAACTGGGCAAGACCTTGTCTCAAAATAAAGTATTAAAAAGGGGTAGGGATGTAGCCTAGTATTAGAGTACCACTGGCTGGGTTCAATCCCTACTACTAATGAATGAATGTATAGCTCAGTGGTAGAGTACCCCTGGGTTAAATCCCCAGTACCACCTAAATGTGTACATACATAATTTTTTAAAAATAATGAATAATGAATGAAGCTGGTTGCGGTGGCACAGGCCTGTAATCCCAGCAGCTCGGGAGGATGAGTCAGGAGGATCGAAAGTTCAAAGCCAGCCTCAGCAAAAGCAAGGCACTAAGCAAGTCAGTGAGACCGTCTCTAAATAAAATACAAAAATAGGGCTGGGGATGTGGCTCAGTAGTTGAGGGCCCCTGAGTTAAATCCCTGGTACCAAATCGGAAAAAAAAAGGAATGAGAGAAACAAGTTTTTGTTGTTGTTGTTGTTTTGTTTTTAAAGCTATATCAAAAAGGTAACATTGTGGAGGATAAGTCAAAGTCAAAACTTTTCATTTTATTTTTGTTTTATATTTCCCAAATATCTGTGAAATTTTTTACTTACAAGATCATTCTTCCTAACCACTCTGAAATGGCTCAGATTTCATGTTTTGTTTTATTTTTTCTTTTTATCATTTTGGGGATTGAATCCCAAGGCCTTGTACTTGCTAGGCTTTACCACTGAGCTATCTTCTCCAGCTCTAATAAGTAATTTTTGACACAGCTGTATTTGACCTTCTTCAGTAGCGCCAGGTTGCCTCTAATGATTTAACTGTCATTCTTTAGAAAGATATGAGGGAAGGTTTTATGAAGTAGGCAGCATTCCAAAGTGTAATCAAAAACAGAATCTTGCCTTCATGCTTTTGATACTGATAACTTGTTTACTTTCTTACAAAGAATTTTTTTTCATTTTCTGTTACACTATATTAATTTGAAGCCTTTTGATTTGTATAATTTTGTATTTAAATTTACTTTGAAAAAAAACTCAATAAATGTTAACAATAATAAAGTGTTACTTTATGATTATTTGATTTACTAATGATTTACCTCAGTATTTCTTTATTAATCACTCCTGAATGTTAATTAGTTTTCGAAAGTATTTGAGGGGAGAAAAGTTATTTTTTAAATGATTTATGTGTAATTTCTGAAAGTCACTGTTTATGACCTTTTTTTTCTATTCTTTCTTAGAAGCTGGCAGTTATGAAATGACAAATCAACATGCAAAACAAAATGGGAAATTAGAAGAAAATCCTTCCTCTGGCAGTCCTCCAAGGACTACATTGTTGGGGACCATATTTTCTCCTGTCTTCAACTTTTTTTCACCAGCAAATAAAAATGGTATGTATAAACCATTTTCATATGGTTAAGTATTAACTATAATTTAATATTGTTAAATTATAGTTAATAAACTATGAAGTTAATAAATTATGAAGGGTTTAAACCTTCATAATTTTTAAAAAGTTTTTTTTTTTTTTTTTAAATATTTATTTATTTATTTTTGTTTTCGGCGGACACAACATCTTTGTTTGTATGTGGTGCTGAGGACTGAACCCGGGCCGCACACATGCCAGGCGAGCGCGCTACCTCTTGAGCCACATCCCCAGCCCCGTAAAAAGTTTTTTTTTAATTTTACTGCCATATTTTGTCAGCATCTTATTTGTTTTATGAACTGGTTAAAAATGTACAGTTCCTTGAAAGTATTTTTTAATTTACTGAAATAATTTGTTTTTTCTATGCTTTCATTATCTGAAAATCTAGATGATAAGACTTTGGTCTAGAGGGATAATTTTTATTTTTATTATTATTGGGGTGACTTCTATAATTCTTTTTTTTAATCTTTTTTTTTTTTCTTTAGAGAGAGAGAGAGAAATTTTTTTTTTTTTTTAATATTTATTTTTTAGTTTTTTTTTCGGCGGACACAACATCTTTGTTTGTATGTGGTGCTGAGGATCGAACCCGGGCCACACGCATGCCAGGCGAGCGCGCTACCGCTTGAGCCACATCCCCAGCCCTCTTTTTAGTTGTAGATAGACACAAACGTTTATTTTATTTATCTTCATGTGCTGCTGAGGATCCAACCCAGTGTCTCATATGTGCTAGGCAATTTCTCTACCACTGAGCCATAACCCTAGCCTGATTGACTTCTGTGTGTGTGTGTGTGTGTGTGTGTATGTATGTATATCTATATATATATATTTTTGTGTGTGTGTGTGTGTGTGTGTGTGTCAGGGATTGAACTCAGGGCGTTTGACCACTGAGCCACATTCCTAGCCCTATTTTGCATTTTATTTAGAGACAGGGTCTCACTGAGTTGCTTAATGCCTTGCCTTTGCTGAGGTTGGCTTTGAACTTGCGATCTTCCTGCCTCGGCCTCCCTAGCTGCTGGGATTACTGGTGTGTGCTACTGCGCCCTGTCCAACTTCTATAATTCTTAAAGAATATATAGCAGAGAATCCAGAAACATTTCCAGTATTCTGTGACATTACAGATTTATTAAATACCTTTAAACTGAAACCATATAATTTTTTGTAATGCAGTTTTATTATCTTTTTTTTTTCCTCCTAGTTATCTTCAATCTAGATAAATAGTAATTTGTTTTATTTGAATTAAGGTATTAATAGTACTCTAATACTATTCTTAGGTAATAAATAATACTCTAATTCAAATGAATCAAAGATTTTATTATATAAAGTCTTTACAAAAGAATCAAATTTGGGGCTGGGATTGTGGCTCAGCGGTGGAGCGCTCGCCTAGCACGGGCAGGGACCTGGGTTCGATCCTCAGCACCACATAAAAATAAAGGCATTGTGTTGTGTCCATCTACACCTAAAAAATAAATATAAAAAAAAATCAAATTTGCTTCTTTACTTTTTTGGGGGCTGGGGATACTAGAGATTTAACTCAGGGCCTCATTCATCATTTATTTTATTTTGAGACAGTCTCACTAAATTACCCAGGCTGGCCTCAAATTTAGGATCTTCATGCCACAGCCTACTAAGTACATGCCCTTACCTGGCCCCTTCTTTTCTTTTTTTTAGTATTTTAGTTGTTGACAGACTTTTATTGATTGATTGATTTATATATGATGCTGAGATTTGAACCCAGTGCCTCACACATGTAGGCAAGCACTCTACCACTGAACCACAACCTCAGCCCACCCTTCATTTTTTTTTTTTAACAGCTTGTTTACTATACTGTGTTTTTATTTATGATAGTTTATTTTTTAGGCTAGTTGAGGGCAAAGGATAGTCTTTATTTTTGATACAGTATGTGCACATGGAAAATGTGTGTTGCCTAATTACTTAAATTCCAGTCTTAATTATGTTGCTGAATAATAGTGTGTGTGTGGTGGGGGTATTTATTTTCCTGGTGGTTCTGGTGATTAAACCCAGAGCCTCACATATACTAGGCAATTGCTTTATCTTTGAGCTACATCCGTAGCCCTTTTTAATTTTGAGACAGCATCTCACTAAATCTCCCTTGTTGACCTCAAACTTGCCTGAATGCCGTTAGTGGCTGGGCCCACAGGCTTGATAATGCAAATTTTATTTTTATTTTTTTGCTTATTCATCTGTTTGGTACTAGAGATCAAACCTAGGGACACTTAATCACTCTGTGCTATATCCCCAGCCCTATCTATCTATCTGTCTATTTATTTATTTAGGGGATTGAACTTCAGAGGCACTCAACCACTGAGCCATGTCCCCAGCTCTATTTTGTATTTTTTTTAGAGATAGGGTCTCACTGAGTTGCTTAGAGCAGCAGCTTGCTTTGAACTCAAAATCCTCCTGCCTCAGCCTCCTGAGCCAACTGGGATTAAAATTTTTGAGACAGGGTCTCAATAAGTTGCTGAAGCTGGTCTCAAACTTGCATTCCTCCCTCAGCTTCCCAAGTTGCTAGGATTATAGGCATGCACAACTGTTTAACTGATAGTGCAGCTTTTGTATGTATTTATTTTAGTTGTAGATAGACACAGTGCCTTTATTTATTTTTATGTGGTGCTGAGGATTGAACCCAGTGCCTCAGACCTTGCTAGGCAAGCACTCTACCACTGAGCTACAACCTCAACCTTGGGGCAGTTTTGTTTTTTTCCTTAGTTGTAGTTGGACACAATACCTTTCTTTCTTTCTTTCTCTTTTCTTTTCTTTTCTTTCTTTCTCCCCCCCCCCCCCCCCATATATATGGTGCTGAGGATTGATCCCAGGGCCTCCCATGTGGTAGGCGAACACTCTACTGCTAAGCCACAACCCCCAGCCCGCTAGGGCAGTTTTTGAAAGGCAGAATGGGGGCTGGGGCTGTAGCTCAGTTGTAGGACACTTGCCTCACACATATAAGGCACTGCACTATATAAAAATAAATGAATAAGTAAAGGTATTGTGTCCATCTACAACTAAAAAATATTTTTTTTAAAAAAAGGCAGAATTGTATAATGTAGAATCAAGAATGTCCTGAGGAAGAAAATAATGCATATTAGTACATGAAGGGACTGTAGAATTCTTGTGCTTCTTAATCCATGAAATGGCATAATTATATTTAAGTGTTTGGAGTGTCTTGAGGATTTCCATTCATTTTAATAAATGTTTATTGAGCATCTCTAATGTTTACTGTTAGTTACTGGAAATTTAGAAATGATTGGCACATGATCCCTGGCTTCAGGGATCTTACTTTTGTTGGGCATGGTGCTGTATACCCAGCTACTTGGTAACCTGTGGCAGGAGGATTACAAGTTCAAGGCAAACTTGGGCTAATTAGCATGATCCTTTTTCCCTACAAAAATGTTTCCTTTTTATGATTAAATCAGTGTAATAAATTTTATAGGCACATTGTAGAGATACGGAACATTGAAATACTTTGAGAATGGAGTGATCCTCTGTGGTGGGTGATGGGTTTAGTGAGTCACAGAACATGTGATAGAAAAGTTGGATCTTGAAAGGTGGTAAAGAGCATTCCAGGTAGAAGAAGCAGTATGAGCAAAGGCCCCACAGCATTTAAAACAGACAGAACATTGGGTTTGAAAAGGGGAAAGGTGAGAAAGTTATGAAAAAGGCAGATTATGGTGCTAACAAAATGTTTGAACTTTATAGTCTGGGGATTGGCTGAAAGGTTTTTAATCTAGTGAAATGATGAGTCAGATTTATGTTTTATAATGATCACTTGGCAAGAATACATAGGCTAGATCCTAAAGAGACTGGAGGCTGGGAAAAATTAATAGAATTGTAGTAGTCCATGAGACTTTAGTATTAGAAAAGAGAGGAAGAGGATATAAAATGGACAAGTTTGGGGCACAGATTAGAGGTGATAGAAAGAGAGATTAAAGAAGAAGAAAGCTCCATGGACATAATTGAGTTTAATTCAAGCTGTGCTGGTCTTGAGATGTCATGAAACAACAAAATTAAAATGTATAGTAAGAGCTTTGTCATTCCAATGTTGATTTCAGATTTCTGGGTTTAAGCAGCAGACTATGCTATCATCTTGGAATCAGTGGAAGCCAGTGGAACAAATTGTTTATTTTAGTTCTGCAAACCAAGACTAGAATTTTGCGGGGAAACATTGAAGGACTGGAAAAATTAAGAGCAGCCAACAAAAGAAGACATGGAGGAAGCCAGGAGATGAGACTTAATAAAAGAGAAAGGACTGTTCAAACCCAGAGCATGGATTAAGAATTATAAAGATAGAAGAAAAGGAAATGAGCATTGAAAGGACATAACTAAGCTGACCAATTAGAAGGGCATTAGTTTCTTTGCCAAAAAGTTTCAGAGGAGCGTTCAGATTTGGAAGCCCAGTATTACTGAGTTAGAATAATAAAATGGAGAGTAAGAAAGGAAACAGCAAATGTAGATTACTTTTATGAAAAGCGTTGAGTGTGAATGAAAAACTAGAGAAGTCACACAGTCTCCATCAATAGTTTGTAAGAGCCAAATATTTTTGTATTTTATGCCTCAGGGAAGTATCTAATATAGGAAAAAGTTGAAAACTGAAAAAAAGAGGAAAGTGGAGAAAGTTTCTAGAGATCATTGACAGAGCTGGGATCAAAAGAACAGGTAAAAGGATTTAAACTGAAATAGGATAGGGAGACATTTTTTCCTAATGCTGGAGGGAAAAAACTCCAAAGGTTAACATACAGAAGTTTAAGGAAGAAAGACTTGATATTTGGTAGTTACAATTTTTTCTTTGAAAGAGGGGATTGTTTTATTTATAGGGGTGGTACTAGTGGCGGGGACTTGAAGAGAATACTGAAGGGTTAAAATGTTGCTCTGGGAAGGAGCTGAGACAAAAAAGTGCTGCGCAGCATGCTAGAGGCCTAGTTAAGATTGGGGGATTTCATCTGGAGTATGACCAGACTTTAATAATTGTATTGTTTCCTTTAGTAGTCTGAGAAGCCTGTCATAATAATTCAAGAGGGATTTCTTGATTTATGTCAGTGGAAGGACACGGAAACAAGATTGCTGAGAGCATTGGCTTGCAAGTGGGTTCAGTGATATACTATGAAGTCTAGGTGAGAAGAGTGGGGAAGAAGTTGATGAGTGATGTGTTAGGATGGATCCTCAAGCATGATGATCACATATAATGGGAATAAGATAGATAATTGGAAGATTACAAGGTTGCAGTAAGATTAATGTTAATTTTATATTAAACCTAATATTAATTTTAGGTTTCAGAGATGAACAGTTTCTTAGTTTTAATATCCAGCTTATTGCCTTGGTAATAATGGCTAAAGAACAGTTTGAAGATATTTAAAACTCAAGAAAGTAAAAACTTTGAGGATTAGTCATTGGATGAGTCACAGGCATCATTTGTAATAAAAAACTAGATAAGATACCATGTTTATTAATAGAGTGATGATGAACTAATAGCTAGGTGTTGAACTTCTGTGACTGAGAGGATCCTGGTAGTATATGTTAGATGAGAGCATTGAGAATTAGTGAAAAGTTATATTAGCCACATGATGTTAGTCTCAAAGAGCAGGTTCCACCCCCAACCCCTCTATTAGTGGAAAAATCAGTCATCTGTTAGTAGGACTGGAGATAAATTCTGATTCAATTAGTATATTTGGCATGGGAGTATAAAGAACATTGAGTGCATCAGGAAAATAAATGCTTTTAGGAAAGAAGTTAAATTTAAAGCAATAATGCAGAGAATACAAGGGAATTGTGAATGTTGGAAGTTTTGTTATTTTTGTTGTTTAAAATGACATTTGAAGGATTTCAGAAATAGAATGGGATCATTTCATTGTGGAAGAAGAACTGGATGATTTTGTTATTGAGATGGTATTTTGTTGAGTAATTATTTTGGTGTCTTAATAAAAAGGTTCTTATGGTTAGGGGAACATTTAGCTTATTCTTGGATAAGTGCCACTGGTTGAAAAATTACAATTCCCTACATTGGCTAGGATGCTTGTATTTGAATTAGAAGAATTTAAGTTGTTTGGGAATAATGAACATATATGAAATGCCTGGCACATAGTATGTTCTTAAAAAATGGTATATGCTTTAGTGAAAAGAAGTTCTAAATTATGACTCTTATTTGAGTATAAATAGGTGTTTCTGAACTATTTGAAAGTTAAAAAAAAAATGTGTTCATCGGTGTGGTGACACATGCCTATAATCCCAGTGACTTTGGAGACTGAGGCAGGAGGACCACAAGTTCCAGGCCAGCCACAGCAACTTAACAAGGCTTTGTTTCAGAATAAAAAGGACTGGGGATGTGGCTCAGTGGTTAAGCACCTATAGGTTCAATCCCTGGCACCAAAAAAAAAAAAAAAAAAAAAAATTTCCCCCCATTTAAAAAAAATTAGTGTATAATTGTATGTTGTATTGGGGTTCATTTTGACAAAATCAAACATGCAAGGAATTTGATTTCAATCACCATTCCCCCATCTTACTCTTTTCTCCCTCTATTCTTCTTCCTCTCTTCTACTGAGCTTCCTTTTGTTCCTTTATTTATTTTTGATTGGTACTTTATACATATACATAAAAGTGAGATTCCCTTTGGCACATTTATGTATGTATATAACATGATTTTGTTAAATTCATTCCTTATCTCTTCCCCTTTCCTTTCCTTCCTCCCTCTCGTTCTTCTGTACTTCACTGGTCTTCTCTATATACTTGTGATATCCAACACCCCCTCACCTCCCAACTGCCTTCTTTCCCTTATTTTTCTCTAGCTTCCACATATGAGAGAAAACATTCAACCCTTGATTTTTTCTAAGTGTGGCTTATTTCACTGGGCATGATTTTCTCCATTTTCATCCATTTACTAGCAAATGCAATAATTTCATTCTTCTTTATGGCCAAGTAAAACTCCGTTGTGTATATATCACATTTTTTTGATCCATTCATCTATTGACAAGCATCTGGGTTGATTCCATAATTTGGCTATTTTGAATTGTGCTGTAAGTATATAAACATTAGAGTATTTATTGCTATAGTAATTACTGCTGGTTTTAGTCCTTTTGGATAAATAGCAAGGAGTGGGATAGCTTGAGTTACATGGTGGTTCATAAACATTCTTTTTTATTTCTTTTCATTTCTCTGGTTGTATGCGATGTAGAGTCACACCGGTACAGTCTTACATGTACCTAGGGTAATGATGTCCTTCTTATTCCACCATCTTTTCTGCCTCCATACACGCTCCCCACTTCTCCCTCCCCTTTGCCCAATCAAAGTTCTTCCATTTTTTCCATCATCACCCCCCACCCACACACATGGATAAGCATCCACTTATCAGAGAGAACACTTGGCCTTTGGTTTTTTGGGATTGGCTTACTTTGCTTAGCATGATACTCTCCAACTCCATCCATTTACCTGCAAATGCCATAATTTTATTCTCTTTTAATGCTGAGTAATATTCTATACTATAGCTTTTTTATCCATTCATCTGTTGAAGGGCATCTAGGTTGCTTACAGTTTAGCTATTGTGAATTGAGCTGCTATGAACATTGATGTAGCTGCATTGCTCTAGTATGCTGATTTTAAGTCCTTTGAGTATAAATCGAGGAGTGGGATAGCTGGGTCAAATTGTGATCATAAACATTCTTGATCCTTATTTTTTGTGAAAAGTGTATAGAAGACTTTCTAAAGGCTGTATCCTTAGCTTTGTTCCTATATAAAGTATTAGTCCAAATAAATTACCTAATGATAATTGCATTTAATTTTTCTAAATATTTGAGTTCTTCAGTGATGATAGTACACTGAATTCTGATTGCAGGAACGTCAGGATCAGATTCCCCAGGACAGGCTGTGGAAGCTGAAGAGATAGTAAAACAACTTGATATGGAACAGGTGGATGAGATCACTACCAGTACTACAACATCAACTAATGGAGCAGCTTACTCAAATCAAGCAGTACAAGTGAGGCCATCGATAAATAATGGTTTAGAAGAAGCAGAAGAAACAGTTAATCGTGATATCCCACCCCTTACAGGTGAAGAAAATTCATTTTTTATGTGTCTTCATTAGTAGTTTATAAAAATATAGTATATCAGATTTTTTTCTTGAATGGGCAGATTAAATGCATAAACTTTTCTTCCTTGAAGTTAAAAAGAAAATTAAATTGGAAACAAAATTTTATCCCAGAAATCCAAAGTCATTATTTGCACTAGTCTTGGACCCTAGGTCTGCAGTCCCTGCCTAGAGGCAGTGTCACAATTTTAGATTTATTGCATACCTGAATGATGTACCCCCAAGGGGGATGTTTCTGGATCTCTCCCTATACCCAAATTTTGCAGTCTTATGGATCTTTATAAACTTCATTAACATAATTATTACTTTCTTAGCCAGTAGCCATTGAAATGTAGAAACTTAATGCATCTGAGAGGTAGATATACCTAGTATAAGATCAAATTGTGTTCCACCATTCCTGAAAGTGAAGTAAAATTGAGGATAGTCAACTTCTTTCTGGGGCAGACATTTTATCTTAGATTTGTTTTCTGTTCCTTATGGTGCCAGATACTTGAGAGACCCAGTAAATGTATATTGGTTAAGAAGAATGGTTTGGCATAAAGAAGTAGAATAATGTACTTCTCTCATATATAAAGTGGAAACTTTAAACAAGCAAACAAACAAAAAATACACACACAATAAAACAGCAGAAAACATTTAAAGAAAAAAAAATGCACAGAATTGTGAATCTTCTATATATTAAAACTCATTAGCCAGGTGCAGTGGCGCACGCCTGTAATCCCAGCAGCTCAGGATGCTGAGGCAGGAGAATCACAAGTTCAAAGCCAGCTTCAGCAACAGCGAGGTACTAAGCAACTCAGTGAGACCCTGTCTGTAAAATAAAATACAAAATAGGGCTGGAGATGTGGCTCAGTGTTTGAGTGCTCCTGGGTTCAATCCCTAGAACCCCCTGCCTCCCAACAATCAATCACTTATTAATACCAATATAAAGAGAAAAGCACCAAAAGAGAGGCAAGACTTAATTTCATGGAGCCAAAAATTCTTAATTGTACTGTTACGCCCAGAATTTAAGAATGATACTAAATCTAACAAGCAGATCAACAAGGTTACGCACAGATTAACTTACCTTTGACCAATGTTTTCATGCTGATTACATTGCCCAGGGTTATAAATCTAATGAATGGTAAAGGATAAAGTCCAGGACTCTTGGCTATAATAAGTCTTTGTATTTATTTTTTATGACAACTGTGAAGGTGGAAAAGTGATTTCTGTAACCTTAATTTCTGGATAGGAAAAGTAAGACTTAATTTATGAACACCTATTTTTTGTGATGGGAATTATTGATAATGATGAATAAGGTATACACTCCTTGACCCTAAAGAGTTCATGATCTAATTGAAGAGCCAGGTAAGCAGAAAAATTACCATGTGGTGAGTGCTATTACAAATAAGTAAGCAAGATGATGTGGTGGCACATTGCAGTTACTCTGGGATGATGATGATAAGAGAACAGAGCCAAAGAAGACAAGAAGGTAGCTTATTACCATTTTAAAGCTAAAAATTGTGTTTCAAACTGTCTCAAGACCCCAAAGTATCATTTGGAATGTTAACAAACTTCAAAGCAAACTTAATAACATATATATCTAACTCTACAATCAAAGGGGAAGAATTACTACCACAGCTTAATGGAACCCAGAGTCTCTTGAGAGAGTTTGAAACACAGTTTTCTTAGTTTTAAAATGATAAATGGGGTATGTCTGTAGCCCCTCCCTTATACTCTCGAGGCTTAGGTGGGAGGATCACTTGAGCCCTGGAATTCTGGACCAGCTTAGGCAACTTAGACTTCATCTCAGAAATAAATGAATAAATGGTAGTAATAATAATACAGGGTTTTGAAGGCTAAATACAGTGAAATATGAAAGATGCATAGTATGTTGGAATTCAGTATATGTTCTATACTTTCTCTGAGGTCAGTAGGAATTTGGAATAGTGAAGTAGTTGGAAGATACATTTTTCATTATCCCCTTGTGTTAGTGAACTATTTCAGGTATAAATTGTCACAGATAAATAAAAATTCTGCTTTACATCTTATGTTATTTGAACAAACACATCAAAGTGACTTGTCTAAGAAAGCCTAAATACATAATTGTAAAAAAGGGTTAATTTTTTGTCCTGAAACTTACCCTCTAACACTTGATTTCTAAGGATTACAGACACTTTTATTGGGTTCCACCTAAAATCGTTGCCTTTGAGACATTACTTGTTTAGATTGTAAGGAACAATCTTCCTCTCCTTCAGTGTAAGTCACAGTTATTGTCTTAGGAAATTCTTAGCATGTTTCTATAGCATAATGTTTTTTAATTGATATAATCTTAGTTTAGACAGAATGAATTATATAGAATATAATTGTTCCTTAATTATTTTAAAGTTGTAAGTTAGAAGTAAAATATAAAGCTATTTTTTTTCTACATGCAGCAACATGTAGACATGATACATTACTTAACCATTTTTTGGGGGGGGGTGGGCGGGCAGTACTTGGGATTGAATCCATGGCCTTGCACATGCTAGGCAAGCGCTCTACCATGACCTGCATCCCCAACCTCATTACTTAGCTTTTTAAGATCATAGATACAACCTTGAGATTCCTGGGAAAATGTACATAAGTCTTCGTGGGGTTCACGGACTTTTTAAAAATTATTTTTGACACGTGAAAACTGATGTAGTACCATGCAGTGTTTCAATACATATATATATTGTGTAATGTTTACATCAGGTTAAACGTCTATCTTCTTAAACATTTATTATTTCTTGATGGTGAAACATTCAAAATCCTTTTTTCTAGCTTTTGGAAGTGGACAGTACTTACTGTTATCTACAGTAACCCTACTGTGCAGTAGCATACCATTACCTCTCACTCCTCTCTAACTGTAACTTAGTACCCATTGATCAATTTCTGCCCAACTCCTGCATCCACTGATCTCTGGTAACCACCATTCTATTATCAACTTCTATGGTACTTGTCTTTCTGTACCTGGCTTATTTCAGTTAATGATCTGCAGTTCCATTCATGTTGTTATAAATGAATGCTTGGACTTCTTAAAGACTGTTCATGAATCTCAGATTTTAAAACTATGTTTGGGGCTGGAGATGTAGCTCAGAGGTAGAGCACTTGCCTAGCATGTGTGAGGTCCTGTGTTAAAGCCCCACTGCTACCACAAAAACAACAACAACAAAAGATGTAACCTTGAAAACAAGTGGAAAATTCTGAATAAAATTAAATATGTCTATAACCCGAAACTTAAAAATAAATAAGTAAATAAAGACCATGGTTGGATCTGTTGTTAGCATATATTTATTGACTACCTATATGTACAAGGCACTTTGTGGTATAGTTTTGATACAAAAACACCATAAGAACTTTATGGTTATCACATACAATCACTATCCAGTTAGAAACTGGATTTTTGTGGGGTATTATTTTTAATAAGTAGTAATTTTTTTCTACTAGTCATGATATTTGTTATTCTATCTGTAGTGATAGGTTTTCTCCTTTGAATGTAGTTAAATATATGTTACTAAATTTGCTTTAAAATGCTGTGTAGTTACAAGTTAACTACAAGTAGTTACAAGGTACTTTTGTCTTTAATCTTATATATTCAGAGCCTCAGGAAGATCTTATATAGAAACAATAAAAATGCATATTTAAAGGAAGCATTGAGTGTGTAAAAGTAACATCTTCTTTTCATTTTATTAAATAGCACCAGTAACTCCAGAGAGTGGTTATTCATCAGCCCATGCAGAAGCCACCTATGAAGAAGACTGGGAAGTATTTGACCCGTGAGTTATCTGGTTTAAAATTTTTTCTCTTTACTTAATAACTTTTCAAGTTTATGTTGATGCAAAAGCTGGCACTTTCAGTAGAAACCTTAATTTGGGGCTGGGGATGTGGCTCAAGTGGTAGCGCGCTCGCCTGGCATGCGTGCGGCCCAGGTTCGATCCTCAGCACCACGTACAAACAATGATGTTGTGTCTGCCAATTACTAAAAAATAAATATTAAAAAAAAAAAGAAACCTTAATTTGAATTTTGATTTTTATCCTGGGCTAGTATTACATGGTAGAATACTCTCTTGTGATGCTGAGCAGCAAACTGTAGTTCCCGATCAGCCATGTGATCATGAGGGTAAATAATTGATATTTTGCATTTTACGTTGTTGCTAAACATCAAAGTTTGACCTTTTAGCTATATTAAATGATTTTCAACTTAAGATGCATTTATTGGGATGATTATAGTGACACTCTCCTGTAATCTTGGAGACCACAAGGCAAGAGGAATGCAAGTTCAAGGTCAACCTGGACAACTGAGTGAGACCCTGTCTCCAAATAAAAGATTTTTTAAAAAGCCAGGAATGCTTGGGGCTGGGACTGTGGGTCAGTGGTAGAGCACTCACCTAGCATGTGTGAGGTGCTGGGTTTGAACCTCAGCACAGCATAAAGATAAATAAATAAAGGTATTGTCCATCTACAACTAAAAAGTAAAGATATTTTTAAAAAAGAAAAAGAAAAAAAGCAAGGAACCAGTGGTAGAGGACTTGCCTAGCTCAAGTCCTGGGTTCAACCCCCAGTAACCAGTGTACACAGTGGGTTTTAGAGAGGGAATCTGATAGTGAGGAGCATCTGTTTTAGGAAGAGCATGTGATTTCTAGGTATTAATATCTTTACTGAGACATGGAGATATTAATTTGTATATTTTCACTTTTTCTTACATGTTTTTACTGGGTTAAATGGGCTTTATTAAATATTTTTAAATGTACTAAATTTAATAATATGCTTTATGTTTATAAAAATAGAAATATTAAACTTTTCTTAAAATTTGATTTATAGCTATTATTTCATCAAACATGTCCCACCACTGACAGAAGAACAACTAAATAGGAAACCTGCTCTTCCATTGAAAACAAGAAGCACACCAGAATTCTCCTTAGTTTTAGACCTGGTAAGTGTATTATCTGTAAAGGAAGAGAGAATAAAGGAGTTAAATTCTTTTTTAAAGTAACAGTCCAAAACACTGAAAATACAAATGAATAATAATGAGTAGCTATCACACTTAAAATAATGACGTCCTGGGTTTCTGGAATGTTCTTTTTAAGTATAGTCTAATGCTAGGGTTCCACGTTTGGTTGGGATCAAGTATCCTTTGAGAATAAGTCACATTTTTAATTTTTGTATTTAAATGAGTTTTCTCCTCCATATTCCTGAGACCCTTGTGATTTGTTATTTGTTTTTCTGATGCTGGGGATGGAACCCAGGGCCTCAGTTATGCTAGGAGAGTATTTTACCACTAAGCTACATACTCAGCCCCATGATTTGTTTTTCTGTCTTCTAAGAAGTTCTAATTTCATTTCATTAGAATTGTGCCTATATTTTAGATTTCCTCTTTCTTGTCAGGCTCTCAAGTTTCCCCAAAGGACCAAAAATAATTTAGGTCTCATTGAGTTAATATTATCTGATACCAATAAACTTTTCACCATGGGATTGGTGGTGCACACCTGTGATTCCCAGCGACTCAGGAGACTGCGTCAGGAATCCCAGTTCGAGGTCAGCCTCAGCAACTTAGCAAGACCTTGTCTCTAAACAAAAAATTTTAAAAGGGATGGGGACAGGGGCTGGGGAATATAGCTCAGTCGGTAGAGTGCTTGCCTAGCATGCACAAAGCCCTGGGTTTAATCCCCAGCACCACCAAAACAAACAAATAAACAACAAAAGGAACAGAGACATAGCCCTCCCCCCAAAAAAGTGTCAAAAGCATAATCTCTTAATGCTGGTGATGAAAGATTTTAATATGTTCTAAATGTGATTTAAAAATTTGTATTTTAAGAGCCAGGCATGGGCTACTAGGGAGGCTGAGGCAAGAGGATCACTTTAGCCTAGGAGTTCAAGGTTAGCCTGGGCAACAGAGCAGGACCACCATCTTTAAAAAAACAAAAACCCCCAAACCTATCTATTTTAGAGTACTAGAAAAGCTAGTAAAACAGAATATTTCATTTATTTTGCTAATACAATTTAATATGTAGTCATCACATTTACTATCTGCTTACATACATTTTCATGATATTTAGAAGCAATAAAAAGAGAAAGATGTATTTTTGAATTATGATTCATTTAGATTTGATATGCAAGTTAAAGATGAAAATGAAAAAGATTTTACTATTAGGAGCTGATGCGGTTATGATATTAAGTTTTCCCACATTATTTTGGCTTCAGTGTAAAAGAAAGATTGAGCATAAATAATCTTAGAGAACTAGATGGAGAATGATCAGATCTTAATAGGCTATAGTTGAAGCAGTAGAATTAGTTATGATTCATTTATAGGAAAGAGAAATCATTTTCTTTTAAGAATAGTTTGTATTTCAAGTGACATCGAACAATTTACAGTGACTTCCAGGGTAAATGATTGAGAACCATTCTGAAACTATAGAAGGACTGTGATTTATTAACCATGCCTGTAAAGGGCACGAAACAGTGGAGAGTAGCATGCCAATTATTACTTTAGACAGTTTTGTCTATAAAAAGAAATAGAAAAACATGCATTTTATGAGATACTGAAAAATGATGACTATTCCTTCAATATTTGTTTAAAAATTTGAAGTGTGATGGTAAATCATATACAATCATAGAAGTAAAGCTTTGCTGCAGTTGGGTACAATGAATCAAATGCATTCTGCTGTCATATATATCTAATTTAAATAAATAAATAAAAATTTAAAAAGAATACATTTTCTTAAAATGCTAACAGCAATACCTTGAAATGTGTGCTGTGTTAAGCATGTACTTTTTGCCTCCTCATAGTTTACCTTTTTTTGTTGTTGTTTTGTTTTTAGTTGTAGATGGACATGGTATCTTTATTTTTGCTTATTTATTTTTATGTGGTGCTGAGGATTGAACTCAGTGCCTCACATGGGCTAGGCAAGCACTCTGCCACTGAGCTACAGCCCTAGCTCTCATTGTTTAACTTTTAAGTTAAAAAAAAAAAAACACTAGTGCTGGGGCTGGGGCTCAGTAGCAGAGTGCTTGCCTAGCCCATGTGAGGCTAGTTAATAAGATGTGGAATCACAAACTTTGATCATTGTTGTTTAATTTTAATTGATGTTAACCCATTTGGCTCATTGGCCCAGAAATGGAACACCTACAAAAACTTGAATTGAGCAACAAATATACCACTTATGGTAACTTTGACATAATATTTGAATTTTTGTTATGTTCTCAGAGATGAAAACTTGGAACTTGATAGTTAATAAACACATTGAAAATTTAGAGGGTAGTCATTAGTAGCTTTTTTTTGTTGTTGTTGTTGTTAAATGCTTTCGTTAATACTAACAGAAGGTTTGTTTTTTGTTTTTTGTTTTTTGAAGCATTCAAGATTTAAGGAATGTAAATATTTGCATCTATCTTACATTGAACAATCCTTACTTTCTTATTCTCTTAATGAGAAAACAGGATTTGGGAATAAAAGATGACAAGTTTTCATTGCCTGCTATTTAGTTACATAATGTGGATGAAATGTATTCATGATAAAAACATCTATTTCTAAAGTAAGATTCTTTATATATAGTTTGACGATAAGGAGCTGTATGAAATATATATGTATTTGTGTGTGTGTAGAGAGAGAGAGACTTCTATAGGTATATATATAGATAGAGATATACATACATATTTAAAAAAATAGATTTTAAACTTGCATTTGCTAATTATATTAAGAAAAAAACGTGTTTTCTAACAAAGTTGGCAGCTGCAGAACTCAGAGCAGTGGTTATCAAACTTAAGCATGCATCAGAATTTCCTGAATTGCTTTTTAAAACAAAGATTGCTAAGGCCCTCCGCCCCCTGAGTTTATGAACCTTCAGAAATAGAGCTGGAGAATTTTGTTTGCATTTGTTACTAGTTTCCAGATGTTGCTGATGCCTTTTATTGGTCCAGGAACTGCACTTGAAAACTATTGACTTTAGAAAATCTTATCTTAATAATAATTATTATATACATAAAATTCCACATATGAAATAGATGCCTTAAAAAATGTTTTGGGTAATCATTACTACATAAAATTATCATTTGAAGGGTTTTTAAAAATCTTATTTCATTTATTGAATATGTTTTTTATTTTAAGGATGAAACACTAGTGCATTGTAGCCTAAATGAGCTAGAAGATGCAGCACTTACTTTTCCAGTCCTTTTCCAAGATGTCATTTATCAGGTAATTTTTAAATTTTTAACTTGATTTTTGGTCTGTTAGGGTAACATTCTGAGTTTTAAAAAAAAAAATTTTGTGTGTGTGTGTGTGTTTGATGTTCAATGTGTTTTTCTATAGACTTCCTGATTGATTTCATCAATATTTTAGTGGCCTATTAACACAAAGTACCATCATGTTAGATAGTTACATAAAACAACATTAATTTGTTACCAAAAAAATACTAACTTTTCTTACCCATTGATGTCTGCTAGATTTGTAATTTATTTGCCAGCAGGTGGAGGCAGGAGCACTGACATAGTTCCCCAAGAGGACTTTGCTAGGTTAACACCTGGTGTTTTTTCAAAAATTCAATTAATAAAAAGAAAACTCATTCCTTGTTGGTCGTTTTATTTCCTATAGTAATGTGTGCAAAATTGTAGTTTGTTAGATCTACTTTATGTTAATCACAGAATTCCAGGACACTCTTCTAGTATGGGTATAAACATTTCTCTCATCTGTGCTGATGGACAGGTAACAGTGCAAAATATATATATCATTAAGATTTCACCATGGATTATATGTGTTGGCAAAATTTTTTTTTATTTTAAGATTCTCTCTATTTTAAGAGTGAATTAATTAAATAAGCAAATATACTTGAAAAACTACAAAGTACCTTTTTATGATGGCAGTTGTATTATTAATTAGCATTAACTTTATATGTACTATATGTTGAAAGATGGGGGAAGTGTTAAAGAGTTTGTAGTCTTTCAAGAGGAAGCCAACCCGGATTAAAAATTCACGGATCATTTACCATGTAGATAATGAAAAGGTCTTTATGGTTGTTTATGTGCTCTTAATAGGCAGTTATAATGTGGTCATAGTTTTCTTGGCTGATTTTAGTTGCTATCTCATAGGAATCATGAAATTCCTCAGCTATATAGAAGTTTGTGCTTCAGGGCTACTTTACCAAATACTTCATCTGGTAATGAATCATAAGAAGATTTATTTTTGCAGTAATTGTCAGGTCTAATTTAACCTAGATAGGTGTTACAGGTGTGATAATACCTGAATACCATATATACCTTCCTTTTATGTAAACTGATTTAAGTCCTGGTATATAATCAGAGGTTGAGCAAAATATGCATAAAAATGGGATTTTAAGATCTTTCTGTTCCTTTTGAATTGGTTATTGGTTTCAGGCAAATCTTTTTTTAAGACATTATACATTGCTTTTGTTTAGGTGGACTTCAAGGACAGTAGTCATATGGCAAATACATATAAGTATAGCAACAACTTAAGTTTTCTCTTTTTAGCTTAATAACCTTGTTGGTGTTTTGTTGGGTTTTTTTTCTTTCTTTCTTTTTTTTTTGGTAAGATTGCACAGTGGCTTTAGCGGTTTGAATTTGGAAGGGAAAGCTATTTGAAAAATAGGTAAATAATGATTTTTAGATGACTCATTAAGCTTCTAGATTTGAAATTTATTTCATACAGATAGATGGCTTTTGGTCTGTTTAGGTAGTATTGATAGTGAAATAAGAAACCTGGAAAGGAGATAATTTGGTTCTTTTCAGTATGATCATATAATTGAACTTTTTTCTTATTTCCACCATTTCTGCTTTAACTCTTCTTTTTAAAAGTTCTTATTTCATGTGGATCTGGATAGTTGTTGTTGAATAAAAGGCTTATAGGAGTACATATGACTAATAGTTTAAAAAATTATGTATGTACTGAATGTCTCTGTGGAATTCTAAGAAATATTTTTTGTTATATATTTTTAGTTACACTTTCTGAAATTGAAAGATAAATAATCTAAATAACAATGAGCAGGAAGTTTGAATCTTAGAAGCTATAGAGATTATTGAATTTTAATATTATGACTAATTTACTACATCAAGGACAGGGTTTAGTTCCCCTTTCGTAAATTTTTGAGGATGTCCATAGTTAACATTGGGTACATTCCTTTGGATTTCTGGTGTTGGTATGGCCATTCTGTCTGCTTTTTTAAAATAACTGAAGAAATCTTTGGGTTAGGGTTCCCCCAGTTTTTTCAGACCAGCAAGCTCCCTTTAAACAGGGAATGATGTCTTTTAAAATTTCAGTGGTGTTGTCTCCATCTACTGGCAAAGAAGAAATATACACAAGGGTCTGAGATGATCTAAGAGATTTTGGAGAAACCACATTATTAGGTAAGATGTAACTTACATATTTAACCACTGTACTGTAATGTGGCCCACTTAAAGGTAGAAACCTGTAAAGTACTGTATATACTCTTATTTAAAGAATACCTTATTGAGGTAAAATTTAAATGACATAAAATTAACCCTTTTTCAGTAAATAGTTACCTGGCAGTTATCTGTTTCCTCTTTAATATGTCAGTTCCATAGCATTTACACCCACATGCATGCATGTGCACATGCACACACTCAAACATATACTCTCAGTTAAAATAGGATCAACTTATCTAGGCCAGATAAAGCATCCTATTGGGACTTCTATTTTCTTTTTGTGGTAAGTTTGTTATGGTTTACCTAATTTTAATTCTACATTTTCTTTCATTTCAAAACAATTAAATGTAAATATATCTTAATAATTGTCTATCAGGAGTTGGCAAACTTCCATAAAGGGCCAGTAATAAATATTTTAGGTTTTGTATGTCTGTTGCAGCTACTATTTCTGCCATTACAACATGAAAGTAGCCAGAAACAAAAAGTATGGCTGTATTCCAGTAAAACTTTATTTATAAAAATATACTTATGCTGGATTTGGCCAGTTGGCCTGTATACTGACCCATGGTATAATAATTATGAGAGTATATACAGTAAATTTACATATTGAGATTCTAAGTGGAAGCAAGTAATCAAATGTTCATCAAAATTCTTGTTACTGTATATAAAAATTTTAAATTAGATCCACAGAAATCTGGTTGTGGGCTTTTCTAGTTGGATTTTTTTTTTTTTCCTTAGATCAAAACTTGAGGGAATTTTTGAGGTAGTCACTACTGAACATTTAAAGATTGCCTGACTCATACTACTCGTCTTTTGATTGATAAGTTTATTCAACTTGGTTAATGTAGGTCTTAGAATTCTTTCGCAGGTAGATTATTGAATTCTAAATTTAGTATTACTTTAATTCCATTTGTCAGGGGATAAAAACATAAATGATCCATCCAGAGTAAAAGTTAATATGTTATTACTGACACTATACAAAATAGACAGATTATAGTTTGTATTCATGGAGAAAAGTCACTTGCAAGAACTGACCTTTTCAAATGAGGATATGGCACTCACAAAGGCAAAGTGTGTACAGAATTTTGTTTGAATTGGTATTTTTTAAAATCTTTTCCTAAAAGTTTGTTTTATAATTAGTTATTGGGAAAACATTTATTCATAAAATGGTTCAAATACATGTGATACCTGGAAAAACAAGTGCCTGATCACTTCCAGTGCACATGTTTAATCTTTATATTTTGTTTATATTGACACATTATCAGGAAATCCATCTCATGGTGTTACTTAGTTAAGAGGTCTCCACTGTATTTAGTTTCTGTTCCTGCAGATCCACCAATTCAAGACTCTAGGTCATCTCACTCCCTCTTCCATCCAGAAGATGACTTCTATCCACAAGCAGGACTGAATCAAAAGACATTTTTCACTTAGCTCTTGAGCTGAAACACCTCCTCAATGACCTTCCTCTGTCTCCATCAAGAACTGGAGCTCAGTTTTTTGAAGATGTAATAGAGCTATTCAGCCCAAACGTGGCTGATTGAAGACAAAAAGAAGATACCTCATATGTTTGACCACAGTGCAGACAAACGTAACTGTGCTGTCCAACTCCTCATTGTGTAAAGTATGGCAGGGGCAATTGATTTTTGACTCTGTTCACCAATAAGACTTTAGCCAGTCAGTGGCTTTTGAAGATCAGTCAAATCAACAAAACTTTGGGTCAGCTGTCCAGAAATCAGATTGTGGTAAGCACTCAAGGAGAGATAGGACCATGTAGGGAGCTACTTTTAAAGGATGCTTTGTTTTATGCTAGAGATGGCTTTTATGGGAAAAGTTGAAGGGACAGGTGGGTGGAGAACTTCATGATTAGCAAAACTTAGCCTTTTCTTATTTTTAGTGTCTTGGAAATCTTACAGTTTAGGATGATTTTCATACCATTGAACAAGAGAAATAGAGCTTCAGTGGCTTCTGTCTCTTCTCTGCAGCCTTTCATAGAAAAGTCAGATTTGTTTTTTCTTCATAAATGGAAAAAATCATTTAAATGAAGAACTTTGTAGTAAATACCTAGTTTAATTTTGTCTTCTCCCTAATTCTGACTTAATAGAGTCATTTTGTTGAGTTTCATAAAGCATAATTTTGTTAAATAATTTAAAGTAGTATTTCACTGGGAACAGTGGTGCATATCTGTAATTCTAGTAACTCAAGAGGTTGAGGAAGGATTACAAGTTTGAGGCTAGCTTTGGCAGTTTAGTGAACCCCTACCTCAAAATAAAATAAAAAGGGGCTGAGGATGTAACAAGTTTAATCTCTGTTATCCCTACCCCAAAAGTAGTATATGTATTTGTGCCTTAAATATAACATTTGGAGTCATGGATACTTATTATTTGAGGATAATATTTTAGCTGATGAGTAATAGTATTTCAGTAATTAATTGCAAATATTAAAATTAAAAATTCTATTTTTAGTAGTATTTTAATAATTTTAAAGCAACTTTCCCATCCTTATAAGTATGGTTAGTCATTTGGTACTAATTTTTTCATCCTAATTATTAATTTACAGGTTTAAAAAGATACAAATAAAACTTTAGTTTTCTTGGTTTTGTTGTTTTTGTTTACCATCCCCCCTACCAATCCACAATGCTGAGGATTGAATTCAGATGTGCTATACTACTGAGCTACCTTCCCAGCCCTTTTATTTTGAGAAGGGGTCTTACTAAGTGTCATGGCTGGCCTAGAACTTGCAGTTCCTTCTGCCTCAGCTTCCTGAATTGCTGGAATTATAGGCGTGTGCCACCATGACCAGCTGAACAGTTCTTATTGAACAGCTGAAGATGTTCTATATATTTAGAAGTGATGACAATTGATTACTAAGCATATTAAACTAGACGCTTCATTCCCTTTCAAATTTAGAGTTCAATTTTTAGAATAAATGTTTTTGCTTTACTTTTGTTTTTAAAATACTAACTTAAAGAGCAAAAAATTATGAAAAAATTGTATAAATTTTTAATGTAATGCAGTATTGTATCAAACAAACTTGATTTGAAAGAAATAATCCAAAAAATACTAAACTTAATATAAACACATCAAAAGTTTAAATATGTATATAAAATAAAATAGCCCAGTTTTTACTTGCATTATGCTTCATCAAAACTTCAATATTTCACCCATACTAATACTTTAATATATTAATACTTTATTTCATTTGGACTCTAAAAAAATTCCTATTCAAATTGATTTCTATTTTTATTGTTATAGTATTTACCTGTTCATCCCTAGATTCACCCAGCTACACATATTGTATTCATTTACCTCTTATTTTTTGAAATTTGTTAAGCAAAAGATGACTTAAATAACTCAATGGTTATGAAGTTGAGGTCTCCACAGGGGCTACCTGAGCAGTCTTCTTTGCTTGGAGAAGGTTTGGGTTTTATCTCTATGCTCTGATATTGATGCTAAGAATGCTTTTTAAACTTTTGACATTTAAAGATTTTTTTTTTTTTTTTTTTTTGGTTATTGAGAAAAGATTTAAACTCTTTGTAGTATAGATAGAATACTTAACTGTAGGTATCGAAGAACTTGTATACTATACTGAAATGATCTTTTGATCTTTGGGAGACTACATAGTTAAGAGTCACAAGTTTGAAGAAAGATGGTTGATGGAAATATTAACTCTGTTAAATAGGTAAACTATCAACTCACAGTCATTACTTTCCCTCTTCCACAAGGCTCTTTACATTGAGGTTGTTTATGGTCTGCCCCATAGAATCACATTTATTCCAGCTATTTTTTATGACTCATGACTTTTAAACAATGAAGTAGATAATACTAATAACTAATAGCTGTTGGCACTTTAAATATTATGGGCAATATTCCAAATACTTTAAATTATTAATTTACTTAATTTATCTAATCCTATGATAATAAATATTCTTATTTAGTAGTATGAGGTAGGTACTATTACTGTATGCATTTCATAGATGAAGAAAACAGGTTTACTGATGACTTAAAAAACTGGCAGAGCCATGTTTTTCTGTGTATATTCTACTACTCTTCAGTTAATGTAACATTTCATTCTTTATTTGGTGGGGGGGGCAGTCCAGGGATTGAACTCAGGGGCCCTCAACCACCAAGCCATATTCCCAGCCCTGTTTTGTATTTTATTTAGAGACAGGGTCTCACTGAGTTGTTAAGCACCTTGCTGTTGCTGAGGCTGGCTTTGAACTAGAGATTCCTGCCTCAGCATCCTGTGCTGCTGGGATTACAGGTGTGCGCCACCAAACCCGGCTCATGAATAACTTTTCGCTTTAATTCTTAGTGATGATAAGAAATAGCACTCATTAATGATCATCTTTTAAAGGAAAATAGATGTCATACTTTTAAGCGGATGAATTCTACCAAATTTTTCTTTTTTTGTGCTAGGGATAGAACCCAGGCCACTCTATCCTAGAGCTATACCATCAGCTTCTGAATCGATTGGTTTTTAAACTGATTGCTATAATGTAGCAAAATAAGTTCAAAGGATATTATGGGAAAAGTATCAAAGACATTTCCCTTTTGATGTCGGGCCATATTGTCCAGGCTTTAGTGCCGTTTCCTAAAAAGACTTACATAAAATATTAACCATTTGTTAAGAGTTTGAAATTGCCTATCTTTGAGTAGTGTTTTTTGTATTTTGTTTTTGATCATATTATTATGATAAAAGATTACAGTTTGATAAAGCAATACAAATAACTTGATTAAATTTAAACATTTTTTAAAAATTTTTTTAGTTGTAGATGAACACAAAGACTTTTATTTTATTTTATTTTTATGTGGTGCTTGGGGATAAAACCCAGGTGCCTCGTGCATGCTACGCAAGCACTCTACCACTGGGTCAGAACCCCAGCCTGAATTTAAACATACCACACGATATTTTTAACCAATTTATAAGTGGGTTTCTAGTTATGTATTTTGCATTTCTGACATTTCTTTAAAATGTAAATTAAATATATAGTTATATCACAATAAAGAAAGAACTGAAATTATAAATTAACATTTTGGTTTTTTTTCCATTTTAAAATAACTTAGATTTCTTGAGGTATAATTTATATACCATTGGATTTCTATTTAAATGACTATGTTTTGTTTAGTCTAGTTCTGTTAACCTAAAGTTTAGTACTACATATTTACAATTGGGAAATTCTCATTGTCTTAACTACCAAATAAAGTGCAGGATGTGAAGTATTGTTCATTCCAAGTAGTATCAATGAACTGTTAATGTAATGTTCTTTCTTTGTATATTCATTGCTTTTTAAACTTTTGACATTTAAAAAAAATTTATTATTGAGAAAAGATTTAAACTCTTTGTAGTATAGATAGAAACTGTAGGTTTCGAAGAACTTGTATACTAGACTGAAATGATCTTTTGATCTTTGGGAGACTACATAGTTAAGAGTCACAAGTTTGAAGAAAGATGGTTGATGGAAAATGGGAAGTAGGCAGTTCAGGACAGGAATCTTCATATGATAGTAAAGTTAGAAGAAAAATAGATCTAAAGGCACCTTGTGGAATAGATATTGAAGCATTTGTCTACGTGTGTATATATATATTTGTGTATCTTAACATAGTAAGTAATGATATTCTCAAGAATTAAACTCTTTTGCTGGGTGCTGTGGGGTATCCTGGCACAGGCCTATAATCCCAGCAGCAGGAGGTCAAACCATCCTTAGCAATTAAGCAAGACCCTAAACAATGTAGAGAGATCCTGTCTCAAAAAATAAACAAAAGTCCTAGAGATTTGGCTCAGTGGTAAAGTGCTTTTGGGTTCAATCCTCCTCGCCCCCCCCCCCAAAAAAAAAAAAAAACAACACAATTTAAGCTCTTGATTTTATACATACTCTGTATCTGCAGGATAATACATAGCGCTTCTTGTATGTATTTCTGGTCACATTTATCTTTAATATACAAAACACTTAGGCCCTGCTGGCCTATTTCTACTTCTGAGATCTTACCTTTGTATCACATGGTCCTAACTTCAGACCTACTCGTTATTTTGACCTTTCTACATTCTTTTTTTCGCTACTCAGTCTATCCTGAAGCACTTTTCTGTTCAAATGGTGAATCTATTCTGATAGGAACTTTAGTCAAGTTTTTCTTCCTCTTTTCATGTTAAAGAAACTCTCTAGCAATATATTCCTCTGTGTGTAGTGCTACCTTTCATTCTCAGTAAATAAACACATTTTCAAAGCAAACTCAAATTTATTTTCTAATACTGGAGTGCTGTACTTCTGGGTTATATCCTTAACCTCCCTTCCATCCTCCTAGGACACAGGGTCTCTCTAAGTTGCCAAGGCTGGTCTTGAACTTGCTGTCTTCCTGCCTCGGCCTCCTGAGTTTCTGGGATTAGAGATGTGTGCTGCCAGCAAGCACTGTCAAATTTTAAGTTGTGTGTTGGGGATTCATGCCCTGTATGCATACGGGGCATTAGTCCCTGGGTTCTCTCCCCAGAACCACAGAAGGGGTTTAAAAAAAATTCTAAAAAAAATTTTTGTTTTCATTGTATATATAAATATAATAATGACAGGTTGGGGTTGTGGCTCAGTGGCAGAGCGCTTGCCTAGCATGTGTGAGGCACCGGGTTCGATTCTTAGCACCACGTATCAATAAATAAAATAAAGGTTCATTGACAACTAAAAAATTTTTTTAAAAAATAATGAAAATAATAGAATGCATAATGAAGGATGAATCGTTGACCTAATTGGGAAGTTGTTGGAAGTTGTGGAATATCACTTAATTTGGTTTTGTTTTGGTTTGGAGGGAGTTGGGGGAGTATTCCTCTGCAATGGAAGTGTGTTGTGTACAGAGGAAACAAATCTCAAATGTCAGAGCCCTGTTTTTCTTACTTGACTATATTGAGCAAGTGATAATGAGGATGTTAGAAAAAAAGTTTGCCAGTGAAATGTAATTTTTTGCCTTAACAAACAAATAAGATTATGTTTGGTTTTCAATCCAGGCTCCAAACCTGGATATTCAAAATATACCAGATAATTTTGAAATATTAATATTATTTAGAAGAGCAAGTATAGCTGGGCACAGTGGTGCACACCTATAATCCTGGCAACTAGGGAGGCAGGAAGATTGCAGGTTCAAAGCCAGTTTCGGCAACTCAGTGAGGCCCTTAAGCAACTTGGTGAGACCCTCAAAATAAAAAGGCTTGGGGATGTGGCTCAGTGGCTAAGGGCCTCTGGGTTCAATCCCTGGTACCAAAAAAGAAAGAAGAAGAGGTGCAACTATAGTTAACTTTTTTTGTTGTTTGTTTTTTTAATGCCTTATCACAAATAAGTGATTGGATATTGAGAATTTGGTTATTTTTATCTGCTTGGGGATGGGGTGTGTATGGCTCACTTTGGTTTTGATTAGTCTTGAAATTTAGATGAAATACCTAACTAGTGGGATTAAAAATAAGTATATCATTTTAGAGATTAGAACAGAGTGATATTATTATAGAGTAACAAACAGTTATACAAACAGTTGTATAGTCATGTAGGATTGCTTCTATTTGTCTATATTGCCTAACTTTAAAGAGTTGCATTTCACTTGATTTTTGTCACATGCCTACTATATATTTAGCATTGTTTTGTGCTGGTAATCCCAGAGACTCAGGAGGCTGAGATAGGAGAATCACAAGTTTGGGGCTACCCTCAGATATTTAGGAAGGCTCTAAGCAACTTCACAAGACCTTGTTTCCATAATTAAAAAATAAAAAGGGTTAGGGATATGACTCACTGGTTTAAGCATCTCTAGGTTCATTCCCTGGTACAAAAATTGGTAGACTGGGTAGTGAAAAAAAGAATGTAGAAAGGACATCCCTACCTCTGAGAAGTCCTTTGCATGATTCCCCTTTTACCCCTGCTTTGCCATAAAACATTTCCCAGAACTGGGATTTTTGTTGTCTTGGGAACATTTTTTGTGTAGATGCCTAAACTAAACTCCACTAAGCCTAAATTTGATTTGTAGCCACCGAAGGCCCCAAAAGTGGGGGATACTGGGGATTGAACTCAGGGGTACTGGATCATTGAATCACATCCCCAGCCCTAGTTTGTATTTTATTTAGAAACGGGGTCTCACTGAGTTGCTTAGCACCTCTATATTGCTGAGGCTGGCTTTGACCTCTTCTTGATCCTCCTGTCTCTGCCTCCTGGGCTGCTGGGCACCATAGGCCTTTTTAAGGGAGAAAAAAAAAAAATCAGAATGCACGGAATCTGGTTCAATAAATATTCATTATGGTATATGTAGTTAATGTTACCTTTCAGTAGAGTACAAAATTTTTCTTTTTATAAACATCAAAAAATGAATACAATTTAGAGAAATCACAATCTTTTGTAAGTAGTGTTAGGTGGTTCATGGTTTTATATTTCTCTGCTTTTTGAGTATTAAGTATGTTACAAGAGCAACAGTAAATGTAAGTAAGAAGCCAGACACAGAATAATAAAATAGCTGGGCGTGGTGGCACATACGTGTAATCCCAGCAGCTCAGGAGATTAAGGTAGGAGGATCATGAGTTTAAAGCCAGCCTCAGCAAAAAAGTGGCTAGGATTATGGTTCAGTGGTTAAACAACCCTGGGAGTTCAATCCCAGTACCAAAAAAAGAAAGTAAGAAAATACACATAAGGTAGCTATTTGGTTACTCTAGTGTTTCCTGATATTGAGTAGTAGGTTTTGAGAACTGGTATGTGTGTATGTGTAAGTTGTAGATGGACACAATATATATTTATTTTTATGTGGCACTGAGGGTTGAACCCAGGACTCATGTGTGCTAGGCAAGCGCTCTACCACTGAGCTACAACCCCAGCCTGAGAAATGGTGTTTTAATCTGAAATAGCCCAGTGGCACTAATTTATATGCTATATCTAAATCATTAAATGTAGAAGAGCAATTCTGATTTCCAAAAAAATGGTTATTTAAGCCCACCAGTCCAGATATTCCTTCTTGAATATTGTTTGCCTTAATAAAAATTTTAAATAGGATTTTAACAGGTGATAATTGTTGAGAAGAAATTCTGAATAATTATTGAGGAAGGTCATTGAGACAGGTCAGCTAGATATGGACATACAACTTGCCTAATAATTGGATGGATGCTACCTGGCTGGAAGATGGAGCTGATTGGTGGATCAAATTCCCAGAGGGGAGCTCTCTACTTTTAGTTTAAATGTCTGTTAAAATTATATTCTGATGAAGAACTTTTACATTGTATGCTTTTATATAACTATCAAAAATGAAGTGATCACCAGTGATGATGATTATTCCACTAAAAGATTAAGTGGTTTCTTATATGTGAAATATATTTGGTTTGAGTGGTACTTAGTAAATATTTCTACTCCAAAATATGAAACTTTTAATCATATCAAAAGTTAGACCACAACAGATATTAAAAATAAGTGGTTTTATTTTTTTTTTTATTTGCTGAAAACTTATCTTTGCATTTCTTTAGGTTTATGTGAGATTAAGACCATTCTTCAGGGAATTCCTGGAACGAATGTCTCAGATGTATGAGGTAAATGTGCTGAGCCTAATTACATACGTATTTTCATTTTATTCAATATAGTACCCATATTTAGATCATGTATAATGATTCCTTCTTTTCCCCTGAATTTGTAGATCATTCTTTTTACTGCTTCTAAGAAGGTGTATGCAGACAAGTTACTGAACATACTAGACCCTAAAAAGCAACTGGTCAGGTAAATTTAATTAAGAAATAGTGGAAATGTCTGTCACACTGATCTATGAAATTATGATGATTCTATTTAATTTTAATAGCCATTTTCAGTTGGCTATATAGAGATTTACTATGTTGAATGGCAAAAATAAATGAATTTTCTTAAGCCCCAAAATTCTTAGAGTTCCTAACCATAACTCCAGACAGACGTTCTTTCTAAAGGATACGAAGACCAAATGTATTTATTCAATGTGACATCTATATCCTCATTTCTTTTGGGATGGGGGAATGGGGGGTTGTGTTGAATTTTCCACTGTGAGCATGATGTTTGACCTTATTTTTCTGAGATAATGCATGTTGTATTCCTTTTTTAATGGCATAAACGAGTTGATGTTAACAGAAATGATCAAATTGAACTCTTGTGTTTTTTCAAGAGCAAATTTATCTTCCATGGAATGAAAATGATACATAAATTTAATTGGAAATGAAAGTTGGTTTAGTCAGGGCTGGGGATGTGACTCAGCGGCAGAGCACATGCAAACAAAATTTTGATTTACTCAGGATTTCCTAATCTTGATTCAGTTCCTTACATGTGCCTGAACCAGAAGATGGCATGCATTCCTGGTTAGGCCAGGGGTACATTGGGTGATTTTTAAAACATTTTGAAAATCAGTTTAATTATTTCTGTCATCTGAAGTGAGACTTCAGTTAAGACTGCAACAATCTTGTTGCATCCTTTAAGATATAGGAGTTAGGGGCTGGGGTTATAGCTCAGTAGTAGAGTGTTTGCCTAGCATGTGTGAGGCACTGGGTTCGATCCCTGGCACCACATAAAAATAAGCAAATAAAATAAAGGTATTATGTCCGTCTCTAATAAAAAAATTAAAAAGATATAGGAGTAAGTCTTTTGAATTTTTTACCAAGAGTGGAGATGACACAGAAGGCTCATAAAAGCTTTAATAGCTAAGTATTAATTTTCTTGAGCACTTTGTCCCATATTGTCTTCATGAAAAAACCTAAACTTAATTTTCTGCTGTTAATGATTCCTTTATTATTGAGTGGTTACAACTATACAGAAAGGTTTTTTCTAATGTCCTCATTTCAGGGTTTTTCCTTCTATATAAAACTATTCTCTTGTTTTTCAATCTAAAGGATCAGCTGGAGACATACACTTGAGAAATAGTATTTTCTATTCACAAAAGTATATTGTAATTTATGCTCATTTTACCTGATTTTAATAAATGTATAAAAATGATTTTGTTTTGATGACTTCATTCATTCTAAAGATTTCTGTTCAGCGTGTATAATGTTCTATGAAACAATGATAAGCAACATAAACCTTTGGAGTTTTCATTATGCTATTACATTGTTATAAATTAACATCCTTTTTAAAAATTAGCTTTAAAAAAATCAACATATTGGGGAGTATAAATTTGTTTCCTCTAGTTGTAATTTTGAAAAAATTTGACCAGAAGAACATTTTGAATAGTAGATTTGAATAGAATGCTATGGGGAATTCACCTTTAGAGACAGTGGGGTAGACTGAAAATTCCTGTAATCTCTGAATGCCATGAATTCAAATGCAGATTTGTTGACATGGAAGATCTGCTATTAAATGAGTGGCACAAGTAGATTTTTCTTAAACTGGAAATTCCTACTCTTGGTCCTCAGATTCCTGGAGAGTTTATAGTGTAATTAAAGTAACCATAGTGTCATGTTCATTTGTCTTTTGTATTAGTGCATTTGGCACTGTTGGCAAAAGAGACATCAACACAGTGACTTGGGATTACAGGCTGTGCCTGCCTCTCCAATTTCCATTATCTGAATGTCTATAGAAGTAAAATATTTGCTGTCATTTTTCCAAAGTAGAATTGTCTTTAAACCTTTTAGAGCAGATGATGATTTGAGTAATTAAAATGGGGTATGTGTATATAAGTTTATTTTTGTTGAGCTGTGACAGATTTTGTGGGTAGAAAATACTCCCCCCCCGCCCCCGGAAATTGCATAATTAAAAATACAGGTATGAGGGGAGGGAGAGGAAAAGAGGCAGGTAGGAGTGATGATGGAATGAATTAGACATTATTACCATAAGTACATGTATAAGACATGAATAATATGAAAATACTTTGTATAAAATCAGTATCTTGAAAAATTGTGCTTTATGTATGTAATATAAAATAAATTTCATTCTGCCATCAAGTATAACAAATCAGAATTTTTAAAAATGGCCATACTAAAAAAAAAAAGCCTATAAGCAACAAAGTGATTTCTCAGTACCCACATATTTTCAGTTTATGAGCTTTATTTATATAGTCCCTCTGATCTTCATTTTGAACCTGTACATTCTTGCTTTATACAAAATTTTTTTAGCTTAGGAGTATGGATTCCCCACTTATAGTATATCAGAAACAAAGGGCAAACCCATTAAAATCAGCAAGTCTCAACTGATGGTCATATTACGATGCAGGATGCAGGGAAACAGAAAAGACTCAAGTACAACAAATAAACAAACATTGTAGTAGCTTAGGGTCATTTTGTATTGGGGCAAGTGGCCATCTCCACATTCATATTGGAAAACACTTCTCTATTACAGCTCTGCAGGGTAGTAAATAGACTGTTCATAGTATTCACCCCCAGTAGTCAAACAATAAAAAGAAACCTCTGCTGAAGAGGCAAAGACGCATTCAATGTATTTTAGAAACATTTTCAAATAAAATCGCTGAAATAAAAAAAGCAATACAGGTATGAGTAGTCCCTATTTCCTGAGAAATTGTTTATAGGAGTTAAGAAACAAGGAAAGACAAACTGTCAATTATTAAGGTATACAGGATGGAGTGTTTCAAGGTGAAAAAGTCAGTATTATCAATTATTAGTAATGTAAGAGATTAATATTTTGAAGGTTAATGGACATTGTATAAGTAGTATTTAAGTATTATTATAAAAGCTTTACTAGCTTTTTAAAATAATGTGGCATTAAAGAGCCAAAAATCAGTGAAACATCAGTTTATAATACTTAAATCTGAATTTTACCATTTACCATTTAATTCAGTCCCTTATTAAATAGCCACACACACACACACACACACACACACACACACACAAAAGAAATAGGGGTGTTTAGGAAAAGTTGAAATGATGGAATGTTTTGGCCTCAGCAGCACGTTTTCTCGAAAACTAAAAAAAAAACATTTTTTTAAGATGCCAACACAAAAACATTCCTTCTTATATTTTCTATTCTGGCATGTACAGGGATAGGGAGGCTGTGTGGTCTACTGGTTAGAGCAAAGGACTGGGAGCCAGGAGGATCCTGGGTTCCAATGCGGGGCTAACCACTGACTTATGTGACTTTGGGAAGTCACTTGACCTCCTTGTGCCTCAGTCAACCATCTGGAAAATTGGTTAAAAAGCAAGACCTCGCTGACAACCAGATGCTGCATCTGAACTGAGCTTTCCTGGGTAAATAAATTACAAAAACAATTTAGAATTTTTAATTCCCCTTTATAATTTAATGTTTTTGGATAACCCCAAGTTCTTTAAGGAATGGCAATATTGGGTTGTAAGGTTTCAATAATTGCTAAGTTTGTTTTTTTTTTTTTTTTATAAAACTGTAGCCCAAAGCTTAGGCCCAGTATTATATTTGAATTTCCTTAGTGAGAGAAAATAATAAGGCTTATTCTGTAAAGCCTATGGTATATGTATGTGTACATGTTTCAGTATGTGAAGTACTTTTTAAAAGGGATTTTTGTTTTTTGTTTTTTTAATTTTCTTTTATTTTTGTGTCTAGGCACCGACTTTTCCGTGAACATTGTGTTTGTGTACAAGGAAACTATATAAAGGACTTAAATATCCTTGGAAGGGATCTTTCAAAAACTATAATAATTGACAACTCACCACAAGCCTTTGCATATCAGGTAGGAAGAGGATTGCTAAACAAACTTAGATTGGAAAAAATACAATGAAGAAAAATTACTGCCAAAAAGAATATGATGTGGGGAAAAACAATTTTCACTGGTGGAATTTTCCGGTTTTATGTGTCATCTTTTGTAATTAGAAATGCCAAAAATAATGAATTTGAGTAGTAAATCTGAATCTGAATAAGGAGGAGCTATAAGATAGTACATCATTTAATAACACTTACCAGTAATTAAACCAATAATTGTAAGCATGTTGAGAATTATAATAGGCCTAATGACCTTGTTGTTGTAGACTACTTGCTATAACGTTCTGAACTATTAAGACTATTTTGTCAACATAATTGTATCCTTCCTTAATGTTTCTTAGAACAAACAAGTAAACATGAATCATCCTTGCAAGATATATTTTATACTATGGATATGTCCATGTGGTATGATATCTGAGGTTCGATTTGCAATAAATCAGTGCCAAATCCGAGTCAGGGGTAGCTAGAACAAGATTGTCCCTTAACTTCTGTCTCACAATGCCCATAGTAAGAAAAGGGGGGCAAAATTATATGGCATTGAAGTGTGTTCATTTGGTGGGGGATTTGCACAATTTCAGCATAAACCACTGAGTTACATACCCAGTCCAAGTCCCTACCTTTTTATTTGCTTATATTTTAAAATGTGACTTTAAGCTGGGCTTTGTGGTACATATCTGCAGTCCCAGCAGCTTGAGAGGCTCAGGCAGGTTGATTGCAGGTTCCAGACCAATCTGGACCTGTCTCAAAATTAAAAAAAAAAGGCTGGGAGTGATGGTGGTGCTGGGGTGTATCTCAGTGGTAAAGCACCCCTGGGTTCAATCTCAAATACCACAGAAAAATAAGTTCTTAAGAATTTTAGCCACGTGTAGTGGTGCTTACCTGTAGTCCTATCTCATCAGGTGGGGGATTTCTTGAACCCAGTAGTTTGAAACCAGCCCGAGCAACAGCAAAATGTCATCGCAACAAAATGAACTGAAGATGTAGCTCTAGTAGATACAACTTATGTTGAGAATAGAAAAATGGTAGCTAGGCATGATGGCATGTGCCTATAGTCACAGCTACTCAGGAGGCTGAGGCATGACATAGTCCCTTGTTAAAAAAAAACATTATGTGTTTATGTATATACACACACACAGTGTCTGTCTCTGTCTGACAATGTTCTCTTTTTAGATAGGCATTATGAATAAAGAGATATTGCCAACCACTGTACTAGTGGTAACTATTGTGTAAGTGCATAAAGGAATGTTTTTAGTTATGTTAATGGTCTTTGCAAAACTTGATTTAATGAAACTTAAACTTGTTAGCTTTATATTCACTGAGAAGAAAAATGATGCTGAAAAACTTCAGGTTTTAGTTTATTCCTTCTATCTCTTGTACTATTGAGTTGACAAAACTCTGGTAGCATTTCTTTTCAAAGGAACTTTTAAATCATGTTTCCTTGAATCTATTGTTTCTTCTTTAAAAAAAAAACAAAACAAACTTTTCCATACTAGGCAAAATGTAAGTATGTCCATACCGTTACTCTTAAGGATTTACTTACTTATTTATCATTTTAGCTTTCTAATGGAATCCCTATAGAAAGCTGGTTTATGGATAAAAATGACAATGAACTCCTAAAATTGATTCCATTTCTGGAGAAGCTTGTAGAACTGGTAAGTATAATTTATTGTTTTTTTTGGTCAACTATGTGGAAATCTCTTGCTTTGTGTGTACTGGTTTTTAAAAGTTAACTGCTGAGAGATTAGGGGAAAGTTTCAAAAAGATTGAGGATTTTTTAACGTTTTTAATAAACTTTTTAAAAATGTACAGCAGAGGGGCTGGGGTTGTGGCTTGGTGGTAGAACGCTTGCCTAGCATGTGTGAGGCACTGAGTGTGATTCACAGCACCACATATAAATAAATGAATAAAATAAGGTCCATCAACGTCTAAAGAAATAGTTTTTAAAAATCTACAGCAGAAATCAGTTAGGCTTAGTCTTATAATCAAATAAAAGATACTCTGTATTATCTAGCATGCACAAGGCTCTGAGTTTAATTCCCCATAGAGCTCCCCTCCAAAGGAAAAAACAAAACAAAAACATACGCCATATTCTATATTACAACTTACATTTGTATACTGAAGAGGCAAAGTGTCTATGTGGCTCTTTTACACTCCTTTCTAATGAAGTATACAAAAACAGATACCAAGAATGCTATCGGGGGCCTTGATGGCAAAATGAGTGGACTAGGCTTTGGTCTGTGAATTAGGACTTCAGAGATGCAGGTAAATCCTATAGATCAGGAATAGCTCCAGGGAGCCAAAAATATGGTTTTAATTTATCCTCACATCTGTTCATGTTAAGAGTAGCAGGTATAGACATGGAAACTTCCCTAAAAACTACTCTATTTCCTGGAGTTGGATGAGCTAGACTCTCACTGAACAAGTGGGGACAGAAGGGAAACCTCTAGAGTGGCTTGAGAGTCACTGGGTGAACACATGTGGGCAGATCCCAGAGGCTAGTTGTGATTTAGGGAAGAGAGGAAGGAGTCTTTTAAGTTCTGTCATCACCTGTAACAGTCAAGGTTCACAGCTGCATGGCAGATGTGTGAGATCTCAGCAGGTGGGGGTTAAAGAAAGTCCCTCTATACAAAATTGGTATTCAAGGGAAATTAATCAGTGACCAGTAAATTGGCCCAAAGGATTAGGGGAAGATCTTTAATGGAAGGGAAGAGAGAAGAGATACATCACAGAAACAAATGGAAAGTCCCAGACCACTGAGGAGACCAAGGACAAGGAGAGGGCTCTCCCTCCTCAATAAGTTTTGGCAAAGAATTATAGGACTGGAGTTAGAATGCAGTGATGTAGAATCTCACCTGGAGTTCTGAACCCCAGACTTCACTGCCCACCGTTGGTCTCTATGAGCATTTTCCCCCCAGTAGTGGGGACTGAACCCCGGGGAATTCTGCCACTGGACTACTGCCACAGGGTCTTACTGAGTTGCCCAGCTGGCCTCTAACTTTTGATCTCCTGCCTCATCCTCCCAAGTATTGCACCAGTCAATTTTAAGAGGAAAGTAAGATTTAATGGCTTAATCCTCTCATCTATCTTACAAGTTAACTGTATCTGTGTTATATTTCTGTACAATAATCCTTTGAAGTCCATCCAGAATTGGTTCTAGGATCTCCTGTTGATATCAAAATCTGCTTAAGTCCCTTATATAACATGAATTAGTATTGCCATATAACGTATACACATCCAATAAACTTTAAATTATCTCTGGATTACTTATAAGACCTAATACAATGTAAATAAATATTTGTTATACTGTATTATTTAGTAATTAAGACAGGGGAAAACTCTATATATGTTCAGTACACATGCAGTTTTTTCCTGAATGTTTTTGATCCAAGGATGGTTGAGTGTACAGCTGTGGAACCAGTGGCTATAGAAGGCTGACTGTATTTGGCGAGCAAAATAATACAAATCATGAAATTAAATAGTACATTTCCTCTGCAGAGTAAAGCTGTTTTAATGTTATAAGGATCATATCTTTGAAATTATGTAGCTTTTTTAAAAAGGTCTCTTTTTTTTTCCACACAGAATGAAGATGTCCGACCTCACATCAGAGACAGATTTCGCTTGCATGATTTGCTGCCCCCAGATTAAGTACAAAGACTTGTCAAATCACTGAAGGGGGAGAGAATGCAGGACCCTTTTGGACTGAAACAAAAACATTGCCATTACTGTTGAAATTTTGCATTTTTGTACCCCGTCTTGCTTTTCTTATCTTTGGTGCCCAATAATAATCAAGGGTTACAGAAAGAGACTATCTATCTCAGATTGAATACATACAGTAGGTAGGCTAAAACAGAAGAGTCTTTAGAACTAGTGCAACTCCAGTGAAATTTTTTTATGTACAGGACATCTGCAGTTTATAAAGAATTCTGTTTCTGCCACCAGCAGTTTGACCTGTAGTTACACAGGATTTTATGATAATAACAGAGATGAAAATGGACTTTTATTTTCTCTCTGTTTGGTGCTCTAAGTGGGTTTGTAGCCACTTTTCTGTTACTTTATGATTCTCATTTCAACAGGAATGGCCAGTAAAAGTTGTTTTATTTTTTCCTGTTAAGGTTTATAACCTTTTTACATTTTTGACCTGTATTAGATTAGAATTTCATTATGCATTCCTTTTAGTTGAGGCGCTTCATAGTTTTCTGGAAATAGTTTTTAGTTTTTTTATTATACATTTGAATGGCCGTTTTCCTGCTTTGTCTGCCTGCATATTGTATATTTGTTTAAAAATATTCTCTACTTTTAGTCCATGTAAGTTTCATTTAAAAAGACATGCATTTATATTTTGTTTCTGTAATATTCTACTGTAGGTGAAATCTTTTTAAAAATCAAGAGACTGGGTAGATAAGAATATATATGATGACTAATATTCAAAAGATTTAAACCATTGTGATGGCGTGTATTCCCAAATGGTAATATCTTGCAACGGCACACAGATTTAATGGATAAAGGTATACCTCAGACTTCACTGTGCTCACCAATCTTTGAGGAGAAAAGTTTAGTCACCTGTTGGGCTTGATTTAGTTACTGCTGCCTTTGGTTTTCTCCAGGAATGAAGTATGCAGCACAGTGACTCAGTATTTTTAGTTACTTTGCATGGGCTGGTAGTACCTCTGTTATGCTCTCAGTTACAATCAGTTTAAAACTCTGTGTAACAGTCTTGGTACCTAACAGTAGCTATGCATAATCCTGTGGCACAGTACACTCCCAAGCCACCAATGCAGTTAATAGGCTCTCATAGTGGTTTTCTATGCTATATGAAAATAGTCTTCAAGCCTTGGTTCTCTAATGCAGCTACCACAAGAGGTTGATATTTTTATAGTGGTGTGTAATCTCCTTTTCGGGAGGCTTTTTATGGAAGGTAGAATTTGTAAAAGTTAGTATGCTTTGCCTCTCAACTGCATTAACATACCACAGGCTTAGACTGTTTTTGTGTAAAGGATGTCAAAGAACGGCACTTTTTCTAAAGAGAAGTTTGATATTTTGTATGCTTGTTAAGAAAGTACAGTATTGGAAATTAAAGATGGACAACTGATAATTGAGGAGTATGTCAGTTAATTTTTTATGTATATTACCTGTTTACTTGTACAACTTATTGTACAAATTACATGCAGCTTCATTTTCAAATGAATCCTTAAAATAAGGAAATCTTTTTAGGAAAACATTTAATTTTTGTATTTTTGATTTTAAAAGGCATGAGTTATGTCAGTTTTCAGTGTATTAATGAAGATTTTAACTTTTCATCAGGTTGAGTGTTTTCTTACTATATTATCTGTTGTGTATGTAGTTAGCATATTGTGTCACTGAACTGTTTAAAATCTAGCATGTAGAGCAAGCCTGTTTTGTGGAAAATCCTTATTCATTAAAAAAAAATAATCATGGCAGATTTTCTGCAAAAAAAAAAAAAAAGCAAAAGCATTTGCAATTCAGAATACTGATTTTTTTTTTTTAATTTAAAGAAAGGTATTTTGCTTGTAGGAAAAAATACTACAGATTCGTTTTAATGAGAATCTTTGAAATGTATTTATCTTTAGGGCATCTGGGCATCTTTATGCTGTTTGTCTTATGTCTTTCTTGAAATAAAATGTACATACGTTACCTTTACATATGCTCTTGCGCAAAATTGTGAACCTAGTTACATTTCTCCCTGCTCCCTTCTTTTTTATGCTCAAACAGCAAAACCCAAAACATAAATAAGATCTGAACTTTCAGCCTACATCGTATTTGCTGAAAGCTGTTCTGATTAAATACAGTCCCAAAGGGCCTTCCCATAACTGAAAGGGAAATGTAAGCACCTATACCACTGTGCCTCTGTGCACTTTAATAATAAAAAGCAACTTTTAAATTATCTTTTATTAATGGTAAAGTCCTTTTCAATCCCATGCTAGGAGTATTCTTTTATATCAGCTGATAAACAAATCAAGCATAACAAGCTTCTGTAAAGCTAAATAAGGGCAATTTTATATGGCCAGAGAACATTTCTTTAGACCAAATTAATATATTATTTCTTCATCACTTTATTTGGGTAATTTTAAAGTTGTTAGTACAAAATTTAAAATCTCCCCATTACCTTTTTTATCTGTTAATGGATATTTAACACTTCCATTTAGTTAATGGGAGGTGTGTATTTTTTTAATTGAGATGTGCCAGCCCATCAGCTCACACGGGAAACATAAAATCTTAAAATCTAATTGTAGTGAATGCAGGAGAGAGATGGGTCCATGATGACACACAGCAAAAGTGACCTATGCACACATTACAACTCTGAAGTACTTAAGAAAATTGTGCTATTTTCAGTGATAAAATCTGACTTTTAAGACATTCTTTTAAATATTTGTTGTCATTGTTAGGCTGTTTTAATTAGTTGTTTTTAAAATTTCATGTAATATATGTATCCCTAATCAGATTTATCACAATATTTCTTCTTGGATCCTAAAAGAACTGATGACAGTTCATAATCATAAATTGTTTTATATTAGCTAGTCGGAATATTTATTTACCCAGTGGCTTTATCTGCTTCCCAAAATTGATTTGGGATTTGTTGGAAGAAGCATTGTATAACTTCTATAAACAGCTATTTGCTTGTAACTGTTGGTGAAATGGATGTGTACATTGTTTATATATATTTTTATATATATATATATGGTTTATGTGTAAATTATATATATATATATATAAATATATATATATATATATATATATATATATATATATATTTCTCTGGCTTTCTTTTTTTAAAAAAATAGGGTTAACAATTTTTTTTTTGAAGTTATCTTTGGCCAATGACTTTTGCAACTAGATATTACTTTCATTCGACCTTCTAAAGATGTTCGCTTCTCATTATTTTGTTGTCAATTGCCTGAAAAACAGAAGACTTCATCTCATCAAGGAAGAAAACATTTCATTATGCCTACAGATCTTTCCAGCGAGCACAAAATTCTTCATAAGGACCAGATCTCTTTCACATCTGTGTCAGTCATAAAAACATGAAATGTAAAGGACAATGAAGCCTTCATTTACTTGTACTAATATTATGGTGTTATGTACTACTTCATTAGCTAGTTAAGGTTTTCTGATCTGACTTCTCTTTGTCTTCCTAGGTATTTATTTGTTATCTTTTAATCTTGTCTAAATTAACTTAGCTAATATTTACCCACCGAATAACTATGCCAAGCAACTAGGAAAGAATGTTTATTTTATTTCCCCTTATAGGGGAAGAGTGGACTGGGAACAAAAATGTATGGGCCAAAAGGCCTTAGGTTGTCATTCATTCACTTTCTTATTCCTCTCATGAGTTATATTTGAATATAGTATATGGTTTCAGTGCTGTGATATACTTGATTATGTCATCACTTTTCATGTCTTCCTGTGAGTTGAAAGCTGCTAGGAATTTCTATAATACACACTTAAAAATTTCAGAGTAAGAACCACAAAACTCAGTATGTCATATTTAAATGCTACTTAAATTATTATTGGAATCTAAATATCACTGACAAGGATACATTTTTATAAAATGTTTCTCTGTATCTTGAATTGAAATTAATTGCCTAGAGGCAAAAGTTCTGGAGCTAAAATTATTTGAGACCTTTTTCAAAAGAGGTTAAGAGAGCAAAATAAGTTTATATACTATTTATTTCAGATACTATTACTTTAAGATACTTTGGTGATTCCCAGACCTCACATCATTAGAATTACCCTAAGGAGCTGGGTCCGGTGGCACACACCTGTAATCCCTCCAACTCTGGAAGGTGAGGTAGGAAGATAGAAAGTCCATTTGAGACAGCATAGTGAGACCCTCTCTCAAATTTCTAAAACATTTAAAAAGGCTGGGGATATAGCTCAATGTAAAGTACTCCTTGGGGTCAATATCCTGTGCTGTCCTACCCCCCGACACACTCACAAAAATTTTAGAGGAGCTTTTCTAGTAAGATTCCCAAAGCCTGTCCCTAGAAAACTCTCATTATGGGGCCAGATGGTTTTTCCCCCCCTATAGAGGTGTATGTAATGATGCAATCTATTTTTACATATTCATACATGCACACAATGTAACAATATACTTTGGAGAGTTTGGTCTTTTTAAAGCTCTTCCTGGTTTGGGAAATCCCTGTTCTAAATGATGTGGCAGTGGCTTGAGAGTAGTCAACAAAATAAAAGTTTATCAGAAATTTCTGTGGTAGTTACAAATTTTTTTTTTAATTTTTCCTTTTTTAGAAAATAGGACCAAATTTCACAGAACTTATTCAAGATACATGGAGGAATAATAAAGAAGTTTGAGGCTATTGCTCATTACCATTTTTGTCTTTCATATTTTTTAAGAGTTTGCATTTCTAGGACTTGGAATAGTTGATCATATACACAGCTGAAGGACATGTCCCTGAATGAGACCATTATATAAATATATAAATATATATATACATATATATAAACTGTAAAATATTTCACTATTTTTTTATTTTATAAATCTTTGTAGAAATAAGCAATGGAATACTACTTTCATCTTTTGAATGGGATTTTTCAAGGCAGTGTCCTTTTGGCATTAAGGTAGGGGGGAGTTAATATTCTCTCTACCTATTTCCACATAAATCAGTATAAAGTTATGGACATTTAAAAATCTCAATTTCTACTTATTTACTATGCAGTATAGCCGTGAAAAAGTAATGTAGACTTAGTTTTCTCATCTTCAAATGCCCTGATCACCCTACCTCACAGGGTTGTTGTGGGGATAAATAAAACTTTTATGGAAGCACTTTTCTTTGATGAATTTTATCAGCTATCAGAAACAATATCATTTCTAACAACTTATACTGGCATAGTGCTTTTTTGTTCCCAAGTACAGTTTTTTGTTTTTTAACCTTACTTTCCCTTTTAATATTGATCTTCAGGACAAACCTATAAGAACCACAAGGGGTTGTGGATCAGGAAAAAGCAATAAGGAAACAGGCTCAGAGAGGGCTGTGACCAAAGACCTTGCAATTCCTGAGACTATCAATATAACAGCATATTCTCATACCTTGCATTGTTGTGTGATCATGCTTGTATGTGAATACAAAGCTTCCTCAATATAGCCAAAAAAGGTTGCTAGAGGTGTTTAAACCCCAGCAGGCCCCTCTCCCCCACCAACATTGTTACAAAAGGAATATAGAATGGTACAAATTAGGCCTAAGAGAACAATCCAGTTTTTAAACAAAGTTCTACCTTCTAAATACACACATAAAAGAAATGGGTCTAGAAAAATATGTTCCCACAATCACATAGGAGACTAAAATTCAGATCTTGTAATTACCATTATTCAAAGTAATGGTTTTAGAAGAGTGACCAGTCTTAGTTTCTAGAACTACTACTGAAATAAACACTTGAAGCGAAGCTGAATAGAATGATGAGTTGGTTTTAGAGAGAGATAAGATGGCAGAGAATCAAATTATAGTGCGCTAAGATGAGGAATTCATACTTGATGTATAGACTAATGAGCCAATATCACTATAAAGTAGCACTCTGCTCCGATCCCAATCTCTGTGATGAGACTTGTGATAACTTCCTTGTTCTCTGAAGGAATGTGGTGCACAGATAGTCTTGGAAGTCACCAGCCCTTCAAAGATAAATGATTGCTCAGAGTCAAATGACTTGAATTCACATCTCCTAAAAAAATCCATTTACTAGTTCATCTGTAAAATGGGTGCACCAAGACCTACCATTCATTCTACGGTCATGTACAACTAATTAAAACAATTTTTTAAAAAGACCAACCATTCAGAATTTATAAAAGATGAAATGAAACATCAGTATCTTATAAAACTAAAGCAACACAATAACTTACCAGTATGGAGATGTTTATTGTGTAAGTGAAATGACAGCTATGCACATAGGTTTTGGGAGATGCCTGTCTGTAGAGGCAGAGAGTACAGTGGGTTAAGGGCATTGTTACAACACAGAAGTTAAGAAAGATGTGAGCAGTGCATTTAAGCAAATGAAAATGCCAAGTGATAATGAAGGCTTCCATGGCAAACATGTTCAATGAAGATATGTTGGTTGCTGAGAAAAAAGTGGATGAGTAACTGAAAAGTAATGATGACTTAAGAAGTCTAGTAAGGCCAGGCACAGTGGCGCATGTCTAATCCCAGTGATAGGAGGCTGGGGTAGGAGGACTGCAAGCTCTAGGCCAGCCTCAGCAATTTAGAAGGCCCTAAGCAATTTAGACTCCTTGTATTTCAAAAGTTTTTAAAAGGGGCTGGAGATGTAGCTCAGTAGTAAAGCACCTTTGGGTTAAATCTCCAGTACCCTACCCCGCTGCTGCCAAAAAAATAAAAAGTAAGTCTAGTAAGTAGTTGAGGTAGCAAGCTTACATAAAGGATTTGCTAAATTGAACTACTTCAGTAGTGATACTTATTTCTTGAAAATAGCTATTCCTAATGAGAAATGATTTTGAAAATACTCCCTAGAGCAGGGTGTGGTGGTGTACCCCTGTAGTCTCAACAACTTGGGATGCTGAGGCAGGAGGATTGCAAGTTCAAGGCTAGCCTCAATAATGTAGTGAGACTCTGTCCCCAAAAATAAAGAACTAGGGATCTACCAGTGGTAAAGCACCCTGAGTTCAATTTGCAGTACCCACCTCCCATAAGAAAAGCTGTGAGTGCTGGGTATGTAGCTTAATGGTACAGCTCTTGCCTAGCGTGCACAAAGCCATGGATTCAAACTCCAGTAGTGGGGAGTGGGGCAGGTAACTACCTGGGTTGGGGTGCCGGCAGGACACTGGCACCACACACACAGAGAACCCCCAAAATGACCTTAATATGTGTTAGGCACTACTAGCTAGGTGCAGTGGTGCACACCTGTAATCCCAGCACCTTGGGAGGCTGAGGCAGGAAGATCGCAAGTTTGAGGTTAGCCTTAGCAATTTAGCAAGGGAGGCCCTAAGCAACTTAGTGAGACCCTGTCTAAAAAAAATCTAAAAAGGACTGGGGATGTAGCTCAGTGGCAAAGCACCCCTGGGTCCAATCCCCAGTACCCAAACAAAACGTGGTTGGGCACTACTAAGCAAGGCTCTGAACGGCAGAAGAAAGCAAAACTGAACTCAAGTTTATAATCTAGAAGTAGAGATTGACATTATTGCTGGGAAAAGGGTCATGAAGAATGGTTTGAGGGGCTGGGGTTGTGGCTCAGAGGTAGAGGGGGCTCACTTAGCATGCGTGAGGCACTGGGTTCAACCCCAGCACCACATAAATATAAAATACAGATATTGTGTCCACCTATAAAAATATTTTTAAAAAAGAATGGTTTGAGAGTTTATTTAATAACAATTATTTGAGATGAGATTCTTAGGATATTGAAGGACTAAAGACTAGGCTTGGTTGGGCAGAGAGGTTCAAGCAAAAAAATCATATTGTCTTAAAAAGATCACTTTGGAGCTGGGCACGGTGGTGAACACATGCATCCCAGTGGCTCGGGAGGCTGAGGCAAGAGGATGAAAAATTCAAAGCCAGACTCAGCAAAAGCGAGGCACTAAGCAACTTAGTGAGAGCATACAATACAAATAAGGCTGGGGATGTGGCTCAGTGGTCGAATACCCCTGAGTTCAAACCCTGGTATTAAAAAAAAATCACTTTGGTGGTTATAGAAGGAATAGCAGGGTTGGGTGGTTCTGTAACTCTCCACATAAAAGTATTTCCTTTCTCCAAGACAACAAATGGTTAATTCATTGAGTGCTAGAGTCACAGTAGATAGATTGGTAAGATTCTGGGGGAGAACATGGTTTCTTTTAAGTACTGAGAGTTTAGTTACTGGATTTTGGAGTCTCCTTGAAGAAAGGCATGTTTTTTTTTTTCCCCCCCCACTGGCCAGATAAGAATGGAAAGGTACTCCTGGATTTTATGACATTCTATAAAATAAAGTATGGAAAGGTGTATGAAAGTTGTATAGAAGACAGATGCTATCACTTTTGTGTTTTGTTTTTTGGTACTCAGGATTGAACCCAGGGGTGTCAAGTACTGAGACACACCCCCAGCTTTTTAAAATTTTTTTGAGACAGGGTCTCACTAAATTGTTTAATGCCTAAATGCTAAGGCTGGCCTCGAACTTGCAATCCTTCTACCTCAGCTTCCCAAGTCACTGGGATTACAGGTGTATACTACTATGCCCAGCCAGATGTTTTAACTTTATGTCAAGATTCTTGGTTGGGGCTGGGGATATAGCTCAGTTGGTAGAGTGCTTGCCTCCCATGCACAAGACCATGGGTTCAATCCCTAGCACCACCAAATAAATAAATAATTAAATAAAAGATTCTTGGGTTAAGTTTTTTGTTTGGGTTTAAAATGGAAAAAATGGTTCAACTAGCTATTTTTGTAGCAAGTCACATAATTTAAAAAAATGTAATGATTCATTAATTTTGCAAGTTTTACCCCCCCCACACACACACACACAGACAGGGTCTGGCTATGTTGCTCAAGCTGGCCCCAAACTCCTAGGTTTAAGCTTCTGCCTTGGCCTCCCAAATGTGTGTCATGTGTCCAGCAAACAAATAACACTGTCACACATAATAAAATTCATATACATATATGAATAATGAATACATATTGATACATTGTGTGTGTGTGTGTGTGTGTGTACACACACACATATACACAAATACACAAGTTTTCTTTTTTTTGCAGTTGGTACTTAGGATCAAACCCAGGGTCTTGCACATGCTAGGCAAGTACTATACTACTGAGCTACATCCCTAGTGTGAGGACAGGTTTTTTTGCAGGGGAGGGTAGTGGGAATTGAACCTAGGGGTGCTTAACCACTGAGGCACATCCTGAGCATCATTTTTTTTTTTTTTTGAGACAGGGTCTCACTAAATTACTGAGTCTGGCCTTGAACTTGTGATCCTCCTGCCTCAGGCTTTTGAGTTGCTGGGATTACTGGAGTGTACCAACATGCTTGGTGAGGCCAGAAGTTTCAATGTTAACTTTTTTTCAACAATCATTTACTAGATCTACTCTACTAATCTATAAAATTGGGATACATTGGCTTTCTATATCTGTAGGTTTTGCATTTGTGGATTCAACCAACTTGGCATTAAAAACATTAAAATAAGTTAGTTCTGCATCAGACATTTTCTTGTCGTTATTTCTTAAACAACACATAACTACTTACATAGTATTTCTATTATTAGGTATTATAAATAATCTAGAGATGATTTAAAATATACAGGAGAATATGTGTAGGTTATAAGCAAATAATACTATGCCATTTTATATAAGGGATTTTGGTATCCATGGAGTGTGTGTCATGGACCAATCCTCTACTGGTACAAAGGGATGACTGTATTTCATAACAATTCCACTAAGATGTTTAAAATAACTTACTGTGATTTTAGGGTTCCCCTAGAGACTAAAATGAATAACAGATTAGTCTTAAGGACTAAATGAAGTCCTTATTACATGGTTCTAGATACTTGTTTCCCTGCTTCCTCATTTGATGAATCAGAACAATTCTATGAATGAATTATCAATTTCTGCATTAAAATCTTTATCCATCCTGCATACACTTAGTCCGTATATTTTTTCCATAATCCATTTTTTTCAACTCCCATAACCCATTTTTAATTGTGTGTGGTTCAATACCTTGAATTTAAGATCAACAGAATCCAGAATAGTATTTTTTACAGTATAGGCACTAAAATATTTATTTGTTTGATAAATAAAGGAATGAATAAACTCACATTTCAAAGTTTGGACTTCTAAGTCCAGAAAGTTGATTTGGTGCATGGAGAATTGCTGAGACTTGGGAATTGGTTCACATTAAACAAAGTCATAGAACACGGATATATTTCTTTCTCTAGCACTAGAAATTGAACCCAGAGGTGCTCAACCACTGAGCAACATCCCTAGCCCTTTTTATTTTGGGGGATGTATCTCCCTAAGTTTCCCAGTCTGTTTTTGAACTTGTGAAACTCCTGCCTCAGCCTCTTGAGTCACTGGGATTAAAGGCATATTTGGCACAAAACACTAATTTTTAGATCAGATTTCAATTTTACTCATTTGTCACCAATTTTCTTCTTTAAGAAACTAAAACACAATTGGAAACCTGCTTGATAAGAGTAGAACCAGAGTCAAGTCTACTGAAAGAATGTTAATGACTAACGTCAAGTTGATAGGATACTCTCATTTCTACTTGACAAAACAAGTTAAAAGTCTGCAGGTCTGAGGTTAGGGGAATAGTTCAGTGGTAGAGTACTTGCCTAGTATCCATGAGGCCTTGGGCTCAATTTCCAGCACCAAAGGAAGGAAAAAAGTCTGTAGGTCAACTTTTTTCTCTGGAGACAAAATTTTGTTCTTTGGTTTTACCTTTCCTGTATTCCAACTTCTTTCGGTTGACATTATTCAAAAGATACATCTTTTATTTATTTATTTATTTTTTTGGTGGTGCTGGAGATTGAACCCAGGGCCTGTGCGTACTAGGCAAGCATTCTACCCACTGAGCTATATCCCCAGCTCCAAAAGATACATCATCTCAAAACATTCAGTTGGATGCAGCATGTGCCTACATCTTAGCTACTCAGGAGGCTGAGGCAAGAGTATTGCAAGTTCAAGAACAACTTCTGAAAATTAGTGGCAAGACCCTGAGCAACTCAGCAAGACACTGTTCAAAATAACGTGATAAAGCAACCTTCAGTTCAATCCCCAGTACAAAAAAAGTGGGGGTGGGGATTGCTGTTTTGGGTTCCAGATATATTAATTTTCTGTTGCAACTACCTTTCATGAAGAGAAAGCCCGGTGGACAGGTTTTCGTGGAAAAGAACCCAGTTCTGCACAAAGTTATTCATGCAGTTATAACAGCTACTAAGTGCATATGTCTCAAGATTTCTTTATTGCAAGTATACTGTTCTAGATGTTGATATTTTTAGCTGAGGTCAGAAATGGTATTGACTGGAAAGATACTGGGGTATCTCATAGCATTTAAGGCATGCAAGAAAGGAACTTAGGGAAGGCAGGATGAAGTAAGGTGGCTCGGGAAATTGTTACTTCAGCATGATTTGCGGCCCTTACCTTCAGGAGGTTGTCATCAGCCACAACTTCCAGGCTCTAGGAATCTCAAGTTCTGAATTCTAATGTTCTGAGTGATAGAATCTTTCAGTTATCTATGACTTCATAACAATTCCACATAGGTGGGGTGTGTTTGTTTGTTTTGGTTACTGGGGATTTAATCTAGGGGCAATTTAGGAACTTCACCCCTAATCCTTTTTTTTACATTTTTAGTTGCCAATGACCTTTATTGTATTTATATGCAGTGCTGAGAATTGAGCCCAGCTCCTTGCACATGCTAGGCAAGTGCTCTACCACTGAGCTTTGACCCCAGCCCCTAGTCCTTTTTATTATTATTTTTTTGAGACAGGGTCCTGCTAACCTCAAACTCATGATCTTCTTGCCTCAGCCTCCAGAGCTATTGGAATTATAGGAATGCTCCAGGGCACCCAGCCCCACTTTCCACCCAACCCCCACTTTTTTTTTGGTACTGGGGATTGAACCCAGGGGTGCTTTACCACTGAGCTAAATACCGGGATCTTTTTATCTTTTACTTTGAGACAGGGCCTCACTAAATTGTTGAGGTTGGCCTCGATCTTATAATTTTTCTGCCTCAGCCTTCCAAATCACTGGGATTACAGGCCTGAGCCATTGTGCCTGGCTTTATTAAATTTTGAGTCAGGTTCTCACTAAGTTGTCAAGGCTGGCCTTGACCTTGAAATCCTCCTGCCTCAGCTTCCTGAGTAGCTGAGATATAGACACATGCTTCATTTGATGATTCCAAAAAAAAAAAAAAAAAAAGGCTGGGATATAGCTCAGTTGGTAGAGTACTTGCCTCTCATGCACAAGGCCCTGGGCTCAATCCTCAGCACCACACACACAATAATAATAATAATAATAATTATAATAATAATTATTATTATTATTATTATTTAATTATTCTAGTGGCCTATATATCCCATGTAGGGGCAGATCCAGATTATATATCTTGCAGTACATACAATTTGGAGGACTTCCTTTGAAGATAATATGGGCCCATGTAATAAGGGGTCCTGAAACTAAATGTTCATTAGCTTAATAGTTAATTAATCTCTAGATCAGCTGTGGTAAGTCACTATGGTAAGTCACAAGACATGGCTTTGGAGAGCACACCCACTCTTGTATACTAACTAGGGCAATTTCCAGAAAAAGAGGAAAAGACTGTAAGCCCTTCCCCACCACATACACACTAGAAGTATTCAGTATTCAGCTCAATAAAATCTTATCATTTGAATGACTAGAAGAAGGTCTTCTGACTTCCATATAGTGAATTTTTTAATATACCAAGTCCCACATTATTTTAAAATACACACATACACATTTGTTTTCCACACACATATACACATGATGGTACTGGAAGAATACAACAATAATTTTTAAATATTTACTGTCCTCCCTATATCTTTTTCTTGTGATTGCTCCTTAAATGTTGATGTCCTTCAATATTTTTTTCAATCTATGCCATATTCAGATAACTTCAATTTTCACATCATTTTACCAACCACAATAATCATATGACTCCTAATTCTGTGTCTGTGGTCCAGTTCTCTTGAGCTCCAAAGTGCATCACACATTTTCATTTTGGATGTCCTACAAAAATGTCAAGACCTGTGTGGTCAAACTTAATTGATCCTGTATTCTTTACTATGAAGGGAGCCACCATTCACCCATTTTCAAAAGAATTTATCAATATTTAACCATGTGTCAAAGCACTAGTAATACGTAGTAAAAAATAAGACAAGGTACTTGTGTTCCTAATAGATACTGAATAAACAAGATATAGGATAAATATTATGATAAAAACAGTGATGAGTTAGAAAATAATTGGGGAGGTACTTTGCAGGAGGGAGATCAGGAAAGAGCTTTCTGTAGAGATAACATTTGAGCTTTGATGTGAAAGAAGAGACCCCATGCAAAGCATGGGGGAAAAATAAACACTGTAAGCAGAAAGAACAGTATGTAGAAACCTCCTGAACTGGAAAAAGCTTAGTAGCCTTAGAAGGTTAAATGGAATTAATAATAGAGAATGGCAGTGGTGTGTGTGTGTGGGGGGGGTGTCTGTGTGTGGGGGAGGCATTATAGGAAAGGGGTTGGTGAGATGTAGGAGTCAGTCTATGCAGGACCTGAAAAGAAGCTGGACTTAAAAAAAAAATAAAAAATAGAAGAAGCCATTAAAAGGATTTCAACTGGAGGGGAGTGGTACTATCTGATTAACACATTAAATTAAACTGCTTGGTGTGTAGTGAATGGATTGTGGAAGGTAAAGAATGAAAACTGAATGACCAAATTTTGGATTAAGGTAGTAGCAAGAGACACGGGGATAAATATCTTCGAGATTAATACTGGAAAACAGATCCAGACTTGATGATGAATGGAATTTAGGGGTAAGAGAGAGGAAGAAAAAAGAATAGCTCCCAGGTTTCTGACTTGAGCAACTAGATAACTGTCACCATCACTCACTTTCAAAGAGATCAACTTTTCCTTGTGTCTCCCACTCCTCCTCCATATTCAGTCAATCACTAGTTAGGATTCTCCAGAGAAACAAATCAATAGGATGTGCATAATAGAAAGAGATTTATTTTAAGGTTGTGGGTGCTGGCAAGTCTGAAATCTGCATGATAAACAAGTAGAATAAAGACCTAAGGGAGATTTAATACTACAGTCTGGAGGCAGAATGCCTTCTTCCTGAAGTTTTTTAATTTGGACTGATTGGATGGACCCTTATAAATTATGAAGAGTAATCTGCTTTACTCAAAGTCTACTGATTTAAATATTAATCATATCTAACAGATATTTTCATAACAATCAGTGTTTGACTAAAGACTGGGTAACATAGGTATCATGGCCTAGTCAAGAAAATACATAAAAATAATCATTATAGTCACTAAGTTCTATAGACTCTGACCTTTAAATATTTCTGATTGGTTTTTCTTTCCATTGCCACTGTCTTAATCTAGGCTTACATTTTTCTCATTTAATTAATTCATTCAGAATGGGGTATAACTCAGGAGTACAGCCCTTGCCTAGCACATGAGAGACCCTGGGTTTGATCTGGAGAAGCAAAAGCATGGAAGGTACACACACACATTCATTCAGAAAATATTTTTGTGTTAGGCACTATGCCAAAAGCTGAAGATAACAATTGTGAATAGACTGTGCCCTCAGATTTATATACCAGCTACCCATGCTTTCTGTTTTGCCTCTTTTCAGTCCACCTTTTATAAATGGATGCATTATAAATAGGTAATTGCCTCTCACACTTTAAATGGGCATTAGAATATCTCTTGAAAAAACATCTTTATAAAGTGCTTATTTGTAGACTCTGAAAAAACATACAAGGAACAGGGTACACTGTTTGCCACTAGAAAGAATACAGTGGCTGATGTGTCTACTTTTTTTGTAATTTGAATGTATGTGCATTATATATCCGAAAACAATAAAACAACAAGAAAATCAAAATAAAGCAACCCTCTTAAAACCCTACACGGAGCCAGGTGAAGTGGTAGGTTTGCAATCTCAGCTACTTGGGAGGCTAAAAAAGGAGGATCACAAGTTGGAAGCTGGCCTGGGCAATTTATGGAGACCCTGTCCTGAAATTTTTTTAAAAAGGGCTGGGAATGTAGCTCAGTGGTAGAGAATCCCTGAATTCAATCCTCAGTACCCAAACCCACAACAAAACAACAACAACAACAAAACCTCCCCCAAATACAACCCCCCCACACACACCATCACCAGAAAAAAGTCAACCTTGCAGGGGAGCGATAAGGACAGGGAGTTTGGCTCATTTTATGTTCTTCATGATGAGTTTACCTGTTCAGTTTACCTCTGATTGCGCCACTCAGTCAGGTGAGGGACTGACTATATGCATTCTTTCTACTGGAAATGCACTCCCACACATTTCATTTAGTCTCTCAATCTCCAATTTCGCCGGAGCTTACCTCAGGAGGCCTTTCCTACAACCTCCGCAGTAGTTAATGTTAGCCTTTTGCATTTAACCTCATAATGCTTCTTTTTGTTGCAGTCATCACACTGTGTCCAAACTTGTTTACATGTCTATCTTTGCTACTTGGTGGAAAAGGCTAGAGCTTATGCCTAGCACAGACTGAGAATTTCCGAAATTGTTCTGCCAAAGAATGTGCAGGCCTCTAAGGGCTCAGAGAAGGGGACAGCTTCGAGGATTGAGGATGTTTTCGATCCCTCCGTTACTAAATCCACGCAAATGAACCTCGAGCTGGCTCCACGCGCCAGGCTGGAAGATTGCCAGGAACAGGAATTCTGCCCTCTCCACTCGCTCCTTCCCCGATGTCCTACACACGCCGGTTCCCAGGGGCCCACTTCCCCCACTAGCCCGCGACCGCGTTCACCAGGAGCCGAGGAAGCCACGCGAGTACCCTCACAGGCAGGAGTGTTTAGAGACCCTTCCGGGAGAAGCGTGCAGAGGATGGGGGGCAACTTATTCAGCATTCGCCAGAGGCCTTGGGCCGAGATCAGAGCGCACCCTTGGGGCGGGGTTGAGGTTGGCAGAAGATGCGTTAGGGCCAAGGGCCAGGCAAGGGACTGCCCTACTAACCTTCCCGCTCTTACTTCTCCCAGGGACCCAGGATGGTGTCGCCGTCGCCCTGCCCAACTAGTAGTGTCCAGGACTGCCCAGCATCGCAAGGAACAGCACACACAGCCCAGCCCCGAACAGCGACCTACGCTCTGCCGGCCCCGGTCCACGCCCCCTCCCCGCCGCGCGCGTCGCCGGCGCCGCCAGAGGGGGCGGGGCCTCGGCCCGACGCACAGTCAGCCACGGTCCCAGCTTGCTCCGCGCGGGCCAACGAGAGCAAGCCCAGTGACTCACCTCCGCCGCGCTAACTCTTCGTAGCTTTCCCCCTCACACACGCTCACACCCGGCTCGAGATGGCGGCAGCGGCGGCGGCAGCGGCTGGGGACTCCGACTCTTGGGGTAAGCAGAAGTTTCCGGGGCAGGGTCCGGGCCGGCACCGGTCCCACGCCGAGGCAGGCACTAACGCGTCTCGCTCTTTTCCGCAGACGCGGACACGTTCTCCGTGGAAGACCCGGTGCGAAAGGTGGGGGGCGGCGGCACTGCCGGCGGGGACCGCTGGGAAGGCGAGGACGAGGACGAGGACGTCAAGGTGGGTTCGGGCTGGGACGCCCGACAGCGCGAGAGAGGGCTGGCGCTGTTGCGGGTGGAGTTGCCTCCGGCGGGCTGGCGGGTGGGCCGACTCTCGGCCCAGGGGCCCCGCCCGGGCCTGCGGGCCGTGTGTCCGGGCGCGAGCGTAGGGCTAGCAGTGTTCTCTTCCCCTTCGCATGCCGGCCATGTGGGCTGGAGACGGCAGCCTGTCTTCCCGGACTCACTCGTCGAGGGCGGTGGCGGCCTGCGCGCCAGCCTTTCTTTGGGGGTCCGCGCACCGGCCTAGATCCCACCCGCCAACTGGCTACGAGAGGTGACAGCAGCAGTCGGACTGGCCCACGTGCAAGCCTCGCAGTCCACTACCGGAATGAGACTGGCAAATTGGGGATTGAACTCCGAGGTTTATCCCATATGGAAAGTATTGAAACCCTCCTGCCTTTTCAGCCTCAGGTCTTCCCAGGGTCAACAACTCACTTATGATCCTAACGGCCCATATATAGAGTTTGTTCGGATGATTCGATGAGTGGAATATTATGGTTTAAATTCGACTTTTCTTTCTACAGCAGACAAATAGAAACAGTGAAGTAAAATAACTTTTAGCTCTCCCTTCCCCCACCCTGTGGTAAAAAGGATGAACTGAGCACAGAGATAACATCATTTAGTGGATAGAAACCTAGGTAGTCCACGCAGCAATATGAGTAATGGAGAGTTGATAGATATACTTTCATCTGCATATGAATGAGGCCTAAGAAAATATTGACGATTTGGTGGTTGTAGTAGACTAGGGGCCAGCATTTTTTGTTTTATTTTTTCTTTCTCCTATGCTTTGTGAATCTATACCATATTCACTTTGTGGTTTGTGTTTGAAAACTTCCAGGGGATTATCATATGGTTTTAGATCATACTATCTCATGTGCTGGTTTTTTTTTTTTTTTTTTTGGGGAGGTGGGGACACCCAGGAATTGAACTAACTGAGCCATATACCCAGACCTATTTTATATTTTATTTAGAGACAGGGTCTCACTGAGTTGCTTAGCACCTCACTTTTGCTGAGGCTGACTTTGAATTCCTGATTCTCCTGTCTCAGCCTCTTGAGTTGCTGGGATTAGAGGTGTGTGCCACTGCATCTGGCTTACATACTTTTTTAATTTTTAAATTTTTATAAGTAGCAATGAGTCTCAAGTTCATAATCATTCCTTTTTTTTATATACTGGGGATTGAACCCAGGGGTTCTTTACCTCTGAACTATGTCCAGCCCTTTTTATTTTTTAGTTTGAGACAAAGTCTTGGTAAGTTGCTGAGGCTGGTCTTAAAATGTGTGATCCTCCTGCCTCTGCCTCCATAGTTGCTAGGATTATAGGCCTGCACCATTATGCTGGGCAAGTCCAGAATTTTAAGATTATAATTACAAACTTTTAAAAAATCTTATGTTTGTGAAGATGAAGTTTTATGTTAACGGGAAAATGATTTTTTTGTTTGTTTTAATTAATCTAGTGAATGTTTTACTCTCCTAATGCTCTTTGTCATAAACTTTATAAAAATCTTTATTTTTGTGTTGGAAAATTTTAAGACAGATAAATCACTATGAGCTTGAGTCTGTTGAGACAAATGTCCAATTTATCAGTCTCAGTTTCAGGTATAATGTGAGCCATGTGAACATAGGAGTTAGTAAATGAATAGTGCTTACTTTTGATACCAGAATTGAACCAGTTGCACTTAATCACTGAGCCACACCCCCAGCCCTTTTTATTTTTTTAATTTTAATTTTATTTATTTATTTATTGAGATAGGATCTTGCTCAGTCCTTAGGACCTCAACTAAATTCCTGAGGCTGGCTTTGATTCTCCTGCCTCAGCCTTCTGAGCTGCTGGAATCACAGGTGTGTGCCACCTTACTTGCCAAACAGTATTATTTTTGACTGAGGATACTTAAATGTGTCCTTTACCTGTTTTATTTTTTTAGTATTTTCTTCTAGGAGTTTCAATTTTATTTTTATTTTTTAAATATTTTATTAGTTGTTGATGGACCTTTTATTTACATGTGATGCCGAGAATTGAACCTAGTGCTTCACACATTCTAGGCAAGCACTCTACCACTGAACCACAACCCTAGCCTATCTTGATGAATGTAATTTTGATGACAGTTTTGGAGATTTACAAGTTGTAAGTGTCCAGTTTTTCAGTCCAGAATTTCTTTTATATAAATGACCTTTTTTCATATTTATTTTTTAGTTGTAGTTGGACACAATACCTTTATTTAATTTATTTATTTTTATATGGTACTGAGGATAGAACCCAGGAGGACCTCGTATATGCTAGGAGAGTACTGCTAAGCCCAAAGACCCTTTTTTTTTTTTTTTTTTTTAATATAAAGTTTGAAGTTGATCTTGGAGGTTGAAAGCTGAATTTATTATACTCTATTATATTCCTACGTTGAAATGAAATTCTCATTTCATGTTGTGGTCTAATTTTTTTTTTCCTTTTTGCATTACTGGGGATTGAACCCAGGGGCACTTGACCACAGAGCCACATCCCCAGTTTTGTTTTTTTTTGAGCAGGGTCTTACTAAATTGCCAAGGTTAACTTCAACTTGTGATCCTCTTGCCTCATTCTCCCCAGATGGTGGGATTGTAGATGAGTGCTATGGTACTTGGCTTATAGTCTTTTTTTTTTTTTTGGCTATGGAAAACATGTTCAGAGTGTTAAGATCTAGTATCTTTGTGGGGCTGGAGTTGAAGCTCAGTGGTAGAGCGTTTGCCTAATATGTGTAAAGCACTGCATTTGATTCTCAGCACCACATATAAATAAATATCTATCAACAACTAAAAATGTTTTTTTAAAAAAAAAAAAAACATTCACTTGGCATATATGGCTGGGCTCCTTCCCCATTATTGAAATGATGTATAGAGTGTGTTGACTGAGAAAGCACTGGAAGCAGGGACAACGCATATTTTACTCCATTGTCTCCCAGCATATCAGTAGAACAGGTTAGAAATAAGTTTTATTCGAAGGATGTGTAGACATTGTTTTGAGGAAACTTCTGGTTGTGTTCAACTGTCTTAGGCATTTGCTTCTATTACTGTATTATAGAATTTCTTAAAAAGAGATCCTAGGGCTGGGGCTTTAGCTCAGTGGTAGAGCACTTGCCTAGCATGTGTGAGGCACTGGGTTGGATCTTTAGCACTACATACAAACAAATAAATAGATAGATCCTAGCTGGGTGTGGTGACACACACCTATAATCCCAGCTATTCAGGAGGCTGAAGCAGGAGAATTACAAGTTTGAGGCCAGCCTCAGCAATTAAGCAAGATCCAGTCTCAAAAAACAAAAAGGACTGGGATCTAGCTCAGTGGTAAATTACCTTTGGATTCAATCCCTAGTACCCAAAAAAAGAGAGATCCTTAAGAACTGACTCAATTCAAAACTGCTTGTCTTACTTGTTCACCTTCTGTTAAGATCCCTTCCTGATTGATAATTTATACCTACCAGAGTAAGGACATTTTTCATGCAATGGAAACATCATTTCTGAAGAATGGGATCCATATTGTAGAGAAATGTGAAGTTATTGGAAAAAAACTCAAAGTACCTGTTATATCAGAAAATTCATATCTTAAAGAGAGGTAAATTTATGTGTGTGTAACTTTTTTCTTTTTGGGGGGTCCTGGGGATTGAACCCAGGGTCACTTACCACTGAGCCATATCCCCAACCCTTTTTATTTTTTATCTTGGGACAGGGTTTCACTAAGTTGCTGAGGGTGGCCTCAAACTTGCCATCCTTCTGCCTCAGCTTCCCAAATTGCTGGGATTACAGGCATGTGTCACTACACCAGCAGGAAACATTTTTTGTTGAAAAATATTTACCTGTTGTATATGTCACGCTGGACCATTGAAAATAAATAAGAGCCTTGTATAGTGTTTAGTGTCTTAATCTTGACCTTGCTTAGCCAGTAATTTAAAGTAAAATTAATGAATAACTTGAATTAAATGAAGTAGAGTTTACTAAGGCAGGTACAGTAGCTTGAGAGATCAGCATAGTTCTGAGAGGTTGGAAGAGGATTTGATTTGAGCCTTATTATTATTATTTTGTACCAGGAATTGAACTCGGGGGCACTCAAACACTGAGTCACATTGCCAGCCCTAGTTTGTATTTTATTTAGAGACAGGGTCTCACTGAGTTGCTTAGCACCTCACTTTTGCTGAGGCTGGCTTTGAACTCATGATCCTCCTATCTCAACCTCCTGAGCTGCTGAGATTACAGGAATGTGCCACCACGCCTGGCTTGAGGTTTTTTAAAAAACTGAACTTTGCTGGGATATCTAACCTTGCCAGACTCCCATTACAGAGTTCTGAGGCTTCACAGAACAGAACCCACAAGACTTATAGAACACCAAGAAACAGCTTTTTTTCCCAGCAAGATATTATACCATATCTATACCACGTATTTAAAGAAAAAAGGAAAAGAATGTTAGCTCCTGGGCTGTTGCTCTGAGGCAAAACAATTTTACTACTCTTTGAAAGCTACTCTTATTTGACAATCTATAAATATATCTTGCTTAAGTTGGAAAACATTTTCAGCCCTAAATGTGTTCTCTCATTGCATGTGACATTCTGTAGTTGCATATTATAAAAATGGCAGTACCAGCCAACTGCTGGCTGCATTGTTAGAAATAAAAAGAAAATGGTGTTTAAAATTTTCCTGTTTTGTTTTTAATAGTCATATTCATTTGGAAGAAGGTTTTAAACTTGAAAAACAGCCATTTCTTTTAGAGAGAAAGTCCAAATCTGCAGGGCAAGCGTATAGATGAGCAAGGAATTTATAAACAGCCTCTATTGAAAAGAAGCTAACCATTTTAGGAGAGCAGCGTAGGTGATATCACTCTTCCCCCAGGACTGGGGATTTAACCCAGGGCTGCTCTACTAGCCGAACTACATCCCCAGCCCTTTTAAAATTTCCTAAAATTTTACTTATTTTTTGGTACTGGAAATCCTTTACCACTGAACTACATCACCATTCCTTTTCTTTGTCCCCGCCCTGCCCCCTCCCCCTTTTTTTTGGTACTGGGGATTGAACTCAGGGGCAATCAACCACTGAGCCACATCCCCAGCCCTATTTTATTTAGAGACAGGGTCTCATTGAATTGTTTAGCGCAACACTTTTACTGAGGCTGGTTTTGAACTCACAGTCCTCCTGCCTCAGCCTCCTGAGCCACTGGGATTATAGGCTTACAACACCATGCTTGGTTCTGAGTCCTTTTTTATTTAAAGACAGGGTCTCGCTGAGGTACTCACACTGGTATCAAACTTGTCATTCTTCTGCCTGAGCTTCCAGGGTCACTGTGACTACAAATAAGCAGATACCACCACACCTCTTTCTAGATGATTCTTTTGAAAATAAACTGGATATCATAATTGGGAAATATATTATTTACCAAAAATATTTGGGAAGGAAATTTTTTGTTTGTTTTTTATGGTGTTGAGAATTGAACCTAGGGCCTAGTATATGATAGGAAAGCACTCTACTACCAAGCTACATCCCAGCCCAGGGAAGGGATTTTTACCAAATAACCATTTAGGGTTCTTTTGAGGTGAGTTGTAGACTTACTCCCAATTTTAAGTGTTAAATTTAAGTCTTTCTCTAGGAACCCTTTTTGCGTTTTCTCTTTTTTTTTTTTGGTCCGCATTTACAAAGTTCTAATATTCACAGGAAGTTGGGCAAAATTTTCTCAAGCATTGTTGCAAACATTGTGCCATAGGTTTCAGGTACTTGCTAATATCATAATTAAGGAAATAAAAATTTTCAGTTATTGGGGAAATTAACCTAATCTTATATATAATCTATATAATCATAAAGATTACAATTATTTGCAAATACAACCTGCCTCTTTTTTGCTGAGATTACTATGCTCTCTTCTTTAGGGAAGAGGTGCTTGTTTGGTAGTAATTTTAGAGCAGACTTATTGAAAGGATTTGGTGTGAGGGTGACAGGCAAGGCTTGCTTTTCATGGTGGTCCTTTAAAGAACTGAGGAACAATTGTCATGACTTCTCAGGATTTGTGATAGGAGCTCCTTTTGCTACTAAAATCCATTCTGTGATGGAATGAGGAGTTTCCAGGTAACCTCATTATGTCTGCATTGATGGGTGTCTAGGGTAAGGTTCATCCTTTGATGGGGAAACCAGGGGCATGATAGAGATGGGACATAGAGTTGGTAGGAATGAGGAGCATTGATATGAGTAGGCTAGAGATGATGTTTTGCTGGGAATGGGCACCGAAGAGCATCAGCATTGAACAGAAATGTTACTCTATGTTGAAGGTATTGTGATGGAATCCCTTATTTTCAGAGGTACTTCTCCCTTTGGCTTCTTATTACCAGAGGATTCTAGACCAGTTTCTTAAAATTCACAGAAAACCACTGTAAGCAGTTTGAGGTTTGAAGTGGGTAATTGACATAACTATAACTCAGTATGAACTGTAATTTTTTTTTAGGAGTGGGAGTGGGGGTACTGGATATTTAACCCAGGGGTGATTTACCACTGGACTACATCTCCAGTCCTTTTTAAATTTCGAGTTGCTTGCTAAGTTGCTGAGACTGGTCTTAAATTTGTGATCCTCCTGACTCAGTCTCCCAAGCTGCTGGAATAATAGGTATGTACCACCATGCCTGGCTATGACTCCCCCACACACTTTTTTTTAAATGAGATTCACTGTGATTCCATGGGAGTTTATTCTAGAACTAACTGAAAGAATGGATTTGGGTGGGGAGGGACTTAATTCCCTGGTTGGCATTTTGTATTTCAGGATGCAAAGAAGCAATTACCTTCACTATGATACTTGAAGGAACTTTGGTCCATTCAGAGCAGGTCTCTTCGTTGTTTTTCACTGAGTCTGGGATAGCTATCCCTGGGCCTCAGTTCATTTATGTGCAGAATGGGGATGATGCCACCTTGCTTCCCAAAGTAATGTTGAGGATTAACCATGTTATTGCTCTTTGCACAGAGTCTGGTACAAAGAGAGCACTCAGTAAATGCTTTCTTTCTTTCTCTCTTTTTTTTTTTTTTCTGTATACCGGGAATTGAACTGAGGGGCACTTCACTGAGCCAGATCCCCAGCCCTATTTTGTATCTTGTTTAAAGATAGGGTCTCAGAGTTGCTTAGCACCTTGCTTTTCCCGAGGCTGGCTTTGAACTTGCAATCCTTCTGTGTCAACTGGGATTATAGGCCTGCGCCACTGCGCAGGGCCCTTTCCCAGCCCTTAAATATTTATTTTTTTAGTTATCATTTGACACAATACCCTTATACCCTTATAATAGTGAAAATAGTGATATGGTCCTTCTTTCTGAAGCACTGCTTAAGCAGCATATCACAGATCCAGTCTTTCTATCTTCTGTGAAGATTAAATCAACAACAAAAACACTTAGTAGTTAACTTCTAGCTCTTTGGTTCTTTTTGAACTGCAGTGTTATTTTTTATTTGTTTGGGTACCAGGGATTGAACTCAGGGGCACTCAGCCACACTTGGTCTGTTAAAACTGTAAACCCTGCATTAAATTACAAAGGTAAGATGACTATAAAAATATGTTTACTTTTTGACTTGGGAGACTGAGGCAGGAGGATTGAGAGTTCAAAGCCAGCCTTAGCAAAAGCAAGGCACTAAGCAACTCAGTGAGACTCTGTCTCTAAATAAATTGGGCTGGGATGTGACCGAGTACCCCTAAGTTCAATCCCCCATACCCCACCCCCAAAAATGTGTACTTTTTATATAAGATTTTTCCCACTCAGCTTTTACCCCCCATGACAGTTTTAGGGTGTTGGATTTTTTATTTCTTTGTTGGACTTACAGAATGTTATTAAGAATCAAGATTCAGTTTGTTTATATACCTAGACTGATAAACATTTATGATCTGTTTTGCTTATAAAACCAGAAGCTTGGTGTCATAGTTGTGGCACAATAGTTAGCCTTTGCATCTTCTAGTAGCATCAGGGCCTCCTGCTTTGCATCTGCTGTTCTGTAGATCAGCTTCACATGGCATTTCAGTGTGGCTTGGTAGTTGCCGGGACAGTGTCTAGGCTACATATAAATTAAAGCCCTCTTTAATGACTGGGTTACCTATTCCTTTTATTTTGTTTATTTGTTTTGTGTTGCTGAGCCTTGTGCATACGAGGCAAGCACTCTACCAATTAAGCTGTATCCCCAGCTCGTGTATCTATTCCTTTATTTATTTAAAATATTTATTTTATTTTGTGTTTTAGTTGTAGTTGGACACGCACTACCTTTATTTTATTTTTATGTGGTGCTGAGAATCAAACCTAACACCCCACACATGGTAGGTAAGCGCTCCACCACTGAGCCAAAACCCCAGCCCTTAAATATTTATTTTTTAGTTATTGTTTGACACAATACCCTTATTTTTATGTGGTGCTGAGGATCAAACCCAGTGCTGAACCTAGGGCCTCATGCATTCTAGGTGAGTGCTCTGCCACTGAACCACAACCCCAGCCCCATCTATTCCTTTTAAATTAGAATCTTCTAAATTCTGTGGAGCCTTTAGGAAATTGTGGGTCCTTTATCTTTCTTTCTTTCTTTGTGGTACTAGGGATTGACTCCTGCCTTTCCCCCAGGGAATTCATGCTTGTTAGGCAAGTGCTCTTGCCTAGACCAGAAAAATGTTTGATAATTTTTATTTATTTATTTATTTATTTTCATAAACGGAGCATAACTTTTCAGTGCTCTGGTTGAACATGATGTAGAGTTACACTATTTGTGCAATCATACCCATATATAGGGTAATAATGTCCATCTCATTCCACCATCTCCCCTCCTCACCCCCTCTCTTCTTCTTTGTTCCCTCTGCCTAATCCAAAGTTCCTCCATTCTTCCCTCCCCCTCCCCACCCACCACTCCCTATGGATCAGTGTCCATTTATCAGAGAAAACATTTGGCCTTTGGTTTTTTTGTAATTGGCTTACTTCACTTAGCATGTTCTCCAACTCCATCCATTTACCTGTAAATGCTATAATTTCATTCTTTTTCAAGGCTGAGGAATATTCCATTGTGTATATATATCACAGTTTCTTTATCCATTTATCTATTAAAGGGCATCGAGATTGGTTCCACAGTTTGGCTATTGTGAATTGAGCTGCTATAAACATTGATGTGGCTGCTTTGCTGTTAGTATGTTGATTTTAAGTCCTTTGGGTATAGACCGAAGAGTAGGATAACTGGGTAAAATAGTGGTTCCATTCCAAGTTTTCTAAGGAATCTTCATACAGCTTTGCAAAGTGGTTGCACCATTTTGCAGTCCCACTAGCAATGAATCAGTATACCTTTTCCCCCACATCCTTGCCAGCACTTATTATTGCTTGAATTCTTAATAATTGCCATGCTGACTGGAATGAGATGAAATCTTAGAGTAGTTTTGATTTACATTTCTCTAATTGCTAGAGATATTGAACCTTTTTTCATATATTTGTTGATCTAATGTGTATCATCTTCTGTGAAGTGTCTGCTCATTTCTTTATCCCATTTATTGATTGCATTATTTATTTATTTATTTTGGTGTTGATTTTTTTGAGTTCTTTGTATATTCTGGAGATTAGTGCTGTATCTGATGTGCGCGTAATAAAGATTTTCTTCCATTCTGTTGGCTTTCTTTTCACACGGTTATTTTTTCCTTTGCTACAAAGAAGCTTTTTAGTTTAAATCCATCCCATTTATTGATTCTTGTTTTTATTTCTTATGCTTTAGGAGTCTTGTTAAGGAAGTCAGGTCCTAAGGTGACATGATGAAGATTTGGGCCGATTAGACACAGAGTCTCTAGTCTAAATCCTAGGTCCTTGATCCACTTTTGAGTTTTGTACAGGATGAGAGATAGAGGTTTAATTTCAGTTTGCTGCATAAGAATTTCCAGTTTTCCCAGCACCATTTTTGAAGAGGTTATCTTTTCTCCAATGTATGTTTTTGGCCCCTTTGTCTAGTATGAGATAACTGTATTTATGTAGGTTTGTCTCTGTGTGCTCTATTGTGTACCATTGGTCTACATGTCTATTTTGGTGCCAATACCAGAGCGTTTTTGTTACTGTAGCTCTGTAGTATAGTTTAAGGTCTGGTATTGTGATGTTCCTACTTCACTCTTCTTGCTAAGGATTGCTTTGACTATTCTGGGTCTTTTACTTTTTCAAATGAATTTCATGATTCTTTTTCTGTTTCTGTGAGAATTTGTTTATATTTAGCTCAGTGATTGAGTTAGGCATAGGGAAGACAGAATGTAGATCTGAGTGCCTGCCCAAGTTTGGGAATAGAATCCATAAACATTTAACCAGGTCATGACTCTTCATTAAACCCAGGCTTAGTATATAGATTTATTTCATTAGTCAGCATTGTATTGCATGGAATATTGCTTGAAATAAATGACCCATCAGCTAGAGTATGGAATACTTTTTACATTTGCTAAAGTTTCTTTCAATCTTCTATTTAAATCAACTGCAAATCATTTTTTTGCAGGGGGGACACAGAGGTTTTCTTCCACTGAGCCATATCCAAGCCCATTATATTTTATGTTTTTGAGACAGGGTCTCACTGTTACCAAAGACTTGCTAAATTACCAAGACTGGCCTCGAATTTGTGATCCTGCTGTCTCAGCTTCCTGAGCCTGGGAGTTGCTGAGATTACAGGCACACACCACCATGCCTGGTGCAAATCACTTTTTAAGGCTATTAGTTTTGGTTTGGTTGTCTTGTATTTTAATTACTAATAAAGAAGCTTTTTTTAATGTAGTTAGATAAGTTGATATAAAGGTCCGTATGAAAAACAAACATGCAAGAATCGTCAGGAAAGCATTAAAAAACTACATGGGAGAACTAGCACTAGTGGACATTAAAGCATACCATAAAAGCTCTATAATTAAAACAGTGTGGTGCTGATATATGAAGTCTGTATGTATGACAGTAGCATAAGATAGAAAGTCCAGAAGTATTCCAAGTACATAAGGAAATTAAGTATATGGTAAATCATGGGGCAAAGAAGGACTTTTTAGTAAATGATGCTGTGACAACTGACTAGGTATTTGGAGAAATAGATAATAGATCCATGCTTTATATCATACACAAGTGAAAAACTCTAAATGGGTCAGAAATCTAAATGAAAAACTAATGAAACCGTATATATTCTAGAAGAAAATATTAGTGAATTCTTTGGTATAAGACTTCTTAGCAGACAAAAATTCAGAGATAATAAATTAAATGATTGATAAATTTATTGCATAAACTTGGCTCCATGGGGAAAATCCACAGGCAGTTTTATTAAGAAGGGAAAGAGGAAGGCGGCAAGGTTGCTCATTATCTATACAGCATTGTACTTAGAGGTTTAGCTATTGCCATTAGATAAATCAATTGTGGAGGTAGAATAATTGGTATCAAAAGTAGTCCAGCTGTCTTGTTTGCAGATGATGTGGTAGTACAGGTTGGGTATCCTTATTTGAAATGCTTGGGATCAGAAGTGTTTTGGTTTTGGGTATTATTTCAGAATTTGAAATCTTTGCATATATATTATGAGTTGAAACGTAAAATTCTTTTTTTTTTCCTTTTATGTTTTATATATACCTTTTACACATAGCCTGAAGGTAATTTTAAACAAAGTTCTGAATTTTGGAGCATTGCAGATTTCAGATATTCAGGTTAGAGTGTTCCACCTATCTTAGAAAAACCCTAAAGAATCTATTATAAATCTAACTTTTTTTTTTTTTTTGTAGTATTGGGTTCCATCCTAGAGGCTTACACATGCTACACAAACTCTCCACTGCTGAGCTACATCCCCAGCCCTTATTTCATTTTTTAAAATATTTTTCAGTTGTTGTTGGACACAGTATTTTTCTTTTATTTATTTATTTTTATGTGGTGCTGAGGATTAAACCCAGGGCCTTGCACATGCTAGGCGGGTGCTCTACTGCTGAGCCACAACCCCAGCCCCCCTTATTTCATTTTGAGATAGGATCTTACTAAATTGCTAAAGGTAGCCTTGAACTTGGAATTGTCGTGCTTCAGCCTCCTTTGTAGCTGGTATTATAGGCATGCTCTTTTAAATTTTGTATTTTGAGACACAGTCTCACTATGTTGAACAGGTTGTCCTTGAACTTAGAATCCTTCTGCATTAGCCTCCCAAGTCAATTTTAAAACTAATGTAGAAAGTAAAATTTTGAACCTCTAAATAGCTGGAATTACAGTTGTGTGTCACCCAGTGTAAGTGATAAATGAATTCAGTAAGATAATAAGATTAACATAAAAATATCATTAGATATTTCTGTATAAAAATAACCAGTTTTTAGAGAATATAACTGGAGAGAAAAACCCTATTTACAAAAGCAGTTTAGGACCTTATGAAATACTTAGGAAAAACCTACAGAGAAATGTATAAAACCTCTTGGAAACTTTCCAACTCTCTTAAAAAATAAAAAAGTGGACTCAAACAATTGGGAAGAGCCCTTTTATAGGGAGCTCAGGTATTTAAAGGTGTCAGTTCTTCCTACATTAATTTATTATGTAATGCATTAACAAAACCCAAAAGTTTGTCTCCATAAAGTTAGACAAGTTGATAATAAAGGCCTCATGGAACATATATATATGTATTTTTTTTTTCTTTAGGATAACTGGGATGATGATGATGAAGAAAAAAAAGAGGAAGCAGAAATAAAACCAGGTGAGCCACTAGTGCTCTTCCATTTTTGGTTTTATATCTTGGTGTAGGCATTTAGTGCTTAAATAACAAAATGCTCACAAAATTGTTGGTATATTGAAACTAAGCATTCTTCTATTTCTTCTTTATTTTCTTTTTCCTGCATCTCTTCTTTGTCTCCTCAAATGTAATCAGATATCTCCTCTTTTTCTTTTTGAGTGCTGGGCTATGAAGAGAGAGCAGAGGGAGTGCAGCATTATAGTTATTTGAATGCTGTTGGTCTTGCTTAAAGGGTGGTAGGAATATATGTAGAGATATTTGATCTTATGGGTCAGATTAGAGAGGAAAAGACTTCTAGAACTTTACCACTTTAATTTTCTAGAATATTACCATATGAATCTGAAAGCTGGGAAAAGTTTGGTCTCTTAAAGTATGTAAGTATCTTATCTGTCCCATCCTTGAACTGCAAAGTACTTAATAATCGTGAATAAAATATTTCTTTCAGAAATAAAAATTTCAGAAAAGAAAAAAATAGCAGAGAAGATAAAAGAGAAAGAAAGGCAACAGAAGAAAAGGCAAGAAGAAATTAAAAAGAGGGTTAGTACTGTTCATTTTCTAAAATACATACAGAATTCTAACATCAGTAGTGGTACAATGTTTAACAGACGATTTGATTTGAAGGGCCCTGTGAAGAATGTAAATAAATGGATACTTATATAGCTAGGTAAATCCCAAAACAAATTGATATGTGGTTTTTGCAAAAATAGAATCCAGATGCTGTATGTATTTCAGGAACAGTCACAATTGCACAGTAACCACAGCCAGTGATTTTTTTTGTCAGTGTTTGCAGTTCTTTCTAGTCATGATTATTTGTGGTGTACATACTGAGTAAAATACAGAAAGCATTCATTTCTGTGTCATACACTATATAAATATTTTTGTTCTTGATTATTTGGAGCAAGATCAGTAATATTGTATTAATTTGCTTTTTGAATAGAAAGTACATTTACAGAATTCAAAAATCAAGATAGTTTAACTCATTTATACTGTATATTTTCCTCTATCCCACAGTAAGGCTTTCTTATCTTTTCCAGGTGTCTTTATGAACTTGATGTGTCTGGATATAACTACATTTTCTTTTCTTTTTTTTTTTTTAATTTGATACTGAGGATGGAACCCAGAAGCACTTAACCACTGAGCCATTTTTTTTTTCCCCCACTCTTCGTGTACTGGTGATTGAGCCCAAGGATACTAAATCCCCAGTCCCCACCCCCACCTCCCCTTTTTTCCCTTGGTACTGGGTATTGAACTCAGGGGCACTTGACCATTGAGCCACATCCCCAGCCCTACTTTGTATTTTATTTAGAGACAGAGCCTGAAGTTGCTTATTAGCACCTTGTTTTTTGCTGAGGCTGGCTTTGAACTTTTCATCCTCCTGCCTCAGCCTCCCCAGCTAGCTGGGTTTAGAGGTGTGTGCCACTGTGCCCAACCCCCCAGCCCTTTTTATTTTTTATTTTGAAACAGGATTTCACTGAGTTGCTGAGCCTGGACTTAAACTTGCAATCCTCCTGCCTCAGCCTACTCTCCTAAGTTGCTGGGAGTACAGGTGTGTACTGCCATGCCCAGACACCTTTTTATTTGATATACCATAAAGATCCTTTCATACAGGTCATAGAAAGCTTTATTCTTTTCCTTGACTTTTTATTAAGAATATTTTCAAACATAAAAAGTAGAGAAAATAAAATAATGAGTAATATGTAGCACCTAAATTTGTCATTATATTGCCAAATTTGCTTCAACTATTTTTGTCTTGCTAAAATACAATAATAAACTTTATGCATTTTGTCTTTAGTTCAGTACACATTTCTGAAAACGGATATTTCTAATACGATTACAATCATATCTCACCTAAAAAATGAACAGTAATTTTTAAACATAATCTAGTATCCTATTTACATACAAATTTCTGATTATCATAAGATGTCTTTTAGGTATGGTCTGCTCAAATAAGGATCATGCATTGCATTTGGTTGTTAATGTATCATAAATCTCTTAGAGTATCCCTCTTTTTCTGTCTCTCTCCCTTCTCCACTTCCTTTCTCTTTCTCTTCATTAACTTGTTGAAGAGACCAGGCTAATTGTCTTATTGAACATCCCACTTTCTATATTTATCTGATTACTTACTCATAATTTCAGTTTCTTCAATTTGGCAATTGAGTATAAAATTTTGGTTAGATTCATATTTGATATTTTAAGCTGGACTACTTTGGAAGTAATGCTGTATGTTTCATCCTATAACACATCAGGAGTCATCTCTCCTGTGTTATTGATGCTAAAATTGGTCACTGGATTAAAATGTTGACATCCTGATGCTTCTGTCTTTCCTTTTATGGGTAATCCAAAATCACATCAACCTCTCACCCAGTTTTAATGTCTTTGATGCTCATTGCCTAATTATTTAATTAGGGATTGCAGAATGATGTTTCTCATAATGGTGACTTTTCTTTTTATTGGCTGGCTCTTTTTTCTTTTTGTTATTTGGTTACTTTGAATATGGTTTGTATTAGAAAGGTAGAGTTAAAAACTTAATCCTCTAATTACCAATTTTCAGAGTAAGAAGGGGGAGTGTAATGTCAGTGAAAGATGAGAGGCAGTAACAGGTTTTTGTAAACTCAAACTCATTTGTAGATTCATTGTGTTTTAATCAATACAGTGTCACAACCCCTGCCTCACCCACCAGTACTAGGAACCAGATCCTAGGGGCGCCTACCACTGTGCTACAACTCTAGCCCCCTCCCCGCCCCCCACCTCTTTTTTGTTTTGACAGTGTCTCCCTTAAACTGTGAGGAATAGCTGGGATTACAGGTGTGTGCTACAGAGTCCCACTTTTCTCTTTTGTATTCAACTTTGTTTTTTTCAGAAATTAAAGCTATATAAAAGTGGCATACTCAGAAACATTTCAAATTGATGAAAGTAGATCAGTTTTTTGTTGTTTTTTAATATTTTTTAGTTGTAGTTGGACAATACCTTTGTTTTATTTGTTTTTATGTGGTGCTGAGGATCAAACCCAGGGCCTTACCTGCACTAGGCCAGTGCTCTACCGCTGAGCCATAACCCCAGCCCAGATCAAAGTATGTGAAGTGACAAATATACTACTGTCCAGCTTGATTTAGTCATTTCACAATGTATATATCAGATTGTATACTGAAAATATATACAGTGTCAATCATACAGGGGAGGAAGATCTCAAACATCCATTCCTCTCCTCTCCCTTTTCCCTATAACTGCCTGTGGAAACTGTTTTCATTAATTTCTGGTTTATTCTAAATCAGTTTTTTGGTAGCTATGTAACATTACATTATCTGGACGTACCATAATTTATTTTACCAGTTCCCCATTGATGGTCAGTTAGATTTGTCGATCCTGTCTTTGATAAATAATACTTCAGTGACTAACCATTACATATTGTTACTTCTAACACATGTATCCGTGTTTGTAGAATAAATTTCCAAAGATGGGAATGCTAGGTAATGGGTACATTTTTTTAATATTTATTTTTTTTTTTAGTTCTTGGCGGACACAACATCTTTATTTTATTTTTATGTGGTGCTGAGGATCGAACCCAGTGCCCAGCGCATGCCAGGCGAGCGCGCTACCACTTGAGCCACATTCCCAGCCCCATGGGTACATTTGTCTCACAAGTATTTCCAAATTGCCCTCCATGTATTGTTGTAATAACTGTATATGTTTCTCTGATCAGTATAAGCAATTGAATCTTAAAACTCGGTCTAAGGAGTTGTATTGATTGACTCTTTCCTGGTCATCTAAGTTAGAATTATACTGTTATATTTTTATATTAGTCTCTAATATGAAGAAACCTTAATTTTAAAAAAAATGAAATGAGTGTGAGATATTGGAAATTGAACCCAGAGATGCTCTACCACTGAGCTATATCCCCAACCCTTTTTTACTTTTTATTTTCAGACAGAATCTTGCCAAATTGCCAAAGGTGGCTTCAAACTTGAGATCTTCCTGCCTCAGCCTTCTTGAGTTGCTGGTTTTACAGGCATACGCCACCATACCTGGCAAAAAGAATGTTTTCAGATGCTTCAAAGAAAATGTGTTCTTAATGGCTATTACTATTGTTGTTGGACATTTTAGGTGGTCTCTGAATTGACTTGTAATTAATAATAATACTTTCAGTGGCTTAAATAAATATGTGCATCTTAGATTTCTTAAGCTAAATACCTGGAAATGGAATTACTTAATTAAAGCATATTAAAGAATTTTAAGACTTGATAAATATTTTAAGTTGCCCTTAGAAAGGTTGTTCCCAATATAGTAATAACAGTATATGAGAGTGCATTTTTCTCTTGCCTACAATTTTAATTCCTTGTTTTTAAAAAAGGCAATAGGAATAATCCCAGTGTTCCTGGGTTCAAATCTTACCTCTGTTAACATTACTAGCTGTGTTACTATCTGTTATCTGTGCTTCTGGGGTTTTTTTCCTGTGTAATTGGGATAAAAATATCTAAAGTGTTTAGAAGAATGTCTGAAATATAGTCATCACTTTATAAATGCTTGCTTATTTATAATTAAGTACTTATAAAAAAATTCATACACTATAGAATTATACCAGGTCCATCATAATCACAGCTCTTTTAAAACTTCTGTTTCATTTCAGTTAGAAGAACCTGAAGAACCTAAAGTGCTAACGCCAGAAGAACAATTAGCAGATAAACTGCGGCTTAAGAAATTACAGGAAGAGTCAGATCTTGAATTAGCTAAAGAAACTTTTGGTAAGATGGGTGTGTGATTTTAGTGCAATACTGAATTATTGTAGCTGAAAACTCTAGGAGTCTTTTAAGTTGTGAAAGTTCAATTTTGCCTTTTTTTTTTTTTTTTTTTTTTGTGGTGTTGAAGAGCAAACCCAGTACCTTGCTAAGGCAAAGCCCCATCACTGAACTGACTTTTGGTACTGGGGATTAAACCCAGGGGCACATAAATACTAAGCCACATCTCCAGCCCTTTTTATTTTCTGTTTTCAGACAGGGTCTCCCTAAGTTGCTGAGGCTGGTTTGAACTTGCTATTCTCCTACCACAGCCTCCTGAGCTGTTGGGATTACAGGTGTGTGCCCCTGCTCCTGGCAAACATCATTTTTTAAGTCTTCGGAAATTTTTTTAACATAATCCTGTCAAATTTAGATATTTGAAAGCAGTTTTGAGATTTCATTACTTGAAGGCAAGTGCATGTTCAGATTTTTGAGTAACTGTTTGTAGTATACTAAAAGATTAAGTCGTCATTGGATCCAAATAAAGTACATCATTGCCTAGCATGTATCAGCTGGGTGAAACTTGAATGAAGTCTGAGGTCTGTAACTTTTTTTTTTTTTTTTTTTTGAGGTCTGTAACTGAAATTTAAGTAGTGAACTTACTATAGTGCTATTATGGGCCATCTAAGACAAGACTTGTAGTAGGTAATAGGATGACAGTCCATGTGACATTCATCTTTGTGCCTTCTTGTACTCAGTTGTTTCTTTGTGTGGTCCTCTCCTCCTTGGCCTTCACCATGCCCTTTCTTTCAGGGGCCACCATTTCTGTGTATCATGCCTGCAGCTGTGGTTCAGGATCCTATACATTTGGTGTGTTTCAGGGGAGATTCACATGACAGGGGTAACCAAGTTTGTTGTTAGGTATTGAGTACTTTTCAGACTAGAAGATCCTGTTAAATCAGTTAAATAACATTGAAACTGAAATCTATAACCAAGAAGGCTCTAGTTGACCTGAGGTTTTGCCAGTCCTTTTCTCAAGTGCATCAGGGGACGATTGCAGTGATCATTCTCTTTATAGAGATCTATGACCTTATTTCTCAGTCAGTCTTTAGCAATTTCAAGTGTGACTATGGGCTGGGCTGGGCCAGGCCAGGCTGGGGACATAACTCAGTAGTAGAATACTTGCCTAGTGTATGAAAGGGCCTTAGTTTGATCCCCATCATCCAAAAAAAAAAAAGTGGCTGCCAAAGACGCTCCTGCTTGGCAAGTCCTAAAAGTACTCATCTAATTATAGAGGGCACTGGGCCCTTATTTCATGTCTTCATAGGATGTTAAAAGCTGCTCATATGCTTATTAAAGAGGTGGGTTTATGCATTGTGCTCTTATAAAGCCTAGTATGGAATACCAATTACAAATTAAAAAGTAAAATTATATGCATCCATATACAGTCATTGTTTAATTAATAGAATTTTACTGTTGTGTTTCTCATACTAAAATACTCAATACATGATTTTAACAACTAATTTACTCTTGCCCTTGAGAAGGATACAGAATCATACTGTCATTTAGTCTATAATTCTTTTAGGTCAGATTAATTTTTCTGTTGGGATTTAACACATGGCATACCTCTGCTTAGCTTTTGGATTTGACTGGGTATTAAGGCTCCATCTTTGTTTCTTACGTTTTTTTCCCCCTTTCCATACTTTGCTGTGGCTGAACTTTTGGACAGACCCTTTAAGAACATCCCTTTTGTGCCATGGGATTCTTTGGCAGCGTGGTGAATTTATGGGCCCTTTTGTAGCATAATATTTTCAAATGAATACAATAAATGCATAGAATTTTATTTACAAAGGAAACCTATAATTGAAAATAGATATCAAAATACTAAAATAATGAATTTATTACAGAATTTTTTTTTTTTTTTTTTTATTACACAGTACATTCCTTCCCCACCTCCCCCTTGTATTGGGGATTGAACCCAGGGCCTCGTGCATATTAGGTCCTCTACCACTGAGTTGCACTCCCGGCCTGTGTAGGCTTTTTTATTAATAAGATCCAGTGGCAAATCTAATAAAAAAAAGGTTTTTTTGAAGGTAATGACCATACAATATTGTAAGATATCTGCTAAAACTATAATGTGATATGAAATTATTTATGGTCTCTATTAGTGAAAATCAAAATGTAAATTTCTCTCATTCAAGTTCATAGGGCATGCTCCCCCCCATACTCCATCCCCAGATCTGTCCAAGGGCTTCAATGGGTCTAAGATTAAGAATCTGTTTTAGAATGAAACAAAACTTTCTGATATTCCTAGTGTTTCTTCTCTTCTACAGGTGTTAACAATACAGTTTATGGAATAGATGCTATGAACCCATCTTCAAGAGATGATTTCACAGAGTTTGGAAAGTTACTAAAAGATAAAATTACCCAATATGAAAAGTCACTATATTATGCCAGTTTTTTGGAAGCCTTAGTTCGAGATGTGTGTATTTCATGTAAGTAATTCTCATTTCTAGTCCCTGTGGGTAGATTTTAAGTGAAATTATACTCAGGGAGAAGCAGGGATGGGGGATTTTTTTTTTTTTCTTTTAATTCTGTTGTAGAAACTCAGGATTTGCTTCTTTTGTTCTACATGTACAGTTAGTGTGAGTGTTGGGTTTTTTGGGTGTGTGTGGGCAGGGGTAGGCTGCCTTCACTGGTGTCCCAAAGAGACATCTGGGCTTGTCAGCAAAGCAACTGAGTAAATTTTTTTATTTCTTGAAAGGGAGGTATCTTTTGGGGGAAATGGCCTCTGGGCTTTCAGGATTTGCAGGTGAGTGAGAGACTTCCAATGTTTGGAAGCTTAAGACAAAATACTTAATAGAGCTGGCACCCATCCTCTGGGGTGCTGCTGTGGTGCCACACCCCAAGGAGTCATACCTTTCAGAGTGACAGCTATGGGTGATACAGTAGTAATGTGGAAAGGACTGGTTTTGCTAGTATTTGCTGTTTGAAAAAAAGGAATCCTACATAATAAATTATAAATTGGGTTTTCTTTGAGAAATGATCAGTAAGCTGGGGCTTCTAAAATTAATCAGTGAAGTAACCAGAGTTGGTATTTCATTCTGCTGTACTAATTTTCCTATTTTGGGAGGTTCTGTATCCCAAACTGAACATTTTCTGATAGCTAAAAGCTAGATATCTTTTTATAAGGATGGGAAGGTATGTTCACCACTTAACAGGCCTGTCACCTTATAGCACACTGAGATAAATCAGTTTTCATTCTAGTTCTGTGATAGAAAATGGAGTCCCCCTAGGGGTATGGGGTTTTCTTCTGCAGGTTCAAGAAATCTTAACACATCCTTGATGCTCAATGAGCAATTCGGAAGTGCATGGTTATCCATCTGTTTAGACTGAAGGAAAGATAGAAGGGAGAGTACTGTGCAGTATTAAGTCACTTTTAGTTTCTGTATGATTGAACAATAGTATGTTGTTGTAGGTCATTATAAAGTTGAATTTTTGTTACTGAATTCACCATTTTTAAGTAGTTCTACCTTGAGCTGAGCCATAAACTCTTGATTTCCTAACCCCTTATGTTTTTAAAAGTTCAGTCATTTTCAGGGTTACTTGATGGACAAATTAGGCTTCTCAAAACATTTTTGGAAGGATATCTATTTTGCTTTAGTTTTCAAAATGCTTAAAATTTGAAGATCAGTGTCTTTTTTTTTTTTTTAATAGTGGAAATTGATGACTTGAAAAAGATTACCAATTCATTGACTGTGCTTTGCAGTGAAAAACAGAAGCAAGAAAAGGTAAGGACAAGCTGTGCAGGGAAACAAGTATTATGTTAGGATGGGGTTGTGAGAAAATTCTCAAATATAATAGGAGTCTGTCAAAAACATAAAAGTCAAGCACTACCAATATCATTTAAGTTGGAATAGAACAGGAGTATGGGTGCCAATACTGTCCTTTTGTTTATAGACATGTTCGCATTTCTCCTCTCAATATTAATAGAAATTGCTATAGATGAGGCTTGAGCTCTCCCTTAAAGAATTAAGGTTTCTTCTGGGACCAGATGCTTTTGATATTTCTATGAGGGTTGCTGTATCAGATAAAATGTCCATAGCAGATAAAGTCTCTTGAAATAACTCTTTCTCATCTTTAGCAAAGCAAAGCCAAAAAGAAGAAGAAAGGCGTGGTTCCTGGAGGGGGATTAAAGGCCACCATGAAAGATGATCTGGCAGATTATGGTGGTTATGATGGAGGCTATGTACAAGACTATGAAGACTTCATGTGACATTTTATCTTCTCCTGGTGTCTTCTTTCTGTTGCCCACAATCCCTTCAACATGTAGCACAACTTCCTTTCCTTTCAGTTCTGCCAAATGCTACAATCAGAAGTGCAGTATCTTTTGTGCTGGTTATTTTACCCCTTGACACTTAGGTGCTAATGTGCAAATGAGGGAACGTGGATCTTGCTGCCAAGGGGTTAAAATTGGGGAACCTCAATTGCTACTAAATCATAGTTTCAAACAAACAAACCTAATAATGTTGTCATTGTTGCTGTTTGATTCCATAGCAGCAGCCACTAAATTGGAAACAAAGGTTGCAACATGACAAAAAATTATGTAGTATTTACCAGCACCATTCAGTAATACAGCCTTAACCATACCTCCTTGAACTACTTCATAACTTGTCAAGAAAAGCAGTTTGCAGCAAGGGCATGTGGTGTGCACCTAGTATTAAAATTGCTTTGTTTTAAATTGAGCGTGAGGATGTTAAAAATACATTGTGAAGAAGACTGCTTATCTCAGACTGAAGATACTGCAGCTGAAAAGTACTAGTGTGATACTTAAAAATTAAATGACCAAAACCCTCCAACTTTGAAGCTGAAGAAGGTAAACTTCTCCATTTTTGCAGTACAGTAAAAGTTGTGGAATCTCTTTATTTATCAAGACTATTTTTACTGATGAAGTGCTTCAGATGGGGGAGGGAAACTCTGTTTTTATTTGCCTGATTCAAGTGTCTGAGAAACAAATCTCTTTGTTCTCCTAGGCTGCAATGGAACAACTTTAACAGGGTTTTGGCATTTCCTTTCCTTTATAAAACATGCTCAGCAAACTGCACCAGTTAACTACAGTTTGGTAAATTGTTATGTTAACAATTATGACATCTGCAATGTTTTATAAAGCAACTAATTTAATAAAATCACTATTGTGAGGACTTAAATTTTGTGTTACCTCCCAAGAGATATTTTTGGAGAGTACAGAATGCACCTCTTGGGACTAGAGTTCTTTATATACTTAATAAAGCTTAATCAGTGCTTGATGTAGTTAACAGCTTTAAAACAATGATTTGCCAGGTCTTTAACAGTGTCACTGTAGAGCAACAAAGGTGTAGGGCTGTCTTCCTCTTACTTGGGAAGTTATTTTGTTTTTAGATACTAAGGCCTAATGAAGTATCTAGAACAACTATTTATTTGGAATTATAGAGTCTACAACTCAGGATATGGCTCTAAGCATAAATTGTGGGATCTTTTTTATTATATCTTAAGTGATTTGACCAAATTTGTGGTTTGAGTCTTTGTTTCCTTAATTGTCATAATCAGAATATAAGAAATATTTCTCATTTTCCATAGGAAATAAACCTCAAAGCTCTATAGACTACTAAGTGGAAAACATGACCATCTAAATGACCAGAAGGCCATGATTACACAGCAATAATTATAGTAAATGTTGTTTTAAGGCAGACAAGGGCTAAGATTTCCTTAGCAGTAATAATGACATACACTGAATTTAAAATCTATTTTATTATAGAAAGATCAGTTTCTAACAAATGAAAATGTATCATCTGTTCCTTAATTGTGTAAATAATATTAAATATATTTGAAACTGGAATCTACAGGCATAGGTATTCTTTAATCATTACTGTATCACCTCCTAATACAGAAGCCATCTTGAGGAAGAAGAATACCAGTATCCATATAAAATGGGATAGATGAACAATAACTTCAAAGTAGAAATTTTCCTGGTGAAGTCTCGCCTTCATTACCTACCACCTACAAAGACTGATATGGTACAGTCCTGAGCTTTTCTAATTCAGACAACAAAGATCCCCAGTGCATTATTCTACTCTGATCATGAACATCTGTCAGAACCTCACATCAGAACAAGAAAACAGGCACCTTTGAGATCATCTAACCTGAAAGCATATCCTTTAGACAGCAACCTGTTTGAGGGTCCTTCAGAAGTACATTTATAATTTCATAAAATTTGTGTTCATATGCCAACTTGTAATACAGGTAGATATCTTCACAGTATGAAAGTAACTTCTTCAAGTTTTCTGTGACCTTGTTGGTAGGCTGATGTTGTTTATATCTAGACAAAAGAAACATAAGAATGTAAAGGGTAAAATTCTCTATCTTTAAAGGGATGTCAGCTCTTAAAAACCACTACTTATAAGAGAATGCTGTAGCCTTGAAATTTATCAAACACCCCCAATAATAGTTTGAGATAAAATATTTTATTAAAGTATGTATGTCAATGCTTAACTTAATAATTATAGTAAGTTTAGGACTCCAAAAGGCATCTCAGGCAAACTGAGTAGCTATCCTTCCATTTTAAGTACAAAACACTAAGCAAACTACTCTCATTCATCTGTTTGCGTGAATCTTCTAAATGATCACTTCTGGAAATTCTTGACATTTTGCCATTTTAAGCTGAAGGTAGTTAAAGGTATGCTGTATGTACTCAGCCATAAATTTCTCTCATTTCACTTCAAAGCTCTAGGGGCTGGGGTTTGGCTCAGTGGTAGTGTACTCGCCTAGCATGCATGAGGCACTGGGTTTGATCCTTAGCACCACATAGAAATAAAAGATATTGTGTTCACTTAAAACTAAAAAATAAATATATTTTTTTAAAAAAGCAGAAATGCTTACAGTCAAAAACCATCCCCCAAAGACGGTCTCACTGTATTCCAGGCTGGTCTCAGCTTTGGTGATCTTCCTGCCTTAACCTCCCAAGTAGCTGGAGCTGAGACTATAGGCTCGTGCCACAGCACCTAGCATAGAAACTTAGTACTTACTTTTTTGAAATTTCTTCAATTATACTAGGTCTTAACAACCTTTGTTGTTTAAATTCTTCCAAATAAGTAAAATCTCCTTTAAGAATCACTTGTTGGTATAGAATTTCTGCCCAATCTGGAACAAAGTCATAGGCCTCGGCCACGATAGAAGCCTTTTTTGAAAGAACAGAAATGAAAAATATCATTAAAGCCAATTTGATGTTAAGATTTAAAGCAAACTATTCTAGAAAATAATAGTGATGTATCATTTCTCACTTTGTTAAAAGGTTCCATGTATCATAATCAATGAAAAGTCATGTTTCAATTTGGCATTTCCTCTCCCATAAACACCCAAATACCTTCTTTCACTGTTTTTAATGTTCTTCAAAATGGACTAATAAAACTGAGAAATAATACTATATTATTCCCACCAGCTCAACTGTATAAGGAACAGTGAAAAGGCTGATACCCTGACATCAACTCCTCTTCATTAAAGGGCCACACTGAATCTCCTGGCAGTCTAAGATTCCTGATGCTGACCTGAGATTCATGGCTCTATAATGTTGGTGGAAGATTGTCTGACAGCTAAACCAGACGGGACTGCTCTGATTCTGTTCTGGTACTGAGACCTCAGACAACTCAATTCAACCTATGGTACCATGAGTGATACAGTAGGAGGGGTATTGGCACTGCCGGCTAGAGTTTTCCTGTTCACCTGGTAGAACCGAGGTAGGGCCATGATACAGTCCATCAGCTTTTGGCGGCCTAAGTTGATAAGCATTGTGTTCTGGCCAGTGTTCAGAAAGTGAATCTGTAGGGTTATCAACCTGGTAAGGCGGTGACAGTGCAGGGCCTGTCGTACACAGGAGTCCTGAGAGATGAGGGTAGAGAGAGGCATAGACAGAAGATTTATTAACATCTTTTATGTGAACCCTCCAACTGTAGTCACCCATTCTGCTCTTGCTTAACCCATGACACCATCCCTACCTTCACTTGAAAAACCCTAGGGACCCAAAAAGAAAAAAAATTATATTGCAGACACCAACTTCCAAGGCCAATCTGGAGTAAGACTTTGTAGTTACCTTGGCATAACTCTCTGCTGCATCTAGCATCAGGGTCAGGGCCTTCAGCAATAGCTGCTTCAGCTGGAGTCCATCCTTTAGGTTGTCCTCTGCTGAGGATAAAAGACACTTGCTGAGTCTAACTGCTCCTAAGGTAGGCTGTTCTTGCCCACACACAGTGATGGTGGGGGCTAGAAGAGAAACATCCCAGCTGTGTTCATAGGGAGGCAAGTGTCTCAGGTAAAGGGTGTTGGGCCAGAAATATACATTCTCAGTAGAACTTCACTGTGGAGGATTTAGTGCCCCTGTAGTTCACTTCTCTCTGGAACATCCAGGAAGGCTTATGTGGCATAACCATAGTTCCTGATGGATACCATCTGCCTGGCTGAGGCTCCCACAGTGATAAATAGCTACCTTAGCTTCTAACAGCCAATCTCATGAGCTCTTACCCTTGGCCCTAAAAACTCCCTGGTTAGCAGCTTTGTGACCTTGCTCACCCCAAGGCTGAGAATCAATCAATTTCAGTTGGATGCAGGCAGCTGCCTCATGGTTCTCTCCGATCTCTCGGCACATACTAAAGCACAGGGCTATCATGTTGTGCTTTTCACTGTCTCCAGGGCGGCACCGTTTGATATAATCCAGCAGGGCTGTCTTCAGGGTACCACTCTGCCAAAGGGAGGAAAAAGGGAATACCACGGTCTCAATGAGGGATTACAAGGCAGGCAGAAATGGCTGAATCCCTTAGTTCCCAAAGTTCCGAAAAAACTACCAAGAAGGAGAGGGGAAGGTATTTGGGGGGTGGTATTAACCCAAATTACATTGTTCTGTTGTGTGCTTGTACAAATATGTAACAACAAATCCTACTACTGTATAATTATAATGTACCAATAAAAATAAGGAAAAAACTCCCAAGAAACAAAAAAAAGTGAATAATTTAAACTATTCTCAGTATAAGGAAACAGGCACATACTTTTTTGCTGCTGGGAATATGAGCAGTAAAGCCTTTTAGAAGGGAGAAGCCTTAAAATTTAATATATATGCATGCAAATGCTGACAATTTGATTTCTAGACATCTATCCTAAAGAAAGAAGCAGAGGAAAGTGCTAAAATGAATGTAATACAGATACTTAAGAGCGATTAATTAGAACTACTACAAATACCCAAAATAAGAGCCATTAAAAAGTGATATAGAAGATTATCTGCTGATTTGACAGTTATGCTTAATGTTAAGGGGGAATAGGAGGCTGTTTCATATCTTTTAAGCTTAATGTAAGTTCTGTTAAAATATTTACGTAAATATGTATGTATGTGTTGGGATACATGTGCAGGCAAAGGGCATATACCAAATTGTGAGCAGTGGCTGTCTGCAGATAGTGGGTAGACAGTGAGGATTTTTTTCCTGTTGTTTTTCAAGTGTCTTACATGGAATTTGCATTACTTTTGTAATCAGAAAAAAAGTTATTAAAAGAATATTTAAATGCAGAAACTGCCTCAAAAACCATTTTACAAACCTCTGGGGGAATTCTGAAGATGTACCTATGTCTAATACTTGTTCTTCTCCCCGTGGCTGGACCAGTCTGTTGGTCTGTTTTGAAACTGGTCCAAGATTTTTTTTTTTTTTTGGCTTTCTTTTAATCTTTTTTGGCTGGCCTGGGCTCTCAGAAGCCAAAAGCATACTCTTGGGTTTTAACTCTTAAGAGGTGAACTAGGCAAAGGCAGTAAATCAGCCAAATGTATGATTTGCAAACAGGCTGTGTGAGTGTTATACCTGGTGACAGCATGCTGGGAACAGACAGGTTCGCAATCCCAAAGACAAGACCTGACTCACGTCTTTACTTCCAAGCCTCCTTTCTAGTAGATATAAATGGCTCAACAGCTACAGGCCTTTGTATTCATTCCTCACTTGACTCTCAGCAACATTTTTTCATGGTCTCCTGAAAATCCTACACTCAAGAACTTCAGACACAAACTTGAGAACTGGACACTCCATTTTTAGCATGCCTCTCAGGAAGGATTTTGTCCCTGCCAGGGAAGGCTTACTTTAATTTTATGAGTAGAGGCAGGTGACAGGCCAAGGTGGAGAAAAAACTTTTTCTTCAATATTTGGTATCAACATTATCACTATTTTGTCTGAACTGTGTAATTCGAAACCACTGAGGTCCCTGATCCCAACCCTGCAAATTCTAGGGGTCAATGCTGATTAGGATTATTCCAGAGAAAAGCCAACTCCTGAATGTTGGTGGTACTATGTCATCCTGGAGCTCATGACTTCAAACTTACCGGATCTAGCTTCTTCCTCATCAGCACTTCGAAGTAGTGCTTTTTATGCAGCAAATCAAATATGTATGTCATCTCATTGTACCTTCCAATGCCAGTGAGGAGACGTACCTAAGGGGGAGGGACTTGTATCAGCATCACCTGGAGGCTTTATTGTTTTGTTTTTTGTACCAGGGATTGAACCCAGGGACCTTAACCATTGAGTTACATTCCCAACCCTTTTCATTTTTGAGACAGGTGTCACTAAATTCCTTAGGGTCTTCCTTTGAGGCTGGCTTTGAAATTCCAGTCTTCCTGCTTCAACCTCCCAAGTCACTGGAATTACAGGTGTGCTACTGCACTCAGCTCACCTGGAGTTCTGAACCATACCACTACTCCGCGCCCCCCATCAGTTTGGCTTCTTTAAGGGGCAAAGTTCCACAGGATGAAGGGCTAATAGCCAGGCTGCCCTACCTAGCTCCCTCCCATGCACCCAACAACGGTCTTCTCTGTTGTCTCTAATTATGATTAACCCATATGTCCCACCATCCTATACAGGACACCTATAAAAACTTAAATTGAGCAATTTTATTAGTGTTCTATAAAATTTTATAGATTTTCAGGCACATGTCTATAATCCCAGCTACTCAGGAAGCTGAAGCAAGAGAATTGCAAGTTCAAGGCCAGTCCCAGCAACTTAGATCCTTGTTTCAAAATAAGGGATAGGGATGTAGCTCTGTGTTACAGTGAGTTCAGTACCACTTTTTTAAAAATTAAGGGTTTTTATCAGTAGGACATAATAGAAGTATTGTGGTACTACTATTCTCTAGGGCAGGTTGTTTCTCTTTACTCTTCATTACAGTGGCCTATAGGCTTCCTCAGCTACCTGGATTGGATAATTTGGGGAGGCACATGAGGCTGGAATTGTTAATTCATTTCAATTCATAGATAAGAAGAAGGTCTAAACCTTGTTTTGGGGAGAAATGGTGCTGTTGAACTTCTAGAAAAGTTAACTGCCCTGTGTGTGTGTGCAACAGCTCTGGAACACGGCAGGGATCCTTACTCTTTGCTTCTTTGGCACAGTCTCTAATTTTGTCAGACATAATCACTTGGGTTAGAGGGTTGGGCTGAATCAGTAGGATCCAGAGAGGAATTGCCTCAGCCCATTTTGGCTCTGAGCTGGCCCCTAGCTACCTCAAGTCAGAAGATGAGAATGAGGGTGCTACTCACCACCAGTCCATACTCTTCATTGGGAGCCAAGTGGTTATCTGTGAGCATCCGGGCAGCCTGTAGGACTCGGATGATGCCTTCCATGTGGCATGTCAGGCTGAAGCAGTGATGGGCCAGGATCAGGAGCTCTGTGGCTGGGAGAGTGAGACAATGCTAAGACTCAGACAAGGTTATGAGCCCTGACAACCCACTGTTGAACTCTGCCTGGCAGGATTCAAAGGGCCTGGTAGACAAGAGGCCTGTCTGGAGAGAGGTCTCTCATTAGTCCTCTGAGGGCCCTGATCTCATCAGCTCTACCTCTGGGACAATCCTCTGATGCCTAGATTTTATTCTCGGTAATAGCACAGGGATTACCTCTATCCTTAAGGTAGTCAAGTAGTGGCCATTTCTCCAAAAGGTACAACATGTGGGGAAACGGGATCCTTGCTTTCTGAAGATTGAGAAACTTTCTGCAGACAAACTAATGGACTTTTTGCCAACATAAATCAAGATATTCTCTCTGTATCTCAGGTATTCTAGCTTTCTAGGTTGGTGAAAGACTGAATTACAGCAGATCTAAAATTATTACCCATATTAATTGTGAGTACAATTAAAAGGTAAAATGGGGAAATATTTGCAATGTTGAGAATTCCCAGCCTTCATACATTCTGTGCATTCTTAGCTGCTACTTTTCAAAACCTATTGACTACTGCGCACCGCTAATAGCTCAGGCCTTAGTTTGGACATTTCCTGTAGAAGCCTATCTTGGCCCCACAAGCTCCAGAGATGAACTTGCTCACCATATCCCAGGTCCTTCTACTACCTGGCATATAGCTGGTACTTAGTAAATAGTCCTGGGCTGGCTGAAGAGAGAGATGAGAGGCTACTTTTAAAGTGAAACTGTTCAACCTCTGAAAAATCTCCTGTATCTCAGAAGCCTTAGCTTGAATCAAGCTGGGCACTGTGCACAACTGTAATCCCAGTAACTAGGGATGCTGACTGCAGGAGGAATGAAAGTTTAAGACCAACCTCAGCAACTTAGGCCCTAAGGACTTAGTGAGACCCTGTTGCAAAGCAAAAACAAAGGGGGTGGGGGCAGGGGGTGGAGTTGTGGCTCAGTGGTAGAGGCACTGGGTTTGATCCTCATCACCACATAAAAATAAATAAAATAAAGATATTGTGTCCATCTATAACCAAAAGGGGGGCAGGGCTGGGGATGTGGCTCAGTGATTAAGCAACTCCAGGTTCAAATCTTGTTTCAAAAAAAAAGAACAATACTTGAATCAGGATCTTAGGGATATAATCATGTATGTGCACAGAGAACGCCACCTATAAGGATCTTCATCAGAGTGTTTAAAACAGCAAACACTGGATACAATTTAAAGGTACCCTAAAGAATAAAATTTTTAGTTACATGAGAAATATTGTATAAACACTTTTGTATAAACATAAGAAATATTGTGTAGACTTTTCTATGTCATGAAAAATGTTAAATGATAGCATATGCATAAAGTAAAAAAAATTATAATCATTATACACCAGTACAAGGTCATTTTTAAATTTTTGGTACCAGGGATTGAACCCAGGTGTGTTTAACTAAGCCACATCCCAAGCCCTTTTTATGTTTTGAGACAGTTGCTCAGGCTGGTTTTGAACTCATGATCCTCCTGCCTTGGCCTCCCCAGTTGCTAGGATTACATGCATACACCACCATGCCCAGCCAGTATAAAGCCATTTTTTACAAAAGAAAACTCTTAGTCTTGCATAGAAAAAGATCAGAGAAACCATATTACTCAGTTATATAATGAACTAGACACATGATGAGCTAGACATACTTGAAAATGAGCATACTTTGGAATCACAAACTGGATACATACATCAGCTCTGCCACTTAGCTATAAATTAATCAGAAAACTTACATAAGCTTCAGTATCCTCCCTTCTAAAGTGGGGACAAGTTATTACCCTACTGTGCAGGGTAATAACAAGTGATTAAAAGTTACCATTTTGTGTGTGATTGTTTTTAGAGTACTTTTCCATATCTTCTAAATTTTCTTCAATGAACTTAACAGTTTTCTACCATGAATTTATACCCATGCTGAAGGCTAGGTATACAGAACAGGAGGAACAAGGATCCAAATCAGGTTTTGGAGAGACTGACCCTGGGAGACCTGTTTAGGACCTGAAACATGAAAGAAAAAGGCCAGGAACTTACTGCAAGACAGTTCCCCATGGGGAACAGAGGAAATCTTATCCAACAACTTCATGCCTAACAAGGTCCGGTCTTGACACAGCATGGTCAGCTGAAGAAATGTCTGACTTTCCTCTGCTGGGCTGAACATCTGCTTATGTCCTGAATGGAAAAATATGGAGACAGGCACTGGATTTGCCTTAAGACTTGAGTTGGGAAAGGGACAAGAGTGTGCCCTCAGAAGACCCACTCTGTCTAGGCCTAGGCATCAGGAGGTTCATCCTGACACAGTTCCCTGGGTAGTTTTCCTGCAGCTGGGCTCAAAAACCTTTACCTAGTGGTCATTTTACAAGATAAAAGGAGTGCTTTAGTTCAGAAAAGAGGCAGAGCTACTCCAAAGCATGATCAGAAAACAATATACAAAGTGTAATTTGTTCTCCTGAAAGTACAATTTAGAAATCTGAGGGACAACATATAGGATGTAAATGAGCGTAGCATCTCAATCCTTAATGCTGGGAACTTAAGAATGCTGTCTAAGAGGCTGGGAGGCCTGAAGGACAAGGCACCTGTTCCCTCTGATGGGGTCAGCAGCTCCCGTGTCACCTCTTCAGCCACGAGTTCAGCCACAGTGTTTGGCTTGAGGCCCTGGGTGCTGATGAAGGCCTGGGCTCGTTTACATCTGTCAGGCTGTTGAGAGGACAAGATTGCTCGGAGCATGGCCTCACCATCTTGGGCAGCAACTTCTGTGTAGGAACAGCCCAACTCCTGAGAGGAAGGCAAAGCTAAAGTCATTTTTAGGAGTCAGGAAAAGATAACTCTTCCTGTAATGTGATGTGGACAGACTCCATTGTTTTCTGAACTTAAAAAACCCTCACTATGAATAAGAATCTTAGAAGAAACAAGTACAGTTTTCTAATTCTATCTTTTCACCAAAACCAGATCCAAGCAAAAGAAAGGTTTATCATCAGAAAGCATAAGGTGACTATCTCTTGACAAACACTAATCTTTTCAAACATGATAAGAACTGGGCATGCCTGTAATCCCTTGGGAGGCTGAGGCAGGAGGATCCAAGCTCAAGGCCAGCCTCAGCAATTTAGCAAGACCCTGCCTCAAAATCATAAAGGACTGGGGATGAAACTTGTTGGTAGAGCACCCCTGGTTCCAATCCTCAGTATTGCAAATAATAATAATAATAATAATTAAAGTGGAATAAAATGCAAGAGCACCTTCCTTGTTTCCACAGCAGCAGCAAAGCCACAATTTTCAAAGATTTTAACACTCGTCTTTATTTCTCTCATTCTACTTTCTACCGTTTTTTCCTCAAACCACCACACGGCCAGATAATTCCTGGCTGTTCTGGCTCCTATGTTTATAGTTGTTTATACTACATATGGAATGTTCCAAACAACCTTGAAGCAAAACCTAAGACATGAGGTCTAGAAGGGACTCTTCATGTTTGAATCATATTTATAGATGAAGAGCAAGAAGCAGCCCTTAGAAGTAAAATGCTTTGCGCTAGCTTTCTGGTTGGCTGAGCCAGAAAGGTAGGACTCAGACTGCCCTGGCACTTGACCTGGTGTCTTCCCCGTTACTACCCAACAATGGGCTCACAGGGGTCAACAGCCTGACAAGGGCTCTATGCCAAGTTATGATTATCATCTGAAGGGCTAATGTGGCAATGTTCAAAATATCCCTGCTACTTCCCACTTCTCTTCCTCTTACAGGGAGTCTACTGTGCCCTCCCCACCCCTTTTTGGCACATACCTTGGCAAGTTCATACAGACAGAGGACCTGCCGGCAGTAGTTCTTCCCATAGAGGCACTTGCTTGTCAGAATTTCCAGATTTGTCACCACCTCATCACCTGAAGGCACCATCACAAATGACTGACTATCCAAACTTGAAGCTGGAAAGCAAATACAAGACTGAGGGGGCTCTCACCTGGTAGGTCAAGGCCTCTCCCAGCTCCCTGTGACTGCCTGTGTGTGTGTGCAACTAGTGCTCTGTGCTGCACTCCATGGCTCTCCTCAGTCAGGGAGGGCCCCACTTTGCTGCCTTCCAGAAAATACCAGCCAAGTTACTTCAGACACTTTACGCTATAAGACTCAAAGCCACCTATGGAATGCTATAGAGATCAGCACCAAGATGCCTATTAGATTCCTTTAAACATACTCCCATTTCCCCTCATGTCAAACAAGTCACCATGTCTACCTGACTATCTCTAAAACATCTCCCCAGTCACTGCCTAGTAACCCTGCATCTGAAAGGCTGTTGCCTTCTGCTGCCAGCCACCATTCTCCCGTGTCAATCTTCCACATATTCATTTCTAAAATGCAATTATACTTTAAAAGTATAATAAAATTTGGGGCTGGGGTTGTGGCTCAGCGGTAGAGCACTTGCGTAGCACATGCGAGGTTCTAGGTTCGATTCTCAGCACCACATAAAAATAAATAAAATAAAGGCATGTGTCCAACAACAACTAAAAAAATTTTTTAAAGTATAATAAAATTAAAACCCATTTCTGATTGGGGAAAAATAGTCCTGGTACTGGGTTTGTGGCTCAGTAGTAGTGCACTGGCCTTGGGTTCAATCCCCAGCACTTCAGGGGAAAAAAAAGAAGCTTAGCCTAAAAGAGAAGAAAACTTTTACCAAATTTTAAAAAATTATCTATTAGGAAAAACCAGAATATTTATGCAACTTTCAAAGGGCAAAAACAAAACAAAAATTTATATGTATAATAAAGCACTGTTAAATAAATCGGGATACATCCATACAGTAGAATACTCTGCAGCCATTAGATGGGGTCAGTCCACTGAGTGCACACCTGTAATCGCAGCAGCTTGAGATGATCGTGAGTTAAAAGCCAACCTCAGCAACAGTGAGGTGCTAAGCAACTCAGTAAGACCCTGTCTCTAAATAGAATACAAAATAGGGCTGGGGATGTGGCTCAGTGGTCGAGTGCCCCTGGGTTCAATCCAATACCAAAAAAAAAGAAGGTGTCAGTCCATCTATATGTGCAGAGAGGAAAACAGGTAGATCAATAATATAATCTCATTTTTGTAAAAAATAAATACTGTATGTGCACTTGGTACTTGCACACAGAAATTAATGCATACCAAGCCAAGTAAAAGATAGTTATTCTGGGTAATTAAATGGGCATGGCATTGAATTCATTTTTTACTGCTATTTGTTTCACTAAGCATGTTAAACTTTTGCATTTAAAATATTAAACATTATAAGAATATGCTTTAAAGACAAATAAAATGTTATTACTATTCATCCTTCACTGAAGGGTTCAGTTCTAGGCAAGTTGGAATAATCATTCACCCTGTCTCTCCCACTGAATTAAATATAAAATCTGGACACAATGCATGCATTGGTATATAAGAATCTTGAAAAGTAAAATCTCACAAATCCAAGATAATCAGAATTACCATCTTCTCCTCTGGTAGCCTCAATGCAGAACAGTGTGATGCCTAGAACTGAGCACCTGAGGTGGAAAAATGGAGGAAGGGAAGAGAAAGAGCCAGTGCCCAAGAGCACTCAATCTCTGGAAAAGCCCTCTAGCACCAGTTCAAGTGTGCAGAAAAAGGAACTCTTCATTTTCATGTTCCCTTACTCTGGGGCTCCCAAGCAACCCCTTGGCAATGGTGGCAAAGGCTGCAGTGGCAGCTGAAATGGACCAAAACCCAGAGAGAGAGGGGAACCTTCTTTTCTAAGCAGAGGTGCTCTGGACTCAAGACGGTCGAGAAAACACTTGTTTTGCATTACTCTTCTGTCACTTGGCTCTGAACGTGGACAGAAAAGCCAGAGAAGTGCAAGACAGAATAAGGCAACTAAACATTTATTTGGTTTTTAGTCACAAACCTGAAAAGGGAGGCCTCAAGGAACCAGAAAATACCTGGAGAAGCCCAGGAAAGCAACCCATCAAGTTTTCTGAACTGCAGGGTTCACTATATGCTTCTGATCCCATCTGGCTATCAAAGTTACTGAGAATTGAATTAATCTGCATATCACTACTCAGATCACACACTAACCACTGGGTTGCATACATACATAAAATGGATCTGAAGAGCATTGCTAAGGATACGGAACTGATATTGGAACTGCAGCCCTCAGAACTCACCCTGAATCTAACCAGGTCTTTTAAAAAATATGGACATTGTTGACAGGATTTGTACAAAATCCAAAGTCTTAACAGTATATCTGAATAATAAACTATTCAAAATATCCAGGATAGAACCCCCCAAATTGCTCAAATATGAAAAAACAGGAAAATCTCAATTCACATGAAAAAAGATGAGAGCTACCAGCTAGAATAAAATGACACACATTGAAATTATCTGGTAGACTTCAAAACAGCTATTACATGAATATTCCAGTAAGCAACTAACTATATATGGTCTTGAGACAAATTGAAATATCAAATTCTCAGCAAAGAAATAAAAATGTAAAGAATAGGAATTTTAGAACTGAAAAACAATTGAAATTTGAAAATAGAAGTAAAGACGACTCAATTACAGAATGGAAATAACAGAGGAAAGGGTTAGTGAAATGGAAGACAAAAGTGAGGTATGGTGGCACACGCCTATAATCCCAGGTACTTGGGAGGCTGAGGAAGGATTGCAAGCTTGAGGCCAGCCTGAGTGATTTCATGAGATCCTGTCTCAAAATAAATAAAAATGGCTGGAGGTATAGCTCAGAGGTAGAATACTTCTGGGTTCCCTTTTCTGGGAAAGGAAAAAAAAGGGTAGGGGATACTTTACACCCCATGAAATCAGCATTAGCCCCCACTACAAAGGACAGAAATATTATAAAGAAAATTACAGATCCGGCCGGGGTTGTGGCTCAGTGGTAGAGCACTTGCCTACCATATGTGAGGCACTGGGTTCGATCCCCGGCACCACGTACAAAATAAATAAAATAAAGGTATTGTGTCCATCTATAACTAAAAAATATTTTAAAAAGAAAATTACAGATCAATATTCTTCACGAACATAGATGCAAAATCCTCAACAAAATAGCAAACCAATTCCAACAATATATCTAAAAAATCATTCACCAGGCAGGACCACATGGAATTTTATCCTGGGAATGTAAGACTGTTTCAATAATCAAAATCAATTAATGTATTCTACCATATTCATAATCTAAGGGGAGGATGCCCTTAGATTAGATTTGTTGATCTGATCAGATCAACATATGCAAAAGAAAAAGACAAAATTCAACAGTGACTCGTACCAAAAACTAGGAATAGAAAGAAATGCTTCAACATAAAGCATACCTTAGAAAAACCCATAGCTAATATCATACATAATGATGAAAGACTGAATGCTTCCTAAGACAAGGCAAGAATGTCCACTCTTATCCTTCTTACTTGCTTTCTTTATTGCACTGAAAGGCCTGGCCAGTACGATAAAGCAAAAATAAGAAACAAAAGGCATAGAGACTGGAAAAGAAGAAATAAAATTGTTTCTATGTGCAGATGACAGGATTTTCTATGTAGAAAATTCCAGGAAAGCTATAAGAAAATTCCTAGAAAAGGTAAGTTTAACAAGGTCATATGATACAGGTTAACCTAAAAACCTACCTTTTTCTATTTATTATCAATGTACAATTAAAATATATTTATTTGTATAGAATAAATTTAAATGAACTAGCTGTAAGTCAGATGAATTCCAACAATAATATATAAGTAGTTAGAAGATAGGTGTTTCTATTTCATTGACTAGTTAATTACCTAGTTTATATATTACCTGGGAAAAAGTTGCTGTCCCCTTAACTTAGTGTAACTATTGTGCCACAGGGGTCTCTTCCTTCTTGGAGAGAATGTCAGCAGCATCACTGGGGACTCAGGTAAGTTTGATCTCCTATACTTACTGCTTTGGACTTTCCTTAGAGGAATGCCAGGCTGCTCCTCTTCCGTAGGCAGCTCAGCACCTTGTAGAAAAGCATAAATCTCAGGGTGCAGGTCATCCATACCAGCTTCCCCTGAGGCCAGTGCTCTGCAGTGCAATACCAAGGCAACATCTTGGTTATAGAAATGAAAATACCGGCATACTCTACTTGCTTCATGCACACAGCCATTATCCAGGAGGTGCCCAATCAATAAGTTTAGTGACTCCTGCTCCTTCCAATTCAATCTATTCTCGCATGTCTCTCTGGATGGAAGGCCATTAAGTTCTAAGTATTTTGATGTGTTCAAAGCAGCCACCTTGGAGAAGGAAAACTCACTGGCTAAGCTATCAAAGGAAAGTTCACCACTAGTTGAGATCTGTCGAGAAAATCTAGGCTCTATTTCCTCCTGATTCCCTGTGAAGTTGTGCTGGGTAATGCGACAGATCCAAATCTGCTTCTCCAGTTCCTCCAGCTTGTCCAAGGGCACTGGGTCCTCCTGGGCAAGCCAGTGTCCTGCCAGGGTGAGCAGCAAATGACGTTCCTCAACACTGCTTCGTCCAACTGGGTGCTCAAAGGCCACAAGGGCTTGGTCAGAGAAAAAGGAAGAAGCTGCTTTATTTGAAATGGAATTTTTCTTAAAATTCTCATGACATTTTTTCCAAAAATCAATTCTTGCTTGTTTCAGGGACCACTGTTCAATGTGTTTTAGTATCTGCATTTCTTGTGTGATCTGTAAAATTTAAAAAGTAAGATTTAGCCTTTCCTGAATAAAGAAGCATCATAAACATCAATGCTCCCTAAGTATACCATACTTGCTAAACTCAAATCAGAGAAAATGGAATTTCACTATAGATAACCCTGGAGATTTTCTGGAAAGTTAAGGTATAAAAACCAATTCTCAATTCATATAACCCAAATGAACTTAAAAAGGAAGCTATCTTATATTTTATTCTATTCAAAGAAAAATAGTTGCAGTATATCAATCAGGCCTCACATTTAAAGCATACTTTCTTCAGAAATGAACATCCTAGCTAATCCACTTCTGAAAAGTAATGTTTGTGTTAAAGGTAGAAGGCCCCATTACCTATAAACTGCCATCTCTTTTAGTTCTCTGTTCAACACTGGTTTAAAAAGCTAAGATCTGAATAAGTTAAAGGACTAATGATACCTCTTTAATAACCAAGTTGTCCACAGGTAACTCAGCTAATTCTGCTACCTTCCTGGCCAAAGCAAACTGTCCATCCATCTGCAGTCTTTCCAAAATCAATCTACATTCATGCTGAAAATTCTCAGTGCTGTAGCTGGTAATAATTACATGATTAATGGCTATGGATGTATCCTTCAAAATTTGGCTAAGGACACACAGCTTCTTCATATCTGGACCTGTGCCAAAGAGAAAAAGATACAAATACTTAACAAAATGCTGCTATAGCGTTTAAAAAGTTATGAAAAATCAAAAAATATATGTTTAAAGGAAAAATAAAAATTTATTTTTTACTCTGATTGATTAGCAGAAGCCATGGGGTAGGGGTAGTTCCTAAATGTCAAAAAAAAAAGATTTGGCCTGCAAAATTCTAAACAGAAAAGTTTGGTTTAAATTGCTTGCCCTATAGTAAGAATGTTACAAATTGGCATATGAATTCAATCTATGCATCTGGCTTTATATACAGGGCAGAGGTTGGGAATCTTAGATATAGTAGCAATGCAATAGTCTTGAGAAGATTTTAGCCATTTGCTCAGGCTAATCCCATCTTTGAATTTTTCTCTTACCTTCATCAAATTTGTCAAATTTCATCAAATCAGCCATCAAAAAAAAAAAACCCAACAACTTTATTTATTTATTTATTTATTTATTTAATGTGGTGCTGAGGATCAAACCCAGTGCCGCATACATGTGAGGCAAACGCTCTACCACCAAGCCACAGGCCCAGCCCTCAGTCATTTTTTTCATTCACTGCAGACAGACATCCTGGGGAATCAAGACAAAGAATGTGCAGGGCAGTAGAAATTACAGCTGGTCAAGAACCCAGGTTTGAATTTGGCACCCTGTATTCAGAATGGAACATCATTTGCTCCTCCTGACATTTATCTACTTAACAATGGAGACTCAGCTGAGGTTTTCCTAATGTCCCTGGAAATTATTATCCTAGTAAAACTAAGAATTTTCCAAAGGGCCGGGGGTGTAGCTCAGTGGTAGAACACTTGCCTAGCATGTATGAGGTTTGAACCCCAAAGATTCAAAACTAACCAACCGTCAATTCTCTCACAATAATTTACGTGGCTAGGTTTGCTTCCACTCACAAAAACTCTACGCAGAGCCTAATTATGTCCTCATATAGGGAGGGGAATGAGAAACATGCCATGTAGGCCATTTCCAATGCCAGTTGCTGGGCAGTGGTCTGATATAAGCAGATTATTGTGTAACCCTGCACAATAACCAATGTACAATATGGGCTTGCTGGGTTTCTTTGCTGCCATCATGTAGTACACAGGCTTTGAAAGAACATATTTCTGTTCTCTTAAGCAGATACACAATACACACACACACACATACACAAACATGACACAAATATTCTATAAAAATAGAATATGAATAAAAGTATTATAGTAATGGTTAACAATGTAGTCAATCCTTGTAATTATTAAAAGAAATTACAAATCATGGAAAATTACAGGAAATTCATTTCAGGAAAAATTAAATCACTCTACAGATCAATGAAAACATCTATCTCTTCATCTGGTCTGCATAGTACTGCGTTTTGGAAACACTTCTTTCAGTCATCAAACCAAAAGCCTACAACACTTGTCACTGAGCCTAGCATTCTGCCAGTGTTCCATGCAGACCTTAGCTTTCCAGTTGAACATCCATGAGTTTAAATGTGAAAATATAACCCTAGTAGTGAAACATTAGAATATAGTATAAAGGAACATCATTCAACAAAAATTTGAAATTAAGTGATTGAGAGAGTAAAGTAGCATTTGTTTAATTCAGTCAGCAACAAGCTTAGAGAATGCCAACATCTAGAGGAATTTGTAATAAAATTAAGCATGATGTGTCTGAAATGTTCAAAATAACCCCACCCACCACCCCATACTGAGGGTTGAATCTAAGGATGCTCTACCACTGAGCTACAACCCCAGTTATTTTTATATTTTATTTTGAGATAGGGTCTCACTAAGTTACCCAGGCTGGCCTCAAACTTGCCATCCTCTTGCCTTAGCCTCCTGAGTTGCTAGGACTACTAGTGGGCGCCACCAAGTGTTACCTTCAAAATGAATCATGCATTCCTAAAACAGAGCTTGTGATCTTGAGCAATGATGACATGTTAAGGTTACTTGCCAGAGAGAACGGCACTGACACTTTAGTGTAAAGGCATACCAGGGGAAAATGCAGCTATTTGACGACAGCTTAGAATAAGATGACTGGTTATATTACTACATTAGATGGCACTGTACTGAAACTTGAAGTTACCTGTAACCTCTTCACATTCAATTATGAACCATAAATATGTTATACATCTTTATTTCCTGATTGCCCTCCTAAAATAATTTCAAGATTAAGGAAATTAACTTTTTTTTTTTTTTTTTTTTTGGCAGTAGTGCTGGGGATTGAACCCAGGGCCAACTGAACTAAATCCCCAGCAATAAGGAAACTAATTTCTTAATAGCAAATTCAGGGTAAGAACTCTTACCATCAGAGAAGAGATGCTGTACTCCAACCAACAGCTGTAAGAGCTTCCCCAACTCGTACTGTGTCTGACACTGCTGTGGCATAAGCTTCAAAAGGAAACACACCTGATCCTTCAGCCATGTGGCAGGGATGATAGGGGGGACCCTAGTGGCCTTTGTGTAAAGCTGTGGGGGGAAAAAAGGAGAGGTGGGCTCAGGGAGATTGGCTCACAGGAATAACAAATCAAAACATCCAAATTTGGAAATGAAAGCCAAGACACCCTAAAAAGTGACTTCCTATCAAAAAAGGAGATGCCTGCACCAGGTTCTTTCCAAATGGCAGGCAATGGTAATGGGGCTCAGAAGACAGGCAAAAACAAGCCCTCCTTAGCAGCTTTGCACTTTATCCCTTTATGGGAAGTTCCTATATAGAGTTGTATGTATGAAAGTCAAGAGTCCTACAGAATTCAACACTAACTATGGAATTCACTCCTAGAAGGTCCCCTCAGTGACTATCAAATTAACAGTCCTGTGAGTTGTTATAACCAGCCATGTTTCCCTTGGCAGCTTCTTTAGAAAAAGATCTAGGCTTGCCCTCAAGTTCAAAAGATTTTGAATTCATATTATGAAGACTTCTTAGACTTGCTAACCATTGCTGAGCTGGTTCTACTACATACTTGGCTGGTACACAATATCTTTATTTATTTTTTTATGTGGTGCTGAGAATCGAACCCTGTGCCTCACACATGCTAGGCAAGCGTTCTACCGCTGAGCCACAACCCCAGCCCCAGATGACATTTTCATTAAAGGATTTCAGTAAAATGCCTGGGTTTATATCATTTCGGCCATATGCTAAAAATATTAATGAGTCTAAGTAGCAGGCTGTATTTCTACAAGAAGGTGTGACAAAGAAACTGCACCTGAGACTGAGGGGAGTGGTGCTTTCCCATATAATGCTTCTTTTGTCACTTCATTCCTAATTTTCATTTGGCCCATAGGTTTGTATTATTTGAAAAAAAAAATATGAAAGACTAATATTTGGTCCTAGTCTAGCTTCATAATTCACTCTAGACTTACACAACATAATAAAAAAAAATACTGGTGTTTTTGTGTAATAAAGTCTTAACTCCCTGCTTTCAATAGATAGATAGACAGATAGACAGATAAGCACCAAAAACTTATAATTCATTAGGTCTGGGTTAGGCCCTAATCTTGGTTGGAGATGTCTGCATACCTCTGACCACATTGTAAAAGTCACTCTAAAACATGCCCTAATGCTTTTTGGCTGTGCTGTAGATTTTTAGAAGCACGTTATTCCCTTCAATGAAATGTCCAAGAATGCTAAGATTCTTAAGGAATGCCTTATAAAATCCTATATCAGGGCTGGGATTGTGGCTCAGCGGTAGAGCACTCACCTAGCACATGTGAGGCCCTGGATATAATCCTCAGCAGCACATAAAAATAAATAAATAAAATAAAGGTATTGTGTCTAACTGAAAAAAAAAAAATTCTATATTACATTACTGCTCTCTCCTTATTGCTACCTAGAATTTTCTTCTCTACCTACTTCCCTACATCCTATGTGGTCTTACCTGACCATTTCTTTCTTTTTTGGTGGGGGAGGTGGGTGGAGGTGGTAACGGGGTTTGAACTCAGAGCACTCAACCACTGAACTACATCCCCAGCCCCCGCCCCCTTTAAAATTTTTTTGTTTTTAGTTGTAGATGAACACAATACCTTTATTTATCTTTTTATGTTATGCTTAAGATCAAACCCAGGACCTCACACATGCTAGGTAAGCCCTCTACCACTGAACCACAGTCCCAGCCCCTCAGCTCTTTTTTTTTTTTTTTTTTGAGAGAGAGAGAGAAATTTTTTTAATATTTATTTTTTAGTTTTCAGCAGACACAACATCTTTGTATGTGGTGCTGAGGATCGAACCCAGGCCACACGCATGCCAGGCAAGCGTGCTACCGCTTGAGCCACATCCCCAGCCTCTCAACTCTTTTTTGTATTTTATTTAGAGACAAGGTCTCACTGAGTTGCTTAGCACCTAGCCATTGCTGAGGCTGGCCTTGAACTTTCAATCCTCAGTCTCCTGAGCCTCTGGGATTACAGGCATGTGCCACTACACTGTTTTTTTCCTTTCTTAAAAAAACAAAAAAATTTTTTGGGGGTGGTTTGGTACCAGGGATTGAACCCAGTGGCACTTACCACTGAGCCACATCCACATCCTTTTTTATGTTTTATTTTGAGACAGGCTCTCCCTAAGTTGCTTGGGTCTTGCTAAGTTGCTGAGGCTGTTTGTGATCCTCCTGCTTCAGCCTCCCAAGCCACTGGGACTACAGGTACGTGCCATCGTGTCCCACTCTTCCTCTCTTAAATTTTAATAGTGATTACCTGATATCCTTTTTTTCTTGGGGAGGGGGGATTTTGCCCAGGTGAGCATCAAGTGATCACCCTGCCTCAGTCTCCTAAGTAGTTGGGACTACAGTCTACACCATTGAGCCTGGCTTACCCTCTACCTTAAAGGAAGATCATTCTACTTCTGGAGAGACTCAAATGGGATGACATGAGATGATAGAACACTAGAGTTGGCTTATTATTAGCTACTATTCCCACTTAGATTTTGTTACTACATGTTTTCTACATCCCTTCTGGTGGGACTTTGATTCTCAGAAAAACCACATCTATTCTTGATTATTCTGAGTGTCCTTATTAAAATCAGTTGGGATTAGGGCATTAGTCCTTAGCTTTTACTTAATTAATTGTTTACCTTACTCCGTTGCAGACAGAATTGGTTAAAGGAAAAAAATAATGGAAGGAAAGGGCTAAGGCAAAGATGGGAGCAGATGCACTCCTTCTCCAGGGGAGGATAGGTAGTCAGGTAAGAATATGAAGGTACTTAGGAGGACCCTCCACAGAGAGTAATAGGTTGAGGAAATTCACATATCTAGTTCCTCTGATTTAAGAGCTCTAACCTTAGTCAAATATCTGACTCAGTATTTTCAAATATATAACCTTTATATCTTCATTACAATTTAAGACCAATATGACTCAGAAAAAAAGCCTGTACTGTGGTTCTACCTGATGTATTTTTTGAGTGGAAGAGATAAATACTTTTGTCTCATGTACATAGAACTCTTTGGGGGTATAAAAGGCAGAAGTACTGCAAGCCCCCAACTAGAACTAAGACATATTCCCCCCCTTCCTTTCTTATAACTTTACAGGGTTAATAAGCTTGGCATGATAAACAGGCCCCAAACAAGCATCTAACAAGGTAACCCCTGAAATTGACCATATATTTCAGAAACATTTAGACAGTGACTTCCAGAAGTATTGAAAGAAAACATTTTCTGTCGCAGTGAATACAGCACACTTTCCCTCATCTGGAGAACATTATTAACAAGGCAGAAGAGCAACACTCAATATTCTGGAGCTATCCTGGATTGGCAAAAGGTGGCCCACATGCCACCACTCTCTTGTTTTGTGGGCAGAGCACAGACTATTAATCCTTTTCCCATTGAGCTTGGCTGCAGCACCAGGATATCAATCACAGTAGTGCATTACATGAAACCTCCCTTCATGGCAACTGATGAGATAATATAAGAGAGCCCACTACAACTCCTGTCCTGGCTTCCCCATGTCTGCACTGGTGCAAACGATATAATTTGAATTATACCAGATAACCACTATCACCCTGCTACTCCATCCCAACTACCAGTAGACAACCAACAAACCAGCCAGTTTCAGATCAGTGAGAAAAAGCACTATAATTCCAACTTACAGTTTCAAGGTTCTTCTGGAACTCCAAAAGTTTAGCTTTGGCTTCCTTATAATTCTTGAAGAACAAACATAGTTCATACATCTCCATCATCAGGAGTAATGGGGAGTCCTTTGGAAAAGAGTTTGAAATCATAAAATCCTGAACTTGATATTTTCTCAGTGAAAAATGCCAACTAACAGGATGTTAGGTGCTATTAGTAATAGCTTCATAGTAGAATTAAGTCATTTATGTGTGTGTATGTATGTCCCCCTCCCACACCAGGGATTGAATCCAGGGGCACTTAATCAATGAGCCACACCCCCAACCCTTTTTTATTTTTTTATTTTGAGAGGAGGTCTAAGTTACTTAGGGTCTTGCTAGTTGCTGAGGCTAGCCTCAAACTTGCAATCTGTCTGCCTCAGTGCCCTGAACTCCTGGGATTACAGGTGTGTGCCACCATGCCCAGCAAATCATGTGTGTTCAAGAAGGAAAGTTAAATTTATATTTCTTTTTCCTTTTGGATAACAGACACTAAGGCTGGACACAATTAACAAATCCATTTTCTGTTTATTCTATATTTGATCTAATGCACATGGCAGAAAACACTCTACTAGTGATACCACAGTGTCTCCAACATACACTCCTGGACAATGGGCTTCCCTCCTCATCACTCCATCACTTTCAGCAAGAGTTGGAGGGTCACAGGACAAGAGTTTGGGTGGGATCAGAAAGTAAGAGTTTGAACTATGAGTATGCCACATATTAAGGTATTATAAATTCTTGGATAGGTTACTTAGGTTCTATGAGCATTAGTTTACTCGTCTGTAAAATGAGGACACTACCACTTCATAATATCCTCACATATTATTTTTGTATTGAAATGTATAGTACTAAGAAAATGTATATAAAGCACTGTGCTAAATAAATGATAGGACTGGGGGTGCAGCTCAGTGGTAAAGTGCTTGCCTAGCATATGCAAGGACCTGGATTCAATCCCTAATACCACACAGAAAAAATAATAAAACAATAAAGTAACTCTTACTACCTTAAAGAAAAGCTGGAAAGCTCTGATGAGAATTTTGCTCTTCTGCCTTTTTAATAATGTTCTCCAGATGAAGGAAAGGTCCTCAAGGTCCCAGGTATGGTCCTCTATTGAGCCCTGAATGTGTCCCACTGCTTCAGCTGCAACACTATCCTCCACAGAAGTAATGATCCAAACACAGAGACAAGGAATAGCACTGGCATCCTGCCCATTGGAAAGAAATTTTCAAAATAAAATAACAGGGCCTGCATTACCTAACATGTACAAATGCTACAGATGGATATTTCCTATTTAGCAAAAGTCACCAAATTAGTTTGAAAGATTTACAAATGTAACAAACTCTAATGAACAATTAAAGAACTATTAATAAAATATCATGCAAAATGAGGAAGATCAAAAGGCCAAGAAGACAGAAAAAGAGTTAGAATGCTCTTCACTGATATGCCAATAACTATGAATCATGTCCCCCTTCTCTGCTACACAAGGTGCTAAAGAAGCAGTGGCAGTCTGACTACCAAAGTGTCTGCCAGAAAAATCAATGCTGCCAGTTCACTGAATGTCAAGGTACAAGGAAGTGAACAAATGTCCCAAAGCCCGAGCTGCAGAAGCACAAAAAATTTCAGTGATCTTGGAAACATGCTGGAGACTGTCATCATCACAAAACTCTGATTACCAGTGTTCCTTGTCCCATGTTACTTTTTCTATTGTTCTCTAGGTCTTAATTTAAGCTTCTCATAATCTTCACCTGAATACACGAAGCCAGGACACTGAGGATAGGAGCCTGCTGTTTCAATGCCTCAGTCAAGAGCCAGCGCCAGGAATCTGGCTCCTCTGAGCACTGGAGCAGAGTTTCAAAGAAATTAGTCATCTCTTCTTTATTTCTCTGGAGTTCCTGGGGGCACTCGTTGCAGATTTGATCACTGTCCACTATAGAACTGGACACTGATGGAAATTTCTCAAAAGCCAACTTTAAGTGGTCTTGAAGAATTGGGCTGAAGTACTGGAGAAGGGACTTCACCTGGAAATCATATTAGATGATTAAAACAAGAAAACCAACTTTCAGGGGCTGGGGTTGTGGCTCAGCGGTTGAGCGCTCGCCTCACACTTGCGAGACCCAGGTTCGATACTCAGCACCACATAAAAATACATAAGTAAAATAAAGGTATTGTGTCCAACTACAACTAAAAAATAAATAAAAGAAAACCAACTTTCAGTTTCAGGTAAAGCTAAACAACTTATATAAAAGTGTATGCAAAATTATTCTCACCCTAAACTCTATCAGAGGTAATCATATAATTTTACAAAGCTGTCTGTTGCCTTTTGAGTAAAATTTCATATTCGATCTGGAGTAAAACACTCTTTAGCATTAATGACTAGTCCATTCTCTGATGCCAACCCACTGAACTCTTAATAAAAACCAATGTCATATCAAACAAAAGCCAATATCTACACAATAAAAGAATACCATCTTCTAAGAAGCGTTCCAATTTCCTCTTGAGTTAATAGCCAACAATCATGACTTACCTCCTCTGGTTGGAAGTTATGGAGTTGGCTGTGAATAATAAACTGCAGCCAATCATTTGCTTGGGCACATTCTCGAAGGTAAGATGTGCTCAGTCTCATATTATGGAGCCTGCAGAATTGTATCACTAATGCCCACTGGCTGCTAGATTCACTGGATAATCTATAATCAGAATTAGGAATGGGATGGTAGAGGAAAAAAAATCTTATTAAAATCTAGCATTAGTCTGAAACTGGAAAATTAGTAAAAAATAAAATAAATACAATCACAGTGTACTTTCTAAAAAGTTTTTAGAACTGGAGATGTAGCTCATGTTTAGCATGTGGCATCCCTGGGTTCAATCCCTAATGCTACAAAAAAAGAAATGCCAATATTTATTGGGTATGAAGCACCTCTTCATCTCTAGAGGAAATCACCACTGGCAAGTTAAATCCATTCTCCATTTATTTAGTGTATGCTATATGCCGAATGAGTAAAAAAAATCAGGTATAGGGGGATTTTAGTGAAAATACCAAATGTACTAAATGATTAGGTCAACAAAGGTTGGCACAGTTTATTAGAAAAGAGGTTGCAAACACAAACCTCTTCATTTCATGCTGCTGAATGTTATTCCATGTACCTTCTTCTAAGAGAACAAGCAATTCTTCTAAGGTGGCCTTTTCATCATCTGCCAGTTTAGATAGTTTTTCAGCTATAAGAAATATACACACAAAAAAAGTATGAGCTAGGCATGGTGGCACATGCCTATAATCCCAATTGCTCAGGAGGCTGAAGCAGGAGGATCATTTGGGCCCAGAAGTTTCAAGCCAGCCTGGGCAAAACACACCCACACACATACACACATACACACACACACACCCATATATTTATATAAAATAACATTTATTTATATATTTTATTTATATGTGTATGTGTAAATATATATCTGCATATCTAAACATATATATATATATGAAATGCAGGCAGCTCCTATTGAAGGTATGTGAAAGGATGATATATATACACACACCCTGACTCAAAAAAAAAAAAAAAAAAAAATAGAAAAACAGCTGGGGATGTGGCTCAGTGCTAAAAATGTCTGTGGGTTGAATCCCTGGTACCAATAAATAAACAAGCCAACAAATAAATAAAAATCAGCCCCATAAAGAAAAAGAGCTATACCTAAAGACTCTCTGATAAAGCAGTACTGAGCATCTTCATTTCTATACTTGTAGCTTAAAATTATATTGGCTACTTTCATATCAACTCTGAGCTTGAGGCTGTCAAGGCCAAGCAATTCCAAGAAACACACACAGGCAGCTCCTATTGAAGGTATGTGGAAGGACGAGAGCCCTAAGACATAGGCCTCCTTGCCTACTTGCTGGATCCTGAAAAAGAAAGGAACTGAAATTACTTAAGCACATAAAATCTATCTCACCAGGAAAAGCAAATGGAATTACACTGGTAACACTACAGTGCCAGACATGTGATTTTTTGACCCCCACCTTTCCCTTTTTGCACCCCTTGTGCACATTCATTTGGGTTTTAGGTAATTTTTTTAGTTGTCTTCTTTCTTCATAGCTCCCATACCCTTCGGTATATCTTTTCCAAAAGCACCTACTCAGTTCGCATTATTCTTGCTTCCCACTTCACCCAGAAAACAGCAGAACTTCAAAAACCTACCAACTTGTGATCTTATTGATTATGAGTATGTATCCAAACTACCAAAAAAATTAATAGCACTTGAAGTTTGACATTTTGAAGCACATTTCAGAAGACTCAAATAAATGCACTGTGTGTGTGGAAAATGTTCTGGAAAGATGCACATGACATTATCAACCATGTTTACTACTGGAATGGGAGATTTGAGGGACTTCTTTCATTTTCATTTTTCTGAACTACTTAACTTGCCGTAAAAAATGTATTCCTTGCCAGGTGCTGTGGCGCACACCTGTAATCCCAGTAGCTGCAGAGGCTGAGGCATGAAGATTGCTATTCAAAGCCAGCTTCAGCAAAAGCAAGGTGCTAAGCAACTCAGTGAGTCCCTGTCTACATAAAACGAAAAATACGGCTGGGGATGTGGCTCAGTGGTCGAGTGCCCCCAAGTTCAATTCATTCTAGTACTGAAAAAAAAAAAAAAAGCATTTGTTAAGTATCAAACCAAAAAAAAAAAAAAATCTATATTTAGCTGATTATATTGAATACATTGTCCAATTCTTTTTTGGCGGGGTTGGGGTGGTACTGAGGATTGAACTCAGGGGCACTTGACCACTGAGCCACATCCCCAGCCCTATTTTGTATTTTATTTAGAGATGGGATGTCACTGAGTTGCTTAGCACCTCACTATCGCTGAGGCTGGCATTGAACTTTCCATCCTCCTGCCTCAGCCTCTCAAGCCACTGGGATTACAGGTATGCACCACTGTGCCCGGCACATCACCCAATTCTGTACTTAATAAAAGTGAATTATATTGGGCTGGGGCTCAGTGACAGAGCACTTGCCTAGTATGTGTGAGGCACTGGGTTCAATCCTTAGCACCACATAAAAATAAAGGAATTCTGTTCATCTACAAGTTCAAAAAATATTTTTAAAAAGTGAATAACATAAGATCTTAATATATAAACTTCATATCTCAGAATTCTTCTAGAGTAACTGCTAATACTCAACAAGCTCCCATATAATTTTAAAATAAATCTACCTTTTAAGATATATTTTTATCTTTTTCCCCATTAACAAAAATCAGACACTAAATGCCCAAAACTTGGTACACCAAGAAAAGCACAGTGAGCCAGGCACAATGATGCAAACCTGTAGGAGGCTGACGCAGGAGGATCACAAGATTAAGGCATACCTTTATTTGGCTTTTAGGGAGCAACATAATGAGACCCTGTACTAAATGGAAGGAGACCCTCATTGTTACACAAAATTACATACAAGAGGAAGTGAGGGGAAAGGGGAAAAAAAAAAAACAAGGGGGAGAAATGAATTACAGTAGATGGGGTAGAGAGAGAAGAGGGGAGGGGAGGGGAGGGGAGGGGGGATAGTAGAGGATTGGAAAGGCAGCAGAATACAACAGACACTAGTATGTCAATATGTAAAACAGTGGATGTGTAACTGATGTGATTCTGCAATCTGTACACGGGGTAAAAATGGGAGTTCATAACCCACTTGAATCAAATGTGTGAAATATGATATGTCAAGAACTATGTAATGTTTTGAACAACCAATAATAAAAATTAAAATATATATATAAAAAAAATTTAAGAAAATAATAAAAAAAAAAAAAGGGCTGGCAATGTAGCTCAGTGATAAAGCACCATCCCTGGGGTTCAATCCCCAGTAAATGCAAAAACAAACACAACAAAGCAAATCATTGTCCAAAAATAAACATTGTTGCCAGATGCAGTGGCACATGCCTGTAATCCTAGTAATTTGGGAGGCTGAAACAGGAGGACTGCAAGTTTGAGACCATCCTCAGCAATTTAGACCCTGTCTCAAAAAGTGCTGGGGATGTGGCTCAGTGGTTAAACACACCTGGGTATCACTGGTAACAAAACAAAAAAAGTAATCATTGTTGCCAGGTACAGTGGTGCACTCCTGAAATCCCAGGGGCTCAGGAGGCTGAGGCAGGAGGATCTCGAGTTCAAAGCCAAGCCTCAGCAAAAGCAAGGTGCTAAGCAACTCAGAGAGACCCTGTCACTAAATAAAATACACAATAGGGCTGGAGATGTGGCTCCATGGCCACATGCCCTCGAGTTTAATCCCCAGTACCCTCCCATCCCCCCAAAAAACACAATGTTAACTGTGGTATGTTTCTAGTATTTTAAAAAATAATTTGTTTAGTTGTAGATGGACAGAATACCTTTATTTTATTTATTTTTATGTGGTGCTGTGGATTGAACCCAGTGCCTCACACATGCTAGGCAAGCGCTGTACCCGAGCCACAACCCCAGCCCAGTTTCTAGTACTTTTAAAAATGTATTTGTAAAATACATAGATGTGCCTCTTTTGGTTTGTTTTTACAGTATTGGGGATAGAAACCAGGTGTGCTCAACCACAAAGCTACATCCCAGACTTTTTTTTTTTTTTAATTTTTAATTGTAGATGGACAGAGTACCTTTTATCTATTTATGTGGTGCTGAGGCTTGAACTCTGTGCCCCACACATGCAAGACAAGTGCTCTACCACTGAACCACAACCAAAGCCCCCCAGTCCATTTTTTTTTTTTTTTTTTGGTGGGGGGCGGGTACTGGGGATTGAACTCTGGGGCTCTCAGCCACTGAATGACATCCCCAGCCCTGTTTTATATTTTATTTAGAGATGGGGTCTCACCAAGTTGCTTAGAACCTTGCAATTGCTGAGGATGGGTTTGAACTCACGATTCTCCACTGGGATTACAAGTGAGCGCCACTGCACCTGGCCCTCCAGTCCTTTGGGGACAGGGTCTCACTAGGTTGCTAAAGTTGGCATCGAACATGGTTATCATCTTGCCTCAGCCTCCTGAATCACTGGGATTATAAGTGTGGGCTGCTGCACATGGCAAATATGTGTTTTAGAGTACAAATTAAGTTTTAAATACTCACAGCTGTTTGGGATTCTTGCTCTTGATTAACTCTTGGATCAGAAAGGTACCAAATGCAAAAGATGGGCGTCCGTGAAGTAAGTAGTAAGTAAAATTCAGATGTTCCACTATAGCATATTTATTCACCAGGTCAGGGCTAGAAAAATGCGGGAGATGATTTGATGCATCTGGGGGAGAAAGTGATGCAATATTAATTCTTTGCACTTCATCATGTTTAATTTCAGATTTGCATATGGAAAGCTTAATTCTCTTTTTGTAGGTACTGGGAATTGAACCCAGGGCCTCACACACGCTACATAAGTGAGCAACATCCCAGTTCCATTTATTTATTTATTCATTCATTCATTCATTCATACATACATGTATACATACATACATCAATTAACCCACTTATTATAGGCTAGAGATGTCAAATATGGCAGAGCTTTTACTGGTCTTTCAATTCCTTAAGCCTTCTGATGGCAGACTTGACTATGACCGCAGAAGTAGTATTGTAGATCCAGGTGCCACCATTCACAGTTTTCATGCAGAAATCATAGTGCCAGAACCCACAGTCTGTCTTTTCATTGTGGTTTTGACACAAAAGGAGCAGTGTACTTTGTGTGCTATAATATACATTATATCTCTACACATATTCACCCTACAAAACTGCAACTGTGTACCTTTTGACCCACATCTTTCCATTCCCCACTACCAGTAACCATACTGTTTTTATACATTCAGTGTTTTCCTTCTCTTCAGATGCTACATACAAGTGAAATCATGCAATATTTATCTTTCTGTGTCTGGCTTATTTCACTTAGCATAATGTCCTCTAGGTTCACCCATGTTGTCGGAAATGATAGGATCTCTTTATTTAAGACCAAATAATGTGTGCACGTGGGTCTGTATGCTGCAATTACTTTCATCATTCATCTACCAATAGACATTTCAATTTTGTTTCCAGAAGTTGGCTATTACGAATAACACTGCAATGAAAATGGAAGTGTATATATCTTTATGAGGTGGTAATTTCTTTTGGGTACATACCTAGAAGGGGAATTGCTGGGACATGTCAAGTTTTATTTTAACTTCTTTAAGAAAACCTCAAAATTGGGCACTGTGGCCCATGCAACTCAAGAGGTTGAGGCAGAAGGGTCACAGGTTCATCAGCAATTTAGCCAGAACTTCAGCAACTCAGTGAGACCCTATCTCAAAATATAAAAAGGGCTGGGGATATAACTTAGTAGTAAAGCACCCCAGATTCAATCCCCAGTACAAAACAAAAAACAGGTAAAAACAAATAAACAAAAAAAACCTCTCCAAACTGTTTTACACAGTGGATGCTATCAACATATAACTCCATCAACAGGGGACAAGGGTTCCCTTTTCTCTACTCCATTGTTAATACTTGTAATCTCTTATGTTTTTGATTAAAAAAAAAAAATCCTAACAGGTGTGATACTGTATCTCACTGTAGCTTTAATTTGCATTTCCCTGATGATTAGTGATGGTGAGAACCTTTTCATATACATTTGACCCATTATGTTTTCTTCAGAATAATGTCTGCTCTCATCCTTTGTCCATTTTTTCTTTTTGGGGGGGATGGGGGTGGGGGGGACCAGGGAATAAACTCAGGCACTCAGCCACTGAGCCACATCCCCAGTCCTGTTTTTTATTTAGAGAGAGGGTCTCACTGAGTGGCTTAATGCTTCAATTTTGGGGAGGTTGGCTTTGAACTCGTGATCTTCCTGTCTGAGCCTCCCAAACCACTGAGGTTACAGGCATGCACCAGCACACCCAGCCTGCTTATTTTTAATTGATTTACTGTTTTGCTATTGGGTTGTGTGAGCTTCTTATGTATTTTGGGTATTAACCCCTTATTAGATATATGAGGACTGGAAGCAAATATTTTCTTCCAATCTGTAGGATGACATATCATTTTACTGATTGTTTCTTTGGCTGTGCAGAAGCTTTTATTTATTTTTTATTTTTTTGTACCAGTGAATGAACTCAGGGGCACTTAACCACTGAGCCACATCCACTCAGGGGTACTTAACCACTGAGCTATATCCCCAGTCCTTTTTATGATTTATTTTGAGACAGGGTCTTGCTTAGTTGCTGAGGTTGGCTTTGAACTTTGCAATCCTCCTGCCTCAGCCTCCTGAGCCACCAGGATTACAGGCGTGTGCCACTGCACCCAGCTTTGTTTCAGGTCTTAATATGTAGATCTTTGATCCATTTTGAGTTTATTTTGTATATGGTTGAAGACAAGGATCCACTTTCATTTCTTTGCATGTGCATATCCAGCATTTCCAACATCATTTATTGAAGAGACAATCCTTTCCTCAGGGTGTTTTTCTTAGTGTCCTTGTCAATACTTAGTTATCATATACCCTTATTTATGGGCTTTCTATTCTGTCCTATTTTCCTATGTGTCTTTTTTTTTTTTAACACTTATTTTTTAGTTCTAGGTGGACACAATGCCTTTATCTTATTTTATGTGGTGCTGAGTGCCTCGAGCATGCTAGGTGGGCGCTCTACCTCTAAGCCCCAGCCCCAGCCCTTTATATGTCTGTTTTTAAGGCCAACAGTATACTGTTTTGATTTCTACAGCTTTGTAGATTTTGAGATCAGGTATAGTGATGCTCCAGCTTTGTTCTTTTTGTTTAAGCTTGCTACAGCTCTTCAGAGGTCTTCTGAGGTTCCATATGACTCACAAGATTGTTTTTTTTTCCATTTCTGTGAAAAATGTCACTGGAATTTGGGTAAGAATTTCAATGAATCTACAGATTGCTTTGGGTAGTGTGAACATTTTAATAATAATCTTTCAATCCATGAACACAGGATACCTCTACTTACTTGCATCTTCAATTTGTTTCACCAATTTTATAGTCTAATATGTGCAGATCTTCCACCTCTTTGGTTGAGCTTAGTCCTAAGTGTTGCTGTTTTTAATGTTTTGTAAATGGGACCCTTGCATTTCTTTTTCAGATAGTTTGTCATTAGTGTATCAAAATACTACTGTTTTTGTATACTGATTTTGTATTCTGCACCTTTACTGAACTTGTTTATTAGCTTTAACATTTTTGGTGGAATATTTAGGGTTTTCTACATACAAAAGCATGTCCTCTACAAACACTGACAATTTATTTCCTTCTTTTTTTCTGAGCGGTTCTAGTGCAAGGGCACTCTACAACTGAGCTATACTCCAGCCAATTATTATTGAGACGGTATCTTGCTGAATTGTTGAGGCTGGCTCAAATTTGTAATCCTCCTATCTCCACTTCTCAAGTCATGGGATTATAGGTGTGTGCCACTGCACCTGACCTAACTTCTTCTTTTCTGCTTTGGGTACCTCTCATTCTTTTCTTTGCTCTAGATAAGACTTCTAGTACTATGTTGAACAGAGATGGTGAGAGCAAGCATCCTTGTTTTCTTCATGATCTTAGATGAAAAGCTTTCGACTGTGGCTGTTGGCTTCTCTTATGTAGCATTTATTACGTCATATATGGCCTTACTTCTAGGCTTAATTTGTTGAGAATTTTTATCATGAAAAGATGTTGAATATTATCAAATGATTTTTCTGCATTTATTGATAATCATATAATTTTTATTCTTCAGTCTATTCATGTGGTCTATCACATTTATTGATTTGCGTATGTTAAGCCATCTTTGTAGCTGCTTTAATTCTCTATTTGATGATCCTTTAGTTTCACAATGGCAATTTCTTTACCTTCTCTGTTCTGCTCTAGTACTGAGTAGAATATCAATATCCCAGAGGTCAAGATACCAGCTATGTAACAGAGTTAACATCATTAAAATAGGACAGGGGATTTTATCTCTCTCTAGAATATTAGGGTACCTTCATTTCATAATACAGCAATTGCTACTTTTATGGGCACCCAACAAATAATTATTGAGCATCTACTATAGGCCTGGAACTTCACTGGGCTCAAGCACAGATAAATTAAATATATCAAAATTTGAATTTATAAAACAAGATACCTTAGAAAATTCATTTTTATGTACATAAATACCTTGACATATATCTGAGCTATGTCAAATATTTATGAGGTGCTTCCATGTACAAAACACTAATCTAAGAGTATACAGAGGCATCACATATTAAAAGTTAGCCCTATAGGCTAGAGTCATGGCTCAGTGGTAGAGTGCTTGTCTAGCATGTGTGAGGCGCTGGTTTCGATGCTCAGCACCACATAAAAACAAATAAAGGTATTGTGTCCACCTACAACTAAAAAAAAAAAAAATTAAAGTTATCCTAAATGCAAAAGTAAAAGAAATAGAAAAAAACTGAGTTTAAGAACAGCACACATGCCTGAAGCAGTGGTGCACGCCTATAATCCCAGTGGCTTGGGAGGCTGGGGCAGGAGGATCACGAGTTCAAAGCCAGCCTCGGCAAAAAGTGAGGCACTAAGCAACTCAGAAGACCCTGTCTCTAAATAAAATACAAAATAGGACAGGGGATGTGACTCAGTAGTTGAGTGCCCGAGTTCAAACCCCAGTATCAAAAAAAAAAAAAAAAAAAAAAAACAGCATACAGGTATGATTACTGTATTGGTGTGACTCTGCACCCTGTACAGCCAAAGGAATGAGAAGTTGTGCTCCATTTCTGTGCATTCTACTGTCACTGATAATTAATTAGAACATATTAATTAATCAGAACAAATTAATAATAATAATTTTAAAACAACACCACAAAATTCAAATTCTCATGGATTACAGAGGATGGCAATGTGATACAACTGGTACTTACTATGTGAGACCTTTATAAATGCTTTGTCTCCCTTAATTCTGACAGTAACATTAAGTGGGTGTTGTTATTAGCTTTATTTCATGGGGATGAAGAAAGGTTAAATCATTTGCTCAAGGGCATACAGCTATTATAGAGCTAGAATTTACTTACTGCTAGAACCAAGAGTACTTATGTTTATGATACTATATTGCAAACAAAGAGGGATTTTTGGAAATGGAGAAATATATACAGATAGGTACATATTACATTTCCCAACAAGTATAGCCCTAGTAGCCTAACAAATTAAGTTTTAACTCATAATATATTATCAATTAGTCTACTGGAAAGTGTCTTCTAATGAAATGTGCCTTTGTTTTTTAAAACAAAGCAGTACAAAAATGATTTGGCTTTACATATATTAACTTCTACCATCAATACTGCTAAAATGCTTCTAAAGGAAGAAGTATTCATGATGACTTACCTCCTATGGCTAGTGTGTTAGCAGACTGCCAGCCAAACAATCTGCTAGGATCAAAGGGTGACAATGACTGAAAAAGGAAAAAAATAATTCAAGTTAGAAGGTCACTGACTATAAAATAAGTAAGGCATGATGGCGCAAACCTGTAATCCCAGCAACTCGAGAGGTTGAGACAGGAGGATTGCAAGTTCAAGACTGGCCTCAGCAACTTATTGAGAGCCTATCTCAAAATAAAAAGTGCTGGCAATGTAGCTCAGTGGTAAAGCACCCCTAGATTCAATCCCCAGTACCAAAAAATAAATAAATAAAATAAGTAATCACAATGATATATGCAAGGCTTTCAGAGGCAATCTGCTTCCCTTCTCCAGGGAAATTTAAAAACTTAAAACTCAATGGTAAAAAGCACTTGTCCTGTGTTTGATCCCCAGTACCAAAGGAAAAAGAAAGAAAGAAACAAAAAACTATCTGTACATAAATTGTTTGGAAATAGCTAAAAAGAATGAGACAGCTTTCTATTTTAATAAAAATACTATGTTCCTTTTAAAGATTCCTCTTAGTTCAAGAGACATTTCCAAAGTCTACTCTCTTGGCAGAAGCAGCATCAATTATAATATAACATGGACATTAGAAATGTTTTTGGAATCAAAAGGCAAGAGGCTGGGCTTGGTGGTTTGGGAGGCTAGGACAGGAGGATCTGTGTTCCAGGCCAGCCTCTGCAACTTGGCAAGACGCTATCTCAAAATAAAAAATGAAAAGGACTGGGAATGTAGCTCAGTAGTAAAGCACTCCTAAGTTAAATCCTCAAAACAAGGCAAGAGGACTTCAGGCTAGAAAATATTACCACATAAACATGATGAGATATATTAAGGGTAGGGAAGGAAAGGAAAAAGTAAGATGACTAGGATCAATGGTTGAAGGAATATGAAGACCAACATCATCAACAAAGAAAAAGTGGTAGACTAAGGTCAAGATGCTTAGAAAAGGGTTGGCAGAAGGGAGTAGTGGGTGGAATCTGTCAGGCCAAAGATTTAGTAGTCTATGAATAGATGGTGGAAAGGATCAGGAAAAAATAAGCTAATGATCAGGATTTGATAACTAAGGAAAGAGCAACTTTAAATGAAGGAAGGAATAAGTTAACACATTGTACCACCTAAGTGACCTAGATGAATTTCTACCCACTATAATCTGGTTATCTTCAAGAACAGGATGCCTGTAGGACAGAAGTTCCTCTTTTTTTTTTTTTTCTAAAATTTTTTTTAGGTGTAGATAGCCACAATATCTTTATTTATTTTTATGTGGTGTTGAGGATCAAACCCAGTGCCTCACATGTGTGAGGCGGGCGCTCTACCACTGAGCTACAACCCCAGCCCCAGCCCCAGAAGTTCCTCTTTAACCTAGCCAGATGAAACTAAATGGACCTAAGATGGCTGCCAGAGTAATTGCCAGACAACCTCTGACTTCATTATAATCCATCTGCATGCTAAATAGCACATTCCCTCCAGTACTAAGAAAGTTGACAATTGCCATGATGATGACCAGAAAGGATTATAAAAGGAGTGAAAAGAGGGCTGGGATTGTGGCTCAGCAGTAGAGCACTTGCCTAGCACGTGCGAGGCCCTGGGTTCAATTCTCAGCACCACATATAAATAAATAAAATAAAGGTACTGTGTCTAGCTACAACTAAAAAAAAATAAATATTAAAAAAATAAATAAAAGGAATGAAAAGAGGAAAATTTTCACTCATTTCCCTGTTAGCCCATCCCTCCCCTCATTTCATTTACCCCATTATCTATAACCTTCAGACCCCCAATGAATTGAGAAGCCAATCAGTGAGCCTCTCTGCTTCTCTTATTATAGGCTAAGAATAAGTCTTTCTTTACCACTCAATGGCATTCAGTCTTGTTACTGGTTTCACAATTCCAAGAGGAAAAAAGGACCCAGTTTGGGGTCAAAATTGGTAACCATAATTTTTCTAAAATAGCACTAAAGAATTCTCTCAGTGTAGCCAGACATGGTGGTGCATGCCTGTAATCCCAACAGCTCACAAAGCTGAGGCAGGAGGATCATAAGTTCAAAGTCAGCCTCAGCAATTTAGAGGCCCTAAGGAACTTCGCAAGATGCTGTCTCAATAAATAAATAAATAAATAGGGCTGGGGATGTGACTCAGTGGTTAAGCACCACTGGGTTCAATTCCTAGTATCCCCCTCAAAAAAAATCTTCAATTTAACAACAAAGAACCACGTGAAATCATTTATGTTTTAACTGACTCAAACCACTTTATGTAGTGAAACTATGCTTTCATATAATCCATTTGTAGTGCTACTCAAAAGTGCTGGTCTGCAATAAGACCCTTGCACCAGAATGTAAATCCGGCATACTGCTTCTTTCTTCAGGAAAGTCTGGCTACAGCTTACAATTAGACATTATATTAGACGAGTGTTGGTGATAACAGACTTATGTTCTGACATAGGATCCAAATTTTGTCACAATCCAACAACAAGCAGATCTCTTGGACTAGCACCAGTCTATGAACCACACTTTAAAAAAAAAAAAATTATTCTTAAGTTTTAGGTGGACACAATATCTTTATTTTACATTTATGTGGTGCTGAGGATCGAACCCAGTGCCTCATGCATGCTGAACTACACATTTTTGATAAACACCAGTCCATCTCCTAAGAATTCTTCATATTAGAGTAAGAGAGATTTTATACCTTTATAGAATTATAAAGCTTATATTGGACTGAAGACCAACATATTTGAGAATATGAATATCAGAGGGAAAAAAAGGAAAAACCTTTTGAACTGAGCTAAAGCAGATGTTCTTAACTGAGATCCCAGTATGTGAATCCCTTTTAAATATAAAAAAAACTTTAGGCCTTATGTGTAATTTTTCTGGGTATAGGGTTCATAGCTCTCTCACATTCTGAAAAATATTAAGAAGCTCAAAGAGCTCTGATTCATTGAGAAGAAAATGTTAGATAGTTTTCACTGGTAAAACCTCCAGGGTGGTCTCTGCCCTTCTAGTACTGGGAATTGAACCCAGGGGTGACCTACCACTGAACTGCACTCTCAGCCCTTTTACTTTTTGAGACAGGGTCTAAGTTGCTAATGCTGGCCTGGAATTTATGGAACCTCCTACCTCAGGTTTCCACGTAGCTTGGGATTAAAAGCTTGAGCTACCATGCAAGGTTAATGGAGCAGCTTTTTATGAAAGCAGTGGGTAGGTATTCTAGTCAATTGTTTGCTCTCTGCCGCCTTTCCTGCTCTTCTTTATATTGCAAGAAACATGCATTTCCCAAGCATTATCATTTGGCTACCAGGGTAAGTATAGCCAGAAGAGATACTGTGGGAGACTGAAGGTAAGAAGAGAGATGAAACCAAGATGTTTTTACCCTGCTTTTTTTTCTATGAGCATCTCCAAGTTTCTAGTTTTATCCTCTATGTTCCCAGCTCCCATTAGGTAGTCTAGTTGTGAGTTTAGATCTGAGAGATAGCTTCAGATTCTTAGTTCTGACAAAACCACTTTCTTGCACTGTTCTATCAGCCTCCGAGATGCTGACTGCTTCCTCACTTGCTGATTTTTGAGTTGCCTTAACTGTCACATTTGGTTTCTCCCTTCTGCTTCATCTTGTGTAAGTTTGTTCTTATGCTGAATGCCATCCACCTGAAAGTAGTGTTTTCTGTTTTCCTGGCTGAACCCTGACTGATACATGTAAACACTGGCTCCCTAAATACCATACCTGAATGAGGTGGTAGAGTGTAATATCGGCTGGCAGGACAGTAGGAGAAATGCATTGCGGGAAGAGAGCAGTTTTTAGCTTTGGATAAGGAGTTAAGGCCATCTTTAGTAGCTGGGGATCCACTTTCTTCAAACTGTTTTCATTTTCTTCATTCTGAACAACCTAAATAAAAAGATGGCAGTTACATTCCTTTCTCAAAACTTTAATCTCTTTTTCACAAGAATCCTATAAAACACAATTAGCTTGAGAAGATTTGTGGTAGTGAAAAATAACTTTGGTAAACAAGTCACATAGATTAACAGTTCTAGTTCTGGTTCCAAGACAAACTAGTTGTATGACATTGGACCAGATATTTAATATAAGGCCTTAGTTTCCTCATCTGCAAAATTATGAAGCTGAGCTAAATTAGTTATTTTCAAACTATATGTTGTTTAAAATATTTAAATTCAGCCAGGTATGGAGGTATACACCTGTAATCCCTGGAACAAAGAAGGTTGGGGGTAGGAGGATTGCAAATTCAATGCCAGCCTGAGCAACTTAGTGAGATCCTGTCTCAAAATGAAAAAGAGCTGGCAGTATAGCTCAGTGGGGTTCAAGCACCCTTAGGTTTAATCAATCCCAGCACAACACACACAAAAATTAAATATTTAAATTCAATATTCAGTAGTAAACACTAAAAAAAAAATTGTAGTTGTAGATTGTCAGCATGCCTTTATTTTATTTATTTTTGTATGCAGTGCTAAGGATTGAACCCAGTGCCTCATACATGCTAGGCAAGTGCTCTGCTACTGAGCCCAAGTCCCAGCCCCAGCCCTGAGTAGTAAATATTTTTAAAGTCTTAGACTACTAGAGTAGATGATTCCTAGGTCCTTCCTCCTCAGCTCTAAAGTTATTTATGACTAATTTTGACAGGTTATTAAAAACAGGCATAAACAACTTAGCCGTATAAGTTGAGTATATAACCACAATCTAAGAGAGGTTGTATTAAATTAAACCAGTATCAGTAAGAAACTCCTAAAGATAAGATGTTTGACAGCATTCTTAAGTTCTCCCTAATCAGGCACACTTTAATGTTAAAAAGCAAAAGATGAGCAAGTTCTTCTGGGTACCATAAAAAGAGTTTATATGGGTACCTAAAGATTATGATTTTTTTACTTTGCTAAAAGGGCAAATAGAGAATAATTTCCAAGCCACAAATCTACAACATACTTATTCCCAGAGAAGCAATCAGACCCTGATTCTATTCTGAAAATAATCTCAGAGTTATACAAAACATATTAAATGGAGGCTAGAGATGTAGCTCAGTGGTAGAGTGCTTGCCTAGCATATTCAAGGCCCGAGGTTCAATCCCTGGTACTACTACACACACACACACACACACAAAAAAAAAAAAGCCACTAAAGGAGGAAAAAAAAAATCTCTACAACACATTAGTTCCAAGATATTTTAAGCTATTATACAAAATTTTTTAATTCACCCATTTTATGCTCTTTAATGAAACATCTGAAAGTGTTTATATTTCAATGTCAACTGAGATCAAGACAATCCATAGATATTTCTGAATTTCAAATCAGTACAATTTTGTCATAATAGACAAACAATAGGCTGTCCATCCATACCTGGCTGACCCCCCCAGGAGCATACATCATAGTAGCAAGGGCCAGGAGAGTATGTCCTTCCAATAGCATACTGCTTACACCAGCCCGATTGGTGGGAATCAAAATTTGAGCATTTGCAAGGCTAGCCTGGAAGATCAGTTTGGGATCTGAAAAATAAAAGGGTTTCTTGTTATATCCTTAGCACTATCATAAAGTTAGGTACTCAACAAATATTTTTCAGATGAATGAAATACAATATAGACTGGGTATGAAAAAAAGTGCAAAGAAAACAACTGGAATAAAATACATTAAAATACTATCAGTACTTACTTAGCTACGTGTGATTACCTTTTTACATACTTAGGCCACGTACCTATAGAGGAGGTGTTAATTGTCTGTGTCTCCCAATTTATTTATTTTTTTATTTTGGTACTGGGGATTAAACCCTGGGGTGCTTAACTACTGAGCCCTTTTGATTTTTTGAGACGGGGTCTTGCTAAATTGCTGAGGCTGACTTTGAACTTGTGATCCTCCTGCCTCCCGAACTGCCTGGATTATAGGTGTGCACCACCATGTCTTTTTTTTTGTTATATATGACAGCAGAATGCATTACAATTCATAATACACATATAGAGCACAATTTTTCATATCTCTGGTTGTACACTTTTTTTTAACAATGAACAAATATATTACTTTATAATAAAGCTGCACCCAAATCCCAAACCAAAAATCTACAATAGACCAGTTATTTATCTAAAGAAAATTTTTGTAATACAGTATACACACACCTGTTAAATTACTGGAAACTTGTCGACACTGAACTAAAAATTCAAACCAAGGGTGAGCTTCATATAATTCCTTCTTTTCCAAAAAAGAACAATTTTCAGGACTAAGTCTGCATTAACGGGGGAAAAAAACAACTCTGGTTAGTATGCAGCATAAGACAGTTATAACCATGTTTGCTCAAGAGATAACCAATATTAGAAAAAAGAATCCTGGAATTACAAAAGGGCAAATAGAGAATAATTTCCAAGCCATAAAATAAATACTTCCACTCTTGCCTTGTATTTTATATACTTTTTATGATCTAAAAGTAGAGAATATTTTAGAAACAATATTCACTACCTTGATCAAATTTTACCAACGCTGCAAAAAACCTGAGATCTTACACTTTAAAATACTTAATATTTTATTGGTTTTTACTAAGAAAACTTTTAAAAACTTTTCATCTTGTTTTCCCCTTGCCACCCCCCTCTGGACTCCCCCACTGGGGATGAAGCAGGAGCACTTTACCTCTAAACCACATCCACAGTCCCTTTTATTTACTTATTTTAAAATTTTGAGACAGGGTCTCACAAAGTCTATAAGGCTGGCCTCTGAGACTTTGCATCCTGGGCACAGAGGTGCATACCTATAATTTTTCTGCCTCAACCTCTCAAGGTGCTGGGATTATAGGCATGCACAACTGTGCCCAGCCTTTTTGTCATTTTTAAAACAAGAAGTTTTCAAAAACCTTTACATAAATACAGAGATGCTAAAACTGAGGAGTTAAGGTTCAGAATATGTATTTTGAAAATATGGCTCTTAGCAAAGCACAGGGGCGCATGCCTGTAATCCCAGTGATTCAGAGGTTGATGCCAGCCCCAGCAACTTAGTGAGACCCTGTCTCAAAATAAAAAATAAAAAGCACTGGGGATGTGGTGGAGCACCCCTGGGATCAATTCCCAGGCCACAAAAAAAAAGAAAATATGACTCTCAAATTTGTTCTTTTTTCATAGCAGTTTTGGAGAATCACTTCAGTGTGTGAGTAAGCCTCCATGATACAAACCTGGACTACATTCTCTGTTCAAACTTCTAGTGTTTACTACATAAAGTTTAAGAAAAACAATAAACCAACAAGTCTCTATTAGAGTAGAAGTGTGGACTCTAGAATCAAAGTAAACAGAATTAAATCTGGGTCTGCCCTTACTAGTTATGTGTCTTAGGTAAAAAATACTTAAGTTTCAAAGCCTCCATATTTCCTTACTTGTAAAATGGAGATGGGGGTAACCACCACAGTTTTTGTGAAGATGAAATGAGTTAATGCATGTAAAGCACTTAGCCTAATGCCAAGAACATTGTAAGCACTTGTATTACAAACTACTTTCACTGCTGTTATTCTTACTGACCCAATAACACTGGCCACCAATACAATTTTGCAGGTTGATCTTAGGTAAATATATACTGATACGCAAAAATTTATATAAGTTTTAGAGTTTATGTAATATGCCTTGCAGAGGCTATGAAATCAAAGTTGCTTAGCATTCTCCTGGCAATGAAAGTATCAAAGAATTACAGTGAAACTTTAGGATCTTCCTTTCTTTTTTTATGTATCTAGTTGAATGTGAATATCTACTAAACTATGTACCAAGTGTTGGGATGGGAGAAACTACTTCAAACAGATTAATATCTCTCATGTAGATGCTTACTGTTTTCCTAAAAGTCCAGAAGTAGTATGAGAAGAGGAAATATGAAAAGTCAATTCTCAATACTTACTTGTAATAGTCGAGAAAGACATAAAGAAGATACTGTAGATCATGTTCCAAGCAGTAGAGAATGAAGTGAGAATGAAAATCCCAACCTTCTTTGGTCCTATAGTTTTGGACAGGGAGAGTATCTTGCATCACACCCCCAATATGGCTGAGTCTTAGAAGGAAGAGTTCAAAATCTTCTAGTTCAGACCCAAGAAAAATTCCATTCCTGCCGGTTTAAGGTGTAAGAAAGTAAAAAGTTGATATATTCAGAGCAGACCAAATCACCTCCACTGTTTAAGTATCAACTACTTAAAACAATAAGCATTTATAGGGGCTAGGGTTGTGTCTCAATAGAGACAGCTTGCCTAGCATGTATGAGGCACTGGGTTTGATACTCAGCACCACATATAAATAAATGAATAAAGATAAAGGTCCATCAACAACTAAAAAAAAATTATATATATATATATATATAAAATTAAAAAACAATAAGCATTTACAATATAAGGGTAACAGTTCTTACTCTATAAATATATTCTAAGGCACACATTTTGCCAGTTTCCTATGTAGGTTTCTGTAATATTACAGCATTTAAAGGTATACTAATTAAAGTCTCAAGTTATCTTTGATATTTTGAAAACCTAACTAAACTATCTCTCCGTTTTTTAAATATTTGGTTGGAACTATACAAACCAATGTGACAACAGTGGCAAGCTCTTGAAGTGGATGCTCTGTGCACTAAGAAAAATATCTCACTAAGAGGCTAAAATAATAAATAGACTACTAAATCAGAGAAACTTGCATTTCTGTATTACTTTTAACAAATTTACTGTTAAACACATTACGTCTACCAAAGTAGTACAGAAAAATAGACATGGAGTTTAAAGCAGCACCATGTAACCACCACTCATATTATACAACATTGTATTTTGAGATGTTTAGTATATTCCTCCCCAATGCATGCACTTTGCTATCTCCAGAGCTAAAAAAATAAAAAACAGTACTGAGGAAAGAACCCAGTGATACTTTACCATGAAGCTACATCCCCAGCCCCTTTTACTCTTTGAGACAGGGTCACGCCAAGCTGCTGAGGACCTGTCTCAGCCTCCCTAACTGCTGGGATTACAGGTGGGCCACTATGCCTGGCCCTCACCATTTTTTCTTATTGCTCTTCCTTTTATTTTTCCCAAGGAGGATTAATTCAACAGTTATAATACCTGGCCAATTTATCTAAAACTTCATTCCTCATGTAGTTGTTGCAGCAAGTATTCTGATCAATAACATCAACAGTCAGAGGGGGCCATTTGCTCTGCTGAAGTGAAAGGTAACCTTCCTGGGTCTGAAACTCTCCAATCCACAAGATAATGTTTAACCAATCATGGTGAGCTGTGAGGTATCTCCACAGGGCTTCCGGGGAATACAGTTTATATTCTACACAAAGAACAAAACACATTTTAAAGTGCAATGAATTATGATGGTTAACATGTAACTCAATACTGAATTAAATATTCAGTAAATATAATCTGAACATGAATATTCATATAATGTATGAATTATTCAGGTTATTTGCTTCTTTTACAGTTTTCCTCTTGTATTGTTCATTTTACAATCAATAACATCTGGAAGAGTTAAATGTTTCTCATCGCTAGTGGTTAAAATGAAATGGGTATGTTAAACTGCCCATTTCACTTATCTATTCAACCCTCTTTTTTCTGTAGTACTGAGAATGGAAACCACAGGCGCTCTATCATTGAACTACACACCCAAAGCCTCTTTTTAATTTTATTTTGAGACCCTGACTCACTAAGTTGCTGAGGCTGGCTCAACTTTACAATCCTCCTGCCTCAGCCTCCAAAGTCCCTGGGATGTACAGATGTGTGCAACAATTCCTGGCCTCTTTCCTTTATTATAAAAAGCTTTGCTGGATGCAGTGGTGCCTGTAATCCCAGCAACTCAGGAGAACGAGGAGGATCACAAGTTCTAAGCCAGCCTCTACAACTTAGCAAGGCCCTAAGCAACTTAGCGAGACCCCGTTTCAAAATAAATAAGAAGGGCTGGAGATACGGTTCAGTGGTAGTTCAATCCCTGATACCAAAAACAAACAAACATTGGCTATAATAGTAAAAATAAATTTGATTCTCTGATATACCACTTTTCATCACTGTTATCCTCTAGAGCCCTGATGTGACATGGATCCTTAACTTACACAAGAAACTCAAAAACTATTTGGAAAAGCAAAGAATGTCACTCTGAAGCTGGAATAAAAACTTGGTCTTGACTCTCAATTCATTAAATCATATGACTTTATTTTCACTATCACATTGTAAATCCATCACAAAAATGTTGGGATAAGAGGTCTTAACCCATTTTGTCCCATTGTTCCAAATGTGGAACATCTATGAAAACTTAAATACAGTATATAATTGGAATGTAATTCTAACAATTATAATAAATCATAAGCTCTGGATTGATTTCCAACCTATTTTAATGCACCCATGTCAATTCTGTTGAAATATTCACAGAATGCAAAACTTGAGACTCAATGAATTAATACAATGTCTTGCATTTTAGAGAAACTTAATATCTACCCCCTCTCAAAAGAATTCTAAAATGGAGACACAAAAAAAAATTAAAATGCCAGTACCTAATTTAACCCTTGTTTAATTTGCATATATTTAGCACTATCTCATACTTGCCTTCTGGACTTATCCTGGGGAGAAGGATATATTCTTGCATTGGTTGATCCCACCACTGAGCCCAATTTAATGCAATTGCATGGTCCAGTTTGTTAAATTCATCTTTACAATCATATTGGAGGAATGAGTCCAAAATAGATTTGTGCTTGAAAAAATCTTGTTCCTTTATCCAATACCTAAAAACAGTAACATATATATATTTTTTTAACTTTGGAAGAAAAAGCATCCTTTTTATCTACAAGAACACCTATTCTTTGGGGGGTATACAATTCTGATTATGCAAATATTAAAATGATGGGAAATCCCTTCTATATGATACAAATTTTTCTTTCTGAGAAGGTTGACTCAGTTCCATGTTAAGAAACTTGTGCTCATAATTATTACAAACTAAATATTATCTATAATATTCTTCCAATATTATCAAAAGGAGACTGATGAGACTACCTGGGAAAGGAACGTATCTGCAAATTTCCTTGGAGACGTCCCGAATAAAATTTTTCAACTTGATGCACACAATCTATAGTTCTTTTTTCTTTTTCAGAAAAATAATTTTTTTCTTTCAAAATTTCAACCTTGAATAAAAGATAATTAAAACAATGACCTCACAAAACTCAAGCACATATGCAAAACAAAAATCATGAGATTAAATGCCATTTAAAAATTGTATTTTTAATTCTTGAATTTACATTCACAAAAATTTTCCTTGACCATAAGTGTAATAATTTAAAAAGAAAGAACTGTCATATATTTACTTATTAGATATTGGTTGAATATTAAAATTATTTTATAAAGTTTTTCTTCCATATTTTTCTAAAAAAAATGTAAACTACACAGTCTCATCTTTAAATGGGACAGAAAAATTTAAAGGCAAGGCTACCATACATCTAAGATAGGCTATACAACAGCCTGCCATGATGATTCACTTGTAAACAAAGGTCAATGTAAACAATTACACTCTAAAGCTGGGGTTTCTTAAGAAAAAAAAAATGGTAAACTACACAGTTTCATCTTTACCTACCAAATAATCCCGTATATTTCTATTTGTTGTGTAGAAGCATATCTTGAGCAAGTGGTCCTTTACATCAAAGCCCTATAATAGACATAGAAAATCAAAAAACCTTACATTTAGTAATGAAATTATTTGGAACACAAACATGTTAGATACAGAAGTATTCTATTATAGACATGCATTCTATTAGAATACCACATCTTTTCTTTTCTTTTGCAAATATTTATTTTCCGAATACATATTTACTGCATATTCCTAAAGTCCTTAAACACTTTGTCAGAGCAAAGATAACATGTAGAACAATTTAAGTAAGGCCAGGCTACCATACATCTAAGAAAAACTATACAACAACCTGCTATGATGATTCATTTAAAAGATCAATGTAAACAATTACCCCTTACATAGTTTCACTCCTCTGCACTTCCAGGAAGTTACTATGGACAAGACCCCACCAATGCAGATTAGGGCCAGATCTCAGTTTAGTCTGGGAACACTACTTCTAGGATTTCCCTTCTCAGATGAAGTAAATTCATGAAACATGAAGCCCTAAGCAAAGGCACATTCCACTAGAAAGCACAAAAAAAGATGTAAGGGGTCACATGAACAATACAGAAGATCCTCCTATAAATCATAAGTCCTATCAACAGGGAGATGATGAAAACTCCATTTATTTTTATCTATCTATTTATCTATTTATTATTTTTTATGCCAGAATTGAACTTAGAGGCACTTAACCACTAAACTACATCCTCAGTCCTTTCTATTTTTATTTATTTATTTTTGTGGTGCTGGGGATTGAACCCAGGGACTTCTGCATGTAAGGCAAGCACTCTACCAACTGAGCTATATCCCCAGTCCAACCCAGGAAGTTACCATGGACAAGGTCCCACTAAGTTAGTTAGGGCCTCACTAAATTGCTGAGGCCAGCTTTGAACTCGCTATCCTCCTGCCTCATTCTCCAGAGTGGCTGGGAATACTGGCATGTGCCACCGTGCCCAGCAGGAACTCCATTTAAAAATAATCTTCAAACTGGGCACGGTGGTGCACACCTGTAATCCCAGCAACTCAGGAGGCTAAGGCAGGAGGATTGCAAATTCAAGGCCAGCCTCAGCAATTTAGAGAGAACTTGTTTCCAAAAAAAATTTAAAAAAGGGGATGAAGCTCAGTGGGTTCACCCCTGGGTTCAATTCCCAGTACCAAAATACATACATACATACATACACACACACACACACACACACACACACACACACACATCTTCAAGAAGCCAGACACGGTGGTGCATGTCTGTAATCCCAGTGGTTTGGGAGGCTAAGGCAAGAGGATCACAAGTTCAAAACCAGCCTCAGCAACTAAGCAAGGCCCTAAGCAACCTAGTAAGAACCTGTCTCTAAATGAAATATTTTAAAAGGGCTAAGACAATCCCAAAGAACCAAAGGTGTTTACTCTGATATCCAGATACTAATTCACAATGGCAGGGAGGAAAAGAGAGGGTCTTTGGATTAGACAGAGGGGAGTGAAGGGAGGGGAGAGGAATAGGGATAGAAATGATAGTAGAATGAATCAGACATTATTGCCCTATGTGCATATATAATTACACAACCTGTATAACTCTACATCATGTACAACCAGAAGAATGAGAAGTTATACTCCATTTTTGTATGATGTGTCAAAATGCATTCTACTGTCATATATAACTAATTAGAACAAATTTTTTAAAATAAATAAATAAATAAAAAGGGCTGGGGATGTTGCTCAGTTGTTAAGCACCCTGCATTCATTCAATCCCCAGTATCACAAAGAGTGGGGGGGGGGGGATGTGTGTGTGCGCGTGTGTAAAAGCAAGAGAGTGAGTGTGTGTGTGTGTGTGAGAGAGAGAGAGAGAGAAAGGAAATGTATGTGTGTGTGCGTGTGTGTGTAAAAGCAAGAGAGTGAGTGTCTGTGTGTGAGAGAGAGAGAGAGAGAATGATATCAACTTATTGTCCATCAATAGCTGTATGGATAAAGAAAATGTGGAGTGTATATATTTAATGGTACATTATTCAGACTAAGAAAGAAGGGAACCATGCCATTTACAAGCCAGACACAGAAAGACAAATGTTACATGATTCCATCTACATGTGCAATCTTAAAAAGAAAATTTAACTTGTAGTAACAGAATAGACTGGACGTCACCAGTGGGCAGCAAGTATGGGAAAGGAAGAGATTGGCTAAAGGGTACAAATTTTCAGTTATAAGACAAATAAGTCCTGGACTTATAGCATAAGCTAAAAATATATGTTATACATGATATTTGTTAGGAGGATAATAATATCTTGTAGACTTGAAATTTGCTAAGAGTTTTCAAGTGTTCTCACCACAGACACACAACTATATAAGGTAACATTAATTAGTTTGTGGTAATCTTTTTCACAATGTATACACACATAAAGCATCACATTTTACACATTAAATATGTATAATTTTTTTCATTAATCATACCTCAATAAATATGGGAGGGAAATCTCTTCAGGAAAGTTCTCAATACCAAAAAACATTTCTCAGTATAATTAATGTCACTTTTTTTCTAGTAAGGACTACATAAATTTCTTCATTTGTAATGCAACAATGAAAAAACTCAGTTTTTACAGTAACCAGAAATTATATTAAGTGACTGGAGATCTTCTCTTACATCAGGGACTTTAAGATCTGACAAATGTGATTATACCACTCACCATGTTCTTCAGAAGTTCAGAGACTTCCTTTATATTGTTCTTCCTTAAACTGTCAAAGACCAAACCTAGGCCTATCCTAATCAGTTCCTCAAGTTTTTGAGCAGAATGACTGTTACTCCTAAAGAAGGTTTGTGCCTCTGGTATTTTGTTGTTTAAAATGGCATTGGCAATAACTTCCTAGGAGAAGGAAGAAAAAACATTTACCTTTAGGTTCTTTTTAATTTTCTTATTATGATTATCAACATAGGATTTATACATTCACTGAATACCTACTAAGGGACCTTTATTGAAAATCTACTACTACTATCTGCAGCTAGGCATAGGGAATATGAAGCTGACTAAAATAAACCCTGCTCTCCAAGAGCTCAGTGTCTAGTGATAGTCAGTGTCAGTAACACAAATAGAGCACTGTCTGTGATAAAAAGTATCCCAGGATGTTCCAGACCAGGGTTCAGAACAGGTGTTACCAAATAAAAAACAAAAAAGCCACAGGGCTTCTTAGTAGAAGTAACTAATGAGTAAAAAAAAAAAAAAAAAAAAAAAAAATCAAAGATCAATAACTGTTCCACACATATATTAAGAAAAGATGACAGGTGCTCCAAAAAGTGAGACTATCAAGTAATAGAGACAAAAGAAAAAACTGCATCAAGTCTTCAGGGACTTGACAATACTTCAAATCCCAGCAGCACCAAGGGGAAAAAAAAAAAAGTTTGAGAAACTGGCAGCATCTCAACCTTATCGTTTCATTCCCCATTGATTTTTTTTTGGGGGGGGAGGGGGGTAGTGCTAGGGATTAAACCTTGCATGTGCTAGGCAAGCTCTCTACCACTCAGCTACATCCCCTGGCTCTTTTTATTTTTTATTTTGAAATAAGGTGTCCCTAAATTACTCAGGCTGGCCTCGAACTTGGGATCCTCTTGCATCAGTTTCCCAACCAGCTGGGATTATAGGCAGATGCCACTATGCCTGGCTCTACTCATCATCTATGTTAAGTCATTCTGGCTTTTGTCTTTCCAACACCAGTACTCTTCATGTGAATAGAGGAATCCTTCCAGTCTCTAAGTAATACAGAGGGCAGCATATTTTGGCTATATTCACATCTACTGTGTAAAGAAAGGCAAAAGGATGGAATCAAGAAATGTAACTCACAAAAAGTGTTAATTAGAATTACAGACATGACTCAAATTGAGTATATTCCAAATAATGATGCTATAAAGCAAAATTTTCCTAGATCCAATTATCAGTAGATCTAATAACTCAATGTATTCAGAGGTCAGGCAGAACGCATGAGTCTGAAGTGCCAGGCCCAAGACAGTGAAAAGTATTACTTGGGGAAGGGCTGCTTCAAATGGCCCTGGGGTCAGGTGCTGGATACAAGTGGGCAAGATTGGCATTAAGAGGGAGCCTGTGTTCTGAATTAAATAAACAAATCTCTTGTAGACATAAATTTGAAGTCATATCCAGAGATCCCAAAACCTATGAAACCTAAAACCCTTTCCGAAGATTCTGAATCACAGGTGTATAGATTCTAAATTCTATTTATTTTATTGTTTTCAGGTCCTCTGAATCTAGCACATAAAATACAATAATTATTCATATTTACCTCAGAGCTGAGTTTCTCCCATATATCACTCTCTTTCACTGTGCTGACACTTTCACTGACATTATATTCATCTATAGTATCTGTTGGCTTCCAAGGAAACTTTATCATGAAAGTTCTAAGTTCATTAATGTAGCTGGTCAAAATATCCACTGCTTTCTGTAGATGTTCATCTATCTCTGTGGAAAATATCAATGTGCCAATTCACATACATGTACATATTATGGCAGCGGAAGGAAGAGGACATGACTAGTTAGAAAGAATTCTAGAGAATGCCAAAATTGAAAATTGCTATCTTCAAATTTTCAAAATATATTTGAGGACTGTTTTCTATTTACAAGCATCTGTGTTTTAATATAGTCCTTTTTACATTCTTCACAATGATTAGTCCTAGGTCTTTTTGCCAACTTTCTCAGTATCAAAACTCATTTCACTTAATTACATGTCAACTTTATTCAACTTTAGCAAATGGCATTTCACTGTCCTGACACACACCCGTTTCTTTGCTGCTATTCTTACCTTCAGTGTGAATACAAAGTTCCTTCATCTGTTTGTTAAGGAAAGACAATGTAAGACTAAGCAATTGCTCTGAAAAGTGTTTGCTTTGGGTTTCAGAATCACTTTCTCTAATTGCTGAGCAAAGTAAGTCCAATGCTGGTATCAGCTCTTCCACATCTGAGAAAGAAGCAAAGAAATTAGTATGAAGGACACTAGACTACTCCCAATAAAATTAACAAATCCAAAAATTCCATGTTGCAATATTTAAAATACATACAAGAACCAATGTGCTATTTTCACAAAACTTTTATGAAGGCTTCTTACCTGCAACTTTAATGATTTTCATTACTACTAATAATTATTTACTGGTATTACCATTAACTACCATTTTGCTAATTTACTACATCTTAAGTACTAAACTTAGTATTTATAAATTCTTTCTTATTCCAATAGCTTAAGAAGTAGATGTTCCTTTTTCCACAGATGAGGAAACAAGTACAGAGAGGATAAGTAATTTGTCTAAGCTAAAAATGGCACAGGCAAAATTTGAACCTATGCCTGTGTGATTCCAAAGCTACTCTCTTCAACACACAGAAATGTAAGCCCCTGAATTCTCTACTTGTTGCTGAAGGCCCTAATGAAGTGATTCCTGTTATGACTGCTTATGTGAGAATGATAGGAACCATGGGCAGTCCTCCCAGGAAGTAGGTAAAACTTATTTCTATGCTTTTTTTTCTTCTTCTTCTTCTTCTTCTTATTATTATTATTGGTACTGGGAATTGAATCCAGGGTCTCACACATATTGGGCAAGCACTCTACTACTGAGCTAAATCCCAGCCCTTGCCATGCTTATTATTCCACGTTCACTGTTGCCCTTTAGAGCAGAGCACTGCAAGTGAGAGTAGAGGAGAAATCATTGACCACCAAACAGGGGAAGTGAACAATGACCACATACTTTCAGATGGAGCATCACTCAATATCACAAACCAGGATTTTTTCTATAAATTCAAGTGGATTAAAAAGGGGGGGTATCTTAAAAAGTCAGCAAGTTGGGAGGTAGAAGACCAAACTCTGCAATCAAAATGAAAGAGGACTGGGAATATAAGCTCAGTAGTATAGTGCTTGCCCAGTATATCCAAGGCCTCCAGGTTTGACCCCTAGCACCAACCAACCAACCAACCCCCTCTCAGCACCAAAAAAAAAAAAGAAAATTTCTAATTCATATTATCAGTGAGAACTAACACTGAGCAGATTGTCATTTTCTCTATATGCAACTAGGGTAGAAATTGATAGAAGTTCTTTGGAGGAAAATTTATCAAGGCAATTAAGAATGTGCATTATGTACACTCACTGGCCTGAAAATTTCATGTCTAGAATTTATTCCAAGTATATTTATTCCAATTATACATACATAAAATTACACATAGCATTTATGGTATATTGCCAATATTTAAAAACTGGAATCAATCTAAATGTCTAATAGTTGGATGAGTAAATTATGACATAGTCCATACAATGAAATTCATGTCATCATAATATCTATCTATGTATACAAATATGTCTAAAATATATTATTCAAGTAGGGAAAAAAAGCAGATGATAATATCACATGTATAGGGGTGAGGTAATCAGGGACCACCACAGGGACATTAAACGTATGGTATTTTTTCCCACCCTCCTCACTCTTCCAACCCACCTTCTCAATCACAAAAACCAGATGCATCATAAAAGCTAGAATGCCTTCAGGGGCTGGGGTTGTGGCTCAGCGGTAGAATGCTCGACTAGTGCATGCAGGGGCCCTGGGTTTGGACCTCAGCACCACATATAACTAGGTTAATAGAGGTGTTGTGTCCAACTACAACTAAAAAAAAAAAAAAAGCCTAAAGATGCCTTCAACATAATGTCTCCAAGAATAAACCAGATGAGAGAATGAGACTGTTGGAAATCACCACAAAATTTGTACAGGATGGTGATAATGATTAAAAAATACAGGACTTCAGCACCCCCCTCCCAATAAAAATAAAAACGTACATCTCCCTTTGTTTGGGGAACAGCCTGATCCACTTCTCCATCAGTGTTTTCTCTCTGCAGGTGAAGTCCCAATTAAAACCTTGCCTGTATGTTAATGCTCCCTTGATTCAATTTAATTTCAACTGTCATCAAGTCAGAGCTTCCACCTCAGGTTTTACCTGTCCCTCTAAACAGAGGATTGACATGATTATCTGTTCCAAGAATAAAAGTTAGGCTTCCTATTTTTTAAGGAAGAATAGCCAAAATCTTAGGAAGAATTGATAAAGTAGCAAAAAACGAGTCAGTGTGAAAATTCTTATAACAAAATCTAATCCACAACTCCACAACTCAGAAAGCAATCAGTATAGTCCATATACATCTCAGACAGTTGCAAGTATCAGCAATGAATTTTATTCTTTCTTGTATAAAATTTTCATGAATTTGAAAGATCATCTTCTCCTTGCATATTAAAAATATCAAACACAGCACAGAATATGAATAATATCCCACTTAGAATGACAACATCTATAGATTCTGAAAACTCTCTCAAGTTTCCACAATGTATATAAATCCCATACATTAGTTCTGGTAAGTAGAGAAGTCAACAAGCCATCAGAATACACGATAATTTCAAAGTAATTAAAATGATCAGTACAAATGGAGAAGTCTTTATTTTACTTACTTCTTAAATATAAATGAGATGGTGGCAAGTGATCAAACTGATCAGGTACAGAAGATTTTGAAGACAGGGTAAAAAGATTTTCCTTGCTCTTCAAGAAGAAATCTACTGTGTCCAGCTGACGATTTTCTATTCCAGCCTAAAATGGGGGGAAGGAAGAATCAGGAAAAAAAATCAGGATTCAGATTTTTTTTTTTAAACTTTAGAACTTAACGTGCAAAGACTGATGGAGATGTTACTGGGTGGCTCTAATAACCACCCGGGAGGAAAGAGATTAGGCCATGACACTCAATGCTCCAGAAATATTCAGAGCCAAACTGGTAGGAGAATAGGTTTTATCAGCTTTGAAGGTAGATAAAGCTTTTGAAATAAGATAAAGATGCTCACCCTTACTTCTAGATATTATACTGAAGGTCCTAACACCAAAACAGGACAAAAAGAATAAAAGCATAAGTATTTTTTAATATTCTTTTAGTTGCAGAGGAACACAATATATTTATTTCTATGTGGTACTGAGGATCAAACCCAGTGCCTCACACGTTCAAGACAAGCACTCTACCACTGAGCTATAGCCCTAGCCCCCCAAAAGCTTAAGTATTCAAAGAGAAGAAACAAAGTTATATTATTCTGATGTTAAATGCAGATTAACTATATAAAGACTTCCATAGAGTAGATCCATTATTAGGATGAGTTAACAGATCAGCTAAATACAAAAATCAAGATATAAAAAGTTAACTGTATTTTTTTAATATTTATTTTTTAGTTATAGATGGACACATATTTTTATTTTATTTTTATGTGGTGCTGAGGGTCGAACTCAGTGCTTCACGCGTGCTAGGCGAGCACTCTACCTCTAAGCCACAATCCCAGCCCCAACTGTATTTCTTTACACTGGAAAGGAATGATGTAATTTATAACATACCACTTATAACAAATAATAGGTAAAACAAGATGGCAGTAAAGTAAGACCTTCTAGAAATGATTGTCTCTTCACAGAAATATCAATTTGAACAGCTATTAACACATGAAATTACCTTCACCAAGAAATAAAGAAAAGGTGAAAGATCACAGTACCTGGTTTTGACACACACATACACACACAAAACAAACGACTAAGGAAGGCAGAAAAGAGTTGCCTATGTCACCTCTCGTCCAACTCAAAGCAAATGATATGGGAGAGATGCCTTCTACTTGGGGGAAAGAGAGGGAATTAGGTCCTTAGACTTGGAACTGAGTACTAGGACTACCACAATGAAACCCAGTGCTACCAACAGCCTATTTCCACCGCCCCTCCCCAATTCCATTTCCTAGAGGTAGATATGCCCAGTGTCTGCTAAAAGTCTATGATTGGTGTGTTGTCACTATTTCAGCACTAAAGGGCAGAAAAATACTCTGCTGGGCCAGTAAAACCCAACCCTGAGCAGATTCTAATGGCTCCTGTTCTTGTGCTAGTACCACTGGACAAGGCCTCTGGACCTGCCCTACGCCAGATGAAAACCTGAGGCCCTGGTGGACACACTTGTACTTCAGTCAGCATCACGTCTAGCTAGCAATACATGAGTACAATGAGTACACAGCAGCAGACAGGTGACAGGAGCATGAACCTTGATCCTGCCCATGCTGTGCTAATTTCAGCAGGCTGTAGGCTCCAAGTGCAACCCAGCATTGAAGCATTAGTAGTCACAAGACTGCCCACTCTACCCTAATACAAACCCCAAGTAACATAGCTCAAAGAGTCAATATCCACTTGGGAAGAGTGAGGAAAGTGTGAAGTCACTTCTGAGAACCCCAGGGCCACTCCTTCCACAGTAAGACCCTGTGACAGGCAGAAGCCTGAAGTGACTAAACATGGTGACTATAGACAAGGTGTTTGGGCCGAATGTGGTCCCAAACAGAGACTTCCAAAGACTGACTACATTTTTTAGACACTTCCCCAATCCATCCTAAAGAACTGACCATTATGGATTTGTGACAAATTTGGGATTGGGGTGCCCTCTCATGCTGAAACAGTGACAACATATCAATCATGGGCTTAAAAATCTGAGCTCAGGATACCATTCAGTCTGAAATATCAGCAGTGACCATAGGTTCTGAGAAAATAAGCAGCCAACTTAGAATTTATGCAAGGACAGGTACAAACAAAGCCAGATTATGAAGAATGGAATAAATACCCAATCCTCAAGGTGCACATGTTGTGGTATACCAACAAACATCAAGAACTTCCAGAAAACCTTGACTTCACCTAAAAGGCAAAATAAGGCACCAGAAACTGACCATAAAGCAACGTGTATGAATTCTCACACAATTTTTTTTGGTACCAGGGATTGGACCCAGGGGCACTTAACCACTGAGCTACATCCCTGCCCCCTTTTTAAATTTAGAGACAGGGTCTCACTGAGTTGCTGAGGCTGGCTTTGTACTTGCGATCCTTCTGCTTCAGCCTCCTAAATTGCTGAGATTACAGGTTGGGTGAAACAATACCCGGCGCTTGGACAAAGAATTTAACCTAGGTATTTAAAGAAAACTAATGTCTCTTCCCCAGAATTGCCTACAGAGATGACAGCCATTTTCTATTTAGTGAATCTTAATCATTGGCCACTCATACATCTACAGTCTACCTGTCCCTACTGCCCCTGGATTAGGTTTGCTTTCAGACCTCTTGTGAAGCCCAATATCAAAAAGAAGATGAAGGAACTGGTATTGTGGCTCAGCAGCAGAGCACTTGCCTCCCACATGTGAGGCCCTGGGTTCAATCCTCAGCACCACATATAAACAAACAAATAAAATAAAGGTATTGTGTTCCATCTATGACTAAAAAATATTTTTAAAAGAAGATAAAGAAATTCATCCAGCAACAGGCAGATTGATACATCAGAATTAAGATAAGTAGCAGCGAACAGATGTTTGGACAAGGTGTAGAGAAAATTCAAGGGCCGATCTTGATTCTCAACATTAGTTATGGAAGCACTAAGAAAACTGAACATGCTGCCCAGTGGCTTTTAGATGTTACTGGTCCACAATGTTAAGGATCAGGAAATCTTCCTGATATACCTCCTTTTTTTTTTTTTTTTTTTTTTTTTTTAAATACTGGGATTGAACCCAGGGAGTACTAAGCCACTTAACGAGACAGGGTCTCACTAAGTTGCTTAGGGCCTTGCTAAATTGCTGAAGCTCGCCTCACACTTTCAATCCTCTTGAGTTACTGGGATTAGGGTTGGGGAGTGTGCCAACACACTTGGCTCAATAAATCTTATGCAGAGATTGCTCACAATGTTTTCCCTAAGAACTGGAAAGCTCAGCTAGCCATCACAATCACCAATTCCAGTGCCAGGCTGTGCAGCAAAGAAAATAGATGGTTTGAGCACACTTTATTTGTGTTTAAGTAGAACCATAAAAACTGCCAAAAAGGACTGGGGTTGTGGCTCAGAGATGGAGCACTCACCTATGCATGGGGCACTGGGTTCAATCTACATTCTGTCTTAGATTCTAAGACAGAATCTACATAATGGGAGAAAATCTTTGTTCACTACTCTTCTGACAGAGGACTATTATCTAGAATATATAGAGAACTCAAAAAACTTAACACCAAAAAACCAGATAACCTGATTAATAAATGGCCAAATGAATAAAGAGACACTCCTCAAAAGAAGAAATACAAATGGACAACAAATATATGGAAAAATATTCCATATATTAGTATAATTAGAGAAATTACTAATTAGATTAGTAATTAGATTAGTAATTAGAGAAACGCAAATCAAAACCACATTGAGATTTCCTCTCACACCGTCAAATGGCAGTCATCAAGAATACAAACAATAATAAATGCTGGAATGTGGAGAAAAAGCAACATTTTTACATTGTTGGTGGGATTGTAAATTACCACAACCACTATGGAAGTCAGTATGGAGATTCCTCAAAAGACTAGGCACGGGCCAGGCGGAGTGGCCCACGTCTGTAATCCCAGTGGCTTAAGAGGCTGAAGCAGGAGGATTGAGAGTTCAAAGCAGCCTCAGCAAATGCAAGGCTCTAAGCAACTCAGTGAGGCCCTGTCTCTAAGTAAAACATAAAAAAGAGCTGGGGATGTGGCTCAGTGGTTAAGTGCTCTTGGGTTCAAACCCCAGTACAAAAAAAAAAAAAAGACTAGGCATGGAAACCACTATATAACCCAGCCATACCATTCTTCAGTATTTATCCTAAACAATTAAAGTCATCATACTATAATGATACATGTATACCCATGTTTATAGCAACACAATTCACAACAAACTATGGAACCAACCTAGGTGTCCATCAACCAATGAATGGATAAAGAAAATGTGGTGTATATATAGACAATGGCATTTTATTTAGCCATAAAGAAAAATAAAATTATGTCATTTGATGGAAAATGGATAGAACTTGAGACCATTATGTTAAGGGATATAAGACAAACTCAGAAGGCCAAGGGTCATATGTTTTCTCTCATATGTGGAAGCTAGAGAGGAAAAAGGAAAAGAGGACTGAGGCTGTAGCTCACGGGTAGAGCACTTGCCTCGCACGTGTGAGGCACCAGGTTCAATCCTTAGCACCACATAAAAATAAATAAAGATACTGTGTCCATCCACAACTAAAAAAATATTAAAAAGAAAAAGAAGGCAGGGGAGAGGTGGGAGATCTAATGAATATCAAAGGAAGTTCAGTGGAGGAAACAGATGGGGGTTGGGGGTGGCAGAAGGAGGGGGAGAGGTGAAGTGTTGGGGAGCTATATTGGCCAAATTTTATTGTTATATTGTGTGCAGGCATGCATGCATGAATATTTACATAACTATGTACTACTATAAGGTACCAGTAAAAAATGTGGGGAAAAAAACTGTCAAAAATTATTTATAAAAAAGGAAACTCAAAAAACTTTAAGGAAACAAGTAATTCAGTAATTTATCAGAGAAAGTTAAAGGATTGAAGTAATTTAAAAAAAAAAAACAGAAATCCTTGAGCTGACAAATACACTAAATGAAATGAAAAAATGTAACAGAAGGGATCACACAGAAGAATCATTGAACTTAAAGAAAAGGTATTTGAAAATACACAGGGAAGAGAAAGAAAAGAGAAACGAAAAAAAGCTCTCTTGGGTCAGCTTTTAAAAGAGCAAATATTTAGCATTTAAGAGGGACTTGAGAATAAAGCTTATACAAAGGAATAATAACAGAAAACTTCTTAAACCTAGAGAAGAATACAAATATCCAGGTATAGGAAAGTCTAAGGTCACAAGTCAGATTCAACTCAACCAAATCTACTCCAAGATGTATAATCAAAATCTCAAAGATTAAAGACAAAGTAAAGGGGTTGGGGTTGTGGCTCAGTGATAGAACCCTTGTCTAGGGTACATGAGGCACTGGGTTTGATCCCCAACACCACAAAAAAAAAAAAAAAAAGCAAAGCTAAATAAACAAAATAAAGGTATTGTGTTCATCTACAACATTTTATACACACACACACACACACACATATATATATAATGTTTAGTGTGTATGTGTGTGTGTGTGTGTGTGTGTGTATATATATATATATAGAGAGAGAGAGAGAGAGAGAAAGAGAGAGATTGATTCTCAAGACAGCAAAAGAAATAAATAACATAAGGGTATTATGATTTATCTGACAGCAGACCTCTCAGCAAAACCTTTATAGGCCAGAGGAAAGATAATGAGGTATTCACAGCACTGAAGGAAAAGAACTGGCAACCAAGAAAATTGTACCAAACAAAGCTAGCTTTTAGAAATGATGGAGACAGACAATCCCACAAAAGCTGAGAGACTTCATCACCACCAGATGTGTCCTGTAAGAATTCTAAAAGGAGTTCTTCAAACTAAAAGAAAGAGATGCTAACAAGTAAGAAGAAAACATCCAAATGTCTAAAACTCACTGGGAAGGGTGACAATACAAATCCAGAATGCTTTAATTCTGTAAACACAGTTTTGTAAACCACTTATATCTTTGGTATTGGAACATACAAAAAAATAATGACTACATTAATATGTTAAGAGACAGGCAATATAAAAAGGTAGAAGATGGGACATCAAAAATTCAAAATGTGGAGAAGAAGACTACCACTAAATAGGGAAGAGAGGTGGGAGGGAAGATGGAAGGAGAATCTCATTGTTATACAGAATACATATATGATGTTGTGATGAGAAAAAGAAAAAAAAAATGTGTCACATTAGATTGGATAGAGAGAAAAGATGGGAGAGGAGGGGAGGAGTAGGGGGGATAGGAAGGGCAGCAGAAAAGAATAGACAATATGATTGATGTATGTACATTCCATTATATGTCAAAATACATTCTGCTGTCATGTATGACTAAAAAAAATAAAAATAAATCGTATGGTAAAAAAAAAGAAATTCCAAATGTGGACTCTGGACGTGGTTCAAGTGGTAGCGCGCTCGCCTGGCATGCGTGGGGCACTGGGTTCGATCCTCAGCACCACATAAAAATAAAGATATTGTATCCACCTAAAACTAAAAAATAAATATTAAAAAAAATTCAAAATGTGGGAGGAATGCAGTTTAAGTGCAGATTTTTTAAAAATTAGTATTTTTCCTCTTCCTATATTTATAATCAATGTTAAGTTACTATCATTTCAAAATAAGTGTGTTATAATCAAAAGTTTTTTGTAAGCCTCAGGGTAGACACAAAGCAAAAACCTATAGTATGCCCAAAGTAATAATAAAAATATACTATATAAAAACACTACAAGATAAAAATCATTTAACCACCAAGAAAGACCATAAGAGATAAAGAAACTAAAAATAAATAAGAAAAAAAAAAAACACTAGAAGCTGGATTATAGGAATACAACACCATGTTGTATTCCTATAATCCAGCTATACTAGGAAGGCTAAGGCAGAAGGATCAGAAGTTCAAGAATAATCATGGCAATTTAGTGAGATCCTGCCTCAAAAAAATAAAAATAAAAAGGACTGGGGATGTAGTTCACAGTGGTAGTGCATCTCTAGGTTCAATCCCCAGTACTGAAAAGGGGGGGGGGGGAACAAAAATAATTTTTAAAATGGTAGTGGTAAGACTTTACCTGTTAATAATTACCTTAAATGTAAATGAATTAAATCCACCAATTAAAAGACAGTGAGTGAATGGATAAAAAAGAAGACCTAACTACATGCTGCTTACAAGAAAATTCAGCCAAGTGTGGTGGCACATGCCTGTAATCTTTGTAACTCAGAGACTGAGGCAGAAGTATCATAAGCTCAAGGCCATCCTCAAAATAAAAAAAACAAAAATAACTGAGAATGAATGCCACTAGGTTCAATCCCCAATAGAGGGTAGAAATAACTTAACATGCAGGAACGTGTACAGACTAAAAATGAAGGTCTGGAAAAATATTCTATGTAAACGGAATCCAAAAGAAAGGAGAAGCCATACTTTTATCAGATAAAATAGACTTTAAATTAAAGGCATTAAAAAGAAAAAAAAAGATGATTATAAAGATAAAATGATCAATTCTGCAAAAGGAAATAACCTTTGTAAATACATATACATTGAATATTGGACCACTGAAATTCATAAAGCAAAAAAACCCAGATCCTCATGCATGCTAGGCAAGTGCTATACCACTGAACTACATTCCTAGTTCATTTTTCATTTTGAGAAAGGGTCTCATTAAGTTGCCCAGGCTGGCCCCAAACTTGGGAGCCTATGGCCTCAATCTCCAAAGTAACTGGGATTATAAGCATGCACCACTGTCCATAAAGCAAATATAAACAGATTTAAAAGGAGATACAACTACATATTAATGTAGTCATTATTTTTTGTTTTTAGTTTTCATACGAAAAGATATGATTTACACATGTTTACAATATGAGAACATTCTGAATTTGTCTATAAAATTAATTGTACCAGTGAGTTTTATACCTTCTGATGTTTTCTTCTTTCTTATTAGCCATTTTCTTTATAATAAAATAACAGGGGACTTTCATGCTTTTAGCAACAGATCATCCAGACAGAAAAATCCACACATACACACACACACAAAAAAAAAATAGAATTAAACTGAACCCCAGGACCAAATGAACCTATCAGATTTCTACAGGACATTCCATTCAACAGCTGCAGGATATACATTCTTCTCAACAGCACATGAAGACATCATATGGTAGGATACAAAACAAATCTCAATGCCCAAAAAACTGTAATTGGATCAAGTATCTTTTCCATCCACAGTGCAATAAAGTAAAAATCATTAACAAAAACACTTCAAAAACTATACAAACACATGGAAATTAAACAATGTACTCTTGAACAACTGATGGATCAAGGAAGATTAAGAAATTTTAGTCAGGCATAGTAGTGCATGCCAGTAATCACAGATAACTTCACAGATGAGGCTAAAGGGTTTTGAGTTCAAGGCCAGCCTGGACAATACAATGAGACTTGTCTCATAAAAAGGGCTGAGGGGGGCGGGGGCACAGAAAAATCTCAAACTATCCTTTTGCCTCAAGGAATCAGAAAAATAAAAACAAACCAAACCCCAAATAAGCAGAAGAAATAATAAACATCAGAAGTAAATGAAGCCGGGCAGATGCAGCTTCATGAGCCAGGAGGATCACAAATTCAAAGCCAGCCTCAGCAAATAAAATATAAAAAAGGGCTAGGGATGTGGCTCGGAAGTTAAGTGCCCCTGAGTTCAATCCTCATTGCCAAAAAAAAAAAAAAAGTAGTAAATGAAATAGAAACAATATAAAAGATAACAGAAATGAAAAGGTGAATTTTCAAAACGGTAAACAAAATTGATAAACTACTGACTAAAGCATGTTTCTATCCATAAAACAGAATAAAAACTACCTAATCCATCCATCTCATCTAATTGTTATAGAACAAAATTAAATAATGTATATAAGAGTAGGTGAACTGTAAAATGTTGTATAAATTCAGGATGTAGCCCCTAAAGCTGGATAGGAAGGGTAGAAAGTATAAGGTAGAAATAAAGATCATTCCTGTTCAAGCTTGACCACAGCTTGCTTCCACTTCATTTATTCTTTCTTTGTTTTCGCTACTGGAGATTGAATCCAGGGGTGCTTTACCACTGAGCTACATCCAAAGCCCTTTTTATACTTTGAGACAGGGCCTTGCTGAGTTGCTGAGGCTGGACTCTGACTTGCAATCTTCCTGCTTAACCTCCTGAGTCTCTGAGATAATAGGCATGCACCACCACCATCCAGTTCATTTAGTCTTACTAGCTTACTGTGGCCTCCATTTCCTATAACACTATCTGTCTGAAACAATATGTATTGTAATCTCACTTAAATCCAAAGGGGGTAAAGTGCTAAATAAATTAGGGCAATGAAAGAGACCTGAGCAAATAAATAGGTAAAGACTATAGTTCTATTGGCTTCTAAGTTGAATGAATTTTCTCAAATCCTCAGTCAAATAAGAGTACATGACAGTGCGCAGCATGGTGGCACACTCCTATAATCCCAGTGATTTGGAAGGCTGAGGCAGGAGGATTGCAAGTGCAAGACCAGCCTCAGCAAATCAGTGAGGCCCTAAGGACTTAGTGATTCCCCATCTCAAAACAAAAATAAAAATAAAGGAGTGGGAATGTGGCTCAATGATTAAGTGACCATGGGTTCACTCCTCAGTAACAACAACAACAAAAAAAAGGTTATGTAACAGCAAATAAATTTCTACAGAAGACATTTAATTCTGTTACCTCCAGTGCATGTATGGGAATTGAGCACCTTCCCCAACCATTGAGATGACAGAGAGAGTCCACAGTGCTGGCACTTCCATGGATCATTAGTCTGTTTAAAAATTCCTCTTGAGTCAACCCAAACAAAATCAGAGAAAGTCCATTTTCTACAGGAAAAATAAAAGTTTTAATAAATTACTAAGACTTACATCTTATGTGAGTCCTACTTATATTTTAGTAATAACAAATATTACAAATTACCGTAATTACAAATATTTATTAGATGCTATTTATTGCTTCCACTTCATTTCTATTATGATCTTAATACCTCATGGTTTGTCCAATTTTTTTTAAAGAGTTTTATTTTTAAAACATTTCCCACAAGGCAAATTCTGATAAGAACCCACGGCACTGAGACGTAGCCCAGTGGCAAAGGGCTTCCCTCTGAGGTATGCAACCCTAGGTTTAATACCCAGCACCACATACAAAAAAAGCACATCCTATGAAATAGCACTAGACTTCGTATTTCTAGTCCCTACTCACTATTATGTTGCACAATCAATATTTGGAAACGGACAGGCATGCTGGCTTGTGCCTGTAGTCCTAGCATATGGAAGGCTAAAGCTGAAGGATCACTGGAGACCAAGAGTTCAAGATCAGCCCAGGCAACATAGCAAGACCCCATCTTAAAAGAAAACAAATACAAGGAGAAAAGAAAACAAATACAAGGAGAACAATGGATTAAAAAAAAAAAAATCCTGAAGCCAGATATAGCAGCTGGAAAGGCCGAGGCAGGAGGATCACAAGTGCAAAGCCAGCTTCAGCAACTCAGCAAGGCCCTAAGAAACGTAGAGAGACACTATCTAAAAAATAAAAAAAGGCTGGGGATGTGGTTCAGTGGCCCAGTACCAAAAAAAAAAAAAGTCCCTTCTAAGAAAACTGAAACTTGGCTCCAACTCTTCAGTTAGTATGCACGAATGCAGGTCTACCACTGCTAGATCAGTAATAACTAGAAATCTAGATGTTGTGTAAAATCCTCTAATATTTCATGTTTATAATAGATATCTTTCTCCTAGTATCTTAGAATTTAGCCAAACAGAAATGATGTTAATTAAAAATAAAATACATAAGACCAATGTTACCAAGAGCAATACCAAATTTCCTCTGTGAATGGTTACCACTACAAGGTGAGAGCAGGCACACATAGACACAAGGACAACAGAAGTAAAATACATCAAGAAAGCACACCTCTTGACAATGTATTTCAGTATAAGACCTTCTTACCTGTCAAAAGAAGGCACAGTTGCTGGTCTCCACTATTGTCTATAGGAATACACTTCTGGCCAAGGAAAAAACACTGCATGCCCTGGGTCTCCAAATCCCAGAGGACAATGGTGCAGCCTGTCATTCCCACTACCCATGTAAACAGTGCAGAGAATCCTGTCACAGACATACATGTGAGCTCTACTGGTTCCTCTTGTTCACTGAGGTGCATTAACTTCCAAGCTTTTCCTCTATCACTGGTCTTCATATGAGCTTTCTGTGGAAAATTAAACTGACCATGCATCATTGCCCGTGGAAGGAAAGCACAGCTTGGCACATCAGTACTATGGTTACCAGATTCAGGGGACTCCAAATGTAAAATATCCTGGAACCATGAAGTACAACAGGAAACCTCTCGTTTGGAGCTCTTTATTGTTTCCTTCAATGACGACAGCTGGGCATTCCAAGACCTAGAAGATAGGGTAGCACTTATACCAGTTACAGTGAAAGGCATTAAGACTAAACCAGAACAAAAATGCTCTTTAAAAAAATAAGTATCTACCAAGTAAAAACCTTTAGTGAAAAGTTAGTCAGCAAGATGAAAAAAATGGAAATGAACAAAATCATAAAAGGAAGTTTCTGTACCTATCAACCTGGAAGGAAAACTTGGTCAGTTTCATGTTATGGACAGAGTTAACAGGATCATCTTCATCTATCCCCTTAGGTCCTTGAATAGGAAGGTCTTCTAGTGTTCTTTCGCATAGTAGGTGTCCTGGGTATTGCCTATATTTAAAAATAGTGACAGCCAGAATAAAAAGTAATGACCAAACCCAAATTTCTGTTATAATTGCTCTTGCAAAAATTGGGGGGGGGGGGGGGGTCACAGAGAATGAACAATAAATTTCCCAGAATGAAACTCCTTATCTCCCTGCCTTATAAAACAGTGAGTTAACTTCATCAATTTGACTGTTGGAGCATATTGTAATCCCAGCATCTTGGGAGGCTGAGGCGGGAGGATCTTGAGTTAAAAGCCAGTCTCAGCAAAAGCGAGGTACTAAGCAACTCAGTGAGACCCTGTCTCTAAAAAAAATACAATACAGGACTGGGGATGTGACTCAGTGGTCAAGTACCCCTGAGTTCAATCCCCAGTACTCCCCACAAAAAAAGAATTTGATTTCCAGCTGGGTGTGGTGGTATATGCCTGAAATCCCAGAAGCTCAAGAGGCCTAGGAGGATGGCAAGTTCAAGGCCAGCCTCAGCAACTTAGTGAGGCCCTAAGCAACTTAGCAAGACCCTGTTCTCAAAAAAAAAAAAAAAAGGTGGGGGGCTGAGAATGTGACTCAGAGGTTAAGCACCCTGGCTTCAATTCCCAGTACCAAAAATTAAAAAAAAATAAATAAAGCGGTAAGAGCATTTCTTGACTACTATATTGTAGATGTTTTACTCAACACTTTATGTAAGCTCTTATGTCTTTTAACAACCTTATAAAAATAAATAGTCTAATTTTATAGATATAAAAATTAAGCTTCTGAGAAACTTTGAACCAGGTTAGTTTAACCATAAAGCCCAGAGTTTTAATTACTCACTATACTGCCACCACAAAGTAAGAGTTAGGCTGAGACCAGGCAAATGCATACAAATTAGAAGGCAAAGTATTATGTTTAAATATAGGCGGAAGAGTGTGTGTGGAAAGAGGGCTGTCACACTGAAGAAACAAAAAAGAACCTAGTGGTGGCTAAAGAGCAGTAAATGAGAAGGTGGAGAAGGACAGATGGCTCAGGGCCATGTGAGCTATTTAAGAATTTTTAACTTTTATATTGAGGTGGAGAGAGGTAGCTGAAGATTTTCAAGCAGAAATGAGAAATGATCAGATGCAGAAGACAGCTAGGGAAAGCATATAATCCTCAAGAGCACTTGGTTAAGTAAATATTAACCCTTTCAATGACTTAAAGGTAATAAATTGGTACAATATTTGTCAAGGAGATGATGAAAAGTCAGAAAAGACAGGATAAAAATGAAAACAAAGAATGTATGAAAAAGTAGTTCCCTAACAGAAAAGATAGATCTCCTGCCCTCCGACGTTAATACCTGGCTATACCTCTGATAAATTCATTTTAACAATGTCACTTTGTCTACTGTACAAAGGATAGATTTGAAGAGTAAGAGCAGACATGAGACTAAGTGGTTGTTAAGGTAGTTCAGATAAAACAATGTAGTAACATGGATTAGGAGTTAAGAAGTGGACAGATTCAAGAAACATTCAGGAATAGCTAGAACTGGTGATTAACTTGATGTGGATCCAGTACTGAAGAGACTGGAGACAGAAAAGAGAAAATGGAAAAGATCCCTAAGAAGAAGGGAAGGAAAAAGGAAACTACTAAGAAACTGAGGAAGTCCCAGGAAATGCGTTTTAATTCCTTTATAAAGGAGACAACGTCAGGGCTGGGATTGTGGCTCAGCAGTAGAGCGCCTGCCTAGCACATGCAGGGTTTGATCCTCAGCACCACATAAAAATAAATAAATAAAATAAAGATGTTGTGTCCAACTACTACTAAAAATTAAATATTGAAAAAAACAAAGAAGACAAGGTCAGCCAAAAAAAGGTTGATGTAAAGAGATAAGTGGGTTTGAAAAAATAGAGGTTTAAAAACAATGTTGTAAAAATGAGTTCATGGAAAAAAAATTGTAAAACTTCGAGGCAATACTGTGAAATCAACTGACGATAATGAATGCAAACCTAAGCATCAATTTTCCTTTGTTGATTTCTCACAAGTTCAAATTGCTTGAGTATAGACACTAAAAAGGCAGAATAAAAGGTTTAACTCAGAATAGACATTTTTCAGACCAAGTGTTATCACAGGGCAGAAGCAAGAGTTTAGAGAGCAAGCAGGAAATGACTAAAATGAGAAATCACAAAATCTACACTGGAAAGGAAGGGAAGTGAAGACAGAAGGGGGATAAAGACTATAAGGTCAATGAACTGGAAATTCCAGTGAAGTTAGATGACTGGTAAGGTGGGAATACTTGAGAAAGTAAGCCAGAAAATTTGGGAAGTTGTGGTCAGAGTGCAGCTATGTAGAGAAGTGATCTAGGGGAAAAGTAATTTCAAATATTAACAAAACTCAGGATATGCATATGAGAATAGACAGCTAAGGTGGATGAACTGAAAGAACCCCAGCTACTGAGGAGGCTGAGGCAGGAGGATTGGCTTGACCCCCACAAACTCAAGACCAGCTTGTGTTGAGCTAGGATTGTGGCTCAGTGGTAGAGTACTTGCTTAGCACATGTGAGGGACTAGGTTCAACACTCAGCACCACATAAATAAAGCTATTATGTCCATCTACACATACACACACACACAAAAAAAAAAAAAAAAAAAAAAAAAAGAGTGGCTTACCCCATCTTAAAAAAAAAAAATCTCAAGGAACAAACATGAGTTTGGTTTCTCAAGGAGCTTACATGAACTCTATGGAGGGAAACATAGGATTATATAATTAAATGTTATACTCTAGTTCAAAGTAGAAGTGCTACAAAAGTTCAAAGAGGAAAGAAATTTTAACAAGTAGAAGGAGGGAGTTTTAATAAGTAAAAGGCTTCAAGAAAGGTGGATTTTAATTGGCTCTCAAAAGATGAACAGGGCTTGATCAAATGAGAAAGAGGCCTAATGTTCTTTATCAAGGAAAGAGGAGTTTTTATCAGGAGGAAAAAAAATAACAAAAACAACTTTAGACTTCAGAGCACACTCAGAAAATAAGGAGTCAACTCCAGGAAAATTACACTAATAGCTGGGTGTGGTGGGACAGGAGGCTGAGGAAGCAGGATCATCTAAGCTTAAGAGTTTAAGGCAAGCTTGGATAACAGAATGAGACCCTTTCCAAAAATAAATAAATAAATGTAAGTAATAAATACAGATCAGTCATTTAGTTGGATAGGATAGATCCTTAAATTTGGTGCAGGAAACAGAATAGTAGTCCTGGTGTATTGCCAGTACATCCAAAGGAGAACCCTATACATAATGACTAGAGTAACTGAGTAAGCTTTCCTCCTTTTTTAACAAATTATTTTCCAAATGTATGATCAGATGATAATTCTACAAATATAAAGAAAGTGTGGTTAATCAGCAAAAATAGCCTTCTAATAAATAGAAGAAAACAATCTGAGAATACACTAATCATCCCTGCTCAAGGATTGAAATAAAAAAAAATTCACACTTGTTAAAGACATCTGGTAGATAAGTGAAGATGAATTTATCCTTTCTTGTAATCCAAACAAATAGCAATAAAACTCATCAAAAAGCATTACCAGGGGCTGGGGCTCAGCAGCAGAGCACTTGATTAGCACGTATAAGGCACTGGATTCAATCCTCAGCACCACATTAAAAAAATAAAATAAAGGCATTCTGTCCAACTACCAAAAAAAAAAAAAAAAAAAAGCATCACCATTTCGTCAGGTGCAAAGTGGTGCACACCCATAATCCCAGCAACTCGTGAGGCTGAGGCAGGAGGATCAAGAGTTCAAAGCCAGCCTCAGCAACTTAGTGAGGCACTCAGCAACTCAGTGAGACCCTGTCTCTAAATAAAATACAAAAAAAGGGCTGGGAATGTGGCTCAGTGGTTCAATCCCCAGTACCAAAAAAAAAAAAAAAAAAAAAAGCATTGCCGTTCAAGGATTTGTTTATCTCATTCATATTAAGGTAGAACCAAGATTCTAATGGTTTTAAATGGCCCTAAATATTGGAAATGATAAATGTTGACTGGCCTATTTTTAGATAAGAAAGTTACAATAAATAGTCTGTTGTGTGGACACACACATACCCTTAAACATCAAAATTAGAAGCAACTAGAATACCTATATCAAAAAAACAGCACAAACTAGGTGTGGTGGCGCATGCCTATAATTCCAGCAGTTTGGGAGGCTGAAGCAGGAAGATCACAAGTTCAAAGCCAGCCTCAGCAAAAGGTGCTAAGCAACTCAGGGAGACTCTGTCTCTAAATAAAATACAAAATAGGATTGGGGATGTGTCTCAGTGATTGAGTGCCTCTGAGTTCAATCCCTGGTACCCAAAACAAAACAAAAAAAACAGCACAAACAAGCACTCAGTTATTATTAATACATTTAGACAGTCACAAGTTTAGATCCTCCAAGGTAAACATTTTGGAAATCCACAGCTAGAAAAAACAAGAGGATTACATCTTGTCAAAGTCCTGTAAGAGGAACAAGAACCCCAAGGTAATCAGGACCCCAAAACCACAGAAGCAACTCTAACACATTAAGATATTCCATTTCTCTTCTGCTTTAATGTGGGGCAAGAAGTGAGTGGATAATATATAATAAGCAGGTGCTTTTAAAATTGTGCAATCTTGATTGCTTTTTTAAAATTCATGATATAACCTACACACAATCAAACCATCTATCAAAATCAAAACTGATGTGTATGCAAAAATCAAATATAAAAAGAAAGCCAGTAGTTATTTGTATACCTTAAACTATACACTAACAACTTTTCTGTGTTGTAGCTAGAACTTATCTGACTGCATAGAAAAAGAAAACTTTTTTAAAAAGCTAATGAGTAGGGCTGGGGATGTGGCTCAAGCGGTAGCGCGCTCGCCTGGCATGCATGCGGCCCAGGTTCGATCCTTAGCACCACATACAAAGATATTGTGTCTGCCGAAAAAGCTAATAAATAAATAAATATTAAAATTCTCTCTCTCTCTTTGAAAAAAAAAAAAAAGCTAATGAGTATATTTTGTTGTTGTTGTTGGTACTGGGGATTGAACCCAGGGGTGCTCTACCCCTGAGCTATATCTCCAGTCCTTTTTAATTATTATTCTGAGTTAGGGTCTTGCTAAGTTGCCTGGGCTGGCCTTGAATTTGCAATTTTCCCACCTCAGCCTTCTGTACTGCTGGGATTTTAGATCCATGCCACCGTGCTCACCTAACAAATACATTTTTAACCTTATATTAGTTCTGATAATTTACCTCAAAGTAAAAATTGCAATATCTACATACCTGAAATATAAATTTAAGTTAACAGCAATTGCAGAGTTGGAAGAGCTGACAATCACTACATCTAGATCCTGAGATACTTTCAGTGAAGTGAAAGAAGAAATCTTGGCTGGTTCCTGTTGCTGCTTATTGTATGCATTTTCTTGGTAAAGTGCTAATTCCACATGAGCTACATTTCTGCCATTCACAGTATCAAAAATATCTGAGTTAGAGTTAAAGAAAACATCAGTTTATAAGTATACCTAACCATTTAAAACACTGGATGGTACAGTGCTACAGATTCCATTGCTGCAATCTTGTAGACAACAGAAGACTGAAAACCAAGGCAGATCCTATGGTAGTATCGAAGGAAATATGAAGTTGGTGGCACAACATACAACCTGATACAGGATTCATTCAATAGTATTCACTAAATAACCACTCTGTGCCAGACCCTGAGACAATGCTAATATTTTCCACTAGGGTTCAACAATAGTGTTATATAAGAGATCAGATGAAGCTAATTTTAACATTTTACTTAAGCCAATTGATTCAAAATATCATTTCAACACGTAACCAATATTAAAAATTGAAATGTTTTGCATTCTTTTTCTTAGTAAAGTGCTTGCCCAGCATGCATGAAGCCCTGGGTTCAATCCCAGCATGCATGTGTGGACAAAGAATTCAGATCCCAAGTTACTCCACCAATTTTGAATCTCAATAGCCACATATACCCAGTGCCTATGTTAGGTAGCACAGATTCTATAATCCAATGACAAAAATTAATTTAAATCTAATATTTTATGACATCTTTGCATGTCATAAAAAGTCATCTAAATCCTTCCTGGAACAAGCATATAATAGGTACTCAAGAAGTATATTTTGAATAAACAGCTAATGCAGAGTACATACAATTTTAAAACAACACAAGTATGGATAATTATGACTAAAAATACATCTATACCTTAGCAAATATTTCAATAGAATATAAAGTGATATGGTTTGAGTATTTTAAGTTTATGAGAATTTTTTTCTCTGAAAAGTTTTACTGAAAAACCAACCATTCTCCATATACTCAGTCCCCAAAACTACAAGCTTAAAAGGCTTGTCTTTCTAGACATTCTCCTTCTCTATATATGAATTAACATATTTATTGCCAAGGATACAGATCCAGCCTAAACTACTCAAAACAAAAAGAACTCCTCTGCAGAGCTGCATGTCAATAATCGTGTTCACTGTCTGTGTAGGCAAGGATAATGTGAAGCAGCTGAGTACTCTGATTTCAGAATCTCTTTCAGGAAACATGATATGGAGGATGATACATTTGTTGATGAACAATAATGATGTATTATTGTTAAATGAGAGAATCCTCAAAGACAGTAAGGAAATACCTATGAAATAAAAGGATGTTATTTCAAATTCATTGCTCACAATTTTACAATTGGTAATCTTGATCTTATAAACAAAAACAGGTAAAACAAAAAAAACTAAACTTACTTCAAACTCAAGGTAGTTATTACTCATACTCATCTAAGCAAGTGGTCACTGGGAGGTGGGTAAAGGAACAAATAAAGATGCCCTACAATGTCCCTGGTTTCTTCTGTTTATGGCCACAGTCTGGCAGCACAACAGGAGGAAGATTTTAAAAAGCCAATTTGCCCACTGGACCCCACAGATCAGAAATCTTTTTTAAGGAAAAAATATGAAAACTTACAATTCAAGGACAGGGAGTTTGTTACTGCTTTAAAAATAGAAACCTGCATGCTTTAATTTTTGCTCCTGTAACCATTCAGAAAAACATAGTCAATAGCTCTATAAGCAGTCTAGATTAGCACCATCCAATAAAAATGTATGAATCACAATAAATGAGACACAGCCACATTGAAAAGAGGTGAAATTCATCTTAGTATGCATTATTTAGTCCATTATAGCCAAAATTATCATTTCAACATGTACTTAAAAAGTAAAATTTTAGCTGGGCACATGGCACACACCTGTAATCCCAGCAGCTTGGGAAGCTCAGAAAGGAGGAATATAAATTCAAAGCCAGTCTCAGCGACTTAGCAACAACCTATCTCAAAATAAAAATTAGAAAGGGCTGGGGATGTGGCTCAGTGGTTAAGTGCCCCTTGGTACAATTCCTAGTGTGTGTGTGTGTGTGTGTGTGTGTGTGTATAAAAAAAGTAAAACATTAACAATTTTTTGTGTTAAGTACTAAATCTTCAGGGCTGGGGATGTGGCTCAGCGGTAGAGCGCTCGCCTTGCATGTGTGCGGCTCTGGGTTTGATCCTCAGCACCACATAAAAATACATAAATAAAATAAATATATCGTGCCCAACTACAACTAAAAAATAAAAAAAATATTTTAAATAAATAAATAAAGGTGTTGTGTCCAACTACAACTAAAAAATATTTTAAAAAGTACTAAATCTTCAAAATCTAGTACATAAATGACATTTAAAGTATATCTTTGTTTTAACCTCATTTCAGTGCTTAATACCCCAAGTAGTTAGTAGCTACTATAGTAGACAGTGTAGACCTCCCTCCCTGATTTCACCTGAGACATTTTCATGAAATATCTAAGAATACAAGGTAATGTCACAAATTTAAGCATGCTGGAAGACCACATATATGTACTTACTGACTCCTTGCTCTTCAATAAGCTTTTGCAGTGTCTTCCCACTGCAGTTGTACAATATGGTTGCATCACATCTTCCATCTTTCAAGTTAAATTCATAAATTAACAGTTCATAATTTTCACAAAAAGCGAGCAGTTTGGGTTTGTCCGTTGAAGTGCCGTTATGAGAGTCCTCCCATACAAAACTAAGGAAAAAGATTAGATTTATCATATTCTATATCCAATCATATTTATCCAAAATAGTAGGGATAGTTACTTCACTTGGTAGCATCAATTCTAGATTCAAACTTAGAGAATATAAATTGTTCCAGGATTTGCCACCCTCGCTCCCTCTTCTTTCACTTCTATCCCATCTACTCCTTCATACTAACATAAGAATATGGAACTGGGTGATAAAAAGTGGCCATGGAGCAAGAAATGCTGCCTCATTTTATTCTTTCATCTTAAATCCTGATGTTTAAAGAAACTGTTATGATCAAGAATAAGTATCAATAATCAAATATGTATATTATTTATGAGGTGGTGCTTAATAGACTTTTGCTGGGCTAAATTTTTTTTTTTTTTTTTTGGTTTTTATCTTTTATTGGTACTGAGGATTGAATCCAGGAGCACTTTACCATTGAGCCACACCCAGTCCTTTTTGAGACATGGTCTGCTAATTGTTGAGGCTTCCCTTAAACTTATGATCCTATTGCCTGCCTCCCAACTCACTGGGATTACAGATGTGTGCCACCACATCCAGCAGGTAAATGTTTTTTAAATATGTTAAAAACAAAAGTGATTCTTTGTATCCACAGACTTTAAAGACTCCAAAATGGCATATAACAATTGTTCAATACAATTTTGTGTGAAAACGAGAATACAAACTGCTGCCTAAGATAGTTATCAATAACCAGAAATGGCTACAGTTCCCTTGAAATGTGGGTAGTGCAACTGATAAAATGAATTTTTAACAGCCACGTGTGGCTTATGGCTACCATACTAGACTGCACAGTTATAGAATTCTTAAAGTACTGTGACATAAAAATATCAACACTGGTTAACAAGTTTAGAAAACTAATGATGCTATAGTTTCAAATATTAAATTACATTTAAAAGGTAAAAATAAAAGGGCCCAAGCTAGGTGCAGTGGCATACACCTCTAGTCCTAGCTACTCAGAAGGCTGAGGCAGGAGGATCTCGAGCCTAGGAGTTGGAGGCCAATTTGGGCAACAAAGCAAGACCCTATTCTCAAAAAGATAGGAGCGCCCAACACAAGGCAATAGAAAAGATAAGGCTACCAAGCTGATATAGTTTCCTTTTTAAAAGCTTCCTTTTTCTACAAAAGTTTTATATCAAGTAGGAGTGGTGCTATTATGTCTTTATTAGATAAGATTAACAATGTTTCCATCTGTCTTTACAACCAAACTGATGGGTTTTTCACTAATGCTCAATTTGTTTACACTGAAAATATGGAAAATATCAATGAAAAAAGTTAATCAAATTTGTATTTTATACAGATGATTCTGTAACATTAAAATTATTAGCACATAGAATGACTATACTGCCACTTGGAGAAAGGAAATTTTTGATGAAAATAAAATATAATTTCAATAATGCAAAAAAACTACATATTTAAAGTACGAAGTAAACTTCACTACAAACTTGTCCTTGTTTTTACCTTAGAAAGTATCTTAACTGAATTAAAATTCAATTCAAATAAAGTTGAAAAGCAGCCTTTTTGATCCTCATTTCTTAAATTCATGAGCCAGCATATGAATACCCAAATTATTCTTATCTCCTCTGATAGGCTCTCATAACACCTGTAGAGTTCTGGTTTTTTCTCCACCCCATTTCTTTACTCTGCTGCATTCACAGGTATTTGATACTGTTGAATAAACTAACTTCCCTTATGGAGAGATTATTCTTCCTAGCAGCCAGAGGCAAAATAAGGCAGGCAAACAGAACAGGTTAAAACATTTACTGATTTCACAAACTAATCTCTAATTGTCAGGTGTTGTTACAGGATCTTGAGATTTCAAGGTGAGAGCAGCAAAGAGATGTCTCACCTTGAAATCTCAAGACTGCTACTCTAAGTCTTTAAAAAACTTTTTTTTTTTTTAACTGGGGATTTAGTCTAGGAGCCATGTTACCACTGGGGTACATCCCTAATCCTTTTTTAGACAGGATCTAAATTGCTGAGGCTGGCCTTGAATTGCGATCCTCTTGTGTCAGCCTCCCTAGCCATTGGGATTATAGGCGTGTGCCACTGCACCCAGCATTAAAAGAGATCATTTCTAAGATATTTTCTATTATTAAAAAATGTAGTCAAATACTCAGAGGACACTCAAACTTTATGATGTAAACTGTAAATCCTGGACCAAAAATAAGTGGAAAGAATCCTTTTTTTTTTTTTTCCAAGTCTGCCTCCCCAGTCACGGGAGCAGCTATCTCACAAGTAAGAATGGTGCCTTATGCAACTTTACATGCACTGCTTCTAGGTAACAGTAGCTATATAACTCTTTATTAAACAAATCAGTAAGTGAATGGACAAAGTAGGCTTTAAGGGGACGGGGGAGAGTTGGTGGTGGTGGTGGTGCAGGCGGGTATCTGTTAAGATAACTGCTGAGAAAGAAAGAAAGAGAAAGAAAGAAAGAAAGAAATACATAAATAAATACATACATAAATAAATGCATACATAAATAAATAAATAAATAAATAGGATGATTCAAATTAGAGATAATCCCTGGCTAGCATCTTGGCATTGTGACAAATAATCAACTTGTGTTGAATCAATGAAAGTAATCAGGGCCTAAACCAGGACCCATTCCGGGTTCCACAACTAGCAGAGGCGCTGGATACCCTCTCCGCCCACCCACAACCGGAAAGCTGCGTGTGGAGATGCAGGAAAGTGAGCTTTTCGCCTTGGGTCCGGGAAAATGTTTGAGAGGGAACAGTGCTCGCCTAAGGCGCTTCCCCCGACAATCACCTCTCTTCCACCACCCCCATCCTGAGAGAGGGTCTAGCTCTGACCCCGCGGGGTGCGGCCACAGGAGTTAAGGCTTCGGACTCCCACCCTGCCCAGCTTTGCCGCCGTACTTACTGGCCGAAAGGACCCTTAAGGCAGCAGCCACCCCCACCCGGGCCGCCGGGTGCCAAGGAAAGCACTTGGAGGCTGCCCGCGGCCGTCAAGCTCCCTAGAACCTCCTGCTCTCTGTGCATCTGCGCTCGGGATCCCAGCCGCTCGATCGCCTCGGAGCGGACCGGCACCAATAGCATAGGTAAGACTGGCTCCATGGACTCGGCGCGGCAGCTACCGCCGGAGAAAGCAGCACTTCCGGTCTTTTGCTTCGCCGCCATCTTCGTCAAGCCGTTTCTTCCGGTCACCTGTGTTCAGGAATTGACTGCGTCTCAGGCATGCGCAGTGTCTCGAGCCGCTCACGTGCCGCCTCGTGATTCTCTCCAGAAGCTCTGGGCTCTTTCTAGCCAGTTGACTTTCCTTGCTTTTTGCAGGCGGTGCCGAGCTCCAGTACGACCACAGCTGCCTTTCACTCTTACGCTTAACCACAAAAATGCACGAAGGCCTGATTTAGCCGCCTAACGCAGGCTGTTGCAGCTGTTCTCATTGTGGTATTACCCTTAGCTACTTAGTCTAGTCGCTTCCTGCTCCTTCGGTCCCGACTTCTCCTCTTATGCCATTATTTGTTTACAGGCTCTGAGGTGGTGCCATTTCCTTGGTAGCAATAACCAAGTCTTACAGTGCAAATCCATCATGAAAGGGTAGACCTGAATGTTGAGGTCAAATAATAACCATTGTAACTGGGAAACGGGTAAGTTTAAACGGTGGAGATGGTGGAGCTCCCATTTCATTATTTATGCTTTACTGAGGAAGTATGGTACAAGATCGTCAGAAGAATGAGGGTTGAGGACATATTAAGAAGGCGTCTGGGGATGGTCTCTTACTAGCAGTACTTTAACACATTAATTTTCATATTCAGAACATTTCACTTTAACTTGTATGGAGAGACCTTTATGGACGGTTCAACCTAAAGGCTCCTTTATTCCAATTACTTTCTAATCATCGATTTTATTTCCCCATGATGCTTATTACTACTTGATATTTTGCATCAGTTCCTATCCAGCCAGTTATGTAAACTTTAAAAAAGCAGGAACGCTGTGTTGCTCATACTGTTACCCTCTGCCTAAAACAGTGCCTGGTTCATAAAAAGCTCTCCATTGTTTGTTGATGAATGCATAATTTTGTCAAAATGAAACCAAAATAGTTGCTTAATCACTGAGCCAAATCCGCAGTCCTTTGTGAGAGGGTCTTGCTTAGTTGCTTAAGGCCTCACTAAATAGATGAGGCTGGTGGCTTGCTTTGAACTCGCCTTCCTCCTGTCTCAGCCACCATGATGAACTCTGAAACCAAACATTTCTTATCCAAAAGGAAGATGCTTATATCCAATCCTTTTAGCTCCGTTTGAGCTATTTTCTTTAGCTAAAAAAGGGGCAATAATGAAGCAACTTCCCAGGTTATACCTTTTTAGCTATAACAAGGACTGACTTATAGTCAGGTCTTTCTTGGAACATTCACACATAAGATGCCCTTCATCATAGCTCCTAACTTACAAACAATTAACACATCATTTGATTACCTCTTTAATTATATTTTAAGTCATGCCTTATTTTTAGGCACATCATTTAGATTCTAAGAAAGGATATGAAAATGTTTGGGGCAGGATCCTCCAATATATGAATGCATAAGAACTGTCTTAAGACTCTCTGGATCATTGATGATTAATTTCCCACATAAGTAGTCCAGAACAAACAGATCAGTAGATCCAAGTGAGCCTACAAAGAGAACAGATGTTAACCACAAGCGTAATTCCATTTTACAATTATTTGTGTGATTTAATTAATACCTGACTTTCTAGCAGATGGCCATTCTGAGGACAAAGATAACCTCTATGTATTTCATGTTTATATCCTAGAATAGTTGTCCCTCATTTCTTTTTATTTTTTAAATTTTTTTAAAGTTGTAGGTGGACACAATACCTTTATTTTTATGTGGTGCTGAGGATAGAACCCAGTGCCTCACACATGCTAGGCAAGCGCTTTACCACTGAACCACAACTCCTGCCTCCTCATTTCTTTTTTAATATTTTTAGTTGTAAATGGACACAATACCTTTTTCTTTATTTACTTATTTTTATGTGATGCTAAAGAGAACCCAGTGCCTCACACATGCTAGGCAAGTGCTTTACCACTGAGCTACAACCCAGTCCCCCCCTCGTTTCTTGAATGAATTCACTTTTCAGATTAATTTCTGCCCTGCAAATAGCACTATAAATGACCCAACACCTAGGAATAATAAAATTTGGCAGAAGAAACAAGCTATAAGGCCCAAACTTGGGCCAGACTGGTTACTCAGTAAATGCCAGAATATCTGAAACTGCTTGTAAAGCACATTATCCTCCATGCTCATAGTTTATAAGAAAGTAGGGAAGGGAAAGAGAATGTAAATTGGGCTTGAGCAAGGGGCTATAACCTTGTTTCTGCTATCACTTACTCCATCCTGGCCTCTAGCTGCTGAACCAGTTGTTTGTCTACGTGGTGACAGAATAGAGGAAGTAGATTGCTGGGGAAGGCCAGGGGTTCTGCCAGAGAGGCTGTAGGCATTTGGGCTATCTCCCAGGCAATCAGAACCACCATGTCTGTCCTGGAAGACAGAAGAAACACATCAGAGCTTTTATATTTATGCAGGAAACAGACTCTAGGACAAGGTTTCTTGTCTTTCCACCAGTACTTCATTACCCCTGCCCCCAGATAGCAATTTGGTATGTGGTATGCAATGCTTAAGGCTTATAAATCTTTCATTTTGGGGAGGAGGGGGTTACTAGGGGGAAAAAATTGAACTCAGGGGCACTCAACTACTGAGTCACATCCCCATCCCTATTTTATATTTTATTTAGAGACAGGGTCTCACTGAGTTGCTTAGCACCTTGCCATTGCTGAGGCTAGCTTTGAACTCATGATCCTCCTGTCTCAGCCTTCCAAGCCACTGGGATTAACAGGTATGCGACACATTACCCAACTTCTTATTTAAACTTAATAGCTCTAAAGGATTAGAAACATCATCCTTAGTTTATAAATGAGGGAACAGATTAAGAAGTGAATAACTTGCCCCAAAGTTAAATTGCTGACAGGTGACATAGCCAGAACTCGAACCTGGGTCTATTTAACTTAAAAGCTTGTCCTCTTAATTTCTACATTACACTGCCTTCCATGGAAAACCAACTCTCTAGGGCATTATAAGAAAGGGGGGTAAAATGCAGAACAGCTACAACCCTGCTATTTCTCCTTTCTCTGCCCAGCCTCCTTTCAGAAATGCTTGAATATGCCACCTAGTAAATCTCTTATCTGGCTCAGCCTACACATCCCTAGGATACTGAACTAACATCCATGTGCCTTTATGATCTTACCAAGCTGTATGATCACTGATGGGTTCCTCTAGGGAAGAGTCCAGAGATACCAGCTGTTCCCCATGACTCAGCAGGGCATAGAGCAAAGATATTCCAAACTGCAAGTGAATACACACAGTTGAGGGCAAAATGGGTTTGTGGTAGGCATTTAGTGCTTCTCTTGCTGTGCTTTCTGTAGGTTCACATTTACAGATAGAGACCAATACCCACAAGAACTGTCAAGTTTTATTCTGGTTAGCCAAGGATTCATGACTTTCCCAAGGAATCTTGAGCTGTTCCGAACATTCCACAAGCCTCTCTATGAGCTGACTAAATGTACACTCCTAGGCTCCAACCCAGGAATCTTGTCTATTGATCAGGAATGGATTCAGAAATCTGATACAGGTGGTTTGTGAACTCCACTTTAAGAAGCATTACTTTAAGCAAAGGTCTTTAGAGGGGAGTACACAAGGTAATCCACTGGTATGTTGGAAGACAATATCAGAACTTTCACATCTCAAGTCTCATCCTTTAAAACTTTCTATCTTATGTTTATTATATACCTAATATTATAGTTTTACATGTGATTTTTAAACACACTTATAAATGACTTAGAAGGTCTTACTAAAAGGAACACAAGGCCAAATGTGGTGGTCCACACTTGAAATCCCAGCGAGGCAGGAGGATGGTAAGTTCAAAGCCAGCCTCAGCAACTTGGCAAGGCCCTGAGCAACTTAGCTAGACTGTCTTTTTTTTTTTTTCTTTTTTTTTTTTAAGAGAATTTTTTAATATTTATTTTTTAGTTTTCAGTGGACACAACATCTTTTTTTTATTTTATTTTTATGTGGTGCTGAGGATCGAACCCAGCACCCCGCGCATGCCAGGCAAGCGCGCTACCACTTGAGCCACATCCCTAGCCCCAAGACTCTGTCTTTAAATAAAGGAAAAAGGGCTGAGAATGTGGCTCAGTGTTAAGCACTGCTGGGGTTGATCCCTGGTACCAAAACAAAAGGCAAATAGAGTTTAGAGATTGCTATAGAAGCTCACACCAGCAGTAACAGAGGGAGTCTGGTAGAGAAATAGATGCGTACCCATCCATCCATCCCTGAATTTCAGATGGATAGGACAAAGAAACTGGTGTTTTAGTAAGCTTCCCAGGTTAATCTGTGCTCAATAGAAGTTGAGAAGTGCTGCAGAAAACAAGACATGTGGAGAGAGGAAAACATTCCCTCGCTTATTCCTTACCAGCAATACCACTTGGAAGGTATCAAACAGCAAAAAGAAACTTTTTGCTATTTGTATTGGGGTGTTTGTTTTTTTGGTACCAGTGGTGCTTAACCACTGAGTCATATCCCCAACCCTTTTTTGAGACGGGGTCTTGCTAAGTTGCTGAGGCTGGCTTTGAACTTGGCAATCCTCCTGCCTTAGCCTCCCTAGCTGCTGGGATTACTGGTGTGCATCACTGCGCCCAATTGGGAAGCTGTTCATGGAAAGAAAAGACTCCCAGATGTGGTACCTGGTTCTGAAGTACTGCAGTGACTGGCCGTTCAGAGGAGCCAGGTGGTAGCAACATTAGCCCCTGAAGTCCTTGGAGGAGCTCAGGGAAGGTCATGTGACTGATACATTTGCCTAGAGGCTTGAATAACATGTGTAGGGCCTGCAAGAAGGTCAATAAGCACTTCTATCAAACTCCAGTACAACTTCACCTGGTCTTATCTTGCCTCCAGCCCCTTTGCCTTGCTGGCCTGCTCTTGGTACCTTCCCAGCTAGGTTACTTTCTAGACCTATCACCATTTATTCATCTCCATCCCTAACACTGAGTCCTGTAGTACCACCTGTTCCCTGAGGGAAGAAAATATGGAGCTCAACACTTATCAGGGGGCCCCTATCTTCTTTTCAAAACACCACAGCACCCATCTATGGAACCATACACACATTTTCTTTTGCACATCATACCTGAAAGATGATCTGCTATTCTTACAGTTTATTCTGTAATTTCCTTATCTGAGAATGGTGGGGACAGTCCCACCCCCACCCCTTTACTGCCCAGAACCCTGTTAGCATCTCTGGGGGCTGGGGCAGGAATGGAGGGGAGGAAGGATCACTAAATCATGCAGGAGACCATCCTATTCTCCACTGAATATCTTAGTACCTGGTCAGCCACATCCCTCCGGACCAGGAGGGGCAGATTGTGGGTGATGGTCAGAAGAAGGCTAACTGCTTGATTATGGGGCAGGAAGGGGAGCAGCCGGGCTACCAAGGTTTTCCCCTTCCTTACAGAGAGAACCTGCAGGAAGCTATCAGCTACTTCCCTGCGGGAAGAGGAGAGCATTTTCAGAGCTCAGCTACACACACACACACACACACACACACACAGGAACTACATGCCAGGAAGGAAGGGCAGCAGCAATCCCCATGTCTTTGCTGGTCCTTTCCTTCTTGGGCTGCGGTGAGGCCCTCCCACACTTACTCCAGACTGTTCTGCTCCTGGCTCTTTAAAGCTTGAAAGAGCTTCTCAACCTGGTTCCTCTCTTGTCTGGAGTAACAGGACAGTGGAAGCCCATCCTTATGGCTTTCTTCTATTTTTAGTAACTGAAGGAACATCTGAAAAATTGTGGGTAGGGAAAGGAGAAAGAGGAAGTAACTGAGAAATATCCTGTTCTTGAAGGTAAATCAGGAACTCCTCCCCAAGGAACTGCTGTCTTACCTTCTCAATCCGGGATAATACCCGAAGCCTCTGACTGCTTGTATCTCCTGTGTCCTAGAAGGAAGTCTCTGGCCATCAGCCACACACCACAGCTGCAGCCCAGGCCTCAGATTAGCTAGAAACTGAACTGGAAAGGCTGGACACAAAGTCTGAGCACACTGCCTTCTCCCTCTTAGGTCACAATCAGAATTCAAACATGAGGGTATTCTAGACCTTTCAAATGGAGATGAAAAAGGCTCTGGGAAGATAATCCTTTTTATTTAATATTTTTTACTTGTAGATGGACACAATACCTTTATTTATTTATTTTTACATGGTGCTGAGGATTGAACCCAGGGCCTCATATGTGCCAGGCAAGTGCTCTACCACTGAGCTACAACCCCAGCCCTCTTACCTGCTCTTGAGTTCCATGACATACAGCATCAATAGCTCGACGAGGGGTAAAACATGTTGATACAGCTACCTGACCCAGAGAACCTTCAATTCGAACCACTGCAAGAAAGGAGTCATGAGAGGCACATTCCACCCTCTATCCATTCAGATGTCTAACCTAAGCCAGTCAGTCAGCCTGATCTTACCTGACTCATAAACCTCTGCTTTCTGAATGTAAGGTGTTATCAGCTTAAGAGAGTCAGTCTTTTTCCTTTGTCCAAGTAGCTCTTCATCTGCTTGCTTTTTCTCTAGTTTCTGATAATATTCCTGTGTGTCCAGGGAATAGGGGGAAAAAAAAAAAACTCATAAGTGACTATCTTCTCAACTACTCTTCTACAGCAGTCTCTCATATAGCATTTTTTTAAACCTTTATTTTTTGTTTATTTTTATGTGGTGTTGAGATCAAACCCAGCACCTCGCATATGCTGAGCAAGCACTCTACCGCTGAGCCACAATCCCAGGTTTTCCCCTTCCTCACAAAGAGAACCTGCAGCTACCTGACCCAGAGAACCTTCAATTTGAACCACTGCAAGAAAGGAGTCATGAGAGGCACATACAGCATTTTTTCCCCTGCTGAAATGATTCTGGCACCTAGCAGTTTTCTGTTTTGAGGTAGGGTCTTGCTAAATTTTCAAGGCAAACCTCGAACTTGTGATCCTCCTGGCTTAACCTCTTCAGTAGCTGGGATTAAAGGTATGTGCCACCATGCGCACATTGCCTAGCAGTTATTCTAAAGTGCCTTAAGCCCCATGTCACCTGTCTTGGGATTCTCATACCAAGCACTTAACAAAGCTAGCTAAAGCTACCAGATCTCATAACAAGGTAGAGAGCAAAGTGGAGCCAGAAAGCAAAATTGTTCCAGCATCTGACTGTTCATACATTCTTCAATAAAGTACATGCATCACCTGTCCTTCCCCTCCCCATTTTAATCTTGTGACTCCACTTGTGCTGTCCTAAATCAGTTATCTGATGGTTAAGAAGTCCAGAACTGGCACTAGGGAGGTATTGTCAGCTTGCCTCTGGACCAGTTCTATACATCTGTGGATTTACGCATCAACCCTCACATCGTCTTAAAAGTGAGAAATCCTAAACTAAAAGCCACTAACTCTTAATGGGGGAGAAAAAAGTTTGAGTAAGGCTTTTTCATTTAGGTGCAATGCCAAAAAGGCAAGAAAACAAAACTTTCATGACAGGAAGGGGACGATTTTTGAAGCTCACTAAAAAGAAAGGAAGAAACTGAAACTAATGTAAATGAAAAGGAAGTGAAGGTGGGAATGTTGGTAGGGAGCTCATGGATGTTGAGAAAGTGAAAACAGCCCAGATAGCCCCAAAACCTGTGGACAAAGCGCACAAAAGTCTGCAGCACAAATAGAGGGGAGGTAGGAAGTAGGGGGAAACAAAGTGTCTGCAAGCATTTGTTCAACAAACTGAATTTCACCATTGATAAGATTCCTGCACTTTTAGACCTAAAAAGAATAGATGTTTATAACAAGATTCACAAAAGGATGCAAAGGTAAGAAAGTACATATTTTCAGGTAAATAGGTGAAATTCTCAGAAAAAGATAGAAACAAAATCCAAGTGTGTTTGGACAATTGTAAATAATCCTATTTGGCTGAAGTGTAGAATAGAAGGAAAAGAACTAGGTATGTCAACATGAGAAATATGACTCCTGTTCTTTAGTGATCATCTCTCCCATCTGAATGGCATGGTCTCCATGAGCTGAACCAGTGGAGTGAAGTCCTGGCTCACTTGGGCTCAAGGTCAAAGGCTGGGGCCCTGAGGCTCACCTGGTAGTAATAATCATCCAGGCGGGGATTTTCACTCTGCAGCTGAACCATCTGCACTTTTATCACCCAGTCCTTTTCTTTTCTGGTCATGAGGTTAGCATACGGATCTGACTGCTGAGACCAAGGCTTCTTGACAGGGGGACTTCGAGCCAGGAGAAATATACCTTCAGGCCTACCCACCCCTGCCAAAGTGAACCTCCCAGAGCATTTTACTGCTCACCACTCTTTGAAAAGGATGGGGCAGGGTGCAGTGATAGGCAACAATTCAAGAGTGCAGGGGCTTTGGGCGAAATACCTGGCCACAGGGGAATACCCATCATGCAGATAGGCTTCCCTCAACCTTGTTTCGCATCTAGGTTTTACCTTGGCGTTTGACTCTGCTGCTGAAGCAAGATCCGTTGATGCTGAGGGTGGAGCTGGGTCAGATGACTGTGGAGACTTAAAAGGAAACTTGAGCTAGGTGGAAGTAAAGTCTCTGCTTGCCCACCCTTTCCATTCATTCAGCCCAGGGTAAGTTCAGGTGAACATCAAAGAGAACCCTATTTATTCACGTGCCTCCCTCAAAAAAGCCAACATGAAACATCACAATCCTCATACCCCCAAGATGTATTTTCCTGCAATTTGGCTGTAGAAAAACCTTAGCACAGTAGGAAATCTTTTGCCCTGCTTTTCAGAATTGTCCTAGCCTTAGTTCTGCCATACTAGACGACCTCAAATTTTTACCTCATTGGGCCTCACTCCATTTCCTCCTCTGTGAGGAGGAGCTTGGACTATGCTTCAGACCTGTTATTAAATTTCTGTCAGTATTTTTTTCTGTGGCAACTGGTAGAGTGGCACCCATCCCTCCTCAGCCATCATCTCCTGATATTTCTAGGAGGAACTCTGTTTGTCCTGACACTGGGGGCCTGGGCACCATGAACCAGTACCTGAGCCGAGGTGGGCATGAAGTCTGTGGGCTGCAGAAGAGAGGTGGGTCTGGTAAGGGCTGTTCAGGTCCAAATTGCCGGGCTGGAGAGCTGGTGCTGGGAAATATAGGCTGGAAAGGAATTGGCAACAGATGGTCTGGGCACCAAGAGGAATTAGGAGATCTGGAAGAGGGACCTCTCCACCAAGAGAATGCTGCTCAGCCCCAGTTCCTCTTCCATCTCACCTGCTTTTTCCCCCTTGAACCACATTTTTCTGTGTTAGGGATCTCTCAAGCCAAACTGGTTCCTGCCTTGTTTCAACAGAGTTCATTATCTCCTAAGAAGCTGCTTTCAGTCCCTGACGTGAGGAACATGTGCCTTTCAATGGCTCTTATTCTCTTAGTAACAGTCTTCTCAGGTTGTTTTCAGCCAGTGGAGCAGAGCTTATCTGTCTTTTTTGACAACCTCATCAGAGCTGTAATTCCATTCTAGTTCTCCCTGTAGTATTTCCTGATCTTTGGATTCCTCCCTCCCAGGCCATATTCCTAATATTCAGTTAATTGAGGGCAGGACTCTTTTCAGCTCTAAACTCAGTGCTGCTTTTCTGATAAGATGTTTCATAAAGTAGAAGTAGAGATCTAGTTTGTCCTTTCTTATTTGAATGCCTGGTTCATCTGTGCCCCTGACTGGGCATAATCCCTGCCATTTACCATGCTCCTCTACATGGAGCTGCTCCTACTTCCCATATGTACATCATTTGAGGTTTTTATCTTGAGATGGAGAAAGGTAGACTGAACATAATGTGACAGTGTGCAGTGGTGGACACCAATGCAAGAGTCCCAGCTGTGCAGAGGGACACTCAACACACTCCGGGATGAAATACTCCTCAGCAGCCAGTGATGTGAGGAACATGTGCCTTTCAATGCCTCTCCTCATAGAGTGGAGACTGGAGAAGACTCACCTGCCACAGAAAGTGCAAGGAACTGGGTGATATCCCCAAGGCCTTGACTCTAGGGGAGCTGAGCAGACCTCTCTGAGCAAGGAGGAAAAACTTGGATTCAATAGGGCATTCGTGGCGTCATGTCTTCTACATTTACTTGTGTCCATGGAGATGTGGGAGGGGACAGCAAAGCCAGCCATTTCAATATCCAACCTAGTCCTCCTTCATATTTGAATTCAACTGTGCCAAGTTCCCTCTTTCCATTAAGAAGGAAGACTATTATCTCAGAAGTAGTTGAAGGAGGGTCTGAGTTACCTCCTTTTTATATGAGAGTCCTCATCTATCTTCCCTACTTATACGAACAAATATCAGGAATGGACTAGCAGGACAAAGGGATTCAGATAAAGGTGAATCAGCAGCAGCAGGGCCTTCACCTATGGTGATGCACAGCCCAGGTAAGACCTGGCTTCAAGTTAAGGACAGCATCAGAAACTTTAGTAGCAGACAGGAGGAAAGAGGAAAGGAGAGAATCCCTAAATCAGGTTCAAGGATGAAATAGAAAATGTTAATTCAGAACTTGTCTTAGGAATGGAGGAGAGGAGAGGTATATTTAATCACGGTCTGAGCTGCAGACTGTTCAGGACAACCCTTTCCCCTCCTGTTAACTGCCATGGTACCTGTGTGTTATGGACAGCACTGAGTAAAGCTGGATCCCGGAGATTATTTTCTTCCTCCTCTGGATCTGCGGCCAGATCTGGATCTGGATCCAGACACTCCTCCTCCACCTCCTCTTCATTTTCTTCCTCTTTTTCCAATTGGGAAGCAGATACCAGCTCTTCCTCAGGAGCCAAGGGGTCACAGAACTTGCCAGGCCCTTGGGATAAGTGTGAATCTGTGGAAGGTGGGGCCTCAGGTGTGAGAAGTCTTGTCTAAGGGGCTGCTATTCAATACCATTTCTGTTCAAAAACCATCTCTGGAATTGCCTTCAACCAACACCTCTGTTCTATGGGTTCTCAGCCTCCCTAGCTCAGGGTGCCCCAAATATCCCCCACTAAAGAAAACAGAACCTGGCAGGTGCCAGACACCTTCACTTCCCACATCCCATCTTCAGTGGCCTCATTGAGTGCTTCTACAGGCTTCTTTCTCCACCTGTTCTCCCCCACCCAACAGCCCCTTCTGTTTCCTCTTTAACTGAAGTGCCAGCTGCTCCAACTCCCTGTAATTTAACCCTGTCCGACAGATATTTTACATGTATATGTTCCTACAAGGTTGTCAATGAATCTGTTGATAAATTACTATGTAGATAAGGAAAATAAGAGCCAGAAAAGTTATCTTAGGTGCCTGTGAGATGTGGCTAGCATGTGGAAGAGTTTGGAATCTCTTCCAGTTGTTCTGGATGCCCAAGCCTTTAGGAAGCAAATCAGCAAGCCTCTGTATGCCCGAACTTTTTATGTGGACACCATAGTCCATTTGGTGATACCTTCAAGGCATTTCATCTTGGCAGGCTGGGAGGCTTCCTGCATGTCTGTGTCCTCCACTGAGAGAGCATTGTCAGCCTCTGGAAGGTAAACCTGGGACAAGAAAGAGACCCAGAGACACCCCCCCTGGTCAGTAAGGATGGCATGGTTCTCTAAAATAACCACTCTTCTCCCAGAAGGTGGTCAGAGAATTATTGACCTTAGGTATTAAGGAGTGAGACCCTGGGTTCTCAGACTGCCATAAGCCCCCACCCTTGAATCTCACCATCCCAGCTCTGCAAAGGGAGAGAAATAAGGAATAGGGCCAGGAGTTGGAAGAGAAGCACTTCACACATGACCACCACCGGCTACCATTTGTGTATCGTGACACCTTGTTGCTGACACTCACCGCCTGACTGTTGCTGTCCTTTCTGCTTAGGTTAGCCATGGCAGCCTGGGCCAGAGCCTGCTTGCTGTTCTTGGCTTTAAGAGCCCCAGCCCCTCCCCTGCTTACCTGTTAAAGGGCAAGCATCCCTCAATCCTGAGACTTATTAGAAGTATGAGAACATAATCTAATGAGAAAGAAACCTCTTGATCAGGAAAGAGAAATAAACTGCACTTTTAACCATCCAAGTTTGTGGTAGTTTATTGGAATCTTAGGGGCAGATATTTAAAAAGAGGGTCCCTGTTTCCCACATTCTTTATTGGACTTTGCAAGATTGCGGTCCATTTAATCCCACCCAGGTTTAGCTCCTAGAAAATTGGATAGACTAGCTCTGAGTGCACCCTGAGGAAGTTTCTTTAACAATCAAGTTCACAGAGCTTCAGGGCAGTGCCCTTGAGGCTCCATCAAGGCCACCTGGGGCTGCTTGCCTTTCCCTGGTCACAGGAGTTTAAGTGGGCTAGACAGGTGTAATTATTGAAAGACTCCTGTGAATTTAGAAGCCAGATCTTTAAGGTAAAACACTTTTGCCTAAGGTAAAACACACTTTTATCTTCTTGGCTGCTCTAATTAAAAAAAAAAAAAAAACTGGTCCAGAAACTCAGGAGAAAAAACAAATCAACAACAACAAAAAGTATGCCACCGGTGCTTGGAGGCAAAATTTATGACACAACTAAACCTCATCTAACCCCTTAGTGTTCCTGGGTTCTGTGCCCACATCCTGTGTTCAGCTGAAACAAAGACTCTGTAGAATATCTGAATAAAATAAAAACAAAGCTAATTTCTCTATACCACAAATGTGAGTTAGAGCCCTACTGTCATGGTTAGAAGACCAGTATTCTTGGTGCTTTTAAAGGAAAAAAAATGTTTCAAATGTTCTGTAGCAGGTCAGAACCAAATGGGTGAAGGAACACATTTAAGTAGCATGATAATTGCTGAAAAATGTTTCAAATATCTGAATTGAATTCAGGCTCTTTGGGAAATGCTTATCTCCCAAATTTTCTAATAACTTACTTTGGCATTATTAACAAAAGAGCCAAAGGGTAAATGTCAGTGTTTCAGAAGTAATTGATTTAGGTTGTTTTAGAGAGAATGTCATAGGGAGAAACATTTTCTGCAAGCAGATTTTTATTCTAAAGGGTCTTAAGAAAATTGGCTAGTGCAAGTTTCATTTGTGCCAGGACTGTGCTAGGCTTGGGACAACAGTGAATTTTCATAGATACTTCCTGTGGCTTCTTAGAGCTTCCCACAGAATAAGAAGTACAAGCCAGGAGTGGTGTTGGAAGTCTCAGCTACTTGGGAGACTGAGGCAGGAAGATTCCTGGAGCCCATGAGTTCAAAAACAACAAGAAATAAAAAAGAAAGAAAGAAAGAAAAGGAAAGGAAAAAAAGAAAAGAAAAAAGCAATACAGGCAGGCAGACATGATTGTTGAATCTGATTTTTAAAAATACATTTAAAATGCTAAGAACTGTCCCACTTTCATGAGGAGAACTTTATTCCTTTATTTCAGTGTCTTTAATGGTTGTAAATCTATTCTGTTTTTTAAATTTCTTTTTGAAGTATTGTGTGTTTGTGCTGGGAATTGAGCCTAGGGCCTTGCATGTGCTAAGTATTGGAACTACTATTGAGCTACACCTTCTGCCCTCCTCTTTTTAATAAAGTTACACATGATCAAACGACAAAAATTGCAGCAATTTAAAGATCTTAACTGACTTTGTTTTCTACCCTATATTTGGGCAACACTTTTTTAGAAAAGATTAAACATCACAATGAGCCAAGCAGAGGAGATTGGTTTTACATACAGAGAAAAGCTCAACAACAACAATAAAAACTGGTACCCATCTCTCCTTAGAAACTATTCTCAGTACCGTTACCAGTGATTTCTGAACTATAATTGTAAAAGAAATGTTTTAATCTTGAATTTAGCTAAACTCTCTGTGCCCTCCAATGCTGTTGATATACCCTCCTTGAATCTTTATCCTCTCATAGCTTACTGACAGTTTAGGCTCAGCGCTCGCTCTCTCTCTCTCTCTCTCTCTCTCTCTCTCTCTCTCTTTCTGATGCTATTCGGAATTGAACCCAGGATTTCTATCACTGAGCTATATCCTCAATGTTTTTAAATTTTTTTAAATTTTTAAATTTTATTTTTAGGTACCAGGAATTGAACCCAGGGATGCTTAACCACTGAGCCACACCTTCAGCTCTTTTTATTTTTTATTTTGAGACAGGGTCTCTCTAGATTGCTTAATCTTGCTAAATTGCTGAGGCTGGCTTTGAACCTGTGATCCTCCTGCCTCAGCCTCCCAAACTTCTGGGTTTAAAAGCATGCACCACCAGTAATGCCCAGTCCTTTTTATTTTATTTTTATTTTTTTATGTGGTGCCAGGGATAAAACCTAGTGTGCCTCATACATGCTAGGCAAGTCCTCTACCACTGAGCCATAGTCCCAGCCCCTGGTCCTTATTATTTTTTGAGACAGCCTCTCACTAAACCCCTAAGGCTGGCCTTGAATTTGGCAATTCTCCTGCCTCAGCCTCCTGAGTCGCTCTGGGACTATAGGCAAGCGCCACCTCACCCAGTTGATTTTGTGTCTCTTGGGTCATCTTTCTTTCACTCCTTTCCTGCTGTTGTTATCCTCTTCCAATCCCTTAAATATCTTCTTCCTCAGTCTATTTCTCTTCCCCCTCTATATCAAAGATTCTTAATCTGAGGATTCCCTAAAAATTGTCTATATTTTATGTGATTTTTTTTTAGAGAGAGAGAAAGAGAGAATTTTTTTTTTAATATTTATTTATTTTTTTTAGTTCTCGGCGGACACAACATCTTTGTTTGTATGTGGTGCTGAAGATCGAACCCGGGCCGCACGCGAGCGCGCTACCGCTTGAGCCACATCCCCAGTCCCTTATGTGATTTTTTTAACATGCATTTTTCTGGAGAGTTATACCTTTCATCACATTCTCCTAGAAAACACAGATCCCTAAAAGGTTAACTTTTCTGCAACCTAAGATCCTGGGCAATCTCATACACTCCCATTTTCTACTGCTCACATGCAGATGATTCCAAGTCCTCTTGTCAGATCAGATATTTCCCAACTTAAAATACCTCAGTGGACTCTCTTTTCCTGTCCTTTATGTGAGGCTTAGGGCACTTTAAGATCTGACCTTGACTGCCTCTTCAAACTCTTGTCTTAAACTTTCCAGTCTTCTAGTTTGGGTTTCAGAAACAACAATTTTTAGCCTTGTGGTGAGTTTGAGATTTTCTCGAAGGCCTCTCTTTTCATCATTCTGCACTACAGCGCTTATTCCCTGGGGATCATTCCCTTGGTCTAGGACATTGTTGATTAAGGCAGCTTCCTGGCCCATTATTTCTTTTCTTCCCTTTCCCTTCCTTCTTTCCAATTACAGGGTTAGGGCCTTCCGGAAAACTGAGGCAGTGTGAAGGCTTCCCTTCAAACCCAGATTCTTGCGATGAAGTCAGAAAGATTCCAGACATGTCACTCAGAGTAACAGGCATGAGTTTATTAGAAGGGATAGGAGTCAGACACAGTGGTGCAGGAAAATTGCAAGTTCAAAACTAGCCTCAACAACTTAGTGAGGCTCTGAGCAGCTGAGTGAAACCCTGTCTCAAAATTAAAAAATTAAAAGGGCTGGGAGTGTTGTGCAGTGGTTAAGTGCCCCTGAGTTCAATCCCCAGTACCAATTTAAAAAAAAAAAAAAAAGAAAAAGAAAAGGAGAAGAGGGGGCACTCTCAAGGGAGAGAGTGGGTCCTCTCAGAGAAGAGAGGGATGGCATGCCTCTCCTGCCCTCTGGGAAGTTTCCAGAGAGTCCAGCCCAGGTCCATTTCTTCACTTTTAACTGACAGCAGGATGACATCAGACCTTTAAGTCTATACTGCCATGACAACTCTAGATCACTTTGGCCCATGCTGACAAGTTTAATTGGAATCTGTTCTTACAGATGCTATGGTTAGGGGGAATTCTCCTATCTCCCTGAGTCCCAGGATCTGGTCTGTGTAAGGGTCACAGAAGTCTACCCCACCCTCCTTTGGGGGTAACTGTGTTCTTATTAGCATTTCAGGGCCTGCTTTTCTTCAGGTAGTTTGCTGAGTAATTTAACATATTCTTTCAACCTAAGTCAGGCAGGGTTTCTGTTAAATTGCTTTATAAAAGATAAACCAAGGGGCTGGGGTTGTGGCTCAGCAGTAGAGCGCTTGCCTGCCAAGAGCAAGCTGCTGGGTTCGATCCTCAGCACCACATAAAAATAAATAAAATAAAGGTATTGTGTCCAACTACAACTAAAAATAATAATAATTAAAAAATACATATAAACCATGTGGGGGTCAGCACAATGGGCCCATTTTATAGAATTATTTCCTTAACCTCATGTTTCCCCCACTCACATCTGTCTGTCCTCTTCACTTTCTTCCTTCCATCTTTCTTTCCTTCCCTCCCTCCCTTCCTTTTCTTTCTGAATGAGGTCTGGACATGTCGCCCAGTTTGGTTAGAGAGAACTCCTAAGCTCAAGGGATCCTCCTGCCTCAGCCTCCTGATTTATGGGACTAGGCACAAGCCACTGTTCCTGGCTTTTCTTTCTTTTCAATGACATTAAAAGTATTTTAGTTGACTGGGCAGGGTGACACATCTGTCTATAATCCCAGCTACTCAGGAGTCTGAGGCAGAAGGTTGCAAGTTCAAGGCCAGCCTGGGCCACTTAGTGAGACCCTGTCTCAAAATAAATTTTTTAAAAAGGATTGGGACTGGGTGTGATTGTGCATGCCTGTAATCCCACCAGCTCAGAAGCTGAGGCAGGAGGATCCCAAGTTCAAAGCTAGCTTTAGCAACTTAGTGAGGCCGTAGGTAATTTAGTGAGACCCTGTCTCTAAATAAAGTAAAAAAGACTGGGAATGTGACTCAGTGGTTAAGTGCCCCTGGGTTCAATCCATAGTACCAAAATAAATAAATAAATAAATAATAATGAAGGGCTGGTATATAGGCCCAGTGACCTAGCATACTTGAGGCTTTGAGTTTAATCTCTGAAACCACTACACCAAGAAAAAAAAGAAAAATCCAAAGTATTTTATCAGGTAATATGCTGTTCATTGTGTCAACAAGCAAAATTAAGTTACAAAGGAAGAGTAGTTTTTGGTTTATTTTTTTCCCTTGGGAGGGGTGATATCAGGGATTGAACTTTTGTTTTTTGTTACTAGGGATTGAACCCAGAAGCACTGAGCTACATCCCTAGCCCCCCCCCCCCCTTTTTAAAAAAATTTTATTTAGAGACAGGGTCTCACTGAGTTGCTTAGCTACTTACTAAGTTGATTAGGCTGGCTTTGAACTCCTGATCCTCCTGTCTCAGCCTTGGAGCCACTGGGATTACAGGCATGAGCCACTGTGCCTGCAGAAGCTATAGTCTTTTCCCATGAAACCTATAGCTAAAGCTGATTTGAAGATTTTCATGATGAAAATAATATTGCAAAAAATCTTCATTAAAAAGCTCATTAGGGGTAGGGAGGGGAGGGGTTCTGGGGATAGGAAAGATGGTGGAATGAGACAGACATCATTACCCTAGGTACACGTATGATTGCACTAATGGTGGGACCCCACATTATGTACAACCAGAATTGAAATGTTGTGCTCCATTTGTGTGTGATGAATTGAAATGCATTCTGCTGTCATGTACAATTAAGTAGAACAAATAAAATAATAACAAATTTTAAAAACTCATTAGACTATGAGGTTCAGTTCAGTGTAAGTCATATATATATATATATATATATATATATATATATAAAACAAAATAACAATTATGGTATTTGTAGATGAACAGTCCACTCTCCAAGAAATGACACATTCTTACTATCTGTTTAAAAAAAATCAAAAGTTAGTTATAAAATTCTATTTTGAGAGCAGGAAAACAACTTGTTCCATGTCACTTAAAGTATCAAAGCACTTCAAGATCAAATTCAAAGCCAATCATCAACCAGGTGCAGTGACACAGGCCTATAATCCCAGTGGTTTTGGAGGTGGAGGCAGGAGGATTGAGAGTTCAAAGCGGGGCTGGGGATGTGGCTCAAGCGGTAGCCAGCTCGCCTGGCATGCGTGCGGCCCGGGTTCTATCCTCAGCACCACATACAAACAAAGATGTTGTGTCCGCCGAAAACTAAAAAATAAAAAAAAAAAAAAATAAATAAATATTAAAAAAAAAAAGAGAATTCAAAGCCTGCCTCAGCAATTTAGTGAGGCCCTAAACAGCTCTGTGAGATCCTGTCTCTAAATAGCATATAAAAAATGGGCTGGGATGTGGCTCAGTAGTTAAGTGTCCCTGGTACCAAAAAAAAAAAAAAAGCTAATCATCTCATAGCAGTAATATACTATAAGGGAGACATTCCACTATATCATGGTTACGTGTAGATCATACAGTGTGAAGCTAAAGGGTTGAAGGAGTCAGTAGCAATACTGTTGCCAATTTTAAGACATAAGGGTTGTTTAAAAATGCTTACAGGTCAAATGGTGGTTCCATTCCCAGCTTTCCAAGAAATCTCCATACTGCTTTCCAAATTGGCCGCACCAATTTGCAGTCCCACCAGCAGTGTACAAGTATACCCTTTTCCCCACATCCTTGCCAGCACTTGTTGTTTGACTTCATAATGGCTGCCAATCTTACTGGAGTGAGATGGTATCTTAGGGTGGTTTTGATTTGCAGTTCTCTGATTGCTAGAGATGGTGAGCATTTTTTCTTGTACTTGTTGATTGATTGTATGTCCTCCTCTGAGAAGTGTCTGTTCGGGTCCTTGGCCCATTTGTTGATTGGGTTATTTGTTTTCTTATTGTTTAATTTTTTGAGTTCTTTGTATACTCTGGATATTAGGGCTCTATCTGAAGTGTGAGGAGTAAAAATTTGTTCCCAGGATGTAGGCTCCCTATTTACCTCTCTTATTATTTCTCTTGCTGAGAAAAAACTTTTTAGTTTGAGTAAGTCCCATTTGTTGATTCTAGTTATTAACTCTTGTGCTATGGGTGTCCTATTGAGGAATCTGGAGCCGACCCCACAATATGTAGATCGGAGCCAACTTTTTCTTCTATCAGATGCAGTGTCTCTGATTTGATATCAAGCTCCTTGATCCATTTTGAGTTAACTTTTGTGCATGGCGAGAGAAAGGGATTCAGTTTCATTTTGTTGCATATGGATTTCCAGTTTTCCCAGCACCATTTGTTGAAAAGACCTAAAAAGAGCATACTACAGGGACACTGCTACATCGATGTTCATAGCAGCACAATTCACAATAGCTAGACTGTGGAACCAACCTAGATGCCCTTTAATAGACGAATGGATAAAAAAAATGTGGCATTTATACACAATGGAGTATTACTCTGCATTAAAAAATGACAAAATCATGGAATTTGCAGGGAAATGGATGGCATTAGAGAAGATTATGCTAAGTGAAACTAGCCAATCCCTAAAAAACAAATGCCAAATGTCTTCTTTGATATAAGGAGAGCAACTAAGAACAGAGTAGGGAGGAAGAGATTGAGAAGAAGATTAACATTAAACAGGGAGGAGAGGTGGGAGGGAAAGGGAGAGAGAAGGGTAATTGCATGGAAATGGAAGGAGACCCTCATTGTTATACAAAATTACATACAAGAGGAAGTGAGGGGAAAGGAAAAAAAAAACAAGGGGGAGAAATGAATTACAGTAGATGGGGGAGAGAGAGAAGATGGGAGGGGAGGGGAGGGGGGATAGTAGAGGATAGGAAAGGCAGCAGAATACAACAGACACTAGTATGGCAATATGTAAAACAGTGGATGTGTAACAGATGTGATTCTGCAATCTGTATACGGGGTAAAAATGGGAGTTCATAACCCACTTGAATCAAATGTGTGAAATATGATATGTCAAGAACTATGTAATGTTTTGAACAACCAACAATAAAAATTAAAAAAAAAAATGCCTACAGGGAAGGTCCAGCTGCAACAAGCTAAACAATAGCACCGCCTTCCTTCACAGTGCTTTTTGCCAGAAAATAGTGCTTCCATCCCTAATGGTGACTTTCTTGTCTAGTGGCAGCCAGCTGGATAAGTAGCACTTATCCTGCCACAGTGTCTTCAATTCCTTACCAGTTACCACAGAGAGAGGGATTCTAAAACGTAGGCTACACAAGCAGTGACATCTCAGTTTGCTCTGTTCCTCATATGGCCAATATTCCAAAGTGCAGCTGTCCTGGCATGTGTGCAAGAAAGCAGCTCCCTACAGATAACACTAGTTGACCTTAGTTGCAATACACATAAGAAAGAGAGCGACAAGAACTTTCAGTATAATATTTATCTGAACATTCTGATCTGGGCCCACTCTTACTGTTCCCTTAACCTGGCTAGGCTCTTGGGAATGGAGATTTGGTGTTTCGCTGCTCTTTACTTCAAGGATGATACATATACTGCATATCTCCTTCTCTTTTTTTCCAAGTTAAATAGATCCATTTTTAAAGACCTATTTTAATACTTATCCTCAAAAGGATGGTTTAGCCTAAAACCTGAATGGTTGACACCATGACCATGTCCATGAAATTTTTCATTGACCAGAAATTGATTCTATCAATGTTGGTTCCTTAAATATTTTGATCATGAGCTTCAAATGCTCTAAGCAGAGCTTGAATATGACCACATTTGCTTAGTGGGGATTTGATGCTAATGATGGATTCCACAATCTCTTCCAGTTAAATATCCAATACAACTGTACCTGTAACATATTCCTTCCTATTCTTGCTCTTTTTCTCCCCTATTATTTAGGATAAATCTAAGGAAAGTCATCTTTCAGAAGTGATATTGAATTTATTATCAAAGCAGAACATGCAGCCACCAATTTCAGACTCCACTGTGTGTATTCCTCCTGATTTTCTGTTTAAAAACTGAGTTTTCTTCCAGCTAAGGTCAATGTTTTCAAGTTAACTGTTCTTCCACTGTATCAAGACCTCCAATCCATTGGCCTCTGGCAAATTAAAAATGACCATGAAACTTTTGCTTCTCCACCTATTGAGAGGTGAAGCCTAATCCTTCCTTTCCTTTGTAAATGCTGACTTTAGTTCAATACTGAACTAGGTGTTCTGGTGTTTCCAAGGCTTAGGTCTTCTTTGATCATAAGAAGCCCTGTAGCTTTTATTCCAGTTTTTTGAAACATACTCTTGCAATCTATCTGCAATGTCATGAGGAAGCCTAAGCAGATCTGTGGACAGAAAAAATCTAGAAAAATCTCAAATGCAGGATTGGGTGAAAAAGTATTATATATTCGTGTAATGAAATACTATGAAATTATGAATAAACAATATAGATCTCTATTGTTCTAGAAATAGATACATTGTCCATGATATATGGTTAAAAAAAATCCCAATTTGCAGAGAAACATATGCAGGAAGATTGTATGTGTGTGTGTGTGTGTGTGTGTGTGTAAGCTATATATATATACGCCAAAAATAGATAAATCTCCATATTTACATCTGTATATAAATAGGCAAAGTCTGGGTATAAACATTCCAATGCACTAGCAATGGTTATCTTGGGAGGTAGAATAACAGATAATCTAGATAATCTTAATTCTTATCTTTATTCTTATCTGAACTTGGCATTATGGCCATGAATTTTATACTTAGAAAAAGGCAAAGCTAGTTGGAAAAGCTTTATAAAATGTTCAACAAAAAATACCTAAAGAGGCCAGTGGTGTATTCAATAGCAGAATGCTTGCCTAGTAAGCATGACGCCCTGGGTTCCATCACCAAAACAAAACAAAACAAAAAACACCAAAGAATGTCCAGCTTTGTTGGCAGTGCATCACAGTATAATGGACAAAGTTCACATTCTATCCCTTGGTGCCAAGGTCCACTGTTGGCTCCTCCTTAATGCCTCCAGGTAGCATTAGCTGCAGTCCTGTATCATGATTTATTTATAGGTCTATAAACTACAGACTTTGTGTTCCTCAGGGGAGGAACTTCCCTGTGCTATCCAGTGCCTAGCAGCTAGCGGGCTCTCAATAATAAGTTGTCAAATGATTGAATGATCCTTGTGAGCCCTGAGACTAGATGAACAGTTGGGGACCAGATTGTGGAAGCATTTAGGCCAGGCTGAGTGAAGCCAAAGCTTTGGGGCACCTTTATCCTGGGCCCCTCTTTTACTCTAACTTCCTTTTTGACACTGGCAATAGCAGGTAGGGAACTAGTGGTCTGGCTTGTTTGGAGTGTATTATCTGTGAAACAGCCCATATATGGCAATGCCAGCGGGGCTGAGGTCTACCATTCTGATATAGTGGGCCCACATCACCAGGGCTGACCTAGCACCATAGCAGACAGAAAGAGGAAGGGAGGACTTGGCTCCTGACCAAGCCAAACTGAGTAGTTAGAAAGTAGAGAAGTGTGTCCAGATTTTCTGTGAGGCTGAGATTCTCTGGATTAGCTGAGAGATAAACTAAATTTTAGAAAGGCAAATTTTTATACTAAACTAGGCTCTTGGCAACCAAACCCAAATGTGCAAGGTTCTGGAAAAGGGGAAGGAGGTGAATTAGTTCTCTATTGTTGCTGTAACAAATCTCCACAAACTCAGTGGCTTAAAACCACGCAATTTTGTCATCTTATGTTTCTGTAGATCCAAAGTCCAAGTTTCATGGAGCTACAGTTAAGGAATTGGCAGAATGACCTTCCCTTCTGGAGATTCTAGAGGAATCTGTCCTTGCTTTTTTTCAGCTTCTAGAGGCCAGCCTCATTCCTTGATTCATGGCCTCTTCATAGCTAGTAAACTCAATCTCTCTGACCATTCTTCTGTTACCATATTGCCCTCTGACTACAGTCATAAAAAGTCTCCAGATTTTAAGGACCCATATAATTGCATAAGATTTACTTGAATAATCCCTGATAATCTCATTCCCAAGTCCTTAAGATTAATTATATCTGCAATCCCTTATGCCATGAAAGGTAATTAATTTACAGGTTCTAGGGATGAGGACCTGGACATCTTTGAAGGAGGGCATTATTCTGCCTATTCCCAAGTATAACACAGAGAAAAAAATGTTGATAATTAGAAGTCAGTTCTATATGTAATGACCCAGAAATATCTATATTTTATTAAATGAAGATAACCAAATGCAACGAATATCCCAATTTTGTGGAACCTTCTATTCCCCCATTAGTCTCTGAGTACATGGTCACTGAGCCCACTTCCCAACTGCCATGGCCTGGCTTCTTAGGATAGATGGTGGAACTCATCTCACCCACACCTGCAGAGCATTGGAATGTGCAGAGAAGGCAGTCCCATCTCAGGTTTTACTGTAATTGGTCATTAGAATAATAGATTTTTGGCTAATTTGACTTATGATAAATTATCTTTAAGAAAACTCATTTGTGGCAAGTTGACCTACAGTTTAAACAGCAACAGTAATTAAGATAATAATAAACAATGAAATAAAGAACCATTATTACAGACCCACCAACTTTATGTTTACTGGCTATCTTCTTCATACCTTGACTGGTCCTTCTGAGTATATGAGTGGATTTTGTGGACATCCCTTATCATTTTGTGCTGTTTATTTTGTTTCGAATTTTTGATTCTTTATTAAATAATTATTCCCGATTTCTTCATAGTTCTCTTTTAATGGAAGAGTTTAGAGCTGGGTACAGTGTTACATAGCTGCAATCCCAATGACTCAGGAGGCTGAAGAAGGAGGATAGTAAGTTTGAGGTCAGCCCAGGCAACTCAAAATAAAAATGAAAAAGACTGAATATAGCTCAGTAGCAAAGGACCCCGGGTTCAATTCTCAGTACCCAAAATTTTTTTAAATGAAAAAGATAATAGTTTGGAGGAGAGTCATCTTTGTGTGTGTGTGTGTGTGTGTGTGTGTAGTACTAGGGATTGAATCCAGGGCCCAGTGCATCCTAGGCAAAGGCTCTACCACTTAGCTACATACCTGGCCCTTTTTATTTTGATACAGTGTCTCAATAAGTTGCCTTGAACTTGCAGTTCTCCTGCATCAGCCTCCTGAGTTACTGGAAGTACAGGTATATGCCACAGCACTCAGCTGATTCTTGATTTTTTTGCTAAGAGCCATAGCTGAGTAGGAAATATGCATGGCATTTTTGGTTGAAAGGTGACACCAGCAAGCCATTGAGATGATAATGATTATGTTAAGATGTGCATTCAATTGGATATTAGACCCCCCGCTGTCCACCTTGGCCTGCTACTTTAGAGCTCTCTGGGACTCCAGGAGAGTTCCCATTGGTTGGGGAAGTGCGGTAGGAGGGATTGCCGGAGGAGGGATTGCCGGTTGGTGTGGTGTGTCCTGGGAGAAGGCCACGTGCTCGTGTGTGGTGTTCCCTGGAGTTTTGGAAATAAAGTTTGTTCCTGCTTGAGTGGCTCGTGATTTTGTGCCCAGCCAGACTGCAGCATTTTTTATTAGTGCTATACAGAATCCAAAGCAATCTAGAAAATATCCAAGTTAGAATTTTACAGTTTTAGGTAGGAACTGAGATAAAGACCCAAGTACAAGAGAGAGGTTGTGCCAGTAATTTAGAAACTGGTAAGATTTCCCCAGAGACTCTTCCCAATTCTTGGCATCTGGGGCAGCCCTGTTGTCCCTGCGCAGTTAAGGGGGTTGGCTTCAGCATTTATTCCCTCTCTCTATGCAAGGTGACAACTGATGTTACCTCTGATTACTTTTGTGCTATTCTTCTTTTTTTTAATTTATTTATTTGTTTATTCTAATTTGTTATATATGATGGCAGAATACAATTCATTTCATATTACACAAATAGAGCACAAACTTTTGTGCTATTATTCTAATGACTGAACCATAGTAATAATCTTTGTAATTATAAATTTAAAATTCTAGGACTAAAGGCATAGCTTACTAGTAGAATGCCTGCTTAGCATGTATGAGGCTCTGGGTTTATCCCCAGCCCCATCAAAAATAAAAATAAGGGCTGGGGATGTGGCTCAAGCGGTAGCATGCTCGCCTGGCATGCATGGGGCGCTGGGTTCGATCCTCAGCACCACATAAATATAAATAAATAAAGATGTTGTGTCCACTGAAAACTAAAAAATAAATATTAAAAAATTCTCCCTCCCCCCCTCTTTAAAAAAATAAAAATAAAACTCCTCTTCTTCCATATTATATACAATGTACATTCATGGATGGATATGGGAGGAGCTGAAGGCAAATTTCACTTTTTAAATATATTTTTTAGTTGTGAATAGACACAATATATTTATTTATTTTTATGTGGTGCTGAGGATTGAACCCAATGCCCCAGATATGGGTGACAGGTGCTCTACCACTGAGCTACAGCCCCAGCCCAGCAAATTTCACTTTTACTGGGTAGACCTCTAAAAGAATGCATTTTTACAAGGGTAAAATACACTCATGTGTCAGACTTATAATTAAAAAATGAAAAATACTTTAAAACTGGTTATTATTGAGGGGATTTGGGGGAATTAAGGATTTTATACTTTTGTACTACTTGATTTTTTCTTTTTAACCAGGGATTTAACCCAGGGACACTTAACCACTGAGCCACATCCCTAGCCCTTTTTATGTTTTATTTCTTTCATTTTGAGACAAGGTCTTGCTAAGTGACCTAGGGCCTCACTAAGTTGCTGAGGCTGGCTTTGAACTTGCAATCCTCTTGCCTCAGCCTCCTGAGTTGATGGGAAAAAGGCATGAGCAATACCTGGTGATTTTTTTTTTTAACAACAAGTTTGTGTGATTTTTCTAGTGGAAAACATTAAAGTTTGCAATCAGATGGGCTAGCATTTGAATCCCAGCTCAGTGCCAGTTTGGGCAAGTATCTTATTTACCTGAGTTTTTATCTTATCTGTAAATGTAAATGTAGAAATATAGATTTTTGTGTAGTTTGGGCCAGCAGCTTCACACACTTTAGTGTGTACATGAATCACCAGGGATGTTGTTGAAAGGTGATTCTGATTTAGTGGGTCTGGGATGGACCTAAGGTTCTGCATTTCTAAAAGATCCAAGGTGTTATTGATGCTCTTGATACTTGGATCACACTTTGAATAGTAAGACTTTAACGACATAAAATTTGAAAGAGACCACCATAAATGTCCTATGAATACTTGTACTTTTGTCTTAGTGGGCCTGCTTTTCTGGCTCAGAAAACTGCTGATAGAGCTGGACGGGGTGGCACATGTCTGTAATCTCAGTGGCTTGGATGGTTGAAATAGGAGGATCATAAAGTTCAAAGCCAGCCTCAGCAACTTAGTGAGACCCTGTCTCAAAGTAAACATTTACAAAGGACTGAGGATGTGACTCAGTGGCTAAGCACCTCTGGTTTCAATCCCTAGTACCAATAACAAGAAGAAAAACCTGCTGACAGAGATCCATTCAGGGTTTTTTTGTTTTGTTTTGTTTTTAAACCTAACACAATATAGGTATCTGTGCTTTCAGGGTTTGTCTTTTTGTGTGTGTGCCTGTGTGGTGGGGGTAGGAGTGGGTACTGGGGATTGAACCCAGAGGTGCTTTACCTCTGGGCTGTATCCCCAGCCATTTTTTATTTTTTATTTTGGAACAGGGTCTTGCTAAATTACAGTGGCTGATCTTGAACTGAAATTGAAATCCCCCTCTCTCAGCCTCCAGTGTTGAGATTACAGAAGTGCACCACGGTGCCCACCAGGGGTTGACATTTTAAACAATTCTAATTGACATGCAATAAATCAAAATGTAAAGTGAGCAGGGCATGGTCGTGCATGTCTTTAATCCCAGCTACTCATTAGACTGAGGCAGGAGGATGAAAGTTTGAGGCCATCCTGAGCAACTTAGTGAGACCCTGTCTCAAAAAAATTAAAAACTCAACAAAAACAAACCAAAAAAAAAAAAATGGCTGGAGATGTAGCTTTGTGGTAGAGCACTTGTGTACTATGATTCAATTCCCAACACTGCAAAAAAAAAGAGTATGCAATAAATTATAACATATGTACACACTTCTGAAACCATTATCAAACATAACATAATGAACAAATCCATCATCCTGAAAATTTCTTCCTGGTTTTTCTGCTCCCTCCTTGCCCATTGATTGGAAACCACTTAACTGCTTTCTGTCATTATTAGATTAGCTTATCTTTTCTAGAGTTTCATTTAAACAGAATCATACAGTTGTACTCTTGTTTCTTTTACTCAGTATAATTTCATTCATGTTGTTGTCTCAATGGTTCAATTTTTGTTTATTGCTGGTAGAATTCTATTGTATAGATGTACATTACAATGTGTTTATCCATCACCTGTTGATACCTGTTTGGATTGCTTCTAGTTTATGGCTATTAAAAATAAAGCTGCTATGAACATGTATGTGCAAGTCATTGTACAGACATGCTTTCATTTTCTGTTTGGCACATACCTTAAATGGAATGACAGGGTCTAAACGCCAGTGTATGTTTAACTTTTAAAAAAATTATCAGATTGCTTTCCAAGTGTTTATACCATTTTACCTTCTTACTAGAAGTGCATGAGCATTCTGACTCTTCTGCATTCTTGCCAACATTTATTTTTTATTTTTTTCATTTTGAGACAGGGTCTTGCTATGTGACATAGGGCCTCACTAAATTGCTGAGGCTGGCTTTGAACTTGCAATCCTCTTGCCTCAGCCTCCTGAGTTGATGGGAATACAGGCATGGGCAGCACCTGGTGATTTTTTTTTTTTTTTTTGTATAAATGTTCACTGCAAAAAGTTTTTTTTTTTAATTTTTTAAATATTCATTTTAGCTTTTGGCGGACACAACATCTTTGTTTGTATGTGGTGCTGAGGATCGAACCCGGGCCACACGCACGCCAGGCGAGCACGCTACCGCTTGAGCCACATCCCCAGCCCCTGCAAAAAGTTTTAAAGAAATTCATACAGGCAAAACACACACACACACACACACACACACACAAGCCATCTGTTAGTCTCCCAGGTAATAACACTCTTCAATTGTCATGTTTGTACATTTCCAAAGTTTGCTCCCCACCAAGAAAACAGTGCTCTTTTTTTAAAAAAAAATAGTTTTATTCTCTTTTCATCCTCACTATTTGAAGAATGTCATAAATGAAAATCCAAGAAAAATACAGAGATTTCCCACATTCAGAAGATTGAGAAACAAAATTTTCTCTGTCTTTCCTATGGCTCTTTGTTTTTGTTTTAAGACAGGGTCTCACTTGGTTGCCCAGATCCACTTTAAACTCCTGGGCTCAAGTGACCTCAGCCTCTCATATAGGTCTGACTATAGGCATGTTCCTTAGTGCCAGTCTTTTTTTTTTTTAAATATTTATTTCTTAGTTGTAGTTGGACATAATACCTTTATTTTATTTATTTTTGTTTGGTGCTGAGGATCGAACCCAGGGCCTTGCACATGCTAGGCAAACGCTTTACTGCTGAGCCACAACCCCAATCCCTGTTGTTCTTTTTTAATTGACTTTTAAATTGGCTTCCTAAGTGAATATACCAGAATCTATCTTTAATGAATTTTAAGTTTAGTATTTTTCTGTGACATAGAAAAAAAGAAACTGGAGGCAAGAAAACAAACAAACAAAACCCTGTCCTTTTCTATATTCCTAAAGCATTTTTCTAGTACAATTCAACACTACAGTTTTCCAGTACAATTCAACACTAATATTTTAGTCTTTAAGCATCTTAAATGAGATTTTTAAAGGGTGATGTTGGGAGGGTGGTGTGTTAACTCATAACTTCATACATTACAATTATTCTTGTATTTCAAAAAGAGCTGATAGGAAAACTAGTGAAATAACATTAATAATTATAGTTCTTATTAAACATTACCGAACACTACTATATGCTAGGCCACTGTTAAAGGATCTCTCTGTGCATTATCTCATTACCTTAAATCTGTGGAGAGTATTCCACTTTCTCTAGTTTAGACATGACCTCGACAATAGGGATTATTTAAAGTTAAAAAAATATTATAAAAGAAATCCAGAAGTTATTTGTTCTTCTCCTTGGGGAAGCCCAGTGCAATCAATTCCCTTTAAACTGACACTATGGGGATTTCCAAGACATGGGCTACTCTTGGTGTCCATGGTCCACTTCCTCCTTTCAATGTTCTACTCTGTAAAGACTAGTGTGGACTTGGCCCCTTGTAATGGCATCACCTTATTTATTTTATTTCATTTTATTTTTTGGTACTGGGAATTGAACCCAGGGGTGCTTAACCACTGAGTCACATCCCCATTGTTGGTATTTTTTATTTTCAGACAGGGTCTCACCAAGTTGATGAGAGCCTCCCTAAATTGCTGAGGCTGGCCTTGAATTTGATATCCTCCTGCTTCAGCTTCCTGAGTCACTGAGATTATAGGTGTGTGACACCACTCCTTGCTCACTTATTCATACTATCTTAGAGTATAGGTTTTCTTAGTTTGCTCATCATTGTCATGCTCTTACTGTCAGGGGTGAACTTTCTTCTTGGACCTATGGCAGAAGCAATTCAAAGTTTCACTAAAATTGCCCAGGCTCTGGTCTTCTAAGTGAATAAAACATGAATGCCAAGGGAATCTGGACATCCTCTTAGCCTTTATTTTCCCTGTCCATAAAATGAATAGGGATAATTCTATGACCTAAAGTTTATTAATGGATTCACTCATTCAGTTTACAGAATACCTACTATGGCCCAAGCACTGTTGTGTAGGTTGGTAATGCCAAGGTAATGAAATACCTGAAGAGATCTGGAAACTTTCCAGCTCTAAGTAGTTATTGCTTTTACTGTCAGTGGTCACCACCCCAACCCCAACCCCCACCCCTATACACACAAATCAACTGAACAAAGAAAGTTACCTAAACAATAGTGAAGATTCAAGAAGGAAGTTCTCTGCACAGAACTTTCCAAAAACAAACTTTTCCCAGCGGGGTGTGGTGGTTCACCTGTAATCCTATGGATTAGAAACACTGAGGCAGAAGGGTCTCAAATTCAAGGCCAACCTTAACAATTAGTGAGGCCTTAAGCAATTCAGTGAAATCCTGTCTCAATTTAAAAAATAAAAAGGGCTGGGAATGTGACTCAGTGGTAAAGATCCCCTGGGTTCAATCCCCAATAAAAAAAACAAACAAAACCTCTTCCCTAAACCTTTTCAAGAAGCAAGAAAAGTCCTAGATCTGAACAGTTCTCTGGTTCCTGATTTTTTTTTTAACCCCTTGAGCAGAGAATCTGAAACCTCCCAATGTATTCCTGGGCTGTAGTTATCAACCAAAGTTTGAGTTCTGTCGGTCACTGCTTAGCGCTCTTAATCTTTCTGGACATCATTTTCCAAGAATGAAAACATCAGGTTCTAGGTTTTTCACTGACAGGGGCACAGTTAGCAAATCTTTTAGCATCTCTGGAAGGGCCCTGGATAAAGGCACTTCCAGCCAGAATCTAGGATGGGTGGCCTGATACCCCAAACCCAGGCGCGTACCCCAGATCAGAGGACGTCTATGTACAGTCCAACCTATTGCCATTCTAAACATCACGAGACTTTATGAGAAAATGAAACTGAAAAGGGGAAAATCCCTCTCTCTAACCTGGCCCGGCGTCGCAAGCTAGGAGACTGGTGACGCGCCCCGCGGGCCGGGTCCTGATTGGCTGTGTGCTCAAGGAATTTAAGTGGACGCGCCCCGCCGGGCTTGCATTTTGCGTTTGACTTTGCTCGAGTCGCAATGTCTCGCTCCGTGGCGGTGGCGGTGGCGTTGGCCTTGTTCATGCTACTCTTTCTGACCGGTCTGGACGCTGACCCGCGTAAGTGTCTCTTCTTAACACCACCCTCTGTGACCCTTTGGCAGTCTCTTAACTCTAACTCCAAGTTCTTCCCAGAGTGGGGACCAGGGCTCGGTCTCTGCGTAAATCGTGGCGTGGCGGGGGATTAGGAAGGGAGTGAAAGCCCAGAACGCCTACTTCTTGCTCCTTTGCTCGAGGATCGAGGGAGACCTCTGGTTGCTGGGACAAGGTGGATCTTGACCGAGTTTGCGGGTTTGGGTAAGTTTTAGAGCCCCCCGAGATGGAGAGGGTTTTCCTCCCCACTTCGCACCTCCTCTGGCTCCCGGAGCGCAGCGGTAGGATGGGGCGAATAGGCCAGTCCCAGAGACACGGAGTTGGGGTCTGTGAATGAGTGGAAACCGGTGTCTGGGGTACGTGGAAGACACAACCCACGGGAAGACAAACCGCGACAACTCTGCTTCCTTCAGACTGGAAGCGCCCGGCTAGGTACACTTTCTTCTAATGATCCAGTGGCACCAAACCAAGGCGCGCAAACGCTGTTCTCATTACTTGTTGCTTTATTAATAATTCTAAAAGCTACCCGTTATTACAGGTAGCTTTTATAATCAGGACTGTACATACTTTATATCAGTGTTGCTTTTTTTTTTTTTTTTCCAACGGTGTTTGGGATTGAACCCAGGGCATTGTGCATGCTCAGGAAAGTGCTCTACCACGGAGCCACACTCTCAGCCCTGTGTGAATTAACTTTGAAAATGGATGTAAATACTATGATTACCCGAATCAAGCACCTGAGAAAACTGGGGTATCAAGATTTATTTATTGATTGTACTGGAGATTGAAACTAAGAGCACTTTATCACTAACCTTATATCCCTAGACCTTTCTGGTTTTTTTTTGTTTGTTTGTTTGTTTTTTAATTTAGAGACAGGGGCTTGCTAACTTGCTTAGGGCCTCACTAAGCTTCTGGGGTCGACCTCGGGGCACCAAAATTTTAAGCCACTTAATCACAGGCGATAAATAACAATTAGGATTGAAATTGAGCCTGACCAGTGCCTTTGTGGTAGGTAGCTAGGCATTTTGATTGTAACCCATCTTTTTTTCTTTTTCTTTTTCTCCTTCTCTTCCCTCTTCTCGTCTTCCCTCTCCACTTTCTTCCCTAGAGGTGTTTTACCACTGAGTTACATACCCAGCCCTTTTTACTTTACATTTTAAAGTCACAGTACTGCTAAATTGTTTAGGGCGTAGCCAAATTGCTGAGGCTGGTCTCCATTTTGCAATCCTCCTGCTTCAGCCTTCCCAGTCGCTGGGATTACAGACATGAACTTTCATGGGGCTGGGTGTGACCGTTTTTTCAGAAACCTGCCTCCTCACCTTCCTGTGTTAAGTTCTCTGAAGCAAGATGGGTGATCAAGGGCCCTCCTTGCCTTTTCTTCATAGAGAGCTTCCTTTTTGGCAACTTGCCTGGTTCTTTCCAAGATATAGGAAGCCTCCACTTTCAGTTTTGAAAACGTGACTATTGGTCAAAGTCAGGGAGGTAAGGGTAATTCAAGATGGTTACCAAGACTCATCCGGACACCCAGGATTTTGTGCGCTTTTTAAATACTCGGTGACAAATTGGAACTTCTCAACTTTTTCCCTTACAAATCCCCTGTAAAACAGTGTTTTGATCATAAGAAAATGGTAATTAATTTGAATAAAATTTACTTACAAAATAAAGAATAATGTATCTAGTGATGATAGGTGTCATTTAAAAAAATAGCAACCTGACATTTAAAAATCTTATTCTGAATATATAAAGAACTCAAAAAACACCAAAAACAATAAGCAAGCTAATAGCCCAATTAATAAATGGGTAAATGATCTACATAGATATTTCTCAAAAGAACAAATACAAATGGCTAACATATGAAAAAATATTCAACATACTTAGCAATCAGGGATATGCAAATCAAAAGTATACTGAGAGGTCTGGGGTTGTAACTCTGTGGTAGCACACTTGCCTAGCATGCATGAGGCACTGGGTTTGATCCTCAGTGCCACATAAAAATAAAGAAAATAAGGTATGATGTCCATCTACAACTAAACAAACAAACAACAACAACAAAAACACTGAGAATTCATCTCATCTCAGTTAGAATGGCAATCACCAAGAATACACAGAACAGCTGGGCATGGTGGCCCATGCCTATAATCTCAGTGACTCAGGAGGCTGAAGCAGGAAGATCAGAGGCCAGCCCCAGCAACTTAAAAAGAGCTGGGGGTGTAACTCATTGCTAAAGTGCCCTTGGGTTCTATCCCCAGTACTGAAAAATTAAAAAAAGAAATAAAAATTGCTGTGAGGATGTGAGGGAAAATATACACTGATACATTGTTGATGGGAATGCAAATTAGTACAACCACTTTAGAAAGCAGTATGGAGATTCCTTAAAAGACCAGGAATTAAAAAAAAAAAAAAAGGACTATGAATGGTGCAGGGCAGGTGGTTGATGCCTCAGCAATTTAGCAAGGCCTTAAGCAACTCAGTGAGATACACACACACACACACACACACACACACCCCACATTTTCTGGTACACTATACCTACATACATACACAATGGAGTTTTACTCAGACACACACAAAAAAGTGAAATTGTTATTTGTGGGGAAATGGATGGAATTTGGAGAACATCATGCTAACTGAAATAAGTTAGACTCAGAAAATTAAGGTTCAAATCTTTTCTCTCATATGCAGAGCAAGAATATGGAATCTCATGAAAATAGAAGGAAGAATGCCAGGCAGGGTGGCACATGCCTATAATCCCAGTGCCTTGGGAAGCTGAGGCAAGAGGATTGAATGTACAAAGCCAACTTCAGTAACTTAGCAAGGCCCTAAGCAACTTAGTGAGAACCTGTCTCTAAAATATATATATATATATATATATATACACACACACACACACACACACACATACCACACATACACATATACACACACGTATATATATGATATACATATATTCAGAGGGAGGGAAAGAAAAGTTACTGGGGAATGAGATGGATCAAAAAAAATTTTTTTTTTGAGTATTGAAGAGTAGGATTTATTGAAGTGAGAAGAAAAGAGACATAGCTCCTACAGGCCGAGAGGGGACCCGATAGGGGTTGCCACTTAAGTGTACTAGTCAAGGGGTAGGGGCATTGATCAATTTCTGTGCTAATCAGGAAAAGTGCTAAGGCTATTGTTGGTTAGCCCTTAAGTCTGTAACCTTCACTCAGATCTGGCCCATCTCATTTTTCCCACTGTTCTGGAACAAAGGAGTTGGCTGGAATGTTTGGAATGTTCCTATATTTCATGGAGTAGCCTGTTCATGTAGAGAAACCTCTTTTTCAGGGGCCCATTTTCTTAACTGCCTGTTTTTCTATCTATCTATCTATCTATCTATCTATCTATCTATCTATCTATCCATCCATCCTATCTATCCTATTCTATCTTATTCATTTCCTCCCTCTGAAGAAGAGCCCCTAACTGCCATTAGGGATAGGGGTGATGACCACTCTGGTTACTTCCTATGGGAGCCTATCTAAGGGTCCCTGGTAGATGGGGAGTTCATCTTGGATTCCATCTGTACGGCCATTTGTAGCTTGATATCTTGTGTATCAGGGATCCATGGTGACCGTTGGTGGGTGATTGGTCAGGTATACATTAGGCAGGGATCATGCCTTCCAAGAATCCTGGACAAACCCCCAAAAGATGAAATGAGATTTTCAGCCTCTGCTGCTGTATGTAATGTTACAGCTGATCCTAGCTCCCTGCCAGAGACTTCAACTTCTTGTCTCAAGATTTTGAAGAATGAAATCCAAAGACAAGTAAGAGTGAATATAAAAGAGTAAGATTTTTTTCAAGTGAGAAGAAAAGAGACAGCTCACATAGGGTTTGAAAGGACCCAATAGGGATTGCCCTGGATTGATCAAATTATATTATGTGCTAGTACCAATATATAGCATAATGAATCTCACTATTATGTATAATTATAAAGTACCAGTAAAAAAGTCATTTTGAAAAATTCCAAAGAAGATACCTAGTTCATTTCTGGAAAATACACAAGAAATATTCAATGTTGATTGCCTCTAAAGATCTATTTTCCCCATGTTTGTATGTGAGTTTTTTTGTTTTACTGTAGGCATGGATTAATTTTTCTGTTAAGCTTTGGAAACTTAAGTAATTCTCCCGAAGTCACAAGGCTAGTAAGTGACTGAGCCCACAGATCTTGGCCAAATTCAAACCTAGCTCGATATTGTCTTTATCCTAGAAGACATTATAGTGATATTCTTGCAAAATTCTGCCTGCTTCATTCAAAGAGAGAATTCTGGGCAGGATGAAGTTGTGTTCTGACCCCTGAACAAAATAAATGCTTTTTTGCTTTTTTTCTATTTCTTTGTGGTGTTGGTATTGGGGATAAAACCAACTCTTGTAGGCATTTAATTTTTTTTGTTGTTGTTGTTTTGGTTTTTGATACTAGGGATTGAACCCAGGGATGCTTAACTACTGAGCCACATCCCCAGACTTTTTTAAAAATATATTTTATTTAGAGACAGGGTCTCTCTGAGTTGCTAAGTGCCTTGCTAAGTTGCTGAGGCTGGCTTTGAACTCAGATCCTCCTGTCTCAGCCTCCCGAGCCGCTGGGATTATAGGCAGGCTCGCCACTGCATCGGCTAATTTTTTTTTTTTTAAACTGGGAATTGAACCCAGGCGAGCTTTACCACTGAGCTACATCACCAGTCCTTTATATTTTTTTAATTTTGAGACAGGGTCTCGCGAATTTGCTTAGGGACTTAGTCATTTTTGTTTCTTTGTTTTCTAGCTCATGTAATCAGAGATTTGACATATAAACACTGGGCAGGAATAAACAGGTTATGTTTGGTCTCAACATATGTTGGCTTGATTTGCATAGGAAGCTGAGCAAGGAGGTAATAATAATAACTTCTGCTACTTACAGAGCAATTGCTGTGTGCTAGTCACTGTACTAGACACTTATTATACATTAGGAAGTCAGATGGGCATAGATGTAGGCAGAAGCAGGAACCAAAAAGGAAGTGGGTAAACATAGGAAAGAAAATGTAAGGGGTTGAAGTAGTGTACAACAGCGTGAATAATTTGATGTAGCTTCTATGCAGGGTATATTAAATGAGAAATGAAGTTTGAAAAGTAGGTTGGGACCTTGAGTGATGTATTAAGAAATTCAATGGGTACTGAGAGGACATTAAATATTCTTGAGAGCTGCCCAGAAAGTTTCTTTAAAATAATTTCCAGTATGGGCTGGGGATGTGGCTCAAGCGGTAGTGCGCTCGCCCGGCATGCGTGCGGCCCGGGTTCGATCCTCAGCGCCACATACCAACAAAGATGTTGTGTCCGCCGAGAATTGAAAAATAAATATTAAAAAAAAAAATTCTAAAAAAAAAAAATAATAATAATTTCCAGTAACCAAAGATACTGGTAGAAATCAGCTAGAAAACAAAACCAGACCAAAACCAAACAAGCCAACAAACAAAACTCAAAAAGCATATAGAGAACAATTATGTGGGAAACATAGTAAGTTCTACTCTGTTTCACGAAATAGAGTAGCCTATTGGGAGAGTAGAAACTCATTTGGCCAGAGTGGAAATGGCATCCGGACAAATAGGTCAAATTTAACCTTTGGTGCCTAACTTGAGACCGAGTTAGCTCCAAGTAAAATACTCTTGACAAATTTATTTTGTCTTTCCCTGATGTTTCTCAGGTTCTCCGAAAATTCAAGTTTATACACGGCACCCAGCTGAGAATGGAAAACCGAACTTCCTCAACTGCTACGTATCTGGGTTTCATCCACCCCAGATTCAAATAGATCTGTTGAAAAACGGACAGAAGATAGAAAAAGTCGAGCAGTCGGACCTCTCTTTCAGCAAGGACTGGTCCTTCTATCTTCTGGTGCACACTGAATTCACCCCCAATGATAAAGATGAATACGCATGCAGAGTTACACATGAAACTCTGAAGGAGCCCAAGATAGTGAAGTGGGGTAAGTTTTCAGGTTTTTTCCTTAGCTGTTGAAAGTTATTCCTAAGTAGAGTCACAGCTTAAAGCTTTTTCTGTATTTAAAAAAAAAAATTGTATACTGGGATTGTCAGGGAGTGTTTCTAAAGCACTGATGAGTGGCACCTTCTGAGAGACTTCTGCATGGCATATTCCCTGAGCCAGTGGGGTCCTCGTAGTGAAAGCAGGGAGTAGCAGCAGCACTCCCAGTGCTTCTTACCACTGTTGGCTTCCTCTAGCTTTTCTGGCAGCCTTATGGACACTTGGCACCAAGAAGCATCACAGGGAGGCACAGGTCTTCGCCTATAAATCCCACTGTCCTGACACCTAGAAACCTGGACTCCTTTAATACTGGCTGGGTTTGGCTCTGAGGCCAGTAGGCAGGATTGGGTCTACAAGTGTTCAAAGCTACACAGTTTGGGACATTTGTTAGTACATAGTATCTTAAAAAGTAAAGCTTAATGTTTCCCATTTTCTTTTTCATAGACCGAGACAACTAACCAGCATCCTGGGACTAACCAACAACACAGAGGTGGGTTTTTGACTTTAAGAAATGTTTTTGTTTATTATCCTAGGGACTATTTAGAGACAACTCTAACATGATAATCTTCACTGTATGGAGGACATTAACTAAGGTAGCATGTTAGCAGGTAAAGAATTCTTTGAGTCACATTCCTGGGTCATATTCCTTTCTCCTGTGGAATGGCATGAGGAAGGCCTGTGGTCCCAGGTGTGACTCTGTCAGCATCACTGACCCTGTAACAGGAAGACAGAGGAGCTGCCAGTGAGATGTGGCTGGATAGAGGCAGCTGATTACCCACACCACCTGCAAGGGTTTGATCTTTCTTCTGTCATTTTCATATCAGGCATTTCTGCATAGAAAAAGACCTCAAAAATGAATTATTCTCACACTGGACATGGTGGTGAATGCCTGTAATCTCCAGCTACTCAGGAGGCTAAGGCAAGAAGATTGCACGTTTGAAACTGGCCTCAGCAATTTAGTGAGAGACCTCATCTCAAAAGAAAAACAAAAAACACATAGCAGTTGTTTTGTTCTTCATCCAGAAGAGAGGGGTGACACAGTTCTGCAGATGTCCTATTCTTTCAGTTTCTTGTTCAGTCTCAGTGTGTGGGTACTCTGTTTGCCTTGAAGAAGCTCCTAGCCACTTGAGGAAAGAAATGGAAACAGACTGGTTTATATTCCCTGTAAAAATCTATAATAGATGTAATTACAAGGAGCTCTAGAAGCATGAAAGAAGGAGAAACTTTGACTTCTTGATATCTTCAGCTGCATTCCAGTAGTGGTAGAAAATTCAGCTTTTCAATGAAATTTTACTGCCCAGGATATCTTGATGCTGAAAACCCATTCAAATCTATTATCTTTAGGACAGAAAAATTTATTTAAGAGAAGTTGGGTTATCTGCACAGTCATACAGTTATTAAATGGCAAAGCCAGGACATAAACTCTAATATTAGAATTCTTTCCTCTAAGATTTTGGGAGCACCGATAGAATAAATTACTGGGATATGTTCTTTGTAATGGGTTTTGAAAATTTTCTGTAGCCACTTCTAAAAAGGTGACCTACATTGAAGAAGTTAGACAAATTGATGGTGGGATCTGTAATCCAAATAAAGTAAATGCATTCACAAATTTTTTTCCTTTTCTTTTTTCTTTCTTTCAGGACTGAAGATGCTTTATTTGGACTGGACTAATTTCGAATTATTTTCTTTCTTTCTCAAGTTGATATGCAAATACACTTTATGCACGTAGGAAGTTGCAATGATGTAACAGTAGTCTTCTTAATAATTCTACTTTAGGAACTATCCTTGTGTTTGTCTCTCCCTGGTGTCCAGAAAAAAATTCAGAAATTATAGACTAACATTTGGGTAGTAGGTGTCTTATAAGAAATAATAAACTATCTATGACTACTTTGATTGGAAACCTTATGCATAAAAGCCATTTTTACATTTTGGAGTTCCACAAGAAGGGCTGATAGAAAAAACAAACGAACTAGTAAATATAATTGAAAGTAAGAGTTGATCATATATCAAGCCTTAATCCTGTAGGAAACTCCATATATCTCTCATTAACTGGATGTAGTTATTCACCTTTAGTTCTCCACAATATAGATGATTAAAAAATATAACTGAAGATATATTTATATCTTGTTGGTGAAGCACAAGGGCACAAATGAAGCCTGCACATCACTGTGGTGCATTAAGAAAGGGCTTTTATGGGGGAAGAAAAGCAGTAAAGCAGTGGATGACGAAGGACAGAAGCCAAGTGAGGGTGTGATATTAGAAGTTTCCACATAGCCTTTTCCCACAGGGACCTCTATATAACAAAGAACACACCTTAGAATTTGTCCTGCCTCAAAGCAAAGGATCTGGCTTTTGGTAATCCACAACAGCCTGTCTTTGGCTATATCAGGCTATGGGATGGCATGAAACTTAAAATTTCCAGTTCTCTCCAGTATCCTCAAGCAATGTACAGGTGCTAATTGTTGGCACAATAGGCAAAAGCTGGGAACTGGCTCACTGGGGCAGATCTGAATGGGGCATCAGTTGCTACTGTGAGTTTCCTATTAAATTCCTCTGGTGGGCCCCTAACACATGTAATCCCAAACTCCCATTACAACTTCAAAGTTTCTAAGGGGTTAGCATTAGAATTTGAATACCAGTAGGCTCAGAACTAAGTTTGAATCCTAATTTCACAAAGGGAACTGGAAAATTCCTGACCCAATCTTAGGTTGGATATGGCTTAATTGTGTCCTCAAAAGTCCATTGTGGTTAGAGTCTTGATTTCCAGGGTGGCAGTTTGGGGAGGTGGTGGAACCTTTGAGAGGTGGGGTGCTGCGCCCCTCCCCTGACTCAGGCAATGGCAAGGCCCTACTGAGGAGGATGGCGCAAGGCGTCCATCCTCTGGAGGAGCGCAGTATGTTTCTGGGAATGGGCTGATTTGTTTTTGTATTCCTTTAATAAGTATAGTTGCGACTTCTCATATGAAAATTAAGTATGAAGGAAAAAACATGACTTTCCCAATTAATGCAACTACTTCTAAAGAATAGATCTGTTTGCTCTAAATGCAATGATTCAGCTGTGGAGCGTAAATTGTTAATGTCTAATGAAAAACTCCCTGTATCCTGCCAAGGAAGTTTTTGAGAAATTAAATTAAAATCTAGAGAAGAAAAATTAATGTTAAGAAGACAGATTAGTGCTTAGTACTGGGCAACTTGTTCTTGTTCCTGTGCACAATGGTTTGTGCTCTTACTCTTGTTTGATTAAAATTAATAACAAGTCAACCACTTGCCATAACCATGGCACCGTTTCCAGTCAGTAAGTCAAGAAAGAATAGTCAAGGTATAGGCCAATATTTTGGGACATTTGTAACTATTATTAAAAGTTAACTAAGCAGAAACAGCTCAAAGCAAAACTCGAACTGAAAGTACAAATGCTTGCTTTTGCATAAGCCAAGATACGTTCTTCTATTCTAATTGTAGCTACTTAATATTTTGTTTCTTTGAATAATGATTCCTGTTTTGTAACCTACAAAGTACTGTGAGCCTGCCAAAATGAAAAGTATATATGATCAACTTCACAAGTAAAGATTGGGATCAACACCTTCACTTTGGTGTCTGTGTTGTTTCTCCACCCCCCTTTCACCGACTCCTCACCATCCGTTTGTCTCCTGAGACCCCCTGTTGGAGCTGGTCTCCGACAGTGGGGCCTAGAGCAATGTCTTTAGGTCGATGGGTGTATGCTCTCAGAAGGTAGTTCCCATGAGACCTCTTGGGTTCTTCTGAGCGGTTTACTACGAAAAGAGGATGCCTAGCCCCTCCTATGCTATCTGCTTCTGGCTTGAGATCAATCACTTGTTTTCTCCTGCATGCACTCCTTTCATTGCTATAGGCACCACGAGAATTACTGTATTCAAATTCACCATGTGGTGATGCAGACAAAGAGTCAGCCTTCATCACAGAGCCTGGGCTATGCTTTTTAGAAAAACAATAAACTAAATAAATCTTTTTATTAAGTAGACTGTGTCAGGTGTTTTGTTATGATACAAAGCTGACTAATAGAGTCATCATATCCACAAAATGGGACAATTATTCCTATGTCACAATTCATTTATTCATTCAATTTTTTTGTTCAATAAATATGGAGTATCTACTCACCTGGCAGCGTTCCCAAGGTTGTTCTGAGAAGGTGATAATAACGAGAATGTCTCTGTAAGATGTAAAGCTCTAGGCGATGCCATTTACTTTCAGTGGTTCTTTATTTGCACAGCTAATTAGAACAAATTATCTAAAACTACAGCAGGGAAATATAGGAAAATTTCTTAGCACTGAACTGCTGAATCATTTTTCCTAATAGGCTTTAGGCAACAAGATGGTCCTCACTAACTCTTTATTTATTTATTTATTTATTTTAAAAGTTTTTTAGTTGTACACGGTCACAATACCTTTGCTTTATTTATTTACTTTTATGTGGTGCTGAGGATCGAACCTAGGGCCTTGCATGTGCTAGGCGAGCACTCTACCGCTGAGCCACAACCCAAGCCCCTCTTTATTTTTTTAAAAATATTTTTTAGTTGTACATGGACACAACACTTTTAATCATTTTATTTTTATGTAATGCTGAGGATCAAATCAGGGCCTCACTGGTATAGTTAGGCAAGTGCTCTACCACTGAGCTATAACCCCACCCCTTACTCTTAACAGTTCCTCCAAGGATGGACCTGCAGGCAAAACTTCCTTTTGTCAGCATCAGGAATTTTGAGAATAACCTTTTTACATAGGGAATTCATGAAGTCTAATCGCATTTTCAGGAGATTCTAGTTCTGCCTGTCAAAGTTCATCCTCTTGCTGGGTGTCGTGGCGCATGCCTATAATCTCAGTGGCTCGGGAGGCTGGGGCAGGAGGATCACCAGTTCAAAGTCAGCCTCACAACTTAGTGAGGTACTAAGCAACTCAGTGAGACCCTGTCTCTAAATAAAATACAAAATAGGGTTGGGGATGTGGCTCAGTGGTCAAGTGCCCCTGAGTTCAATCCCCAGTACCGCCCCCCCCCCCAAAAAAATCACCTTTTATCTCTGTTAACTCCTCAGTTTTCTTACCTGTAAATAAAAATAAAGGATTCTTACTGGTGATGGTGCCACAACCACTTGTGTATCAGTTTTATCTGTTAGATTTATAGGATAGAAACTCAGTACCAACTCAAGTTTGGCAGAACGAGGTAGGTAAAGTGTCCAGGACGCCAGTGTACACTAGAGTTTTCAACTCAATCAGACTCAACACTCCCCTTTTTTTTTTTTTTTAAAAGAGAGAGAGAGAGAATTTTTAATATTTATTTTTTAGTTTTCGGCAGACACAACATCTTCGTTTGTATGTGGTGCTGAGGATCGAACCCGGGCCGCATGCATGCCAGGCAAGCGTGCTACCACTTGAGCCACATCCCCAGCCCAACACTCCCCTCTTTCAAGTTTCAATTAGTTAATTAACTTTGAGACATCTTCTTGCTATGTTCCCCAAGTGGACTACAAATTTTAGATCCTCTTGCCTGTCATACTGCTGGGATTATAGGCATGCACCCCTCACCCAGCTTCCTCCCCTCCCCCTTTTAAAACACTTATTTTTAACTGGCCCAAGATCTCTGTGAATGGTGGCATTTAAGACTGAAAGATAGACTGCATTGGTGGTGTAAGAGCAGAAAAGTGAGTGATCCCTTTGCTGCACATCACAAAGATTCATGGCTGACACCTTTACAACGAAAGAAAGGTTAATAAGAGCAAAGCCTAACAAATTTATTAACAATGCAAATGTACATGGAGCTATACAAAATATGAAAACAAAGAAAAGTCAGATGGCTGCGGCTTAATTGCCTTCTTCATAGGGGAGAGGGAAATAGGGAAATAGCAAGACACTTACAAAGTGATTTAGAATAGTAAATGATTTCAAGGTGAGATGAACAAAAGACCAGGCCTAGGACAAAATTCTTGGGGCTCTAGTATGGTGTTTCATTTTTAATCTTTTCATCTGTGAAATGAGTTTAATCTTCCTTAATTAGTAAAGTTTCAGTAAGAAGATTGAAGACAATTGTGCTCCTTTCTGGAGAACAGGAGAACTTCAGGAAAACCCCTTCTGTTGAAAGAAAGATCAACAGAAGGGAATGGAGAAGGTTTGAGAGACCTTGAAACTACTTCTTTTCTTCAATATGTCAAAGTCCCATCAGTTGTTCAGATTCAGATATAGTATTGGTGGTTCTGGCATAATTCTCTGAAATGGTGAGAATTTTTAGGTAAAATTCCCTCAAACAACATCTTTGAGTTGCCTGGTAGTTACATTCCTGAAAAACTCCAGTAGTAGATGGTCAGTGTATGTTCAAGAAATAAAAAATAAGACACATTTTTACATGTGATTTTGAGCCCAGATTATAAACAGATTTTTAATATATTTTGCGCGTGTGTGTGGACGTGCTTGTGCACACACAAAGTAGGCTGGAACTTCTGGCCCTCAGCCCCTAAATACTCCTCATAATTGGAACAACCAAATATTGCTCTATTAATTTCCAAAATGCCCCATACGTATTGCCCCCTTTGAGAATCACTTGTCTACAGAGTGTGGAAGTTACTGATGTAATCACGCGGGGGAGAGGAGCAGGAGGTACTAATCCCTCCCTTGCCTTTTCTCGGAAAGCACTGGCCTTTTGAGAAAAAGGAAACTAAGTGCAGGGAAAGTCCCGTTCTCTAATCTGAACCAGCTCTTTTTGCCCAGAGGTTGATGACGAGCCATCCTGGCCTGTGTTTCCATTGGTCAATTGAGAAACAATAAAAGTAGATAGAAAGTGGGGGAGGGCAATGTTTTTCGCTATTGCAGTTGTTGCACCACACCACCTGCTTGGTGACTGGCTCAGCTCTTAGGGCGTATCCACCCTGAGTACGCTGTCCTGCGCCGCCCCCTTCCTTTGCGTGTCCCTATCTGTTCAACTGTTCCCCTTGGCCTCTAGCCCCAACAACCCAGCACCGTCCTCTTTCCACACCCTTTGTAGTCTGGCACCTAGGTTCTTCTTGGTCGTGGACCGAGAAGAAGCTGAGCGGGCAAAGTAAGCCCGCTGCTGCAGGGCGTGGTTTTTGTTCTCTTATTGCTGAATTGCTGCAGACTGGGCTGGGCAGAGTAAAATAGCTGGGTCATTGATGCACCCTTGGGTGCATGGATGCACACAGGGGTGGTAGGTAGGGCTCTTTTTCTGGGAAGAGTGTGAAGGAGGAGGGGCTAGAGATGGGTGTTGATCCACTCAGAAGCAGGCAACTCAGGATATACATTATATTTCCTCGGTAAATAGGTCAGTGCTGGGTTTCTGTTCTTGAGACTAAAAGGCTCAGGGGTCATTCCGGTTAAATTGGGCTAATTGGGCTGCGTGAAATAACCACACAAGAGATACAAATACCTTTTTCTTTGGGGTCGCTGTGATGGCTCCTCTGACCTTAAGGGTCCTCAGAAAGAGAGAGCGAGAGCACTTGCTGACCGCATTTATTGAGGAGAATCTATTCAAATGAGGCAAGGGGTCAGGTTTCAGGGGGCTAAATCTACCTTCATGATGTCCACTGTCAGCAGGTTGACTGACACCTGGATAGGCCACACCCAAGGGCACAGTAAGAGAAGGAGACACACACAAGGCACTTCCATGGAGATTCTATCCTAAACAGGGCAAGGGTTATATTACAAAGGAACAGGTGAGCGTAGCTTCACCCATGGGGCTGTAGCAAGACACACCCATGCGAGAGACACCGACCCTTGAACCCAAGAAGGGTGGGGAAAGCGCTGCCACATTTCTGGGACTGAGCAACTCAGCACCTAGCTGGGGAGTGTGACTCAGTCACGTGTAAGGTTGGTCTCCCACAGGTCGATACTTATGATGTACAACCTACCTCTGGGTTCCATCCATTTTTGTCTTGGGTTTTCACTTCTCCTTCTAGGTTCCAGGGCTTGGTCTAAATCCAGATGGTGTGACGGTATTGTGTAACATTTCTGTTAACTTACATGTTTACTGAGACATAATTAATAAACTGTAGTGGCACCCCATTTTCCACAGAAAAGTCTCCAGAAATCTTCACCATGGCTGATTTTTAGGACTGTCAGCAAAAGAGTCTCTACCAAAGAGTTCAATGTAGATAAACTTCCTCTTTTCGTGCTGCCCTGTTTTACTTGGCCACTGGCCAGGAAGATACCAGCACTCCAGGTGCTGGACACCCCCTTACTAGTTTTTCACAAATATATCCAGTATAGTAGTTTGTAGAAATGTGCAAACAAGGCCTCTGGCCTTAAACTGGGCTTCACAGTGATATCTACGTTTTTAATATAAGAGAAGTTACCAACTGGGCTCCATGGTAACAGCTGGCAGGGGGAGGAAAGAAAGGGGAGAAGAAGCTCTCCTCTTCTCAGGTGTTGTCCTTGAAGAGTTAACTTGCCCAAAACAGTGGGAAAAAAAAAAGCTGCCTTTATGTGAACTTCTGCAGACTGTGAACTTCTGAGCCCTTCCCCTTACATGCTGGGTATAAAATTCTAAAACTACCTGAACTTGGGGTTCAGGGAATTGATTGATTACAGCAAAAGCTGTGCTGTCTGGACATGGCTACAGCCAAATAAAATTGTTTCCTGCTATCTTCAGTGCCTGGCCTCTTTTGTCCCTACAACAAAACCATGCAATTAACACATTTAAAGTATACATACAATTCATACAATTCTAGCAGCAGGGCACCCAGCTATTCCGGAGGTTGAGGCAAATCTCAGATTCTAGGCCAGCATGGGCAATTTAGCAAGACTCTGTCTTGAATAAAATTAAAAGAGCTGGGTGCCATGGCACACGTCTGTAATTCCAACCTCAATCCCAGTCTGTAATCCTACTTGGGAGACTAAGGCAGGATTGCAAGTTAGAGGCCAGCATTGGCAATTTAATGAAACACTTTCTCAAAATAAAAATAAAAAAGGGTTGGGAATGTAGCTCAGTAGTTGAGCACCTCTGGGTTAAATTCCTAGTACAAATAATAATAGTAATATTTATGCAGACAACCCTGAAAATTCCCTACAGCTGAAGGGGACTACACTGGAGACTGAGGCAGGAGGACCAGAAGTTCAAGGCCAGCCTCAGCAACTTAATAAGATCCTCAGCAACTTATTGAGATCCTGAAAAATAAAATTGCTGGGGACATAGTTAAAAGCTCCCCTGGGTTCAATCTACATTACAAAAAAAGGAGGTTAACTCCTGACATGGATGTGAATAGAACTTGGGGAAAATGAAGTAGTTGATCTCACCTGTGAACCTCTAGAACCTGTAGTGATTGAACGTGTTAGTTCATGACTTTGTTGTGATTATTAAATAAAAGGGAAATTTCAAGTCCAAACTGGCAGCTTATGTGTGGAGCAGTGACAAGGGACAAAGAGACGTGTATGTAACTAACAGTGCCCATCATAATTTCCTGGGAGAAGAAGTCACATAGTACCTGGTTATATCCAGTGTTGAATTTGCATGAATGGGTACTCAGAGATTGAAGTGAGCAGACAACCCAACTACTCTATGGAGTGTGACCATAGTGCTGAGGGAAGTAACTCAGTGCTGAAACATTTGCCAGCATTGGCCAAGACCCTGGGTTTGATTTCCGGCACATACAACAACAGCAGCAACCACAAAACCACATTGATTCCTGTGTATGTCCCTTTAATATACTAAAATCTGCCAGTTTGTTTTAAAAAAATTATCCCCTATCAGTACCACTTTATTTCTATATGATATGTGCTTGTTGCTCAGTACAGACAGATATTCTGGCTAGATTTTCCATGTCACTGTGCAGAAACTATAGGTTGTTAGTATCCATGCTGTTTTAGTTAATTAATTAATTAATCGGTACTGGGTATTGAACTCAGGAGTGCTTTATGACTGAGCTACAGTCTCAGTCTTTTTATTTATTTATTTTTGAGACAGGGTCTCACTAAATTGCTCAGGTCCTTGCTAAATTGCTGAGGCTGGCCTTGAACTTTTGATCCTCCTGTCTCAGCCTTCTGAGTCACTGGTGTTTATACCAAAGTGCCTGCCTCTATTTTTGCAATTTAAAAAATTACTATCTGGAGTATATAAAAGATCTCTAATTTTTTTGTATGCTCTGAGACTTTTTGTTTCCTTTGGTTTAATACTTTAGGACTGGACTTTGGTTTTCATAGTGTGCTAGATGCTGATGGTTGTCCTCAAAGCAGTATTCTTTTGTTTTTTTATTGGTTGTTCAAAACATTACAAAGCTCATGACATATCATCTTTCATACATTTGACTCAAGTGGGTTATGAACTCCCATTTTTACCCCAAATACAAATTGCAGAATCACATCGGTTACACATTCACATTTTTACAAAATGGCATATTAGTGACTGTTGTATTCTGCTACCTTTCCTATCCCCTACTATCCCCCCTCCCCTCCCCTCCCATCTTCCCTCTCTACCTCATCTGCTGTTGTTCAATTCTCTCCCTTGTTTCCCCCCCCTTTCCCCTCACAACCTCTTATATGTAATTTTGTGTAACATTGAGGGTCTCCTACCATTTCTATTCGATTTCCCTTCTCTCTCCCTTTCTCTCCCCCCACTCGTCTCTGTTTAATGTTAATCTTTTCCTCATGCTCTTCCTCCCTGTTCTGTTCTTAGTTGCTCTCTTTATATCAAGGAAGACATTTGGCATTTGTTTTTTAAGGATTGGCTAGCTTCGATTAGCATAATCTGCTCTAATGCCATCCATTTCCCTGCAAATTCCATGATTTTGTCATTTTTTAGTGCTGCATAATACTCCATTGTGTATAAATGCCACATTTTTTTTAATCCATTCATCTATTGAAGGGCATCTAGGTTGGTTCCACAGTCTAGCTATTGTGAATTGTGCTGCTATGATCATTGATGTGGCAGTATCCCTATAGTACGCTCTTTTAAGATCCTCAGGGAATAGTCCAAGAAGGGCGATAGCTGGGTCAAATGGTGGATGCATTCCCAGCTTTCCCAGGAATCTCCATACTGCTTTCCAAATTGGCCTCACCAATTTGCAGTCCCACCAGCAGTGTACAAGTGTACCCTTTTCCCCACATCCTCGCCAGCACTTTTGTTGTTTGACTTCATACTGGCTGCCAATCTTACTGGAGTAAGATGGTATCTTAGGGTGGTTTTGATGTGCATTTCTCTGACTGCTAGAGATGGTGAGCATTTTTTCATGTACTTGTTGATTGATTGTATGTCGTCCTCTGAGAAGTGTCTGTTCAGGTCCTTGGCCCATTTGTTGATTGGGTTATTTGTTATCTTATTGTTTAATTTTTTGAGTTCTTTGTATATTCTGGATATTAGGGCTCTATCTGAAGTGTGAGGAGTAAAAATTTGTTCCCAGGATGTAGGCTCTCTATTTACCTCTCTTATTGTTTCTCTTGCTGAGAAAAAACTTTTTAGTTTAAGTAAGTCCCGTTTGTTTATTCTTGTTATTAACTCTTGGGCTATGGGCGTCCTATTAAGGAATTTGGAGCCCGACCCCACAATATGTATATTGGAGCCAACTTTTTCTTCTATAAGGTGCAGAGTCTCTGATTTGATATCAAGCTCTTTGATCCATTTTGAGTTAACTTTTGTGCACAGCGAGAGAAAGGGGTTCAGCTTCATTTTGTTGCATATGGATTTCCAGTTTTCCCAGCACCATTTGTTGAAGATGCTATCCTTCCTCCATTGCATGCTTTTAGCCCCTTTATCAAATATAACAAAGTTGTAATTTTGTGGATTGGTCTCTGTGTCCTCTATTCTGTACCATTGGTCTACCTGCCTGTTTTGGTACCAGTACCATGCTGTTTTTGTTACTATTGCTCTGTAGTACAGTTTGAAATCTGGTATCGCTATACCTCCAGATTCACACTTCCTGCTTAGAATTGCTTTTGCTATTCTGGGTCTTTTGTTTTTCCATATGAATTTCATGATTGCTTTATCTATTTCTACAAGAAATGTCGTTGGGATTTTGATTGGCATCGCATTAAACCTGTAGAGAACTTTGGGTAATATCGCCATTTTGATGATGTTAGTTCTGCCTATCCATGAACAGGGTACATTTTTCCATCTTCTAAGATCTTCTTCTATCTCTCTCTTTAGGGTTCTGTAGTTTTCATTGTATAAATCTTTCACCTCTTTTGTTAGGTTGATTCCCAAGTATCTTATTTTCTTTGAGGATATTGTGAATGGAGTGGTTTTCCTCATTTCCATTTCAGAAGATTTGTTGCTGATATACAGGAATGCCTTTGATTTATGCGTGTTGATTTTATATCCTGCCACTTTGCTGAATTCATTTATTAACTCTAGCAGTTTCTTTGTAGACCCTTTTGGGTCTGTTAGATATATTATCATATCATCTGCAAATAGTGATAATTTAAGTTCTTCTTTTCCTATTTTTATGCCTTCAATTTCTTTTGTCTGTCTAATTGCTCTGGCTAGTATTTCAAGAACTAAATTGAACAGAAGTGGTGAGAGAGGGCATCCCTGTCTTGTTCCAGATTTTAGAGGGAATGCCTTCAGTTTTTCTCCATTTAGGATGATGCTAGCCTGAGGTTTAGCATATATAGCTTTTACAATGTTGAGGTAAGTTCCTGTTATCCCTAGTTTTTCTAGTGTTTTGAACATAAAGGGATGCTGTACTTTGTCGAATGCTTTTTCTGCATCTATCGAGATGATCATATGGTTCTTATCTTTAAGTCTATTGATGTGGTGAATAGCATTTATTGATTTCCGTATATTGAACCAACCTTGCATCCCAGGGATGAATCCTACTTGATCATGGTGCACAATTTTTTTGATATGCTTTTGTATTCGATTTGCCAGGATTTTATTGAGAATTTTTGCATCCAAGTTCATTAGAGATATTGGTCTGTAGTTTTCTTTCTTTGAAGTGTCTTTGTCTGGTTTCGGGATCAGGGTGATGTTGGCCTCATAGAATGAATTTGGAAGAGCTCCTTCTTTTTCTATTTCTTGAAATAGCTTGAAAAGTATTGGTATTAATTCTTCTTTGAAGGTTTTGTAAAACTCCGCTGTATACCCCTCCGGTCCAGGGCTTTTCTTGGTTGGTAGTCTTTTGATGGCTTCTTCTATTTCTTCCTTTGTTATTGGTCTGTTTAAATTGTGTGTGTCTTCCTGACTCCATCTGGGCAGATCGTATGACTTAAGAAATTTATTGATATCTTCACTATCTTCTATTTTATTGGAATATAGGGTTTCAAAATACTTTCTAATTATCTTCTGTATTTCTGTAGTGTCTGTTGTGATATTGCCTTTTTCATCCCGTATGTTAGTAATTTGAGTTCTCTCTCTTCTTCTCTTCGTTAGCATGGCTAAAGGCCTGTCGATCTTATTTATTTTTTCAAAGAACCAACTTTTAGTTTTATCAATTTTTCAATTTTTTTTGTTTCAATTTCATTGATTTCTGCTCTGATTTTAATTATTTCTTGTCTTCTACTACATTTGCTGTTGTTTTGCTCTTCCTTTTCTAGGGTTTTGAGGTGTAGTGTGAGTTCATTTATTTGTTGGTTTTTTCTTTTTTTGAGGAAAGAACTCCAGGAAATGAATTTCCCTCTTAAAACTGCTTTCATTGTGTCCCATAGATTCTGGTATGTTGTGTCTGTATTGTAATTTATCTCTAAGAATTTTTTTATTTCCTCCTTTATGTCTTCTGTAACCCATTGATCATTCAGTAACATATTGTTCATTTTCCAGGTGATGCAGGATTTTTCCTTCCTTCTTTTATCATTGATTTCCAGTTTCATTCCATTATGATCAGATATGGTGCATGGCATTATCTCCACACCTTTATATTTACTAAGAGTTGCCCTATGGCATAATATATGGTCTATCTTTGAGTAGGATCCATGTGCTGCTGAGAAGAACGTGTATCCACTTGATGATGGTTGATATATTCTATATATGTCGGTTAAGTCTAGGTTATTGATTGTGTTATTGAGTTCTATAGTTTCTTTATTCAGCTTTTGTCTGGAGGATCTGTCCAATGGAGAGAGCGGTGTGTTGAAGTCACCCGTAATTATTGTGTTGTGGTTTATTTGACTCTTGAACTTGAGGAGAGTTTGTTTTATGAACGTTGCAGCACCATTGTTTGGTGCATAGACATTGATAATTGTTATGTCTTGTTGGTGGATGGTTCCTTTTAACAGTATATAGTGTCCTTCTTTATCCCTTTTGATTAACTTAGGTTTGAAGTTGATTTTATTCGATATGAGTATGGCCACTCCTGCTTGCTTCCGAGGGCCATGTGAGTGGTATGATTTTTCCCAACCTTTCACCTTCAGCCTGTGTGTGTCTTTTTCTATCATATGCGTCTCCTGAAGGCAGCATATTGTTGGATTTGTTTTTTTAATCCAGGTTACTAGCCTATGTCTCTTGATTGGTGAATTTAGGCCATTAACATTTAAAGTTACAATTGAAATATGGTTTGTACTTCCAGTCATGTTTATTTATTTATTTATTTTAGTTTGGCTAGTTTTTCCTCTTTGATTATTTTTCTCCCCCTTTACTGAGATACTTCCCACTGTTAGTTTGGGGCACTATTTTTCAATTCCTTTTCTTGTAGTATTTTGCTCAAAATGCTCAAAGCAGTATTCTATTTTTCTATGGTTTGCATGTCATCCAAGGCTTCATATGTCGAAATTTAATCCCTACTTCGAGGTATTAAGAGGTTGGAAATTTAATCCAACAACTATGGTGTTTGAAGGTAGGACTTTTGCAAAGTGATTAGGATTAGATAAAGTCATTGGGATTAGCAAGATGATGACTGAATCCTGATGGCTTTATCAGAGGGAGAGATACTAGCCAAACACGTATACACATACATGCATGCATGCTACCTGTCTCTTGCCATGTGAAACCCTACACTACACTGGGGCTCTGCCAGTAAGATGATCATTATTAAGTGTGGTCCCCTTCACCGGGCATCCCCAGAACTGTCATCTGAGCCAAAATAAACTCTTTTTGTGTGTGTGTGTATTGGGGATTGAACCAGGTCTTGAGCATGCTAAGAACAAACAGTACCACAGAGCTACACACCCAGCTCTAAACCTCTTTTCTTTATAATGTAGTCACTCTAGGATATTAGTAATGGAAAATGGACTAATGCACCTTGTTTTATCATAATCATCAATTTTTAGTTGGCCACATGGGGCCTATGGTGCCACATGAATGCAACATCCTAGAGATGGTGGAACAAGTAGACAAGATAGCATTTGGGAGACCAACAACATTGCAAACCAGAGACACAATACAATGTTTGCCTTTTGCTTAAGAGAGAAATTTCACTGTTGCTTAAGCACTATTATACTGGGTTTATTAGGTTGACACATAAAATTAAGCATCACAATGGCTCTTATGCAGAGCAATGGACTCTTCTTTCTTTCTTTTTAAATATTTTTATTTTTTAGTTGTAGTTGGATACAATACTTTTATTTTATTTATTTATTATTATGTGGTGCTAAGGATTGAACCCAGGGTCTTGTACATACTAGACGAGTGCTCCACCGCTGAGCCACAACCACAGCCCAGGAAGTCAGTTCTTTCTAATCACCTCTCAGCACATTGAAGGGAATATGCAGATAGGGTGCAGAGTGGCCTGCAAGGCCAGACTGCTAGAATCTAGAATTGTGGTTCATGCTCTCTGACCTGCCAGGACAGAGGGGCTACCTCTTTCACCTTGGCTATGCAGGCATGCTTACCTTCCAACACATTTTTCAGCTAATCAAATTGGCATGCTTCTCTGTAAACAAAACAATATTCAAGAGTCACAGGCCTTGGAAAGCACCCTGCTCATTTTTCTTTTGCAGAAAATCACATAGCACTCAAAAATCAGCCTGCACTTTAGAATGAGAAGGGATGAAACTTCTGTAGTACTTTCACCCTCTGCCTCAGAATGATATGTACAGTAAAACTTGTTCCTTCCTTCCAGTGATTGCAGGGGCATTATCTACCCTGTGGAGGCACAGTTGTACCTGAAGCAGTGCCCATCCCTGTATCATGTCTGTCTATCCACTGAATTCTTTGGAATATTGCTCTTACCCTAGACATCAGTTGCTTGACTTGGTGCATATACACAAGATAAATATAGTATATACATTTATTTATTTATTTATTGGCAGTGGGATTATAGGCATGGGCCACTTCTGGATAAAAGTAGATTTTATGACGTGTATTAAACAGGATTAACCTTGGTCTGAGGAATTTGGTACTGCCCTGGTGCTCTCTCGACACTTGTATGGATGTTCCAACAGTTTTGTTTCAGCCCATCTGAAAACCTTTTGAGCTGTGGCAACTTTGGGGAAGCTTTTGGTCTGAAGTGGCAACACTATAAGTAGAAGTAAAACTTACACATTCTTTATCTTCCATTTTCAGTTTCATGATATCATGCAGGGGGATTTTCAACTTTGAGAAAATCTTTTTTGTTTTGTTCATGGGCTATGTACAGATAGCTTTGACATGATAATTCTCATTTTATGGGGACATTAATCAGGGTAGCATTTAAGATGAGCTCTTCCATTCCCCTTTAGCTTTCAGAAGACCAAAAAAAAAAAAATCCTACAACTTATGTTTTCTTCTCCTGTGGAATGGTATGAAGAAGGTGTGGAGCCTTAGATAAGGCTCTTCCAACATCACTGACCCTCTAAAATGAGGGAATAGGGGGTCACTGTGGTGTGGTGTGACAGGGAAAAAACAGCCAATTATCCAAACAAAATGGCTTGTCTTCCTTTCTTATGGATAAGCACAAGCCACAGAAACAGCAGTAACTCTATTATCCAACCTGAAAAGAGAGTTGGGGATGTAGCTCAGTGGTAGAGCACTTGCCTAGTATATGCAAGGCCCTGGGTACAGTCCCTAGCACTGAAGGAAAAAAAAATGCAGTGTGTTGCTGGGTGCTGTCCTTCATCATTAATTTACTCACTCATTCAGTTAGCATTTATTAAATTTTTTAAAAAAATATTTTTTAGTTGTTGATGGACCTTTATTTTATTTGCTTATTTATATGTGGGGCTGGGAATCCAACCCAGTGCCTCACATGTACGAGGCAAGCGCTCTACTGCTGAGCTACAACTCCAGCCCTGCATATATTAAATTCTGATAGTGTACTAGGCTGTTTTAGCTATGATGAATAAAATGGTCCTTTCCTCTAAGAAATGCACTTTCTTGGAGAGGAGATAAGAAAATAGTTCTAATGAAAGAAATAATGCAGTGTAATAAAAGTTATAATAGAAATATCTGCAGGGTGCTGCTGAAACATAAAAGAGGAAATAATTCTGACTTCTCAATAACTTTCTTGGTGAAGGAGGAGCCCCCTGGAAGAAGGGACAGAATGTGCAAAACCACAGAAGTATAGCACAAACTCCAGGGCAAAAGTTGTGAGTATTAAGGCTGGACAGTTAGATAGGAGATAAACATTTAAGAAAATATTGACTTAGAATAATTACTACTAAAAAACCTTGTTAACTCTGTATTGGCTCCTTATAGGTCACACAGATCACAGCAGTCAAGGTGTGAATCTCTGTAAGCTAAAACTGCTGAAAAAACTGTTTGAAATGCTTTTTGCCCTGCTTCCTTGGCCTTTGCTACTTTCTCAGGGCTATTTCAATAGAATGTCAGAGGTGAAACAACTGTCAGTTAAAGCCTCTTGGTTGGTGCCTTGATGCTGTTTGTGATGATCAAGAGCAGGGTGTTAGACTTATAAGCTGCTGCTGCTGTTTATTTTCTCTTATAAAATAGCCTCATTCAGAAATGGGGATCTATGAACCTTAATATTAGACTATCACTTCAAATCACAACCACCAAAAAGAGAAAAGAAAAAAGAAAGAAAAAAGGGTGAGTTGATAAGTCATTCCAATCAGGGTTTCTCTTTCTTTTAAGCAACTGACAAACTGTCACGGAATCTGCCAGACCTTACACTGGCCTTGTGCCTTCTCTCCAACTCCTGAACTTTTCCTCTTCCCCTCATGGGCTCTGAGCCTATTCCTAGCATACAGGTCCAAGGCTCCTGGTCTGCAGCCATCCTGGTCCTACTGAGCTGATCCAAGTGTCCGGCTTCTGCTCCTGGTGGCCTGATGATCAAGCTTCATGGAGGTGAGTTATTCTTCCAATGCAGCTGGTTTTCTGGATATGATATGGAAAATAAGATCATAGAATGGGATATGAATTTTAGACCATGAAAGAAAATACAGGAAAATATTTAACTTTGCTGTACAGGTTATAGCTTCTATATTCTCTGAAGACCTCAAAATAACTGAGAATTTAGAGAGGCTGGTAAGAAAGTAATGAAATCCACCACAGCTTTTTGAGAAAAATTAAATGCTATATAAAACTACCCTCTTTATTAATGTAATCACCTTATTAGTTTTTGATTAAAATTATTAAGTATAACTTGGTTTTCTTGTTATACTATAATTCTTGATATTTTTTATTTGATGCAGAGCCTACTCTCCCAGGAGCTAAATATTTTTTAAATTGAATTCCTTATCTTAAGATCCCTTCCAAAGAATTAAAGTCATCATACTACAGTGATACATGCATACTCATATTTATAGTGGCACAATTTAATAACCAAACTATGGAACCAACCTGGTGTTCATCAAAGGATGAAGAGTAAAGAAAATGTGTGTGTGTGTGTGTGTGTGTATTATATGATGTAGTTTTATTCAGACATAAAGAAAAATGAAATTATGTCTTTTGCAGGAAAATGCATAAAGTAGAGACCATCATGTTAAGCAAAATATGTCAAATTCAGAAGGTCAAGGGTCATATATTTTCTCTTTTTTACCTCCAGTGTGGAAGCTGGAGGTAAAAAAGAAAAACAAAACAAAACAGTGGAGGTGGATCTCATGAAAACCAAAGGGAGATGAGTAAAAGGAAAGGGACAAGGGGTGGGAGGTGGGAAGGGAAGGGAAGTCCTGGGAGTGATATTGGTCAAATTAAATTGTTATATTTTGTGAATGTACAATTATGTAACAAAAAATCCCATCATTATGTATAATTATAATGCACCAATAAAAATGTGGGAAAATCCTTTCAGAGCTAAAATAAAAGAAATTATATTCTTCTGAACTTAGTGTTCTTTTCATTGTGAGACAGACAAAAGAGAAAGTATATTTGCCACAAGAAAGCTGAAAAAAACTCACTAAAATTAATTGACAAAATCTCAACATATGAGCCCTCATGTTCTGAGTTATCATTTCTACCAGTTTCCTCTTCTTATGATGTTTAAGTTCATTATATGTGCATTAATTATTAAGACTAGGTTCTTTCTGGTGCAGTGGCATATTCCTGTAATCCCAGCAATTTGGGAGACTGAGGCAGAAGGATCAAAATTTCAAGGCCAGCCTTGCAATTTAGTGATACCCTCAGCAACTTAGTGAGACTCTGTCTCAAAATAAAAAATAAGAAGTACTGGGGATATAGCTCAGTGGTAAAGTACCCCTGAGTTTGATCTCCAGCACTGATAAATAAATAAATAAGATCAGGTTCTAATTTCCTCTATCACAGGACCTTTAGGTTTGTTTTTACTCTTCTTTGTCCTTAGCTGTTGAAGGAAACAGGGGCTATAAACATTGTGTTTATAATTTTTAGAGGAAAAGAATAAACACTATTGTCTCTACCTATTATATTCTTATCCCTTTTAAGGCCAAGTCAGGAAAAATAGATACTTTTCTATAATAGTAAGAAAAATTGGTCCTGTGATAGTAAGCATTTCATTTCAAATATTCAGTCAGAGGCTAGAAAGTTGTGAACTAAATGATCTAACATTTAGGCAGAACTTATGAAGCAAGGGTGCGTTTTGCTCTTGAGTATGAGTTGGCTGTGCCATATGGCTTCTCTCTAGATGGATTGTATTTCTCTGCTCTTAGGTTAATTCTTCAAAATCTGCCCATCAAAGTTTTAAAAACTTACTTTGGAGGACTAAAGGCTGGAAAGCAACAAATGAATGCCCTTTATATATTTTATTAACCTTGATTTCAAAAATTTGCAATCTAAAGCTTCTCAGGAAAATAAAATCTTTGGGATAACAAATTTTCCTACAGATTTCTTCTTCTTTTTAAAATAATTCTTTTTTATTTGTTCTTTTCAGTTATTCGTGACAGTAGAATATATTTTGACATACAAGCATGGAGTATAACTTCCCATTCTTGTGCTTTGTACATGATGTGGAGTTACATTGGCTGTGTATTCATATATGAACATAGGAAAGTTATGACTGATTCATTCTACTGTTTTTCCCATTCCCATCCTCCCTCTCTTCCCCCTAGCCTTTGGTTTTTGGGATTGGCTTATTTCACTTAGTATGATAGCATCCAGTTTCATCCATTTACTGCAAATGCCATAATTTCATTTTTCTTTATGGCTGAGTAATATTATATTGTGTCTATATTCCACTTTTAAAAAAATCTATTCATTTATTGAAGAGCACCTAGGTAGGTTTTTTCCATAGCTTAACTATTGTGAATTGAGCTGCTATGAACATTGATGTAGTCATGTCACTACAGTATGCTCATTTTAAGTCCTTTGGGTATATGCTAAAGAGTGGGATAACTGGGTCAAATGGTGATTCCATTCCAGGTTTTCTGAGGAATCTCCATATTGCTTTCCAGAGTGGTTGCACCAATTGCAGTCCCACCAGCAATGTATGAATGGACCTTTCCCCCCATATCCTTGCCAACATTCATTGTAACTTATATTCTTGATAATTGCCATTCAGACTGGAGTGAGATGAAATCTCAGTGTAATTTTAATTTGCATTTCTCTAATTGTTAGTGATGTTAAACATTTTTTTCATATATTTGTTGACCATTCATATTTCTTCTGTGAAGTGTCTGTTCAGTTCCTTTGCCCGTTTATTGATTGAGTTATTTGTTATTTTGGCATTATTTTTTGAGTTCTTTATATATCCTGGAGATTAATGCTCTATCTGAAGTTCTTCTATGAACATTGATGTAGCTATGTCACTGGAGTATGCTAATTTTAAGTCCTTTGGGTATATGCTGAAGAGTGGGACAAATGGGTATGTATGGCAAGTTACTTAAACAAATTTCTAATGACATCATAGCTCTCCTTGCCTTTTCTCTGTTCTGAGAATGTGTGCAGTAAGTGGAAGAAGGAGGACGCACTTTCTTAGAAAGTGATTCCTACCAGCCACAGCTTTATAAAGACAAGATATCCTAAAAGATTTCCAAGTACTGGGCTGGGGATATGGCTCAGGTGGCAGCGTGCTCGCCTGGCATGCATGCAGCCTGGATTCGATCCTCAGCACCACATACAAATAAAGATGTTGTGGCCACCTAAAAAACAAATAAATAAATATTAAAATTCTCTCTCTCTCTTAAAAAAAAAGTGAATAATCTTAAAAAAAAAAAATAAAAAAAGATTTCCAGGTACTGAAATTTAGAATCTCCTTTGGTTTCAATTTTTTTTTTTTCCAAATTCAAAGCCTCTTTATTAACAGTAAATCCGGGGTTAGTTTTTGTACCCACGGCTGGCCCTCGGCCTCTGGCGCGCTCGAATTTCCTGCCCTTGGAGCGGACACAGGGTTTGGTGTGGCTCTGTGGGATCCCAGGAGCCTTGCCAAAATGCCAGAACACGGTACACTCTCGGCCCTTGCGAGGACCAGAGAAGAGGACAGTGCCACGGTTCTTGGGGGAGTCCAGGGGCAGTTGGTCAAAGGTGAGGATCTTGCCCCCAACCTTGAGGATGCGGCTGCGGCTCGGCTGCTCACGCTCGGTGAGCACACCTTCAGTTTAGGCACCTCCTGAAACCAACGTCATCTGTTATGGTCCCCACGACCACAGAGGTTTTGTTTTCTCGGCCAGGAAGCTTCATCTTCGGGATCATCCTTCCGGGAGAGGGAGAGAGGTGGCCTATTGGTGCGACTCATGAACAACCTCTTCAGTACCACTTGGTTGAAAGTAGAATTGGTTCCTCTAGCCAGAAACCTGTACAACTTGACCAACAGCCTTAGGTAGACTTCCTGGCTCTTGGGCTGCTTGCGTTGAACCTTTCGGTCCTTGTTGTGGCCTATGTCGACTCCCATGATGGCGCCTAGAGCTCGGCCTAGTCTGGAAAGAGAGAGCCTGGTTTCAATTTTTTACCTCTCTCCAGTGCAGTAAAAAGTTGTTTCAGGTATTTTGCCTCATTCATTAGATCTTCTTAATAAATCCAGTTTCATAAAGCATATTGATTGGCCTTTTGCTATTTAATGATTAAGATAAAAGGCTTTGGAGGCAGATAAGGAATTCAAATATGGGCTCCAATACCTAATAACTGATTTTTGGCAAGTTACTTAACCTCTCTAAGCTTCAGTTGCCTTAAAAGTGGGGTAATAATACCTATCTCATAGGGTTTTTATAAAAATTAAATGAGATAATATGCATAAAGCATTTTGCATAGTGAATGCTTACTAAATATTACATGATCCATGTCTTGTTATTATAGCAGAAGATGTGTTTTTTCTTTCTTTTTTTTTTTTTTTTTGGCGGGGGCAGGTATTGAGGATTGAACCCATACGTGCTTAACCATTGAGCCCACATCTCCAGCCCTTTTTAATTTTTTTCTTTTTAATTTTGAGACAAGTTTTGCTAAGTTTCTAAGGCTGGCTTTGAACTTGTGATCCTTCTGTCTCAGACTCCTTAGTTGCTGGGATTACAGGTGTGTGCCACCATGCCTGGCTAAAGGATTTATTCTTGAGAGACAGGCTAACTGGAAGAACCTCAACTGGCAAGATGAATTAACCATAAAATCCCAAATCAATCATATTGTATGAACAACCAATATCATTAAATATATTTTTCATATCATAATTTCAGTCTTTTAAAATGTACAATTCAGTGGTTCTTGGCATATTCTCAAAATTGTACAACCATCACCACTATCTTAATTCCAGAACATTTTCATTATCCCCCAAAGAAATCCCAAGGCCATTATCAGTCACCTCCAAACCTCTTTGACCCAGTCTTGGCAACTACTATCTACTTCAAATATATTTTAAAAACACATTGAATAAAATTCCTAAATAACATCCACTTTCAAAAGAAGCTGGAGTTGTCACTCAGTGGTAGAGCACTTGCCTAGCACGTGTGAGGCACTGGGCTTGATCTTCATCATCACATAAAAATAAATAAATAAAATAAAGGTATTGTATTCATCCGCAACTAAAAAATATTTTTTTAAATATTTATTTTTTAGGCATAGATAGACACAACACAATGCCTTTACTTTTTATGTGGTGCTGAGGATGGAACCTGGGTCCCTCCCACGCTAGGCAAGCCCTCTACCGCTAAGCCACAATCCCAGCCCTAAAAAAATATATATTTTTTTTTTTTAAAAGAAGAAGAAGGGGCTGGGGTTGTGGTTCAGTGGTAGACCACTTTCCTAATGTGTGAGGCACTGGGTTCAATTCTCAGCACCTCATATAAATAAAAAAATAATAAAAGAATTAAAGCAGCAACAGCAGTAGCAGCAGTGGCTGGATTTATCAGCACAAACCAGCTCTGGTAGGTAAGGTACCCTTTCTCCTAGATCATCCCCTGTTGGCTGGGTTCTCCTACAAGTTTTGTTTTATTCAGAAAGCATCTGTTTTTAAAGTTTTCAAGACAGTCCTGGCTGGCTTGAAACACATTTTTTTTTCCTGTACTGGGAATTCTACCCAGGGCTTCTTGCATGCTAGACAAGTGCTCTATTGCTGAGCCACAACCCCATCCCTTTTTTTTAATTTTGAGTCGGGGTCTAACTAAGTTGCCCAGGCTGGCCTTGAATTTGTGATCCTCCTACCTTAGCGTCCCAAGTAAAAATGCAAATTTTTTGTACTTGAATATTTTTTCTGGGTTTGGTCTTTTAGCACATTGAAAGGATGGAGAATAAACAGATTTTGTTCTCTCACTTTCACATAATTTCTCACTCAGTCTGGGACAAAAAATGAAGTACTCTGTTTTTGAATATTTTGTTATCTTTTGGTTAATGAAATTTAAATGAATTATTAACATGTAAAAGGACAGTAAATTAAAGTTTTTCAATGTATAGCAGAACCATGGAAAATAAGACTAGAAATATGAATTTTCAACATATTGAAGAGAATTCTGAATTCTGGCCTTCAAAAAACTCACAAAAACTTATCTTGGTAGGCTACAAAGAACAACAGAAGATTTTGGAGGGTTAATAATCATTATTAACTAGAGCTTGCAACTGATTAGATGATAGGGCATGAAGAAGATAATAAAATATCTAAAGATAATTCAGATTTAAAAACTGGAAGACTTGTGATGCAATTAATAGATATAGGGAAGTCAAAAGAAGGAAAGAGAGCTGGGTGTGGTGGCACACGCCTATAGTCCCAACTACTTGGGAGTCTGGGAGTGGAAGATCCCTTGAGCCCACACATTCAAGACCAGCCTGGGCAACATAGACGATGTTTAAAAAAAAAAAAAAAGCAAAGAAATAATAAAAAGAAGGAGAACAACAGAAGGAACTGATTTGGGAAAAAATGATTTCTGTTCTAGTAATATTGGTTTTGAAGGACCCAGTCATAGGCTCAGAGATTCAGATTTGATAGTTACTCATACAGAGGTTGTATATGAAATCATATAATGAATGACTAATTTGGTAAGAAGAATATAGAGTGGAGCTAGAAGAGAGCTGAAGACAGACCATGCCATTGTCCACACTTAGAATGAGAAGAGTAAGAGAAACTAACCAAGGCAGAGGAGGGGCCAAAGGAAGGAGAACTAGGACAGTATCACATCACAGGGGCCAAAGGATAAAGTAAATAAGTCAAGAAAGATGAAGGTTGAGAGTGTCATTAAATGAGTGTTTAGCAAACTCTACCAAATGAGTATCTAGTTGAGGTAGATGGTCTATTAAAAGGGCAGAGATTCAGACAAGCTACCTTAAGCAAAGAGAAACCCTCACTTATTATTAGAATAAATGTTTATTACTCCAACACATGTTTTGGGCCCCTACAATGACAAAGCATCTTGCTAGGAAGAATCAAAGGACAGTGTAGTGGTTAATATAACACAGCCACTGTCCACATTGCTTCTTTTTAAAAAATATTTATTTTTTAGCTTTAGGTGGATACGATATCTTTATTTTACATTTATGTGGTGCTGAGGATCGAACCCAGTGCCTCATGCATGCTAGGCAAGCACTCTAAGCCTCAACCCCAGTCCTTCCACATTGTTTCTATAATTTTTGTCTCTACCCAATAGCTGACTTCACCCTACATTTCTGCATGTTTTTCTTCCTTCTGTTTAAACTTCATCTCCAAGATTGTTTCTTTATGACTCTCCATCCCATAATCTTTCCTTTCCTGAACTCTACCTCATGATGATCCTTCAAACTACTGCTCTTACTTTCAGTTTCCTGATTCTGTTTCCAGATTCTTCTTTTTGCATTAGATCAGATCTAGGGTTGCTGGACAGTCTATGGAATAGGTCAGAAGCCCATCTGTGGTTTGGGAAAGGGAGTGGAAGCCACATGGTATGTGGAGTGCTGATGTTTAGTGTGGGCTATGGGGATGGCAGATATTTCTGGTAGGCACTGGGAATTACTCTTAGTCTAAAAAAAATTAAACATGCAAAAACCTCACAGTATTTTCTATAACACTCTTAAATATTGACTTTGAGTCTCTATTTCCATGGGCTGGAGAGAAATTCAACTTGTATTATTTGAGGAATGGCATCCACACTGATTACTGCTAAAAGTCTATTACTCAATCTGGTTGGTGGTGTATTGAAAACATCTTGAAATATGGCTATCCCCTTCATGCACACATACACACCCTTGTCTAGAGAGCTAGAAATACTGGATAAAGTTTCAGTGACAATTTAAGCTTTAGTTTTAAAGTGGTAGAATAAAAATACTGATTTCCCCCTCTTCTCTTAGAAACTAATCCTTCTTTAAGTCAAAACTACAAGGACAATGAAAAATAGATAAACTCTTTACAATGAAACTAGATACATCAAGTAACTTGGAATACAACCTATGAAGAAGGAGTGCAGATCTAACATAAAGAAAGAATTACAGCTGGATATGGTGGTGCACACTTGTAATCCCAGTAACCCTGGAGGCTGAGGCAGGAAGATCCACATTTGAAGCAGCCTCAGCAATTTAGCAGGCCCTAAGCAATTTAGTGAAACCCTGTCTCAAAATAAAAAAGGGCTGGAGATGCAGCACAGTGGCAAATTGCCCAATATCCCCCCCAAAAAAAATTACATAGAAAAGTGCCTTATCATGTGGACCAAGACCTACATGTACCTTGTAGAGAACAATGAGAACAGATGGATACAGTAGGCTAAAGGAAAAACTTCAGAGCTCTTATCTTTGAGATACAGGTAAAGTGAAGTTGAATAAGGACAAATAAGCTATATTTACAGGAAACAATCTGTTCATGAGGTAGTGTGGAGGAGCAAGACCGCACAGTAAGCACTCCTGAGTGCTGTCATGGGGAAAAAAAGAACTTGTGCACATATTGTTTCCTAAAGAAAATATCCTCAAATATGGCTCTGCTTCCACCTTCACCCAAGTCTCTTGCAAAAATAGAAACAAAAAATAAATTGCATCTATAAGAATTGAAGAAAATGTCCAGAGTAAAGCAAGATACTATGACATTAGGAAATATAAAAGAGAAATTAAGAAAAATTGAGACTGGAGTGAGAAACTCTGATGTCTGTTTGATAGGAGTTTCAGAAAAAGAAACTGGAGAGGTAATATTGAAAGAGAAAAAAGGCTACATTATGGGGCTGGGGATATAGCTCAGTTGGTAGAGTGCTTGCCTCCCATGCAGAAAGGTCCTGGGTTCAATCCCCAGCACCACAAAGAAAAAAAAAATAGCTATATTGCATTTGGAAAGGTAAAGGTGAGACTCTAGATATGAAATGAAGACAAAATAAACAGTCATCAATGCACTTGTGGCTATTGTAAATAGTGATATTAACATTTGCATAGAGGTTTTTGTTTGAATGTCTGTTTTCAACTCTTTTGGGTGTATACCTAGGAGTGGAACTGTTAGGTCATGTGGTAATTCTATGTTTAACTTTTTGAAGAACTACCAAACTTTTCCACAGCAGCGGCATCATTTTACATTCTCATCAGCAACGTATGAGAGTTCCAATTTCTTTTTATCCTCAACAACACTGGTTATTTTCCAATTTTAAAAAATTATAACAGAGAAATTGTATCTCACTGTGGCTTTGATTTGGATTTTCCTAATGACTAATGATATTGAGCATCTTTTCTTAAAAATATTTTTTTAGTTGTAGATGGACACAATACCTTTATTATTTATCTATTTATTTTTATGTGGTGCTGAGGATCAAACCCAGTGCCTCACACATTTGAGCAAGCATTCTGCCACTGAGCCACTATCCCAGCCCTTGAGCATCTTTTCAATTATATGTTGACCAATTGTTTTATCTTCTTTAGATAAAATATCTATTCAAGTACTTTGTCTATTTTTCAAAATTTTTATCCCATTTATTTCATGACTCTTTTAAAAAAGAAAATTCATATCTTAATAATGAGGAGTCTCCTTGCTTACAGCACTTTCCACAGATTATTCAAATGCATTTATTTGAAATAGTTTTATTCTAGTCCATTTGTATTTTTTATTTATTTTGAGGGCAAAAGGGATTTAACCCAGGGGCAATTTACCACTGAACTACATCCCTAGTCTTTTTTTTTTTTTTTACTTTGCACACAACAGTGCATTAGTAATACAGTTGTACAATATTTCCTTTCCTTTGGGTTTTGCATAAGATGGTTTTGCAGATAGAGTGAGCAAGCTTTGTTTTTGCATTTGTTTTTTCTTTTTAAACATGTATTCAACTAGAAACAATTCAGAATAGATTAATACTGCCTTTTTATCACTACAGTTAGCTAAAAAATTGCCAGGCAGTCCACAAAACAGGATTTGCTTTAAGACCAACCTTTGGAGTTAGCTAGAGACTAACAACGCTGGGAGCTGCTGGGCCAGGACAGCTTAGCTTGTCCCTAGCATTAAGAAGAAAGTCCTGGTTGGAGGCAAAAGGTCTGCAGCACCAGCAGTGATGTGACTGCACAGCTCCATCACAAATATTTATTTGCAGAGTGATCACCATTGAGGGGGCACATAGCTGTAGGTGGGTATTCCTGGGACCTGGTATGTGGGCACAGTGACTGGGCAAGGAGCAAAAGGAGTTGGGGGGTGAACAGTCAGCAGGGTACCTGCTGACATGGTCATCATGATCCCAGGAACCATGCCCATGTGACCCCATTGCCTCTAGGAGGAGGGATGGGATCAGGGTACACTATAGCTGCATTACGTTGGGCTGCACCACCAGGGTGTGAAGGATGACGTGAGGAGGTGTTGCATAAGTGGCTGTGTGTAGTACATGCCTTGCTGTGCAAGGGTTTTGCTGGGGGTGGGCACTTCCCACAGGGTCAGAAGAAGAAGAGTATGGTGGCACGGCCCAGCTGTTGGGGGACAGGACACTTTGAAAGATGTGCCAGGAGTGTAACCTGTTTGGAAGGTAGGATTCCCTCCAAGGTAGAGAATAGGCAGGGGCTGCAGCTGCATAGCTCATGGGGAAACCAGTTGGATAAACAATTTCTTTGGCATTTGCATTGATAACCCCAGATAATCCAGGGCTATAAACAGGATTCATGATTTCAAGAACTCTCAAAGTCTGTCCGATAGGTGTCTCTTTTTTGGATTCATCCCTTGGGGAGACACTCAGCAGGGCAGGACCATCTGTGGCCACTGCCCTGCCACCTTCTTCCATCCCCAGTCCTTTTTAGTTTTTGAGACAAGTTATCACTGAATTGCTTGGATCCCCACTAAGTTTCTGACTCTGGCCTTAAACTTGCAATCCTCCTGTTTCACCCTTCTGAGTCCCTGGGATTATAGGTGTGTGCCACCATGCCTGATCATTTGTGTATTTTTAAAATTTGAGATGGACACAGGGTGCTGTGGTGCACGCCTGTAATTCCAGCAGCTTGGGAGACAGTAGGATCACGAGTTCAAAGCCAGTCTCAGCAACAGAGATGTGAGACTCTGTCTCTGAATAAAATACAAAATAGGCTGGGGATGTGGCTTAGTGGTTGAGTGCCCCTGGATTCAATCCCTGTACCCCCCAAAAAAATTTGAGAGGGGGGGTCTTGCTGTGTTGCCCAGGCTAGTCTCAAACTTGTGACTCTCCAGTCTCAGCCTCTGAGCTGCACTCCCTTCTGTATCTCTAATCCAATCTCACTGCATATAATCTTCTCTGTGCCAACTTCAACAGCATTCTACTAGGGCCACACTAGGTTACAAGGTAGACATCAGCAGAGACAGCATGGCAATATTTTTTAAAGTTAATTAATTTATTTTAACAAGGTATATATGACAGAAGAATTTATTTTGATTCATTGTACACAATTGCAGCACAACTTTACATTTCTATGGTTGTACATGATGTAGCATCATACCATATGTGCAGTCATACATGTACCTAGGGTAATAATGTCCATCTCATTTCACCGTCTTTCCTGCCCCCATGCACCCTCCTTACCCTCCCTCACCTTTGCCCAATCAAAGTTCCTCCATTTTTCCCATGCCTTCCTGCTCTCTGTTATGGATCAGCATCCACTTATCCAAGAGAACGTTCGGCCTTTGGTTTTTTGGGATTGGCTTATTCTCCAGCTCCATCCATTTACCTACAAATGCCATAATTTTATTCTCTTTTAATGCCACATAATATTCCATTGTGTATATTTACTACAGTTTCCTTATACATTCGTCTATTGAAGGGCATCTAGGTTGCTTCCACAGTTTAGCTATTGTGAATTGAGCTGCTATGAATATTGATGTGGCTGCATTACTACAGTATGCTGATTTTAAGTCCTCTGGGTATAGACTGAGGAGTGAGATAGCTGGGTCAAATGGTGGTTCCATTCCAAGTTCTCTAAGGAATTTCCATACTGCTTTCCAGATTGGTTGCACCAATTTGCAGTCCCACCAGCAATATATGAGTGTGCCTTTTCCCCCACATCCTTGCCAACATTTATTATTGTCTGTATTCTTTTTTTAAAAATTTCTTATTGTTGTCTGTATTCTTGATAGCTGCCATTCTCACTGGTATGAGATGAAACCTTAGAGTAGTTTTGATTTGTATTTCTCTAATTACTAGAGATGTTGAACATTTTTTCATATATTTGTTGATCAAGTATATTTATTTTTTGAGAAGTGTCTGTTCAGTTCCTTAGTCCATTTGTTGGTTGGGTTGTTTGTTTGGTTTTTTTGGTGTTAAGTTTTTTGAGTTCTTTATATATCCTGGAGATTAGTGCTCTATCTGACATGTGTGTGGCAAAAATTTGCTCCAAAAATGTAGGCTCTCTGTTCACCTCATTAATTGTTTCTTTTGCTTAGAAGAAGCTTTTTAGTTTGAGTTCGTCCCATTTATTAATTCTTGATTTTATTTTTTGAGCTTTAGGAGTCTTGTTAAGGAAGTTGGGACCCAATACAACATAATGGGGCCTACTTTTTCCTCTATTAGGCTCAGGGTCTCTGGACTAATTCCTAGGTCCTTGATCCACTTTGAGTTGAGTTTTGTGCATGATGAGAGATATGGGTTTATTTTCACTTTGCTGCATATGGATTTCCAATTCTTCCAGCACCATTTGTTGAAGAGGCTATCTTTTCTCCACTGTATGTTTTTGGTGCCTTTGTCTAGTATGAGGTAACTGTATTTATGTGGGTTTGTCTCTGTGTCTTCTATTCTGTACCATTGGTCTACAAGTCTATTTTGGTGCCAATACTATGCCGTTTTTTGTTACTATAGCTTTGTAGTATAGTTTAACGTCTAGTATTGTGATGACTCCTGTTTCACTCTTCTTGATAAGGATTGCTTTTCTGGGTCTTTTATTTTTCCAAATGAATTTCATGATTGCTTTTTCTATTTCTATAAGGAATGATGTTGGGATTTTAATTGGAATCGTATTGAATCTGTATAACGCTTTTGATAGTATGGCCATTTTGACAATATTAATTTTGCCTATCCAAGAGCATAGGAGATCTTGCCATCTTCTGAGGTCTTTTTTTCAGTTTCTTTCTTTAGTGTTCTGTAGTTTTCTTCGTACAGGTCTTCATCTCTTTTGTTAAGTTGATTCCCAAGTATTTTATTTTTTTGAGGCTATTGTGAATGGCGAGAGTTTTCCTAATTTCTCTTTCAGAGAATTCATCTGTGATATATAGAAATGCATTTGATTTATGGATATTGCTTTTATATCCTGCTACTTTGCTGAATTCATTAATTAATTCTAGAAGTTTTCTGGTGGAGTTTTTTGGATCCTCTAAGTATGGAATCATGTCATCAGCAAATAATGATAGTTTGAGTTCTTCTTTTCCTATTTGTATCGCTTTAATTTTTTTAAATCTGTCTAATTGCTCTGGGTTTCAAGGACTATGTTGAATAGAAGTGATGAAAGAGGGCTTCCCTGTATTGTTCCAGTTTTTAGAGGGAATGCTTCCAATTTTTCTCCATTTAGAATGATGTGATGAAAAAGGAAATATCATGACAGACGATATTGAAATAAAAAAGACAATTAGAAACTATTTTGAAAATTTATACTGCAGTAAAATAGAAAACCTCAGACACTGAAAAATTTCTAGAGGCATATGATCAACCCAAACTGAGTCAAGAGGATATCCACAATTTAAACAGATCAATTTCAAGCAAGGAAATAGAAGACACCATGAAAAGCCTACCAACCAAGAAAAGTCCTGAGTTCTACAGCTGAGTTCTACAAAACCTACAAAGAAAAATTAATACCAATACTACTCAAATTATTCCATGAAATAGAAAAGGAAGGAACCCTTCCAAATTCATTCTATGAAGCTAGTATCATCCCGATACCAAAATCAGGTAGAGACACCTCAAGGAAATAAAATTTCAGACCAATATTCCTGATGAACATTGATGCAAAAATTCTCATAAAAATTCTGGCAAATCTCATACAAAAACATATTTAAAAAATAGTGCACCAAGATCAAGTGGGGTTCATTCCAGGGATGCAAGGTTGGCTCAACATACGGAAATTAATAAATATGAAGAATCATATGATTATATCAATTGATGCAGAGAAAACATCTGACAAAATACAGAAACCTTTCATGTTCAAAACACTAGAAATACTAGGGATAGTAGGAACATATGTCATCATTGTAAAAGCTATCTAAGTATGACAATATTTGAGGCAATATCTAGGATTCCTAAGGCAACAAATTCAGACATGACTTTAGCAAAATGGCTCCCTGAGCACAGCTCTCTCTGCTTATAAATTGAGAAATGCAGAACACTTCTCAAGCAACATCCTGCCATGCTGCTCCTGGATCAGTTAAGTTCAGATTGCCTTTCTGTTCTACAACTATTTCCATGCCTAATTTGTGCACAATGTCTCTTTCTCTTTCCCTTTGTGTTACCTCTTCCTCTGTTTTGCTTTGGTGCTGCTACCACCACTAGATTCAGCACTGCTCAAAGACTAGAATTTCTGGGTCTCTCCAAGTCTCTGTCTAATAATAAACTTCAGTGAATTTGCTCATCCATCCATCTCACTGAATAGATGTTTTCTAGCTGCTTTGATTCTGAACTTTCTTTGTCATTTAAAATAAATGCTCCCTCCTATTTTTTGGAAGAGTTTGAGATGGATTGGTATTAAATTGTTAAATGTTTGGTGGGATTTATCAGTGAAGCCATCTGATCTGCTGAGATTTTCTCTCTTATTGAGTCAGTTCTGGAGTTAGTTGTTGTGTTTCTAGAAACTTTTCCATTTCATCTAGGCTACTAAATTTGCTGGTATACCACTGTTCATAATAATCTCTGATAAACCATTTTTTATTTCTTACAAAATCATTTCAGATTTTAGTGATTCAAATATATTTTTTTTATTCATCAATCTAGTTCTTCAATTTTGTGGATCCCCTGCCAATTCTACAAAGAACCAACTTCTTTTTTTTTGGTACTGGGAAGTGAGCCCAGGGGCACTTTACTGAGCTATATCCCAGCCCTTTTAATTTTTATTTTGAGACAGGGTCTTGTGAAGTTGTGTAGGGCCCCACTAAATTGCTGAGGCTCCCAAGTTGCTGGGGTATAAGCATACATCATCATGCTTGGCTCCTAGCCAGCAAGGTTCTTTCTCCTTTTGTATTTACCTATTATTAATTCATGTATCTTTTATGTTGTATTTGTGTCATATTTAAAAATAAAGTTTAAGGAGAATTAAGAATTTTTGTTCAATAAAAGATATAATTAATAAAGCCAAAAAGCAACTGAGTGGAAATAGATATTTGCTATATATGCATTTGAGAAAAAATTCATATCTAGAACTGTGAAGAATTTCTGTGAATAAACAAAAAGATAGCTCAACAATAAAATAGATTCCTTTAACAGGCACTTCATAAAAAGAGCAGAATCAAATGGACAATAATCATAGGAAAATAGATTCAATATACAGTTATCAGCAAAGAGATTAAAGCCACATTCATAGCTAAGATGAATATTATCTATAACAATTTGTCAATATCTACTAAGCTGAACATATTCCAATCCTATAAATCACTCCCAGTAATATACTCAAGAGAAATATATACAGATAATCAGTAAAGTGCATGAACAAGATTGCTATTAACAACACTTTTTATTATTAGCCTGAACTGGTAACTACCCCAAAGTCTTGTCAACAACAAAATGGAGAAGTAAATTATGGCATATTAATTGTAGTGGAATACTATATAGCAATGAGAATGAGTTAAAATTATATATAATGGGGATAAATCTCACAAATGTAATGCTGAACAAAAGAATCCAGAAACAAAAAAGTACATATTCTGTGGTTGCATTTATGTAAAGTACAAAGACAGACAAAATTAATGAATAGTGTTGGAAGTCTGGAAAGGTGTTAACTTTGGTAAGGAGGGTGAATAGGAAGGTATATAGGAGCTCCTGGGATACTAATAATGTTCTATTTTTTTAATCTGGGTAATGGTTACACAGATGTATTCATTTTGTGAAAAGTCAATAATCTATGCATTTATGATTTTGCATCTTTCTGTATTTATATTTGTGTAATGTGTTTTTAAAAAGGAGTATGGGAGGGTCTGAACTGTTGATATCACGCCACTGATTGAGGAATCTAATTGGTCTTCCAATTCTTTCTATTTGATTTCTAGAAAACAAAAGTAAGGGTAATAACTAATAGAATAGAAGTTGAAAGTAAAGCTTTCAACTGATAAATGGGGAAAGTGAGTGGACAGAAGGATATACAACAAAATACATTCCTTTAATTGAGTACTCTTTCTTCCTCTGCCTTGGTTCTCTATTAAAGCTTAACCCATTACATCCCAAGTAAATATATCAACAAAATTGATACAGGCACATTAAAATAAGTTGCAAATCAAATTCTAGAACTAATACATGTTATAATATTAGTATTATTTTATTATAATCATTATAATTATTATTGTAATGATTATATTGTATATTATTTACTATATTTAAATCATGTTCTATAATTATATTGTACATTATATACTCTGCTTAAATTTTCATAGTGTTCCATATATGAGGATGATGGCACAAAATGGATTAAACAGTGCTATGAACTATGTTAGAAAACACTGAGTTTATTAGATAATTTTTCAAAGGACAGATTATGGTGCCTTTACTCTAGTTGTATGAATTCTTAGTTCCTTTTGGAATGGAACCCACTACCCTGGAGTGCTGAAGTGAGCAACAAGAAAGAGTAACTCATTTAAGTTGTTTTTTCCTGAAGGTATCCTCCAGACCCTCTTCTAACATCGATCCAGGCAACTATGTTGAAGTGAATGATTCACTCACCCATCTACCCTCTAAAGTGGTGATACAAGACATTACTATGGAGCTACACTGTCCACTTTGTAACGACTGGTTCTGTGATCCACTGATGCTAAGCTGTGGTCACAACTTCTGCCAAATCTGTATCCAAAACTTTTGGAAGCTGCAAGCAAAGGAAACCTTCTGTCCTGAGTGTAAGATGCTATGTCAATATAGCAACTGTACATTTAACCTTGTGCTGGAGAAGCTGGTGGAAAAGATTAAGAAGCTTCCACTACTCAAAGGCCATCCACAGTGCCCAGAGCATGGAGAGAACCTGAAACTGTTCAGTAAGCCAGATGGGAAGTTGATCTGCTTTCAATGTAAGGATGCATGGTTATCTCCGGAGCAGTCTAAGGAATTCCTGCAAATCTCTGATGCTGTTCGTTTCTTTACGGTGTGTGGGCCTTGGCCTTGAGCAATCTCTTAGGAAAGCTAGGAAAAATCTTTTGTAGGACTGCTTCTGTCTTCCAACTTCATCTCTTTATTTAAATAATAATGAGAAAGCTCGTGTTTTGTAAAGTTCTTTCTGTAAAGTTACTGCTTATAGGAAAGAAACAGTTGAGGAATTCTGGCTGACTCCCTCAGTCACATGCTGTATAGAATGTGAGTGTATAAGATATTACTCTTGTTATAGAAGGTTTGAAATTTGGTCAATTTTAAGATTAATATAACAACAGAAGAAATATAAGAAAGTCTACTATAGATAGTTAAATTTTGTCACATTTGTAATTCTTAAATGTTTAGAATTTCCGAAGGGATTAGAGAAAGCTGATATAGGAGATGTATTGTAAAAGAAAAGGACATGACTTTAACTGGGAAATAATTTGGCTTTGGATGGGCAGAAGGAATAAACAAATGTTCTAACAATGTAAGTAAAAATATAGATGGTGAGAACAGTGCAAATAGAGTGAAAAAATGGGGAGTTCTATTATCTACTTCAAATCTCCATGACTAGCTAATAAGAAAGCAAAACTAAGTTTTTCTGCTGCTTGTAATTTTATTCACAATTATTGAAAGAGACAGGAACTATGCTACAGGTGAAGGGAAAGAGATTTGCAGCAAGAGCTTGCTTTTCCCCAGCCCACTAAGGTTTTGGGAATATCCTTATGGCCTTTCATCTCTCAAGCTGGTATAGGTTAATTCTGTTTGGTGTTCCTAGGATGAGCTTGCCGTCCATCAGAGTCAACTGGAAACAACCCTGAAGGATCTTCAGTCTCTGAAAGCCATGCAGAAGGATGCTATTGCTGCTTACAAGGTGAGAAGCAGGGTAGAGTGTTATGAGATAGAACTAGAATACACCCTGGTAACTTCAGCTGCATAAGTGCAAATGTATATATTTTATATGTATATAAAATCTATACACTAAATGGCACTTGGGGTATAGAACTGGAAAACTGACACTGTGTAGATAATGTTAAGTATTTTAAACTTCATCTTCTGAATAATGAGAAGACGTTAAAGGATTTTAAACAGGACATGATTTCAACTTATTTTGAAATATCTTTGATAGCTGCAAGGAGAATGGATTGGAAAGGGGCAATGACAACGACAATAGTTAGAAGAAGGCAGTGGTCCCAGAGAATGATGGAAGTGACTTGGACTATAAAGGCAGCGAAGATGCAGAGAAATGAACAGCTTGAGCATGTTTATTTGGAGACAAAAGTATCTGTGGTGATTGATTAGATGTGAGGGGTGAATGGAGATATCAAATAGGCAGATGGATATAGGAATCTGGAGCTCAGAAGCTGGTTTATTTTGGAGATGTCATCATTAGATGTCAGCATTTTCCACAGGTGGGAAAGGATGTTGCCTAGAAAGAAAGTGTAGAATGGGAAGGTGAATGAACCTTGGACAGAATATCAAGTAATTCTAAGACTTGGTTAGAGGAAGTGGAATCAATAAGACTGAAAAATGGTGATGAGAAAGGTAAAAAGGAAACTGGAAAAGTGTGAGCTAGAAGAGAGAGAGGGAGTTAAGACTATTTTAAGAGTGCAATAATGATGGCCAGATGCAGTGGCATGCTCCTGTAATCCCATCTACTCAGGAGGTTGAGGCAGGACTCCAAGTTTGAGGCCAGTCTCAGAAACTTAGCAAGATTTGTCTCAAAATAAAAAGGGCTGGGGAAATAGCTTGGTGGTAGAGTCCACCTGGGTTCAATTCCTAGTATCACAAAAAAGTGCAATAATGATAGACATAGAGTCTAAGTTGGATAAGAGGGCACATGAAAATAGAAATTTATGAACAGTAATGGAGGTGTTGCTGAATACAAAGTTTTTTTTTTTGAATACAAAGTTTTAATGAGATTCAATAGCTGTTGCAATAGGGGTACCTGAGTAAGTGAGTTTGGAGTATAAAAAGTTATTTTGGAGATGGTGCAATTGCTGGGAATGAAAAGATTCTAGGTGTGACTATGGGAATAAGTAGATAAAGCTATAAATCATTAGAAATGAGGAGGGTGAGGAACTGAGAAATCAGTATGTCAGATGGTTGGTTCACCTGTGAAGAGGTTGAAATCACCCAAGAAAAGAAGTACGAGAGTGGTGGTTGTTAATTTCAGTGCTTCACACATTGCTCATATCCTGTTTCTTCTACATTGTCTTGGCAGCAGGAGTGGCATCTCCTCAGTTCTGGTTTCTAGATAAGGAGAGTTCTTACGGGCCTCTAATGGTCTCGGTCTAATAACACTACTTGGTAGATATTGTTTTACCAATAAAGAAGGTATTCTTATTCATTCTATAATGTTTGACTAATTCCCAAATACTCACCATCCCATCATTGCAATGAGAACCGAGAGACCACTTTTGGCTATTTCATCCTGACCTATTAAACTGACCAGGAAAAAAAGGAGTAAGTCTCCTAAAAGGCTCCTTTGAGTAGGGCTGAAATGTTGACACTCAGCAGCCATTTATATGCATTTTTCTGCAGTGGTATTTCCCCAAGTTGTGCTAGTGTTGGTGTGGGTCCCCATCCCCAAGTGCTAGTCTCAGTAATAACCATGGTGATGATAATGGAGGTTTCCAGGAAAACAAGATACATCTGCAGCAACATGTGTCCTTGGAGTTTCTAAAGCTGCATCAGTTCCTGCACAGCAAAGAAAAGGACCTTCTAAGTGACCTCCGGGAAGAGGGAAAAGCCTTGAATGAAGAGATGGAGATGAATCTGAACCAGCTTCAGGAGCAGTGTCTACTTGCCAAAGATATGTTGGTGAGCATTCAGACACGGCTGGAACAGCGGAACTCCTTCGATTTCCTCAAAGTGAGACTCCATAACAACCCCATTATGGGTACATTTAAGAGGGTGGAAGAGGGTTGTGAAGGTTGCAGTTGTGGCTTTTCATGATCAAGGGAAAACAAAACAGACTACTGTAGTGCTTTTAAGATTCTCTGAGAGAAAAGCAGGAGTCTACTTTTGCTTTATGCTCAGCAGGAAGCTTTAGTTTCATGCTCCAAAACAAGGGAATAAAATCCAATTAATAGGGCTAGGGTTGTGATTCAGTGGTGGAGCGCTTGCCTAGCCTGCATGAGGCACTGGATTCAATTCTCAGCACTGCATATATATGATTAAAAATAGGGCTGGGGATGTGGCTCAAGCGGTAGCACGTTCGCCTGGCATGCGTGCGGCCCAGGTTCGATCCTCAGCACCACATACAAACAAAGATGTTGTGTCCGCCGAAAACTAAAAAAATAAATATTAAAAAAAAAAATTCTCTCTCTCTCTCTCTCTTTAAAAAAAAAGAATTCTAGAAAATTAGAGCAAGGAAAGGGCAGTTTATCCTGGGTTAGATTGGGAATGCAGAACAGAAAAAAGCATTGGAGGATGAAAGGAATCCTTGGAGCTGAGTTGGGGACCATCTGCACAGAACCCCAATATTTTTTTAATACTTTTATGTATTTGTTTATTCATTTATTTTTTATGTGGTGCCCGGGAAACGAACCCAGTGCCTCATGCATGCAAGGCAAGCGCTCTACCACTGAGCCACAATCACGGCCAGGACCCCAATATTGATGATCAAATTTTGGTGATAGTCGGAATATTGCAGAAATTTTTGGAGGTGATAAATGAGCATTTGACTTCTCTTTCTCCTTTCTTCTTTTAGGACATCTCAAATCTCTTGGATAGGTAAGTGTTTCCCTATGGTACTCTTTCTACTTTTCTTTAGTCCTTATAGAATGTCTAAGAATAAATGATTTTTGTCTCTCACAGTTTGGAGCAAGGAACAAGGGCGCTGGCACCAAGAGAACTTATCTCCAGAAAGCTGAACCCAGGCCATTTCAAAGGTCCTCTCCAGTACATGATGTGGAGAGAAATGCAGTCCACTCTCACTCCAGGTATCAGTGGTTAGGAACTATTGGTTCCTAGGGCTCCTAATGTATGGTTCAATTGTGGAACCTCTTTGGCTCTAATTAGTTCTTTAGTCTGAGGCAGGAGGAAGGGTGGAATTAGCCAATAGAAAGCTAGCTGGTATTGACTGAATTTCTTCTGTTGCTATGATATAAGGATGTATGATTTTGAACTGGTAAATAGGTAAGTGGTCTATCATATGTGGCGACAAAATTTTACCTTGTTTTGCTAAATCAGGTTTCTTTGCCCTAAAGGAGGAGGTTTTCTTTGCATATTTGTTGTATTTACATAGGGTCTTTACAAGTCCTCTTGTGTTTGATGTTCATAATATAGAGTATAACATTTTAGAAGATTGTATAGAGATATTCAGTGCTTCAGAAGAAAACAGATAATTTTAATAAATGTGTCTGAAGGAGACTAGGTTTCTTTTATTCCTGAAGATATCAAAGGATTGAGCAGGATAGAAATACACAAATGGCATTTCAAGTACATTAAATAGTGTTCCAAATAAAAAAAAAACTTTATAGAAATGAAGTTTTAATAGGATTTATATAGAGACATTATTATTTTGTTTTTAGTTATTAATTTCATTAAAATCACAAATCTATCCCTGTTAATTTTTCCAGGTAATTGACATTGAAAAAAATCAACTTTATTGCAGTAAAATTAACACAGAGAAAATTCACCAATTTTACATACATTACACTCAGAGTACAATTTGATGAGTTTTGACAAACATATGCACTTTTATAAATATCACCATAATCAAAATATAGAAAATCTCTCTCACCTCAAAAAAGTTTCCACATGCCATTTTGCAATCAATTTCTTCCTTATAACCATCAACCCAATATTCACTTATCTGCTTTATTCACCTTAAATGTATCTTTTTCTAATTTTTCATATAAGTGAAATCACTTATGCATCTTATTTTTTGCACTTAGCATAATGCTTTCTGACATTTATGTTCTTGCATGTGTCAATAATTGTGTTTTTTTTTTGATATATTACAATTTGCTTAATTATTCATCAACCGATGGACATTTGGGTAGTTTCCAGTTTGGGGATACTATGAATAAAGTTGTGTGAATATGTTTACAAACATTTGTATTTTATTTTCTTTGGGGTAAGTACCTTGTTGTGGGATTTCTGGGTATGTGTTAAGTGTATGATTAATTTTATAAGAAACTACCAAATATTTTTTTTTTCTGAAATGGCAGCACCATTTCACATTCCCACCTGCAATAGATGAGAGTTCCAGTATCTTTACATCTTTGCCAAAACTTGATATTGTCAATCTTTTTCATTTTAACTATTTTATTGGAAGTATAGTATCTCATTGTGTTTTTAATGTGTATATCTCTAATGAGCAATTCTATTGAGCATTTTTTTCATGTGCTTCTTTGTCATTCATGTAAATGCATATATATATGCATTTAATAAGGGGCGCTTAACCAGTGAGCAACATCCCCAGCCTTTTAAAAAAATTTATTTAGATTTATTTATTTTATTTCTTTTTCCATCCTTTTAACTTATTTCTGTTTTTTACATTCTCCTTTTAACTTATTTCTGTTTTTTACATTCTTAAGTATGTTTTAGGTAGCTACATGCAGTTAAGTTTGCTTTTTAAAATTCAATTTGACAATCTCTCCCTTTTACTTTAAGTGTTTTGAGTATTTACATTTAATGTAATTCATATGATTTTTGTTTAAATCTACCACCTATCTTTTGTTCTTTAGACATGCCTTCTTTGGGATGGAGTGCCTTTTATTTTTCCTTTTCATCATCTTATTGGTTTATTATTTGTACTTCTTTGTTTTTTAATATATAAATTTCTTTAGAATTTTACAGTATACATCTATTTTTTTTTTTTTAGAGAATTTTAGTATTTATTTATTTCTTAGTTTTCGGCGGACACAACACCTTTGTTTGTATGTGGTGCTGAGGATCGAACCCGGGCCGCACGCACGCCAGGCGAGCGCGCTACCGCTTGAGCCACATCCCCAGCCCTACAGTATACATCTTTAACTTATTCCATTACACTTTTTGCATTCTACTTTTCCATTCTTTATTCTTTCTGCTATCATTTTTCACATATTTTTTATTTCTATATGTTCCAGATTCCACCTACATTGACTTTTTTTTCTATAAATAGTTAACTTTTTTTTTTTTTTTTTGTAGCACTGGGGATCAAACTCAGAACTTTGGGCATTCTGGGCGAGTGCTTTAACTGGGCTTCATCTCCAATTACATTTTAAAAAGATAAAAAAATGAAGAAATGTCTTCAAAATTTTTTTTTGTACTTGTAGTAGATGGACAGAATGCCTTTATTTTATTTATTTTTACGTGGTGCTAAGGATTGAACCCAGTGCTTAACACATGCCAGACAAGTGCTCTGTCACTGAGCTATAGCCCTAGCCCTGAAGAAATGTTTTTTATATTTACGTATTTATAATTTCTGCTTCATTTCTTTGGGTAGAGACAAATTTCCATCTGCTACATCTTTCCTTCTACTTCCTTTAATAATTTTTATAATGCAAGTATGCTGCATTGTAAAGCTGAATTATCTCAGCTTCTGTCTGAAAAAAGTCCTTATTTTACTATAAGTTTGCAAAAATATTTTCCCTGGAACAGGGTTGATGAATTTCTTTTTCAATACTTTAAGGATGTCACTCTGTTTTCTGACTTGCATAGTTTCTGATTAGATGTCTAATTGTCATTCTTATCTTCATTTTTTGGTATGGGCTTTATTTATTTATTTTTTTGCTACCTTTGTGATTTTCTTTTTGTCACCTTCTTTTGCCAATTTGATTCTCAAGGTGTGATTTTCATTTTCTTTCTTTCTTTTCTTTTCTTTTTTTTTGGTACCCGGGATTGAACCCAGGGGAACTTAACCACTGAGCCATATCCTCAGCCCTTTTTTGTATTTTATTTAGAGACTGAGTTGCTAAGTGCCTCACTAAGTTGCTGAGGCTGGCTTTGAACTTTCCATTTTCCTGCCTCAGTCTCCTGAGTTGCTGGGATTATAGGAGTGTGCCATCACACCCAGCTCAAGGTGTGATTTTTCTTTTATTTATTCTTCTTGTTGTTCATTGAGACTCTTGAGTTCATAGTTTTCTATGATCTATGAGTTCATAGTTTTCATCAAATAATGAAATAATACCCACTATTTTTTTTTCTCTTCCTCCTCCTTTTTTGAAATGGGGATTCACTATGTTGCCTAAACTAGCCTCAAACTCCTGGGATCAAATGATTCTCCTAGTTCAGCCTCCCAAATAGCTGGGACTATAGGTGTACACCACTATGCCCAGCTTCTTCAAATATTTTTTACCACACCCCTTTTTTCCTAAAGAAAATTGTAATTTTACCTATATTAGAAATTTAATGTTGTCAAATTGCCTCATGTCATCAATGCTCATTATTTTTTAGGCCTTTTTCTTCTTATGCTTCATTTTCAATGTTTTCTTTATTCCTATTCAAATTCTTTTGTCCTTTCTTCTGCATGCCTAATTAGTTTATGCTGAACAGGATATTTCTTTCTTATATATATTTCATTTAATTTCTACAAATTTCATTTAGGTCTTTTAATACCTCTGTTTTCTCTCCTCACCATGTTCCTGCTTTCCTCTACATTCTCAGGCAAATAGAAGATATTTACACACTTCAATGTCCTTGTCTACTAATTCTATATTGTCATCAGTTCTGGGCCTGTTTTTATTGCTTGATTTTTCTCCTAACTGTGGGTTATATTTTCCTGCTGCTTTCCATGGCCACTAATTATTTTTATTTTTAATGGGGTTTAGTTTTAGAACACATTTAGATGTGTAAATTTTATAGAAAAATTAAGATGGTAGTAGAGTTCTCACATACTCCTTCCCTCTTTCCTATATTATTACCCCCTTACATTTAATGATATGTATTTTTATAACTAATGAACCAAAATCAATATGTTTTTACTAACTAAAATCCAGTTTCTTTAGACTTCCTTAGTTTTTTTTAAACATTTATTTTTTAGTTGTACACAATACCTTTATTTTGTTTTTATTTTTATGTGGTGCTGAGGATCGAACCCAGGGCCTCGCACGTGCTAGGTAAGCGCTCTACTGCTGAGCTACAACCCCAGCCCGCAACTTCCTTAGTTTTTACCTAATGTTATTTTTTGTTTCAGGTTTCCATCTAAGATGCTACACTATATGTAGGTGTTATGTTTCTTTAGGCTTCTTTTTGGAAGTGACAGTTTCTCAGACTTTTTTTTTTTTTTTTTTGAGGAGTACTGGGTGTATGTTTTGTAGGATGCCACACTATTGCTTTTACTTAATGGTTTTTTTCTTATGATAAATCAGACAGGTTCTGAGTTATTGTGAAAAAGACAACAGCAGTAAAAGTGTCATTTTCCTCACTTCATATCTAGCACACACACTGTCAATAGGATTTATGACTGCACATGGCTGAGTAAGTGTTTGGCAGGTTTCTTCACTATAAAGTTACTTTCTTTTCTTCCTTCCATACTGTACACAATGGAAGGCAGTCACTATGTGTAGCCCACACTTAAGGAGTGAATAATTATGCTTTCCCCTCCTTGAGGGTGAAGAATCTACATAAGTTATTTGGAATTATGCTGAATGGGAGTCTTATCTCTTCTGGATGCTTTGGATGCCAAATATTATGAATTTTATATTGAAGTTTTGCCGTTTTTTTTAAGTAGTTCTTTAGGTTATATTGGATTTAATTCTGGCGTATAGTCAAGTTACATGAAATCTTTTTGTTCCTTTTAAGGCTTTATTTAAACTTTGATAGAATGGTTCAAGAACAGTCTTTCATCTAGGGCTAATTTAGCTCATTTTCTATGGTAACTCCCCTCTGAGTACTCTTATTTTCCCATTCTGGCTTGCAAGACTGAAAACCATTCTCAATCTTGTGTGAGCTTCAGAAATTGTTCAGCCTATTGATTTTGAGAGATTCTTTTTACACCCTATACAAGTGCAGACCAGTACTCAGCTGTATCTTTGAGGGATATTCAAAGGTCTCTGTGTAGTTCCCTCTTCTATGTTACTCTGTCCAGCAAATTCTAGCTGCCTTGATATAACAGTGATTTCTTCTTGTACGCTTTGCCCTGCAAAGTCAGACCTCATTTTTAGCAATCGTTTAAAGTGAAAACTGATTTTTACTTTTTCATCTAAGAAAATAAAATGGGATATATTTAAAACATGACCATTTATTTACTTATTTATTTGGGATGGAACCCAGAGCCTTGCACATTCTAGGCAAGTGCTCTATTACTGAGTTACATCCTCAGCTCTTTTAAATTTTATTTTGAGATGGGAACTTACCAAATTGCTGAGACTGGCCTCAAACTTGGGATCATCCTGCCTCAGCCTCCTGAGTGGCTGGGATTATTACAGCCCATCATGCCTGGCTTATTACAATCTTATTATAATGCTTTATTCATTTATATATTCTTCCCTTATACAGAGTGGGAGACTTTTTTTCCTATGGTAACTGTGGTCAGGCCTTGGTAAAATATACTTTAAACAAGGAAAGAAAGAACATATACATTTAAGAATGGAGTTCTTAATAGAAAACACCAACAGATGAAGGGCAGTGAAATCCGTCAAAGAGGCTGAGGAGTTCTAGCAGGAGAAATAAAAGGAAAATCACAAAACAAGGTTAACATGGAATCTATGGAAAGAATGTTAAGGAGAAGTGAGTGGTCATTAAGCCAAATTCAGAGACAATAATTAAGAAAGTAATTGGAAAAATAAATGTTTGAATCAACTATCAGAGACTTGGATATGGACAATTTCAAGAGTGGAAATGGGTAGAAATTGTGTTATTAAGGAGTGAGTTGGAAACGAGCCAGTAGTGATCACTCATGAGAAGTTTGACTAAGGGAAGGTGAGTATAGCAGTGTAAAAGTTTTTTTTTCTTTTTTTTTTTTTGCATATGTATGGTGTGTAGTGGGGTGCTTGGGATTGATCCTAGGGTATCCACACATGCCTTGGAAGTACTCTATCACTGAGCTACATCCCCAGCTCCAAAGAGTATTTTTAAAACATGCTAAGGAGGAGTATCCTTGTAGAAAGACAAAAATCAAGGGTACAAGAAAGGACATAATAGGTGGAAATAGGGAATATTGAGTGAGAGTTAAGGCAGAGAGAGGTATTGACCTTCCTCAGTTTCTTCTGGGATAGGAGAAGAGATAAAAATGGTAGAAGCAGACAATTTTGTCAGGGGCTTTTCTGTTTGAATGGGAAAGACAGAGGGATTCTTAAAAGATGTACTTCTCTGTGAAGTAGAAGATGAAGACTTTGCCTGGGAGGGGATAAGTGGAAGAATAGAAGGTTTGAGGATGGAGTTAAAGATTTGAAATTGCTTTTGTAAAGAATCAGAGAGGAGGGGCTGGGATTGTGGCTCAGCAGTAGAGTGCTCTGCTCGCCTAGCACACGCGGAGCCCTGGGTTCGATCCTCAGCACCACATAAAAATAAATAAATAAAACAAAGGTATTGTGTCCGACTACATAAAAAATATATTTTAAAAAATCAGAGAGGATTTGATTTGGTAAATAAAGGGTTTCTAGGCAGTATTGATGGTCATGCTCTGAGTGAAAATAATGAGTTTGTAGTAGTTTCTGTATGCATACTCTTGTGATTTTTCTCCTGTAGTAGTCAGAAGCTGGGATGTGAATTTGAATGGCAGGATAGATCCAGGGTTGAAGAGTTGCATAGTGGATGCTACAGGAGCAGAAGAAGATAAAAAGTATTAAGGTTATAGGCAATAAAGCAACCAAAGCTGAGCTGTTCAGAGAGGATTTTATGCCAGAAAGCATAGTTTAGGATGCCATGAGAAAAAAGGAACTAGAGAGGTTCATGAAATTAAGTGATGGGTTATAAGGAGAGATGAGGGTGAGAAAGCTCAAGAAATAAAAGATTGGAATATCTGAATTTAAAATTTAGAGAAGGAATTGATCCCAATGACTACATGATGTGAAATTTGATCACTGATATGGATAGCTGAAGTAGAATGAAGTGAGTCCCTAGGAGTTAAGTCAAGAACTTTCAAAGATGGAAGAGTGGTGGCTATATCCAAGAGATATAGGCTGGATTTGGGGTAGAGAAGTAAAATTGACCCAAAGTTCAGGGAGTTCCAGGAAGTTTGTTTATAATAGCATCAAACAGAGGGTTGTAAAAATAGAATGACAATAATCTACAATGAAGAGTGATTTTTACATGAGGATGAACAATAAAGTAGTAGTCTAGAAATGGCCATGGTGGCTACTGGATCTATGGCACCTGATTTAAAGAATGAATAGTGCTGTGAAAGCTGTATTTTTTGGGGGGGAAGAACCATCAAGTTTCTATTAAAGCAAAGAGATGATGAGAGAATTCTATAAATTGAGGTTATAAGAAAGTTAGTTAAGGAAAGAGTTCCAAAGGGCAGAGTAGAAAGAGTTCGGTGAGAGCACTGAGAAGATATGTGAAAGGAGGGGAAGCAAAGCACAGCATAATAGGATAAGAGTCAGGAGAAGACCAATCATCAGAGGGGTGTTTACATTCTTCATGTTAGCTAAGGATAACATGATTACAAAGACATGGTAGAATTAGTTGGTGTTAAGTTTCCAAATGGAATTTTTTTGGGGGGGCGGGTACTGGGGATTAAATTCTGGGGCACTCGACCATTGAGCCATATCCTCAGTCCTATTTTGTATTTTTTTTTTTTTATTTAGAGATAGGGTCTCACTGAATTGCTTAGCACCTCACATTTGCTGAGGCTGGCTTTGAACTCATGATCCTCCTGCCTCAGCCTCCCCAGCCACTGGGATTACAGGCTTGTGCTTCAAATAGAATTTTGATCAAAGTTCATTTATTCATTTAATAAACAGTTACTTGAACACCTAAGAACAGTGTCAAAGTTTAAACATAAATGAGGAAGTAAAACAGATGAAGTCTCTGCCTTCCCAAAGGTTACATTCTAGTGACAGAGATGGACAATGAGCTAGTAAATAATTTCACACAATGATAACCACTGTGAAGAAAATAAACCAGGGTACACTCAATAAATAATTTTTTCATGAGAAAATAAAAAGCAGGATAAGTGCATAAACAATAATGGATAGGTGAACATCCTGTTTCAGAATGAACAGAGAAAACATCTTTGAGAAGGTAGTTCCCTTCTTCCTACATTGTATTGGGAAAATTTCCAAATGTATAGAAAATTTATAAAATTTGCAAGGAACACCCTATATTTTTAATTGCTTTTATTTTTTAAATACATGACAGAAGAATGCATCACAATTCTTATTTAACATATAGAATACAATTTTTCATATCTCTGTATATAAAGTATGTTCACACCAATTCATGTCTTCATACATGTACTTTGGATAATGATGTCCATCACATTCCACCATCATTGCTAACCCCTGCCCCCTCCTTTCCCCTCCTACCCCTCTGCCCTATCTAGAGGAACACCTCTATCTTTACCTATAACACCTATGATAGATTATTATCAATGTTTTATTGCCTTTTTATGAATAGAGGCCTGAATAATGTGAAGTGAACCATGTGGGGAGAAAGAGTATTCTGGGACAATAGAAGAAAGAAGGTGTAAAGATCCTAAAGTAGAAATGAGTTTGAAATATTCAAGGAACTGCCAAAAGGCAAGGGTGGTTTGATCATAGAAAAAACAAGAGGAAACATGGTGGAGATGAAGTCAGAGATGTGGGTAAATCATGTGTCTTTTATCATCTTTGTAAGGACTATGGATTTCACCTCAGGTGTGACAGGAAGCCTAGGAGTATGTTGAATATAACTGCATTCATGTTGTGAGCAAAATAGGTTGCATATGGGCAAGAATAGAATTAGAAGAGTAAAAAGCTATTGTAGTAGTTCTAGGCTAATGTGTTTATGGAAGTAGTCAGCAGTGTTTAGGCTCAAAATATATTTTGAAGGTGGAGATGACAGAACTTGCTATTAGAGTGAATATGGCATGAGAAGGAAAGAGGACATAGAGCTGACTCCCAGGAGTCTTCAGAGTCAATGCAGGCTGTGAACTAGCTGGAAGTGTCAGAGGCTTAGTGATGAACAGGTTGGGATTTTAAAAGGTTGGTAAGAGGTCTTTCTGGTAACTTCCAAAGAAATTCTAGTCTTCACATTAGAAAGATTAATAACCCAAAGTGCATGGGGATGTATGAGGGAAAGGGGAATCAGCCTATATGGAAAAATTCAGGATTTTTAACACTTCAAAGTCTCTTATTGGAAGGAGAAGTCCTTGGGATAATGGAAAAGACTCAGGCTTTTTTGGTAACAAGGAGTTGCACTTAACTGATCTCACTTTTTTTTTCTTTTTCTTTTTGGTACTGGGGATTGAACTCAGGGGCATTTGATCACTGAGCCAAATCCCTAGCCCTATTTTGTATTTTATTTGGAGACAGGGTCTCCAAATTAGCGCCTTGCTTTTGCTGAGGCTGGCTTTGAAATCGCAATCCTCCTGCCTCAGCCTCCCAAGCTGCTGAGATTGTAGGCGTGCACCACTGCACCCAACAACTGATCTCACTTTTAAGGACAAATAAATCCAACAACAAATATATATATCTATTATGTTTCCTTTATCAAATTTCATGCCAAGGTCCAGTTGTCTTACATCTGGAATTTGTGTCATCTTCTTACTGATCTGCTTCCAACCCCTCTTCATTTAGAATTTTTTTAAAATAAAAACTGCTGTCCTGTGATTTGTCTAAACCAATACTTGTTAAGCCATTAGTGTTGAATAGCCAGCTTTTAAAAATTATTTTCAAAAATTTAATTGATATTTAATTTTTTATTTTATTTTTTAAAAATATTTATTTAGTTGTAGATGAACACACAGTATCTTTATTTATTTTTATGTGGTGCTGAGGATCAAACCCAATGCCTCACACATGTGAGGCAAGCGCTTTTACCACTGAGCTACAACTCCAGCCCCCTTGACATTTAATTTTTAATTGTACATATATAGTAGGTACAGTATGATAATTCTATACATGTACACAATGTTTATGATCAAATCAAGGTAATTCATATATCTGTCTCCTCAGACATTTATACTTTCTGTGTCAGGAACCTTTAAACTCTTCTAGTTATTTTGAAATATATAAAAAATTGTTGTAGCTTATAGTTACCTTGCTGTGCTATTGAACAGTAGGATGAATTCCTCCTATCTAATGGTTCTTTGGGACCTGTTATCCAGCCTCACTCTACCCATTCTCTCCACTACCATTCCTAGTCTCTAGTGACCATTATTCAACTCTACTCCTATGAGATGAATTTTTTTTACCTTTCATGTATTTTTAAAATCTCCACTCTTATCATGGAGTGATATTTCTGTAGGATACAATATAAATTAATTACCTGAAATTGTGAAATTAAAAAATGGTAACAAAGTACAAGATCAATTTTATAATAATTAGGTTCAAGTGACATAAAATTACTGTCAGATTGGCTAATGAAAGTTTCTTAAAATTCACTCTCAATATAGGTATTACCTTGTCCCAGACTGGTAACCACACAATTTGTGGACCACATTCAGAGTAGCCGTGGCATAAACCATTCCAGATATCAGATGTTTCATATATGTTAAGTCAAATATAAAGTTTCTACCACTGACCTCTAACCTCATTTACAGCTCAGTTTTATCTGTCTCTCACTTACAGGTAAGCTCTTACTTCTCTGTTGCATGAGCAACTATATTTAACTCCTTTTTATCTGCCTTTGCTTACTCAAAATATCCTACATTTCGTACACATTATATCACAAGTAAAATACTTATTCTCCTTACAAAGCTTTCCTAGGACAACTATATCAAATTTTTACCCATTTGGCATTTGAATTTTTTGTATTTATCAATATAAATTTACATTATTTGTATTATTTCCTATAGTAAAACATAAATTGCTTGAGAGTAAAGCCTAATTTTTACTCTAAATATAAAAATGTATAGAAATAGCAACATGGATACCCAAACATTAAGGAGTATGTAAAATATTGCCTGCTAGGAGTTCATGGACATGGGGAATAAAGTTCTGGTGTCTATGTAAATATGTCTTTTACTATGGGAATTTGCATTCACTCCCTTTTCCCCCCACACCCTGCTTTGTCTTATTTTCTTACTAGGCCTATCTCCATTAACTCTGGACCCTAAAACAGCTCACCCAAATCTGGTGCTATCCAAAAACCGGACGAGTGTGTGGCATGGTGACATTAAGCAGGTAATGCCTGATGATCCAGAGAGATTTGACTCAAGTGTGGCTGTACTTGGCTCAAAAGGCTTTACATCTGGAAAGTGGTACTGGGAAGTAGAAGTGGCAAAGAAGACAAAATGGACAGTTGGAGTTGCAAGAGAATCCATCATTCGGAAGGGCAGCTGTCCTCTAACTCCTGAGCAAGGATTCTGGCTTTTAAGACTAAGGAATCAAACGGATCTAAAGGCTTTGGATTTGCCTTCTTGCAGTCTGAAACTTACTGACAATCTCAACAAGGTGGGCATTTACCTAGATTATGAAGGAGGGCAGGTGTCCTTCTACAATGCTAAGACCTTGACCCACATTTATACCTTCAGTTGCATTTTCACAGAGAAACTTTATCCCTACTTTTGTCCCTGCCTTAATGATGGTGGAGAGAATAAAGAACCATTACATATCTTACATCCACAGAATTAGTCATACTATTGTATAAATTCAGAGAATATTAAAGAAGTATTGAAATAGTTTACCAGTCTCACTGGATTCTCTTCCCAATTATGGGGAACTCTGTAATAATGAAAAGTAGGGTTCTCAAACTGAATTCCATTCTCAGTGTCCTAAATGGATTTCACCGGAGCCTTTCAAGATGACCTTCTACTTCTCTGGAGTCTTCTACAACACAGAAGCCACTCTCCTCTAGTGACCATCATGTTCTTGGTACTGGAGCAAACTGCAACTTGAGTTTGTGGTGCTTGGTAACCCTTTAAAATATGCCCAGGTATACTATCATGATATCATTATTTTCCAGCATAGTGACTCTAGGTTGATTAATTTTCACAACGTGCCTCTTTTTCTTTCTGTTATCTTTTGATAATTTTCATTTCCTTTCTCTTTTAGAAATTTTTACTGTAATCTTAAAAACTTCCTCCAGAGACTTAAAGAAAAAAGAATGAAATGATCTGAATTAGTTTATAATTTTGTATTAAATTTTCTCCGCATACTTTTTAGTCTAATGAATCTCAGACATGTTTTCTTCCTTTCTCAATCCCTTTTTCTGTTTATCTATGTTGAAGGACATTTGTTTTTTTGTGTTGAAATATATTTTAGTATTTCCATCTACTTTTGACTATATCCTTTTTCATCAGTCTTGCTTACAATTTTAATAGCAGCACTTTTTATCTTGATCTCCAATATACTCATCCTTCAGTTTGTTCCTTCCAAGTCTAAAGTTCTTAGTATCATTGATCTCAGCAGTACTCTCAATGAAATGTCCTTATTTTTCTTTCCTTAGAAATCCCCATCTAAATTTGTTTTGTTTTCTACAGCTAGAAGTTTTGAGAGGACTTTTTAGGACCTGCATTGTTATCCTTCTAAAATTACAAAAAGATTTTTTTTTTTGGTAAGGCAAAAGCTGGTGGTCCCATTTGTCTAATGGGAGAAATAATATTATTGATAATATTAATAAAGCATTGGCATATATGACATGCATATATTTAAAATTTTTTAGTACTGTGGATTGAACCCAGAGGAGATTTACCACTGAGCCACATTCCCAGCATATTTTTTTTTTTTTTTAGACTAGGCCTTGCTAAGTTGCTAAAGCTGGCTTTCAACTTGCAATCCTCCTGTCTCAGCCTCTGAAGCTACTGGGATTACAGGCATGTGTCACCATACCCAGTGAGGCAGTTGTAGCTTCTAAAAGCTCTCAGGTGATTCTAATGTGTGGCTAGGGCAGAAAACCACTGAGCTAAGATAACACACTTTATTTTTAAAATCTTTTTATTTTAAAAATAATTCAAATTTAGGGCTGGGATATACCTTAGTGGTAGAGTACTTACCTAGCATGTGTGAAGCCCTGGTTTTAATTTCTAGCACACTACACACACACACACACACACATTCAAACTTACAAAAAAGTTGTACATGTGAATGATAAATTCCCATATATTTTCCATCTAGACTCAGCAATTATTAAGATTTTGCCACATTTTCTTGGTCTCTCTCCTCCACACCCATCCCATATGATTTTTTGCATGTATATAGGTAACTATTATTCATTTATTTTTGCTGAACCACTTTATATTAAATTGCAACACTGTAATTCTTATTCCTTATACTAGCAAGTATCTCCTAAGAACCAGGTATTCTCTTACCTAAGCACAGTACTAAATTATGAAATTCAGAAAATTGATCATTGACAATACTAGTAGCTAGCATATAGTCCATATTAAGTAAGTATTTTTAATGGCAGAATTTTAGGCACTTGGTAAAGAATTTCAAGTATCATGACAAAAAAAGAGGGTCTAGTGCTTTCTGTTAGAATTCTAAATAATTGGTATCTAAAGTCTGTCTTGAGGACAGACAAGTGCTAGAGTTTAGAGAAAATATACCACAGTGAATCTCACCATTATCTCATCCACAAGACACTAATTTAAAAAAAAAAACCTACAAGTAAAAAGCAGGAAAGATCGGTAAAGGGAAGGGAACGAGGGGGAGGAGGGCAGGGAAGGGGAAATACTGGGGACTGAATTAGAACAATTTATATTCCATGTTTTTATAATTGTAATATATTCTATTGTCATATATAACTATGACAATTATAGTTAAATAATTAAAAGTATTTAATTATACCTTTAATTATTTAACTATAATAATTAATTAAATAATTAATTAAAAGTAATCAACAGAATAGGACAAAATTCTATGGAAAAGTTGAGTAAGTTGGAAATAGTGAAGGATGAATAGGTATGAAAATATTTTAGTCTAAATTTGGAAAATAACTTCTTTAAAATGAATATTTATATGATAATGGTTGCATAATGATATTAATCAGAAATTAACTGTATACTTACAGTGAGAAAATTTTATAGGATAGGAATTATACTGCAAAAATGCTATTTTTTTAAAGAAAAAAAAAAGAATTTTTTTAAATGACCAGGGGAATAACAACAGACTGTAGGCATACACATGTGTTCCACTATTTGTAGGTATTTACCTTAATACTTTCTATGACATAATAATCTCAGCTCTCTAGTATTTTGTTTTCTAGAAAAAAAACTTCAGACCAATACCTCTCATAAACATAGATGCAAAATTCTCAATAAAATTCTGGCAAATCAAATTCAGAAACATATCAAAAAGATAGTACACCACGATCAAGTGGGATTCATCCCAGGGATGCAAGGTTGTTTCATCATACGGAAATCAATAAATGTAATTCATCACATCGATAGACTCAAAGATAAGAATCATATGATCTCTTCACATTCCCAGGATTCTGAGCTCTTCTGTCTCCTTGAGTCAATCGGCCTGAGAGCACCTTCCTCTCTATAGGAATACATGTGCTCTAAGCCTGGTGAGCACTGATGCATTGGAACACCCGTGACAAGACCTGGCAGTATGCTTGGTGCCCGAGGGCATCACTGAATTGGCACAGGCACTGCTCTGATTGGTAAGAAGCCCCAGCAATACTCAGCAGAATACTGCCGCACTATGCACGCAACAGCATCTCCTATCCAGCCACCTGCCACAGGACAGGATGGGAACCAGTCAGCTGACAAGAACCTGGAGAGAGTAAACTGCCACACAGTCACCATGGAGAATGTTGGTTAGCCCTGCATCAGTTCCACCCGCACCCTGAAATTCCTTGGCTGAAGCACCCTTGCAGTTAAGCTCAATCGTGGCCACCAACCGTGAGACCCTGACCTGGATTCAGCACAGGCACCTTCTATCCTCACCCTACAGGTCTATGTTCCTGAACACAGGCAGACCTGAGATGACGGTGCAACACTACCCTGTTCCCCATGTTTTTTGCTTTTCTTTAGGAAAGAATTAAGTCCTTGTCATAGGCACTTTTAACTTGTTATAAGGTAATGAAGCAAACAAATGAAAATTACTGAGTTTAAAAAAGAATATGCTGACTTAAAAGATACTGGATGGGTGAATTTATCTAGTTTAGTCTAAATGTAAGACTAGACTCCCACTGCTACACACACTCTCACTCACACAGACATACACACCCACCCTCCTTGAGGACTCTCCAAGACCATCTCCTAACCCAGGCACACACTCTAATATCTCAGGGGAGCTTGGGCCATCTGGACACAAAATGGACTTGGAGACCAGTGAAAGAGAGGACTAGGACTAGACGAGACTCATTTCAGTTTTGGAAAGAACAGCTTAGGTGTCAAGTCCAGATCCAGAAGGGAATGAGCATTTCAAAGCTAGGAATGCTCCAAGTCTAAGGCATGAAGAGAGGTAAGAATAGGTGCTGTGGAAACAAATCACACGCTCAAAAGGATAACTGCTGTGCCAAAGCTGCAGTACCGACCCAGGACAGGCAGGTCAATTGTGCTGTGCCACCTGAAACATGGCCAAAGGAAGAAGGGGCAGAAGCCTATCACATGACCCTTCTCCAGATGCTTTCATTGCCTCTGGAGGACCCAAGGGAAAGGAGCAGGTTTATGGCTCTACAAAACCCCTCCAGCAGGGTACTCTTGCCTGATCAAGGCAGCTGGAATACAAAAGAAAAGGAGAAAGGGAAAGACAAGAGAAAAGCAAGGTAAGGGGAGAGGCATGGGTGATGGAGGAGGAAATGGGGCAGGGAGCAGGAAAGACACAGTGGCACTCTCCCTGATAACCAATGGTTCAGGCTGCCCATAAGGGCGGGTCAGAGGCCTTTGATAATTCAAAACACTGACCTAACTGTAGGTCTTGAGGGAATATCCTTGAAAGGCTGAAATCAGGGGACACCAAGTTCTGACGTGTGCCCTGGAGGAGGACGCTGCCCTCTGGCTTGGGTCCACTGGGCCTTTGAGAGGTGGTATCTTGATTTAGGTGCTGAGTCCCAGAGAGCTGGTGCCAAGGGTCTTGTCTCTGCCCACTCAGGGAAATGGCAAGTTCTCCCAGGTGCTGCATTGATGCAGATGGAAGCAAAGCTACTTTGGAACACAAATCAGAAGAATTTTGAGATATGCATTGAAATCTAAGAGAGTCCCAGTTAATGGTCTCCTCAGTGCCAGTTCAGACTGATTCGTTAGAAGCCTGGTGTTACTGTGTGAGCACCCACAGGGAAGAGCAGACCTCCCTCCTGCAATAAATGAGTGGATAATAACTGGTGAGAGTCACATTCACTTAAGTAGGAAACCCTCTGAAAGCAAACTCTGGGTCCTCATGAGACACAAGCTCAGGTTTGTCAGTGGGCTTAATAAATTAAAACTGAAGACTATCCTGCCTTTTAAAACCTTAAGTCCAGAATGGGGATATTGGGGAGGGGAGGTTGCAAGGAAACCAGTAATAACATGCTTCCGAGCTTTATGAATGTGTTAATGAAAACACCCCCAACCAGGGATTGTAGAGGCTGGGAAGAGATGTGATGGGGTATACAGTGATGCATATTTTTGTGTCAATACTCAGCAATGTGCTACAAATGTGATTCTTAACCCTGAACTGCATGTATTGGGGATTGTTTAAAAAACAACAACAACAAAAAACTTTGAATCAATAAATTAACAGTTTTTCACTTAAAAAAGAATCATATGATCATCTCAATAGACGCAGAAAAAGCAATTGAGAAAATACAGCACCCCTTCATGTTCAAAACACTAGAAAAATCAGGAATAACAGGAACATATTTCAACATCGTAAAAGCTATCTCTGCTAAGCCCCAGGTCAACAACATTCTAAATGGAGAAAAATTGAAGGCATTCTCTATAGAAACTGGAACAAGATAGGGATGCCCTCTTTCACCACTTCTACTTAACATAGTTCTTGAAACACTGGAGCAATTAGACAGATGAAAGAAATTACAGGGATATGCACAGGAAAAGAAGAACTTAAATTAGCACTATTTGCGGATGATATGATTCTATACCTAGAAGACCCAAAAAAAGTTCCACTAGAAAACTTCTTGAATTAGTAAATGAATTCAGCAACATATCAAGATATAAAATCAACACCCACAAATCAAAGGCATTTCTGCATATCAGTGACAAATCCTCTGAAAGGGAAATGAGGGAAACTACTCCATTTACAGTAGCCTCAAAAAAACAAAAACAAAAACAAAAAAACCCAAAAAACAAACAACAACAACAACAAAAAACACTTCAGAATGAACTTAACAAAAGAGGTAAAAGATCTATACAATGAAAACTACAGAATGCTAAAGAACGAAATCAAAGAAGATGGAAAAATCTACCTTGTTCTTAGATAGGCAGAATTAATATTATCAAAATGACCATACTACCAAAAGCACTATACATATTTAATGCAATTCCAGTCAAAATCCCAATGGCATTGCTCATAGAAATAGAAAAAGCAATCATGAAATTCATCTGGAAAAATAAGAGACCCAGAATAGCTAAAGAAATCCTTAGCAGGAAGAGTGAAGCAGATGGCATCACTATACCAGACCTTAAGCTATACTACAGAGCAATAGTAACAAAAACAGCATGGTATTGGCACCAAAACAGACTGGTAGATCAATGGTACAGAATAGAGGACACAGAGACTAACCCACAAAATTACAATTATATTAGATAAAGGTGCCAAAACATACATTGGAGAAAAGATAGCCTCTTCAACAAATGGTGCTGGGAAAACTGGAAATCCTTACGCAACAAAATGAAATTAAACCCCTGTCTCTCACCATGCACAAAACTCAATTGAAAGTGGGATCAGGATTTAGGAATTAAACCAGAGACCCTGCGTCTAATAGAAGAAAAAGCAGGCCCTAATCTTCATCGTGTTGGATTAGGCCTCAACTTCCTTAATAAGACTCCTATAGCGCAAGAATTAAAAATCAAGAATCAGTAAATGGGATGTAAAAAGTTTCTTCTCAGCAAAAGAAACAATCTGTGAGGTTAATAGAGAGCCTACATCTAGGAGCAAATTTTTACCCCTCACACATCAGATAGAGCACTAATCTCTAGGGGATATTTTTAAGTTCTGTACTGAACATCAAAAACAACAATAAAACAATAACAACAAAAACCAACCAAACAAACAACAACAACAAAACAAATAACCCAATCAGTAAATGGGCCAAGGACCTGAATAGACACTTCTCAGAAGAGGATATACAATCAACAAACATATGCAAAAATGTCCATCTCTAGCAATTAGAGAAATGCAAATCAAAGATTTAATCTCACTCCTGTCAGAATGGCAGCTATTATGAAGACAAACAACAATAAGTGTTGGCGAGGATGTGCGGAAAAAGGCACACTCATACACTGCTGGTGGAACTGCAAATTGGTGCAGCCAATATGGAAAGCAATATGGAGATTCCTTGGAAATCTGGGAATGGAACCACCATTTGACCCAGCTATCCTTCTCCTTGGTCTATACTCAAAGGACTTAAAAACAGCATACTACAGAGACACAGCCTCATCAATGTTTATAGCAGCACAATTCACAATAGCTAAACTGTGGAACCAACCTAGATGCCCTTTAGTAGACGAATGGATAAAAAAAATGTGGCATATATAACAGTTTTACTCAGCAATAAAAGACAATAAAATCATGGCATTACAGGTAAATGGATGGTGTTGGAGAAGATAATGCTAAGTGAAGTTAGCCAATTCCCAAAAAACAAATGTCAAATGTTTTCTCTGATATAAGGAGTCTGATTTATAGTGGGGTAGGGAGGGGGAGCATGGGAGGAATAGAGAAACTCTAGATAAGGCAGAGGGGTGGAGGGGAAGGGAGGGGGCAGGGGATTAGAAATGATGGTGGGATGTGATGAACATCATTATCCAAAGTACATATATAAAGACACAACTTGGTGTGAATATACTTTATATACAACCAGAGTTATGAAAAATGTGCTCTATATGTGTAATATGAATTGTAATGCATTCTGCTGTCATATATAAAAAAATCAATTAAAAAAAGAAGAAAATGGATGTTCTTTTTTTTTTTTTTTTTCAAATGACCAGGGGACTAACAACAGACTGTAGGTAAACACATATGTTCCACTATTTGTAGGTATTTACCTTAATACTTTCTCTGACACAACCCCAGCTCTCTAGCATTTGTCTTAATATTGATGACCCACATTTATTTTCCCACAGTTTTTCAGATGATTGGTTATTCTGTACTGAATAATTTGATCAATCCCTTTACATAGAACCCAGAATGCAACTAAAGGCATAATTCTTACTAATTAGTATAAACTGTAAAACACCAATATGTGACTCCTTGCTGGAAACAGACTGTGTTTTACTTTTCATAGCATTCACAAGAATACTGTTCACAAGGACTATGTTATACATTGTATCTCAGGCTACAAGAGATGAAGCTGAGAACAATGATAACATCTTTCATGATGCAGAAGGTAAAAGAGGTCCCAGTCAATGTGTTAGGATTCGCTTAAGTGAGAACGTCAAAAGAGAATTGCTTGGGCCTATAGTTGTGGCTCAGTGGTAGTGCACTTTCCTACCATGTGTGAGGCACTGGGTTTGATCCTCACACCACATAAAAAGAAAAAATAAACAAATAAAATAAAGGTTAAAGAGAGAGAGAGAGAGAGAGAGAGAGAGAGACAGAATGCCTCACACTTTTCTTGAAATAACTGGGCTTTTAGAAAAACAATAATAATGTAATTGTACAGTTGTATAACATAGTTGAGATACAGAAGAAGAAAAAGCCAACGAAAGTGCAGTACCAGATAGTTCCAGGGAAAGAGAGGATCTGGATAAATTAATTTTCCAGATGGGTAACGATGGCTTATTTAAGGTCAAAATATTTATCTACTTTAGATAAAATCTTCCAAAATTGCTGTATTTTCTTATCTCAAAAATTTACAATTTAGCTGGGTGCAATGGTACACGCCTATAATCCCAGCAGCTCAGGAGGCTGAGGCAGGAGGATGGTGAGTTCAAAGCCAGCCTCATCAATGTTGAGGTGCTTAGCAACTCAGTGAGACCCCGTTTCTAAATAGAATACTGGGCTGGGGATGTGGCTCAGTGGCTGAGTGCCCCTGAGTTCAATCCCCAATACCCCCAGAAAAATTTACAATTTAAAATACACACTGAAGAGTACAGGTAATGCATATGTAATGTACAGTTTTTAGAGAATAAAACAAAAATATTCAATTCCTGATGATGGAAAAAGAATAGTAACAAAATCTTTGAAGGCCTCTCTATGCCTTTTTAACCCTGAGGTATCCACTATGTTTTTTTTTTTTTTTTTTTTTTAGTTGTGTATGGACTCAATGCCTTTATTCTTTTTTTTTTTAATTTATTTTTTAGTTTTAGGTGGACACAATATCTTTATTTTATTTTTATGTGGTGCTGAGGATCGAACCCAGTGCCCCATGCATGCTAGGCGAGCACTCTACCACTGGGCCACAAACCCAGCCCTGCTTTATTCTTTTTTATGTGGTGCTACGATTGACCCAGTGCCTCACACTTGGCAGGCAAGTGCTTTACCACTGAGCTACAATTCCAGCTCCTCTACTACATTTTGTGTCAGCTTTTTTTTTCTTTTTAAAAACAATTTATAGTAAGTAGCTCAGTGTCATACATTGCTAGTGGGACTGCAAATTGGTGCAGCCAATATGGAAAGCAATATGGAGATTCCTTGGAAAACTGGGAATGGAACCACCATTTGACCCAGCTATTCCTCTTCTCCGACTATACTCAAAAGACCTAAAAACGGCATACTACAGGGACACAGCCACATCAATTTTTATAGCAGCACAATTCACAATAGCTAAACTGTGGACCCAACCTAGATGCCCTTCAGTGGATGAATAAAAAAGTGGCATATATACACAATAGAATTTTACTCAGCAATAAAAGACAATAAAATCATGGCATTTGTAGGTAAATGGATGGCATTGGAGAAGATAATGCTAAGTGAAGTTAGCCAATCCCAAAAAACAAATGTCAAATGTTTTTTCTGATATAAGGAGGCTGATTCATAGTGGGGTAGGGAGGGGGAGCATGGGAGGAATAGAGGAACTCTAGATAGGGCAGAGGGGTGGGAGGGAAATGGAAGGGGCAGGGGATTAGCAAGGATGGTGGAATGTGATAGACATCATTATCCAAAGTACATGTATGAAGACACAAATTGGTGTCAACATACTTTATATACAAACAGAGAAATGAAAAATTGTGCTGTATATGTATAATAACAATTGTAATGCATTCTGCTGTCAGAATTTTTTTTATTGATTAAAAAATCAATAAAAAAGACAAAAAAAAGAAGCAAAGTAGCTCAGTGGCAGAACACCTACTTAGCATGCCCAAGGCCCTTCCAATCCCCAGAACCACAAAAAATTAAATAAATAAAAATAATTTGTTCACTATTGAATTTTTTCTATACTCAGGATACTACAGGTATAAAATATGGTTTCATTTTTCCTCTTTTTTGAACTCAAAAATGAATGGAATCATGCTGTATGTTTTCCTTGTCTTTTATAAAATTTGAAATTATGTTGCATAGTAGCTCCCTACCTCTCATTCATGGTTTCACCTGCCATGGTTTTAGTTACCCATGGTCAACTGTGGTCTGAAAAATATATATATATACACACACACACACACACACACACACATATATATGTGTGTGTGTGTGTGTGTGTGTGTGTAGATAGATAGATAGATAGATAGATAGATTTTTTTTTTTTTTTTTTTTAGTACTGGGGATTGAACTCAGGGGCATTCAACCACTGAACCACATCCCCAGGCCTAACAGGGTCTCAGTGGGTTGCTTAGCACTTCACTTTTGCTGAGGCTGATTTTGAACTCAAAATCCTCCTCTCTCAGGTGTGTGTGTCACTGTACCCGGCTACAAATTAAGAAGCTTTTAATTGATAACCTTGTTTGAAGTCTTAAACTTTTACTTTTTTTGGTGGTACTGGGGATCAAACTCAGGACTTTGCATATGCTAGGCAAGTGCACTACCACTGAGCTATATCCCTCCCGGTCTGAAAATATTAAGGGAAAATTACGGACAAAGTAATTCTTTTTTTATTTTTATTTGTTGTGTTTAGACATACATGACAGTATAGTATATTATGACATATTATACATACATGGAGTACAACCCATTCCAATTAGGATCTCATTCTTGTGTTTGTATATAATGTGGAGTTACACAGTTGTGTATTCATTTATGAGCAAAGGAAAGTTATGTCTGATTGATTCTACTGTCTTTTGTATTCCCATGCCCCCTTTCTTCCTTTCATTCCCCTTTGTCTAATCCAATGAACACCTATTCTTCCCCTCCCTACCTCCCTTGTTGTGAGTTAGCATCCACATATCAGAGAGAACATTGGCCTAATTTCATTCTTCTTTATGGCTGATTAATATTCCATTGTGTGTATATGTCACATTTTCTTTATCCATTCATCTGTTGAAGGGCACCTCGATTGGTTCTATAGGTTGGCTATTATGAATTGAGCTGCTATAAACATTGATGTGACTACATATGCAATTCTTAAGTATAAAATTACAGTTTAGTGATGAAATCTTGTGTCCTCCTCTATCCAGAGTAGCATATCCACACTATATATACTACCCACTTTATACTAGTTGAGAGAAAAACTATTCATATAACTTTAATTACAGTATATTTTTATAATTATTCCATTTTATTATTGGTGTTATTAATCAACTTGCCTAATTTATAAATTAAACTATATCACAGTCATGTATGTATAGAAAAAAACAATATATACAGTGTTCAGTACTATCTATGATTTCTGGTACCAATTGTGATGTTGGAAAGTATCTCCTTGTTGATAAGGGGGACTACTGTATTTCACTGTATGAAAATACAGCAATTTAAATATCTAATCTTCTGTGGATGGATGAATAGTTGTTTCCATTTTTTCCCTTTTGTTACATTTCCATAAACATTCTGGTATATGTGTACTGGTATATATGTGCATTAGTGCAAGAGTTTCTCTAGGTGTATATCTGATGAAGGCTGACTCATAGGGTGCATATATCTTTAAGTAATGCTGAATTGTTAAGGTGATGGTGTAGATTTACATTTTCATTGGCAGTGGAAATTTCTATGAATCTATGTCTTTGCCAATTCAGTTTTTACTAATAAGGTGGGTACATTATCTCTTCTTGGTTGTAGTCCACATTTCCCTAACTACCATTGTGTTTGCCCATTTTTCTATTGGGTTGTTAAGCTTTCTTTTTGATTCATAGTTTTATTTACATATTCTGGATACTAATTCTTTGCACACAGGTATCTTCCCCCATTTATTGCCTTTTATATTCATTAATTATGGTGACTTCATTATGTATCTTTATATAATTATGGTGACTTCTATTATGCATCATTTTTTCTGTCATGGTTAATACTTGTTGTGTCTTGTTTTAAAAATCCTCCTCTTTCTTGGGGCCAGAAAGATCTCCCCTGTTCTATTCTATATGTTTTAAAGTTTGCCTTTAATATTTGTTTAACAAATTAAAAAGTAATAACAAGTATATATTTGCATGTCCCTAACAACATAACTTCAAAATATATAAGGCAAAGGTTTACAGACAGTACAAGAAATTGATAAATCCACAGTAAAGGGGAGGATCTTTACATGGATTTCTCAGTAATTAACAGAAAGTCAGACAATAAAATTAACAAACTTGACCCAATTAGCATACATAAAACACTGTAACCAATATCCTAGAACATCCAACAACTTAGAACATTCTTTTTAAACATACACAAGACACTGATCATATAATTATAATGAAAATGTAAACAAATTTCAAAGGATTAATTCACATAAACCAAACCAGACGCTGTAGCACACACAAATTATTCTAGCTACTTGGGAGGATGAGGCAGGATTGCAAATTTGAGGGCAACCTGGATAACTTAATGAGATCCTGCCTCAAAACAAAAAATAAAAAGCGCTGAAGATGTAGCTCAGTGGCAGAGCCTTGCTTATCATATATGAGGCCCTGGGTTTGATCCCTAGTACCAAAAAACAACAACAAAGCAATAACCCACCACGAACAGCCTATTTATATTTTTTCTTTTTATTTAATACATTTAAATCATAAATCAAAACAAGATAATTAGAAAATGTATTTGGAAATTTTAAAATATTTCAAATAATTTGTGAGTCAAAAAAATTCATAATGGAAATCTGAAAATATTTTGAACTGAGCATAAATAAGAAATGACATCTCATAAATGTGTGGCTCATAGTTTAAGAGGAAACTTATAACCTTACACGCATATATTAGAAAACTAAAGGATAAAAACCAACCAGCTAGGTTGGGGTTGTAGCTCACTTGCCTGGCACATGTGAGGCAATCCTCAGCACCACATAAAAATTAATGTATTGTGTCTATCTACAACTAAAAGAATTAAAACAAAACCATCTGTTTCAAGAAATTAGAAAAAGAGTAGCAATGTAAAATCAAGAAAAGTATATAATAATTATATAGAACTGAAATTGATACAGAAATGAAATATGTAAGGAGAATGTCAACAAAACCAGAAGTTCTTAGAAAAAGCTAATAAAATTGACAAACCTCTGATGAGATTAGGAAATAAAAAAAGAAGATAAAAATAATATAAAAAACGAACAAAAAAATCATGCCTACAGAGCTTGCAGACATTAAAAAAGATAAGAAGAGATTTTAGGATAACTTTCTATCAATGATTTTGAAATTTTTGTTAAAGGGATCCAACATCAGAAAACCAAAACTGACATAATGTGAGGGAGAACTAACTGTAAGAGGAAAAACACATATTTTCAGAAAACTGGAAATTTGAGCGCTGGTGCTATTTGACTGTATTAAAGAAAAAAATTTAAAGTTGTGGTAATAGTATTGCGGCTTTTTTTTTTTTAAGTCTTCTTCATCTTTTGAGATACAAAGTGAAACACTTATAAATGAGATGATAAATGAGTTTTGCTTCAGAATAATACTGGATGCCGCAGAACTTGAGCCGTTGCCTGCAAGAAGCGCAATACTTGATCAACACTTAGTGTTTAAAACTTACCAGCGACTGCAACCTTCCGCCCGCTCCCTTACCTCAGCTGTCGGGTACTGAACTCCCGGTGGCGCTCACTTCAGGCCCGTCCCGCCCTTTGCTCTTGGGAACCAATCATCGAGCTCAGCTGGGGACCTGGGACCAATCAGCGATCTCAGCTCCGGCCCCTTCCCCAGGTCCTCGAGGAAGAGGCAGCGCCATGTTTCAAGGGCAGCGCGGTTGGTTTAGCGGTAGCGTCAGCCGAGAGCTGAGGCAGTTCTGGGGTAGGAAGATGGGTGCAGGAGGTGCTTGAGGCGGGGAGAGGAGCACCTCTCCTCCTGATGCCTCGGTCCTAGCGTGCCTGCTGGGCTTATCCTGTGCTTTTGTCTCCACAGTGGCCGAAGGGGGGACAGTCAGCGACTCGCGGGCGGCAGACTTCTTGTTCAGCTGTGACGCCTCGCACCCAGACACCCTGAGGTACCTGAGAGCCGCCTGGAAGTGCCTCTTGTCACGACGAGCCCAGAGTCAGGGATGGAGGTTGCAGCCCGCTAATAAATATATATGATAGAGGGAGACTGGAAACAGTTTTAGATGTAACTGTTTTTCATCCTCAAGGCCCTTGTCCATTTGACTGGACCGGACCGTCACAATAGCTTTCTAAGAGCTTCCGTTGCTTGGAATCTGTCCTCCAAAATCTCCTTTCCCGTTGCTCCCACATTATGTTTGTAAAGCAGAGATCTGCTCACGGGCCTCCCCACTTTTATTCCCCTTCTCCCTTGCTGATTACCTACAGATTTAGATTTTTAGCTAGAGCCCACCTTGTTTATTTCCCAGTTTCTCCCTCATTCCTTCCATAAGACCAGTCTAAGGTGTCACTGTGCCTTCGTGTTTGTCATTCTTTTTTCTCTAATGCCCTTCCTCTTCTTTCCACCTTTTTACAGATCTAGGAAGGATGTTGCTTTCTATATGTGAAGGCTTCCCTGACTGCCTGCCCATACCCTACCTCAGAATTAACTAAGTTCTTTACAGCAAAGACTATGGGTAAAATTTGCAGGCTGCTGGCTCTCAATCCACTGTTTTTTGTCCCGTTAAACAGCATCATCTGAGGTCAAGTTTCTAAATTTATATAATAATTGATGACTTCTCTAAAGCTGAGATTTGTCTAGATGTAGGCCCCCAAATAAGCAATATGCCATGTTTTTCTTCTTTGTCAGGAGGAAAAAAAAAATGTAAGTCTGTCTTCTATTGTTTTATTATTTCTTTTGAAAGGTTGAATACATTCTCCTTTATTTTATAATCTAAGTGATTTCCTTTCTTTCTCTTAGAATATATGAAAGCCTTGATTACATAGAAGATAATGCTACAGTTTTTCATGCCTACTATCTCTCTGCAGTAGCCAATGCTGAAATTAAAAACTCGGTGGCTTTAGGTCATTTCATTCTTCCTCCTTCATGTCTACAAAAAGGTTAGCAAAGATCCTTCAACCAATCTCTGTTAGCCAAATCCAGCTAATTCCTGCTAGACAGCCAAATTCAACTTACCTTTGTTCTCAGATATTTTTGTTTCGTATCACATAATATAAATGGAAAAACCATGGACTTCAGATGAGATTGCCATGAGTATCTATCCTGGCTTCATTTATCATTCATACATTCACTGAGCATCTCCTATATGCCAGGTTCCAATGCAGAAACAGGGATTCTGTGGTGAATAAGGCAGATACAGATCTTGTTCTCAAATGCTCATTGACTAGAATCCAACGCTTATTAGTTTTGGGATCCTTGACAAGTTATTAAATTTTTCCCAAGTTGTTTTGAAGATAAAATGAGATAATTTATTAAGGTATATGATGTGGTGAGCATTTAATATTGTCTTCTTTGCTAGTTTTGAATCTTTTCATTATGTTTCTGAATTTTTAAAAGATTCGTTATGAAAATAAACTCATATTTGAATTTTTCTATGCTTTCTTTATGCTTTTGTTTCAACCCATTTTTATTTCAACACATTTATTTCAACAACCCTTTGATGTAGGAATGGCAAATAAATAAAGTATTTCTGAAATGTTTTCTTTCAGGTTGCCCTGCTTGGAATACCCTTTCTTTTTTGAGTTAACTTTAATATCCCATTTTTTAATAGGTCTTGCATTATTGCCAACTCTTGACCTACATATTACCCAGTAGATATGTGTCTATCTCTGGAAAGACAAATTGAAAGCTGTTTGCAAATTCCCACTGTGGACAGTATTAAAATAAAAGCAGGATGGGGTTGTAGCTCAATGGAAGAGCCTTGCCTAATACCTGTGAGGTACTGGGTTTGATCTTCAGAACCACTTAAAAAATAAAGTTATTATGTCTATGTACAACTAAAAATATTAAAAAACAAAAGCAAAACAAATTTTTAAAGTTCAGACATTTTCATAGAAGAGCATTTAGAAATTCCAAAGATTGGCTTCTTCTATACTTGCTGTCCTACTTAGACCTAATTATAACTTATATTCCCAAATCATTACAAATGCTTATACAAATAATGACTAAATAGATTTATTCAAAAACTATTTGTATCAATTAGTGAATACCCAATAAAGAATTTATATTGTGGAATGACTGTCTAATCTGATATAAAATGATCACTTCTATTCTGTCTTTGAAATTAGCATATTAACATGTTCTTAAATTTTTAAAGATGTGTTTTTAAAAAAATTCTACTAAAAAAAAAAGTATACATATTTATCTACTTGAGTATGGTCTACTGGAAGTGTGAGATGTGAATGTGAACCAGATGTGAATTTTAAGTATTTTAGTAGCCACATTAAAAAGAAAAATAAATAGGTGAAATTAATTTTAAGAATGTATTTATATGTATTTACATTTTTAAGAGTATATTTTATTTAGCCTAACATATCCAAAATGTTGAGGTCTCAATATATAATCAATATAAAATTATTGACATAATGTATTCTTTTTTTGATCCTTCAAAAATTTGATCTTCAAAATCCAATGTTACTTTATACTTACAGCACATCTCAATTTGTAGTAGTCATACATGTTAAATCCTTAGTTCCTATATTTAGCAAGTTGCTATCATACTGGACAGCAAATGTCTACCTTTTTGTTCTCTAGTGGGCTACTTTGGAAACTTTTGAGACTTATTGAAATTATTGAGATTATTGAGGATGATAACGAAGTCCTTTGACATACTGAGTATTGTAAATTTCTGCCTATTAGATATATTTTTTAATCTTTTCCTTTAATAAATTAATTCTTGAGAATCTCTGCTCTACAAACTCCACAATTTTATACTTTTAATTTTGACTAGACAGTCATTCTCTTTAATAACATTTGACCTAATAGAGATGCTAACAACTAATGAACAAATATATTCCAGTAGAAAAACAAACAAAAAAACTACAACAATGATTCTCAAAATGCATTGAAATCATTTGGGGAGTTTGTTACAAAATTTCTGAGCTGCCCCTTAATGATCTGAAATCAATATGAATCACAATGTGAGTATTTTAGGTGAGTTTGATACCAGGAAATAAGGCTGACCTAAAAATTTCAGACTTCATGCAAAATTCAGAAGTTACTTTTTAAAAAATATATATTTTTTATTTTAGCTGTAGTTGAGCACAACATCTTTATTTTATTTATTTATGTTTATGTGGTGCTGAGGATCGAACCCAGAGCCTTGCATGTTCAAGACGAGTGCTCTACTGCTAAACCACAACCCCAGCCCCCAGAAGTAACTTTAAAAAAATAGTATTGGACTTGTTTTTCTCACCACAGAAATAAGAAGAAAAATTGGTAGTTTTATTTGGGAACAAGACCAGGATTTTCTGATAGAAAAGGTAAGATTACATTAAAGTAGTTGATTAGAATCTGCAGTATCTAAATTTTCTTAAAGCAGTGTAATTTTAAAAATGTTTACTTGTGATATGTTAGCACTTATGAGCCAGATTAAGGAATTTAAAGGGTTTAATTTCATTGAATATTATGTGGTTTGACTTTTTTATAATAGCACATTGTTAAAATTGAGGTAGTTTGTAAAAATAAAACTATTAACATAAGAAGTTTGAAAATTTTCTTCAATCAGTAGTATCAAGATAACAATAGGTGCATGGTATTTTTACCAGTTCCTCACTGCTGGTATCAATTCTGATTTATTAATTGCTGTGTTGTATCATTTGTTGAATGTTTTGAGTACCACTCTTCAATAACTGTGCATAATACTGCTTTTTAGTTTTTGCCATCCTGCCTCAAATTTACCTTTTGACTTCAAAATCTTTATGCAGTTGCTAACTTTGGATAATTTGAGCATAGGAAAGAATAATGACAATAATAAATTATGATACATTAAATAAAAAAGAATCCTTTAGTCCATAATGATACTCCAAAAACAGAAAAAGAAAAAGGACAAAAGGAAGACAAGGGAGGAAGAAAGGAAGAATGGGTAGAAAGAAGGAATGAAAGAAATGCTGGGATAAGGAACATTTTCATTACAGAATAATAATAGCTAAAAAATACAGGAGGGATGACAGCAGAGAAAAATCCTGATTTTATAGCCTCAAGCTAATAATCAATCTAGGCAAGGGTCATTAAATGATGCTAAAACCGTGATCTCAAATTGTCATCCACAGATTACTTATTAATTTTAAAGGCAAGCAATGAATCTTTTAAATGGACATATCTGGAAGATAATACCTTATCAAGTTCAGCATCACCAATATTGGAATAACCTCTCATTATGTTCAATCTGGTGTGATTTAAGTATACAGTATTAGTTGTGTAGCATTCTTGTTCAAAGCATTTAATCTGAATCTAATTCAGGGTTAATCAAACAAATCCAGAATATGCATTATATACTATGAGTCAACTAACTGACCTGGACTCTTTACACAGTCATAAAAAAACAAAAAAGGCAAGAAGACTGTTCTAGATTGATCCAACAACCAAATGTGATATTTAAACCTCAATTGGCTTTTGTATTTAAATTTTTTTAAATTTTAATATGACAACAGAATGCATTACAATTCATATTACACATATAAAGCACAACTTTTCATATCTCTGGTTCTACACAAAGTAGAGTCACATCCTTCGTGTCTTCATACATGTACTTAGGCTGGATTTTGTATTTTTGAAAACAACAACAGGAAGGTTATAAAAGACATCTTGAGAGCAATTGCAAAAATTTTTTGATGGACTAAAAAAAAAATAATATCAAATTACTATTAATTTTCTTAAGTATGATAATAATATTGCAAAGATAAAATAATACATTTTTAAAGAAAATTAATATTAGGAACTGAGGAATGTAAATGTCACAATTTCTACCAATTTTTATCCAATGGTCCAGCTAAAATATGAAAAAGAGAGGGTACTCAGTGTGGCAAAAATCTAAGTCTAGATGAAAGGTATGTAGTACTTATTGTACTATTTTTAAAGTTTTTGGTAAGTTAAAATTTTTTCACAATAAAAAGTTAGGAATAAAATCTTTATAATTTGCCCAAAGCCAAGTGATTGACTTATATATTTTGCCGCAGTCTGGCTGGGCACAAAATAACCCAGCCTCCACGAGGCACTTGTAGGTTCAAACAGGAACTCCTTTATTGCCTGAACTCCACCGGCACTCCACACGCACTCCCCGGGAACTCTCTCCGCCCTCTCCGGGGCTCCTCCGCACAGGAACTCAAGGGGAACTCTGCGAGAACTCAAAAGTAGCGGGCACCCGAGGCAACAGGAGCCGCCCTATTGCCTGACAGCAAGGGTCTATATACAACTGAATACACAGCCTGTTTCAATCCAGCATCATCCAGTCACAGCAATTATACACAGCTTAACTTAATTATCATCATCTTAATGGCTCGCTGGAGTCACCTTTCAACCACTCCTTCTGGCAAAGTGCCATGCGCCATCCCGACTCAATTGTGGCTCTCAACAATATTTCATATTCCTTTTATTAATTTTTTTTCTCAAACTGTCATCATCTGAAAATAATAGTTCTTTCAGTTTCTTTGGCTAGGAAGTAATAGTATGTTGTACTAAAGATGAAAATACCCAATCTTTGACTTGTTTCCAAGAAGATGAGTGAAGATGGAATGGTTATTATTGGACAAAGTATTGAGTAACAGATTCATAGAGCTTAAAATAACCTTAAAGATCATTAATTTTTAGTTTTACAAATAAAAAACTTATTACAAATTAAAAAAAAACTATTGCAAATAAGAAAACAGAAAGAGAAGACCTGTTTTAGTTCACATAACCATATGTTAGCAAAGTGGAACCAAATTTCTTGGCTTCAACCCAATCCAATGTTTTTACAGCTAAAAACAGTATAACATGCTTCATTGGCTGTTGACTAGAAATTATATCATTATAAAGGATTTTGTCAATTCTTTGAAAGTATTGATCAATTTTGCCAATTAAAATGATTAAAACAGAGAACATATAAGTAAAATATACTTCTTGAAATATATGTATGTATATATATATGTATATGTACATATATGTGTGTGTGTATTCAAGAGTGATATATATATATATATATATATATATATATATATATATAAATAAATTTTTTTCTTTTTTTAAAAAAAGTACTGATTGAATCATTGGTGTGCTGAATTTTAAAAATGTGATTTCTTTTGCTATCTGCAGCCTGAGGAAATAGCATCAAATAAAATAAAAATCAGTGAACTAGCAACAGAGAACAAAAAAGAATTATCCAAAAGGTATTGAATTTATATACTTCACTGATACTCAATTCAATCTTTGAGCAGTAATTGTGTTTCTATTTAATTTTCACAGTCTTCCTATGAGATTGGTATTGTCATCATTACCATTCCTATTTACAGAAAATTAGATAATTTTCCCAAAGTTTTAAGTGGGGTAGAAGTAAGATTTGCACTGGGTCAGCTTAATTCCAGAGCACCTATGTTTAGCTACTCTGCTATACTATTCTTGCAGAAAGGAAACAAAGATTTTATGAAAGTTAAAATAACAGTTACATTAATATTACTTTTAAGTTAGTAGGGATTGAACCCCAGGCCTCATATATGTTAGGTAGGTGATCTAAGCTATTTCCCCAGCAATTTTTATATTTTATATTGAGATAGGGTCTTCCTAAATTGCTCAGATTGACCTTGAACTTGGATTCTCCCACCTCAGCTATTTTAGCCTTCCTATTTTAGCTGAGATTACAAGCATGCACCACCACATCCAGCAGTTACATTACTATTTAAATGAAAATACACTAAATATTAGCAGTACTTTGAAAGCTGTGAGTGATTTCCCTCCCTTCTTTCCAAATTGTTTATAATATGGTGACTTCAACTTAAGAAATCAATTTTTTTTAATTTTTATTGTTGGTTGTTCAAAACATTACATAGTTCTTGATATATCATATTTCACACTTTGATTCAAGTGGGTTATGAACTCCTATTTTTACCCCATATACAGATTGCAGAATCACATCAGTTACACATCCATTGATTTACATATTGCCATACTAGTGTCTGTTGTATTCTGCTGCCTTTCCTATCCTCTACTATCCCCCCTCCCCTCCCCTCCCCTCCCCTCTTCTCTCTCTACCCCCTCTACTGTCATTCATTTCTCCCCCTTGTATTATTTTTCCCTTTCCCCTCACTTCCTCTTGTATGTAATTTTGTATAACCCTGAGGGTCTCCTTCCATTTCCATGCAATTTCCCTTCTCTCTCCCACCTCTCATCCCTGTTTAATGTTAATCTTCTTCTCATGCTCTTCGTCCCTACTCTGTTCTTAGTTACTCTCCTTATATCAAAGAAGACATTTGGCATTTTTTTTTTTTAGGGTTTGGCTAGCTTCACTTAGCATAATCTGCTCTAATGCCATCCATTTCCCTGCAAATTCTATGATTTTGTCATTTTTTAATGCAGAGTAATACTCCATTGTGTATAAATGCCACATTTTTTTTATCCATTCGTCTATTGAAGGGCATCTAGGTTGGTTCCACAGTCTTGCTATTGTGAATTGTGCTGCTATGAACATCGATGTAGCAGTGTCCCTGTAGCATGCTCTTTTTAGGTCTTTAGGGAATAGACCGAGAAGGGGAATAGCTGGGTCAAATGGTGGTTCCATTCCCAGCTTTCCAAGAAATCTCCATACTGCTTTCCAAATTGGCTGCACCAATTTGCAGTCCCACCAGCAATGTACAAGTGTACCCTTTTCCCCACATCCTCGCCAGCACTTGTTGTTGTTTGACTTCATAATGGCTGCCAATCTTACTGGAGTGAGATGGTATCTTAGGGTGGTTTTGATTTGCATTTCTCTGACTGCTAGAGATGGTGAGCATTTTTTCATGTACTTGTTGATTGATTGTATGTCCTCCTCTGAGAAGTGTCTGTTCAGGTCCTTGGCCCATTTGTTGATTGGGTTATTTGTTATCTTATTGTCTAATTTTTTGAGTTCTTTGTATACTCTGGATATTAGGGCTCTATCTGAAGTGTGAGGAGTAAAGATTTGTTCCCAGGGTGTAGGCTCCCTATTTACCTCTCTTATTGTTTCTTTTGTTGAGAAAAAACTTTTTAGTTTGAGTAAGTCCCATTTGTTGATTCTAGTTATTAACTCTTGTGCTATGGGTGTCCTATTGAGGAATTTGGAGCCCGACCCCACAGTATGTAGATCGTAGCCAACTTTTTCTTCTATCAGACGCCATGTCTCTGATTTGATATCAAGCTCCTTGATCCATTTTGAGTTAACTTTTGTGCATGGCGAGAGAAAGGGATTCAGTTTCATTTTGTTGCATATGGATTTCCAGTTTTCGCAGCACCATTTGTTGAAGATGCTATCCTTCTCCATTGCATGCTTTTAGCCCCTTTATCAAATATAAGATAGTTCTAGTTTTGTGGATTGGTTTCTGTGTCCTCTATTCTGTACCATTGGTCCACCCGCCTGTTTTGGTACCAGTACCATGCTGTTTTTGTTACTATTGCTCTGTAGTATAGTTTGAAGTCTGGTATCGCTATACCGCCTGATTCACACTTCCTGCTTAGCATTGTTTTTGCTATTCTGGGTCTTTTATTTTTCCATATGAATTTCATGATTGCTTTCTCTATTTCTACAAGAAATGCCGTTGGGATTTTGATTGGCATTGCATTGAACCTATAGAGAACTTTGGGTAATATCGCCATTTTGATGATGTTAGTTCTGCCTGTCCATGAACAGGGTATATTTTTCCATCTTCTAAGATCTTCTTCTATTTCTCTCTTTAGGGTTCTGTAGTTTTCATTGTATAAGTCTTTCACCTCTTTTGTTAGGTTGATTCCCAAGTATTTTATTTTTTTTTTTGAGGATATTGTGAATGGAGTGGTTGTCCTCATTTCCATTTCAGAGGATTTGTCACTGATATACAGGAATGCCTTTGATTTATGCGTGTTGATTTTATATCCTGCCACTTTGCTGAATTCATTTATTAGCTCTAATAGTTTCTTTGTAGACCCTTTTGGGTCTGCTAGGTATAGAATCATGTCATCTGCAAATAGTGATAATTTAAGTTCTTCTTTTCCTATTTTTATGCCTTTAATTTCTTTCGTCTGTCTAATTGCTCTGGCCAGTGTTTTGAGAACTATGTTGAACAGAAGTGGTGAGAGAGGGCATCCCTGTCTTGTTCCAGATTTTAGAGGGAATGCCTTCAATTTTTCTCCATTCAGAATGATGCTAGCCTGAGGCTTAGCATAGATTGCTTTTACAATATTGAGGTATGTTCCTGTTATCCCTGGTTTAGTTTCTAGAGTTTTGAACATAAAGGGATGCTGTACTTTGTCAAATGCTTTTTCCACATCTATCGAGATGATCATATGGTTCTTATTTTTAAGTCTAAGAAATCAAATTTAAAAAGACAATCAAACATAGACTTACCAAATCTAGTACAAATCTGAGAGGCTCCATCAATGCAGACTTATTCATGATCTAGTCCTAATTCAATATTTTCCAATTCTGTGGTTTTCAAATACTCATGGGGAATATTATTTAAAAATCTGGTATTTTACTGCTGAAATAAAAATGATCAAATAGTAGTTTCTTTACATGAAACTTAATGGCTTAATTTATATATTTTTTCAATTTTAAGTTTTCTTCCCATTAATGTTCATTTTCTTAATATGCAAAGAAGTCTTATAAGTCTGGGGAAAATATGACCAATCCAATAACAAAAATTTAAAAAGGATATCAATTATGAATTATTATGAATTATGAATTATTATGAATTAGGTTGTTGTCTGCCTAGAGCCTTTTCTTTGTGAAACCACCAGAGGGTGCAGTATGAACATAAATAAAATATACCCTGAGCCTACCTATGAAGCCTTTATTTTATTGGAATACTATTAGTGATATTGAACACTTACTAAATGGGTAAACTCTTATTTAACACTTGATTAATACAAGATACTGGTGAGCTAAGCAGGTCACAGAATTTTATTTGATTCTCACAACTTTATGAGAGAGATAAATACTATTAGCCTCGTTTAAAACTGAGAAAATGGTTTCAAAGCTAATTTCTCCTGTTTCATTCAAGGAGTGGAATTGAATGTAAGGCCAAGTCTAGCTGATCCAGAGTCTATACTCTTAACCACTATGCCATTTTCCCTTCCCCAAATGTTTCCCAAATCTGAAACTTGCATAAGCTTTTATTTATTGTTTGTTTTGTTATTATAAATGTAATGCATATAATTTCCCAAAATAGGAAATATGGAAAAGAATAAAGAAAATTTGAATTATAATCAATGCCACCATTCATTAGTACCTTTCTTGCCAATTTTATACAAATATACGCAGTTTTAATAGAGTTGAGGTCATTCTGCATGGGTAGTTTGACTCTTGATTTTACATATAGTATTCTACAGGCAGCTCCCATATTGAAAATACTTATTGATATTATGATTTATAATGGCTGCATATGATATTTCATATTGTTTAACCATCTTTTTGTTAATTTTATTTTAATTATTCACAATTTGTCTCTTTTATGACAACTTCACAAACATCTTTTGAAAATAAATCTTGCTATATCTATTTGTATACTAAAAATATATATATAATTATTTGTAAATTAAAATAAAGCTAAAATAAATTTTGCTTTATTTTTTATAATTTTCTTATTGTAAATTCTCAGATATGAAATTTATGATATAGAGATATGAAAATAGATAGATAGATAGATAGATAGATAGATACTGGGGATTTAACTTAGGAGTGCTTTACTATTGAGCCATGTCCCCATCCCTTTTTATTTTATTTGACACAGGGTCTCAACTAAGTTGCTGAGGCTGGCCTTGAACTTTCGATCTCCTGCCTCAGCCTCCCAAGTTGCTTGGATTGCAGGCATGCACCAGCACGCCTGGCTGAGATATAATTATTTTTAAAGACCATGATGAATATTGCCAGTTGCTTCCCACAAAAGTACAAATTTAAACTAGTACCATTGTGGTCTCACCACATCTTTACCAGTATTGAGTATCAATAAGACGCCTTGTGCTAATTTAATAGATGAAAATGTCATCTTGTTTTAATTCACATCTTTCTTTGATTGCTAATTGGTTTGAACCTCTTCACATTTGTTTTTTAGCATTTTGAATTTCCTTTTCTGTGGCTTATGTTTAAACTTTCTCCATTTTTCTATTGAGGACCTTATTGTTTTTCTTATCAACTTGTCTTTTACAATAGCTATATTATTCTTTTGTCAATTTGATAAATTGTATCTTCGGTTTGTTGACTTGTACTTTTTTGGAGATGCTCATTTTTAGTTTCTACATCATTAATCACTATTCCTATCTTCTTCTGTTGCTTCTGTATTCAGAAAAGCCTTTCCAATTCAGAGATCAAATAGGTTTTAAATTCTGCAGATATTTATTTTGGTGTATAGTATGAGGTGAAGATCTAATTTTATTTTTGTTTTGCAAGTAACATTTCTTCCAGTTGTGATCTTCCTGTCTCAGCTGTCTCTTGAATAGCTGGTATTATAGGCATGAGCTACCAGGTCTGGCCTCCTCCAGTTTTTTAAAAAATAAATCTGTTTCCTACTTATGTGTGATTTCTCTTTGTCATGTTTTTTTTATATGTATGAAGATCTATTTTATTTATTTATTTTATATTATTGTGGTGTTGGGAATTGAACCCAGGGCCTTACATATGCTAGGCGAGTGCTTTACCATTGAGTTACACCCTTCACCATGAAGATCTATATTTAAACTATGTGTTTTATTCCATTAATATAATAGGTGCTAAATTAGATAACTTTATTTATGTATTTTAATACTTGACAAAGTATTAAAACCAAGACTCATTACTCCTTAAAAAAATAATTTTCTTAGCTATGTGCATTTACTTATTATTACTTTTTCTTTTTTTTTGGATGGTATATTTACATGGTTTGAAATCCAAGATATGTAAAAAGGGGTACTAGAAAAATATACTGACTACTAGAGAAGCAATCAATATTATCATATATATATTTATATATATGTTTGTGTGTGTGTGTGTGTGTATATATATATATATATATATATATATATATATATATATAAATAAATTAGCAAATTCATCTAAATTTCTTTCTTTCTCTACAAACACTGTTTTGCACCTTGTATTCTTTTTCACTCACAATGTATCTTGGAGGTGATTTCATATTACAACATAAAAAGCTTTTTCACTTTGTACAGTGTAATAATTCATTATATGATTTCACCATAGTTAACTAGTCTTCTATTTTAATAGACTTCTAGGTAATTTCTAATCTGCTATTAAAAACAGTGTTTTGGCACTGTTTGTAGTCATTTTGCATGTTTGCATATATCTGTAGGATAGTTTCTTAGAAGAAAAATTACTAGGTCAAAAGGCATGTACATTTGTATCTTTGATAGTTCTTATCAAATTGCCTTGAATAGAAGTTAAACCAATTTACATTTCTACTTTTGTATACAAAGAAGGTTTAGTCTCAGACTTTTCTGAGAACATGATTTTGTTTTATTTGAAGGATCTCATCTAAGTGATATATAGTTTCCATTGGAAGAACTTAATGAAATCTAAATTTTTTAAAAATTGAAAATAATACTTTTACTATTAATATAGTTTTATACTTTTAGGAAATAAATTTAATTAATGAAGTTAGGGACAACTCCATTTATTAATTATTCTTAATAACTAAGGTTTTAATTTTCCTACTATTTATTATCTATTGGATATATGTAGTCTAAGTATGATAAGTGCTGTTATTTGTTTAGTTAGCAAATAGGATATTTGCTGGTATATACCAGTAGTTCCAGAAGTTTGGAAGACTGAGGCAGGAGGATCACTTGATTCTAAAAGTTTAAGATTCGACTGGGTGATATAGTCATACCTCATCTCAAAAAAAAAAAAAAAAAAAGATATTTCAGTTGAAAACATTTCAGCTTTTATAAAATTAAAATAAGGGGTTGGGATTGTGGCTCAGTGGTAGAGTGTTTGCCTAGAATGTGTGAGGCACTGAGTTTGATCCTTAGCGCCACATAAAAATAAATAAATAAAATAAAGGTATTATGTCCATCACAACTAAAAAAAAAATTCTAAAAATTTAAAAACCTAATTATACAACATGACCACATAAACATGATTTTTTTTTTTTTTTTTGGTACCGGGAATTGAACCCAGGGGTGCTTAATCACTGAGCCATGTCCATAGCCCTCCCCATCTTTTTAAATATTTTCTTTAGAGACAAGGTCTCACTGAGTTGCTTAGGCCCTCAGCCTCCTGAGCCAGATTTAATTTTTGTAAACTGAAAACTCACTTCAAGAATCTTATTGTAGCTTATGGTCTTCCCAGATATTTTTTTTTAATTTGGTATTGTAAAGTGTGAAAATACTAGTAAATAGTGTCTATATTATTTGAATGCTGAATAACAAAGGTGCTGTAATCATTTAAAATAGAGTACTGTGTTTTCTTTTGCTGATACATATATTTTTAATTTAAAGGATTATTGAATGATTGTCAGGGATATATATAAAAATGTCATATATATATGGCTTACTGTATGTTTCACTTTACAGCATAGAAAAGAATTTTATAAGGACTCCAGTTGTAGAAAAGCAAATGTACTTCCCTCTTCAGAATTATCCAGTGAACAACATGGTAACAGGTGACTTAAAACTTAGAGTAAACCCAGCTAGAAAAGAAACAAGGAAATAGTGTTTAGAATAAAGCTGCTGTTGTACTTCAAATGCCTAATAAGTAAGAGCTCTAAATTATATGTGATAATGGAAGAGACATTGTCTACATATTAAATAAATTAACCTGCAAAATTAATCCAAGGATAGGTCTCATATTTTCTGTGCTAGAATAGTGGTCTCTAGGTAGAGTAAATAAATACATTCCCAACTTATGCTTGTTTTCAGGCATCAGTTTTGTTTGTTTGTTTGTTTTGTTTTGTTTTGTTTGCAGTCTGGGGATCAAACCCAGAGCCTTCGCGTGTTTGGCATCAGTTTGTATTTTCAAGTGTCCCAGTTTGGAATTATGTGGAAAACCCCAATAATAATTTTCTTTCAGGGTCTGATGAAACCTAGGCCCCTTTCTTTATCATGCTTGTGTGTAGGCATGTGTGTGTGTGCTTGCACACATACACACTACAGACTTTACACAAAATTTAAGGAGATTCAGAGATGCCCAGAAGTCTATTCAGAGATCACTCAGTCTCCTACCTGAGTGTTCCACAAAAAGAAAAGTCAGCTAACAAGTTGAACTTGAGAAGGTGATGAGAGGATAGAACTAATGGAACCAGTTGAAAAATGGCCACTGGTGTTTGAATGGTTTTGAGTGAGGCAGATATTTTCTTTCACATTTTTATTTGGTGCATTAGAGGTAGATATTTGTATACTTTTATCTGGGCAGTATTCGGTGAGGTTACTGATGGTTATTTTTAAAACAGCAATTTTATATGGTTGGATTCATAGTTAACTTATTAACTACAAATTTCTTATTTAAAACAATTAAAATAGGTATGGATTTAGATATCCTGTTGAGCTAGATGGTAGTGTTTTTTTAAATTCAATTATACTTATACCAAAATGTTTTCACTTTTTAAGTGTTTACTTTTAAGTTAGATTTCAATTTTAGTATAAATCACAAAATTTACATCACACATAAAATACAATCACTCAAATAGTAAGCGATTGCTATCAAGTTTTTGCTTTCGAGTCCTTAAGCTCTTTCCATTTGGGCTGGATTTCTTTTTTTGTTTTTTTATTTTGATAGTAATCTCTTTTTCAGATTATTATGACATCAAATTGCTCACACCCATAACTTTTCTTGACTGAGCAATAATGTCAATTTTCCCATTAAATTTTTTTTTAAATAAACCTTTCTTCCACTACTTTTTTTTAAAGAGAGAGAGAAGAGAGAGAGAGAGAGAGAGAGAGAGAGAGAGAGAGAGAGAAAGAGAGAACGAGAGAACGGCGGACACAACATCTTTGTATGTGGTGCTGAGGATCCAACCCGGGCCGCATTCATGCCAAGCAAGCGCGCTACCGCTTGAGCCACATCCCCAGCCCACCCCATTACATTTTCACAAAGACTGTTGTATTAGTGTTAGCAGTGCAGGAAAAGTTGTCTGTTCTAATAGGGAAGATATGCTGTTTGTGCTGTTGGTAGCTAGTTAAATAGATAGTTCTAAGTGACTATCCTTTAAATCAGTTATTCCCAGTTATTTTGGTTTAAATGCTTATATGTTCCAGTCCCAATCTGGACATGACACTGTTACTAGTCAAAATGACTTATCAAGTATCTATGTTTTAAAGGATGGTAGGAGGTTGGGGTGGGGGAGCTATGTTCCTGGTAATGACCAGGTTTTGTGGAGAATCTTCTCACTGGTATTATTTCTTTTAGTTCTTTCATCAGGTCACTTTTTAAAAATTATAACTTTAATAAATCAAAGACAATGAACAGCATAAAGTATGATAAGATTTCAAATGGAAGTTTATATGTATTTTCTTATTTTGTAGGTTATATATCAATTGATGCTATGAAGAAATTCCTTGGGGAGTTACATGACTTCATTCCTGGAAGCTCAGGATATTTGGCATATCATGTTCAAAATGAAATTAACATGTCTGCTATAAAAAACAAATTGAAGAGGAAGATTTGAGTTAAAATTTCTCTTGTATACTGGGTATTTATTTTCTATAAAATATTGTCAAAGATGTGCATAATTTAAATGCTGTCCTTTAGGTCTGAAGGATGGGGAAATGGGGATGAGTTCTTTTCTTTCTCAACATGTGTCTTTAGGAACTCCAGAATCCTTTTGATGCTGTGTTTGACATTTGGGTTAAATTTTTCCCCAGATGGTGTATGTTCACAAATTGAATTCACAGTTGTTATGGAGTGGTTGTTATTGAAACACACTTCTTCATAAGAAGCTTGCTCTCTCTCTCTCTCTCTCTCAAATGTACTTTTAATTTTAACATTTTATTATATTTTTTTCTATGTTCAATACTGTGAATGCTAAGTTTTATGACTCTGATTCTGATTATATTGATTTTTTTCGTGAACTAATATTTTAATTCATTCTTATGTGTGAATGGCTTCTGATAATAAATATATCAAAAGTGCATTAATATAGGCTATAAGTATTACGTCATCTGAGATGATCCTGCAAAGTACCTTAAAACCCTGTTATGGAAAGGATGGTAGATAACTTCAAGTCCAACTCCTTTACTATTTTTTTTTAATGACAAAATGAAGACCTTGAGAAGGGTGTCTTACCAGGGTGACTAAACGTGGGGGGGACTCACCCAAACTGGAACATGACTTTCTTAATTTTCCAGGCTAGTGCTTCCCACTCTTCTGCATGGCATGTGCTGTAGCCTCTGTGTCAGGTATTTCTGTGTTTTGTTTTTTGAGACACAGTCACTCTGTATTGCCCAGGCTAGCCTGGAACTTCTGGGCTCAAGTAATCCTTCTGACTCAGTCTTCCAAGTAACTGAGACTACAGGTGTGTACTACCACATTAGCTTCTCTGTGTCTCTTAAGTAAGTATTGAAATGTAGTGATATCAAGAATTTTTACTGACAGGATCATGCTATGACTCAAATTTTAAGATACAAAATTCTAACACCACTATTGGCATCAAATTTGAGATTTTTTTTTCCAATTTGGTAACGTTTCCTTATTTATATTCACATCTATGGCTGAGTCCTTATGAACTTGTAAATTTAAAATAACCACACTAAATCTTCTTTTTCTAAAACATATTAAACATTATCTCTCCTGAACAATCTTAAGTCACATTCTGTTGATTGTTTCTTACACAGAAATCAAGCTTGAGTTTAGATTTTAAATTAATTAGTAAGAGGATTACATAAATTTATACCAAGTTGTGTGCATTGGGATTTCTTGGAAGAGAGTATTAAGTATTTTCCCAACATATGCATGTGCTAATATAGTTAATAAAAACCTAAAACAAAACAGAAGTGTTTCCCAAATAAAAGTGATTAATTTTTAGAGGTATATAAAAAGCCAAATATAACATATATTCTTGAAATACTGATAGAAGGAATAAAATTAGTTGTCATACCTTTCAGAAAGTGAAAAAGCAGTATGATTTTTGTTGTTGCTTATATAAACTCTTTATTTGCCCCAGTATATCTGATGGATGTTGCCTCTGGCTCCTATCCACTTTTATTTCAGAACTCAAGACACATCTTGCAGATATGTCTTCTCTAATGCTTTCAACAATTATTCATAGTCATCTCTCATACTGTTTAAGTACTGTTAACTACCTAGCATGTAGTTTTCATTTCATCTTATTCTTTCATCCTTTGTGAACAGATTTTCTTTGTATCTTTTGATAGGATTTTATGCAATTAGGTAAGTTATGAGTGATTGACCAAGTCTGCTAATTATTTCTTTTTTAATTTTAATTTTTTATATATGACAATAGAATGCATTAAAATTCATATTACACATATAGAGCACAATTTTTCCATATCTCTGGTTATACACAAAGTAGAGTCACATTATTCATGTTTTTATACATGTACTTAGAGTAATGATGACCATCGCATTCTACTGTCTTTCCTACCTCTAAGCCTCCTCCTTTCCCCTCCCTCCCCTTTCCCCTTTTGCTCTATCTAGAGTTCATTTAACCCTCCTACCACTACCACCACCCCCTGCAGCATATTATGAATCAGCATCCTTAAATCTGAGAAAACATTCGGCATTTGGTTTTGGGGGATTGGCTAATTTCACTTAGCATTATATTCTCCAGCTCCATCCATTTACCTGCAAATGCCATGGTTTTATTCTCTTTTAATGCTGAATAATATTCCATTGTGTATATATAACACATTTTCTTTATCCACTCATCTACTGAAGGGCATCTAGGTTGGTTCCACAGTTTAGCTATTGTGAATTGTGTTGCTATAAACATAGATATGGCTGTGTCTCTGTAGTATACTGTTTTAAGTCCTGTGGGTATAGACTAAGGAGTGGGATAGCTGGGTCAAATGGTGGTTCCATTCCCAGTTTTCCAAGGATTCTCCATACTTCTTTCCAGATTGGCTGCACCATTTTGCAGTCCCGCCTGCAATGTATGAGTGTGCCTTTTCCTCCACATCCTCGCCAACACTTATTGTTGTTTGTATTCTTAATAGCTGCCATTCTGACTGGAGTGAGATGAAATCTTAGTTTTTATTTGCATTTCTCTAATTGCTAGAGATGTTGAACATTTTTTCATATATTTGTTGATTGATTGTATATCTTCTTCTGAGAAGTGTCTGTTCAGTTCCTTGGCCCATTTATTGATTTGGTTATTTGTTTTTTTGGTGTTAAGATTTTTGAGTTCTTTATATATTCTAGAGATTAGTGCTCTATGTGAAGTGTGTGGTAAGAATTTGTTCCCAATTAGTAGGCTGTCTGTTCACCTCACTGATTGTTTCTTTTGCTGAGGTTTCTTTTGTTTCTTTAGTTTGAATCCATCTCATTTATTGATTCTTGATATTAATTCTTGCTCTATAGAAATCTTATTAAAGAAGTCAGGGCCTAATTAAACGTAATGGAGATTTGGGCCTACTTTTTCTACTAATAGATGAAGTGTCTCTGGTTTAATTCCTAGATCTTTGATTCACTTTGAGTTGAGTTTTGTGCATGGTGAGAGAGAGGGATTTAATTTCATTTTGTTCTGATGAATGTTGCCTCTGGCTCATGGATTTCCACTTTTTTATAGATTTCCACTTTTCTCAGTACCATTTGTTGAAGAGGCTATCTTTTCTCCAATGTACGTTTTTGGCACCTTTGTCAAATATAAACTAACTGTAATTATGTGGGTTAGTCTCTGTGTTCTCTATTCTGTACCATTGTTCTACAAATCTATTTTGGTGCCAATACTATGTTGTTTTTGTTACTATTGCTCTGTAGTATAGTTTAAGTTCTGGTATAGTGGGAATCTTGCTAAGGATTGCTTTAGCTATTCTGGGTCTCTTGTTTTTCCAGATGAATTTCATGACTACTTTTTCTATTTCTATGAGGAATACCATTGGGATTTTGATTGGAATTGCATTAAATCTGTATAGTGCTTTTGGTAGAATGGTCATTTTGACAATATTAATTCTGCCTATCCAAGAGCAAGGTAGATCTTTCTATCTTCTAAGGTCTTTATTAATTTCTTTCTTTAGCATTCTGTAGTTTTCATTGTATAGGTCTTTCACCTCTTAAGTTGATTCCGAAGTGTTTTACTTTTTTGGTGCTATTGTAAATGAGGTAGTTTTCCTTTCAGAGGATTTGTCACTGATAATGCAGAAATGCCTTTGATTTATGGATGTTGATTTTGTATCTTGCTACTCTACTGAATTCATTTACTAGTTCTAGAAGTTTTCTGGTGGAATTTTTTGGGTCTTCTAGGTATAGAATCATATCGTCAGCAAATAGTGCTAATTTGAGTTCTTTGTTACCTGTCCTTATCCCTTTAATTTCTTCCATCTGTCTAATTGCTCTGGCCAGTGTTTCAAGAACTGTGTTAAATAGAAGTGGTAAAAGGGGGCATCCCTGTATTGTTCCAGGTTTTAGAGGGAATGCTTTTAATTTGTCTCCATTTAGAATGATGTTGGCTTGGGGCTTAGCATAGATAACTTTTATGATGTTGAGATATGTTCCTGTTATCCCTAGTTTTTCTAGTGTTTTGAATAAAAAGGAGTGCAGTATTTTGTCAAATGCTTTTTCTGTGTCTATTGAGATGATAATATGATTCTTATCTTTGAGTCTATTGATGTCATGAATTACATTTAGTGGTTTCCGTATGTTGAACCAACCTTGCATCCCTGGAATGAACCCCCACTTGATTGTGGTGTTCTATCTTTTTGATATGTTTTTGTATTCAACTTGCCAGAATTTTATCTAGAATTTTTTTTTTTTAATTTTTTATTGTTGGCTGTTCAAAACATTACATAGTTCTTGATATATCATATTTCACAATTTGATTCAAGTGGGTTATGAGCTCCCATTTTTACCCCATATACAGATTGCAGAATCACATCAGTTACACATCCATTGATTTACATATTGCCATACTAGTGTCTGTTGTATTCTGCTGCCTTTCCTATCCTCTACTATCCCCCCTCCCCTCCCCTCCCCTCCCCTCCCCTCCCCTCTTCTCTCTCTGCTCCCTCTACTGACATTCGTTTGTCCCCCTTATATTATTTTTCCCAGAGCAGGAGAAGAAGATTAACATTAAACAGGGATGAGAGGTGGGAGGGAAAGGGAGAGAGAAGGGAAAATGCATGGAAATGGAAGGAGACCCTCAGAGTTATACAAAAGTATATCTAGAATTTTTGTATCTATGTTCATTAGAGATATTGGTCTGAAGTTTTCTTTCTTTTTTTCTTTTTTTTTTTAAGTGTCTTTGCCTGGTTTTGGAATTAGGGTGATATTGGCCTCATAGAGTTAGTTTGGAAGTGCTCCCTCTTTTTTCTATTTCCTGAAATAAATTGAAGAGTATTGGTATTAGTTCTTCTTTAAAAGTCTTGTAGGACTCAGCTGTGTATCCATCTGGTCCTGGGCTTTTCTTGGTTGATAGGCTTCTGATGGCGTTTTCTATTTCATCACTTGAAATTGATCTGTTTAAATTGTGTATGTCATCCTAATTTAAGCTGTGCAAATCATATGACTCTAGAAATTTGCCAATACCTTTGATATTTTCTATTGTATTGGAGTACATGTTTTCAAAATAATTTTTAATTATCTTCTGTATTTCTATGTTTTGATATTTCCTTTTTCACTACGTATGCTAGTAATTTGAGTTTTCTCTCTCCTTCTCTTTGTTAGCATAGCTAAGGGTCTGTCAATTTAATTATTTTTTCAAAAAAACCAACTTTTTGTTTTGTCAATTTTTTTAATTCTTTCTTTTTTTATTTCATTGATTTCAGCTCTAATTCTAATTATTTCCTGTCTTCTGCTACTTTTGGTGTTGATTTGTCCTTCTTTTTCTAGGGCATTGGGATATAATGTTAGGTCATTTATTTGATGATTTTTTTCCTTCTTTTAAGGAATGAACTCCATGCAATGAACTTTCCTCTTAGTGCTGTCTTCTTAGTGTCCCAGAGATTTCGATATTTTGTGTCAGTGTTTTAATTTATCTCTAAGAATTTTTCAATCTCCTTCTTGATGTCTTCTGCAACCCATTGTTCATTCAATAGCATATTATTTAGTCTCCAGGTGTTGGAGTAGCTTTTATTTCTTATTTTATCATTGATTTCTAATTTCATCCTATTATGATCTGATAGTATCTCTACTTTTTTTTATTTGCTAAGAGTTGCTTTATGGCATAATATGTGATCTATTTTAGAGAAAAAAGTGTGCTTCTGAGAAGAAAGTATATTCTCTCATTGAAGGATGAAATATTCTATATATGTCAGTTAAGTCTAAGTTATTGATTATATTATTGAGTTCTATAGTTTCTTTGTTCAGCTTTTGTTTGGAAGATCTATCTAGTGGTGAAAGAGGTGTGTTAAAGTTACCCAAAATTATTGTGTTGTGGTCTACTTGACTCTTGAACTTGAGAAGAGTTTGTTTGATGAATGAAGATGCTCCATTGTTTGGGGCATATATATTTATAATTGTTAAGTCTTGTTGGTATATGGTTCCCTTGAGCAGTATGTAGTGTCCTTCTTTATTCCTTTTGATTAACTTTAGCTTGAAGTCTTCTTTATTTGACATGAGGATGGAAACCCCTGCTTGATTTTGCGGTCTATATTAGTGCTATGGTTTTTCCCAACCTTTCACCTTCGGTCTATGTATGTCTTTTGCTATGAGATGAGTCTCTTGGAGGGAGCATATTGTTGGGTCTTTTTAAATTTTTGATCCAATCTGCTAGTTTATGTCTTTTAATTGGTGAGTTTAGGCCATTAACATTCAGGGTTATTCAGAATAGCTAAAGCAATTCTAAGCAGGAAGAGTGAAACAGGTGATATCGCTATACCAGACCTTAAACTATACTACAGAGCAATACTACAAAAACAGCATGGTACTGGCACCAAAACAGGCTAGTAGACCAATGGTACAGAATAGAGGACACAGAGACTAACCCACAAAATTACAACTACTTTATATTAGACAAAGGTGCCAAAAGCATGCACTGGAGAAAGGATAGCATCTTCAACAAATGGTGCTGGGAGAACTGGAAATCCATATGCAACAAAATGAAATTGAATCCCTATCTCTCACCATGCACAAAAGTTAACTCAAAATGGGATCAAGGATCTAGGGATTAAACCAGAGACTCTGCGTTTAATAGAAGAAAAAGTAGACCCTAATCTCCATCATGTGGGGCTAGGCCCCAACTTCCTTAATAAGATGACTATAGCACAAGAATTAAAACCAAGAATCAACACATGGGACGGATTCAAACTTTTTAAAGTTTTTTTCTCAGCAAAAGAAATAATATGTGAGGTGAATAGGGAGCCTACATCCTGGGAACAAATTTTTACCCCTCACACATCAGATAGAGCTCTAATCTCTTGAGAGCTTAGTAAGATACACATTTAAAAAAAAAAAAAACAAATAATCCAATCAATAAATGGGCCAAAGACTTGAACAGACACTTCTCAGAAGAGGATATACAATCAATCAACAAATATACGAAAAAATGCGCATCATCTTTAGCAATCAGAGAAATGCAAATTAAAACTACTCTAAGATACCATCTCACACCGGTAAGAGTGGCAGCCATTATGAAGACAGATAACAAGTGCTGGCGAGGATGCGGGGGGAAAAAGGTACACTCATACACTGCTGGTGGGACTACAAATTGGTGCATCCAATTTTGAAAGCAGTATGGAGATTCCTTGGAAAACTGGGAATGGAACCACCATTTGACCCAGCTATTCCTCTTCTAGGACTATACCCAAAGGACCTAAAGGAAGGTTTTTATTTCATCATCAAATCTAAAGCTTAATTTTGCTGGATATAAGATTCTTGGTTAGCATCCATTTTCTTTCAGAGCTTGATATATGTTGTTCCATGATCTCCTGGCTTTGAGGGTCTGGGTTGAAAAATCTGCTGAGATATGATTGGTCTCCCCCTATATGTGATCTGATTCCTTTCTCTTTCAGCTTTTAAGATTCTATCCTTATTCTGTATACTTCGCATTTTCATTATAATGTAACTTGGTGTAGATCTGTTGTAATTTTGTACATTTGGTGTCCTGTAAGCCTCTTGTATTTGATTTTACAATTCATTCTTCATGCTTGGGAAATTCTCTGATATTATCTCATTGAAGAGATTGTTCATTCCTTTGGTTTGAAACTCTGTGCCTTTCTCTATCCCAATAACTCTTAGATTTGGTCTTTTGATGCTGTCTCACAATTCTTGGATGTTCTGTTCATGATTTCTTACTATCTTCACTGTGTGGTTAACTTTATTTTCTAGATTGTATACTTTGTCTTCATTATCTGACTTCTTCATTCCAAGTGATCTAGTCTGTTGGTTATGCTTTCTATTGAGTCTTTTATTTGGTTTATTGTTTCCTTCACTTCAAGAATTTCTGACTGTTTTTATTTTTTCAGAGTCTATCTCTTTCTTGAAGTAATCTTTTGTTACCTGTTTTTGCTCTCTTATCTCTTTGTTGGAGTTATCAATTTTTGCCTGTATTTGCTCATTTAGGTCATTCTTTAATTTACAGATCATTTTAATTATGAACCTTCTGAACTCCTTCTCTGACATTTCATCAACTTCACTGTCCATGGGTTCTGTTATTGTAGTATCCTGGTTTGTTTGAGGCACTTTCCTCTCTTGTTTTTTCATGGTGTCTCTGTGTTTGCCTTTCTTTCAGTGTAGATCTGAGATATTACAGATTCTACCCTATATTCTTGTAGTGCCCGCGCAGATTGTCTGTGCCTCACCTTGATGTTGGGCTTCCAGACCCTACTGGTTTCCCTCAATGTATGCTACTGCAAGTATAGGTGGTGGTGGCAATAGCTAAGATAACTCAAGATAATAGTGGAGGTTCCCCAAGATGGATGCAACATCTTACAGAGTTGGGGCTGAAAGGTTGGGCCTTACACTGTCTTTGGGATGCCTGCTCTGAGATGCAGCTGCTTCTAGGCCCTGTCTGTTGTCAAAAAGTGAAGGGGCTACTGCATGGGGAAGGCTATGGTGATGTCTGTAGTGTCCCAAGATGGAAGTGGGTTAGGTTTGGGCTCCCAGGTGGGATGGGGGGTGGTGGCGGCAGACTGGTACCTACCCTGAGCCTGGGTCCTGAGTATGTCAGTGTGGGTGGATCTGGGCCAGGCCTGAGCCTCTGCTAGTTATTTCTGGATATGTGTTTTCTTTTTTCCCATGGTGCTAGAACCCCTCATTTCTACCCAATTGCATAGTACCTAGAATAAAGACCATATTCTCAGTCTCATTTGAAATTAAGTATAGCTGTACCATGATATTTTGGCCAACAGATATATATCAAAAATGACTTTGGGGAACTTTTCTTAAAGATAGATGGCATCTATACTTTGTCCCCCTTTCCTTCCACTCTCACTCTTTCTGTCTTCTTGCAGCTTGTTACCTGTAATGGGGTTGCAATAGTTACTGCTTTGAACCATAAAAACAAAAACTATTCTCTAGGGTTGGTAAAGAAATGACTGAAAAGGAGTCTGAGGTTCCAAGGACATTCAGGAGAAATCTGCCATCCCAGCCCTAGTTGCCTACACTTACAACTTGATGTGAATTTATTTTATGTCAATTACTGCCAAACTAACCATTACAGAGGCTTAAGGGTAGTCTACTGAGCTTGTTTAATGGGAGAGAATTGTGTGGAAGATGCCAGTTATTTGCATCTGTAAAGTATTGATCAGCTTATTACCTTGAAGTTGTGTATGTTACCTTAGTGACAATACATCTTTGTCAGATTTTTAGCAGCTTTAGTAAAAAATCGTTCTTTAAAATGGACTGCTTAGTCATGGGGGTAAACTTCCCAGCATTCTGTGATCAAAAGATTTAGAGATGGGAGGAGAGCTTTGGAAGAGATAATTTGCTTTTCTGTTCACAGTATAATTACAGAGGACAAAAAACAAATGCTATGTTTGATGGAGAGAAACAACCCTTTGGCTAAAACCTCACAGCTGGCTTTCCCCGCCAGGAACTTGAAATTGACCTGTTCCCTCCCCAATGTGATATTCTACTTCACCTACTTGTGTCCTCAGTGAAAGTGGTGATGTTACAGAGCAAGGGTCACCATGGAGCCAAGGCAACTGAGAAGGTCCTCCATTACCAGTTCTTGAGATTTTGCTGGAAAGATTTCAGACATGTTGCTCAGAGTAGCAGGCATGAATTTATTATAAGGGATAGAAAAAAGGAAATAGGGGGATGCTCTTAAGGAAGAGAGAGCCCTCTCAGAGATGGAAAAGATAGTGCACTCCTTCCCTCCAGTTTTATTGAGGGTCCCAGCGAAGTTTCCAGGGTCCTTTCCAGACCCACCTCTTGACTTTTTACTGACAGCAGGATTGCATCAGACTTCCAAGTACCTATTTGTGCATAGTAAAGGTCTAAGGCAACTCTGGGTCACTTTGGCCCATACTGACTGGTCCTAATTGGAACTTGTTTACAGATTTTATGGTTAGGAAGAATTATTTGTAGCCACCCTGAGTTCTGGAATCCTGTCTGTCACAAAAATCTCCCATTTCAGGATAACTTGGCAGGGAGGACCCTTTCAGGCCTGCATTTCTCCAACAGATAACAGACTGTTTGCTGATGAATGTAGCATATGGTATTGACTTAAGCCAGGCAGGGCTCAGGTAAATTTCTTTTCAAAAGAAAGCATGTAGGGGTTGCACAGTAGGTCCAATTTATAGAATTAGTCCCTTAACATCATTTTCCCACCACTCACTCACATCTGTCTCCTACCTTTCATTGACAGTCCTTACTTTTTTTTTGTACTGGAGACTTAACCCAGGGACATTTAACCACTGAGTCACAAACCCAGGGATATTTAACCACTGAGTCACATCCCCAGCACCCCCCCCCCCATTTTAAAAAACATTTTTAGACAGAATCTTGCTAAGTTGCTTAGGGCCATGCTAAGTTGTTGAGGCTTGTCTTGAACTTTCTATCCTCCTGTCTCAGCCTCCCACATTGCTGGGATTACAGGCATGCCCCACCATGCCCAGTGATAGTCCTTACTTTTCGAAGAGACCTGTAATGAACTGGAGTCTGATCAACTTGAGCAAACATCCCTATAATAATGTGGGGACAGTTTGCTTCCTTGGCTGTCATGTCTCCCTGGAGGTAAGTAGCTCATTTGATAAAGAGGAGGAAATGTTGTTACCAAGAGGCTCCCTGGTCAGCAAGGGCCTGTACAGGTAGCTTACCCTGGCTTTCACAATAGCAGAGACTGCATGAGACTTCCCAGTTTTAGCATCTTTAAAGAATTTGAATCCCTGAGTGGGAGCTGGAGGAGGGCATATGCCAACAATAGGATCTGAGACTGGAAAGGGGATGCTCAGAATAGTCCTGCCCCAGGCTCAGGACAGCCTACCAAGGAGGTAAGAGAGTGGCAAACAGTGTAAAGACCTTGGAGTTGGGAGATGTGTTCTGTTCCCAGGAGCCACTAGCTGTGTATCACCAGCAAATCATCTAATCAAAATAGCCTCACTCATAAAATGAGGGTTCTGACTCTCAGATCTAGTCAAGATGGCAAACTAATGTGTAACAGCAGAATATCTAACTCAAATGCCTGTGTAGCAAGTGTATTTAGAACTTTATTTAGTGTAGCCAGTGATTAATGTTTAGCCCCTCTGGCTTCATTTCATTTAACGAGGTTATATAACACCTACTATTTACAAAACATGTGTTAAACTTTGCAAGTGATAAAAAGGTGGAAGGAACAGTGGTCTTTCAGGTCCCAAGAATGCCTCTGACACAAAGCAGGAAGTGATGAGACTAGAGCATATCAAAACAAACAGAGGGGCTGGGGATGTGGCTCAAGCTGTATTAAAAAATTTCTCTCTCTCTCTCTCTCTCTCTCTCTCTCTCTTTAAAAAACAAAAAAAAACAAAAAAACAAACAACAACAACAACAAAAACAGAGGCCAGGCAGGGCTGGGCTCTATGTAGCTTAGTGATAGAATGCTTGCTGGAGGCCCTATGTTTGATCAGCACTGAAATCAATCAATCAGTCAAACAAATGAAGTGTGCTCAGTTATTTAGCAGAATACAAAATTGAAAATAACCTCAATACTTAATAATGAATGGAGTGACACCTTAAATTGTATTGCATCAATTTAATGGACTATCTATAATATAACTTGCATACCATACATTTCACCTATTAAACTATACAATTAAATGGTTTTTTAGCTCATTGACAGAATTATACAGGCATCATCACCACTGTCCAATTTTATGTTTGTTTTTGGTGCTGAGGGTTGAATTGAGGGTCTTTCACATGCCACAATTTCGTTGTAGAACATTTTCATCATCCCCAAAAAGAAATCCCTTGTCTATTAGCAGTCCATACTCCAACACACATCTATATCCCCAGCTCTAGGCAATTACTAATTTACTTTCTGTTTCTTTAGATTTCCTATTCTACATATCTTATACAAATTGAATAAAATATGCTCTTTTGTGTCTGGCTTCTTTCACTGAACACAATGTATCTGAGATTCATCTATATTATAGCATGTATCAATAGTTCATTTCTTTTTATTGCCAAGTAATATAACATTGATATGGATGTCACTTTTTTGTTCTTTTTAGTTATATACGAAGTAGAATGTATTTTGACATATCATACATATGTGGAGTACAGATATACCACTTTAAAAATATTTTTATTATTGACGGACCTTTATTTATTTGTATGTGGTGCTGAGAATCAAACTCAGGGCCTCACACATGCTAGGCAAGTGCTCTACCACTGAGCCCCAGCCTCCTACTTTTTATTTATTCATCAATTGATGGACATTTGGGTGGTTTCCACTCTTTGGCTATTATGACAATGCTGTATAACCATTTCTTGTACAAAAGTTTGTGTAGATTTATGTTTTGTGTTATTTTTAAGGTTTATATTTTGCAGAGTCATATAATTATGTTTATCCTTTTGAAGAACTGCCAAACTGTTTTCCAAATTAGCTGCATCATTTTTATATCTACCAGCAATATACAAGGGGTTTCAATTTTTCCATATCCTTGACACTTGTTATTGTCTATTCTTTTAAATATAGCCACCCTATATAGTGAGTTTGAAGTGGTATCTCATGGTTTTGACTCACATTTTCCTAATGGTTAATGATATTGAACATCTTTTTACATCCTTATTGGCTAGTTTTTCTCCCCCCCCCCCTTTTTTTGTACTGAGGATTGAACTTAGGGGTGCTCAACCACTGAGCCACATCCCCAGCCGTTTTTTATATTTTATTTAGATACAGGGTCTCATTGAGTTGCTAAGTGCCTTGCTAAATTGCTGAGGCCGGCTTTGAACTCTCAGTCCTGCCTCAGCCTCCTGATCCACTGGGATTACAGGAGTGTGCTGCTGCTAGTTTTTCATTTTCAATGTCTATGCAAGTTTTGCCCATTTTTAATATGGGTTATTTGTCTATTATTGAGTTTTAAGTGTATATACTCTGCTTCTAAGTACTTCATTGTATATATTCTTTGCAAATATTTTCTTCTATAAGTTATTTTTCCCTTTCTTGACAATATTGTTTGAAGCACAAAAGGTTTTTAAATGAATTTTTGATTTAAATGAATCTAATATATATACATTAGATTTCATATATGTATATCTGCTTGTACTTTCAGTTTTGCATCTGAGAAAACTGCCTAATCTGGCATCATTTAGATTTATTCCTATGTTTTCTTCTAAGAATTTTATAGTTTTAATATTTACATTTAGGTCTTTGGTTCATTTTTAGTTAATTTTTGTATATAGTAAAGTAGGAGTCAAAATTCATTCTTTAGCATGTGGATATTCAGTTTTTCCAGTACCATTAATTGAAAAGATTATTCTTTCCCCTATTGAAGTGTCTTATCAGGAATGATAATTTTAAAATTTACTTTTATGGGGTCTGGGGGTATAACTCAGTGGTAGAGTGTATGTTCAGCATATGCAAGGCCCTGGGTTCAATCCCCAACACCCACAGAAATGTATTTTTCTTTGTATGGTGTGTTATTATAGAAAATTAAGCATCATATACATATAAAAATAAAAGGTAAAAGATTCTTAGAATGCCACCTCCAAAGATAATTGCTAATACTATAAATGATCTCAGAGGGAACTTTTAGGCTTATGAATGTATAAAATCTTGCTAGGCAAAAATAACTCCCACAAATATTATTTAGCATAAAATCCTATTTAGTGTGATTCTCTGAAGTATTCAAATGAAAGACCTTGAGACCCAGTGATATATCTACCATACCATTGCTACTGCATAGTAGGAAGAAACATCTGAAGTTATTAATAATTTTATTTAAATCTACAGAACTTTCTTGGAATACCTATCTGGGTTTTTTGTTTACTTGCTTGCTTTGCATTCTGCATTATGCCAAGTCAAGCATACTCATAAATGACACTGAATTTGTACACTTTGCCTTAGAGAGAACATCACATTTCAGTGGCAGTATAAGGGAGTAACTAAGAGAAGGGAATCAGACTATCTTGGTTTAAATTCTTTCTATAGTGTTTATCTAGTGTGACTTTGTACTGGTTACTTAATCTGTCTGTGGCTCTGTTTTTTGGTAAGTGGGAGTCCTAATAGGCAATTATAGGTAAATTATGAGGTCTTAATAAGGTGTTACATGTGTAATTCTTTGAATAATACCTAGCACTTAGTAGGTGCTCAATGAAAAAGCTATAGTTTAATTACATTATTACTAGCATGTTCTGGTGTCTGTCACCAAGTCAGTGATAATGATACCAAACTAGTTCTTTTTAAACTCAAATTGAGATTACTGGGTTTGGGGCAATGAGAGTTAGGGAACTTTGTACTCTGTAAGACACAAGTAGTTCATGACAGCTCTATTTTTTCCCTGCAGTATTAGAAAAGACAGAAATTATCAGTAGCCAAAGATTTTTTTAAAAATGCATTTTTCCAAGATTATTACATGCTTGAAACTTTGAACAAAAGCTTTAAAAAAAATCTTGATTAACTGAAAAATTATTTGGAGTAGTTTTTTTAGTAAACACCATTAACATATTATCCCTCATTAACATAATATTCCCTTCTCAGGGAAAATACTTTCTTTCCCCTTTAGGGAAAAATCTATAGTAGAAATGTTAATTATTTACTCTAACTACATTTATCCTAATATAAATAATTATCTTAAAGGTAAGTTCAATAAATAGTTAAAAGACTGCAAATGGCAGTATGAATTTTTAAAAATAATCACATGCTGCTCATACACTAGAAGGAGATTGAAATATTGAAAGTAAAAGAATGGAAAATGATATGCCATGTAAAAACTAACCAGAATAAAGCTGACTTTGCTATATTAATATCAGACAAAGTAAACTCCAAGACAAAAAAGCATTACTAGTGGCTAGGTTCAGTGGCTCACATCTGTAATCCCAGAGGCTCAGGAGGTTGAGGCAGGAGTATTGCAAATTCAAAGCCAGCCTCAGCAATTATCAGGGTTCTGAGGAGCTTAGTGAGACCCTGTCTCAAAATAAAAAATAAAAAGGGCTAGGGATGTGGCTCAGTGGTTAAGTGCTCTTGGGTATAACCCCTGGTTTAAAAACATCATTACTAGTGATAAAGAGAAATACTTGACAAAAAAGGTTGTGTCAGGGACGAGAGGTAGGAGGGAAAGGGAGAAAGAAGGGAAATTGCATGGAAATGGAAGGAGACCCTCATCGTTATACAAAATTACATATAAGAGGAGGTGAAGGGAAAGGGGGGAAAAAAAACAAGGGAGAGAAATGAAGTACAGTAGATGGGGTAGAGAGAGAAGATGGGAGGGGAGGGGAGGGGAGGGAAGGGGGGATAGTAGAGGATAGGAAAGACAGCAGAGTACAACAGACAATAGTATGGCGGTATGGAAAAACGTGGATGTGTAACCGATGTGATTCTGCAATCTGTATACGGGGAAAAATGGGAGTTCATAACCCACTTGAATCAAATGTATGAAATATGATATGTCAGGAGCTATGTAATGTTTTGAACAAATAATAAAAAAAGGTTGTGTTTATCAGGTAGCTACACAAGTAAGTTTGCCTTCACCTACTATCATAGCCTCAAAATATGTAAAACAAAAAAATTAAAGAATCAGGACCCGGGTGTGTAGCTCAGTGGTTGAACACTTGCCCAGCATGAAAGAAACCATGAGTTTGAGCTCCAGCACCAGGAAAAGAATGGGCAAATCCAGAATCATATTGAGAGATTCTTAACACACCTCTCTCAGTAATTTATAAAAGCAAACCAAGCCATTAAGGATGTAGTTTAGGATACACAAACTAAAAAACTTGACTTGATACATATAGAACATCACTCTACAGTTGAGATAATCCCAGCAGCCTGTAATCCCAGTGGCTTCGGAAGGTTGAGGCCTGAGGATTGTGAGTTCAAAGCCAGTGTCAGCAACTTAGTGAGGCTATATAATTTTTTAAAAATATACATAGAACATTTACATAAATTTATCATGTTCTATATAACTATCGATGCATTACAAATACCCATAATTGTAGAGTTTAAAACAGCAATTTATTATTATCTCTTAGTGTTCTATGGGTTGCCTGGACTCATGGGTGGTTCTTACTTGGGGTCTTTTATGTGATCTAAGTAACATCTGGGACTATAGTCATCTGAAGACTTGAATGGATTAAATGTCCAAGATGCTTCCTTTAGTCATGTCCTGGCACAGTGGTGCTCATTGGCCTCTCTTTTCTTAAGTGTCTCATTCCTCAGGTTTTTTCCAACTGGCTTAAGTCTCATGGCATGGTGATTGCAGGGTAGTCACATTTCTTCCATGGTGGCCATCTTCCAAGAAGCTGGGAACAAAAACTATGAGGCCAGCTATTTGACTCTCAGTCAGTTACAGGGCCTATTTTCTCTTGGTCAGTAAAGTGGCAAGTCACAATGCAGAAGAACATGTGACATGGGGGATATTTTTGTGGCCATTCAGATAGTATGCTGGGCCATAAAGCAACTCCCAACAAATTTCATTTCCTTTATTTTTATGTGGTGTTAAGGATTAAACTCATACATGCAAGGCAAGTGCTCCACCACTAAGCCACAGTGCTATCCCCCCCAAAATTTCAAGAATTGAAATCATTAAAAATATTTTTCCCTGAATTAAGTACAATTAAGTAAGAAATCAATTTAAAAAACTACAACTAGAAAATCCTCATATTGGATGTGGGGAAAAAGATACACTCATACATTGTTGGTGGGATTACAAATTAGTGTGACCACTTTGGAAAGTGGTGTGGAAATCCCTCAGAAAACTTGGAATGGAACCCCCATTTGGCCCAGCTATCCCACTCCTTGGTCTATATCCAAAGGACTTAAAATCAGCATACTACAGTGACTAACCATACCAATGTTTATAGCAGCTGAATTCACAATAGCTAAACTGTGGAACCAACCTAGGTGCCCATCATTAGATGAATGGATAAAGAAACTGTGGTATATATGCACAATGGAATACTACTCAGCATTAAAGAGAATATAATTATGGCTTTGCATAATTCATAATTCTAAATGGATGGAGTTAGAGAATATTATGCTAAGCCAAGTAAACCAATCCCCAAAAACTAAAGGTCGAATGTTTTCTCTGATTAGTGGATGCTGATCTATTATGGGAGGGGGGTGCATGGGAAGAATGGAGGAATTTTGGACTGGCAAAGGGGAGGGTAGGGAGGAGTTATGAGGGTAGGAAAGATGGTGGAAAGAGATGGACATCATTACCCCATGTACATGTGTGATTACACAAATGGTGTGTTTCTACACTGTGTACAACTAGAGAATTGAAATGCTGCACTCCATTTATGTATGATGAAATGCAATCTGCTGTCATGTACAACTAAGTAGGACAAAAATAATAATAATTTAAAAAGAAAATCCACATATTAAAATATTAAAAAATACTTCTATATATTCTATGCATCAAAAAAGAAATCACAATGAAAATTATAAAATATTTTAAACTAAATATTTAAAATATTTTAAACTAAAAAAAAGTTGTGGAATGCAAGATAAAGCTACATTTTAGAAAATTTTATAGTCCTAGATAGTTTATTTATTTATTTGTGGTTTTGGGGATTAAACCCAGGGGTGCTTAACCACTGAGCAATATCTCCAGTACTTTATAACTTTTTATTTTAAGACAGAGTCTGGGGGCTGGGGATGTGGCTCAAGCGGTAGGGCGCTCGCCTGGCATGCGTGCGGATGTTGTGTCTGCTGAAAACTAAAAAAAAATAAATAAATATTTAAAAAAATTTCTCTCTCTCTCTCTTAAAAAAAAAAAAGAAGTCTCATTAAGTTAATCAGGGCCTTGCTAATTGCTGAGGCTGGCTTTGAACTTGTGATTCTCCTGCTTCGGCCTTCTGAGCTGTTGGGATTACAGGTGTGCACCACTGCACCTGGCTAGATAAACTATATAGATATGAATAAAGGCTAAAAATCAGTGAGCTAAGAATTCATCTCAAGAAATTTTTAAAAAGTCACCAGGTACTGTGGCACATGCCTGTAATCCCAGTTGTTCGGGAGGCTGAGGCAGGAGAATTGTGAGTTCAAATCCAGCCTCAGCGATTTATTGAGGCACTTAGCTCCCCCATGAGACCTTGACTCTAAATAAAATATATATTTAAAAAAAGGGCAGGGGATGTGGCTCAGTGGTTAAGCACCCCTGGGTTCAATCCTCAGTACAAAAAACAAAAACTAGAAATTAGAATACAGTCATCAACTAGCCAGCCTGAAAAACCCCCAAGAAAATGAAAGGAAGGAAATAAAAGATAGGAGGATAAATTAATGAAATATGAAACAAAGTTTTTATATACAGGATTATCGAATCAAGAACTTATTTCTTTGGAAAGACTAATAAAAATAGATATATCTCTGACAAGACTAGAAAAAAATTAAAAAGACTTGGAGAAAAAAGGTAAGAAAAAACAACTAAAGTTAAAAACAACTAATTTTAGAAGTGAAAATAGGAAAAGATCCCAGTCCTATAGATATTTTAAAAATTGTAAGAGGAAGTTGTGATCAAATTTATGCCATTCTTTTCAGTACTAAAGATTGAACCTTGGGCCTTATGCATGCTAGGCAAGTAATATATATGTACATATTATACAAGTCAGAACATTGCCCACATCTCCTGTGTCCCATAAAATTCTTTTCAGCATATCTGCTTTCTTCTCATGTTTTCTCTATTACTCTAGGGCTTTGTTCAAATCTGACTTGGCACACTCTTTAAGAGATTTCCCTTTCCTTTTTAAAAAGAATTTAACCTTTATTTTATGTGAAACTGAGGATTGGACCCAGGGCCTCACCCATGCTAGACAAGGGCTTTACTACTGAGCTACAACTCCAGGCTGATTTCCCATTTCTTGATCAGAGTGTTCATTTTTGCAGTCCTTGCTTCTGTCACCCTGAGCCTGTGACTTAGGGCTACCTTATGTCCTTATGGAATCTCCAAATTCGAGAGCTCTTCTTCTTGGTGGTGTTGCTGAGTACCAGGGTGCCTACCAGCTATGGAACTCTCACCTCTGTTAATGGGGTTTGTTACCCTTCTTCTCTTGTGATTTCTTCCAGTTTATTCTTTACAGTCAAATTCATTTCCTTGTTTTCTCAATTAGTCTCTTCACCACACTCTTCTGTGTTGTTTCCTCCTCATTTGTCAAATTCTTAAAACTTTTCCTTCCTCCATTTCTACTTATATAAATCCTGTTCTTCTTTCAGGCATTATCTCAGAGGATATCCCTGATTAAAGCCTCTTCTGCAACCTCTTCTTCTTGTACCTCTTCCCAGAAGACTTTTATTCCCCTTACATACACTTAGGTTACTTAACCTAAAATTACAATTGTTTGTATATACTCATCAAAGACCCTTCTCTGTTGCTTGGGACTTGGGAGCAAGAATTACTTATAACCCATAATTTATATATATATATATATATTTTAGTTGTAGGTGGACACAATACTTTTATTTTATTTTTATGTGGTGCTGAGGATCGAACCCAGTGCCTCATGTGTGCTAGGTGAGGGCTCTACCACTGAGCCACAACCCCAGCCCCATAACCTACCTTTGAAGCTCCCACAGACCAGTACAGTCCCAGGAGTATGAGAATTGAATTAATTAGCAGGAGGACCCAGAGCAGGAGGAACCATAGGATAATTGGATTAATGAGCAGGAGGACCCAAGTATTCCCTTCAATTTCTAGGCTGGATTCCAACAGTTCCTATATGGGCTTCACTGTTTATTAAGAAGCTGCTTATATGGACTGTAGGTACTAGATGAAACAAAGGTTTCCACAATACATACTCTTATCTTCCTTGTAAGGGGGAGGGGGTATCTCATTTATTTATTCATTCATTTAACAAACACTTATTGATGACTAAGTGCTAAATCCACAGATTTTATTTTTTTTCCTGTAAAGAAAGATGACAGGGAGTGGGACGCTGCCATTAAGACATTTATATTTGGGGAGTCTGAAACATAACAACTGACTGTAGACAAAGTAAAGTAGGTCCAATAATAAAGTATAAGCCAAATTACCTGGGAGCACTTTTCTTAATCTCGAGAGGAGAGAGAATAAAGATACTGGAATAAAGATGTTTCAGAAGAAAAGCAATTTGCTTTTCCCAGTGGACTCATAGCATCATCATGACAACAACAAAGCTCACCCTTCAAATCCCTGGCACCATCTCTATGCTTAATGGGAGTGGAGGTAGATTGGGAAGGAGAAGGTAAATAAGTTTATTCAAGATGTGTGCTGTTTATTAGTAGTCAGATATAGCTATTGGGCACTTGAAATGTGGCTTATATATAAGTATAAATTGGGCATGGTGGCATACCTATAATCCCAGCAACTTGGATGGTTTCTTCCTCCCTCCCTCCTTTCCTTCCTTCCTTCCTTTCTTCCTTGGACACAGGGATTGAATCCAAGAGCATTTACCCCACTGAGCCACATCCCTAGCCCAGCCCTTTTTATTTTTTATTTTGGGACAGGGTCTAACTAAGTTGCTTAGGGACTTGCTAAATTGATAAGGCTGGCTCTGAACTTGCCTCAGCCTCCCAAGTTGTTGGGATTGCAGGCATGTGCCACCTTTTTTATTTTTTAATGAGAATATTTGAAAATTTATGATTAGGTATGGGACTCTTGTTATGTTTCTGTTATTCAGTGCTGTTATAAAGGCTAATCCACAGGGTTAGGTAGCCCAGGATATTTGGAAAACTCTTGAGGTGCACAGATTTAAAATATATATATATATATATTTTAGTTGTAGTTGGACACAATATCTTTATTTTATTCTTATGTGGTGCTGAGGATTGACCCCAGAGCCTCGCCTGTTCTAAGCGAGCGCTCTACCACTGAGCCACAATCCACCAGCCCCAGATGTTTTTGTTGTTGTTGTTAATTTTCTCTTCTCATTTCTTCTTCTTCTTCTTCTTTTTTTAGTTGTCAATGGACCTTTATTTTATTTATTTATATGCGGTGTTGAGAATCAAACCCAGTGCCTCACACATGCTAGGCAAGCACTCTACCACTGAGCTACAACCCCAGCCCCAAACAGACAGATCTTGATATTAAGTCAGGACCCAGGCCTAGTCCTGACATGAACCCATATCCCAGGGCTTCAGAAGTCCTATAAGTCATCACTTGATTCTGAGTTGGGGCAGCGTCAGGCCATAGACAGAAAACTTCATTTTCTTCCTTCTGCATTTCTCTATGTCTTAGACCACAGACACAAATATGACAGAATGTGGGTTTGTTATCTGTTTCTTTCAAGCAGCTTCCTTGGAGAAACAATAGCTTTTGAATGGCAGATGTAGAGCTGATCTGGTGAAATCTTCAGTGATAGCAACTAGAATTTTGTTTTGCTTTGTTTTAGCATTGTTAGGAATAGAACCCAGGGCAGGTGCTCTATCACTTAATTACATCTCCAAACCCCTGCAACTAGAGTTTTGATCAATAATCAGTATACTGCTTGCTTGCCTTGTGACTTATTTTTATAAAATTGTTGACTGATCTTTATTTTGTTTATTTTTTGGAATATTTTTATTTTTTTTTAGTTGTAATTGGACACAATACCTTTATTTTATTTATTTTTTATGTGGTGCTGAGGATCTCGAACCCAGGGCCTCGCATGTGCTAGGCAAGTGCTCTACCACTGAGACACAACCCCAGCCCCTATTTTGTTTTTTTTTTTTTTTTGGTAGTTTATTACAAATACATTTTTGTATTATTTTTATTTGTTTTTTTAAGATATACATGACAGTAGAATGTATTTTGACATATTATACATACACAGAGTATAACCCATTCCAATTAGGATCCCATTCTTGTGGTTGAATACTATGTGGAGTTACACTGGTCGTGTATTCATATATAAACATAGAGAATTTATGTCTGATTCATTCTACTGTCTTTCTTATTCCCATCCCCTCTCCCTTTTCTTCATTTCCCTTTGTCTAATCCAATGAACCTCTACTCTCCCCTGACCCTTATTGTGCATTAGCATCCACATATCAGAGAGAACATCCAGCCTTTGGTTTTGAGGGATTGGCTTATTTCGTTTAGCATGCTATTCTTCAGCTCCATCCTCACTGGCAAATGCCATAATTTCATTATTACTTGTGGCTGAGTAATACCCCATTGTGTATATATACATTTTCTTTACCATCCATCTGTTGAAGGGCACTTAGTTTGGCTCCATAGCTTAGCTATTATGAATTGAGCTGCTATAAACATTGATGTGGCTGCATTACTATAGTATGCTGATTTTAAGTGTTGACTGATCTTTAAGACATTGGAGATAATATGTATTACTAAAATAAAACCCTGAGGTGTGAGAATATCACAGTGGAGATGCTCAAACCCTTGATTACTTATTAAAGCTGCCCCCTCTTTGCGCATCCAATTTCCTCACTGGCTCTACTCCATTGCCCTTCCTCTTTGGTTCTGGTCTCTCACAGCCTTTTGACTAATGTTCTCAGATACTGCCTGCCCACTAATACCTTAATACCCTCCCACCTCTAAGCCTTGACTCCTGATATTCTCTTTGCCAGGAATATTTTTCTGCTTCCCTTATGCCACATTGTTTCATGATCCTATTTAACAATGTGTCTTAATTAAGTTCTTTTTCAAGAATGAAGATTTAACAGACCACTTTTAAACAATGAGTGGGTATTTAAAGACAGGCAATTAGGCAAACCATCCAAATATAAGAATTGTAACTCTTTGAGATCCAAGATGGCTCTGTGAGTTTCAGTGGCAGAAGTTCATGGATCTTCACTGTACTGTTCTGCCATTTGTATGCCTCAACTACTAATTAGATTGGGCTTTTAGAGGGGAATTCCCCAACTTTCCTGACTTTTTCAACATATATTTTATATTTTTTCTTATCCTTACCACTTCAGCTTATTCATAGTTTCTTCTTCCTGATAATTTAGCCCTACTCAGTAACTACAACCAACTTGCTTTTGGTCTTATCTTTTTCTCTCTTTTTACATCTTTTTAGCATCAGCTTCTGCCATTAATTGCCCAATTTCCTCCTTATTTCCCACTTAAGATTCTAGAGGGTAATATATTGCTACAATTCTTTTAAAAAATCTATTTATTTATTCATACTAATTATGTATATATGACAGCAGAATGCATTTTGATTCATTGTACACAACTGCAGTACAACTTTCATTTCTCTGGTTGTACATGGCTACCTTACTGTTTAGGTAGAACTTTCTCCACTAAGCTGCATCATTATTTACTGATCAGGATATGGATTTGACTGATTTAAGGGCATCAGGTACCCATATATGGTTCAATCAACTGTGGACCAACATGGCTTCCCAAGCTCCCTCTAAGAAGGGGTTGTGGACATGCTATGTATATGATGCCATGTGCACATTCTCTCATTTAAATTATCACAACAATCCTGATAGCAACCTATTTTCTACAGATGAAGAAACTGAGGAAAAGAGGGACTACCTAGTATGCAAACTCAAATCTGCCATAAAAAAATCACTATGCATGGCTGGGGATGTAGCTCAGTGGTACCACAAGAAAACAAAGAGAAAAAGAAATCACTACAGCAGCCTGCTTTGTTCTTGGATGGAAGAAATCACCATGTAGGGGCTTCGTTGAAGAATTTTAAGTGAATTTTCTTGAAACAAAATTATAAGGTACAGAACTGTCAAGAAAGGAGAGCACTACTGCTGCCCTCTATTCCTTTCACAACTGATTACAAGATAGGTGTTCCTAGGAGAGCTCACTCTTATTGATGAGGGTGTGAGTGTGTTACTGTCCTGTGGGTTCATACTGGAGATATTATTTACTACAGATGGATCTATTGTAAATAATGGATCAAATCTAGAACAGATCCATCTTTTACTATGACCACCTTAAATATGGATGCATCATCCTAACCTAATGTATTCAGATTTACAAAACAAGTCAATGGAAAGATATTTTTTTCCCTGTTGCAGATTCTTTCTTCTTATACCCTACGCTATGGAATTGGTGGGACAGTAGTTTGACAAAAAGCCCTAGCTCAAGACTCTTCAGATCTTTCCCTGGGCCAGAAAAAAGTGGGTTTCTACATGTGGGTACAAGGTACATGGAGACAAGGTATATGTGGTAGGGGCCAACTTAGGATAATAGATTAATAAGTATGATCCATTAATATACCTTCTCACAATCAATGAGAAGATGGGAAAAGGTGAGAGTTAGATGAAATAATAGGAGGGAAGCCTTTAAAATAGTGCCTACTTGTATTAGTTTCCTCTGGCTGCTGTAATAAATTACCACAACCCTGATGGCTTAAAACAATACACAGTTATTCTCTTGAAGTTCTGGAGGTCAGAAGTCTGAAATTAGTTTCACTGGACCAAAGTCAAGGTGTCTGTAAGGCTGAACTCCCTCAGAGGCTTCAGGGGCTATTTCCTTTTCTTTTCCAGCATCTTGAGCTTCATTCTTTTGTGGAATCATCCTCCATCTTGAAAACCAGTGGCATAGCATCTTGTTCCACTTGTTACATTGCTGTATTCTGTAGTAATATCTTCTTCTACCTCCCTCTTCTAAGAACACTTGTGATTACTATTATAGTCTACACAGATAATCCAGGATAATCTCCCTATCTCAAGATCCTTAACTTAATCACACCTAAAAGACCCTTTTTAAAAAATATATATAAGGGAACATTTTCAGGTTCCAGAGATTAGTACCTGTATAACTTTGAGACTGTTATTCAGCCTGCCACACTGGCATAAAGTAAATGCTCAAGGAATGCTAGCTATTATCATTAATGTTCTAGGCACTTTACATATGCTCTTTAATCCTCACTATAGCCTTATAAAGTAGAGGATACCTAATAGAGAGAGAGGTAGTTATCCCTATTTTACAACAAATCTACTTAGACTCTGATACTCTACATAGTCATCTTCTTTACACTTAGCATCCTTCACCCCACACTGAGCTGTGACTCACCCCAATATGGACTCCTCATCCTTCTAACTTTGACACACTGTGTTATAAACAGTCCACTGTAAGGATGCCCTTCTGATCCTACTCAGGCCTCCGCACTTGTGTTGTTCCACCCTTACTTTCACATAGACTCCCTTGCTAGACTTCCTCCATACTTGTATGCCCATTTCAGTTTTATGGAAAACTATCCATCACAAGATTCATTTGCTCTTTCAAAAATTTTTTTTTCTGTCAGAATGTCCTTCATCTGCATTTCCTTTTCCTCTTCCTTTGTCTCCACTGTAGCATGTTTATAATCTTTACCCTTGTTCTTTACTAACTTCTAAATGGGTGTTAGGTGGATATGAGGTTCTAAATTAGTGAAGGAATGTTGAAGATGAAATGACTGGATTGTGAAAGCTGTAACCTAACCAGTCCATCATAGTTTGAATGAACTAACTGGGTGATAATGTTATGTAGGTGGGTTGTGGCTGGAGAAGGTGGGTCACTGGGAGGGTTCATCTTCCCTAAGACCTCTTCTATCTTTGTTTCATGGCTACCATGAATGAAGCAGCACTCTTCCACCACACCCTTTCACCATGATGTGCTACCTTACTTTAGGCCCAGAGCAATGGAGTTGGCCCACCATGGACTGAATCTGTAAAACTGTGAGTCAGAATAAACTTTCCCTCCTAAATTGTCCTTTGTCAATATTTTGGTCACAGCAACTAAAAGCTGACTAATACAATAAGGTTAGTTATTTCTGAAATAGGTATTTGCAGATATGAAAAGAAGGGAAGAAGACAAGACTAAATTCTAACTAACAGTAATTGCTTCTGTGAACTAAGATTTTTTATAAAAAATCTTTTAGTTTCTGCTTCTCCTGTCCATAAAGATATGGAGCTGTAGGGCTGTTTATAACAGCCCAAAGGCATCTCTTCATTAAACAGATCATCACAGAAGATAATCAATTCTTTGACAATCTGCTTAATGACTTCCATTCTCTGAAGTGGGGATTGTATCTGTATTATTCACTGAGTGAGTAATGATCCCATCTCAATATGGCTCCCACTCCCACCTTTCCACCAAACTCCTTGTCCATGATCACCAATTACCTCCTTGTATTAGTCATTTCTATGTCACTATAAGGGAATACCTGAAGCAATCAGCTTATAAAGAGAAAAGTTTTATTTCAGCTCCTGGTTCTGGAGGTTCCAGTCCAAGATTAGATAGTTCCATTGCTTTGGGACTCTGGCAAGGGCAGCACATCATGGCAGGAGTGTGTGGCAGAACAAACTGCTTACCTCATGGTCAGAAAGCAGGGAAAGACATGAGGGTCTAGGGTCCCACAATCCCCTTCAAGGGCACACTCCCAGTGATCTAAGGACCTCCCACCAGGCTCCACCTTCCCAAAATCCATAGCACTTCCCATTAGCTCTACCCTGGAGACCAAGCCTCTAACACATGGACCCTCAGGGAATACTACCCACATCTAAACCATAGCACTTCTTGTGCTAAATCCCTTTGATACTTTTTGGTTTTCATCTTGACTTTTTGTCGGGATTAAAAAGTTGGCCATTTTTTTTTCTTAAAACATTTTTTTTCCTATTATGGATTCACTTATCCTCAGTGTCCTTTCCTTGTCCCTCTTCATTTACCTAGTCTCTCAATGTTGGATGCTCCATGCTTGGACCTGAGCTGTCTTCGTTTTTCAGTCTACCCTCTCTGTCTGGATTGTCTCATTCTCTCTTATTGCTTAATACTGACTATACACCAATGACTCAAATTTAGTCTAAACAAGCCTAGACTTTTCAATACTCTTATATCAAAATATACCCTTATATCACCAAGTCATTTCACCTGGATGTCTCATAGGCATCTCAAATTTGGCCTATTCAAAGTTATATGCTTCATCTTTCTCTCCAATCTGTTTTTCTTTCTCCTGTCTTGCCCATATCAGATATTAGCATATTCAACCATCCTGTTAGTCATGTAAGAAATCTGGGAGACAGCCTTTCTACTACCTTCTCCTCAATGCCCATAAGCTAATCCTTTACTAAATCCCATGGAAACCATCTTCACAATAAATCTTCTATCTGTCTACTTCACCCCATTTCCATTTCTACCATTTATGCAAATCCAAGTTGCTATACTTATCTGGCATAAAACAGTAACTTTTTTTGTGTGTGTGGTGCTGGGGATTGAACCCAGGGCTTTGTGCATGCAAAGCAAGCACTATATCAACTGAACTACATCCCCTGCCCAACAGTAACCTTTAATTGGTCTCTTTGCTTCCATTTTTCCTGTGCCATCAACATTGCCCCACTGCCACCAAGCACCAGTCTCTCCTGGATAGTTCTAGACCAAATTCTCTCTCTCTGCATTTAAAAATTTTATTATAATTAGTTATACATGACAGTAGAATGCATTTTGACATATCTTACATAAACGGAGTATAACTTCTCATTCTTCTGGTTGTACATGATGTAGAGTTACATTCTTCTATCTACTATCTACTATCATTTCTACCCCCATTCCCCTCCCCTCCCTTCACTACCCTCTGTCTAATCCAAAGTACCTCTATTCTTCCCTAGGTCCACCCCCACCCCTTCCCGCTTATTGTGGATTAGCATCCACATATCAGAGAAAACATTCAGCATTTGGTTCTTTGGGATTGGCTTATTTTGCTTCCTGCTCTCTTATTCTATTTTCCTAACCCTTTCTAAGGTTTTACTCTAGGTTTGTTAGTGAAAGTTATGTTAATAATTCCTAAGGATGACCTCTATTAATCTCATTCATTGCATAGAGATTTTTACTAATTTAACTTTCATTGATAACTATTTTTTAAGTTCTGTAAGAAACTTCCTGGGTTTCTGTTGACTTTTTAAAAAATACTATTATTTTTTAGTTGTAATTGGACACAATACCTTTATTTTATTTATTTTTATGTGGTGCCGAGGATCAAACCCAGGGCCATTCTAGGTGGGCACTCTACTGCTGAGCCACAACCCCAGTCCTTCTGTTGATGTTTTTATTGCTTCTTTCTTTCTATTGTTGTAAATAACTGGGTTTGCGTAATTGCACAGTTGATGACTCCATGGAAAAAGCTAGAAATCAAGATTTTACAACTGATCTTTTTCACAAATCTGAGTCTTTTACCTCAGTCTTGCCCATATTAGATAATATCATCTTTATTCATCCTGTTAGTTACTTCAGAAATCAAAATTTGGGAGTCAACCTTTCTACTTTGGAACACCTAGGACCTGTGGGCACACTGGTTTTTCTTGTTAGTACACTATGTAATCCAGACCTATAATAGCCCAGTATTTGTGGTGACAAGTTACTCTCCCTTCTTCTTGATATGTGGCCCCAGAGGATAGTATGATTTTTTAGATTCCAAATAAGATTTCACAGCAGAAATTTATCAATGACTTGTTAAAGCTGTATTTAGTAGAGACAGTGTTTCAAAGTACTGTGATATTTGGGAAAATAAAGTAGGGGCCCAGAAAAGCTGTCCAAACAGGTTACCAATAAAGGCAAAGACAACATTCTAAGGCTTATTTAGTAAAATGTCTGCTCCTCATTATTACCAATGCTGGCCTCTGATGAGAAATTATGTTAAAATGTCACAAGTAGTTTAAACATTATAACAACTTGCTTTTTTATTTTAAAAAATCAGATTCTTAAATTTACTTAGAATGAAATATTTCCTTTTTTTTCTTATCAGGAATTGAACCCAAGGGTGCTTTACCACTGATTTACATCAGCCTTTTTTATTTTTTATTTTGAGACAGGGTCTTGTTAGGTTACTTAGGGACTTGAACTTGCAATTCTCCTGTCTCAGTCTCCTAAATTACTGGGATTACAGGTGTGTGCCACTGCTCCTGCCTTTTTTTTTTTTTTAATGGTGGCATTCTTATGACTTCTTTAAGTGCTCTTAGCTCTTCCCAGAAGTTTCTCTTTTCTCATTTGAGTTTTAGCATCACTTAAGTTATGCTTCTAACCTTGTATAATTTGTAAGCTTGCCTAGAATTAAGACCATCATTAACTACCACAAAAGTACCAAAGAATATATTTTTAATTTTTTTTTGTAGTTTGTAGATGGACAGATGCCTTTATTTTTTATTTTTCTTATTTTTTATGTAGCACTAAGGATTGAACCCAGTGCCTCATATATGCTAGACAAGCACCCTGCCACTGCAAAAGAATATTTTAATGCTACAATCTTTCCTATTGCTTGTAGAGTTTCTGCTGAAACGACTGAGGATTCAAGCTTGAAAATGAGGCAGAAAAAGGAAAGCATGTTGTTCACCAGGATACTGTGGACTTATATAACAAGTTGATTCAGTATACCAGAATTTTATTCCATTCTGTTCTTCTGTTTTTTTTTTCTTCTTCCTTTTATAATGCAATTAACTAGTCCCAGATAGGATATTAAATTTTGTTTTATGAACTGTCATGGCTCCATTTAGATTTTTGTCTTTTTCTTGCAATTGGTATATATAACTTTTAGAGCTCTTATACTTGTAAGGCTTGGAGGGCTTAGATTTGAAATGATATCTTAGTTCCACTGTTTTTGTTTTAAACTAAAGCTATATAAACCTTGTGAGTTGAATAAATTTCTGAATTTGAAAATGAAAAAAATCACTTTCTTAATTCTTATCAATTTACCCTTGTACCTTTCTTATAAAAAGTTCTAGTCAAAGAATATTTGTCTCTTTGCCCTCCAAATCTCTGCCCCCAGTTAGGCACAAACCTTCAAGACATTTTCAAAGTGTCACTGCTCAGGAGAAAACAAACACCACTATAAGTGTGTAATTGTGTTCTTATTCTAGAGAACACTACTTTGGTTTTAGTGTTTTATTTTCATAATTTAAGTCAAGAAATGTCTACTTCAAGCAGCCCTGAGTTTTTAAGTCATTCCTGGTGCCTTCTCCTTTAGCTTTACCCATCAGAACACATGCCTGGGAGATTGCAAGGGAACCCCACAAGACAAGCAGGGGAAATTGGGTTCTGATTTCCGTGAGGGAATGAAGGCCTGAGCCTCAACTCTCTACAAAAGACCTGCTTAGCTGCTAAATGCAGGAGTTGCTGGAGGACCCAGCCAAGCACAGCTAAGCCTTGTAGTAGGTCTCTCAAATCAATGGACCTGATTCTGTGAATAGTTCCATGCAAACAAAATGATATAAAACTGCTTTGTTAAACCTTGTAACACTCTCTACCTTGCATCCTCTCCCCTGAGCCTCACATTTCCCTTTTTATCATTATTGATCCATCGTCATCATCAAATGCTTTTTTAAGTTTCTGCATGGTACAGAACACTTTCCCTGGTTCTGGTTAAAAAAATGAGGTCTTTCCCTCAGTGGACCTCCAGTGCATCTGGGGAAGGGGTAACACTCAGTGAAAGTACAAGCTGTATCCCACAGGTTGGGCATGCAGTCAGTGCCACAGGGAGACGTCTTCGAGGGTTGCAGCTCTGGGGAAAGACCTCTGGAAGAGATAAGAAGATTGGTAGTGTGGCTGAAACAGGGAGGGAATGAAGTCCTGACAATGCCCTTAAAGGAGGGACGAGTACTTTATAGTCGGGCTTGCCAGGAAGGCGGCTCCCTCCCAGAGAGTTAACCCTCACTGTGTCCCTGAGAGGGGAGACCTTGAAGGAGCTTGAGTTTGTGCCTCAACTCTTGTTCAAATAGAAGCAGCAGTGCAGTTAAAAAGAAAGGTTCTCACAATTTCCATTTCACAGCTTCTTTATAAAGATGTATCAGGCCCATGGGATAAATCAGGCCCATAGTATGATGCACGAATTCATTCACTTATGCCTTGATGAGAGACTCTGTGCTGGGCACAGGGGACAAGGCGCCAACATGGATACTGCCATCAGTATAGCGCCTGTTTCTCTAGATTTACTGTATAAGAATCTCGGTACTGGCCCAGAGAATCTGCATTCTCAATAGCTCCCCAAATTCCTGGTGCCCATTTTTCCTCAGCTAGCGTTTGAGCATGCCGGTTTGCTGGCTTTAACTCTGTAGGCTGCTTTCAGGGCAGCAAAGTCTGAGCCAAGCAGAAGAACAGTGCAGACAGAAGCAGGGGGCCTCGCGGATCTCTCCAGCTGGTGGTTCTGAGGGAGCTGGCAGCTCCGCCCCTGCACGCCAGCCCCGCCCCGGCTGTCCAAGAATGAGAAGGCTCCGCCCCCGGCCGGCGCGCGCCGCCGAGCCCAGGCCCCACCTCCCACTTCTAACCCCGGACCCTCTGCAGGGCAAAGACCAGAACCATCCACAGGACCCGTACCGCCACAGGCCCTGCAGACTCCAGTACCACACGGGAGCTAGAGAGTGACATGGCGACGGCGGCCCAGCCCGAGAACCTCTCCCTTGTTGTGCACGGACCTGGGGACATTCGCTTGGTAAAAGAGGAAGGAGGGTGGGGAGCCTACTCGACCCTTCCTCACTCCTCTCTGAGCCCAGCAGGTCCCAGCTCTCCAGTTCCAGCCTAGCAAAGGCCCCTCACCTTAGGTGTTTTTTGAGCTGGTTACCATAGGGGTTAAAGTGGGGGTGGGGGTGAGGGTGGGGGTGGGGTAGAGGTAGTGATTAGTGGTTAACGATTATCATTAAGGCAGGAATATTGTCTGTGCCTCTCTGAACTTAGCCCCGTGACTGGCACGTGGCCTATATCCAGGACTATTGCAAATGAATTGAAGCCTTTCCCCTCCTTTGCCAGCTGCAGATTCATTGCACTTTTCCAGCTGCAGATTCATAGTCCAGACTCTTGCCATTGCACTTTTCAGAAGAGATGCAAGAATGCTGCCTGGATTAGGAACTGCCCAGAACTGCTCTTCTGGGTAGAGCACAGGGTAGAAAGAGAAGATAAACAACACCAAAACCAGCCTTTTGTGGGACTGATAAAAACCTCCCCTGCAAGATTATTATGATTTTGAGAATACCCAGCACTTATTAAGTGTTCAGAAAATGATAGCTTTGGCTGGCAGTGTAGATAATCACCCTTAGTTCGTTTTCCAGTGATTTGCCTCTTTGATCTGGTTCCCTTGACCTTTTAGGAACTTTCTGTATACATCTGTTCTTTACACCCTGACTTCTGCCCTCTGCTAAGGGGACCAAAGTTCAGGGAGCTGCTGAATCAGCCCAGTGGTCATGCCACAGTTCCATTGACAAAGTCCATTTCAAATGGCCTGGGATGGCATTTGGCATGTGGACAGGTATCAGCCATCTTTATTGCTCCTAAGAACTTTCTTCCCTTCAAAGAACATGCACCAGGATCTAAATTGGAGAGACTCAGAAGATTATAAAGATTAATAGTAATTGACAGTTTAAGAATCTGTGATGGTCTCTCTAAAGAATGCACACAGACTGAGTTTGGTGGCAATTTTGTTCAAGACTCCCTTTAATGCCCTGTATATCTCCCTTCTATCTGTGTAAGAATCCTTATCTGAAGGATTCTCTCCATTTCCTTTGTTGAAGAAAGTGCCATCCCCAAGTTGATAGGCTTGGTTAGTTAACAGAGCCAAGACAAGAATTCAGATGTTCAAACTCCCATTCTAATGCTGTTTCCTCTTATTTTGTAGTCTCCATCCAAGGTCCTGAATTAAAGTGACACTATTACAGTTTATTACAATAAATGCCTCATCAGGCATTATGAGGAAGGGAAATTGGTACTACTTTATATAGCTTATAGAGTGATTTCAAATGCAGTTCTTCAAACATTTATAAGAGGTTACCTTCCATGTGCCAGGCACTGGACCAGAACGCTGGAGGAAGAAAGCTCCCAAGTTTACTGAGGGAGACAGATATGAAGTAAACTTTTGAAGTAAACAATGTAGCAATGTGAGGGCTTTGATGGTCATGGCAATGAGTAAAGGTCTCACTGGGAGTGGCCTTTAGCCCTTGGCCCTCTATCTGTTCAGAGCCTGCTTGAGGCCATGCACCTAATAAGTAGAAGCCCTAGAATTATAACCCCAGGTTCTGTTTGCCTTCACTCCTAAACTCATGCTTTCCCACTTCTCAGGCAGACTACCCCCCCTTTAAGAGGGAGCTCACCTTAAATTTCCTCCATTGGTTTTGCATTAGGACCCACTCTGATTAGAATGGGGATTGGGTTGAGGTGACTGTGTTCTAACGGCTCTAAAAAACATGAGAATTTTATGTGCAGTTGTGGGACTGGTACACAGTAAAAGTGTTCAGGGGCATAACCAGGAGGACTCCCAGGTTTAGTTTTAAGACTTGTAGGTGCGTGAGTAATTTACTAGTCAGAAGAATAGATTAAAATAATGAGATTAGCTTTGAAAATTTGAGTTTAAGATGTTTCCATGACAGATTACAGATTAACTTTGAGTGGTTCCCTTGGATACAGGAATGCACCTGGGCTGGTGATGTAGACTTAGGAGTCATTTGTTTCTCTGCTGAGCGTACTGCACCCATTCCCCAGGAAATATTTGGAAATGTATCAGGGGGTTTGGTTGTCACAATGATTGAGGGCAACAGCTGATAGATTTTATTGGAATTTATTGGATTCACTGTCCTGCACAATAAAGAATTGTCCTGTCCTAAATAGTGCTCTATTAGGAAATTGTGGATGGCTGAACAGAACATGTATAAGCAGAACATGTAGGAGGAGAAGGAAAGAAGCAGGAGACATTACTCTGGAGAAATACCCAATACTGGAGGGAAAGGGACATAAGGGTTGTCAGCAAAAACTAAACAGAGGCCCGTGACTCCTCAGGGGTGACTACAACACAGCACAGGCTTTCTGGGCCCTTGCACTCCTTCCCAAGCATAGTTTCTCCCTGTTTCCTCCATAAGGCTCCTTCCCCCCAGTAAAGTATTTCTGCCTATCCACCCTCTTCCTTGAGGTGAATAGGCTCAGTGATCTAGGATTGGGTTGATGGTGCCAGTAATGAACCAGAGATAGAGACAGAAAGAAACATCATGGGGAATCTTTGAGGGCAAGAGACCTGTTCTCTCTATAGGAGAACTCAGGATTTCCTGAGCCTAATAATAGAGTAAGTCATTAGTGACATTTGAAAAGCCATAGGCTAGGTTGAATATGAATTACAGAAGAGAAGACTGGGAAGGGGGAAGAATTGGAATGTCCCTCACCCCCAGCATTTTTTTTTTTTGCCTTGAGTACTGAGGATTAAACTCAGGGCTACTGCATGAGTACTAGGGCAGCTGAGTTACATCCCCAGCCCCTTTTAAAAAATTTTATTTTGAGAGAAATTCTCACTAAGTTGCCCAGGTCAGCTTTGAATTTGGGATTTAGAAGAGATCCCAAAAGCCTTCTCAGTAACTGGGATTATAGGTGTGCACCAACATGCCCAGCTGTTTTGCCTTTTTGGGATAAGACCACCAAACAATAAATTTAAAACTCTTTTCACTCTGGGAATTGAGGCCCAGTGCCCATTTAGGTGGATCAGGGGTTGGTCCCCTGAAAAAAATGATCCTTGCCTCAAGAACTCATGTAAAGGGAATTGTTTGTGGAAATTTCTATTCCTAAAACCTGAAGCAGGATTCTGCAGGGTTCTGAAGCAAGAAGGAGGGCTCAGCTTTTGCCAGTGCTGCCTTCCTGCTTCATGTAAAACCAGGAACCTGCCCGTTCAGGGGGGTGGTTCTGTGGGAAAATGTGACCTGGGCCACTTCACTCTATCTAGTAGAAACAAAACCTTAACCCAGAATCCCTCTTGCCTGTGGAGAAGACATGACTCCCTTTTCTTTCTTGATGCAGTAGGGAGCTGCAGGAAACAAAACTTAAATTTGCCTGCTAGTTGGTTAGTGGTAACAGCAAAGAGGGAGCATTATAAGTTGTGTGGTAAATCAGAGAGAGAGAAAGGGAGGGAGGGAGGACATAAACATACTGAGAGATTGGCTGTAGTCTTTCATAATGAGGAAAATAAAACAAAAATCTGAGATTTAAAACCTTCTGCTCCCCCTCCCCATTTTAAATAGAGAAAGTTTAAGGCTTCCAGAGAGTAGGAGGGAGAGGTGTGGAAACATTCATAAAGAAGCAAACAGCCACCGGCTGGGGTTGTGGCTCAGCGATAGAGCGCTCACCTATCGCGTGTGAGGCCCTGGGTTCGATCCTCAGCACCACATAAAAATATATAAATAAAACAAAGGTATTATGTCCAACTTCAACTAAAAAATAAATATTAAAAAAAAGAAGCAAACATCCAATCAGCAAACAATATCAGTTTGCTGAGATCTTTAAATGGAAACAATAATAAGGTCAAAGCCAAGGTGAGGGATCAGAGTGGGATTTAGTTCTAGCTCTATTGCTGCAAGTTGTGTGATTGGACAAATTATTTTCTGCTTCAATTTCCCCATCTTGAAAAGGGGATAATAGTAGTATTCATCTTTTGGTTGTGTGAGAATTCAATGGCATCATGAATGTGAAAGGCCCAGCACAGCATCTAGCACATTATCAAGAGTATATGCTAACTGTGGAGTTAGGCAGGCAGCAGGCTAGAGGCATTCAAACGCAGATGATTTTTAGCCAAATTATTTTAATGTGTCCCGGGCAATTACTTCATATTCAATTGTTAATAGTTTATGATTATTTAGTCAGTCTAGAGAAATTTAGAAATTGCTTTTTTAAAATTTATTTTTATATTTTATTTTTAGGTGGACACAATTTTTTTTTTTAAGATGTGAAACTTTTTTAAAATATCTATTATTTTTTAGTTGGACACAATATCTTTATTTATTTGTTTTTATGTGGTGCTGAGGATCGAACCCAGGGCCCCACACATGCTAGGCGAGTGCTCTACCGCTGAGCCACAACCCCAGCCCCTGGACACAATACCTTTATTTTTATTTTTATGCGGTGCTGAGAATTGAACCCAGTGCCTCATGCATGCTAGGTGAGCACTCTACCACTGAGCTACAGCCCCAGCCCCTAGAAATTGCTTTTTATTGGGAAGTGAATTACTAATTCATGAAGCTGGGATATAAAACATTCAAATTAGTTTTTCTGTGCAGAATCTTTGTTTGGTGGTGGTAGGTAGGCTTTTTTTGTTTGTTTGTTTGCTTTTGGTACTGGGGATTGAACCCAGAGATGCTTTACAGATGAGTTATATATATATTTAAATTTTTAAATTTTGAGACAGAGTTTCACTAAGTTGCTGAGACTGGCCTCAAATTTGTGATCCTTCTATTTCAGCCTCCTGAGTTGTTGGGATTACAGGTGTGTGCCACCATGCCCAGCAATGTGCTATAATTTTAATGCTCTAGGGTTTGCTAGAATGGTAAGGAAACTAACAAAAGGGGATTAACATTTTGAGTGCCTACTACATTCCGTGCATGTCCTAGGACTTTAATACAGTGCTTCATGAATTTCTATTATGAAAGATTCAATTTTATTTGTATTTCCAGTTAACCACGGACTGATGCTTGCATTGGCTGCACTTGGATGTAGTGTAGTATCAGACTGCTATAACCATTTTTAAGCGTACCTCTCCACTTCTTTATGTATTGCATAAATAAATAACAGTTCATCATAAGTAACAGTTCATGGACCACTTCTAAGTGCATGTTATATCCCTTCTTCCTGAAAATCAGCTTTTCTCCAATTTCAGGCATGAACATCTGGACAGGGAGAAGAATGGGAATAAAACAACTTCCCCATTCCAGGGACCTGAGCACCCTGGAGGGGAAGTAGTCAGATTTTTGTTTTATGATTAGTTATATGAGTAGATGGCAGGGTAAAGGAAAAATAATTATGAGTTGATATTGTTTAATTATAACAGAGAAAATAATGCATCAATATCAAATTTAGAGATTAATCAGAGTTCTTAAAGATATTTCTTGAGATTTTGCTCTTTGAGGAAATGTAATATACTCCATGTCAATAGTTTTTTAAAAAACAAGACAATTCTGTATCTAATACAACACATTAAAAGTGTCCTGTCCTTGCCACTTATGCTTTACTGTTAGGATTTTTGAATGAGGAGAATGGGATTATATAATGAGGTGTCATGAACCCCCAGCAGCTCAAATGCTTCTAGGCATCATGCATCATGTGTCTTTTTTTCCTTGCGGTGCTGGGGATCAAACACAGGATCTTCATGCATGCTAGGCAAGTGCTCTGCCACTGAGCTGTATCTCCAATCCTTACATCATGTCTCTTTTCCTGATTAGTTTTGCAATTAGTGGACAGCCAGCTACTTCTATATGAACAGATTAAAGGGCACTGATAGTCCTAATGAGCAGTTGAGAGATCACCTGGAGGGAGAAGAAACAGGCTGCTTAACCCTTTAGTATCTGAACTAATCTTATCAGTCAGAGGTAACTTCCAGTGATAACATAATCCCAAACTCCTTCAGTAACAGGGGAGTTAAGTAGTAGCAAATAGCCCAAAGAAATCCCCTCTCTTTATCTAAATTGTTTCAACAATAAAACCAGATAAACAATTTCAAATTCAAAAGAGGAAAATAAGTCCAGCAAATTGCCATCTCTGTCAGCTGTTATGAAAAGGCAATGTCTTTGTCTGTAAAAGGCCAAGAGACACAAAGCTAACATTTTTCCCCTCAAAGCAGCAGGAGCAGTAAACAACGTCAGTAATAGGATTTTAACATTCTGTAAAAGTAACTCTATTCTTAGGGGAGAAACTAGAATTATGGGTGTGGGGGAGATTTCTAAAATTGCATGACAAATTAAGAAGAAGAAATAGGTACATATATGCAGTATTGGCATCCAATTTAGAAGTCTCTGAGCATGGATATTAAAGCTGGAAATTTCCCCCAAACCAGATTTTTTTTTTGCTGCCATATATTTATTAATCTATTTATTTTTAAAAGTTTTTATTCTAATTTGTTATATATGACAGCAGAATACATTACAATTCATATTACATATATAAAGCACACTTTTTCATATCTATGCATGTATATACAAAGTATATTTATACCATTCCTGTCTTCTTCATACATGTACGTAGGGTAGTGATGTTCATCTCATTCCACCATCTTGTTTTTACCCCCTTGCTCCCTCCCTCGCCTTTTCTCTATCTGGAGTTTGTCTAATCTTCCCATGTTCCCCCTCTCAACCCCGCTGTGAATCAGCCTCCTTATATCAGAGAAAACATTAGACATTTGTTTTTTGGGGATTGGCTAACTTCACTTAGCATTATATTCTCCAATTCCATCCATTTACCTGCAAATGCCATGATTTTATTGCTGAGTAGTATTCCATTGTGTATATATACCACATTTTCTTTATCCATTCATCTACTGAAGGGCATCTAGGTTGGCTCCACAGTTTAGCTATTGTGAATTGTGCTGGTATAAATATTGATGTGGCTGTATCCCTATAGTATGCTGTTTTTAAGTCTTTTGGGTATAGACTGAGGAGTGGGATAGCTGGGTCAAATGGTGATTTCATTCCCAGTTTTCCAAGGAATCTCCATACTGCTTTCTATATTGGCTGCACCTATTTGCAGTACCAACAGCAATGTATGAGTGTGCCTTTTCCACCACATCCTCGCCCGCTCTTATTGTTGTTTGTATGCTTTATAGCTGCCATTCTGACAGGAGTGAGATGAAATCTTAGAGTAGTTTTGATTTGCATTTCTCTAATTGATAGAGATGTTAAACATTTTTTCATATATTTGTTGATTGATTGTATATCTTCTTCTGAGAAGTGTCTGTTCAGTTCCTTGGCCCATTTATTGATTGTGTTATTTGTTTTTTTGATGTTTAGCTTTTTGAGTTCTTTATATATTCTAGAGATTAATGCTGTATTTGATGTGTGAGGGGTAAAGATTTGCTCCCAAGATGTAGGCTTTCTAATCACCTCACTGATTGTTTCTGTTGCTTTTTAGTTTGAATCGACCCCATTTATTAATTCTTGATTTTAATTCTTGTGCTATAGGAGTCTTGTTAAGGAAGTAGGGGCCTAATCCAATATGATGGAGATTTGGACCTGCTTTTACCCTATTAAGACATAGGGTCTCTGGTTTAATTCCTAGGTCCTTGATCCACTTTGAGTTGAGTCTAAAACCAGATTTAATTTTTTTTTTTTTAGTTGTAGATGGACTCAATACTTTTATTTATTTATTATTTTTATGTGGTGCTGAGGATCAAACTCTGGATCTCACACAAGGTAGGCAAGTGCTGTGCCATTGAGCTGCAGCCTCAGCCCCTCAACCAGATTTACACAAAAAAACATTGATAACTGGGGAAAATATGTTCAAATTTTGCAAAGTGATGTTCACTTCAACAACTTAAAAAACAGACGCTGAATAAATGTGTCTCTAAAAAAAAGTAAAAAACATATAAATATTCAATTATAAAGACCTGAGCACAGTAAGTACTTAATAAATGTTTTAATAGACCAGAGCATCCAACAGAGCTCAGAGATTTCATATTTTTGCTTAAGATAAAGATCCTCATAATAAATTAATGGTTATGATCTTATATGTTTGGTTAGAAGGAAGTTTTTACACATTTATCACTGCTGAGAAGTAAATAGTTCCTTAACTACCCTGTGTGGTTTTAGTGTTAGGTGGAAGGAAGTTTCAAGAAGTAGTTACTTTACTAGTCTGGTATGACAGGGAAGGTATCTTGTAAGAGATGATGACTGAGCACCAGTTCTAGGAATACAACTGCCTAATGGACAGGTCCATTTGGATGTCCCTAGACCCCTCATTTCAACACATCCAAACCTAAGTCTCCCTGAGTTCCCACAGGAATTAGGATGCCTCACTTCCAGTTGCTTCACTTCCTATGTCCTGTGAGATCTTGAAGGAGAGGGAAAAAAGGCTCCCTGTGAGGGTGACCCAGTGTAGGGTTTGGCAAGGTTGGAGGTAAGATGGAGACATAGTGGCTGCCATGTGAGTGGTTTAGGGCCACTGGGGACTGCAAGCAGATTTGCATTTTAGAAAGATTGTTATCAGCAGAACAAAGACTGGATGGAGCTGGGAGAGCCTGGGCAGGGAACCAGCTCAGTGGACTTTGGAGAGTATCCAACCCCCTACTTTGACCCCCTACTTTGAGTGTGCCAGGACCAGCGGCTAGAACAAAGCCTCTTATGACAAAACAGCCAATTGGGAAATCTTTGGATTTCCCTTAAAACACCCTTCAGGTACTCAATGGAAAGGGAATATGGAGGGAGAAGGAAGCAAAACAAGGTCTCCTGTTTACTGTAAGCATGCAGGACAGCCCCACAAGGCTCACAGGAGGCCTGGCATGTGGAAGCAGGTGTCAGAGATGCTGCTGAGGACCTGGGGCCAGGCTGCTGACTTCCTCACACTCTGTCCTGACAGCAGGAGAGGGTGGCTTTATCCTTTTTCTACAACTGTCAGAAGCAAGACTGGCATCTTAACTTCACTTTCTTCTGAAGACTAGGGCCTTTCAAAGAACAATCAGATTTCTCTAAAGTTGACATAAAAACAATGGGAATACAACTTTTCCCCCCAAACAATTTAAAGTACTTTTCAAAGGGGCAAGGTTATCCACAGTTGGTTCAACCATAGTGTGAGGTAATTATGGAAACAGAACTTGGTTATTTCCTTTTTTCCTCTTTCCACCTATTCTATTTGTTGCATTAAAGTGGTACAAAATGATGGACTTTGTTGCTACATATTTGTAAATGCACACAATATAACAATATACTTTGGCCAATATCACTTCCCAGTCCCTCCCACCTCCCACATCCCACATCCCACGTCCTGGTCCCTTTCCTCTACTGATCTCCCTTGATTTTCATAAAATCCCCCCCCCCCCCATCACTTTTCCTTTTTCCTCTGTAGCTTCCACATATGAAGGAAAACATACAACCCTTGACCTTCTGAGTTTGACTTATTTTCCTTAACTTTTCAAGTTTGACTTATATCGCATAACATAATGGTCTCTACAGAACTTTGTTATTTCTTTTGTTTTTCTTCCTTTCTTCCTTCCTTCCTGCACTGGGGATTGAATCCAGGGCTTGTTACATGCTACGCAAGTGCTCTGCTACAGAGCTACATTCCCAGCCCTGTTATTTCTTTTGCAATAAGCCTGAACTTATGTACTATGAGTTGGCTCTCCTTTTTATGGTTATCTTTGTTATACAGAAGAGGAAATTGAGGGCACAACAAGGTTACATAACTGCCAGAGGTACATGCAGGTGTTGGGGAGCCTGCAATGCACTTGGACAGGTGATTCCAGAGTCTTGATTCTTCATGGTCCCACTCAGGTTGGCTGAAGGAGGGAAAAGGCATCTTCCCCCAATTTCTCCTTGTATTGAGGCAGTGGCTGCAATGCATGCAAGACTTTGAGAGAATGAATTCAGTTGTGCTGGTAGAAGTGGAGAAATTGGGGCCAATAAGGGTACATTTAGGATTATTTGCAAACATCTATTTAGGGAAGGTGAGATAACATTTAGGATGAAAGGAGCACCTGGCATGATCCCATGTGTCCAGAGAATTCTTCCCTGAGTATTTTCATGAGTTACTGTGTAAGGCGGAGGGTCAGGGGGTGAGTGAGCTTAAGGAGAAGAATAGGAGGGAGAATATGTATGAGATCCAGACAGGATTTTGTTATTGTTGTTGTTTCTTTGTCCTGGGGTTGAACCTAGGGGCACTTACCACTGTGATACATCTCTAGTTCTTTTTTAAAGTTGCTTAGGGCCTCACTAAGGTGCTGGGACTGGTCTTGAACTTGCAATATTCCTGCCTTGGTCTCCCCAGTAACTCCAATTATAGGCAAGTCCCATGATGTCTGGCTTCAGATAGGTATTTCTAATTTGAATTGAAAAGTGCGGAATGGGATGTAGTTCAGCGGAAAAGGGTTTGCCTCACCTGTGCAAAGCCATCGATTTGATCCCCAGCTCCAAAAAGAAAAGACAAAAAGAAAAAAAAAAAAAAGTATTAGAACACTAACATAACTACAGTAAAGAAGTTACTCAGTTCTTTTTTACCTTCTCATTACTATCATTCACAGAAAGGTAAGAAATCCTATTTAGGAAAACTTGAATATGTCTAAGACTACAAAACATTTTTTTTTTTTTAATTTCTTGCAGTGCTGGGGTTTATATCTAGGGCCGCGTACATGCTAGGCAAGCGCTCTACCCCTGAGTCACGCCCCTAAGAAGCCTTGGGAGATAAGAAATTGGGTAAATGAAAGCATATCACCACTAAAATCTAAGACTGAAAAAGAGATTAAGTAAATGGGATTTCTTTTTTTTTTTTTTTTTTTTTTTTTTTTTTTAATTTTTTATTGTGGGTTGTTCAAAACATTACAAATTTCTTGACATATCATATTCCACACTTTGATTCTAGTGGGTTATGAACTCCCACCTTCACCCCATACACAGATTGCGGATTCACATCAGTTACACATCCATTGGTAAATGGGATTTCAACCAACATCATGCCAAGAACCACAATAAAAAAGCAAGGATTTTTAGTAATCGTGTATGACAACTTTGTAAAACCTGTGGGCTCCACGGTGGTGCTTAGACAATATTTACACATTTATGGGCTGATCTTAATATGGGCTTGTGCTCAGGTAGCATGTCTTCTGTAGATGAGAGGCAGTAAACAAGCCTGAATTATAAAGGTGATTAGAGTTAGCAAGAAAGAGAAGGGAAAAGAAAGGGTGGCAGTACAGGGAAAGTATTTGAAGTTCTCCATGAAGTGTTTCTGCTACCAAGAAAAAAAAAAAAACAAATTATTAGTACAGCACCATCTAGTGCCTGGAGAAGTTACTGTAGGTTTTTCAGAGAGGTAAGAGCAAAGGGCTTTTTCAGAGATTACAGTGGTCATTTCAGTGACCGAGGGCTTACTTGGTTCACCCAACTATTGCTCTGAGTTTGAATCTCCCTAACTCCCCACCCCAAATGCAGTATTCAAACTTAATACAGATAGAGGCAAGAATATGAAGATTAGGCTGTGTAATCAATAGTCTCTCAGTGCCTGGGAGTTTGCCTAATAACACAATTGGTGGAAGGGTAGAATACTGTTCCATGTTTGTCTTTATTTCAATTTAACTTGCAGTTTAAAATTTCACCCAATATAACAGAAACAACTTTACATAATATTTTCTGATATATAATGTCAAATGTGAACTGGGTGTGGTGGCACATGCCTGTAATCTCTGTAACTTTGGGGAGGCTGAAGCAATAGGTTCATAAATTCAAGGCCAGCCTCAGAAACTTGGTGAGACCCTGTCCCAAAATAAAAAAGTAAAAGGGCTGGAGATTACAGCTCAGTGGCAGAGTGTCCCTGGGTTCAATCCCCGTATTGCAAGGAAAAAAGTCAGATATGAGACCAGTGACTCCATTGGGGAAGGTTTTGGTGACAGTTATCCTAAAATGGCCATTTTTAGATGGAATTCCTTCTTGACTGCCTGCCTTCTTTCCTTCCCTTCTTTTCTGTCTCTTCTTCTTTCTTTTGCCCTTCCCTTCCCTTTTTTAAATTGAGGTTAAAAACAAAATAACCAAAACCTGCCTTATCCACCTTTCTTCTACATCAGATTATTTTTTTGTTTGTTTGTTTGTTTGGTGCTGCTGGAGATTGAACCCAGGAGTATTCCACCACTGAGCTACACCCACAGTCCTTTTAAAAATTTTTAAATTTTGAGTCAGGGTTTTGCTAAATTGCCTAGGATGGCCATGAATTCGACAATCCTCCTACCTCAACCTCCTGAGTAGCTGAGATTATAAATATAATCCCACTCCTGTTCAGATTGCTTCCTGCCCCCCAGTACTGGGGCTTGAACTCTGTGGCACTCAGCCACTGAGCCATATCTCCAGCCATATTTTATATTTTATTTAGAGACAAGGTCTCACTGAGTTGCTTAGTGCCTCACTCTTGCTGAGGTTGGTTTTGAACTTGTGATCCTCCTGCCTCAACCTCCCGAGCTGCTGGGATTACAGGTGTATGCCACTGTACTGGCTCAGATTGCTTTTTTGTTAATATTTATTTTGTTAGTTTTAGGTGTATACAATATCTTTATTTTATTTTTATGTGGTGCTGAGGATCAAACCCAGTGCCTCACACATGCTAGGCGAGCACCCCACCACTTGAGCCACAAACCCAGCCCTCAGATTGCTTTTTGAACCTGTGAGAGTATTAGAATGCAGGTCCTATATGTTCCCAAGAGGCCTCTAAAACTCTACCCAGGAGGTTTGGAAGATAGAGTACCAGTTATCAGTCTGTGTGCTAATATAAAGGGAAAGGGGTGGCAGCATAGACATTCTCCTGTCTTGAGATAACAGTCCTCACATGCACCTGCTAGAAATGCTCTCATCCTTTCCTTATAGGAGTTTGCCAGAAACAAACTTATATCTAAGAATGTGTTTTTCCAGGATAGATGATTCTGATATGGAAAGCAGATCCAGAGACCCAGAAGCAGCCCAGATTTCTTTTATGCCTGAGGGCACATCTAGTAGACTTTTTTCTTAGTCCTGGGCAAGTTGGGTGGGTGGATGAGGTCATAAATTAAAGTCAGCTCTTCCTGGGCCTGAAGTTCTCTAGCAGAATTGGGCCTTTGGCTTTAGGGCAGTTGGCAGTTTCCCTGGGAGGGAACCCAGCATCGGAACAGTATCCCATCCTGTGACATGACACTGGTGACAGCCAGTGTGGTTCTCTGTAAGATTGTGAACATATGATGTATGCCATTGTTTGGATCATTTGCTCTGTTAGAAAAGTGGTGAAGAGCTGGGTAGGTTTTTCTAGCCTGCCATTCGATGAGCCCTTCAGTATACACCTACAGCCCGGCAGCAGTATGGTCTGAGCTTACATTAATTTTGTGAAGACTAAATGAAACTCCACTTTAACTTTTTAATAATGGAAAGTGTTCATAAGGTAAAGTTATTATTCAAGCTAAATGACTTTTTCTTTTTCTTTTTTCTTTTTTTAGGAGAACTATCCCATTCCTGAACCAGGCCCGAATGGTAGGTCCTTGCAAAACTGAACTGGTATTTTTTTCCTATTGTTTATGTTGGAGACATGTGCCTTATTTCCCTGCCCCACTTTTTTCCTAAATTTATTACTTTTGCCTTCATTAAAAACAAACCAAAGACTATGCATTTGTTAGGCTGAGAACCTAGTCTGTTTTCTACAATATGACTAGATGGGTAGGTTTATCTTGACTGCTACATTAAATAAAAGAAACATTAACAGAACTAGAAAAAAATTATATTAGCTGGGCATGGTGGTACACACCTGTAATATCCGCGATATAGGAGGCTGAGACAGAAGGATCACAAGTTCAAGGCCAGCCTCATCAACCTAGGAAGGCCCTAAGCAACTTAGCAAGACCTTGTCTCAAAATAAAAAATAAAAAGATCTAGGATGTAACTCGGTAGTAAAGTGCCCCTGCATTCAATCCCCAGTATCAAAAAGTAAATAAATATGTAAAGAAAATTAAAATTTACTGAATCATATTACTGACTTGTCTCAGGGAGTTTTTGATGCAAAGTGCATGAACCCAAGGCAGAATTGTTCCTCTTTTGACTTAATGACCAATTACCCTATCTACCACGTTAGTATTGCCAAATCATGTCTTAACGCTAGCCCAAACATTGAAAAGCAGTCTACAGAACTTGATCATTAGCAAAGAGAGCATCTTGCTAGTATTCCCATGAAGGCCAGTGGAGCAGTCTAAGCCTGTCAGGTGGCTGGGGGAGGGGTTGCAAGGAGCCCTGCCCCCTGCCTAAATCAACCAAGTACTGAAAGTGAGCACACTGGGGCAGGGCTCCGGCACCTTTGCTCTACTCCTTGCAGGCCTCTCAGTGGGTGAGCCCTCAGGGTGAGCTGACACATTTCCTGGTGTGGCGTCTACCTGGGGTGGTCATGCCGCCCAGTTGCCTAGGGAAGATCCCTGCTGATTGTTTTCTAATCTCCCCCATCTCCAGAATCCTACTTCTTTATAATCGGCAGGACCCTGAAGTAACTGGGAATCGTGGGCTAGAGTATCTATAGATGGGTCATATCCAGCCAATTAGGCCCCCTTTCCATTTGTCCTTGATGAGTTGGGATGTCCTCCCCCACCCTGCCACACCTCATCCCAGAACTGCAGCCTCTGTGTGAACATCAGATTGAAGGCAGCTTTCCTGGTGGCTCTAGAGGTTTGCTACTCAAAGGTCGGTTGAATTTATTGACTTTCAGTGATAAGATACAGTCAATAGTTCTTTCTATCAGTGTTTAGCAAGTGATGTATTTTCAGGGTTTATAGAGTCACACCAAGATACCATGTTCAGAGAAGTGAAGGAGGCACCTCTCTGTGTCCTGATATGTTGGTATTGATATGTTGGTTCCACAGGTGGCCAAACAAGGGCCATACATCTTGCATTCAGAAGAATCCCAGTATAGCTTCTCTCTGAATCTTTCCTCATTTTCTTGTCTCTTGTTATGCTTGAATTGGAAATGGGAAAGAACATATTTTAGTGAGCACCCTAGCAAGTCAGATCTAATCTCTTGCTACAAATTGGTGACTTCAAAAGAGAAAACTCTAAGATAGTTATCCTAATTCAAATGTTTCCCTAATTTTTGGGGGGTGGGGGGTGAGTATTGGCGATTGAACCAAGGGGCACTTAACTATTGAGCCACATGCCCAGTCTTTTTTATTTATTTTATATTTTGTACTGGGACGGAACCCAGGGGTACTTAACCACTGGACCACATCCTCAGCCCTCTTTTTCATATTTTATTTTGAGACAGAATTTTGCTAAGTTGCTAGGACCGCTCTAAGTTGCTAAGGCTAGCCTCGAATTTGTGATCCTTCTGCCTTAACTTCCTGAGTTGCTGGGATTACAGGTGTGTACCACCACATCTGGCTTCCCTACCTTTGATCTCAGAATTCACCCTGCTATTTCTTTCTCTGTTCATGAAAACCAAAGATGAAGAATGTTCTTGAGCCACATCTGCTGGATTTTGCCAATAGTTTTTTTGTCAACTTGGCTAGAGTATGGTGCCCAGTTGTTTGGTTGGTTAAACACCAGTCCAGATGTTGCTGTAAAGGTATTTTTTAGGTATATTTAACATCAGTAAGACCAGATTGTTCCCCACAATGTGGGTGGAACTTACCCACTCTCAAGAGTAAAGACTGGGCTTTCTTTCTTTTATTTTTAATATATATTTTAAAATATATATTTAAAATATATATTTTATATTTATATATATTTTTAAATATATATTTTAAAATATATAAATATATGTGTCAGCTCATCTCAAGGTGAGCTGACACATTTCCTGGTGTGGCGTCTAGCTGGGGTGGTCATGCCACCCAGTTGCCTAGGGAAGATCCCTGCTGATTGTTTTCTAATCTCTCCCATCTCCAGAATGGGAAAAAAATTATATTAAACTTGGAAAACTGACAACAACAAGATAGTGTTGGTCTCTACACATGTGAACCTTACCTTCCATAAGTTGACATAGTTTGTGGCAAGGGCAGTGTGTAAAGTGTCTGAAAGCATAGCAGAGCTTTAGGGTCTCGGTCTTTCTAAGGCAGAGCTTTTTCTCGGGAGATATTTGTAATGTGGTCAGCTCAGTCAGACCAAGTCTGTAATCCTTTAGTGCTTATTTCAGCAGAGAGGCTCAGTAGTATCATTATCTTAAACTTGGAAAACTGACAACAAGGATACCACCAAATCCCACTTTGTTTAAACCCTTGGAGGGAAATGCCTTTTGAAGTCTTTGGATGATTTAAGTAAAGCTGCGGCTTTTTAGAAAACAAGAAACATGAGGAACTCAGTCTGATAGCTCACCATGGATTGCCAAACTGAGATTCTGTCAGGCTTATTCTTTTGGATAAATAAGAATCAGATAGAGTAGTAATTGTCTGGAAACAGTTACCTCCTGAAAAACAGTTTGTTCTTTTAAGAAGTTGGCACATTTCTTCCTCCTAATAATATCTTATTTACACTGTGATTATTGGTTGGGGTTCTCCAGACAAACAGAACAAATAAGATATGAATGTATGTATATGTATGAGTGTATATATAGAGGTGGGGGAAAGGGAGAAGAAGAGGGAATTTTATTTTAAAGAATTGGCTCATGTGATTGTGGGTGTGGGGACTGACAAGTTTGAAGTTCGCAGGGCAGGGCAGCAGACTACAAACTCAGGCAGGTTTCTTCTTCCTCTTCCCCTTTCTCCTCCTTTTCCTTCTTCTCCCCATCTCCTCCTCCTTATCCTCCTCTTCTTCCCCCTCCCTTCCTCTTTCCTCCTTCCTTCTTCTTCCTTTGCAGTACTGGGGGCTGAACTCAAGGCCTTGCATTTGTAAGGAAGGTGCTCTACCATGAGCTACAGTCTCAGCCTTTTCAATTTTGAGTTGGAGTCCTGCTAAGTTGCCCAAGCTCCCCAGCTCAGGCAGGTTTCTATGTTGCAATCTTGAGGAGAATTCTTTTCCTTTAAGAAACTCCAGGGGCTGGGGTTGTGGCTCAGTGGTGGAGTGCTCGTCTAGTGCGGTGAGGCACTGGGTTTGATTCTCAGCACCACATAAAAATAAAATAAAGTTATTGTGTCCACCTATAACTAAAATATATATATATTAAAAATAAAAGAAAGAAAGCCCAGTCTTTACTCTTGAGAGTGGGTGAGTTCCACCCACATTATGGAGAACAATCTGGTCTTCTCAAAATTTACTGATGTTAAATATACCTAAAAAATACCTTTACAGCAACATCTGGACTGGTGTTTAACTAACCAAACAACTGGGCACCATACCGTAGCCAAGCTGACACATAAAATCACCCATCACATACAGTTCACTTGTTCTCTGGAAACTCTTCTATCTTGCCAGACTTAATCAGGATTGCTATTCAGCTTGTTTTCCTCTGTGGTCTAAATTTTGTACCTGGACCCAGCCTATCTTTTATCCAGAGAGAAATCATTAGGGCTCTTCAAAGTGATACTGGGGTTGTTTTTTTCCCTCACTTTTTTCTTCTTCTCCTTTCTCTTATCAGAAGTGCTGTTGAAGATGCATTCTGTTGGAATCTGCGGCTCAGATGTCCACTACTGGCAGCATGGTCGAATTGGGGATTTTATTGTGAAAAAGCCAATGGTGCTGGGGCATGAAGCTTCAGGAACAGTTGTAAAAGTGGGATCATTGGTAAAGCACCTAAAACCAGGTCAGCAAAATCCTTCAGCTAACTGATACATGTATTCATTCCACATAATATTTGTGTGTGCTTCCTCTCAACCAGGCACTCTGTTAAGCACTGAGCACAGCAATGAACAAGATAGTGTTGGTCTCTACACATGTGAACCTTACCTTCCATAGCAGGAGACAAACCTGGACAGACAAACAGGTCCTTTGTGGCAGTGTGTTAAGGGCAGTGGAAGAGAATGCAGGGTGTAATCAGCATGTCTTACCTAGACCTCTGGCTCCTTTGGAAAAGATGCAGTTTACCCAATACCTGAAGCCAAGTGAGAAATAAACCAGATAAAGGGATAGAGAAAATGTTCCAGGAACAAAAGCCACAAACTACCTCCGTGTGCTTAGAATCAAGGCTTTAGATAGAATCTTTGATTTTTTGAAAAAAAAATATGCCTTTTAGTTGTGGATGAACCTTTATTTTTATTTATTTATTTTTATGTGGTGCTAAGAATTGAACCCAGTGCCTCACACATGCTAGGCAAACCCTCTACCACTGAGCCACAACCTCAGGCCCAGGAATCTGTGATTTTTATTGGAGGATTGGGAAATAACCAATATTTTCCCTAGATTTGCTTAATTCATTCTGCCTGAGGGGAGGAATTTTTAGCTGTGGCAGACTATGTTGTTCCCTTACCAGTGAACTAAATCTGAATTGTCTTGACGTACCCGGTTGTTAGCTTTAACTTTCCTTTGCTAACAATGTCATTATGTCCTGGAGATGATGTCAGATCACTTGGAGGAAGACAGTGGTTAGCAGTATGTGCCATCTTGTGTTAGTCATAAGAGCCTCTAAGCCACATGGAAGGGGATTGGCAAGATCAGAAATTATACATGTGTCCCACTTAGCATTCTTAGGACAGGGCCTCCCTTCATCATTAGTGGAAGCTGAGGAAACTGTAGTGTTACAGGGTTTTCCTAAAGTTGAAAGTCCATAAATTCCAACAATCTCTGATGACTGGTTCTTATGAGACCAGGTATCTAAATGTAAGTTAAAGCATGGAATGGTGTCTGCTAAATGTAAATTCTAACAAGTGTTTAGTCCAGGTCCAGTCTTGTGCCAGGTGCTTTAAGAGAGATAAGAAAAGAAAATATATGATCCCTAGATGCTTAGATCTAGTTAGGGAGACCAGACCTTAGGACTTATACCAGTACCAACAAGTAGAGAACAAGACTCTGGCCCTAGAAGTCAAAGGGCAATTGCTATAAGCAGAGGTGGTTGAAGAAGGTGCCTGGAGGAGATAGGTCTTGGAGCTGGACATATGATAGTAACAATAATAAGAAGGTCAGAATTTTTGATTTGCTATTCATTAATCTCCAAGTTAAACATTTAGAGACAATTATTTATTTCATTCTTGAAACGAGTCTATGAGGTAGGCATTATTTTGCTTATTAGTAGATGAAGAAATTGGAGCTTGGTTTTTGTCCCAGTGTCAAACACTGGTTAGTCTCAGAGCTGAAATTCCCACCCTGTTCTTTCTGACCCTAGAGCAAGTACTCAGAACCATCAGGCTGCCCAGCATCTTTAGATTTGAAGAAGATTTTGTATTTGAGTCAGTGAAGAGGTCATAAAATAATATTCTGGTTAAGAGGAACAGAACAATGAGATTACAGAGGCTATAGTAACTAACCTGTCTGGGTTGCTTATATGTCTCTTTTTCTCAGAGCAGTTGTTTTTGGTTGGGGAGTTAGTGGAGATGATAAAATTGCATAGTTTTTATCAAAGTTCCTCTTTAAAAAAACACCATACAACTGTGAATTGTATTATTATAATGTAAAATAATTATAGTAATATAAATTATTACTGTAATAATTTATTCAGTAATAAAATTGAACAATATAAAACTACACCTAATCATGGAAAATCTTGAATGTCAAGTTGGAGACATCACCCTTAATGGTATAATTTGCCAAAAGTTCACTGGGCAGCAGAGAAAGTATAGGGAGTCAGAGAGGGAGAAGGAAGAGACGTACAGGTGAGGAATGCATTATAGTGGTCTCAAGGGATTTCTGTGAGTACTTTTTTTTTTTAGAATACAAAGCTTTTATTTAAAATGATTCATGAGCTAATTTTTCCCTCCAGGGTTGCTATACCACTGAGTACTTTATTGTAAGCCCTTTTTATTTTTTATTATAAGATAGTGTCTCACTAGTTGCTAAGACTATGATTGCAGGCATGTGCCGCTGCACCTTGCTCATATGCTAATTTTGATTTCAAGTTCTAATCAACTAATCCTAAGAGAAGAAAACTACTCATTGAATATTTCTTAATAGTTGTTTACATAATGTAAACTGATAAATCTAAGGCATGAAAATATTTCTAATTCATATATAATCTAACTATCTTTTTTTAAAATATCTTTATTTTATTTATTTATTTATTTTTTAATGTGGTGCTGAGGATTGAACCCAGGGCCTCACATTGCTAGGCAAGCGCTCTACCACTGAGCCACAACCCCAGCCCCCTAATCTAACTATCTTATAGTTTGAAATTCCTCTGCAATAATGCCAGTTCAGATAATTATAATAATGATAAATACAATAAAAATAAGTGTCCTACTATTATATATTACTGTCACTATTATTATCATCACTGCTACTAACGAATACCAGATGTTTAATAGGATCTACACTATTCCATGGATACATTGTGTTGTGTTCCCGGCGACTTAAATACTCAGGGGTCACTCCAGGGAAACTGAAATAATTGGGCTGCATGAAATAACCACACAAGAGAAAGAAGTACCTTTTTCTTTGGGGGTACTGTGACGGCTCCTCTGACCTTAAGGGTCTGCAGAAAGAAAGAGAGAGCACTGGCTGACCCCTTTTATTGAGGAGAAGCCATTCAAATGAGGCAAGGAGTCAGGTTTCAAGGGGCTGAGTCTAGCTTCATGATGTCTGTTGTCAGCAGGTTGACTGACATCTAGGAAGGCCACACCCAAAGGCAGAATAAGAGAAGGAGACACACAAAGGGCGTTTCCATGGAACATTCAATTCCAAATAGGGCAAGGTGTAATATCACAAAGGAACAGGTGAGCATAGCTACCTGACTACCAGGTGAGCGGGGCTACGTCTATGATTACCTAGGGAACCAGATCACAAGGTGACCGACAATACCACACCCATCAAAAGGGAAGACAAACGCTGGTCACGCTGATCACGTGCTATGTTGGCTGCCCGCAAGATGGAACACAGAAAGACAGCAGATAGCTATTCAGAGAGAAGATTGATGGCTGGAGGAGAGATGGGTAGATGCAATGGGAGAGTGGATAGATAAATACAGGACAAAGTGAACATAGCTAAATGCTTCTTGAAGAACCTAGGTAGAAGGTATCTGGATATTTACTTAAACAATTCTTTGAACATTGATGTATGTCTCAAATTTTTCATAATAAAAATATAGGGGGGATAAAGCAATTGGAGAGCAGTTCTTGGGCTAGGTTTCCAAGCAGGATAATGAGACATAAAAATATGACAGACTAGCTATTCACCAGCCTTGAATATATTACCCTCTATTGTACAGTCTGGGCCTCTACAGGTCCTTGGCCCTCACAGTTCTGCCAACCAGGAATCAGTTGACTCCTAATTATTGTATAAACACAACCATGCTGAACATAAAACAGGCTATAATTATAATTCTTGTCTTTGTAGAGGTCTTGTCCTGTGTTTTCAAAACAAGTGAAGAAAAAATGTCTGCATGTTCCATGCACTAGCTGCCCCTTTCACAGTGGATTTGAGGGGGAAGCCAGACCTGGTTTGCCTTAGATATAGGACTGGTTCTGTGTTTCCCAAGCTGGAAAGTGGCTTGTGGAGCTGGAGAGGCAGGTTGGCTTGTCACAAGGCAGGCCAAACCAGTCTTTGGAGAAGTGGGCTGGCTCTTTCCTCCCAGAATATGAACCTTTGCTGCATCCTGTGTTCCTTTTGGAAACACTAGCAGGCTCCGCCTGTCTAGGGTACCCTGGGTCCCCAAGGAGGAGGGTGGCTCCTTAGGCTAGATTCTTGCATTTGGCATCAGCCTAGGAGCTGGCATGCCTTCACCATATCTCTATCCTGTTCTTGTTTTCAAAGGTTGGAAAACAAGAAGCCAAGGAGGGGTCAGGTGACAGGGTGCCACCATATTTTCCTCTCCAGGTGATCGTGTTGCTATTGAGCCTGGGGCTCCCCGAGAAAATGATGAGTTCTGCAAGATTGGCAGATACAATCTGTCACCATCTATCTTCTTCTGTGCCACACCCCCTGATGATGGGAACCTCTGCCGATTCTACAAGCACAATGCTGACTTCTGCTACAAGTGAGTGCTCACCATCCAGCTGTGCCATTTGGGACCTCTTTCCCTTTGTTTTTTTAGTGCTCTTTCTTCTAGTTTCCTGTGGTGATTTCAGCTCAAATTCTAAACATGGGGCATTTCCCTGGCAGGCGTGCCCTTCTTGGTGGTACTGATGAAGGGACTAAAATTGACTCACAGTAATTGGTTTATCATCTTTTAGTTTGGAGCAAAAATAGAAAATTGCAACTCAAATCACTTGAGCCCTATAATCATCTTGGAGAGAACTTGCCATCATCCATCCTTCATTTTGGTTTCTTCTACAGCCACCAGAAAGGGAAACTATAACAGTGACCTTGACAACAACAGCAAACAGTGACAGTGAGGCTTACTGAGGAGGTGTAGTGTGGTGCCAGGGCTTGAGTCTTGGCATCCTGGATGCAGGCCCTCCTTGTGAGTGACTTTGGGGAGATGACTTAACCTTCCCCTGCTTCACTTTTTAATCACCAGAAGACTAAAGAGGGCAGTGCATGTAAAGCCACATCTACTATTACCACATGCCTGCCTTTATGCTAATAAGTGCTTTATATGTGAATCTTATTTAACCTTCCCAGGAGTAATGGTGAGGTGGACACTGTTTTGCACTTTTTTTAAGTATATTTTTTTAAGTTGTTGATAGACCTTTTTTTATTTATTGAACCCAGTGCCTCACATATGCCAAGCAAGTAAGCTGTTTTGCACTTTTTACACAAGCGTTTACTGAGGCAGAAGAAGGCTAATAGATTCAGGTATAGAGCAGAGCCAGGAGGCAGACATCCCTATGCCCTGTGTCTACTACTCTACTACAACTCATGCCTGAAATAGTTTTGAGTTAAGAAGCTGTGTTCTAGAGAAACAAGGTGTTGCACAGTCCTAATGAGTTTCTGCTTTGGAGCTCTGGGGTGCTGATGGCCTCCTCTTCCTCTGACCTGACCCAAGTATGTTTTCCTTCTATCCCAGCCTGGCCCCATTGGTGGCTGTCAGCCAATATAGGGCTTGTCCAATGGAAACCGCGTGCCAGTCCCAGGGGCAGTCTAACAGATCTGAGTTTTTCTAGTGCTCACTGGAAGCCTTGAGAGGAGTTGTAGGCCAGAGACCTTGTGATGAGTTTAAGTCAACACCTGGCTTACTTCAGAAGAAAGCAGGTTTTTGTGGGCCGAGTTCACCTATCAGCAAGTGGTTCCTGAATCAGCCTGTCTTTTCCTGGGCCCTTTCCAAATCAAGGTGTACACAGTGTTTTCATGGAAGGAGGAAGAACATAGTGGTAAAGCTCAAGACTAACCACTAGTCTCTGCCATTTACTCACTGTGTGACCTCAAGCAAGTTCTTTAAATTTTATAATCTCAATATCATTGGCGTAAAATGGACATTATAATAGTATCATTCTCACGGAACAGTTGATAAGATTTAATGAGAAGGAAATAGTAGGTACCCAGCACAAAGCCTGGTGCTCAATAAATGACACCAAGGTATGTCTTAGCCATGGTCTTGTGGTCTGGGGGACAGAGGTATAGGATTAGGTCTGAGAAGGGAGCCTTGTGCTGGGGATAGGGTGGTGGTAGTTTGTAGAGAATAGTGTGTGGTAGTGAGGGGGTTCTGGTTAGTAGTGGCAATAGGAGGGTTGAAGAAGGTCTCTGGGTGTCATGTACAGCTCACCTCTCCTCTCCTCTGACCCTAGCATAGCCCTGGGCCCTAGTCTGCTTCATGCTCCCTAGTCTGCTTCATGCTCCCTCTTGGCTTCTTGATCATCCTTTAACCACTTTTGTCTGTTCCCCAAACACTATTGTAAAATCATCAAACTGCCTTGCTATTTATTCTCTGGTGTTTATAAAGTCCAGAAAAGTTAGGGCTAGAAAGGAACTTGGAGTTCTGTCATTCCCATTCCCTGTCAGTTCCCACTGGACAATATCAGGGAGGGAAGACCCAGTGACCTTCCCATGGTCAATGGCAGAGGGGCTAGCCCCAGCACTCCTCATGCCTTCTGTGTTTTTGCCTCCATGCCAAGAGGTTTTCTCATATAGTTGGCTGTGTTGGGTACAGGTATGAGGAGGCAGCTTCTATCTGATGGGTAGAACTCTTAATCAACCAGGTGACAGTCTAACTCACCACCATTCCCATCCATACCTCCACCCACTTTTCTTTGGTGTTTTTTGTTTTTGTTATTGGTCCCCCCCCCACCCCACCCTCTTCCTGTAGTACTGGGTGTTGAACCCACTGAGTACATCCCCAACCTTATTTATTTATTTATTTATTTATTTGACATAGGGTCTTGCTAAGTTGCTGAGGCTGGCCTTGAACTTCCAACCTCCTGCCTCAGCCTCCTGGGTAGCTGGGATTACAGGTATGCGCCACCATGCCCTGCTCTTTGATGTTCTTATTCCAAGGGAAGTCAGAGACAAGATACCAGGAGCACTCAGTTTAGAGCCATTCTGAGCTCTGTGGGAGGCCCAGCTGTGAGGAGGCAAACTATTGTGTCTGAGAGTGTGGAGTGGGATTCCTTAAAAGGGTTTAAGAGTCTTTATTATTTCATTATAAACCTTTTTCCTTTATATGGAATCAGCACCTGTAGGGTGAGTAGGGTTTGAACAGCAGTCAGAATGAGAATGAGTTGGAGTGGGGGAAATTATGTGAGAGAAGCAGAGGGGAGGGAAGGGGGAGAAGCCAGCTGAACATAGGCCTTGTGATTTATTCTGTCAAGGACTGGTAACAATAACAAAAAGACTGTGGAGATGAACATAATGTTGGGCTACCATGTTGATTTTCTGTTTATAAGTTGAAGGTTTTCATGTTTCTCTGTGTAGAGATTTTGAGGGCATTAGGTAAATACTGGACAATGATGAATTAGCAAAAATTAGCTATTAGCCATAGAACTGCTTGTACCAAGAGGGAGCTGATGTGGGCCAGGCAGAAGGTGTGGAATCAGGACACTGGTTCAAGTCTTGATTAGAACCAACCTTGTAACCTTGGGCAAGTCTCTTAATGTCATTGAGCTTCAGTTTCCTCTAATGTAAAATAAGGATAAAAAGAAAGCCTGTCCTTCCTGCCTGACAGGGTTATCCTGTGGATTAGATGAGATAATGGACGAGAAAACTGTCTAATCCGTAAAGCCTTTTGCAAATGTTTGCTGTCTATATCAGTGGGATTGTTGATGAGGTGGAGATGCCAGTGGATTCAGAAGTGAAAACCAAGAACCCAGTGGTGAAAGTGATATAGCATTTAATCAGCTATGTGGAACAGGCCCTGTTCCCTTCTTAACCACTCCTGGGACAGCCAGGCAGCTGCTGTCACCAGATGTGGTTTTTCTGGAATGGGGACAAGTACCAGAATGATGCCCACTGTTAAGTCACTGATCTTCGAAGCTGCTGATAGTTGAGATTGTTTGCTAAAGTGAAGCATGACACATGGAAAGTTTGAAAAGATGATGAGATGCTGGAATGTTGGCTATGTTAACCCCTTGTTAAATGAACTTCTATTAATGACAACCACTCCATACCTTAGCTTGAGTAGCACATTACAAAATAATATGGAGTTAGGTGCAGTGGCACAAGCTAATAATCCCAGTGTCTTGAAAGGCTGAGGTAGGAAGATCACAATTTCAAGGCCAGGGCCAGGGATGCATCCCAGTGGTAGAGTGCCATTGAGTTCAATCCTCAGTACTGCAAAAACAAACCAATAAATAAACAAAATCACAATGTGGGTTGGGGGTGTAGCTCAGTGGTAGAGCACTTGCCTAGCATGCACAAAACCCTGAGTTCAATCCCTAGCACCACAAAAGGCAAACAAATTAAAGCATGGTGTGATCACATTCACTGAAGTGATTTCTCCAAAGAAAATCATTTTCATAGGGGAAAGAATAAAATGGGTTCTGGAATCAGACATTACTTCTAATTGGAATTTTGTGAGCTCCTCATTATCTTTGGACCTTTGGGACAAGTCATTTAACCCTTTAAACTCAGTTTCCTGAAAATGGAAATAGTAGTACCCACTACAGAACTGTTCTGAGATTGAAATGAGTGAATGTGTGTAAAGTGCTTAATGTATTGCTCTACACATTAATAAGTGCTCAATGTTAGCTATTGTTACTGTTGTAGTGACATTGGACATATACAATATAATTTTTTTACTTTATAAATTTTTAAATTTGTTTTAATTAGTTATACATGGCAGTAGGATTCATTTATACACTTTGCAATATCATACATAAATGGGGTATAAGTTCTCATTTTTCTGATTGTACTTATTGTAGAATCACATCAGTCATGCAGTCATATATGTAATAAGGTAATAATGTCTGTTTCATTGTACTATCCCTCTTCTCCCTATCCCCTCCCCTCCCTTCACTCCCCTCTACCTAATCTAAAATAACTCTGTTTTTCCTTACACTGCCCCCGCTTATTGTGAGTTAGCATCCACATATCAGAAAAAATATTCAGCCTTTGGTTTTTTGGCATTGGCTTATTTTGCTTGGCATGATATTCTCCAACTTATTTATTGGCAAATGCCATAATTTCATTCTTCTTTAAAGCTGAGTAATATTCCACCGTGTATGTGTACCACATTTTCTTTATCCATTCTTCTATTGAAGGGCACCTGGGTTGGTTCCATAGTTTAGCTATTGTGAATTCAGCTGCTATAAACATTGACGTGGCCATGTCACTATAGTATGCTGATTTTAAGTTCTTTGGGTATAAACCCAGGAGTGGGATAGTTGGGTCAAATGGTGATTCCATTCCAAGTTTTCTGAGGAATCTCCATACTGCTTTCCATAGTGGTTGCATCAATTTGCAGTCCTTTTTCTCTACATCCTCACCAACATTAATTTTGCCTCTATTCTTGATGATTGCCATTCTGAGTGGAGTAAGATGAAATCTTAGAGTGATTTTGATTTATATTTCTCTAATTGCTAGAGATGTTGAACATTTTTTCATATATTTATTGATTGATTGTATTTCTTTTTCTATGAAGTGTTTTTAGTTCTTTAGCCCATTTATTGGTTGGGTTATTTGTATTTTTGGTGTTAAGTTTTTTGAGTTCTTTAGATATCCTAGAGATTAATGCTATTGTTGCTATTATACTTAACCTAGAAGATCTAACTGTGCATGTTGAATGACTCCTCAGGCTTCCTGACAATGTCACCTTTGAGGAAGGGGCCTTGATTGAGCCACTCTCTGTGGGAATTTATGCCTGCCAGCGAGGTGGAATCTCCTTGGGGAAGAAAGTCTTTGTGTGTGGAGCTGGTAAGAAACAGTTGACACTTTATTATGGATGCAGTGACTGAGGATATGGGGACCCCTTGTCCATCTTATTCCCCTTCCAAAGGCTGGGATTAGTTCTAGAATCTTTATGAGTAGGGTAGGATTATAGTGTTTCATTCCCTCAGTGACTAGCACTTTGTGGAATAACTAAAATGTCTGCAGACATGATAATAATTAGATTTCCTAGGCAACATAACCCTTTTATTCATTTTAAGAATGAATTCTGGGGCTGGGGTTGTGGCTCAGTGGTAGAGCACTTGCCTAGGATGTGCAAGGTACTGGGTTTTGTTCTCAGTACTACATAAAAATAAATAAATAAAATAAAGGTATTGTGTCTAACTACAACTAAAAAAAAGTATTAAAAAAAGAATGAATTCTACTGGGCATTGTGGCACACATCTGTAATCCCAGCAGCTTGGGAGGCTGAGGCACAAGAATTGCAAATTCAAAGCTAACCACAGCAAAAGCCAGGAACTTAGCAACTCATTGATACCCTGTCTCTAAAATAAAAATACAAAATAGGGCAGGGGATGAGGTTCAGTGGCCTAGTGCCCCTGAGTTCAAGCCCTGGTATCCACCCCAAAAATGAATTCAATGATTGTTTTTGAACCTGTGACAAACCTAGGAAAATGCTTTTGATATTGAAGGAAAGGATAAGTTTTGGAACTTTGGAGTCACACTAGAAAAGTGATGGCCAAGCCCCATCCATGAACTGTGAATGCAGAAGTGAATGAATGTATTTTTTTTTTCCTAGGGGAGCTCATAAAGTTGGTTTCAAGGGTGTGTACAAAACATGAACCCAAAAGATATTCTTTTTTGCTCCATTTTGTGGTTCTAGATTTTATATTAAAGCCACAGTGTCACCTAATACGTAGATTCTGTGGCGAAACAGGTGATTTGGGGCTAGTTCTTGGATACCTGAATATCCTGAAGATGGTCAATCCAGAAAGCCACCCCACTTAAGGATTCCCTCCAGAGGATCCTTGGAGGACACCCAGAAAGGGTATTTCTCATGGGGAAACATGATGATTTCTTATGAAGTTTAGGGTAGGAAAACATCTGAACCTTCTGGTTCTAATTTGCTGAAAAAGTATAAATCCTCTGGGTCTTTGAATTTATCTTCAAGCAATGCCCCAGTATAAGTGGAAAATTTATAGTGCTGAGTTATAAGAAAATCAAGTAGAACCTAGTGCTAGGAGCATGTTTCATGTAGAGAACATTTACCTCTGCATTCACAAACAGTTGTTAAGGTCTTAATATGTGCCAGGTGCTGGGCTAAATGCTAGCAACACAAAAGATGCAATTCTTGGCCATGGCCTGGGCAAGGGAATGAGCTGATATATAATAATACACAAACTTCTCCCTTTTTCTGTTTTGCTTAGGGCCAATTGGGCTGGTCACTTTGATCGTGGCCAAGGCAATGGGAGCAGCTAAAGTTGTAGTGACTGGTAAGATTTTCTTAAAATCTCCTTGAGGGTGAAACAGCTGGACCCACAGTTTAGGGCAGAGGCATGAGATACATTCCCTTCCTGTGTTGGTCTATTTCCTGTTTCTGTAAAAATAAAATAAATACTGGAGACTGGGTACTTTTAAAGAAGAGGTTTATTTAGCTTACCATTTGGAGGTTGAAAGTCCAAGATTGGGTAGCCCCATTAGTTTGGCCTCTGGTGAGGGCCCCTGGGCCCATAGCATCACAGTGGCTGGAGCATGTGTGAAAGAGATCATATGATGAGACAGGAGACCAGAGAGATTCAAAGGTCAGACTCACTACTTTAAGGAGAATTAACTCACTCTGCAAGACCAGCATTAATCCCTTCTGTTGGCAGCACTCCCAAGGACCTAATTACCTTGTACTAGGTCCCACCTCCAAACTACTGTGTAGGATACCAAGCCTCTGGCACATGAACTTTTCAGGGACAAACCACATCTAAACAATGGGTTCTGATTCTAAGGGGGCTCCTTCTTTCTCTGGGTTTTAGGATTGAAAAGTCTACGTAGGTATGACCAACTCAGGATGGAGCCTTTTGTGAAAGGAGGGAGTAGCTACTCTGGAGAAGAGGTTGTGTCTCTTTCTGTGTGGACCTCCTATTTCCCTCTCAGTTCTAAAAGGAAACTTAGCTCTTGGTCTGTTTGGCCAAGCTTAGGAGATCAAGAGGATGTATTTGTATTGGGGAGTTGGTGGTGTGCATCATATACCCATCCATCCATATGTACTGCATACATAAGGTTTTGTGTGCGTGTGTGTGTATGTAAAAAGTATGAAAATGTGTGTAGCTGTGTGGTATGTGTGGGGCTTTGTGAAGATGTAGAAGGGTGTTGATTATGTGTCTTGTGTGAGAAGGAATTTATGAACGTGTGTGTGTATGTGTGTGTATGCGCACGTGTGTGTGTGTGTGTGTTAGTGCAGCAGTGTGTAGGGGTCAGAAGCACCACTCACTACACTGGAGCTTGCACTTCTGTTTTATTTTTTTTTCTAATCAGTCATTTGATTTCTCAGTTTAAAAGAAACTTTTGCTCATCTTTAGATCTGTCGGCCTCTCGGCTGTCCAAAGCCAAGGAAGTCGGGGCTGATTTCACTCTTCAGGTCTCCAAGGAGAGCCCTCAGGAAATCGCCAGTAAAATAGAAAATCTACTGGGGTGCAAGCCAGCTGTCACCATTGAGTGCACAGGGGCAGAGTCCTGCATCCAGACGGGCATCTATGTGAGTGGACTGCGAGCGACAAACTGTCGGGCTGCTTTGGGGAATCAGCGTAGGGCAGTGAAGGGAGCAGAAGTGAGAAGTCCCACTGTCAGGATTCTCCACCCACTGGCTGTTTGACCCCCAAGCAGAATTGATTAGTCTCTCAGCATTTTGTTTTCTTGTCTGGAATGCAGAGATAGTAACTCTTATCATGGAGTCACAGGGTGCCCAACTCAATGACAGACACACATGAATGATGTTAGTAGCTTGCAGCTTTAGAATGGAGTTGCCTTCAAGGTCATTTCGTGGTCATTAAGGTACCCTCTTGGTAAAACCATCAACAGGAGGAACAGCTAGTCATGTCTTAGTTGTGTGGTAAATCCCTATCTTGTTTTATTGAGGAAAACTGTACTTTCGGGTCACTGATACAAAGTGACAGCCATTGATTAAGTTAGTCACAAAGGTGAGGTGAATTTTCAGGGCCATAGTGGCTAGTGTTGTGCTATTTCCTAGAACTGGAACGTATAAGCTGCATATGTCTGATATGCTCCTTGAGGACCCACCCCATCAGCAATTCATGGAAACTGACAAGCGTTGTAGGTAAGGGGAGGGAGGAGCAATGACAGATCAGAGTATGAGGAAAAAGGGAGAAAGAGAATAACTTCTAGATTCCAAATCTTACTGTATGCCAGGTCCTCTTCTGGGTACTTTATATACATGAGGCCTAATCTGTGCAATAGCTCTGAAAATCATTTATCATTTTATGTGGAGAGGGTCCTGTAGACTTTGCTTCAAGCATATGACTGTAAGTGGCTGAGTCAGGTTCAAGCACATCCTGCCTGCTCCAGGGCCTAAGCTTCCCCTATCCTGCCCTGCTGCTCAGGAGAGGAAGGGAAAGAGTAGATGAGCAAATGTGCTAGGATGGGAGGGCCTAGGCTGGGGAGGGCAGCAGGCCAGGGACCCCTGCCCCCACCTTCCAGAGTGCTTCCTCCCAATAGTGTGGGCTTCTGCCTTCCTTCTGAGTCACACAAGGTTACTTTGCAGCATGTGAGATATTCTGGGTAAACTCACACCTACAGCTATGGCATACCCTCAGGCCCAGCATCCTGGAAGAGCTACCTAGCCCTCCTCCTACCAAAATGCCCAGTGGCATTGGGGGCTAAGGACATAGTAGAAGGAAGGAGCAAGTAGCATTTTACCCTGTCCTGAGTTACAACTGGAATGAGCTAGCCCTCTGTTCACTGGTATAGACAGGTTGCCATATGGGAAAGGGCAAAGAGAATCTAAAACTCAGATGATGGGATGTGTGTCATCTCCATTTGTTGCCAGTGGGGGCCTGTCTGCCAGGCTACTTGAGGTTGGCATGGAGATGAATGTAATCCTATGGCCTTACCAGGCCTGAAGAGATGTCTGATCTAGGGAGTAGCACCAAATATAGACATACCTGAGCATCACTTTCCTGCGCAGGTGATAACTGCATGGTGTTTGGGAGGAGGTATGGCATTATGCCTTGGGGTAGAATTAATGTCACCTTGGTCCAGACATCACACCCACAGCAGAGTGGTCAGGTAGTCTGAGCATTCCTTGACCTATGATCAGCAATTGCTGGACCCTGGCATCCTGGAGTGGCTAGTTTGTGGTAGAGAATTGCTGATGGGGAAGAAGTTTTCCTGGAAAATTTCTCAGTCAATAGCTTTTGTGGCTTACCCACAACTTTGACCCCTTTCTCCCATATTCCAATGTGAACAGCAGCATCTTCCTGATTCATGTATGTTCCCTGGTGGCTTGTAAGTAATTCTGTGTATCAATAAAAACACAAAACAGCCAAATGTTGAGACCACACTAGCTGAGCACTGTGATTGTTACACACAAGAGACTGGCTGAGAGGACAAGTCCAACTCAGAAGCTGCAGTGCTAGGAGTCAGTGCACATGGCTGCAACCTAGAGCCCTACCTTTGCTCCTGACATTGCAAGCCTCTCTTCATGGTGTATCCTTCCCCTCCAAGAGTGGATTGGGCCATGCGCCTTTGTGTAATTCTGTTTATCACTTAGAATAGTTCTGGTAAGTGCTTGTTGCTCCTTCTGACTATCATGAAAACTTAACCGTGAATGGGTTGTCCATTTTTCTGTCTCTCACAATATAGAGCACAGTGATCCCCAGAAAGCTCTGGAGGAGGCACAATACTCACGTGGAGTTACATGAAAATTGTCAGGAGAAATTCTGCCACCTCTGACCCTCCTTTGAGTGGTCCAGGGAGTATGTTACTAGAATCTATAATTCCGTGTCCTTAGCAGAGCACTCATTTTCCAGATAAATATTCAGGGAAGACCAAATCCATTATGGCTGGGACTATTGGGATGAATGCCTCTGGAACAAAAACATTTCTGCAAACCTGCTTGTAGGAAGATGCTTTTAAACTTTATAATTCCAAAAGCCCATTTGTACAGTAGCTGGTAGTTTTTTACTGTTGGTGAGGTCAGAGGGTTGTTGCTTAGAGGTGTATGAAAGGCCTACCTTGTGGAGGGGTGGTCTGCAGGAAGAGCAAGTGTCAAGACATGGAAATCGGGCTGGGATTGTGGCTCAGTGGGAGAGCGTTTGCCTGTGAAGTGTGAGGCACTGGGTTAGATCCTCAGCACCACATAAAAATAAATAAATAAATAGAGAAATAGATAAATAAAATAAAGATATTGTATCCATCTACAACTAAAAAATTAAAAAAAAATACTGATGCTAGTATTTGGTGCTGTATTTATAAAGCTTTGTAAGATGTTCTCTTGGTCAAGTGTAGTATTTCAGGTTATTTAAAGATGATAATGTTTGCTTTGTTGAGTTTTTTTCTCATGTTCTGCAGCATAGCAGGACTTATATTCTCTGAAATTTTTTGATATTCACCTGATGCAGTCAGAAGACATTTGTGTGACAATAGTGTGTTAACATAAATTGTATATCCACATTCTCTTACCTTCTGAGTTTTCCTGGTTTTACTTTCTCTTCAGGCCACTCGTTCTGGTGGGACTCTGGTACTTGTGGGAATGGGCTCTGAGATGACCACTGTACCCTTAGTGCATGCAGCCATCCGAGAGGTGGATATCAAGGGCGTATTTCGATATTGCAACACGTGAGTATGTTGTGGGTAAGCCGGGGTGGCCAGCTGCCAGCAATACTGGGGCAGGCCCCACACTGACTCTGGGACCTGTTTATTCATGAGGGGCACTCCCTGACCACACTGACTGCTGTGTGATATGATAGAGATCCAAAGAGAGAACATGTACTTCTCAAACAGAGGGAGGGACATACAGGGAGGGGATTTTGAAGCATGCTCTTATTAGATGTCTGCCACTCATCATCCAGCCCTCTCTTTTCTTTTTTCTTATGAGACCAGACCTCCATTTTCCCTCTTTAATGGGAAGAAGGAGAGAGAGAGAGAGAGAGAGAGAGAGAGAGAGAGAGAGAGAGAGAGAGAGAGAGAGAGAGAAAAGAAATCAAGTCCCTTTGCCCTCATTTCTGAATTCCAGGGCCCATCCTGGGGAACTAGAGGGCCTTAATTCACCTCACCCTTGTTCCTCACCTTCAGCCTTTCCCCTTTGAGGGCCCACTGTCTGGGACATCCTGCTCTAGCAATGTCCCTTACTCCCAGCTTAAGAATCTATAATTCCATACCTTCAGCTAAGTACCATTTTTCCAATAAGCTCTGCCAACCTGAACTGGCAATGGTGTGACTTGATTATCCTGAACTGCCTCCTTGAGGCCTGCTGCCTTTTTGTAGCGGCCTCTATAGTCTTTCTCATTCAGCCTAAGGAATTCTAGGTTTCATGGTAGGCATTGCAAAATGAGGGAATAGGAGGTAAGGAAGCAATTGGAAACAGTCTTTATGCCTGCAAATTACAAGCCACAAAGTCATTTCCTGTTGTTGGTCTGTAAAACTGGCCTTGCTGAAGCACAGCGCTAGAAAGAAATATGGCCAAGTAGTTCTTACGCTTGATACCTTTGGGAACCTGGTCTTTTGTTTCTGAAGGTTGAATGTAATGCTTGTATCTTTTACAGGTGGCCAATGGCGATTTCGATGCTTGAGTCCAAGTCTGTGAATGTAAAGCCTTTAGTCACCCATAGGTTTCCTCTGGAGAAAGCCATGGAGGCCTTTGAAACATCCAAAAAGGGATTGGGGATAAAAGTCATGCTTAAGTGTGACCCCAATGACCAGAATCCCTGATGTGAATTAAGCTGTACCCTCATCCCCCTCTCAGCATCTCAGGGCTAAATGGCTGGGGAGGGATCTGCCTTGAATGCAGAACTTTGTTTCAAATGGTAAGAATAATTAAAATAATTCATTATAAAGAGAGAGTCTTATAGAGGAGTTCGTGTGCCTTAAAGACACAAATAGGGATGGTTTTGGGAAACTTGTAGCCAGAATGACCTGCTCATGCTGAACAAAGTTCAGCAAGTAAAGCAGAGCTTAACAAGCAGCCGCTGAGAACTCTCCTTCTATCCTGGCCTTCTTTGGGTAAGGAGACAAATATGGAGACAAATATGACTGGCTGGGGGATGGGAGCTGAGTTATGAAGAGACAACTTTATCAAGACGTACCCAGCCCCAAGGCTGATTTTCAGGGTCTGGGTTGAGAGTTATCAGCAGTTGTAGTTCAGAGCACAATTCCCTGTGGTTTGACAATAAAAGGAGAATAAGAAAAGAGACTATAACTTCCTGGATCTAGTGTAATTTTTAACCAACCACATGAATAAAATAAAATCTCATGTGAGGTCAAACCAGCTTGCATTCCCCAAATGTAGAACTAGTGAGAACACATCTCAGCTCTACAGATTGCCTCTACAACTCCTGAGAATCTTGTCATTCCATTTGCAAGGTAGAGAACTACCTTCACAACTCTCTCCACCCCTATCCTGAGGTATGGTGCCTGTCACTAGGCAACCAGGAGGCTCCCACCTAAAGACAGTGGCAGGAAGTCCTTAAATTCGGACCAGCCCAGGAGGATTTGGCCAGCACACCTGACTGCCTGATTTCCCTACCCCATAGCCTTAGCCTCCCCTCCTAGGCTCACTGAATGATGATTATTAGACAATTCCATTAATTCTGATTGTTGTAGACAGAAAACTTACCTCTTCTCATAGCCAATTAAGGCTCTTGTCTCTTCCCATCTATTGGAAGGATATCTCCAAACTTGTCTTATTTTAGTCATGGAGTTTTTCTGTATATGGTTTGAATCCAAATCGCAACATGTTTCCTTGTGATTTTGAGATTATTAATCAAGGGTAAGGCTATAGTAATAGCTATGACAACTGCAGCCTTTTTCCCCCCTTGCTTCAGTGGTGGGTGAAGGGAGAGTCTGAAGATGCTTGAGTTTTCTTATATCCAGGGAAGGCCATGGCCAATGCCTGTAATTCCTCAAACTGGTTCAGGTAATAAATTCTGTTGCTGATATGTGACTCCTGCTGTCATTTATGCCTCTTTAAGGAAGAGTGGACTTAGATTGCCTGTTGAACAGAAGGAATAATCCCAGGACTTTTCCAGAGGACACATTTTCTGCACTAAATACAATTACATTGACTGCTGGAAATTTGCATAAATCTTCTATAATCCTCACAGCAAACCAAATGTATAATGACTATTTACAGATAAGGAAATAGAGAAAAGTAATTTGATTAAGGTCACACACTGCTTTTCTTTTATCAGAAGAAGGGAGGGATGGGGAGACTTCTGTGCACACACACTTAGCAGCCACGCAGCCCAACCCACTTGCACTTCCTTCTCTTATTTCTACATAGTTGGGGCCAGACTTGCCACTTGTCTTCTCTTAAAACTCTCCTTCCAGCTTAGTGGTGCCCAAAGTTTCTTTAATGTGAAATGAGATGGAAGACTCATCAATGAGATGGAAGACTTTCTAGATGGAAGACTTCTAATAGAAATTACTCTTGAATGGGGCAGATTTCATTTTGTTAAATTCACAAGTAGCTGATATTGTTCTGATTATGGCGGGATGGAGGGAGGACACTGAACCTGAAAAGGATTTCAGAGCTGCAGAGGGGACAGCAGGAAAGGTAGCATCAGCAAGGACAAAGACATATCACTTTTTCCATAGTTGTGTTTGAGCCTGATCTTCTAAGCCAATGTCTATCAATGTCAACATCATCTCCATTTTCTGGTCTCTTAGGTGGGCTTCAGGATGCCTGTGCAATTATAAAGAGCAAATGGGCCAATTGAAAATAGCAGTTCAAAGGACTCTCCTCATTTGCAAGGTCTTCCACAGCTCTCAAACTATTGCTTCCCATGCACATCACAAGGGCAGAGAGTGGAGGCAGCAGAGGTAGTGTGGGGGACCAGCTTGGTGAGAGCACTACAGAGCTGGTGCCGAGACTCCCTCTCTTCATCCTTGTTCAGATGGCACTTCCACCACTTGGAAGGGGCTGCAGGAAGCCTGGGAATTAATTTCTTAGCACCACCTCCACAAAGTTCTCCATAAACATTGATTGACTCAGTGAATCAGTCCCGGAACTAAGATGAATATGAATTTCCCGCAAGTTCCCCAACCTTGGGAGGCCTGGTGGCCTCTGTGTGCTCTGTTACCTGTGCCCGGCACTGGTTCACTCTCAGTCAACACTGAGGACCCCGCCCAGCAGGCACTCCCAGCACATGAGTGGAGTGGGGTGTAAGAGTGGAGAGCTGGGAAGAAGGACCCTAGAGGCAACCCCAAGGGTGGAAGAGAGAGGCTGCCTTATGGACCCCTAAAAAGGAAGGGGGTGTGCATTGGCTCCAGCAACTCCCTTTTGTGGTGTACTTTTGGCCACTGCACATGATTTCTATTCATCTCCTCCCAGTCTCTTGTGTAGCTCAGTCTTGCCTTTTCTTTCCTGGTTTCTGTTTTGCACAAAAAAAGGTTTTTTAAGCATTGGTGGAACCAGAAGATCAGGATCAGGGGAACAGGATGTGTTGCATATTTTTCTTCCCCTAGAACTGTCCCCTGCTCATGATGTCAGTCTAGGCTTGGGGCACAGAGGCCAGGTGACAGGGAAGAAATGCCCTGGGCAACTGGTTGGGACAGAGGCTGCACTCGGCAAGTCCTGGTTAAGGCCCACATCCCTGGGTGGCAGAGAGGTCTCCACCATCCCCATTTCCATTTATACATCAAATTCTTTAAGGGCTCAGAGAGGAGCAGAATGGAGAAGAGGCAGCAGTCTAATGGCTTGGTGATGAGCTTATGGCCTATGGGAAGTGCCTTCAAGATGTCAATAGATGTTCTCTGACACAGCTGCTGCCATAATGACACCACCCAGCAGCACTCTCACAGCTTCTGCCCCTCCAGCTTTCCTCTTCTCTTAAAGCCCTGGCTGAGTCAGATACTGAGTGTCTCCCCTGAAAGTGGCTCAGGTAGTTACCTCCCAAGATATTGTTCAGTAAGTCTTCTAGTTAGTAGGAGATGCTTGTTACAAGTTGGGGTGGCTGAGCAACCTTTGTCCCCTGAGAGGCAGCATGTTGTAACATTTAATAGGGATTCCTGGGTTCTGTCTAATCCTGGAGCAGTCACTAACTTACCATGAAATTTATAAGTCCCTTCCCCAATCAGCCTGTTTCCTCCCCTTGTTCTGCTTGACCATAGCATCCCTGTCCTAAGGGGTCTGCAGAGCCTAGAGATGGGTGTAAGCAGGTCAGGCTCTTCACTGCCATGGTCATTTACTGGTTTTCTATGCTCCACATAAGGTGAGAGGCAGAGACACAGCCTTTCTGGGTTGGGTCCCTTCGTAGGAAGGAAGGAGCTGTGGGGAGAAGGTAGGCCTTCACATAGGGTGAGCCTGTTCTGGGCCCAACACCACTGGGAGGCATGAAAAACAACCCCTTAGGAGTAAGAGAGAAAACCTCTGAAGACAGCATGGTTAACTTTCAATCTTATGGTGTTAACAGCCACACTAGAAAATTAGGAGATGAAAGTGTAAGTAGTCTTCAAGGCTATGGAAGGGAGGTAACACCCCAAGAGATAGGAGGCTGGGACACTCAGTCTTCTGAGAGCATGTGGTCTGCAGAAATGCCAGTCAAAGCAGGGTCTGCATTACTCAGAAAACAATATTAGAGACTTTCCCAGAAGATAAGGACAATTTCAGTGACAAGGGAAAACATATACATATACTACTTCACCAAAGTGACCCACAGTAATCCTTTACCTTATTAGCATAGTAAAATGCACACCCCTGGGTGGACACTTAGAATAGTAATGAGACATGCGATGCATGAAGAATGATAGAAGGGAGTGTAGGCCCAGCTAAAGCCCCAACTCCACATGAGATGACATCAAGAGATGGAGTTCACCCTATAGATGTCACAAAAGCTATTCCCCCTTTGTTCTTTGCTTGAGATCAGCCTGGGAGCTTAGTCCCTCCTGTGCTATCTCCCTTTTGCTTCAGGTAGAAAACTCCCCCCACCTTTTTTTTTTTTTTGCTGAAGCCGGCCTGGGGTCTCTATCCCTCAAAGCTGTGTCCCTTCTGACTCAAAGTCCTTAATAAAGGCTTGCCCGTGCCTAAATTCATTCTGGGTCCATTGTTCATTTCTACACCTCTGGATCCAAAAACCCAAGTTGGGTAATAGTATGAGTGCAGTTCTTGGGCCAGCCCAGGCTTCAGGTAGATGGTGCTGAAACCGCATGGATTCTACTCGGACCTTACAGACTCATGAGCATGAGACTATGGGCTACTAACCCTCTTGGGCCTCTCCAGTAGTCCTGCCTCACAGCTCTTCCCTGGTGAGAACTGGGAATCTCAAGAGGCTCTTCAGATTCACTGGCGGTAGCCATATTCCCTATCACATAAGTTTGTGCCTTGTAAGAAAATTAACAAAGGCAGATAAGTAAAAAAATAAAAATAAATAAAGAAAAGAAAGAAAGCATTATCCATTCCTCCCATTCCTCAATAATAAGAGTGTGGGATACTTCCTTCCAGTTCTTTCCTATGCATCTCTACACATATAAAACACAAACATGTATTTATGAACATAATAAAAGTGTACTTTTACTACTATTTTTCTATCACCTGTAATAAATGCTTTAAAAATAATCACAATTATTAAATAATTCCCATTATTATACCAATGAAATGAACCATTCCTTCATATCTCATACCAAATCAATTTTCCCTAATTAAAAATAAAGGTTACTTTTTTATACTGCTTTTCTTGGAATTTAAACAAACACCTTACTGGTGATTGATATGGTTCCTTCAATCTGTGATCATTCTCCATTTTGGTTTAAATGCCATTAATGTTGAAGAAACTGGGTCTTTTGTTCTCTTAGATACTATTTTGTAAACCTACCTTTTTTCTTTATTTAATAAATTGCTAAATTTCTTTTTTTTTAATATTTATTTTCTTAGTTATAAGTAGACACAATGTCTTTATTTTTGCTTCATGTAGTGCTGAGGATTGAACCCAATGCCTCACGCATCCTAGGCGAGCTCTCTACCTCTGAGCCAAAACTCCAGCCCTAAATTGCTAAATTTCTATGTCAACAATTATCATCATGTAAGTCACATGTTTAAACCACATCATCATTTGTAAGTTACCATATCCCATTGTATGGGTGTACTATTATTTATAAAGCAAGTCACAGTAATTTGGGCATTTGGATAGTTTGTAGAATTTTGATCTTATGATAAAATTGTGATGATGATCTTTGTGGTGAGACTGTGCTTGTGCTTCTGATTTATTTTCTAAAGTTATACTTTAGAATGAAGAGAGCTGGGTTGGAGGCTACACTCCTTTTTTTGCAGGGCCTCACATATGCTAGGCAAGCACTCTACCACTGAGCTACATCTCCAGCTCTGGAATACATACTTTAAAATTAACCTGGATAGGCAAGAAAACAGAGTATTGATATTGAGACTAAGAAAATCTCTGGGGGTGCCTCTGGCCATGTACAATGTGGGAGGACTCTGGGGTCTAAGGGAGCTCTCAAGGTTTGCTAAAGATGGGGCTATGAAGCCATTGGCTTTCTGGCTTCAGGCCAACCAGAGAAAAGCTGGGTTTGGGCTTCATTATCCAAAATTTGGACAGGTCACTATGTCTTCAGGCCTTTCATTATTGGTAGTATCAGTGGTTGCTTTGGGCTCTGGGACTATTACCAAGATAGGACAATAAACAGCCCCTTTAAAGGGCTGGCATAGGATTCATAGGAATCTGTAGTCTAATTACTGTGGAGAAGTGGGCCACCAGGAACTTGTACTGGAAGCCTCCCCACAACAATGCCAGGAAACACTGGTTAGCATTTGTTAACTTTGATAACATTGTAAGGCTGTTGTGTGTAGAATATTCTTTTTCAGTTCTGGACTCTTTGAAGTAGGTACAAATTCATGTAGCATAGAATGAATTGGACTAGGTTTTAAGCTACACATTTTGGATTCTCCAGGCCCTGAGAGGCCTGGAAATTTATAGGGCCCTTAAGAAATGTATGTTCTGAGTGATTCAAATATAATTGTCTCATGCTATTTTATTTTCTTGCTACATATGTATATTTAATATTTGCCTACATAGCTTAACAATACAGACTTTCAAGTGTGCTTGCATATTTGTGCTACTTTCAGAAACATCAAATTGAAGCATCTCTTGTCACTCATCAAATGGGATGGGATTGGGCTGCCAGCATGGAGTTTATCAAGGGTTGATGATTCTGAAGAACTTCTTGGGAAGACTATTAACAGTAAGTAGGAGCCAGCGAATGATCTGATAGAAAGTGAATGAGGAAAAAGCTGAGAGGCAAGGAACTACTACTAATCCAGGGCAGAGTGAAAAACATGACTCAACGTGACCTTTGGGGGCTGGGGCTGCAGGTTCTAGGAAGCGGCTGGGCTTTCAGGACAACACAGGGACAGACAGGCTCCAACCAGAGTTTCCTGGGCAAACCCCAGCTTGGCTTCCCCTGTACCACAGACTGAATTCCACAACTTACTGCACACCCAACTAAACGAGGTCCCCAGGAAGTCCTTGCTTGCCTTCATCATGCTGCCTTCAGGATGGGGATCCAGAAAGATTGATGATTACAAGGGGAAGAAAGACATTGCTGGGTGATTAGCCAGAAACACCTGTCATCCAGTTTATGTCTTGTGGCCATGAAGCTGAGTGGAGGAAATGCACCCCTGCACTTGGAGGAGGTGGTAAAGGAAGAGGCCACTAGATGTCTGGATGTCTTGGGCTCCACATAGTAAGAAAGAGGTGGGTGCACATTAGGCCTTATGACCTTGAGAGACTCACTTGACTTCTTTAAAAACTCAGCTTTCTCATCCTTTAAATTGGAAAAAATAATACCTACTTCAGGGACAAATGAACCCTTTTTAAAGTAATTAGCATCAAGAGTGTCACTATGATTATGTTTATATGTGTTCATGCCCCTGTCCTCCCTTCACCAAACCTTATCTCTTTTCCTATTAAATGGGCAGGGTGGATGATCCCCAAGACTTTTCCATCTCAGATCCTGGAGCCTGCAAAGGTGCTTGAAACTGAATGAGAGGTCCCCAGGGCATCAGAAAAGATCTAAGACTGGCCATCACCCAGCATCCTCAGCTCTTCCATAAATGTGCCAGGGCATGAAAGATGGCATCAGACCTGGAAGCCAGGCAGTGTAGAGGAAACGGACCAAATAACAACCAGAATCTACTCTTACCTGCCTACCCTCTTACCTGTTTTGGGCAGAAGAACAGGAAGATTTTCATTTTTCACTATTTGGATTCCCCCATTATTTAAAAAAAAATTTTTTGCCATGATCATACATCACTTGTGTAAATTAAGAACATTAATAAGGATGTCAGTGCTCCCTGTGGCTTTCAGGCTCAAGTGCAGAAAAGTAGAATTCCCATTTCCCCCCCAGAAAGCCTTTGGGACCACCCAGAGGAATCCCTGGGCCCAGGAGGCCTGTATGGCTGGCCCCCACAAGACAGGGACTGTTAAAAGCTGTGGCCAAGTCTTACACTGCATTATGGAGAAATCCCTCACAGACTGCCATGGTGCCTAGTCCACATGGAAGGTGTTCTGGAATGTCTGTAGCCTCATAAACAGCCAGCCCTCATCCTTAGCTCCTAGCCATTCTCCTCCTGCCCATCAATCTGACCTGACCCAGAACATCAGGGTGTCTGTCCTTCAGAAACAGTTTCAGTATCTGGTGACTTATTTATAGAGAGGAAGCCAAACTCTGAGGGCTAGGAGTGGCAGGTGCAGAGACCACAGCAAGAGGAGAGTTTACCCGGCTAGCAACCCCTCCCCTGAAGACCCATCAGAGACAGCCTAGGGTCCAAACAAGATGGGGATCTCACTGAAGGATCAGAAATAGGACCAGTATCTCCCTATAACCTCTGGTTTTAGGGAGAGTTGTACAGACCCTGTAGTGTTGTAAGAACAACACTGGATCAGAGGCAGAGTCCTGATTTCTGGGTCCAACCCTTCCAAATTCAGAAGAGACACTTAATTTATGTTTTTGTTGTTGTTATTGTTTTGGTGGTGCTGGGGATTAAACCCAGGGCCTCCCACATGCTAGGCAGGTGCTTTACCACTGATCTGTAGCCCAGCCCTTTTTATTTTGAGACAGGGTTTCATTAAGTTGCTGAGGCTGGTCTTGAATTTGCAATCCTGCCTCAGCCTCCCAAGCAGGATTGGAGATGTGCACCACCAAGCCCAACCTATGTATGTTCTTGACCATCTGCAATGCAAGTCATTGGAACTTCTCCTGCTATTGTTGTCATCTATCAATAAAATACTAAACTGCTAAGAGAAAGAACGAAGGAGTGATTACAACTGTTATTCTTAACAATCTGACTTGCTGTGAACCGGACACTCTTCTGAGATGCTAGATATCTGAACTCATTTAACTCTCACTATAACGCTCTTAGATTGATATCATTCCCCCTATTTTATGGTTGAGAAAATTGAGGTATTAAATAACTAAATAGTTAAATTATTAGTTCTAGATTAAATAATTAGCTCCAGGTCCCATCCCTTCATCCCTGCACATATACATATGTTTGAACATGTAAAATGTCTGCTACAATGAACAGCAAACCGAGTTGTTAACTCTGGAGGAGAGGATTTGGGGGAATTTGTGTTGTCAGAAGGCAGGAGAACAGGAAGACTTTCATTTTTTACAGTTCAGATTCCTCTAATATTATTTGAAACTTATTTTGGTCATGACCACACATCACTTGTGTAAATTAAGACAATTAATAAGAATTTCATAGTTCCCTGTGGCTTTCAGACTCAAATGCAGAAGAATATAAGTGGTGACATAGACTCCCAGGGCAGAGGACCATTTTTGTTCCCAGAAAGCCTTTGGCTGCAGCCCCTGTCTCGGAGCTGACAGAGGGAGAGAACCAGGTTCTCACATTAGAACCCCTGCAGACCTTAGGCAACCAGCCAGTACAGGGCCATCTGCTATGTCACAGAGCCCACAGGCCAGTTGTGAAGCCTCAAAAGCCATTATAAACAATGTATATTTAAAAATATGGTAAAAAGTATGGTAAACAAGTCCCTAAAAATACTGGCTGAAAGGGGTCAGCTGCTTGCAAGGCTGCATCTTCCACTATTTCTTGATCTTTTAAACGAATTTTCTACTTTATTTGCTCACTGCTGAGTAACTACCCACAACAGAGCAGTCCTTGGCACCTCCCTTTAGGTTAGTGTGTCTGCGTTTCTGGACTCAGCCATGTTTTGTGGATTGTGTCACTAAGCTTTGTTTTTAAATCAAGTCAATGATCCTTTTATTTTCGGAGGAATTTGTTTATGGCTGTGATTATGATGTTTGTACTTCTGTCGCCTCTGGACCTGCCTTTGTTGCTTCCTTCTTTTGCTTTCCTTTCCCCTGTGTGTGGTTTCTGTAGAGGACTTCTTTTTCTGGGTCCTTTTAAATGAGCTCAAAAGAAAACTTTACCTTATATTTTTAGTTTTTAAAATTGTTTTTACCATTAAAAAATTGAAAAGATTTAAAACAATGTTTCCTACTATTAATTTTTTTTGCGGGGGGGGTGCAGTTGTGAGGATTGAACCCAGGCCTGTCTAAATACACCATCGAATCTCCCCATTGACTCCCCTGGTGGTCCTTACAATATCATTTCTAACATACCATTTAATTAGCTCTCATATCATTAGACCTATTCACAGTGAGCTTTTCAGATCTTTTTTCTGTATTCATGTTCCCACTTTTCCTAATGATGACTTCTGCAACTGTAAACCCCTGTCAATAGATTTTTCCTGCCCCTGCTCCAGCCCCACTCTATCTTGGAAATTGAACCCAAGGACCCTCTACCACTGAACTATATCCCCAGCCCTTTTATTTTATTTATTTATCTTTTCTTTTTATTTTATTTTGAAACAGGGTCTCACTAAGTTGCTTAGTGTCATATTAAATTGCTGAGGCTGGCTTTGAACTTGTGTTCCTCCTGCCTCAGCCTCCCAAGTTGCTGGAATTACAAGCATGCACCACCACACCTGGCCCAGGCAATGATTCTTTCAAGAATTCTGTTTCTTGAAATATTTTTCCAAAGGGGGAAAAAATAACTGGGATTCTTACTTCATGTTTCTAATTCCTTTTCCTCAGATTGTGGGACTTTTCTCTTTTTCCAAGATTTGAGAAGTGATACCCAAAGATGTTTTATTCTAGTCTCTTAAAAAATCTTTTTCTAGTCATCATCACCCCCACTTCCTGTAATCACCAAATACCACACCCATGTTTATGATCCTATTTGATGGCATCTCTGAATTCAGAGTTGGCAAATAGGTTTGTAGGGAAACGTCGTAGAGGATCATATTGCTATCTGAGCTTTACAAATATATCATCTTACTCTCACATTTGGCAGAAAATTGAGGCTCAGAATAGTAATGGAACCTGAATAAAGACAACTATCATAGTAGGATTTGAGCTCCAGGCTGATGGAGATCCACTGGCCATTCCCTCAACCACAATGATGCTGTACTTTTTTCATAATAGTCTCGGTTATTCTGTTGCCCTGTATCTTGTTATTCTCTTTGATTAGTTGCTAGATGCATTGGGTTTTTGTTTTGTTTTATGAGCAAATCTTTGTTTAAGTTGGCTCTATTTAGATTTTCTATGCTAGTATTCTTGGCATTTCTAATTATTTGCTCTCCTCTACAATAGAAGAATTAAAAGTCCCTACCTTAACCTCAACCCTCTTTACCTAGAGGCCTCCATTGATAACAACATTACATATGTATATACACACTCTACACTTTACATGTACATATATGCATGTGCATAGATTTAATTTTACAAAAATAATATCATATCCTGGTTATATACATTTTCATATCAGTACATATGGATCACATTTTTTTTGATGATAATATGTTATCATAACATCCATTGAATGGGTACCCATAAAATATAATATGCCTTGCACACAACATCCATGCACTGTATATCATCATGCATCTATGCTGAAAGCTATTAACGTAATTATTAAACATCACCCAAAAGCTCCCTTGAGGTGTAGGAGTTATTTTCCTTTATTCTTTCTTTCAGGGTAAATGCTATCACTTCTGCTGGACATGTGTTTGTAATTCTTCAGGACTCCCCCCAATATTTCTTCCTTCTTCAGGTTCCTTTTAATCACCTTTCTGTGTTGGTGATGAGACATTGATTTTTAAAATTTTATTTTGACACAATCAAAATGAAAAATTAAAAAGCAATAAAAATTAGAACTCAACAACAATCATCCCCATAACATATCAACTTTGGGTTTTTCTGTGTTGGCCTTTGCACATGTATAATTATAATTTTAAAATATTTCTATTTTTAATCTATGGTTATGAAAGCAATATATATTTATTTTTTAGTTGGACACAATATCTTTATTTATTTATTTTTATGTGGTGCTGAGGATCAAACCCAGGGCTACGCATGTGCTAGGCGAGTGCTCTTCCGCTGAGCCACAACCCCAGCTCCTATATACTTATTTTTTAAAGATCAGAGATATGTGTAACATAGATAACTAAAGTTACTCTTAGTTCTACTCCACCTCTAGAGATAAACACTGTTAACAATTTACAAATACTTTCACAGTCATAATCAAAACAAAGCTACAATTTATTTTCACGTAATTATAAATCTTTTTTGTTTTTTAGTACTGGAATTGAACTAGGGCCTTACTGAGCTACATCCCCCATTCCCATAATAGTAAGTCTTAACCATTTTTATATGCTCATAAAATCTTTCTCACTATATTTTCTCCAAAAATACTTTTGTTTGTATTGGAATCCATTTTTGATGATTATTTCTTACTTTTTACTATGAATATTTGTATATTTTTGAGTAAACACTACAAAAATATAAAGAGGAAAATAAAATCAACCACATTGTCACCTAGAAATAACCAATATTACCTTTTTGGTGCATTGTCATTTATAAACACAAATATTTGTCTAAATTTATAATTATTTTCCTAAGACAGTTTCCTACAAGAGGAATTAGTGAAAAAAAAAAAGAGGAGGGGCTCAAACATAAGACTTTTAAGATATTTTGCCAAATTTCCTGAATGAGATTGCCCATCTAATAATTTGCACTGTAAATGGTTATATAATATTTCATTTGATTGAATAGTTTACTTAACCATTCTCTTACTGTTGGACAACCAGATGATCATGGCTACCACATAAGATTGCTGAGAGAATTCAATCAGAGAGAATAATAGTAAACCCTACTTGGATCTGACTCAGAAGGGATCTCCACTGCTGTTCTCTTGCTTACTCACTCCTTCAACCACTCCAGGTAGTAAGATTCCTGTCCTCCAGAAAACTCAGCCCTAATGGCCTCCCCTCACCATCTTGGGGCCACTGCAAGATGCCTTCCAAAGGTGTCAATCTCTTTTGAACCCTGATGGGGTGACACTTTCCCCTGTCCCCCAGTACTGAGGATTGAACCCAGGAATACTCTACCACTGAGCTACATCCCCAGTCCTTTTTTATTTTTCACTTTGATGCAGGGTCTCATTAAATTGTCAAGTCTGGCCTCAAACTCACAATCCTCCTTCCTCAGCTTTTCAAGTTGCTGGATTTACAGACATGTGCCACAGCACAAGGCCAGCTCAGACTCTTATTTCCAGAAAGTGGTGTACTGAAGGGATGACCCTTCATCAGGGTTATAATACAGAGGTGTTTCACACCAGGTGTTGGCAGATCCAGAGGTAATAGGAATCCAGAGGTGTTCTTTCCTTCTGAATATGCCATCTTTAGAAAAATCTGGCTGTGGAGGGAGAACATAGTTCAAGTGTGGGCCAGTATAATATAGGCTTTAGCCCAGAAATGAATTTGAACAATGGATCTTCTTTATCCTTCAAGGTTAAATTCAAAATCTCCCTCTTCCAGGGATCTTTTCTGAATTCCTCCAGCCCCTACAGCTCTCCCACTCATTTTGGCATTAATCAATTGCTTATCACATAATATAGCTTATTTACCAAATAGCCCATGAGAATCTGCTCTGTGCCTGACATTATACTAACAAGTGAAGAAGGAACAGTGAACAGCAAAGGCACAGGTCCTACCCTTCAGGGCCTTATAGCAGAAGTGGAAAGAGGGCCATTGAGCAAGCACTGTGCTGGCCAGTCACTGTACTTTCTCTCCCAGAGCTGGCTCCTGGAAAGTTCAGAATGTGTCTTGCATTCCTTTGGGGTCTTTTAGGACTTAGCATGATCTATGTTCACAATAGTTTTGCAATAAGTAGAATCAGAGCAACTAACAATAGAAAACAAGTTATGAAAATGTTTGATTTCTTCTTGTTTTCCTTATGAGTCTGCATTTTTAGAGGTATGAGTTTGGAAAGAGCAAATACTGAGATGTCAGAGGGCCTGGGTTCAAATCTTGATTTTACCTGTTAGTAGCTGATTTTACCTGTTAGTACCTGTTAGTAGTTACTCTCTGAGCCTCATGAGCTTTTTTTGACTAATGGGGGCAAAGTTACTTTCTTTGAAGAGTTATTTTAAGAATTAATGAGGCTATTCATGTTAATATATTATAGGATCTAATACAAAGTAAGCCTGTAAATGTTAGTTTCCTTCTTGCAGACTTTGGATAAGAGGCAATGCAAGCTTTTCCCCAAAATAGAACTTCTACTCATTGGTGACAATGGGCATAGAAGGGAAGTATGAAATTTTAGGTCTAGAGGGGTGTTAGCCAAAATTCTTTATTTTCTTGGTGAGAAAGTTGAGGCCCAGATACCTTGGGGACTTTCCTTAGTGGTGTCAGTAGCCGGGCTGGGAAGAAAACCTGGGTCCCCTGAGTCCAGCATTCAGTGCATGGTGGGCAGTCTTTCCTAGAATGCACTGCTAGCCTCTCACTTGCAGAGAAGGGGGAAACTTCATGTTAAAGTACATGAGGTCACTGTCTAAGAATGAGCCTTCCTCAGAGATCAACTGGAGAGATTCCCAGGCCCTTTGCAGCTTCCTGAGAACTAGGCTGGGAAGCAGACTGGTGTGGAGAGCGGTGGCAGAGAATGGGAGAGCAGTGTCTGAGACTGGGGTCTCTGATAACTTCATGGCTGTGGCATGCTTGATGCCTTGAAAAGTTTCTGTGCAAAGGTGCAGGATGTCTAGCTGCTACAGTAATGCCCTTCATGTGGAAGCTCTGTGCTAGAAGTCTTATCAGCCTTGACCTTGAACTCAGGCACACAGCTCCTGGGAATAAAGAAACTCTTTTGCTAGACCACCACAATGTTTCACCAGCTCTGCTGCTCCTGAAACTGCCCACATAAGAGTAACTTCAAACAATGGACTTTCTTGAGAGCTACACAAAGCTCCTAACATTGCACATTGCAACTATAGAATGTAACTGAGGAATAAACTGCATAATATTGCTAACTCTGTAACTTTCGTGAATACAAAGAATAATGCTTGCATAGTCTTTAATCTGATTAATGAAACAAATATGAATAAATATTGCTGGCATAATTCTTTAGACCTGCCTTATCCATTTGAGAGCAGCGCTCTACCGAATCCCAGCTGTTATCTTAAAAATCTGCTTATGTGAGTCTTTATTTTTTTAATTTCCCATAGTCTCTCACTAGAATCTGCTGGTTTGGCTGTGCTGGTCACAGCAGACTGCTCTCCCTGCCACCTTCCATTCTAGACCAGGCCAAGCTAGGCGGCAATGAATGACTTTCAGATGATGGGTGTGGGGGGTGCTGTCTCTGCGGGGTAGAGCAGGCCTCTTCCTCCCCCTCCATAGAGACAGACCCTGGTGGGACACAGAGGGAGTAAGTAGGGACCTGGTCAGAAAGGGGAATAGGCCTAGTCTAGGATCAATTATCTTAACATCACTCAACACTTCCAGACTCCTAGAATACGGAGTTCTGCCTTCAGAACCTCAACTTCTCTTACTCATAGTAAAATACTAATGACAATATTCCAGATATAGTTAAGGACTGCCCATACATTATCTTTGCCTGAACACTCACAACCTGCTTTTGAGAGACAGGATAAAGTGGTAGCTAAGGGGCATGGTCTTTGGGTAAGCTTTGCAGATTCAATCTGTCCTCTCACATGGGTAACTTTGAGCAAACTGTTTAAACTTTCTTGTGCTTTGATTTTCTTAACTGAAAAATGGTAATAATGATAGTAACTACTTCATAGTTTGTCCTAAGGACTAAGTGAGCTAATACATTCCAAGCACTTATAAGAGGCTGGGTGCACAGCAAGCTCTGTGTACATAGATTGCTATAATCTGATTGTCATCTTCTTAGGGGTCTTCTCTTAATAATTTTATCTTAAGAGTATCCCTTGGGTTGGGGATGTGGCTCAGTAGAGCACTTGCCTAGTATGTATGAGGCCCTGGGTTCAATTAGAAAATAAAAAATCCACCTTTAGTCACTCACTATCATTAGATTATTTTCAAAGTACTTAGAATTGGGGATCTTCTCCTCCTAACTTGTTTATTGTCTGTTTGCTTCCATTAACATTTAAGTTCCATAGGAAGGAACTAGAGAATATCATGCTAAGTGAAATAAGCCAGTCCCCAAAAACTAAAGGCTGAATGTTTTCTCTGATAAGTGGATGCTTATCCATAAGGGGGTGAGGGGGCATGGAAGAATAAAGGAATTTTGGATTGAACAGAGGGGAGTGAGGGTAGGGTAGGGGCTGTGGGAATGGGAAGGACAGTGGAATGAGACAGACATTAATACCCTATATACATGTATGATTATACTACTGGTGTGACTGCATCATGGACAGCCAGAGGAATGAGAAGTTGTGCTCCATTTGTGTACAATGTGTCAAAATTCATCCTACTGTCATATTTAACTAATTAGAACAAATTCAAAAATTAAAAAAATATATATTTAAGTTTCATAGAAGCTGGGCCTGTTGAATTGAGTTGAATTATTTCATTGGATCTTCCCAAATCCTATGAATCAGATACTCAGGTTATTCCCATTTTATAGAGGCACCAAGTTTCCTTTGTTTGCTCAAGGTCATCTGTCCTGGACTCAAACCTGATTTGATTCAAGAGCCCTTGCTCTTAAATACTCTGGTGGATTGGCTCCTCTTACTCAAAGTTCTTAGCAAGTTAAGTAGGAAGGATGCCATGTCTTGTCAACTTTCTCCTCTATGGTTGGGGCACAAGTTTGGGCTGTAAAGTTGGAAAAAGAGACAGTGTTGGGGCCTCCATTTCTCTCCACAGAGCCCAGTGGGTCCTCACACTCTCCTTTCCCACCTGGCCCTAAAGCCTTGCCATCCACTTATCCTAATCCTCATCCTCATCTTCTCCATTCCCAGTCCTATCGTTGTGCTGTTTCTTCTCCATCTCATTCTCATCCCTATCCCTATGAGGCAGGGTTGAGTCGGGCTTTATCCCAGGGCCTGAGACCAACATCTGTAGAGAATGTTTGCTTCCTTTTACACTATTACTATAATATGTTCTGTGAGTCATCCTCCCCATAGCTTCTTTCTTTGGACATTTTTTTGGGGGCGGAGGGACAGGGGATTGAACTCAAGGGCACTTAACCACTGAGCCACATCTCCAGCCCTCTTTTTGTTTAGAGACAGGGTCTCACTGAGTTGCTTAGGGCCTTGCTAAATTTCTGATACTGGCTTTGAACTTTCAATCCTCCTGCCTCAGCCTCCTGAGCTGCTGGGACTACAGGCATGAGCCACTGTGCCTAGCTTTCTGGACATTTTTTCAGACCACCTTGTTTACATATTTTCCAGAGTATAACTTCTTCTCCCCACATGTTTACACAGTTAATAACTTTGTTTTCTCAACCCAAGTGTGAATTGCCTGATGGTTACCTGATCCTGGGCCTTCCTGACTGACCAAGGAGAATCTGTCTCAGGCTCCAGAAAGGATGGGACCTGTTTAGGATTCTGGCAAACAGACAGACTGAAAAGACTTCTATCATCTCTTTAAGGCCTTAACTTTAATCCTGCTCATTTGGTGGCTCTCTGGGAATCAGCATGGTGTTATATAGTACATCCAGGTTGTGAATAGACACTTTGGGCTAATATCTAAAGCCTGGCTGGGAATGGAGCCAGGACTGAAGTCAGGCAGTCTAAGTGCTACCGGAGGCTATTCAAGATCATGGTGGCATGTCCCTCTGTCCAGCTAGATATGCACTTGACATTGCCTAGAGTCAGGGCAAAAGTTGACTAGAGATTCATTCATCAGTGATCACTTCCCCTAACATGGAAGGGAGAACAGGGCTGAGGACAGAGTGTTATAGATTATGGATTATGTTAACATGACAGCCATGTTAGCACCATTCTCCAGTCTGGTAAGGACAAGTGAATTAGGATGGGACAGATAAATATTTTGAACAGTTTTTAGAAAGGCATGGGAGGACACTGATAGGTAAGATCTGGGAATAAAGTTACTGGTGTATACTTGGTGAGGGGCAGGAAGGCTGGAGGCTGGGAGGCATGATGCTGTTCATAAATGGATGGACTAGTAATCATCATACGTTGTAATTAATATATTCCTACACTTTTTCTCATCAATATAATTGTTTGGGACTATTGCTATCTGACTCCCCAATACCCTTCCAGACATTTGAATAAATGAAGAAAAAGGGAAATTAAGGGATTTTTCCCTCTGAAACATTTACAGATAAAATTGGCACTAAAATCCTAGGTCTCTTGGGTCATGATCTGTTGTTTATTCAGCTTTGTCAGAGAGATACTTTTAATATAGAGGGATAGGAACCAGAGACATCTGACCTCTGAATAAATTCAATGAGGAGAAGAACCTGATAGGTTTGTGGAGATGGCCTGATTACAAATAATACTGTCTAGAGAACTCCATGACTCACCAATTCCACTCCTAGATATATCCCAAGAGAAATGAGTGCATCATTTTCACCAAAAGATAAGTATAAGAAGATTCATAGCAGCTTTATTTATCATCACCCAAATACAGAAACAATTCAGGGTTTATCATCAGAAGAATGGATAAACAAACTGTGGTACATCTCTCTAATGGAATACTACCCAGCAATAAAAAGGATCAAACTACTGATACAGCAGCATGAATGAATCACAAAGGCATCGTGGTGAATGAAAGAGAACAGTCTTAAAAGAGTACATTCAGCATGACCCAAACAAAGTGACAGAAATCACATTATAATTAGAGTTATCTGGTCACCTAACTCTTCTGGAATTGGGAAATGATAGAAAGTCTTAGATATGTGGCAGAGAGGCTAGACTCCCTTGGTCCCAGAGCTCAGGAATCACTCCCATAGCTCAAAGGGGCCTGCCAAGGGGTTAGGGCAACCAGCATCACTGACTTTGCAAACATCAGGGCTGATGAGGCATCTTTGTTCCCTGGTGTTCTAAAGGCTCCTGACCCTCTAGGAGTGAGACACGTGGGGGAGGGGTTGCACTTTGGAGCTGGAGGGGAAAGGCCTATGCTGAGCTGAGGCAGTCGGGCTGTTCAGGCTCTCAAGCATCACAGCTTCTGAGTTGAGCTCTGGGAAAATTCTCACTCAGAGGTACACCCACCTTCTCTTCCTTCAAAATGGTTTGGCCAAGAAAATACCAAAGCAATAGAGAAATGGGATCTATCAGAGGTAAATGATTTTGTATCTTTTCACCTCCATAGTTGTCACAAGCAGAGGCTGTCCCCTTCCAACTTTGCTTTCACATGCTGCCATGGCTTGAGCTGGAGGTGTGGGTGGGAGGCTTCTCTAACTTCTCAGAACAGAGGACAGATGGGGCATTGAGGGGTGGGTTCTTCTAGCTCTCTGGGTAAGGCCTGGAGTGGATTCTGTGAGAGAAGTTGCCAGCAGGGTTGGGGAACTGAGGTCCAGAGAGGGAGAGCAGGATACTGGAAGCAGGAACCAGGGAGGTGGGCTTAGAAGTTCTCATAGTGGTGCATGAAGTGGGCTCGGTCCTGCCTGTTGACCAGCTGACAGGCCTTCTCTACATTCTTGGTCATGCCAGGAGGGCCACAGCTAAACACCCCAATCTTGCGCACCTGTTAGGCAATTAGAAAGAGAAGGAGAGGCCTGGAGCCTTGTGATGCTCACTCTTTGAGGAAGAAACTTCTCCAGCTTAGCCAGAATGACCTGAGTTCTACCCCAGGCCCTGAGGAGGAGGCTTGAGCTGTGGGGGAAATCCTCCTCTAACACTTTACCCCATCCTGGGGTCCAGTGGAATTCTCTATTCAGGATAGAGCTGCAGGATGCTTCAGGGCCAAGACGACCAGAGTCCCAGAGAAGGAGGGGTCAGACCAACCTGTGGGTGGACCTCTTGCAGGGAGTTGAAGAAGGGCTCAAAGGGGGGGCGGCCAAAGTGGGTGACAGAGCGCAGGCCCGTGAACAGACTCCGATTCAGCACCTTCTGGAAGTGTCGCTCACAGATGTACTGAGGAGGGAGGGATGGAGGAAGGTCACAGCCAGGCACACCAGGGTCAACTCTTAGCCCAAATGGTGGCTCACCTGGTCTGCCTGGCTGGCCCTGACCTTACCAACATGGTGGTCCTGAGGTCAAACTTCTCAGCCAGCTGGGTGATGTAGATGTGCACAGACACCAGGTCCTGGCAGTCATTCTCCTCTACCTCCCTGATGATGTCAGCCAGCCACTCGAACTGCCGCTGGGTCCGTGTCACCCAGATGAAGTAGATCTGGGGGCACAAGCCAGAGCTCAGGACCAGCTCAGCTCAGGCTCCCTGCATCCCTGGGACCTTCACCTGAGAGGCTGGGAAGCCTCAGACTGCCCACATACAAGAAAGCTCTGATCCCAGCCAGGCTTCTGAGGATCTGCTGGGGACAGATCCTTCTGGCTATCCCCCTACCTTCCCTCAGTTAGCAGCTGGAAAATTGGGTATGAACGCTTTTAGACTTGCACCTAAAAGCCAGGGCCTTTCCCTCATGCTCTTCTGCTGAGACTCTGGAACACAATCAGGATGCCTGTTCCCCATTTGAAGAATGGGAGAGGGACGCTCACCTTTTTACAGAGCATTTGGTTGCCCAAGGCTGATTTAAAGATCAGGTCTTTGAGGATGGAGGCAAAGGGGGTGACCCCAATGCCCCCTCCTACTAGTACTGACACCTCAAACTTATGCCACTCCTGGTGGCCCTCTCCGAATGGTCCATCCAGGTACAGCTGTCAAGAGAAGAGGAAGATGAGATGAGCCCAGCCACTCTCCAGCTCTGAGACCAGAAACAGATGGTGGAGGAAGCAGAAGAAGGATGGGGACAGAGCACCTAGTGTCTTCTGGGACACCCCAGCCCCCTCCCAACCCAACCTTCAAGTGTCTAGAGTACCTATTCTCAGGATAGGGAAGGCAAGGACCTTCTACTGATGGCAAAGGCCTCAAAGTGGGGTTCCCAGTGATGGGTACCTTTGGGTATCTGGCACAGCCTTGGCTTGTCAGGGGTGAGTAGATCTCCCTGAGGCGAGTAGTCCAGGGCCCCACAGCCCGAATGTGCAGGCTGAGTGTGTCCTCATGGGGCGCAGAGGTCAGCGTGAATGGGTGGTATTCATTGGTCCCCAGAGCCAGGCAAGCAATGCGCACCCACTGCCCTGACTTGTACTCAAAGTCCTGGGGCCGCTCAAACTGCAAATGGGTCACTCCTGGAAGTCATGGGCAAGAAAAGGCATAGATGATAAGGCCTGCTCCTAGTACCTGAGGACTGACAGGTATCTGTTCTCTACATGCTCCTAGGCCCAGGGAGTGTTACATGGTCACATGATCTGGGCGAATGGGTTCTTGTGTCTGAGAGTAGGAAGATTCCCTTTTCTGTTTTCTGGTTAACATAAGAGTTGGGCTTCTCTGCTCCCTTGTTCCAGCCCCTCTCTTCCTCTCACTGCCCTCTCCCTGCAAAGGCCCAGGCCCTGAATTCTAGCTGGTGGAGTGGAGGGACCTTAGGCTCTCCAGGGACCATCTCAGTGTTTATCATACCTCCTCCATTTGAGGGTAACCACTGTGATGAGTCCTGTCTGCGTGCCTGCTACGTATCATTTATCTAATGTTTTTCTTTAAATTGACTTATTTTTCAATCCAATTTATCTTGACGAGAAACTTTATCACTAAGGTAAGGTGCTGAGTAGAAAGCCACGTGTTTTATTACCAAATCTCAGCTGGGTACTGTTTGTTGCCTGGCTACAGTTGAGTCTCAGGTCTGATAAATCTTTATTGAAAAAGGAAGCTAGCAAATACTGAAGCATATCAAAGGCATACCTACACCACTTCCAGACTTGGTCCTAAAATAATCTTGATTGAAATGAGATTAATTTTCTTGCAGTATGAGTCTTGAAGGTTAGACAACCTGGGACACCTAATATCATCATCCACCACCCTCCACGGTAATATGAATCCTCACTTAGGCTAACCCTGACCCTCAATAACAGGCTGGCAATCAGGGCCATTTGGCTGTCTCTGAAGGTGCTGTTCTAAGAGGACATATGGTTCCCTGCCCTGTACTTCTGCACCCAGGCCACACATGTGGGGGTTATTCTCATTCTTAAACCCCTCTGCTTCTCTTTCAGGCATCTTTTCCCATAGTCACTTCTCATTGTCTGCAAGTCTCTTTTGGAGATAAGCACAGCCCTTTCTGAGGCTGCATTTCTATCAGGAAAGCTTCAGGAATCCCAAAGTGGGTATCAGAAATGATGATGGGGATCAGAAGGACTAGTGTGCTTCTCCTGTATTGGGGAGCTGGAGTCAAGCTGGGCTGGTACCTGAAGGCAGCAGTTCCACTTTCACCACGCTGATCTCCACCTTCTTCCGGCTCAGGCTCACCAGCTTGTCTCCCCCATAGATAATTGCTGGGACCAGGAAGTAGATGTGGAAACTGGGCAGCTGGATCAGAGCGTAGCTGCCATGGATGATGAGCTGCAGACAGGGCCAGTTAGTATACCTCAAGCCTAGTCAGGTCCCCACCCTGCACCCCGCCTCTTGCCCGGTTACTTCCCTCCCAGGCACCAGGGTAGATGGGGCTGCAAATACTTGAGTCTGGGTTTCAGATCTCAGGGTCTCAGTCTGAGATCTTGGATCTAATTTCCCAGCTCCATCCTTTACTGCCACTCCCATCCTGAGTACTCTCCTCCATGCCTGTTGCTGCCCAGAGAATCCCTCACCAGGGCATAAAGCAGGACATAAAGGTGGTGGGTCAGCCAGAAGCCGCGGAAGCTGCGGTGGCGGAAGTGGTGAGAAGCGAAGACATACATGATGGCCAGGATCAGGAGCAGGAGGACCCCTGTCATACCTGAGAACAAGAAGACAAGTTCAGTGACTAGTCAGTATCTCAGCCTGGGCTGAAAATAGACACAGAATATTCCCCATTCTGCCCTCCTTCCTCTCTCATCCTTAGAATGGCCTGCCTGGAGAGGCTAGAGCCGGGGCTTGTGCAGCAGGCTAGAAAATGAACCAGTGGCCAGTAAAGACCCATGTGTATATAAGGAAATGGAGGCAAAAGTAGAAGCCCTCAGACAGAATCCCCAGATCCCATATAGAGCCCCAGTCCCTACCTGGAACTGTCTCAAAGAACCACCAGTAGTACTTCTGAGGAAGCTTAGACCTGTGGGGCAAAGACACATTGAGCCTCTGAGATACACTGAGGCAGGAGGGGCTCCACCGCTGTCATACACAGTCTAACTGTTCCTGCTGGCCCTGACTGCTGAGGTTACTAGGCCTCCACCTAGATGACAATTAGTATATCTCAAGCGATTCTTCCAAGGAACATGGCACCCAGCCTCCCCCAGTTCTACCCTTTGCACGCTCAGCAAATTTTCCTCCCATGTTATCCTAAATTCTCTTACTGCAGTTGATTCTTGTTTCCTTGAGTGCTCGGTTCATTATTTTGTATCCATAAAGACAGAGATTTATGTTTTTGTTTTTGTTTTAAATTTTGTTAGTTGCCAGTGGATTTTTTACTTTATTTCTTTACTTATATGTGGTGGTAAGGATCGAACCCAGGGCCTCACACATGCCAGGCAAGCGCTCAACCACTGAGCCACAACCCCAGCCCCTAGATTTATGTTTTGTTCACCACTCTATCCCTAGGTTTACAGCTATACCAGGCACACAGTAAATTCTCAGTAAGTATGTGTAGAATGATTACATGTATCTTAACATCCCTACTCTTTGGCACCTGGCTGGATACCCAGGACATGGTCCATAAATGTTTGCCCAATGAATAGATGGTAAGCGGAAATGGCAAGCTGTGTGTCAAGTACATGCACAAAGAGTATCCAATCATCTTCTAAACATCTTTCCTGGCCAATCATAGTCAGCTTCCTTAAGGCAAGGAAATCACCTTTCAGTTTCCCTCAGTGGGATAACTTTGCATCTTCACTCAGTGAGAATCTGAGGATCTTTGGCTATCTCTTTTCTATTACACCTTCCAGCCCACCCAGGAGACCCAGGGAGCACCTTCCCCAGAACTGACCCATCATTCACAAAGACGTTGGGGAATACACAGGCCATCAGGCTGAGAGGGCTGATTGAGAAGATGTAGATATTGACCGCGTGGCCAGCACTGTGCAAAACTGAAAAAGACAATATCAGAGAGAGATGCCAGCCAGGGCTGACTCTACCTTTAGTCCAGAGTGGGAGAGACAGCACCAGAGGAGAGAGAGAGGTATAAAGAGCTCCAGCCTTCTCACTGTTTCCCCCCAAACTAGACCTATGGGGATGAAACAAAGGGGAGAAGGCCAGGAGCCACATACTGGCCAGGATAACAGCACCCATGGCAATCCAACGATGGAAGTCCACAGCAGCATCAAAGGGCACGTATCGATTGAGGAAGGTCTCTCTCAGGAAGGTGATGAGGTTGCGACACATAGTTAGCAGTATGTAGGAATACATGAAGGAGATGCTGGCTGCTGTTCCTCGTGACAGGATGATGCCCACATAGGTGGTCTCTTCAATGTCCGTGGGTGGTGAGGCAAAGGCATAGTCTGGGGCCAGAGATGGGTAGATCAGCATGGCCCAAGATGCATGGTCATGAGCCCAAGTCAGAACACTTGGCCTCTTCCATCCAGGCACTGAGGACCAGGAAGAACAACCAGAGGGCTCTCCATTCCTCCCTGAGGGGCAGGGCCTGCTCCCTGCCCACTGCCCACAGCCTGAAGCTCTTACAGTAGGCACGCTCTGCAAACAGGCCCACACAGATGGCTGAGAAAACTGTGATGCAAACAATATGGCGCCGATAGTTCTCCACAAAGCGCTTGAATTGCTGCAGCTTCTGGGCCAGGAGGCCTCGTGGCATCTTCTCCTGTAGTGCCTCTGTGTACAGCTGGGGAGAGGACCCCACCACCCTGTACCGGTGGGAGGCAGGGTGCTGGTGAGAGAGGAGTACCCTGGCCTTCCCTCAGTGCCTATGAGAACCAGGGTCAGGATGGACAAAGGAAGAAAGGCAGCCTCCCACTCCCCCAACTCTACTTCCATCTTCACTTGCTCTATCCATCCCCTCTTCTGTTTCTCCATAACTCTACCTCTTCTTCCTTCTCCTCTTTCTTTTGTCCTTCCCCTGTCCTGCTCCCTATACAGGCCCACCACTGTGCCCAAGGAGTCAGGAGTCAGGTGACCCCTTACTACCATCTTGGTGTTGCTTCTGAGCCAGGGCCCTTGCCTGAAGAACGGGTATAGAGATTGACACTCTAGCCCCAGTCATCTAGTGGGATAAGTGGAATGAGCCTCAGAATGATCCCTTTTAGTCAAGGAGATGTGGGCAGGACCCAGAGGCCCTGAGACTTCTCTTCATGTCTTTTTGGCCCCAGAGATCCAGAAAACACTCACTTTTTGCCAAACCTCTTCTTTATCCCAGAGCCTCCCAACTCTGGAGCTTCTGAAGCAGGGAGTCCCGGTTCCTGGGAGCAGGAGCTGAAAAAAAGAAAATGGAGCCTGTGTCTTAATACCCAGGAGAAGAAACTGTCAGTTCAAAGCTTGGGGCAGAGGCAAACCAGGGAGCAAGGGGAGAATGACTATAGTCTTCTCATCTGTTCTGTAGGATGACTCCAGCCTGGAGTGGCAGGAAGAGAGACAAAGTCCTGAGCAGTATGGGGTGTGGGAGGAAGCTGTAATTTGGGCTGAAGCTGACCATGGTGATAAGAACTACTTTCAGAGGGCAAATATCTGACCCTGGGGATTGATTGGCCAGCCCTACTTCCTTCATTCTCTGCAGGAGACCTAGTTAAGGAGACCTCCCTGTTCCTTATTCCTGTTTACCATTTCCTAGGATTCCGAGTGATGAATGAGACTCGACAGTTGATGTTTTGTTTAAAGATATCTCCAACACCTGGAAAGGAGAACAGAGGCTGGACTGGGTTTCCCATGAGGGCAGTGGGGTGATGGAGGGTGGAAGACTGACCTCTCCTCCCCATCCCTCTGCAAAGGCTACCAAGGCACTTGCTGGTGACTTAGTCATATCTGACCCTGCTCTGCTCTCTTTCCACATAAAGCACCCGCAGTACATTGGGAAGACAATGTGGCAACTTTGTGCTATCAGAAAAAGAGGGAGCCTCTGGGCAGATGCAATCCTGTATGTCCTTTGTGTAAAAAAAAAAAAAAATAGTGCTTCCTTCACTGGCCAGATACACCTCAGGTCAATGCCTGTGGCTTTAGCAGTGTGTTGCTGGATTTCAGTTGCCCCTTGGCCTCAGTAAGCATCTTCATGCAGTATACAACTTGTATATCCATATATGATGCCCTGAATACATGTGCCTGGCTCAGAAGGCACCAAGGACTCAGAAGAATAAGACCTAGGTACTGTCCACCATGAGTTCTTATTTTGAAGACTGCCATTTCCTAACTCCAACAATTCCTTACACACTCACATACCTCCACCTCCACCTTTGACACAGAGCTGTGTGAAGCGAAGCTCATTGTCATGGTCCCGAAGCATGAAGTGAAAGTCTTCCCATGTTAGCTCCTCCTTGTCCTGGAAGCCAGACTCTCGAAACATGGACTCCACCACCTCAGCCAGCTGTGCCTTGGACAGGCAGTTGTTGGAGATCTCAATGAAGGACCTGTGGAGGACCAGAGACAGAGGTCAGTCCAATGAGGTCAGACTTGGACAGGTGCAGGGTGAGGCAGCTCAAGATTACCTAAGGTGTACTACAAGTGACCTGGGAAATGGCCCTGAGAAGATGCTCATCTGGCCTGAAATTGACACTAATGTGGTTAGGGTGTTCAAAATATAGAACAGAATTGAAAGTGACCTTGACTAGTAAGAAAAAGCAGCCTTTGAACCAGAGGGCATCTACCACTGGGAATAAATATCCACTTAGTGCGTGGACATATCCATTGTGTGCCACAGCCCTGTCTCATGATGAGCTTTCTGCCACTTCCCATAGCTACCCCTGGGCTCCCACTTTGACGTTCCAGTGAAGGCACCAGACAGTAGGGTGGGGAGATATAGCTGTGATGGCTACTGCTTCCTAGGGCAACACTCTAGGGCACAGGCAGGTGTGTCTCCACACCTAATCTGACAGCACCCAAGTGGTAGCTACAGTGGCCAAACTCTTTCCTTAGGTTGTGCTTTGGGACAAAAACCAACCAGGCGAGAATGTGCAAATCCACCAGAAAAAGACCTGGGCTACATGGCAAGAACTGCCATCACATTAAAAAGCATCATCTCACTGAGGCTCAGCAAGAACCATACTGAGTTACAGGGCAAGAAAGTGGGAACTCAGCCCTCGGTGATCAGGGCCTTCTCCTGCATTCCTAGGAGCTGTGTGAAGCACTGAGGGCTGGGCTGGCAATGACACACAAGGGAGGTACAGACTGAAATTAGCTTTGAGAAGCCTACATCTAGTTGGGGTATCTGGAATTTGGCAGGTAAGGGGCATGCTTAAAGAAAGAAAAGAGTGAAAGAGAATAGAATTGTTACAAGATCTGCCAGGCACAGTGGCACATGCCTGTAATCCCAGCGGCTCGAGAAGCTGAGGCAGGAGGATTGTGAGTTCAAAGCCAGCCTCAGTAATGGCGAGGCACTAACAACTCAGTGAGACCCTGTCTCTAAAGAAAATAAAATACAAACTAGGGCTGACAATGTGGCTTAGTGGTCGAGTGCCCTGTGTTCAATCCCCAGAAACCAGCCCCCCTGCAAAAACAAAACAAAACAAAAGAATTATTACAAGAATCTAGGCTGCTGTATTTATGCTATTTATTCATTTACTTATTTCACTTTGTCTTATTTAGTTAACCATGTGTGGAATGCTTGCTATGTGTCAATCTCTGTGTGGAGGAAGCCTATTCAACAAGGAACACAGAGAGATGAGTCTCACCCTATGGCAAGGTATTATCTTCAGAAATGAGAAATCGATGATACTCAAAGCTGGTCTTTATCAACACACCAAAACCAGAAATGGCTTAAGAAACAGGAAGAAAGAAGGGTTCAAATATAGAGGAACTTTCCTATTGTTTCTTCTCCTATTGTGGTGATTGATATTAGAGAGTGACCAAGGTCATCCTTGCATTATTTCGTTGTGTAAAGCAGTTTTGGTTATGTGGTAAAAGAGTTTACAGAGACCCAAAGGCATCTAAAGGGATTAAATAGTCTTCTGTTGTTGTTCATATTGGTATTAGTTGTTTTTTTTTTTTTTGGCTTGTTTATTTGCATGTCGTTTAAAAGTAGGGAGACTTTCCTGGCTGCTGTTGACAGTGCAGGTATAGACCCTGCTTGAGGCAGGTAAACCTTTGAAGCCGGGTGTTCTAAGAATCTAGCATGCAGTGTCCAGGTCACCTTTCAACATAGATGGCCAGCTAGCTGCCTCTCCTGCCCTCCTCTGACCTGACCTGTTTTTCTGTTTAAAATGTCCAGGACGTCTCAGGATTGGAAGGGCCCACCTCGTACCGCATCATGGTGAAGAATTCATCCTTGGAGAGGAAGCCATTCCCATCCAGATCATACATGGTGAACATCAGGCGGGATTTATCTTCCGGGGAGCCTGGGGGAGACAGGGAGATGCAAACCACCTCCCCATGTAGAGACCTTCGATAACTCAGATGGCCTTCTGTCCCTGGCCTCCTACCTTTCATGAAGACCACCAGGATGTCCAGGAACTCCCGGAAGGACAGGTAGCCATTACCATCCTTGTCAGCCAGAGAGAACATGGACTCCACAAACATGTCCTGGGGCTTGAGGCCCAGGGACTCGGCAAACTCAGCCCTGCTCAGCTCACAGGTCAGGGCCTGCCGCACCTTCTGGGATGAGTCCAGGGGCAGGGTCCCTGCATCTGCCTGGTTGATGTCCAGCACCTGCACTTGGGCAACAGCAGAGGAAGGGAGAGAAGGGCATAAGGCCTGGACTGGAAGCAGTTCAGTGACTGTTCACATTTCCCCAGGGTACATTTCAGAAAGGCTGAGCCTAGATGCTTAGATATATTGACTTGAGCCTCTGCTCTCCTATGGTGGGGGTGAGGACTGAATCTCTAGCATCCTGCCCACTTCTCCCTGGAATCAAGCACCATATGATGAGGGTGGTGATGACAGAAGGAAAGTGGAGAGCAGGGGTGAGTGGTAAAGTTGGGAAATGGAAACTGAAAGAGCCTATGCTGGGGACAGATGTTAATCACAGACAGGGTGAACAGGCAGGAAGAGACTGGGGCTATGCTTTCATGCCAGTTCAGATAGGGCTGCCATGTACCTATGATTTTGTCTCTGCCCATGTGCAAAGAGTTTAAAAGTTACATGTAACTTCCATTTTTTTAAACACCTATGACTTACCAAGCACATCAGCTAAGCACTACATATAGAACAGTGTTTTCCAAAATTGAGCTAGCCCAAGGATCAGGAGAGCTTATTAAAACACAGACTGCTGGGTCCCACCCCCAGAGTGCTTCCTTCAGTTTCTTTGGAGAGGGGCCTGAGAATTTTCATTTCTAACAAGTTCCCAGGTGAGGTTGATGCTGCCGGTCCAGGGGCCAACCTCTGAGAGCATGCCATGTAAACTATTTCACTGGATCCTCACAACACCACCAGAGTGGGATGGATACAATTTTAATCACTCTTTCAGAGGTGAAGAAGTAGAGATACAGATCTAAAATAATGTAACTTGTCTATGATCATGTAGCATGTAAGCAGCTCAGCTGAGATCCAAACAAGGATGTCTGTCTCCAGCCCAAAGAGTGGAAGCTAGTCCACTCAAGTGGGGTCCTATCCAGCCTAGGTTGGCCCCATCCCCTGGTCTGGGCCCATCTCCAAAGGCACAAGGCATGGCACCTGAGCAAAAAGGTGTCTGAAGAAGATCTCCAGGATACGCCCACGCTGCTGCTTGGTCACAGCCTTCCTGAACAGCTCACTCTCTCCCATCTCAGCCACGTGGAGGTCCAGAGCCCAGAACATACAGAGGCCTTGCAGTTGCTGCACAAAGACACCCCGCTCCTCTTCACTGGTAAATAGCAGCACCTGGGTGAAAGAAAGACCCTGCCACACTTGGGAGTTCAAGTTTCCTGTCCAGCCTCTCCTTGAAGGACACCGGGTTGAAGGAAGGAGAGAAAAGCTCTTCCCGGTCTATCTGGGCTGAACCAAGTGAATGGCCTAAGGGGTAAAGTTGAGTCTGGGGCCTCTGAAAGGAGTCCCTGTTCCCAGCATAGCCCTTTACAGGTGATCTCTGTAGTTGAGGATGAGGTGGCCTGAGAGGACTTGCTTATGAGAGGAGAGATGTGCAAAAGCAGCCCAGGTCAGGGAGGCAGGACAAGCTGTACCAGGTCATACTCCTTGGGGATCTTGAGCAGCAGAGTGCGGCACCCACGGTTGCTGGACAGGATGAGGTTGACTTGCTGCAAGGGCTGCAGCTGGATGGTGCGGAGCACAGTGAGACGTCTGTCAAGGACCTGTAGGCACCTGTCTGGAAGCAGCTGGATGGTGATGGGACAGCTCTTCTCCTTGGGGCCTGGCCACTCCATTGCTAGGGAAGGGATGATTTGGCAGTAATTAAGCAGACATCCTTAGGCCTATACTGCTCTACAAATCTGAGCAGATACCCTAAAGCCTGTTTTTTTGCCCCACTTTGTAACTTGGTTCTTTGTCTCAGGCCTCCCATCCTCCCATCTTCCTTTATTTCCTTCAGCCTCATCTCACCTGTCACTCCATCTTTGACTGCTTCTATCTCCACACTCTCTTTGCCTTTCTTTTGTAGTTTCTTGCGCTCTTGGTTCCGCAAATGAGCCACCATCCCAGAGATAACCAAACTCACTGACAGGAATCAGAAGAGGTCAGTGGGGAGGAGAACCCTTCAACTACAGCTTCAGTGGGTAAAGAGGGTGCTGCCCCTACTTTCCTAAGAGCCTTTGAGCATGGCCTCAAACTGTGCCCAGGAGCTAGCCCTGTAGGTCAACAGGTAATGAGGGGATGGGCCAGTCTGTGGGGAAGAGGGGGCCAGACGAAGAGAAATAGGGAGGGGCCAAAAAGCTCACCTAGTGGAAAGCAGCAGAGAGCCACAATGATGAGGCCATAACCAGGACCACTGCCCTTGAAGTAGTCAAGCACGGTAAGGGGTGCACAGCGGGGCAGGCCCTTGGTTGTGAGCTGCTGGGGCTGCGGGCAAGGTGAGCCTGGGGAAGAGGGCATGAAGACCTCAAAGTCCAAGGGTCATACTCCTTGGGCAGGTCTCCTTCTCCTCTTGGAAAGGACCCAGGTGTCCTCCACCCTCCCCAGGCCCACTTCTTTAAAACTTGTTTCCTCTGAAAGATCCCTTCCACGTCCCATTTCTCTGCATCCAAATAGCTTGACTGCAGGGTGCAGTCCTCCTAGCAGTCCTGTCTACTCTATGGGGACCAGCCTAATATAGACCTCTCAGTCCAACCCTGGACTGCACCGAGTGATTCTCCCCCACAATCTGGATCCTTCTCTGGCTACTTTCACTTGTGTTCTCCAGGGCCACTGACCATTATGCCAGACAAAGACATTGGGCTGTAGGACACTGGGGTCCACGTTGGTGACGGCTACCAGCACATCCCTCAGGGTGGTGTTTCTGATGCCTGCAATCTCTTCCTTGGTGAACAACCTGAGTTGGGGAAAGATGGAGTTGGGTGGGAAGGGAATGCAGGCCTCCAGCAACCCAGGCTCAAGGACCCAGAAAAGAAAATAAACCCGAAGGGAATGGAAATGGTGTGGTAGGCCAACTGGGAATCAAGGGCCTATGGGAGCATTCTAAGGCCAGGCCAACATGGAGTATGAGGTGGGCCCCGGGCAGGCCTTACCCATTCCTAGTGTTCTCAAACCAATAGCGGTCGCCATCCCGTAGCCGCACGAACTGGCTGAGAACGATGTTACTGAACAGAGGTCCAGGGTCCCCATAACTCTCTAGGAGCCCACCCAGGAGTAGCTCTAGCCGAGACAGGTCCTGGTTGTATAGGGCAGCTGTGGCCTGCAACACCTGGAAATAACGTGTGTGTATGTATGTGTGTGTGTGCTATATTGGAAAGGGTAACCACTCTTGCCCCATCCCTCAGACACAGAACCCCAGAAGCTGCCTGCTACTCAGGCCTGGAAAGAGGTTCCTGTTCCTAGGCAGCCCCCATCAGGTGGTCACAGTCTGGTGGGAGGACCAATGTGTCCCTAGCCATGGTAAGACCCTTGTCAGGAACTTGAGGACCATACCATTACTACTCAGACTGCCTGGCCACTATAATTAGCAGTTTCATGGCCACCAACCTAATGAGGTAGGACCCTGAAGGAAAAGGACTATAGTACCCCACGGAGGGGCCATTCTTCCCCAGTGGTACAGGGTAGTAGCAAGGACCATATTCTGGAGTCAAATGGCTGAATTTAAATCATGCCTCTAGAACTCACCATTATAATGGGAACATTGATAGTATAGACATTAAAATATTCTTATGTGGATTAAATGAATAGCTTATATAAAGAATTTGGAACAGTATTGCCACAGGAAAGCTTTAGCTGCTATTATTATTATTACTACTCCTGACCTTAGGGTCCACATTGGGATTGAGGCCACTCCAATTCTTTGGGGCCTCCAATCCCAAGGCTAACAGGGCCTGGGTATAGCTGGGTAGCCCCATGTCTCGGCCACGTTGGATGCTGCTGGCCACATAATCCGTGCGGGAGAATTTGCCAGGGCCAGGCCAATAATCTGAGGAGAGACAAGACCACACACTCAGTTCTCCCAGTCCTTCTTTTCCCTGCAGCCTACATCTGGCTGTTGAACCCTCTCTCCAACCCCAGGCTCCAGCAGTCTCCTATATGAAGTCTGTGTTCATACTAATCTTGACTTGATGTGGGGCCAATGTCACCATGTGTGATCAAGGCAGTTTTTCTGATAAAAGCCTTCCTCTAAGACTCAAGATGTTTCTAGACACGAAATGGAAAATTCCCTGCCCTATTCCTCCCTAACTTCAAGACAGGGCTGGATTAAAACCGTTAGAGACCTAACTAAACACCAAAAGATTGTGGTACCATCCCTGTCCCCATACTCAGATATAATTAATTTAAAATAAAAGCAACCCAAAACTAAGAAAAATGCTCAATGTTTGTTTTCTTCTAATGACTATTTGAAGTCTGCATGTGTATCTATGTTTCTGCCCTATGGCTACTGTAGGTCTACCTGTTGATCCCTAGTCTCCCTGGCCTCTAGCCCCTATCCCTTCTGGATCTGAGCTTACCCCTCAGGTCTTCAATTACTATCCTGTCCTCCAGTTCTGAAATCTGGGACGCCATTCCCAGCAGCAGCTGATTCACCTCCTGGACGCTGTTCAGATTGGGGTTCTGGAAGTAAATAATACACTCAAAATAGACTACAGAGCCCCTTCCCAAAAGTCTTCACCCTGGACCACTGCAGCACTCTAAAGGCCCTTGGTCAGTTGCAGTCAGAGTCTCTGTCTGTCTGTCTCTCTCTCTCTCCCCCCCTCTCTCCCTCCCTCCTTCTCTGAGATAGGTTCTTAATATGTTGCCCAGGATGGCCTTGAACTCCTGGACTCAAGGTGATCCTCCTGCCTCAGCCTCCAAGTAGCTGGGATTACAGGTATATGCCACTGTGCTCAGTACTCCCAGATTCTCTTGAGCAATTATCCCAAAATAATTTTTCTCTGCCCTTCACCTTCCACCAAACTGAAGCAGCAACACCCGAAAACTGAAATTGTTTTTTTTTTCTAAATGGATGAAGATTGTCTCCCACCCACCATACTCTCCTTAACCCCAAGCTGACCTCACGAGTCCAATAGCTGTTGCAGACCCTGAGAGCTGGAGAACTGCCAAAACCATTGTTCACGACCTTCCGAAAATGACAACTGGAATTTCTGAAATGGGGAATCAAGAGCAAGTTAAGGAAATTCAGGTCAGAAGCTAAGATGGGGTTGAATCAGGTGAGTGGACTCAGTGGGGGTTGGCCAGTATGGAAGGATGTCCCATTAACTTCATTGAGCATAGCAAGGATTTGGCAATATATCTTTACTGAAGACAGAATGAGCTCTGTCTGCCCAGGGCTGGGAGGAAGGAGGGTGACCCAACTGCTGGACAAATCCTACACTCAGCAGCCGAAATTCTGTCATTAGGAAAGCTGGGGAGATTTCCCTAAGACCAAACCTCCCACCACAGGGTCCTGTGTCAGGCTCCCAAATTCTGCTTCTCTTCCTCAGTGAAAAGTGGAGGTGTGTGAAAGGTCCCAGGCCCAGAAGACTGCTCATTTAGCACCTCTTGCCAGGGAACTGTGCTGCTCCCAATGCCAATGCTCCCTCACCTCATGTAGACACCAGGGGGCACCATGGTGGAGAAGAACTGCTCAGAGGCCACAACGAACTCAGGGGAGATGCTGGGGTCCGTGAAAGGACGGTATCCTGAAGGAAACCGGTCACAAAGGAGATAGGATCCTTACCCCCTCATCCTCCAACCACATGCCTGTACCTATTTTCTTTTCCCCACAATTCTTCAGCCCAGGTATTCCCCAATTCCTTCACCTGCATACTCCGGGGGCGTTTGCTGCAGGAAACTGGGCAGCCACTCATACAGAGCGATATTCTGAGAGAGGAGAGAGGAGAGGTGCGTTTTGGATCTGGTGGGGCCACCAGAGAGCTGAGCCCAAGGAAAACAGGTGCAGAGCTGAAGACTCAGCAGGGGCAGTCCCTGGAGAGGCAACGCAAACAGGAGAAGTACCTGGCCTGTGCCCCACAAGGAACGAGAAATGGGGGTGGGAGAGTCGGTAAAAATAATCACAAGCAAAATCTCTCCTGTAAGTAGCACTGGGCCTCCTTATCATTGATAGGGGCTTTTACTAGACATTAGCTCCCAAAGAAGAGGAGCCTCCAGGAAAGCAGCATTTCTGGGTGAGGGTGGTCGCAGGGTGAAAAACTGTGCCAGGAAGCAGAATCTCCAGTGGACTTTCACGTGGGTGGGCAGCCGAATGAGAGGTTCTGCTGACCTGGTAGGTGGCGATGACCTTCTTGCGTGCATGCTGGAACAGCTCCTCGTCCCCCCAGTGCGGGTGCTCCTGGGCCAGCCTCTGCGCGCACAAATTGTGGTAGCGGAACCAGAGCAGGCCCAGAGCCTGCAGGAAGGGCTCCCGGTTTCCTCGCTGGGCTCCGAAGGCTGCATAGACATGGGGGGTGCACACCAGGAGACAAGGCGCTAAGTGACCTCAGGGAGCCGAAACTCACAAACCCCGGCCCGCCCTGGCTCCCACCAACCGCGGGCGCCCCGACAGCTCCACCTAGCACCCTTGCGCGGGCCCCCGCAACCTCACCGTACAATCCCTGGGATCCGCGCTGCCCGGTAGCGGGGTCGGGCGCCGTCCACATGAGCAGCGGGTCCTGCGAGTCCCGGGGGAAGGCGGGGTCGGGCCCTGACGCCAGCTGTCCTCCAGAGAAGCTCCTCAGAGCATCGCTCCAGGAATGAGAGGAGCCATAGATGGCGCTGCCGTCCAGCCAGCCGGTCACCTGGTTGGTCTACGGGGGACAGGGTGGACGAGCAAGAATCAGGGAGTAGAGATGAGCAAGGAAAGACCTGAGGGTGACGGAATGGGAGGCTTCCCCTGCCCTAGATCCAGCCATTCAGCTGGCAGCCTGGCTGGCCTCACCAGGTCCCGGGGATTGCTGGGGCTACGCCCGGTCTCCGGGTCCCAGCGGCTCCTCTGGAAGGGTATCACCACGTTCCCCCGCTGGTCTGGATCGAACACGGGGTCTCCGGGCGGGATGTGGATATTGAGGAATTCAGCGGGACAGCCGGGCATTTCCACACTCACCAGGTCTGACAGCACGTGGTAACCTGGGAGCGTGGGGCCAAACAAGTGAGTTAAACTGTACTCTCCCGCCCTACCCACGACCAGGGAGTCCTCCAAGGGTTCTCAGGAGCTAAAAGAATTAAGTCACAAGTCGGAAAGCAAGCTCTGCCGTCAGTTTTGAGGCTTAGCCCTAGGGAGCCTCAATTTTCTAATACGTCAATGAAAATACAGTATCCTTTCCCAATGTTTTTGCGTGAACCAAATGAAATGATTAATATAAGTGATTTCCCAAGTCAGTCCCCACCCTCTAGTGGCAAAGTAGTTATCATCATCTGGGGAGGAAAGCGGTAGCGAAGGACTCAGTTCTTAGAGCTATAATGGGGTCCAATGGTGCTAATGTGTTTAGGGTAGGATTAAAAGAAAGATCAGGGAAACAAGTATCCCTGCATCGTCACCCCGAATACTTCCAAGATGAAGGCAGACTCAAATGTTGCGGGTAGGGTAAGGTGGGAGACAAAGTAGGAATCTCGGGTCTCCTTCCGACTTGTACCGGGGACCTTCTCCCCAGGCAGAGCTCCCGGTTAACCCCAGCGGGTTTTTGTTGGTGTTTGCACTCACCAAAGAATACCCCCAGCACTGTGCGGTTGCGGAGCGATGCCAGGCCGGCTCTGCCCTGTGTTGCTGCGTTGCTTAGCCTGCGCGGGTTGGGCAACAGCGGCTCCTCCAGAGCCTGATATACCCCGTCAGCGTAATTGGCAGGTACTAGACGCTGCAGCCTAGACCCTGCAAAACGCAGGGAACCGGGCTCTGTCAAAACACTCAGACCCCCTTCTACTACAACCATTTTTTTTCCTTTTCTCTCTCTCTCTCTCTCTCTCTCTCTCTCTCTCTCTCTCTCTCTCTCTCTCTCTCTCTCTCTCTCTCCTTTTCTGCCTTTCGCCTCCCTCAAACTTCCACCTGTACTGATAGGATCCCATCTCCCCTGGGTCTCCTGATCCCAGCAGTGCATAAGTGTGGCGCGTGTCCCGCTTCCAACACTGCACTGCTTTTTCTCACAGGGGCTGCTGCGCCCCTGCGCTCCACCCACCTGGGCCCCAGGACTTACCAGCAGCACCACGCTGGTGGTGCCTCAGATTGTTGAACCAACCATCAAAACGCTGCACTTCCCAAGGCAGTGAGGGTGCGTCCTGGCCGCCTGTGGGCACAGAGAGCATTCTCAGCACTAGCTTTCCAGTGACCTCTCCAGGACCCGACTGGCTTGGCCATGTCGCCAAGCTCCCCAACGGGATTCAAGGGGCGATACTTGCGATGTCCTGGGTATCCCATCCAGCTGGCCTGGACAGAGATCTGACTCCATATTCCAGCTACTGGAAGCCGCTTTGCCTGCACTTCTTCCTTCTCACACCCCCCTGGGTAACACCTCGCAGCTAGAGAAACCCGATACTTACTGGCTGGATCCAGGAGTCCCGACAGCAGAGCTCCCAGGAGCACTAGTGCCTCTGGACTTGCTCGGAGCATACTGACCTTGCAGTCTGGGAACGGGAAGTGGTATGTGAGGGACATTCACTCTCCTACAGCAGATACTGTAGAAGTTCCAGCAGTTTCCCCTTCTGGAGCAAAACTTCTAGAAGCATCAAGGAGGACCCTCATTCTTTACAGAATAACTTGCAACTATGAAGGCACTGAAGCTGTTCTTCACTTTTCACCCCATCGAAGAGCTAACCTCGACCTCGGAAACCATCCAGGTGTGAGTCCTCTGGGACATGTTAGTTACAGGCAGAACAACCCAACCTTCCAGAGCCCTAACTCAAAGACTGGAATCCCCTACCCCCAATCTCCCCATACTGCTTCTCCAGAGGTGATAGGGAAGGTAAAGAGGCTAATGAGCTGGGAGCCCAGGAACAATAGCCCACTCACTCCCTCCGCAATGAAGGATGAGAGCTAGAGGGGGTCCAACCTCTTAGTTTAGGGCCCCCGTCGGTGACAGACGTTTTATTTCTTCTTGGAATCTATAGTTCTCTACTCTGTTTCCTGTCTTCAGTCCGTTACTCCAGCGCTCCGGATCTTCAGCCTTCCCCGCGGCACGCTCTTCGCCCTTCTTCAGGGTCCTCAGTCTCGCCTCTGTACGGGTGTCAGCTCCGGCCAGAACCGCAAAAGGTGTGAGTATCTAGACCTGGGGCTCGCCCTCCAGTTGTAGAGGAGGGGCTCGCATAATTTGCATAATGACCTCCGCCCCTCTCATTTGCATGACCTCTTCCCGCAAGGACCCTGCTGCCAGGCTGGCTACGCTGCATCCTGCCCACGCCCCTATAAAAGGGGTCTAGGTGCTGCTCGACTTCCAAGCACAGCGAGAACACCACAGAGCCAGGAAAATAACTTGCCTGTGGGAAATAATTCCGCTCGCTGGATAACCCATGGGCGCTTCAGGACAGCCTGCCTCAGTACTTCCTTAGAGGCGAGCACGGAGCTCAGACCTGACCCTCCTTCTCTGGGGTAATCCGAGCTCTCCTGCCCACCTGCCGGCGTGAAGTTCTGGATCCGCTAGCAAGATGACTTTGTGGAACGATGTACTGCCTTTTTACCCCCAGCCGCGGCATGCCGCCGGCTTCAGCGTCCCGCTGCTCATAGTCATTCTAGTATTCTTGGCCTTGGCCGCCAGCTTCCTGCTCATCTTGCCTGGGATCCGTGGCCACTCGGTAAATAGATGCTGGAAGCTCGGGTCAGGGGTTGAGGTGGGGGTCTGTCGTGGGCATCATTTCTCTTGGAGACAGAGGACAGGTAGAATTGTAAAGGGGTTTCTAAGAATAGTCAAGCTGAAGGTCAGGTGGAGCAAATTCAAAAGTCTGGTGCAGCGCTTCTCAAGAAAGAGAGAGTTCCCTGTCCAAGACATCCTGGAAAAGGACTCCAGCAAGATCATTTGGAAGGGTACTGCAGAGAACGGGCACCCAGTGTGTTAATCCTAGAGTTGATTGTAGGCTTCACAGTCTCCCAGGGACTCCTACCTCTTCTTGGACAGCAGCTGCACTCCTATCCTGTCCTCTGGGTGATGATGTTTGGGCCAAAAGGACAAACACTAGTAGCTCAGACTGTTGTTTCTCCTTTATGTTGGGTTAAGATGTATGTGCATGGGTGCCTCATCCTAAAGACTCAGAAGATACTACACAGGATTCCAATTTGTAGCATTCTGGGGGTATTTCCTTAGTCTCTTCCCTCCCCCAGAACCCAGGTTGTACATTTTTCCAAGTCTAGAAGGTCCCAGTCTTTCTTTGTCTGGATCTTTGGTGGTTTCTCAGGGAACTGGCAGACCTAGGAATATCTTTATTTCCACCTCCTCTACTTGGCCTCTATGCCCTGGGGCCTCCCACTTCTGGAAGAGGTGACCCCTGCCTGCCTAGTACTTCTGGACTCACTGAGCCTTACCATGCAGTGATTGGAGTAGGAAGTGGGCAGGGACCAGACTCCAGAGAGCTAGGGGAGTGAAGGTGACTGAAGAGTGTGGGGCAAGTTGGACCCGGAAATGGAGCTGGGGAGGTGGAAGCATATGGCCAAAAAACATCAGAAGTATCAGTGGCCCAGAGGGACTTGAAGGAAAGGCATGTTTGACATCAACCTCAAAAGGTCAAGAATGTAATTAAGATTAAGGTGGAGTGAGGTCAAGGGAGGTCCTGGGGATTGGTAAGGTAGTGTGTTGAGAGCCACAGCCGAAGGGGCCCAGCACGCTTCCCAGTAGTGCCCAAGCCTGACCTGAATGTCTGTTTCTGCAGCGCTGGTTCTGGTTGGTGAGAGTTCTTCTCAGTCTGTTCATAGGTGCAGAAATTGTGGGTGAGTGTGTGGTGCAGCCCATGAGGGGAGAAACTGGTGTAAGGAAGGAGGTGGGCAGAGGGCATCTGGGAAAATGGGGAATGGGTTGGTTTTTTGCTCCCTCTTCCCATTTTCCAGCTCTTTCTAATGCCCACTCTTTTGCCCTCACCATGCAACCCCATTAGACCTCTTGACCCACAGTCTGCAGAGTCTCACCTCCCATCGCCTCTCCTATTTCCTCTTTTCAGCTTTTCCCTCCCCTACCCTGTCTCCCCACAGCTGTGCACTTCAGTGGAGAATGGTTCGTTGGTAGAGTCTGGACCAACACATCCTACAAAGCCTTCAGTGTGGCCCGTGTTCAAGCCCATGTTGGTCTGCACGTGGGCCTCGTGGGCATTAATATTACACTCACAGGTGAAGAGGCTGGGGCAAAGTGAACTGTTGGGGCTGGGAGATAACCATGGTTGGGGGTGTGTGCCAGGGGTAGATGGAAGGACGTCTCAACGTCTCTCAGGCTGGGAAAGCAATTGGTCTTCATGGGTTTGAATTTTCCCAACCATCCTAAACCCATTTCTACCAGCCACAGGCGCCCCGCCCCTACTTCCCTATCTGAATCTTTTAGTTTCCTGGTTCCTGGTCTTACACATTCCCATAACCCTACTGCTTCCCACAGGGACCCCAGTGCAGCAGCTAAATGAGACCATTGACTACAATGAGCAGTTCACCTGGCGTCTGGACGAAGACTACACCAAGGAGTACGTGGACGCGCTGGAGAAGGGGCTGCCAGACCCAGTGCTATACCTGGCGGAGAAGTTTACACCGAGCAGCCCTTGCGGACTGTACCACCAGTACCACCTGGCAGGACACTATGCTGCAGCTACGCTCTGGTGAGCGCTGGAACTAAAGTAGTGAGTAGGGCGAGGTGGGGTGAGGTGGGGGTGCACGCGAAGAGAAGGATGGAGGCCTCCAAGGCATGTTCGGAACTGGAGATACAGCCTTGCGAATCAGAAACTCTTCGGGTCCGCACAAACCGTGAGAATGTGGAGAGGCTCAGCCAAGGCCCAGAGCTTGGGAACCCGCCCTATCCCGGGGATTCCCCGCAACTCTGCCTTCCAGGGCCCGAGCTTTCCCTCCGACGCGGGGCACAAGGAAAATCCCGCTCACTGCCTGGCCTCCCTGCTCCCCTGCAGGGTAGCGTTCTGCTTCTGGATCCTCTCCAACGTGTTGCTCTCCATGCCTGCCCCACTTTACGGAGGTCTGGCGCTTCTGACCACCGGCGCCTTCACGCTCTTCGCTATCTTCGCCTTCGCTTCGGTCTCCAGCGTGCCACTCTGCCGGTTCCGCCTGGGCTCCTCTACGCTTATGCCTCACTATGGCGCCGCCTTTTGGGTCACGCTGGCAACCGGTGAGAATTAAGGGGAACTGCGCAGGGCGACTGGGAGTTGGACCAGATTGATGCTGGGTGGTGCTTTCCAGTTTACAAAATGAGTTCACAGGTATTATGTAATTTGCTCCTCCGAGTGGTTCTCAGAGACAGGCACTGTTATGGCTATTTTATAGATGAGAATAGGGAATGAAGAGTTCAGTATCTTGCATGAGAACCCCTGAATTGTGTAATCCGTATTAGAAGTCTTCCTGCGGTTGTAAATGTGAATGTGTGAGTGTGAGTATGTGTGTGTGTGTGTGTGTGTGTGTGCGCTCGCGCGCGCGTTTGTGTTTGCAGCTCAACGGTTGGGCCCCCAAAGATGGACTGAGGCGGCCAGTTCTGGCCTGGAGCACTGACCATCCCCCCCACCATCCCCTCCCCCCGCGTCTGCATCTTGCAGGCATCCTGTGCCTCCTCCTCGGAGGGGCGGTGGTGATTCTCCACTACGCTGGGCCCAACGCTCTTCGCATCTTTCTGGACCAAAGCGTCAGGGACTGCAGTGGACAGGAGAAAAGGCGCTCACCTCTCGTCCTCAACAATCCACTGCACAAGCAGTTCGGGGCCCCAAACTTAAGTATCACTACTAATCTATAAAAGGAACTCGACTCCAGACTCCTAACCCACCTTGGCACCTTGCGGGGGGGAGGGGGCGGGGGTAGTGCCCACCGGGTGTGGGACTTGAGCTGTGGTGCCGAGAAAGAAGAGCGGCCTTGGACATGCCGCACGCACGAGGAAAGAAGTCTCCGAATGAGCTGTAAATAAACTGTTTTTTAAGAAAAGAAAAGAAAAAAAAACCTCTTTCTTCACTAATTTGCATGATTTCTCTGTGCTCTTAGAGAACAAGCCCTCAGGAGGCTTTGCTGGGCTGGAGACAGCTTAGTACTGTGCATTCTGAGTTGCTGCGAAACCGGATTCTCTCCAGCTGGAGAAACCACAGTAACCCAGGCTAGGCTTTGGGAGAGGGGCGCCCTCTAGTGCAGGCCGAACGGGAACCGACCTGCACCAGCGTTGTCCTGAGCCGCCCAAGGTGGGTGGGTAGGTCTGAGTAATTAGGCAGGTCATGCTCCTACCTGGAATCCCCTTTGCTTCCCACCTAGACTGGGAGGGAATAGGAGTTTGGAGTTTCTTCACTAACTCTTACCATTGATTTCTTTTGGGGTAGTATCTGAGGGCCAAAGTAAGTGCCAGCAAAGCAAAAAATATAAATCCTGGGACTGTTTTTTTTTTTTTTTTTTTTTTAATTTTTATTTTTTACTTTTAGTTGTAGTAGGACACAATACCTTTATTTTATTTATTTATTTTTATGTGGTGCTGAGAATCTAACCCAGCACCTCACACGAAGCCACAACCCCAGTCCCCTGGGACTGTTTTTTTTAAGGTCCTTGGTAAACCCTACAATCTCACTTAGCATATTTGAGAACTGAAGCTCAAAAAGAAAGTGGCACAGCTGGTTAATATTAGAAGTGGGATAAGATGTTTGGCCTCTTCTTTCCAATACAGATCAAGGGGCCACACAAGCCAGGAAAGTAAAAGAAGAACAAAGGGGGCCCAGAAAAAAAAAAAGAGGAACCAAGAGTGAAGGGGTCCCTAGGAGAATGACACTATAACTCCTGTCCCTCCCCACACATTCCTTATGAGTGACGTTGGGTTGCAATTAATGGCACCTTCACGAGGCAAATCATCCAGGAAAGGCTGAGCAGAAATAGGAGCTGCCCCTGATTGGTCTTACATGGCAATAGTGTTTATGGGCCCAACATCTCTTCAGCACCTTAAGACTTTTTTGTTTCATTTTTTTTAAAAAATCAATAGGTACAGGCATCCTTTCCCACTCCACCTGCAGATGGGAGCTGGGGACCTGACAGAACCCACCCTGACAACAGTTCTGTGATTTTGTGGGGCACCAATGAGGTCTGGAGCCAGGTTGGAAATCCAGGTGGCCCCCAGGGAAGAGGAGACTTATAAGGCACAGTTAGTCTCTTCAGGGTGCTCCTCCTTACAGCATGCCTCAGAGGAAGCCTCTGACAGAGGAATGTCCTGGGGCTCAGGACTCTCTGCCATGGACCTGTATCGGGGGCTCAGGAGCCCTCCTTCCTCAGGACTCCACTCCAGCATATGGTCCTCCTCTGCACTCTGGTTGAAGAAAACCTTCAGCCTGTGGGGCTGCATCCTGTGAGCCACTGCCATGACCAGGCCCAGCAGCACACACAGCAGTCCTGAGGGTGAGAGCAACAGATGTCTTGCCTTAGTGCTAGTAACACCCTCCCAAGGACATCTTCTCCCAGAAACATCAAACAACTCGAAAGAGGCCCAGAGCCCTCCTTAAGGGCAACGTGGGCTCACAGGGGTTACATGGCTTAGGGTCTTATGGATATTGTGAGTCTGTTGTCCTGACTTTCCAGACTCCAAGTCCAGTGCTCTTTTAGTTGTATTCCAAGAAGGAGAGAGAGAGATAGAGAGAGATAGAGAGAGAGAGAGAGAGAGAGAGAGAGAGAGAGAGAGAGAGAGAGAGAAGAGACAGGAGGAAATAAAACTGCATGACAGAACAATTTAGGGTTGTGTGAAACAGGGACATACAAGTATTCTAAGATTGGGGACATAGAAAAGTGTGTTTGGGGAAAAGTAGAGGGTGGTTGGAAGATTTGCAAAAGAGAGAGAGAGAGTTAGGGGATGAGCAACATGACAGATACAGAAGATACAGGGAAGGGAGCATATGTAAGGAGGGAGAGGAAGTGGCATTGAGGAAAGCAACGCAAGAGATGAGAGATATAATAGGGATAAGAATTAAAGAGGGCAAGAGCATCTTGGCCCCTAGAAAAGGACCCTCAAATCCATCAACATTATGGTCCCTGGCTCCCTCCTGGGCCCTTCACTGTCTGTCTTGGGGTGGGGAGTCTTACCTGTGGTCAGTGTGATCCAGAATGCAGGCCCGTGGTGAGTATGCAGCACAGCAGTGCCCAGGTGCATGGGACAAGGTGGGGTGAGTGATGTGACCGTAGAGAAGAAGAGCAGGGCCAACAGCTGGAAGATGCCTGTGGCCAGCAGCATGTGCCCACCATATACCAGCACAGGCATGGACAGCATCACATTGGTCAGTAGCCAGCAGAGGAATGCCACCCTGGAAAGCCAGGACCCACTGAAGACTGGCTCAGGTACCTCCACTTGGTGGCAAGGCCGGAGGGAACAAGGTGGAGGCCAAGGGACCCAAAGATACCCCAAATATGTGAAGCAGGAATTCCTGCCCATGAGTTTCCCAACCAGGCACCAGGGTGACAGAAGTCAGCCCATCCCATGTGGGATATGAATGGAGAAGAGATGGGTAGAAACCTTATTTCTGGGTCCCTACTAAGCCAGTAGGGACCCCATCCCATCCCCTTCCCATGCTCACCACAGCATGGCTGAAGCATAGTGTCCTGCCAGGCGGTACCGGTGGTACAGGCCACATGGGCTGCGAGGAGTGAACTTCTCAGCAAGGTAGAGCACAGGATCTGGCAGCCCCCTCTCCAGTGCCTTTGCATACTCCTCAGCATAGTTCTCACCCAAGCGCCAGGTGAACTTCTCATTATAATTGATGGTCTCATTCAGTTGCTGCACTGGGGTCCCTATGGAATAAGGCAGCTGTGCTCAGCAGGGACTCAAGATCTCAAGTAGGGAACTTGCCTGGGTGTGTGCAGCTGTGTGCAGCTCACCCTCACTTGGCAGAAGGCCACAGGAGCTGATCTCAACCGAGAGAAGTCAGCTCTGAATCCACCATACCCCAGCACCCAATACCCTCCTAAACCCTGTGCCAGGCATGCTATAGTTCTTTGGACCATACCAAAATAGATCCATGTCAAAGGTACAGAGCATATCCTTCTCCCTCCTTCCCATGTAAGAGCCCTCCCTCACCTGTGAGTGTGATGTTGACTCCTCCTAGCCCGACTTGCAGCCCAATGTCAGCGCTGATCCACTCGGGACTGAAGGCTTTGTATGTTATGTTGGTGCTGACCTGGCCTACAGACCACTCAGAACTGAAAGTCACAGCTGGGGTTGGGGAGTTGGATATATGAAAACTCAGGGAAGTCTGGGCATTATTGGGTTCATCAAAACGAGAGCTACATGTCTCTATTGGTCACAGTTGTATGCCTATTAACTAGCCTGGGATCTGGTTCATAGTTAGCCTGCCAACCACTGATGTAGGATGAATAAGTGGGTCAGAAAATAAATGGGTCAGAATCTAAGACTTCCCTTGCTCAAATTCTGCTCTTCCCCACCTGCATTTAAAGACAGTTACTCAGGCAGCGGAAGGAGGAAGCATTAACCTAAACCATGACAGGCAGACACAGATAACTTTAACATAGAAACTTTTTGCCTAATCACCAAAGGTAAGCAAGCAGCCCTCCCCTGTTTTCTTTGGACCTGTCCCTTGAGGCTTTCTGCCTATGTTCATTATAACTGGGAAAAAAAAAGTTGAGGACACACATCCTGCAGGGTTTCCTGGCTGGCACCTCAGTGGGCAAGGGTAAGAGGAAGATTAAGGGGATGAGGCCATGGTGAGAGAGGGGGTGTGGGCAGGGTCTGGAGGCCTCTGTGGAGAAACAAGGAGAGGAGAAGCAGGCTGCTAAGGGCACTTCACAGGATGAAGGCAGCTGCCCAAGTCAGCGGTCCTTGGCACTCACCCAGGATCACAGCCCCGATGAATAAGCTGGTCACCACCCGCAGCAGCCAGAACAGCCTCTGAGTCACAGGGTGGGTGGGTTTAGTAAGCAGTGCCCTCCTTCCAAGTCCACCCTTCCTCTGTGCACACTTGGGGAGGGCAGGGATTCTACAACTGAGGCCACTTGGTCAATTGGGACCAGAGCATCTGATACATAATAGGTCTGAGTCTGGATTTTGACCCTCTGGATCCCTTATTCTGAAGGTGAGGTCTCTCTGGGGCAGGGTCTCCAGGTCTGTAATTTTTTCTTACCGTCTTGCCCCGAATGCCAGGCAGGATGATGATAAAGGTGACTAGTGCAGTCAGAAAGATAGTGATGATGACTGCCAGGGCGGTGTCCATTGGGAAGGTTGGCTTGGGGTCAGCATAGAAGGGGAATACGTGTCCAAACACAGCCATTGTGGTGGGGGTTAGTGGAGAAGCCAATGCTGTACAAAAACAGTGGACATTTACTGAGTGCTCTCTATGTACCAGCATTATTCTTGATGCTGGAGATGAAGCAAGGAATAAACCAGATCAGATCTCTCTTCTTTCAAGGTTACCTTTTAGTGCCTTAGCAGTCTCCACCATGTACTGACATTCTATTACCCCTCAGCCATCCATCTCCCCATCTTTTGGCTGTGACAGAATTAGGCCACTGGCAATCAGTCTCTGCTGCCCCATGCTGCCTTCCTAATCCCTTGGTCCCCTAAATCAATGTCACCATTACTCTTGAGGCTTCTCTATTTCTTCTGGGACTGTCTTAAGAAATATAATTCTCCTTTATTTCCCTCAGGCCTCTAGCACAAGCTTAAAGATCACAGAGCATAAAAAGAGCCATATTTACTATCAAGTGATGGCATAAGGGTAAAAGATGATACAGATTACAAAAAAGAAAAAAAAAAAGATTTGCTTTGGACCCCAAAGGAACAAAGGCCAAACAGTTCTGCTACATGTATAGCAAAGGACTGATTCTCAGACCTTGCACTGTCCACATCATTCTATCCAGCTTTCTCAAGCATCCTGGCTCCTGTTGTGGTGACTCCAGAACAATTGAGCTTGAGTCCACCTGAATAAGCACCAAAAGGGCATCTGTGCTCTACCAGGCACAGTGCTGGGCCCACACGTCCTTCTATTCCATTTGTCATCAACATTGAGCCTTCTCTTCAATTCAAATTCCCAGGCCATTTCAGCTCAAGATCTGGCTTTGGATTTCTCTGCCTGTTCCCTGATCTCAGAACTTGTTTAACTCCAGATTGTCTCTTTAAGGATATTGGGGAAATGGCACCTGAGCCTAATGTGTTTAGGTCTCAGACAGAACTGGATGCAAGATACATTAATAGTTTATGTACCACAAAAAAAGAAAAAAAAAGTACTGCCAATTAAACCATGATTGCCATGGTTGGTAAGACACACCTCAATTTCAGAGATGTCAAAATGTGTGTGTGTGTGGAACATCTTAGAATTATAAATCCAACTTCTGCTCACTTTGCTGTGATCTGTATTGCGGTCTCAATTTGCTCAGGAGACTCTGTAACTTAGTCTGCCATGCACTATCTTATTTAGTGATATGGTGAAAAGAATAAGCATTGGAGTCAAGCAGCTTCAAACAGTTTGAATTCTGCCTCTGCCTCTGCGTCTTGCAACTTCTTGACCTCTACAGAGATCTGGTTTTGCTGAAAAATGGAGATAATAACATATACTTCACAGGGTCATTATGAGAACAAGATTGTGTATGTAAAGTGTTAAGATTAGTGTTGATAACAAATAAATTTCTGGATTAGGACATTTTTATTACTCCCTTTATCTCTTTCTCCAATTTTTCTTGGAAAGAATCCTGGACTGGAATTATTTCAGAGTTCAGTTTCAGTTCTTTACTCACTAATAGCTTAACAGTAGGCAGGGGATGATCTCGCTAGTCTGAAGGTTTCTCATCTGCAACTGGATATGATGAACTTCAGATTCCTTCTAGTTGTACTGTTGGGATTCTCTTACAATAAATACACTCCAGCTCTCAACCTACCCCTTTCCTAAGCTGGTTACCTCCTTGTGCAGTCTGAGGGGATTGTATGTTGTCCAGGAAAAAATGAGGGACAGACAGCTTTAACCTAAAAAAAAAAGAAGAAGAAGAAGAAAGAAAGAAAAAACTGTATTTTATTTATTTTTATGTGGTGCTGAGGATCAAACCCACATTTGCTAGGCAAACACTCTACCACTGAGCTACAACCCCAGCCCCAGCTTTAACATTTAATCCTATCTTTTGAGCAAGTCATACAAGCTCTGAGTCTCAGTCTTAACATAAAGTTTTTGCTTTTTTCTTAAATGTTCAACTCTCCCATCCCACAGGAGTAGGTGTTACTTTTCTCTCCATTTCTGCAAATCCACCCTTCTGGGCTCTCCCCACTCCTGCTTGCTTTCTCCACCACCTTGATCATCAATTATTCCCTCTCCCCTTCATAACTTTCTAATTTTTTATCTCTGCCAGCTACTTCTTTCAAAGATATGCTCAAATTTCTTCCATTTTAAGAAAACAACAACAACGACAAAGAAACCTTCTCTCTTGTGCTTCTGGGTTCCCTCAAGCTACTGTTATTCCTTTCACAGCAGGCTTTTTGAAAGAATGGTATATGGTGGTATATCCACTGCCTTAGCTCTTCAACCTATTTCAATGTTTTTATCATCCTTGCCTTTTCCATTAAGTTACTAAGTGATAAACTCAAAGGGAAATTCTCACTTTTTATCCTTCTTGAACTTTCTGTGGTATTTGACTCTGCAGAACACATTCTCTTTCTTCATACTTTTACTCCTTGGATCTCTATGACACCATGTTCTCCTTGGCCTCCTGTCTTTGGCCATCCCTCTTGGCTCCTCTGCTAGTTCTTCCTCCCTATTAAATGTTTATGCTCCCCAGGATTCTGTCTTGGTCCTCTTGGGTATTTTCACTTGGATGTTTCTTTGCTGCCTCAAATTTAACAGGTCCCAAATGGAAGGCACCATGTCTACCTGAGTGTTACTCATTTTCTTTGGCAGCATCACCATTCATTAATCAAATAAGCTAGAACCAGGACTCTCTTACTTTCTAAATAGTTCCTGAAACATCCACATATTTCCTTCCCTACTGCCTCTGTCCTAATTTAGTCATGTCCTCTCCCTGGTACCAGAATATTTTTTTCTAATAAATAAATATAATAATTATTTTTCTTCTCTTCTCTGGGTAAATTCTAATCTTCTAACTGTCCAATAGAAAGTACCCTGTGATCTGGTTGTCACCCCCCACAAATCCACACCCATCTTATCTCCATTTCCATTCTTTGCCCGACTTATTCTATAGCCACTTTGAACTGTTCACCTCTCCCCGGATCTGACATTCTCTTTCAAGCTTCTTGCCTTTGTATATGCTATTTCCTCTGCCCAGAATGCTCTCACTCCCTTGGCAAACACCTGGCACATGTCAAGTCTCAGCTTGTTTTATCTCTTCTGTGAAGTTTCCTCTGATGCCACTGGGCCTATGTGGATGTTCCCTATTCTAACATTCTGAGTGCATTTTGAGCCTATCTCCATGATCACAATAATTACAGTGTACCCTAATTGTTTGAATAATGTCTCCCCATTAGACTCAATTTCCTTGAGGGCAGGGACTTAATCTTTCCATCTTTGCATCTTTCCTGCATGTAGCATATACTAATCAGGCTCTGGATCAAAAGAATGAATATGAATGAGTTCTTCTCACAGACCTCTTCTGGTTTCTTACACAAGGGGGAGCTATGCTCTGTCATTACACTATACTCAGTCCACATTATCACCAATGCAGAACTAAGGGCTGGCAAGAAGGGATTTCACTAACTCTCAATTTTTAGTGATTTCAAAAATTTTTCACAAAATCTCTTCTAATAGTTGGCATCTCCCAAACTAGTGAAGACCCAAGCGTAAGTGTTCATGTTTAATTGAATCTGAAAGATACTAGCTGAAGATGAGTGATTAAGAATTTGTGGATTAAGTTGTTTTGTGAAATATGTGATAGGAACTTTTATTTTGAAGGAGATGTTTATGGGTCTGAGAATTTTTTATTTATATCACCTATAAATAATTTATTTATATCACCTAGATGAAAACATTATATTTTTTATGAAAGGATATAGGAGGAAGGGCTATAAAATGTAGAATATCTTGGTTAACAAGATAGGCAGATAAAACAAGGTTATTGACAGCAAGGAATTCATGTTATATATTGGAAGGTCAAAAACAAATATTTGCAATATAAGCAAATAATAAATAATATAATGCATTTTGGTCAGGGGTGCTTATTAGTATTATTCCTGCATTTATTTTAATGAGATGTTATAAATATTTTACAAGAATGGCTCATCTCTCTTAACATGATGCTTCAAAGAAACAATAACAAAAGGTTTTCTATACCTAAAGTACAGAAAGGCATTGTTAATTTATTTCCAGTTCTCCAAAATACCTATTAAAGATGACTAAAGCAAAAAGACAGTTGGTGAATAAAATTTGTCTTGCTTAATCTCTTCTGGTTCTGGTCTTCCTTAATTTAGATAGCTCAGTTTAAAGTTAAGATTTCATGACTCCAATCCTAATTTGAGTTTCTTTATTAAGTTAACAGGGCTCCTATGTGAAGAGGTAGGACTGAAATGAGAAGTCTCTACACCCAGAAATCCTGCTTTTCTTACAAAGTTTGAGATTCCCTTGGGACCATCTTTCTCCCTGACTGACAAGTAGAGTCTGCCAATAGAATTGATTCTATTCTGGCAAAATCTCCCACTTCTCCCCTAGCTCGCCACCATGATTGCTATATAGCCATAGTGTGTATTGATATAAATAAGCAGACATAAGATACAGTCAAACACACACCTACACCTTTATATAAACAGAGACACAGACACAAGAAGGAGGCACCCAAACACTGACATGTTCAGTAACACAGACTTCTATGTTATTCCATTAGTGGTCCCTGTGATAAAATTGGGATACTTTCTCACTTTTGGATGGGCCAATTAGTGCACTTTGCATGAGAGAGGCACCATTCTCTTTTCCTGTACTCCCCTTAGGTACTAAAGTCTTTCCTCATGCTCAGCTGTATTGCAGATGCAGTTATCCAGTCCTTACCTACCACAGGGTGAAGTGGGGTTTTGGTCTGTGTATGACGGGTGGGTACAAGATAAAGTTACACTCATGAAGAAAATCAGTCTAGTCTGCTCCAGTTTTCATCATTCAAAGTCATGTGCTCTGTTACTGCTCTGTGACCTTTCTTGGAGTTTGATGGGACTTCTTCCTGAAGTCTTGTCCCTGCTGGGAATTCATAGAGTAAGAACTACTAATCCCCTAAAAAGGAGGAGTGAATGACATGCCTGAAGTTGCCAAGAGACCTGATTGGCAATGCATAGCTCCTGGAATGTGATGATTTATGTCTCTGGTTGAGACAGACACCAGCTCTGGCTGGCTAAGGGGACCTGTCAGGAGTTCCTGTCCTGTCTTTTCTCTGAAGAAAGGTGTGTGTGTGTGTGTGTGTGTGTGTGTTGTTGTTGTTGTTGTTGCACTAAAGGAGACATTAGGTGGAGAAATAGAACAAGATCTGAAAAGTGGATTGGGAAGATTCCCCAGAAAAGGCTGATGTGTTAAGAAACTCAGGGATGGGGAATCATGCACCCAACCTACCCAGACTCCAGTTTAGAGAGGACAGTGATTCAGTATCTGTAAACTTTGTGACTTTCGTGATCCTGTGAGGTTTTCCTTGCCTTAATTTCTTAGCAGACTTTCTCCTTTAAGAACCCCCACTTGAGGGATGGGTTGTGCCTCAGTGGTAGAGCGCTTGCCTAGCACGTGTGAGGCACTGGATTCAATCCTCAGCACCACATTTTAAAAAATTAAAAAATAAAAACAACCCCACTTAATGTGAATTTGGTTTGGGTGGACTCGAGAATTGCGCCCCTAGGGGAGGGTGAGGGAGCAGCACTTCAAGACCTCTGAACCCACCCGGACTGCATAGACCTCAGCTGCCACATACTTCCCACCCACTCTCCGACCACGGTTCCCTGCCTTCTCCTCTTCCAAATAGCGCGTGCGTGGCATTGCGTGTCGCTCACCTCTTCCTGTGGAACCTCACACGCTGTGCTCCCGGGGGTAAGAGTAGGGAGAAACCTGATCCAGACGTTCTGTCACCAAAAGCGCCTTTCTCCCGCCGTGACTGTCCTCCAGCCCCCACTCCTTTCCTAACTCAATTAAAGACCAAGTTGTGGCCGGACAAACCACCGAGTGTTTCCCCGCCCTCTACCTCAAGTCATTCCCAAACTTCTCAGACCGCGCCCGAGGCTTTGCATTGTTGCCTCCCACCCGGCCTCGAGAGGGAGGGACCGGCGCGCTAGGACTGTGCTCTCCCAGGGTATGTCCCCTCCGCAGCCATCCTACAACCCTTCCTTCTCTACCACTTCCCTGTCCCCATCCCAGGCACCCAGGTCAGCACCTCCGCAAACCTACAGATGCAGTTCTGGCTCTGATGGGATGCGGCTCGCACCCAGTAAGACCCCCCCAGAGATCACACCCCAAACTATGGGGCAAGGTGTTGTAGCAGAAACTTAGAGAGTTTTAGCCTGGGTCGTGCTTTCCTTTTAACGCTTGACCTGATCTGTGGATGGGCATTGGCTGATACCCAGACCTGACGGTGTGGAAAGAATCTGGGGCCAGTGAGAACCTCCTAAAGGCAACTGGAGATTGGAAGGGAGGAGGTAGGGGCTCAGCCACCGCCCGCCCCGCACCCTCTCCGTCTTCCACCCTCAGCCCCATCCGAATCGTAGAGGCAGACATGCCCTTTTCCGCCCACAGGGCCACACTAGTCGAGCCCTGGGCACCAACAGGACATCCCCCACCTGAGCCCAGCGAACCCACGCTTTCTCACCTCGAGCGCCCGTGTCCCGGCGGAGCACTTTGGCTGGTCCCAGCTCGCCGGCTTCTATCCCGCCCCACTTCGCCCCGCCCCGCCTCAGCGCCAGGACGCGTCCCCTCTTCACCCCCCAGCCCCGCCCGCCCCAGCTCAGAGCCGGAGAGGCAGCCAGTCGAGAGCGCAGCGCGTTTCGCTGGCCCAGCTGGGAGCCAGGACGGAGCCAATCCACAGTCCAAGGGTCGGGGTACGACAAGGCCAAGGTCAGATCCAGGAGGACTTCTCCAGCCCGTGGCCCGGTGGCTCCGAGGGAGGGAACTCCAAGGGCAGGGCGTAGAGGGAGGGAGCCCCATCTTGCTATGTTTTTGAGGGAAAGGGAATTCTTGCCTCACTGCGCCTTCCAATCTTATCCTAATGCGAAAATGGACCCTGTTAGGCCTTGTCCTCTGCCCTACCAGAGTTTTGAGAGACAGGGTTCTTCTGGACCTTGGAATGTTGGGTGGCCTAGTTTGCTTGAGCTTTGAGAATCTCCTTCCTGGCACCAGCACATCATACCAGGGAGGGAACTTTGGGCTCTGAGGGTCCAAGCTTTCCCCCTAGCCCCTCTCTTGGGACTAGTTTGGAATCCCTATAACCTTAGCTCATCTTCCTCTGATCTCAGGGCCACCAGGGTTACCACTCTAGGAAGAGTGGCCATGTGGGATAAGAACCAGGCAGGCCTGTGTTCTCTCCCTGATTATGCCACCGCCTGAGGCTTAACTGCTCTGACCCACTACTGGGAAGCTACTGCACCCACGTTGCTGTGTAAATCTTTAAGGGCTACCCACCCACAAAGAATAGTTTTTAAGCATGCCTGCCCTTCTCTCCAGGATGTCCTCACACCCTGGCCTGAAAACTTACTGCAAGCCCTTTGGAATTGAGTGGTACATTAGTCTTTAGTGCCCAGGAGCCTGAAAACATGATGGTAGAAGGGAAGGAGTAGGACAATTTGGATTAGGGAAGGACCAGTGTGGTGACCTTAGCATATCTAGCCATACAGTTCCAACTATCCTGAGCCCAGCTCTTTATATATTATCAAAGGCCAGCTCTGGAAGACTCTGCAAGATGGAATGGATGGAATACTGAGCCTTTACATTGTGGCAGGGCCTAGGTTTCTTCTATTTGTAGGATATGGGAGTGGGGATGAGGTTGCTTCCTGGGTTCTTTCTTCTGACTAGATGACCTGTCCTACTGAGGTTTGGTTGTAGAAGGGGCTTTCCCTGAGCCCCTACCTCCTCCCTTTCAATCTCCAGGTTGCATTTAGGAGGCTCTCACTGGCCTTAGGCATTCCTTGTGCCACTCAGGAGTCTCAGCTTGAGTCCCTTGCTACCTCTGTTTCCCTGTTGTCCCTGGGTGGTTTGTTGGCCTGCAGGGGGAGAGCAGAAAGCCAACCCTGAAACACGAGCACCTGGCACTGTACCCCTCTTCAGGCTTCTTAGAGGAGCCAAGATCCAGCCTACTCTATATCACATTTGCATAACACCTGTCATTTTTCTTGCTTTGAATTCAACCTTAATCTCACATTTGATTTTGGCAACCATGCTGGAAGTAAATAGTTCAGGTATATTTATTCCCATAACTGAAAGAAGAAAACAGGGATCAAGTCAGGTAAGTGGCTTGTTCAGAAGCCCATGTAGCAGCACTGAGACCTCAGCTCAGTCTCTCAGCCCCCAAGCAAGGCTCTGTCCAAGGAACACACACTCTGTAGGCAGCTGGGTCAAAGCAAGGTTTTCCAACTAAGCAGAAGTTAAAGTCCATGAAGGCAGAGTTTTATTTTGTTCTTCACGTATTCTCCAGTGCCTGGGTCAGTTTCTGGTACATAGTGGGTGCTCATGAGTATTTGTTGAATCAAGGACAGGATCTCGGGAGCAAATTAGTCTCTTGTTCTTTGTTACCTGTTCTAGATTCACAGGGGCCTGAGCAGCCTTGGCTTGATTCTCTGAACAGTTGGGCTCATTCTCTTTGTCCTTTCTTTTTCTAGGGTCTCCAGTTTGAGGTATTCTAACAGCTGAATTTCTATTATCATGGGCTTCTACCTGGCTCTTGCATGGACCCTCTTGATTGGGCCATGGACCCCCGTGGGTAAGTACAGATTGGAGTAGAGTCAAGGTTGTGAGCAGAGGAACCCAGCATCCTCTGGGCTCCCCCAAGGATAGCAGCTATGTAGTGATCATGTCTATATCTTTAGGCCCTATTGATACAATGTCCTGTACATGGTAGGTAGGTGCTCGTTTCTAGCTGTTGAATAAATTGATGGATAATGGAATGAAAATTATTACCAAATATACAGAATTAGGGAGCTGATGTGTCAGCACTTTCTATTTCATTTCTTCCAGTTTTGGGGCCTTTTCTCCCTCCTCTATCTTCTCTCTTTTTTCATAAACTAAGGGTCTCTGATTCAAAATAGGAAAAGATTGATTGATACAAGACAATAAAGGGTCTTGGGATCATATTAGGCCCCAAACTGAAGGGGAGTTACTAGTGTTTTCAAACAATATTTAAAACCAAAACCAATATGACCCAGAAGATTTGAATCTTGTAATCTTCAGCCTTGGACAGTTTCTTACTACAATCTGAGGCTACTCTCTGTAGTCTGGGTGTGTGAGGAGGGAAGTGGGCTTAGGGTGCCACAGGTTAGATTAAAAGGAGCAAATCTGATCATTAGGGATGGGAAATGCAAATATAGGAATTGGAGAAAATTTGTGGCTATGGGGGATATATACCCCTTTCCAATTCCCTCTTTTTGCTTTAATAAGTATGTCTGTATCTAATAGTTGTCTTAGCTTTTTGCATTTTCTATCTGTGTAATACCTTACTTGACATTTTCAACCATTTTTTATCTTGTTTCTATCTTCTAGTTTTTTTTTTTTTTTTTCTAAGGTTTGTATTTTTACCCTTAGTTGCTTATTTTCCTCCTAGTTTTTTTTTTTTTCCTTCCTATTTTGTGGGTTTAAAATTCTTGTCTTCCTACATTTTTTTTATCTTTCTACATATTCTTTATCTTTATTCTTTTTAACTTTCTATACTTCTGTCTTTAAAGTTTTTCACTTTAAATTTTTAATCTTCTTTATCTAAATATCTTTTATCCTGTTATCTTCCCATTTTTTTAAAGTAATGCCTTTAAGATTAAGCCTTTTTCCTCCATCATGAAGGCATTTTAACCATCTTCAATTTAACCTTTTAAGCCTTTTAATTATCATCTATACTGTACTTTAAATGTACTTTTTCACCACCTACAACTTCACTCTTTTAAACGAGGCTTAGATTTTGTTTAAATCGCTTCAATGTTAGTTTACATGGCTGTCCTTCAACCAAAGGCTTTTTTTTTTAAACTCCATTGAGAAACTTTGTCTCAATCTGCCATGTACAAATACCTTTTTTTTCTTTCTTTCTTTCTCAAGCTTTTAAAGTAAGTCTAGTTTCCTCAAAATCTTTTTAAATGGCATTTTACAACTTTTTACTTTACCACACAGAGATTATCTCATCTAGAAACATTTCTTTTTCCTTTAACCTTTTATATTAAAATATATTTCCACATCTTGAATCTTTTTCTATCTCTTTTTTAACCATTAACCCTTTTTATAAATTCATATTTTGAAACAACTCTTATAAAATTTCTGATTTAGACAAATTACTCCACTTTAATAAGATGAAAGACTTTCATGTTTTTTATGATACTATAATACTATAATTGAAACCGAACTGAAAATTCTTATACTCTTTGTATATAAATTACACATGATAGAATCTTAACACTTAGTAACCTTGTTTTAGCAAAGACACAGACAAAGCAATATTAAACATTTTTCCATTTACCAATTTATGAAAACACACATAATGTTTAAATATATTACCTTATGGAACTTAATAAGTAAAGAGTACTTGATCTTATATTTAATGGTTGATATTTTAACACTTTAGCTTTGTAAATTAATCAGATGTCTGTAAAAACCAAGATCTTAGACAAATATAGTAAACAGAACTAGCCATCTCTTTCTTGTTGAAGAAAAATCCTTCTACAGGATTTCATGATGGTCTCATTAATATACTTAATAACTCATCTTTAAAAAGTCATTGGCTACATTTTTGTATTGTATCAACATATGCCCTAATTGTTCTTGGTCTCACTGGGGTGCCTCCTTCCTCTAACAATTTCTCTTGCTCAGAGGCGAACAACTTCAAACCTTGAGTCAACCATTTTCCCCAGTTTGGCTGAGAATGATCTGTGCCGGCTGGAGGTGACAAGATGATGACAATGTCCCCTGAAGTTTCTTCCTTGCCAGAGCTAGTCATATTCACCTTCATTCCAGCTGTCTCCTTTCCTTGGCTTTGGGGTTTCCTTTTCTCCTTATCTTTTGCCTCTTATCTCTAAGAAACACTCACCCTGTATGCTCCCCTAAAGGATGTTCTACCACCAGTTCATCTTATTTTAGAGATCACATGTGTGTGGCTGTCCTCGTCTCTGCCCCTGTGTCCTTTGCTCAAACATCAGAGCCTCAGTCATTTTCCTTCCCTGATCCCCTGGTAAGTGAGTGTGCTGTGGTGGGTGGCGGAGGAGGCACACACGTGGGCAGGAGGGTGGCTTAGAGATCCTGTCCTTGGTCTGAGGATAATCAGAGGAATTTGTCTTCTCTGGCTGATGACAGGTCTTTATTCTGTTTTCTGGGATGAGAAATGGTCTGGTTTACTGACCAGAAAGATCTCCATCCCACACCTGATTCTGGACCCTCCCTTTTCTCCCCTTCCCTTTGCTCTGCCCCCAGTAGCTGAGTGCTCCTTCCTAGACCCTACTTTTTGGAAAGTATTATGGCATCAAGAGCAGGAATTTTATGCAGAACAAAAAGTCCCAGAAGGGGAAAAGGGCAAGGTCATCTACATGACCAGTCCAGTTCAGGTCCCACCCAAGAAACTGGTAAAAAGACCAGTAGAGCAGTACTGCACCCTTGCCTTGGGCTCTGCTGAGCTGGAAAGGGCCAGGCTCCTTTCTAGACTGTCCATGCCCAGTGATGGGTCACAGAATGACTTGTCCTTCCCAGGTATGGGGTGTAACTGACTCCCTATTGGGCTGATGGGAGTGGGGGTGGTAGGGGTGAAAGTAGAGGCGGGAGCATGGAAATAATCTAGTAGGGACTCTTCTGGAATTTTGTTGCCCCACTGGCTCTAGGACAATCTGAAGGAAGTTTCTAATTTTAACAGAGGGGGCTCTAAGGAAGTCAAAATGATTGTTCTCTATGGTGTCTTCCAGCCTGAGAATATTTTTTGTCCTGCTATGATCACCAAGGATCTGAAGCATGAAGGGAGTGGGAGACCCCTGCATCCTCTTCCACATAGCCACTGTCCTTCTCTAGCCTTCTCTTCCTTTCTGAAGCCACCTGTCAGCAGGCACTGCATCCAGCTACTCTATTTTAGTGGTAGTATCTTGTCCACTGAGCAACTTAAAGATGGGGCTTGAGTTTGGCCTGACTTTGCCTTTGTCTCTCCCTCTATGCCCACCTCCCACCTCTGGGGTAGGTCCAACTTCTGCTGTCCTGAGTGCCAGATTCACAGGACCCAGTCCCTGCAGGCCTGCCTGGCCTCTCACACACTGACTTGCCCAGCCATCCCCTTCCTTCCATTCTCACCCAGGAGCCCAGAAACCCATTGCGTGGGAGGTGCAGCGTTTTGATGGATGGTACAACAACCTTGTGGAACACAGATGGGGCAGCAAAGGTAGGTGAGAGCCAAGTGGGGACAGTGTCCCAGGGCCAGGCTGGTACTCACTAGAATAGGGTGAGAACAGGTAAGTATCAGCAAAGGCCATCCATTTCTAAGGTTTTAGGATCCATGGTATGGAGGGAAGCTTAGGAGAGATGTCAAGTATGCTCCCTGAGAATTTACCCTTGTTCTTATCTCTCCTCCATCAGGCTCTCGGCTGCAGCGTTTGGTCCCAGCTAGTTATGCAGATGGCGTGTACCAGCCCTTGGGAGAACCCTACTTGCCCAACCCCCGAGACCTTAGTAACACTGCCATGAGGGGCCCTGCAGGGCAGGCCTCTCTGCGAAACCGAACTGTACTGGGCCTCTTCTTTGGTGAGGAAGTCAGCCTCTCAGGAGGAAGGCCACTGGGAGTTAGCTGGACACCTCTGTGTCTGAGGAGGGGTCAGGAGATGGGGATAGAAGTGATGGAGGGGAGGGTCTGACAGTGGGGGTGAGAGATGGAGGAAGAGGCAATGGAGTAAGAGTAAGGCAGAGGGAGGGATGATCCATGTGAGGTGAAGTCTGATGCGGGGAGGCATAAATCTGTCCCCTGAAGGAAGAGGATGGGTGGGCAGAGGGAAAAGGAACATCCTTCCCTTATTGGGCTGATAGAATAGAGGTGCAACTGGAAGCAGGAGCATGAAAATCATTTGGTAGGGACTCTTCATGGAACCCTGTTGCCCCAGTGGCTCACAGGACAGGCTCGGGAAAATGTTCCCATTGTAACAGAGAGGGCTAACAGAGGTATTAGCCAGCAGGGCCTTAGTGATGTGGGGGAGGGGTCAGGTGGCAGGCCTGCCTCCTGCTGGCCATTCAGGTTGCTCTTTCAAGCTCCCCCATCTAACCTCCCTCAGAAGCTGTCAGGCCCTCCAGGGAGGCTCCCAGCTGCGCATGTTGGAGCTGGTGCTGACACCTTCTTTGCCTAGGCACACTCAGTGAGCACCTCCCAGTTACCAAGGAGAAGGCCAAACCGACAATGACAACATCTTAGATCAGGTGTAGGCACAGGCAGGTCTGGAGAGACAAAGGATTGAAAGGGAATGCAAGAAGGTCAAGGCTTGGACTTGCCCATAAAGGCTACTACTGACTCTTGAAGCTTGAAGAGAGGCAGAAGGACTAGATACCTGAGGCAAGAAAGAGAGTGGCCCTCAGCTGACTCTAGCACTGCCTCCTGCAGGTTACCACGTGCTGTCAGACCTGGTGAGTGTGGAAACTCCTGGCTGTCCCGCCGAATTCCTCAATATACACGTCCCACCTGGAGACCCCGTGTTCGACCCCAACCAGCGAGGGGATGTGGTGCTACCCTTCCAAAGGAGCCGCTGGGACCCAGAGACGGGGCAGAGCCCTAGCAAACCCCGGGACCTGGTGAGGCCAGCCAGGCTGCCAACTGGAAGGCTGGGCCTGGGGCAGGTGGCTCCCTGGGGTTCAGGCCTGGCAGGATGGGCCAGGGAGAGGCTCCCACTCCCCACCCGCAGGTCTTTCCTTGCCCATTTCTGCTCCCTGACCCCTGCTCGCCCACCCCGTGCCCCCGCAGACCAACCAGGTGACCGGCTGGCTGGACGGCAGCGCCATTTATGGCTCCTCTCGCTCCTGGAGCGATGCTCTGAGGAGCTTCTCTGGAGGACAGCTGGCGTCAGGGCCCGACCCCGCCTTCCCCCGGGACTCGCAGGACCCGCTGCTCATGTGGACGGCGCCCGACCCCGCTACCGGGCAGCGGGGACATCAGGGACTGTATGGTGAGGCTGTGGAGGCCTCATAGGGGCGCGAAGTGGAGGCGTCAGGGTGCCCCGTGTCGGTGGGAGCGAGGGTGGGCCGGGGTTTGTGTTTGGGCTCCCCGCGGTCGCGCAGCTGCTCATCTTCTGGTGTGCATGCCAACATCTGCAGCCTTCGGAGCCCAGCGAGGGAACCGGGAGCCCTTCCTGCAGGCGCTGGGCCTGCTCTGGTTCCGCTACCACAATTTGTGCGCGCAGAGGCTGGCCCAGGAGCACCCGCACTGGGGGGACGAGGAGCTGTTCCAGCATGCACGCAAGAAGGTCATCGCCACCTACCAGGTCAGCACAACCGCTCATTCGGCTGCCCACCCACGTGAAAGTCCACTGGAGATTCTGCTTCCTGGCACAGTTTTTCACCCTGCGACCACCCTCACCCAGAAATGCTGCTTTCCTGGAGGCTCCTCTTCTTTGGGAGCTAATGTCTAGTAAAAGCCCCTATCAATGATAAGGAGGCCCAGTGCTACTTACAGGAGAGATTTTGCTTGTGATTATTTTTACCGACTCTCCCACCCCCATTTCTCGTTCCTTGTGGGGCACAGGCCAGGTACTTCTCCTGTTTGCGTTGCCTCTCCAGGGACTGCCCCTGCTGAGTCTTCAGCTCTGCACCTGTTTTCCTTGGGCTCAGCTCTCTGGTGGCCCCACTAGGTCCACAATATCCACACACTGCCCAGGGTGTGTCTAAGTGGGAAGTCTCCTTGGGGGAGGGGATGGCTGGGGTATTTTCAGGCACCCAGATCTGCCAAGGAAGAGGAAAAACCTAGGAGAGAGCAATGAATGTAGAATCACACCTGTGCTGCACAGGTCCCACAGTCTCTTACACAGCCCCAAGCTGAGGGTAGAGGATGGACTTTTGATCATGTCCCCCAGACTGCCCTCTTCACCTCAGCCCATCTCCTCTTTCTGACCCTCAGAACATCGCTCTGTATGAGTGGCTGCCCAGTTTCCTGCAGAAAACGCCCCCGAAATATGCAGGTGAGGGAATGCAAAGGGAGGATGATGGGATATATATATGTGTGTATGTATATATATATATATATATATATATTTTTTTTTTTTCTCTCTCTCTTTGTGGGCTGGAATGGTGAATCATTTAAAAACCGAATTCTAGTGTCCCTCCTTCTTCTCTTACTTCAGGATACCGCTCCTTTTTGGACCCCAGCATCTCTCCAGAGTTCGTGGTGGCTTCTGAGCAATTCTTCTCCACCATGGTGCCCCCTGGTGTCTACATGAGGTGAGGGAGTGGGCTCAAATGTTTGTGTTTTGGGAGGAGTGAGGTTATCCATTGGGAAAACTCCCCCAGTAGCCCTCAAGACAGGGTGTTCAGTCTGAAGTGGAGGCAATGGTGAATATAAAGGAGAAAGAAAATAATTTTATGAACTTATACCATTGTTTTTAAGAATATTGACATACATTATCCTGCAATTGGTGTGTAGATATCTGTCTCCCAACTAAATGTGAGCAACTGAGGCTCAAAAGGGTGTCTGTCATAAGGCCCACCATCTGAACATGAGGTCTTGGCAATATGCTGGAGACATTTTTAGCTATAAACCCAGAACATGGGTTTACAAGCTTTTGGAAAGAGCTTTAAAAATGTGTGCAATCTGAAGAAAAATATTGGTTTCAAAATAAATGCAAAGGGAAATTTAAAATAAAAATACATATTAAAGCAAATATATATTAAATGAAGCATGTTAATTTACTGTACTTTTAATAATTGAATTTTAATTTAAAACAATTGATAGCTTATATTTTCTTACTCTAGAACAATATCTGAGTATGCTTGAGGAAAGCCGAAAAATTATAGACAATTGAATTATCCATAGATAAGTAGTTTCAAAAGAACAATTTTAAAATCTTTTAAAAATGTGTATATAGGGCTGGGGATGTAGCTCAGTGGTAAAGCACTTGCCTAGTGTGCAAGAAGCCCTGGGTTTAATCCCCAGCACCACACATGAAAATACAAATAGAAATGTGTACATATGGGTACAGTGGCTTGTGCCTATGTTTCCAGTTACTAGGGAGATTGAGACTCTTTGGCAACATAGGAGGACCTCATCTGGAAAAAAAAAAATTTGCATGCAGACACACTCTAAGCCCTCCAAATTGGCAGGCTCCCCATCCAAGGAGTCAATCAACCTCAGATTGAAAATATTTTTTAAAAAGATGCTTCCCTACTGAAAATGTACAACCAGACTGCATTTCTTTCCTCTCCTTTTCTTTGTTTCATGGGCAATGCTCCAACAAGCCAATGTATAGACTTCCTATGACTTACTTAATTTTTAGATTTGTGGTCTGATGTGAGGGGAGGGAACTTCCAAAAGTCAGATTGTCTATGACCTTTCAAGGTCAGATGGTCACTACCTTAGGGAAGCCTGGGTCCCCTAGCTATAGTATTGGAGACCAGAGCTAATGCCTGACATTGGAATCTTGTATCACAAGTCACCACTCCCTGGCTCATTTCATTTTAGAAATGCCAGCTGCTATTTCCAGAGGATTGTCAATAAGAACACAAGTTTCTCCAGAGCTCTTCGTGTCTGCAACAGCTATTGGAATCGAAAGGTTAGGGCTGGGGGCATATATATAGGTGGGTATATGTGTGTATGTTGTGTCTGTTTGTGTCTGAGAGTGTGCAGGTAAGGAGGGCAGGAGGGCTGGAGCAGGTAGCAGGGATGGGCTGAGGTGAAGGAGGCAGTCTGGGGGACATGATCAAAAATCCATTCTCTACCCTCAGCTTGGAGCTGTGTAAGAGACTGTGCAGCACAGGTGTGATTCTACATTTATTGCTGTCTCCTAGAGTTTTTCCTCTTCCTTGATAGATCTGGGTGTCTGAAAATACTCCAGCCATACCAGACCCTTAAGGAAACTTCCCACTTAGACACAACCTGGGAAGTGAGTGAATGTGTGTGTATGTGTGGAGTTGGGAAGAAGAAGGGATTCTGAGAGTTATGGGGGAAAATCTGTCCATCCAAACCAGGATAGTGGGTAAAGAGCTTTGACCATTGATTTAAAGCAAAATCAGGTATTTTGTGTGAGTGTTTACAAAGGCAGGAGGAAGGCGGGAGAGCCAAGGAGAGAAGATAAAGGTGTAGAATCAGTCCTGCAGCTAAATTGAAAGAAGCCTCAGTGTCTTCCTAATCTGAGTGCCACCCCCTCCCATTGTGTGTGTGGTGCTGAGGATAAAAGCTAGAGCCTTAGATACTTGGGCATCCTACGCAAGCACTCTACCACTAAGTTGCACCTTTCACCCAAGTCTCTTTATTAAGGGGAGGACATTGAGTTTGGAGAGATCCATTTGACTTGCCCAAGGTCACATGGCTGATTAGTAACAGAGCAAGAATGAAGACCTAGATGTTGTAGAGCCTTTGCAAAACAAAGTTAAGTCTGAGGTAGAAGTAGAGTTTTGTGATCCTTTCTGCTTCTAGAGACCTGTCTCCAGCAACATGGGCTTTGAATAGGAACATCACTCACTCTGAGTAGGGAATTGACTGCAGGAAAGGGTTGTCCCACTAGGAGTTAATGACAGGCCTGGATGGGCCCAAGGATATGAAAGTTGTGGTGGAGGGAGCCTGGCTGTTTTAACATCTGATTCCATTCTCCCATCCCCAAAGAACCCAAATCTACAAAGTGCTGAAGATGTGGACGCGCTGCTGTTGGGCATGGCCTCCCAAATTGCTGAGAAAGAGGACCATGTGGTAGTTGAGGATGTGCAAGGTAAGCCTGCGGCTGTCCCCACAGGCTGTGGATCTCAGTTAGACTGGATCTCTAGAGCGGGGAAGGGAGGGATCCAGAGCTGGGAGCCTGCAGCACAGTTACTGCTGAGAGAGCTTCTGACTCTCCCTCTGCTTGGTTCAAGTGCTCCTGGAGTTGACTGGAGTCATCTGGGCTAGAGGCCACATTGGTTGGCCCTGAGTTCCCTCTAACCCTCTGGTCTTTCATTCCCAGATTTCTGGCCTGGGCCACTGAAGTTTTCCCGCACAGACTACCTGGCCAGCTGCCTGCAAAGGGGCCGGGATCTGGGCTTGCCCTCTTACACCAAGGCCAGGGCAGCACTGGGCCTGCCTCCCATTTCCCATTGGAAGGACATCAACCCTGCACTCTCCCAGAGCAATGGCACTGTGAGGAGGGGTCAGGACCCAGAGGGTGGGATAGGAGGACCAAGGCACATCATTCCCAGATATGAAATGGGTAGTGAGATGAGGGTATCAGAAATAAACACCTGGTGAGAGGGACCGGCTTTCCCAGGTCACTTTTCCCAATCTCACACACCAGGATGGAGATTATCAGAGCAGCAGGACTGACTGGCTTTTGACTCAGAATTCTCAGATCCAGCAAATGTTTATTGAGCATATACTGCATCCCAGGCACTTAGTAGACATTACCTCCTTTTCTCTTCCCAACAACCCCCAAGTGGGAATAGAAAGTCCTTTACTTAGAAACAAGCTGTGCTTTTCTGTACTCATACCCCAGCTGCCTTTTGGGAGTCAGCTCTCACTCCCTGAGCTATCACCTGGGCAAGTGGTGTTGCCTGGGCCAACCTACCAGCTTTGGCTGCCTAACTATCTTGGCACAGCAGTGTTTCTACAGTGCCTCTTTTACTGAACTTTACGCTTACTAATTCATAAAGTTGTTGGAAAGAAGAGAATTGGAAGGCCCATAAAGAACTGATGTGCTCAGGGCGCCCACAAACTTTATAATATCTATGGATATATAATTTGAAAATACCAGGAATGGGTAAGGCCTTCACCTCAGACTTACCTTGGATTGGAATGCCCAAAGGAGCAAATATTTGGCTCCCACTGGGTCTCCTTGGAACTAATCTGGACAGGTGTTTATTTACCTTGTGAAGAAAAGAACTGAAGAAAAAAATCAGGTATAAAATGTCAAGGATATATTATTGAAGATAGTATACTGTTAGGGATTTGATTTTTTTAAAAAAACTTTTTTTTTTTCTCCAAAAAAATAGAAACCTTTTATGACATCATTCTATCATTCAACTTTGTACATTCTAATTTTGCCTTTTGAACATTCACACCTTTTAAAGAACAAATTATGTAGGGGGTTGACTCTCTTGTTTTATACCAATTTCATACAACAGGCAGCTGTGAGTTTCTCATAAATGAGTTAACTTATGCAAAGCACTCAGAGCAGTGCCTGGAGCATAATAAGCACTTTGGAGGAGAGTTATTGTTACTGTCATTTATTATTATTATTCCTGGGGCTAATCCCTGGGAGCCACTTCTTTGCCCAAGGCTGAGTGCCCGGTCCCCTCACATACTCCTGCCCCTATTTGGTTCCAGGTGTTGGAGGCTACAGCTGCCCTGTACAACCAGGACCTGTCTCGGCTGGAGCTGCTGCCAGGGGGGCTCCTGGAGAGTCATGGGGACCCTGGACCCCTCTTCAGCACCATCATCCTTGACCAGTTTGTGCGGCTACGGGATGGAGACCGCTACTGGTTTGAAAATACCAGGAATGGGTAAGGCCTTCACCTCAGACTTACCTTGGACTGGGCTCCAGACCCTCTATCTGGCCTTAGGCAACCCACATTGATTCCAGACCCTCCTATTACCCACTCCCCAGCCACTCTGAGTCTCTTTCCTCCTCAGGTCACTAGGCTTGGGGCCTGCATCTCTTTCCCATCACCTCAGCTCTCCACCTCTCCCACCCTCAGGCTGTTTTCTGAGAGAGAGATTGCAGAGATCAGAAACACTTCCCTAAGGGACATTCTAGTGGCCATCACCAATGTGGACCCCAGTGCCCTGCAGCCCAATGTCTTTTACTGGCTTGCAGGTGAGTGCCCAAGGGGCTGGAGGGGTGCTGGGTCTGGAGCCTGTCTCTCCTCGGTTGTGGGCTTGACATAGTATGCCTGGGCAGCAGATCCAAGCAGGCAGTGAGTTATAGTTCTGCCCTAGGGAACTTTGGTTCCGGGTGCCAGGGCTACCATGTACAGATATGTGGGTTCCTTCAGGAAAGGATCTGAATGAAGGAAGAACTGAATGCCATGGAGACCTGGTGAGGAGACTCACATTCACTTGGGAAGGGGCTGGAGCTGAGTGGAGTATTAGGAAGGCCAAGTGCTGTGAGGATTTCCTGCCCATGACAGGATGAGGGAAATGCTGTGTGTGTGTATCTGTGTGTGTGTGTGTGTGTGTGTGTGTGTATGAGAGAGAGGAGATAGAGCGAGCAAGCACATAGGAAGAGATAGAGGTTCACTTTTTACCCCACTTGTTACTCAAGTAGGCAAATGTGACAACCTTGCTACCATGGACAGGTTAAGCAGCCCCTTCTTCTCTGCTACCCAGAACACCCTCGCTCCCTTTCTGCCACCCTACCTTTCTCAGTGATCCTGTGTCAGAGCCTGTGGCCCAACACCCAGGACTGACTCCCTCTGCCTCCCCAGGAGACCCCTGTCCACAGCCAAGACAGCTCAACACGGAGGGCCTGCCAGCTTGCGTCCCCCTCATCATCCGGGACTATTTTGAGGGCAGCGGATTTGGCTTTGGGCTCACCATTGGAACCCTCTGCTGCTTCCCCTTAGGTAAAAGTGATGAGTGGGCAGTTTGAGGCTAGGGAGTGATTCAGGGTGGTTCTATCTGTGACAATAAACCATACAGAGTACCCCCCTGGGCAGGTGAAGGAAATATTAGGGGAAGGGACACAAGGAGTGTCTAAGCTGCCGATAAGTTGGCTCCAGGGAGATTTGCCTCCCTTTCTCCTGGGATCCATGACCCCTGCAACTCACCAGGGCTCAACTTGGTCAGAAACCTGGGGAAGTTTACAACCCTAAGTTGTTTGCAGAAGTCTGGCCCTGGAGAACTGTCAGAGGTAAACTTCCTTTCAGAACCAGAGCTGGGACAGATGGAGTTGCTGGGCAAGGGCTTGGGACTTAGTCTTTGGCAAGGCTATGTCTGGGTGGACCAGCAGTCTGGCATGGTGGGTCTAGCCTGTGGCTTGAGGACTCACTGGAGGAAACTAAGGAGGCTGGACAGGAATCTTAGAAGCTACCCAAAGCTTACCAGAAGATGCAAAGCAGTTCTTCCCACAGAGCTGCACAGTTTGAAACAATTGATCAGTAGATTCAGGAGTGGAGAAAGCATGAGGTTTTGCTAAAGAAAGGAGATGGGAAGGGAACCACTTCCATCTTCCCAGAGCCTCACCTTCCCCTGAACACCTATTACCTCCACCTTCCCAGTGAGCCTGCTCAGCGCCTGGATTGTTGCCCGGCTCAGGATGAGAAATTTCAAGAGGCTTCAAGGCCAGGAACGCCAGAGCATCATGTCAGAGAAACTTGTGGGAGGTGTGGAAGGTAGGTCTGGGGCTGGCCAGGATGGTGAAGGGGAGGACATGACTCAGGACTGCAGTCCTCATCTCTATCCCAGGAAAAGGCCTCCCTCTTCTAGGGCTGTAGGCTAGGCCAGATCAAATGGGGAAAACTACAGTGGCATTAGGTGAAAGGACCTGCAGTCCTCCAACCTCCATAGCTCCTCCCAGTGATCCCAGTGAAGAGAATGTGATAGACTCATGAAAAAGGTGTAGGACTCTGCCTAGATTTTACAGGTTACTATGATTCACAAATCCCTGAGAACTGCTGTGGCATCTCATACTGGAATAATAGGCAACAGAGCAGTGACTAATGAAGGTCTGGTGTCAGACTGGCATTAGAATCTTGGTTCCACCACTATAGGCTGATTATTTGACCTTAGGCAGATGTTTTAATGTCTCTCAGCCTATTTTTTCTTAAAAGAAATAATAATAACACCTACCTTAAAGGTTTGTAATGAAATGAAATAGTTCATGTAAAGTACTCTGCTGAGTAAATAGTTAACACTAGGAAATGGTATTCACTATTCTCCTCCTGGGTTAGAGGCACAGTAGTACTGTTGGGGAAGGGATGACTCTCAGTGCCCAGGAAGGGGACAGGAAGCTGTGGAGGCCTTGCTCTAACCAGCCTTGAGCTGGCCTTCTTCCTCCCAATGTGCCTCTGGTGCACCCAGCTGATCCAAACCCAGCTGACCCAGCCCCATCTCTCTCCCTCAGCTTTGGAATGGCAGGGCCGCAAGGAGCCCTGCCGGCCTGTGCTTGTGCACTTACAGCCTGGACAGATTCGAGTATTAGATGGCAGGCTCACTGTGCTCCGGACAATCCAGCTTCGGCCTCCACAGAAGGTCAACCTCATCCTGTCCAACAACCGTGGTCGTCGTACCCTGCTGCTCAAGATCCCCAAGGAGTATGACCTGGTATGGCCCAGGTGGCCCCTGCCTGCTTGTCCAAAGCTATAGCAAAGGAAGCAGTCAGATGGAGGGGAAGAAGCACTGGGCCAGGAGGTAGGGCTGCTAGCCTCTAGTCCCAGGCTATAGTAACTGACAGGTGAACCTAACACGTTTATCCTGCTTTGCGCCTGCTGAATGACGGGGTTTACCCTTCTCACTCTTGCAGCCACAGTTAGCTTCCTCCTTTTCTAAGGATGCCCTCACAGATCTTAGATGGGAATCCTTGGAAGAGGCTGAGCCTTCTTCCCTATTCCCTTATTTCAGGATCTAGTGAACTTGTAGATATTTTGGAGGGAAGCTAAATTGGAGGCCGAACATGGGCTGTGACTCTGCCTGGCTTATGGTCCCCTCTATCCTCTGGTCTCCCTGTCTTCCCCTCACTTCTTCAGCATGGAATTGAGGGAATAATGACTTTGTACATTTTTTTTTTTTTGGTACCAGGGATTGAACCCAGTGGCACTCAAACACTGAGCCACATCCCCAGCCCTTTTTTGTATTTTATTTAGAGATAGGGTCTCACTGAGTTGCTTAGTGCCTCCCTGTTGCTGAGGCTGGCTTTGAACTCTTGATCCTCCTACCTCAGGCTCCTGAGCCACTGGGAGGTGTGTGTACTGGCTGTACAATTGCTTTTGAACTCACTCTGCACCTGTAAGCAAGCCACTTGAGCCCATATTCTCCTCTGTAAAAAGAGATATGAGATATCTCTTTTGTAAGGGTATGTCTGTAGTCCCTCTGACATAATCCATGTAAAATGTCTAACTTCAAGAGGCCTTAACAAATGGTTATTCTCACCCGCTGGTCCCATAGGTGCTGCTGTTTAACCTAGAGGAAGAGCGGCAAGCGCTGGTAGAAAACCTCCGGGCAGCTCTGAAGGAGAATGGGTTGAGCTTCCAGGAGTGGGAGCTGTGGGAGCAGGAGCTGATGAGGGCAGCTGTTACACGGGAGCAGCGGAGCCATCTCCTAGAGACCTTTTTCAGGCACCTTTTCTCCCAGGTGTGTACATGGAATCAGATCTGTCCATGTGACTGTGTACTTGTGGTAGCATCCTTACCTGCACGAGGTCATGGTGTAGCTCCGGGGAAGTCAACAATTCTGAGTTCTCAAATGACAATCAACTGTTAAAATTTGGGGCAAGTCACCAGACTTTACTGCAAGGAGGTGTCCCTGCCACCACCTGAATCTTGTCCTCAGCTGTAAGACTCCAGGGAGGCAAAGCCCAGGAATGAGGCAGAGCAAGACAGGCAGTGTGGGCCCTTGAGAGTTGTGATTCACTCATCCATAGGGAGCACAGCTGCCAAGGTGCTCTAAGGAGTATTAATGTCTAACTTTCAAACTTCTGAGAGATAGTGAGAGGATCTAAGAAAGAAGAGAGGATGAAAAATTCAAAGACTGAAGTCCATATCAGATACTAAAAATAAATAAATATATAGTCAGCCTTGGATCAGAGGAAGAGAAACATGGGAAATATAAGGTAAATTCAGCATGGTTCCCTCATTGAAGTTTATCATTCTACTGGGAAGATGAGATATGCATAGAAAGAAAGATAACTGGTAAAGGATGAAGGCTACAAAAGTGATCCAGGAGCCAGTTGTAGTGATGCACACCTGTAATCCCAGCTACTCAGGAGGTTGAGACAGTAGGATCATAAGTTCAAGGTCAGCCTATGCAACTTAGCAAGACCCTGTCTCAAAAAAAAAGTACTGGGGTGTAGCCCAGTGGTAGGGCACCTTTAGGTTCAATCTCCATTACTGCAAAAAAAAAAAAAAAAAAAGTAATCCAATAAATACAGGGTCTAGGAGTTCAGAAAAGATAGCAAGCCTTCACTATAAGGTCATGATGGAAATGAGATTTAGCAAGAACTAAAAGATGGAAAAGTGTTGGCTCAGAAGAAAGGGCCAGAAGGTATATGCAAAGGTGCTCCACAGAAGGGCAAAATATTAATGTTTGAGAAAAATCAAAACATTTTGGGGGAGAGGATTCTTGTGGGAAGCTACCATTTAATGAACATTTACCCTATGGCAAATTTAACTCTCAAACAAGTTAAACATTGATTAGACACAAGAACTAAGGGACCCTCAGGTAGGGGGCTCCTTGCCAGGGCCAAAGTGGGACCTAGGCACCTCCACTCAGTCCAGGATCCATCAAGCTATGGAGGTGCTTGGAGGTGGGAGGACTGCTATCTCCCTGGAGGTGGCTGACAATCCCTGATAGCTGCACGGTGCTTTCGGCTTTCCAAATACTTTCCACACACCCTCTCTTGTTGATTCTCATAATAACCCTGTGAGATAAGTAGGGCAGGTGAGGAAATGAATCTCAGACAACTGAAGAGACTTGCCTGGGGTCATGCAGCAAACAGGTGGCAGAGTTAGCACATGAACCCAGGTCTCTTGCCTCCAGCTCTGGGCTCCTTCCACTAAAGTATCTTGTTTGAAGCTGCAATGTTTGCCTCACAGAACCACAACCAGACTTGATCTAAGCAGCCTAGTTGATAGGCAGGAAAGTCAGGTACTGTGGCCTGTGGCTTGCCTGTTTCCCTTACTGTTTGTTTTCCTGCTGGGGCAATCCATGGGTGGGCTGGAGATGGCATGTAAGGAGAATTTCCCTTTCCCAAACCCAGGTGAACCCTTGTCCTAGTTACAACTCTTTTAGATGTAAGAGAAACCCATATAAAGGAACAGTTGTCCCAGAGGATCCAGGTTGTCTTGGGAATTCTACAGGGAGGACTTCAACCTGGCCTGGAAGGCCTGGGGAAAGGAAAGCTGTCAAAAACAAGGTCACTCCTCTCTCAGACTGCCTCAGTTTTCTCTGTGCCTCTACTTTACCCTGTCTCAGAGCACTTGGAAGAAAAGAATAATCCACATCTTCTGAACTTTCTTGTGCTCAGGACAAGACATATCTGGGACCTCTTAGTTCCAATGCCAAATGGCCAGCTTGGGTCAGGTGTGCAATCATAGAAGGCAGAGGTCCAGGACTCCATAGTACAAACATGGCCCCAGGGACCACTCACAGGGCTGTTCTGGAGGCATGCTGGATAAATTCCTTCAGGTCAAGGAAGCCTTGTCTCCTTCTCTCCCTCCCTCTGCTGCTGCCCAAGTGCAGGTGCTGGACATCGACCAGGCAGATGCAGGGACCCTGCCCCTGGACTCATCCCAGAAGGTTCGGGAGGCTCTGACCTGTGAGCTGAGCAGGGCTGAGTTTGCCGAGTCCCTGGGCCTCAAGCCCCAGGACATGTTTGTGGAGTCCATGTTCTCTCTGGCTGACAAGGATGGTAATGGCTACCTGTCCTTCCGGGAGTTCCTGGACATCCTGGTGGTCTTCATGAAAGGTGAGGGAGGAAAAATGATTGTTCAGATAGGAGAGACTGGACAGAGACTGGAATGTGGCTGACCTGTTCCAAGTTGGGAGCACTGGGGCCAGGTCTCCAGCCATGGTCACACCTAGGAATGCCCAGATGCCAGTTAAGAAGCAGAGTGACCCTTACTGTGTCCAACATGGGTCATTACACCAGTGTATGTCCCCTCTGCCTGGCCTGGGGGTTTAGGCAGATGGGCCACAGCCTTCCTCATGAAATCCTTCTCCCAGGCTCCCCTGAGGAGAAGTCTCGCCTTATGTTCCGCATGTATGACTTTGATGGGAATGGCCTCATTTCCAAGGAGGAGTTCATCAGGATGCTGAGGTTGGTCCTCTGGGACAGTCAGAAGAGTAAGCTGGGGCAGGACTGCCAGGGGAAGGAGGGGACATGAAAGGGAGAGCAAAAAGGTAAAGGGTAAGTAGGGACCTACTTCTTACTCCTGAAACCAGAGTGTATTATAACTTGTAGGGCATTTGGGCTTCAGCCAATTGGGGGCCTGGTGGGATGGTCAGCAGGCCCCTGTGTTTGGGCCTGATGGTGCCCTTCCCCCAACTCCAGGTCCTTCATTGAGATCTCTAACAACTGCCTGTCCAAGGCCCAGCTGGCCGAGGTGGTAGAGTCCATGTTCCGGGAGTCAGGCTTCCAGGACAAAGAGGAACTGACATGGGAAGACTTCCACTTCATGCTGCGGGATCATGACAGCGAGCTCCGTTTCACACAGCTCTGCGTCAAAGGTGGGGCTGCCTGGAAGGCGGGGCTGCCTTATCTCTTAGGCACAATGTTCACATACTTTTGGAAGTTCACAAAATTGTTTTCATTTCTTTTGAAATCAGAAGAAAAGGTGACCATAATAATGAATGTATTATAATGTGTCCAGCCTGGATTATATTTTTTTAATACCAACACAAGTATAAAACTTATTTTTTGTTTTTGTGTGGAAAGTGGCCTAAGAAGGTGAAAGTACATGAAAACGATGGAAGTCACGATGCAGCCTTGCTGGTGGTGTGGGTAGGGTCAGGATGGGTGGGAAATGGCTGGAACTCTGCTTCCCCTGCCCCCTGAGCCCAGGGCAGGGAAGAGACAGTGTTTCCTTGTTATAGCCGTAGCTGGGCCAGGACATGTTCCCCTCAACTGAGGTGTCTGGTTGTGGGTGGTAGGGTGGTATTTCTTAGATTTTTTTGCCACTATGTCCTCAGGTTAAGTGCTCAGGAAATGTTTGCTGAGTGCCTCAAGACCTAGTTCTATTGTCCTTCTGCCTAATACCTTCTCTACTGCTCTGACTCAAGCGGGCAGAGGCTAGAAAGAATCTGAGTAAGGAAGGGGCCAGGTAGCAGGCAGGGAAGTCTGTGGCCTGCTCTGAGCTGTTACAGTGTTTTCTTAGCTTGAGAGTCTCACTGGGGCACATTACATTCAGACCAAACCCAGGTCCTCCTGGAATTATGACAAGAGGAGGGCAGGGCAGCCTCCATGGGGGACAGGAGCAAGTTAGACAGCAAACAGATGAACCTCTGGGTAGGGCTTCCCCTGATCCTAGGGTAAAGGGAATTGATACCGGGTGCATGGGGTGGGGGTGGGGGTGTGGGACTAACACTCCTGATTCTTCATCTTTCCACCATTTCCAAGCAAGTAGGGTAGCGGGTACTTGGGCCTGAGGGCTGAGACAAGGAGGGTGCCTGAAACTGAACAAAGCCACAGAATCCCAGGGACATTCATCCCTGATAGGAACAGGCTTGTGGACTGATGAGGTTTAAGTTGAAAGCTAGCATTGTGTATTGTCTTGTCTTGATTGGCTTTTAATCATTGTTATGCTTTATTGTTTCCTCCACATTTTGTTTTATTTTAGGGTGGTACTGGGGATTGAACTCAGGGACACTTGACCACTGAGCAACATTCCCAGCCCTATTTTATATTTTCCTCCACATTTTATTTAAAAAAAATTTTAAACAACAGAAAGGAACAAGAACAGTACAGACAGCTCTTCACCTTTCACCTAGATTTGCCATTGCTTGCTGTTTGCCACATCAACTATTTGCTGAACCATTTGAGAGTATAGAAAGCTATACTTTGTTTTAAACACTCAGATTTCATTTAAATCAGCTTTCTTACTTTTGGCCTTAGCTACAGATGAGAGTCATCTTCAGGGTTGGTGCAACACTTGAAAGTAACCTGGAGATTCGGGGACTCCCCTAAGAACCTGGATCTGCAGCTCAGTCTTGCTCCAGCCTCAGCACTCAACCCAGACAGAAACAATGGGGTGGCCCCTGGGAGGGTTTCCTCCAATATTTTATTATGAACATTTTCAAAAGAAAAGTAGAAAGAATTTTAGAGTAAGTTCCCATATACCTATCACCTAAATTCTACACTTAACTCTTGGAAGAGTTTAAGCAGAAGGGCCCTAAGCAGAGTTTTTGTGGCAGAATGGTCTTAGCAGGCAGGTTACATACAGTTTCTGAACTCTACCCCCAGGAGTGGGACTGAAGGTGACCTACTCTCAGGGAAGCCTGCTTGGCCAACTTAGTTTCAGGTCTTTCTTCTTTCTGCCCACCTATGGTTGGGTCCAGCTTCCACTGTGGACAAGGGCTGAATCTACTGGAGGCAGGGCCTCCACTGGATAGGGATCTGCTATGGTGTCTGAACATGGGAAGGTGGGGTTGCTGTCCATTCGCCATACCCTCTTGGACTCTGGGCTCTAAGCTGCTCACTGGCCTGCCTCACCATTGTAGGTGTGGAGGTACCTGAAGTTATCAAGGACCTCTGCCGGCGAGCCTCCTACATCAGCCAGGAGAAGATCTGGTGAGCCTCCATCTGGGAATGTTGAAGGGAAGTGTTGAGGAGTTGCCATTTCTCTCCCCAGAATGGCCGGGATTGGAGACGCCACTATGTAGCACCTTCATACAAATTAGAAAAAAGGCAACCCTTACTCCAAGTGGACCCAGTCCTGTACCAGGGAAAGCAGAGAGCCTGCTGATTTCAGCACTCCCTTGCTTCCTGGGCCAGACACCCTTGTGCAGGGCACAGGCATATGCAGAGTTCTCAGGTGGGACCTCCAGCTCATTCTCTCTCTGGGTCTCCATGGGAATCCTGTTGCCTCCTCACTGAGTACTCTGATCCTTCCTGGACACAGTGGATTTGGAGGCTAGACAGGAGCTTCAGAAATCCAAATGGTTGTGGTGGCCAAGATCCTATTACTTGCCATTCCTTCCTAGTCCCTCTCCCAGAGTTGGTGCTCGCTGTTCCCGAAACAACATGGAGACTGAGTTGACACCACAGAAACTGCAGTGCCCAATGGACACAGACCCTCCCCAGGAGATTCGTCGGAGGTTTGGCAAGAAGTATGCCTGCTCTTCCTCTTAAGCCCAGGCAGTCCATCTGCCTCCTCAACATGTTATATACATACAACAACATCTATTACTTGATACCAGGCACTGTGCTCAAGGATAGGGGTGCAAGCAGATAAATAGTCCCTGTCCAAGAATGTCATAGTCTGATGAGATAATCTGGTCCACTGATAATTACAATGTCCTGCTGAATGGTATAATGGTGGTAAGAGCAGGGGCTTCAGAGGTCAAGGAAGGTCTCACGTCTGCCTGGAAGGTCAGAGAAACCTTCATGGAGAAAGTTTTCTTGAACCTCCAGTAAAGGCTGACTGTGGGGGACCTGTGGGAACTGGAGCTACAGACTAGGGAGGGAGCTGTCTGAGTGTGAGGAGACACCGGGGAAGATGAAATGACTTGGCCGTCCACTGACACGCAGAGCATGCTAGAACCTTTGGGGTCTGACGTCTGCTTCTGTGTGTCACTGGACACCCCTTCCTGGGAAGTGGGAGTGGAACTGTTCCCTCGCTGCTTGGCGGCTCCCCTTGTGGAAGGGGGAGCCCCACTAGCATTCAGTCAGATGGGGCCAAGGTCTAAGGCTCCCTGTCTTCCAGGGTAACATCATTCCAGCCCTTGCTGTTCACCGAGGCTCACCGAGAGAAATTTCAACGCAGCCGTCGCCACCAGACAGTGCAGCAGTTCAAGCGCTTCATCGAGAACTACCGACGCCACATCGGCTGCGTGGCGGTGTTCTACGCCATCGCCTGGGCGCTTTTCCTGGAGAGGGCCTACTGTGAGTGATGGCCAGCCTGGGGAAGGGGCTGGAGATAAATGATGGCCTTGAAGGTGGAGCCTGTTGTGAGTGACAGACAACCCCTGGGGCGGGGCCTTGGGTTTGACGGCCTTGGGGTGGGGCCTGCCCTGGGCGAAGGCAACCAGTTGGGTGGGGCCTGCTTGAATGAAGACGTCTGGCCGGCCCCGCCCGCCCGCCCGCCGGTGGTGATGGCAGCGGCCCAGGGCCTGTGGTTGATGACCTCCCTAACCAGCTCACTGTCGGCCGCACTCTTCTCCATCCGCAGACTACGCCTTTGCAGCACACCACATGGGTATCACGGACACCACCCGAGTGGGCATCATCCTCTCGCGGGGCACGGCAGCCAGCATCTCCTTCATGTACTCCTACATCCTGCTCACCATGTGCCGCAACCTCATCACCTTCCTGCGGGAGACCTTCCTCAATCGATACGTGCCCTTCGACGCCGCCGTGGACTTCCATCGCCTCATTGCCTCCACAGCCATTGTCCTCACAGGCAGGGCCAGGGTGTTCTGGGGATTCTCTACTGCCCTCCCGCCCCCTACTGGCTTCCCCTCCTCTTTAAGACCCTCCTTTCTACCAGCACTTAACTAATGCAAATCTTGGATGTCCTCCACGAAGATGGAGTTAATCCTGGCTATGGTGTGAAGTAATCCCAGGAGCCCCGTATTGCCCTGAGTGCCTCTTCTCACGCAATTGAGGGCACCTCACAGCCTCCAGCTGACAAGTTACACTCCAGAAAGTGTACATAGCATATCTATCCCAGTTAGTATGTTTCTAAACTTGACTCTGTGAGTGAAACTAAAAGAATGAACTTCTAATGGTATAATTTTGGCTTCATGTGCTGTGTTCATTGAAGTCTTGGGGGAGGACCATGAGATTGATTGCAGGTTAGACAACCAGACCCCTAAGGGCTTTCAGGCCCCTGAAATGTGGTGGGGTTTTCCATCTTGGGCTGACCCTGGCCTCACCACCCCTTGTCTGCTCTATTTTAGTCATACACAGTGCAGGCCATGTGGTGAATGTGTACCTGTTCTCCATCAGCCCACTCAGTGTCCTCTCATGCCTCTTTCCTGGCCTCTTCCATGATGATGGGTGAGTGAGTAGGTGGGACTGGGGGTTGGAGAGGGGAGTCCTTGCAAGTGAAAAGAAACAAATCCTCCTGGCCCAGAGGAGAGTGTCCCCTTCCAGATTCCAGGGCAGACAATAACCAGCATGAGCCCTCAATCCCAGCAGAAGGGTTTACTGGTGGCTGGGTTGGGAGCCTCCTCTGGAGGGTCCCTTCTGGAAGACCCAGAGCACTCTTCTCAGGGTTCTTTCTTGCTGTCCTTTCCACACAGGTCTGAGTTCCCCCAGAAGTATTACTGGTGGTTCTTCCAGACTGTACCAGGTGAGAGCCCTCCCAGCTCTGTGAATTTCTGACCTGGGTTCTACCTGCTACAGGGCAGCCCAGACTTACTCCACTTTCAAGGTGAGCCAGGCTCTGCCCTCTGACCTTGAGGACCCTCCTGGGCAGTAGGAGATTTGGTTGACTCTGCATTTCAGTCCTCCCCTATCTGGGACTAGTTCCTCCCTTAGTAAGGGCCAACTAACTCCTACTGTAGACTAGTTCTCAGTGGAATGGGAGTGGACCCCTCCCTCCAACATACACATCTACTGTGTCAGCAACTTTGAGGAATGCTGTGCCCCAGATAAATGGGAGAGGGATCAGGCTCTTTGTCAAGCCAGACAGAAGCCCACCACTCCTTGTAAAATGTCTTCACAAGGACTGTTTAGAGGCATATTCCTAACTCCCTTAATCACCCATTTTAGAGCTATTAGCTGTGAATTTATTCAAACTCCTCTTGAATCTATTTGTATTTTCAACTGATTCCCTCCTTGGGGAACACATTTTCTATACTGGCTTTACTCTGTGAAACACAGCATGGATTTTTTTTTTTTTAATCCTAAAATGCTCTGCTTTGAACTTCAGAAGTTGCTGGCTAATTCCTGCAAACTGGGATTTGGTGGATAAGGCTGTGTTTATGCTCTCTTCTCCAATCAGGACTTTTACAGGCTTTGGATAGATCCCTTCTTAACCTTTGCTTTCCCATACTGCAGGACTCTAATCTTCCTAATTTCTGCCTCTCTCTCCCTTGATCACCTGAGGGACCATTCTCTGTTCTCCCACCCCTACCCTGGCTCTGGTACTAGCCTCCCATGTACTGCTGGCCTGGCCTGGGATTCTCTATGAAAAAAGAGGCTTCCTACCAACTTGGGGCTAAACCCAGGGGTTCTGGTGATGAACAGGGACAGTGTGGTCCCATAAACACACTAATGGTACCAGTACTCATGCTGTGTGCTATGGCAGCCACATGGAGTGGAACAGAGATGAGGAACAAGCCTTGATCTCAAGAAGGCAGGGCCTGAAATTTCCAGTATCTGGCCCAGAGAGCCAGAGTAGCCTGTGCATTCATTCAGTACATATTTATACAAGGCCTAGGGTGTGGCTGGCCCTGCAGTAGGCACTAGGCTAATGATGAACTAGCCTAGCCAGACCCTTTGATTATGGACCTGAGAGTTAGCTAAGTGACAGACATTTAAAAAAACGTTATGACACAGATGGAAAATGGCCATGGTGACAAGGGTTTTGGAGGATAAGTAGAGTTGAAATGAAAGATTCTGTGATCATTGGTGTGGAGGGAGAAGAACAGAGGAAGATGCTGGGGCTTTCCCACCCCCACTTTTGTTAATGAAATAGAGAAGGAACCCTGATCCTGGATGCCTTAGAACTCTGCAAGTCACTGCTCCTTTGCCCTTCACACTCTTATTCACTTTGCAGGTTTCACGGGGGTCGTGCTGCTCATGGTCCTAGCCATTATGTATGTTTTCGCCTCCCACCACTTCCGCCGCCGTAGCTTCCGGGGCTTCTGGCTGACCCACCACCTCTACGTCTTATTCTACATCCTGGTGAGAGCTTTTGACTGTGAGCCAGGCCAGCAGGGTATGGGCAGGATGTTCCCAGGGAGGCAATGAGGGTTGAGACATTAGTTCTCCACCTCTTAGTTATTTCCAGTATCCTCTTCACTTCTCCACACACCTCTTTGAAGATGGAGATTACAGTATGGGCCTCTCCAGTAGGCTGACACAATTTGCAGCCTTGGAAGATCTTCCTGGCATGGTTTTTGCAGTAGCAGCCCTGCCAAGCTGATTTACATTCCTTGTAAATATGCCCACATCCTTTCTGCCCAGTCTTTCCTTCCTTTAGGTGGCTGGTTTGGACTCGTGGGTAGACAGACTACCTGCACTTTACAGAGCTTCACCATTTCAGTGAAACTTAAATGCATTCTGCCACTTTTGCTTTAACCCTGTTTTGGGGCACATTAGCCATTCCACCCAGATAATTGCCACCATAAAACTCCCTCAAAACAACTTCAGTTGAACTGCTGTTATGACAGATTCTTAAAATACCACCTATCCCCTCTCCTTAACCTGGGTCCCATATCACACTTTCTTTCCATTCCCTCCCTACTCCTGTTCCCTTCACCCTCCCCTGAGCTAGTCACTGACTAGCTCTGCTTACCTGCCTTCCTCAGGGACACAGGCAGTTTCCCAAGGAGCACCCTTAGGGCCTCACTGAGAAGTTAAACCAAGTCCCAAGGCCCCAGCTGTCACCATCAGTTGATGATTTGATTAGCAGCATTCAAGGGGCCCAGAGCCCCTATGACTACCCTCTTTATCTCTAGGCAGAACTACACACAGGGGTCTCCTTTGTTCTGAGACAAAGAGAGTGTGCATCATTGCCTGGGTCAGGCTGGCTCCTGTTGTCTGACCTGCCTCCTCCTAGTAGCTGGGAGGAGGTTCTGTTTCCATCTTGCCTGTGACTCAGCCCTTCACGGTTCTGAGGAAACTACCCAACCTTGACTTAGGGTATTTCTGAGAACTGATGATGTTTGCTTGCCTTCTTTGGGAGCTATAGCTCATTTATTCCTCTATCCCACCTTCCCAGTGATGAGTGGAGCCCTAGCATCCTTGACTACTGCTTCTTAGCTGTGGGGACAACATTCTTGTTCCTGGCAATCAAGCAGTTTCTTTAAACTAGTGGGGAGACCCAGAAGAGTGGCCAGCTTGGCTCCTAAGGCCAAGAACCCTTTCTGATTCATTCCTGGGTTGTGAGCATCACTAGGGTTCAGAACAACCTTTACTGCCAGCAGGAAAGTCAGGGGCTCAGAAAGGCACAGACAGCTCTGCTGGACAGTCCTACTCAGGCAGCTTTTTTTTTTTTTTTTTTTGTACTGGGATTGAACTCAGGGGGCACTCAACCACTAAGCCACATCCCCAGCCCTATTTTGTATTTTTCTTTCTTTCTTTCTTTCTTTCTTTCTTTCTTTCTTTCTTTCTTTCTTTCTTTCTTTCTTTCTTTCTTTCTTTCTTTCTTTCTTTCTTTCTTTCTTTCTTTCTTTCTCTTTCTTTCTTTCTTTCTTTCTTTCTTTCTTTCTTTCTTTCTTTCTTTCTTTCTTTCTTTCTTTCTTTCTTTCGACAGACTCTCACTGAGTTGCTTAGCACCTCACCTTTGCTGAGGCTGGCTTTGAACTCACTATCCTCCCGCCTCAGTCTCCTGAGCTGCTGGGATTATAGGCATGTGCCACCACACTTGGCTACTCAGGCAGCTTGAGAGTGTCTCACCTAGGTGGAGTCAGGGGCAAAGCACCTTCTTGCTTCCCACTTACCCCAGGGTTGGCCACTTGACTTTGGGCAGATAGGACCCTAATGTAGAGTAGGCCCTGAGGAAGAATGTCGGAGCTCCTAATCTGGGTTGTTGCAGGTGGGACTAGCATATCAGAGTAGAGGTGCTCCATCTACCACCAAGGCCCTTTGGCCAGCCAGGGGTCTTCAGCACTTTATGGCATAAAAGGAAAACCAACACACAATGGGGTGTATAACAGGAGGATGAAGTCACCCTACCATTGTACTGAGCCTGGTTGGATGTACAGAGCCAAGGCTTTGGAGCCTTGGGGCTGGGTGTGTGCTCCTTGATGAAAGAGGAAGTTGGAGAAAGCAGAGCCGGTTCAAAGAGCTCAGAGAGGGTTAGTCTTATGGGGGAAGGTTCAAGAATTTTGGAACACTCAGCTGGGGGAAGGGATTCCTGAGTGAGAGACCAGAGTTCAGTTGAACATATACCTGTGGGAGGCCCAGCAGAGGAGGAAATTCTAACCCCTACCCTTCAGAATTTAGGATTTGCTGCAGAGGTAAGTGCCCACACTTGAAAGGATTAGAGTGAACACACAACAGAGGATTAATTGCTGAGCCAAGTGTTCCCAACAATTAGGAATGGGAACTCAGGGAGGAGAGTTTCACTTGGGCTAAACTGATTAGGGAATACTTGGGGGAGAAGCTTGGACTTGGGCCAAGGCTTTAGGAGAGATCATCTAAATGGTGACAAGGCTGAGTGGAAACTCAAGAGTGGCTCAGGTAGAAGGAAAGGCATGAGCACAGGTGTGGGGGTGGGAATGGTGACAGGGTATTCAGAGGCAGCAACAGGCCTGGCCATGGATGGCTGTAGAGCATTAGGTGGTAGGACAATGTAGTGACATGAGGTTGCTGTGGCTCAGCTCAGAGGTCATGACATATATGCTAGAACACAGACAGAAAACAGCAGAGGATGAAGAAACCAGGCTTGGGTAACACCCATGATGGGAGTAGCAGAAGGAACGGAGCCAGTGGAGGAGCTGAAAATTAAGTGACTTGAGAAGCAAAGAGGGAGAACCAGTAGAGCATTGTCACAGAAGTGGTGGAGGATGGGGGGAGGAGCGAGGAGGTGTGGTAGACAGTAGTGCCACAGGCTGCCAAAAATGGGAACAGACATGGTCTGAAAGGATACCTTGGAGTTTGGCCATTTGTGGGGCTGGTGAGCCCTCAGTGAGCAGATCTTAAGGACAAGTGGATGTGGAGCCACACTGACCCAGCCAGACTCAGGAGCAAGTGAGTGGGAAGAATGGGGGCACATAGTGTCTAACCACAGAAAAATTTACTAGGGAAAGGACCAGAGCTGGACAGTAACTGCCAGTCATTTCAGGGAAAGTAGGGGACCAGTTAGTGTTCTTAGTGTCTAAAGGGGGGTGGGTAACCGGGCATGGTGATGCATGCCTGTAATCCCACCTACTCAGGAAGCTGAGGCAGGAAGATTGCAAGTGCAAGGTCAGCTGGGTAATTTAGTGAATTAACAACAACTTAGTGAGACCCTCTGTCAAAAGAAAAAAATAAAAAGGACTGGGAATGTACTCGGTGATAAAGCTTCCCTGGATTCAATCCCCAGTACTACCAAAAATAAAAAATAAATAAATAAATAAAAAATACTTGAGGATGTAGCTCAGTGGTAAAGCTCCCCTGGGTTCAATTCCCAGTGCCAAAGGGGTAAAATCTTTTCTCCAACAGTTGTTGAGTACCTACCACGTGCCAGCCAAAATGCTAGGAGCTAAGAGTATACTGGCAAATAGTCACTACCCCTTCAGTCCAGTGGGGAAAACAACAGTAAACCTATAAGCGATTGTGGATGACTGTGGATGATGACAAATGCTCTAAGGGAGTTGGCAGGGAAATGTGATGGTGAGGACCAAGGGAAGGCCCTAGAAGGTGGCATTTCTACTGAGACCTGAAAAGACAGATGAAGGTAGTCATGGGCCAGGGGAAGGTTAGCCCAGGCAACAGCACAACAGGAGTGAAAGTCCTGAAGCAGAAAGGACCTGCTGTGTTTGAGGAACCGGGCAGGGAACTGACTGGCAGGCAGATATAGAACACTGCAAAGCCTCAGAGTGTAGTGGAAGGTCACTAAGGCTTTCTAAGCTTTAGTGCATTCCAAAAAGTCACACTGGCTGCCTTCAAGAGAGTGGTTTGAAGTGGGGTAAGACCAGTTAGGAGGCTACTGCGTTTGTCCAGGTGGGAGCTGATGTGGTTTGGTTTAGGGTGGTGACAAGGACATGGAAAATAGTCTCATTCCTATGGAATGCTTTGGAGGATGGAATTGGGAGTGTTTGGGTTTTAGAAACTGGAAGGAGTGTGGCATGGTGAGGTGGGATTGGGTGTACCAGTATTGGCTGTACCAGGGAGGGATGTGGGGTCTAAAGCCTGAGCTGGCACCATACCCTGTTGTGGAGATTGTTAGGTCTGAGCTATGCTCTTTGCTCTCTCCAGCTCATCATCCATGGCAGCTTTGCTCTGATCCAACTGCCCCGTTTCCACATCTTCTTCCTGGTCCCAGCACTTATCTATGTGGGAGACAAGCTGGTGAGCCTGAGCCGGAAGAAGGTGGAGATCAGCGTGGTGAAAGCAGAGCTGCTGCCTTCAGGTACCAGCCTGGAAGCTGTTAGGGGACCAGATTGGTAGCACTGAGGCAGCCAACAGGGCAGGGGTAGATCCTGAGACACACAGTCTCCTGGCCAGGCCCAGTAAGGGAAGCAGGGAACGGGGGTGAGAGTAGGAAGAATCGGGTGAGAAATGCTCTCTTCCAGGGGACCTGAGCCTCTCTCACCATAGAGTGGACAAGCCCAGGCCAGGCTGCCCCTTGCCTTGCTGACCCCCACCTTCTCTTCAGAGTCATCTTCATGAGGGGAAGCCTCCTTGTCATATTCCAGAAGCAGATCTGAGACAATAATTGAGGAACTCTGGAGGCCACATTGTCACTGGGCTCAGAGTAGCAGCCTCTTATTTCCATCCCTCCCCAGGAGTGACCCACCTGCAATTCCAGCGGCCTCAGGGCTTTGAGTACAAGTCAGGGCAGTGGGTGCGGATTGCCTGCCTGGCTCTGGGGACCACTGAGTACCACCCTTTCACACTGACCTCTGCGCCCCATGAGGACACGCTCAGCCTGCATATCCGGGTGGCCGGGCCCTGGACCACTCGCCTCAGGGAGATCTACTCACCCCCAACGGGTGACAGCTGTGCCAAATACCCAAAGGTGCTCAGACCCAGGCCAGATGTGCCACATGTTCCCATGTCCCTTTAGGTCCTGTAGCACCAGACTCCCCACTGTGTCCCTCCTTTTCCCTAGATAATGCCACAACTGCCCCCCCCCCCATTCCCCTCATTCCATACCCTATCTGCCTTTCCTTGCTTACCATTTCTGGCTTTAAAACCTTTTGAACCTACTACCCTCCCTACAGCTGTACCTGGATGGACCATTTGGAGAGGGTCACCAGGAGTGGCATAAATTTGAGGTGTCAGTGCTGGTGGGAGGGGGCATTGGGGTCACCCCCTTTGCCTCCATTCTCAAAGACCTAGTCTTCAAGTCATCGGTCAGCTGCCAAGTGTTCTGTAAGAAGGTGAGTGCCCCTTTCCCACAGCTACAACTCCCTCCATCATTGGGCCCATCTTTGCTTCTCTCTCCTGACTCTCTTCTTGGACCTCTTATTCTTGGTATCCTCAATGAGCAAGGGCAAGTTGGCCTGAATCCAGGGGTTGATGGTAGGTGGGGAAGTGGCAGAGTATCCCCAGATCCTGAAGGACAGAATGGGTTTGCTGTGCTTGCAGGTTCCTGCTTGGTTTCCAAGGACTCCTCTCCGTTATGGGGTGATCCACATAGGATTTGCTTCTGGGAGTTTCTCTCCAAGAAGGACTGGAAGGGCTTAAACAAATCTATTCCTTCTTACAAAGGAGGCCAGCCTTTGGAGCATTGTTAGCTGGGAGAGGGAAGGACATGTTTGGGGTAGGGCATAAGTGAAACTGACTCAGCTCTCAAAAGGAAGAGGAGGGGGAGTGGCAAGGCAGGGCTGGTGGATGGGATTGGCCCCAGGAACACAGCCCAAGCCCTAAGGCCCCCTCTTCACAGGCCTCTTCACTCCAGGCTGGACCCAGTGGCAGGCTCCTGCTTGTCTCTCTGGGCCTGGCAGGTGAGTCAGGGGTGCGGGAATGTGGAGGGCAGAAGCCCAGCCCATATGCTGTCAGCACTCAGAGAGTGACAGCTCCCTTCCTCTATTCAGTGCCAGCTCTGCCTCTGCTCCTAAACTCACACCTCTTAGCCCAGCTTCTACCCCTCAGAAGCTGGAGTGAGCTCCCCCACTAGAATGTCTTTGAGCTCATTCCTATTCCTTTCAGGCAGGTGGGCCTTCCCTGAGGCAGCTCTGTGAAAAAAACAAACAAACAAACAAACAAACAAAAAACCCTCAGCTGGAAGCTCTCCCTCTGGGAAACCTCTGGTGAGCAGCTTCTGGCCAGAGCAGGGCTCACTGGAAGGAGTGCTAGGACAGGCTCAGTCTGAGACTGCTGCTTGCCACTTAACCGACCTTCAGCACTCAATTGCAGAGGGTCCTTTTGTCTGGCTCCAGGCTACCTCTTACTTCTACCTCTCCATCCTTTGGGGCAACTCCACCTCTGACCTTCAGAACCCAGGCTGTCTGGGAAGAGGCATAAGCTGACTAAGGCTGGAAGAGTTCTGTCTATGAGGAGAACCTTGGCATTCAGGGATCCTGAGCTGAGGTCCTGAGCTCCAGCTTGTGCCCCCAGATCTACTTCATCTGGGTGACACGGACCCAGCGGCAGTTCGAGTGGCTGGCTGACATCATCAGGGAGGTAGAGGAGAATGACTGCCAGGACCTGGTGTCTGTGCACATCTACATCACCCAGCTGGCTGAGAAGTTTGACCTCAGGACCACCATGTTGGTAAGGTCAGGGCCAGCCAGGCAGGCCAGGTGAGCCACCATTTGGGCTAGGAGTTGACCCTGGTGTGCCTGGCTGTGACCTTCCTCCATCCCTCCCTCCCCAGTACATCTGTGAGCGACACTTCCAGAAAGTGCTGAATCGGAGTCTGTTCACGGGCCTGCGCTCTGTCACCCACTTTGGCCGCCCCCCCTTTGAGCCTTTCTTCAACTCCCTGCAGGAGGTCCACCCACAGGTTGGTCCATCTCATATCCAGGTTGTATTCACCTTTATTGTCTGGGATCTGAGCAAAGCTCCCAAACCCCTACTGTATCAGGAAGAGAGTTGGCTATTGATGAGAATCTATCCCCTGGGATGGGATAATGGAATGGAAAAGGACAGATGTGGGGGTCACCCTGAATGCTAAAGGAAGGATTCTGGAAATAGGGACTTAACCGACTCTTAAGCCAGATTCACTGTCCTAAAGCAAGAACTCAGTAATCAAGCTAGTCCTTGGCATAACCTTAGCGATACTTTCTCCATTAATACTGAGTCAGCCTTCATCCTGGACATAGCTAATCTTTACCATGAACACTGGGCTAGCCACTGCTCTCTTAAATACTGGGCTAGACCTCAATGAGACACTGAGCTACCATTCAAGTTGAACATTAATTAACCCAGCCCTTCTTAGAAACACTGGTCTGGCACATACCCAAACCAAGCTGGATTTACAAACATTTCACCATGCATGGTACAAAGTAAACCTTCATCAGGAGCACTGGAAGGGCTCTTGCTGGTCTTTAACCAAAAAAACCAGGAACTAGCCTGCACCATGAACATGAACCTAGCCATTCCACTGAACACTGATCGGGCCCTCCTTGTGAGCACTGAGCTGTTTTTGCCTCTGAACAATGTGTTAGTCTTCACCTCTTCCTTCTGAAATAGGTTCGGAAGATAGGAGTATTTAGCTGTGGTCCCCCTGGCATGACCAAGAATGTGGAAAAGGCCTGTCAGCTCATCAACAGGCAGGACCGGACTCATTTCTCCCACCATTATGAGAACTTCTAGGACCACATCCCCTGGGGCTCTGCCCACTGCCCAGCGCAACAAAGCAGAGGTTTGGGCCTGTCTGCTTCTGGATACTTCAACCCTCTCCTCATTTTGACCTCCCAACCTGGTCCAGATGGCTCAGTCATCATCACATGCGTGCTGTTTCCCTAGGCTCAGGAAGAGCCTCAGCCTGGAGAATCAGGGACACTATCTAGGAATTAGAGGTTGGGAAGTAAGGGAGCTATTGGTTTGGGGCAGTGAAGCCTCTTCTTCCAGACTAAGGAAAACAAAACAAAACCACAACTCAGAAGACAAGCTTACAAGGAGAGAGAGAGAGAGAGAGAGAGAGAGAGAGAGAGAGAGAGAGAGAGAGAGTGTAGGGGACTATGAGTCAAAAGATGAAGTGGGGACACAGATGCTGGCATCTTAGAACCCTCCCCACTCCTGACCTCCCCCTCTTCTAGGCTCTCCAATTTCAAAAGGGCTGGCAAATGCCTTGAAGGTGGTAGAGGCTGGATCCATAGCAAGAAATTTGAAATTTACAAACTTTCCCTCAGCATCCCAGCCTAACAGCACAACTGACCTTCTCTCTCAAGTTTTAAAATATGTAGTGTAGTCAAACCCAGGCCTGATACCTATCTATGCAGTGCTCTTCAGCCCTCTTCTCCCAGATCCAGTAGTCTCTGTTTTTTAAAAATAAATCACTTTTCCACATTTAAGATTTCTTTATTCTGCCCCAGGATAGGGTGAGGCACAGGCAGAAGAAAATCCTCACCCAGCTGGCTCACCAGGCTGGTCCAGATATCTCTCTGAGCTAGCCAGTATCCACTGAATAAAGGAACCACTTAAGGCCAAGTACCAGTCAGAGAAACCTATCTCAGCCCAGGGGTGCCCTTATTGGTTTGGGCTCACAGGGAGGCTGGTGTGAAGTTTCTGAAGCCTGATCAGGAGGAGCAGAGAAAGGCTGTGGGGTTTCTGGAGGAGGTGGGCTTGGCAGAGAAGGAAGGGGGACGGGACACAATCTGACCCTATAGGAAGCCAGAGTTGGCCTGGCTTGCTCTAAAACCTCATCTTTCCCTGCTCCTCTTTGAGCAACGGATAGTGGGGCACCTGTGCCTACATGGATCTTCCAGGCAGCGAGATGACAGCTGGGAGACAGATGAACCCATCACCTAAACTCTTCAGGACTCTGTTTTCGTATGCAAAATGACTGATGCTCTCCAGTCTACCTCAAGATAGGGCAGCCTTCTATGAGGGAATTTCTGAAACAATGCCCAATTTCAAGTGATTCTTTTCGTCTCCACGGATTTCCTACTTTTGACAGATCAAAAGAATGAGAAACTCCCAAGTTCTGTGATTCACAGCACACTTCGGAGCTGCATGTTTGGGTTGTGGAAGAGGTCCTCAAATTGCCCTCCCAGGGAGCCCTTTCCTTAAGGTGTTTGTCCATCAATTTCTGTTCAGTTGTCTTGTGGAAACTGAGAGCCGGCCAGCAGTTCCGCTCTGCCCCACGGCCCAGTGGGTATTCTAAAGGTCCGGGCCCACAGGCGTTGGCAGGTTCCAGAAGTCAGCGCGGGCAGGGGCGTCGCTAGGGTAACTTGTGGGTGTGGGTGGCACCACGTCGCGGGCGGATGGTTCGAAGCACGACCACCAGGGGGCGCCCACGGCCAACCCCGCGACAAAAGCCTAGGTGGGGAGCTTCGGGCCGAGGCCCACAGGCTGCCAGGCACTGCCCTGTCAATCAGGGGCTAAGGGAGGTGCGGCCAGCCCCAGAATACTGCGGAAAGAATGCGAGGCTGGACCCCCGCAGCCCGCCCCGCCGCCTTCCCGCCTCTGCGGGCGCGCGTCTTCCGCGTGGCAGGGCCGCCCCTGCCTGGCGCGCTGCCTCTTTGTCTCTGCGCGTCTCCCCTCCTCCCAGACAAATGGCTGTTGGCAGGAAATTGGACGCGCTCTTGGGGAGCCGCGCTGGGCAGTGCGGCGAGGAGGGGTCGCGGGCCAGCGGGCCCTGGGAGCCCCAGCCCGGGTAGGGGCGGAGGGTGATGTTTTGACATCTCGTCAAAGGAAGGAACTTGATGTTTCGAAAGTGCTTTTCACAGCCGGCCTGTGTCGGCTCCAGAGCTGATTTATAAACATAATCTGTGCTCTCTTCCCGTTCCCTCCCCTGTCAACCCGGGGGCAGCGCCGGAGGCGCGGACGCGGCTGTGCCTGGCAGGATCGGGTTTATTTATTGCCTCTGGCCGGGAGCCGGGGCGGCCCAGGGACTGCACAGTTCCCTCTGGCCCTAACCCTTCTCCTCATCTCTCCCTCCCACCCCCAGGCGTCTCCTACCCAGGCGTTTGCCTTTCCCACTCCCGGCACCAGACTCTGGGCCGATCCCTCGGGTGCTTGGGGTAGGGGGAAATGGAGGTGGAGAGAGGGTCTGCGTCCTGTTTCACCCCGCACTGACCCAGTAGGGAGAGGGTGGTGAGAAAGGTGGCTACCTCTTCCATTGGGTTGGAAAGGGGCCGGAAATGCCAATCTTAAAACTCCCCAGGAGACCAGCAGCTCTGGAGTCTCTTTCCTCCAGGGGTTATCCTTTCTCTCCAGGGTTTGCTCCAGCTCCAGCTCCAGCCAACCCCTTATTCAAAGGCCCCAGTAGCCTTTCCCCTTTAGAATAAATTAAGGAACCTCCAGCGTCTACTAGATCCCAGGGCAAGGAGAAGAAAGGTTTCATGTCCCTGGGAAGAGACACTGCCTTCAGCCAGGTGACAGGTCTGGGTCCAGGTCCATCATGGTGCCCTGGCCTCACATCTACAGAGTCCGGATGGCCACGGGGTACAGCAGGGACATGTGTTCGGCCCCCTTAATGGGCAGCTTGCGGCTGGCATAGTGGTGCACGATTTCAGGGACGCTGCTGAAGGGTGGGCTGTTCTGGCCCAGCACATACTTGTGTTCCTTGGTCCGGGAGAGCTTCATGTGCATGAAGCCCTGACTGCTCCTGGGAAGGGAAAGACACCCTGGTGAGTGGGGACTCTCCTCAGTTTCCCCACCTGGCCATCCAGTAACCTTTCCCAGTCCTAATGCAAGCCAGCTGAGGGTGGGAGATGATGGGAGTCTAGAAAGCAGGGGTGTGGAGGGTTTCTTGCTGGTATGGTAAGTAGCATTAGGCACTGGATCAAGGTAACATATAAATGTTGTGTATAAAGTGAGTGTACAGGGTGTGTGCAGATGCAAAGTGGAGTGACCAGTACCCCCAGCCCTGGAATCCAAGCACCCCTGCTCTTCAGATTTTGGAACCAGGGCCAATTTAGCCTCATTCTTCCTGAGCTATATGGCATGACACCTGTGAGGGCTCCTGATGACTCATGTGGAGCCACAGATGCCCTTGGCAGGAAGGTGGGTGGACAGATGTGGTAACCAAATCTTGTTTGGGGCTCTACCTTGCAAAGACTGGGGGAGAAAGCAAGCTGATCTGGAAGTCCCCTCCCAAATCTAGGAAGGCTCAGCTGCCTCCTCCTGGGGACATCCCTTCCCCCTCTTGCTATCTGGGCCTTAGGCCAAGGCCTCAACTCATCCATCCAGCCCTTGGGCCTAGAATGACATCACCTCCAGGCTGTAGCTCTGTTCCCTTTCTTAGAGAGGAGGGGCTCCACTGCCTTTCTCGTGTCCCTGTACCACCCTGGAAAACAGCATTGGTGCTGGCCCTGCCCTCCAGACAGGGATGTCATTGTGCAAAACTTTAGCCAGCTCTAAATGTCCAGGTGGGCACTCTGAGTTTCAGAGAGATTGCAAAACCATGCCAGCAAAAATGTTTGTCTAAACTATCACAGACTTGGTCTGCTGGGCACCAGGTCTGAAACTCACCCACAGGCAATGGAATGTTTGGGGGAGTCCTGAAGCTTGACTTGGCTGCTGCTGCCTACTCAGAGACCACTTGGGGAAAAGGACAGGGCTAAGAAGCCAGTGTAGGAAGCAGAAACATCAAGGGGATAACCTCCATCCTGAGGCCTTCACTCTTTGAGAGGTAAGGATTGAAAAGAATACCGCTTGCCTTCTCTGCCTGGGTGCAAAGAAGGCTCTGCCTGGACCCTTTTCAATAGGCCTACAAGTGAGAAATCAGGGAGTGGGGAGACTGAGGAGAGAAAAATAGACCCCTAACTCCATCCCTGCCTCCTCTCAGTACTTGAAGCCTTAGAAGCCTGCTGGGAGAAGGCTGGGGGCCCCAGGGTGTGTGTCAGGTCATCTGTGGAACTGCAATAATGCCTGGGGTTGACTAACTGCACAAGCCCTGGAGGGGAGGAGTCCTGAGGCTAGTAGAGCCCTTGTGAATAGGAGAGGGAAGGCAGGGAGCAGTCACCCTCCCCTGTGTGCTCCATGCCAAAGTCCAGGCCTTCCCTCACCTTCTCCCAGTTTGGAAATGACCCCCTCTCCCAGTCTACTTGGGGGCCTCTCCCCAAAACTGTACATTATATTTTCTCCTCAAGGGACAGATTTGCCAAGAAGGGCAACAAGTGGCCAGAGATCTCAGCTCTACCTGCATAACCGACCTCACAGGGAGAGGGGTGACTATGTTTTCAACCTTCCAGGACAAGTCCCAAGAGTCCATTAGGACCTGGAGCATACCCAAGCCCTTGCCAGACACTCAGGGGTGGGGGTGGGGCTGGGGTGGGACCAGCTGACCACAGGGCTAAGGCTAGCAGGGCTTTTTGAGGAAGCTGTTTAATTACCAGTGAAAGCCCTTCCATTAGGGAGAGAAGAGAAACCATAATTGTATTTCAGAGAAGCCATTTATATGCAAACGAGGCTCTGGCAGACAGACGCTGGGGGCTGGAGTAGGAGTCCAGGAGGGCCTCTTCTCTTTACTCCCCAGTAAAAGGCAGCCCCCTACTCCTGCTTAGCTCTACTCCTTAGTTCCACTCCAGGGAGCCAGACACTGGTGTCTCTCCCTGCACTGGACAGTACAGACTGCAGGCATACAGCACTTGATGAGGGGTGGAGCCATTCAGCCCAACTGGGTTTTTTTTTTTTGGGGGGGGGGGAGGGGGGTACCAGGGATTGAACTCAGGGGCACTCGACCACTAAGTCACATCCCCAGCCCTATTTTGTATTTTACTTAGAGACAGGGTCTCATTGAGTTGCTTAGCACCTTGCTGTTCTGAGGCGGTCTTTGATTCCCCTGCCTCAGCCTCCCTCCTGAATAGATGGGCCTATAGGTGAGCATGACCATGCCCTCCCTGTTGGGGACCTTGACCAAGTCACAAACCTCTTGAATCTATGTGTATAAAAGAGATCTAAGTGGCAGGATGGTAGTTGGTTTGGAGATGGTATACATGCTGCTTGGGTATGCTCCATAAATTTTAACTATAATTTTTAAAGAAATATACCACCTAAAGTTATGTGTATCAAAATCTTGACAAATGAATTTTTCCCAAAGTGCTCCTTTGGTTTTGTAATCTGCAGACCTCTAGAATATGACAGCTTTAAGGAATCTGAGTGTTCTAAGACATTTGCAAAGGGAGAAACCAAGGCCAGGAGGTTAAGTGATTTGTCTAAGGTCACACAGTTTTTATCAAACTCAAGAAGAGAACTCAGGTTACTTAACCATATTTTTGTACTTTTTCCACAATCTTTTAGTAAAGTTAAATAATCATCCCCTAAATGTATAAGGTTCAGTAATCCCACATTTCCACAAATTGGATTTACTTAAAGTTGGGAGGCGTGGGGGTGGTGTTGGTGGGGGAATAATACCTGTTATCTAATGCCTCCAGAGAATGCAGTAGGAAGTGGTGTAGGTGTCTGCTGGTGAAGCAGGGAAGCCCTGGACAGCGGCCTTATGTAGGCTATAGTACTCCTGGTCACCAAGAGGAAGGTTGGTTGGTCCACCAGGGAACCTGGAAGGCTGAGGCTGGGCTGTGCATATCTGCTCCTAGGGAGCATGGCTAATGGAAACGGAGGGCCCAGCCTTTGTTACCTCTTCCAGGACTCTGCCCCAATTTGTTACCTCTTCCAGGACTCTGCCCCAAACATATACTTCCTCAGAGTAAACAGGAGTAGCTCTGTGTCCACTGCTCTGCCCTCCTCCCAAGCCCCAGCCCCCCATCTTACCCTTGAGACTCCCTCAGGCAAAGCTCTTCTATCTCCTTGTCTGTGCTTCTGGAACATCTCGTACTTCCATTAACAATGGTGATGGTGATAATTTATTGAGCACCATGCTAAGTGCTTCTCATATATTATTTCATTTAATCCTTCCCTATAAGATGAATATTATTATTCCTTTTTATTATAAGGCAACTGAGGCCTGAAGAGGTTAAGGGGGCCCTAGGCCACACAGCTAGTGAATGACAGAACCCTTCTGAACTGGATGCTGCAGCTTGTTGGTTTCCTCCGAGAGAGCAGGGAATGAGTCTCAGACATGTCAGGATGCCTGCCATGGAGTCAGCAGTTGTTCAAGGGGAATAGGAACCTCTCCAGCTTTGCTGGGCATGGGGGGAGAATATTGGAGTCTCTTCCTGCCCCACGGGTTGTGCCCCCACCTGCAGCATCCCCTACTCACTTGAGGGAGAGAGAGAAGTCATTCTTGCTGGTCTCACTGTTGCGCACCAGATAGCTGGCCTCTTTGCATAGCCGGAGCAGGTTCTCGGCGTCTGTTCGGCTGATGGCCCCGTGGTACCAGCTGAGGATGAGAGAGAGGAAGGGGGGCATCCCTGCTGGGTCCCTCGCTGTCCAGGTCCACCCATTTGTGGGTGTCCCCTGCAGGGAAGCCAGTGACAGGAAGGGAGGAGAGGTGAGGGAGTCCCCAGCTGGACACAGACACTCACACCTGGTTTTCCAGAGGCAGTGCTGGATCTGTCCACTCCCCCAGAGGGCTGCTGGGCTCTGGGCCTAGAGGCTTGGCTGACTTGGGGTTCCCTGCAGAGAGTCGGGGAGGTAGCCGCCCTTTCTCCTCCCGGCCAGGTGACAGGCAGCTCTTCTCCGATCCTTCAAATTGGGCTGTAGGGAACACAGGGGTCATGGCTTCTGAAGACCCTAGAGGTAATGCCCTACTGAAAAGCCACTACCCTGCCCCATTTCTTCCAAGCCTTTAAGGAGCCAAATGCATGTTCTGGAAGGGTGGTACACACTCACAGTCCTGACCAGTTTTAGGGACATCATCCTGGGCCCATCCTGGGTGGGTGGGGGGAAGGTGTAGCCTCTAGTGCCACACAGGGAGGTGATAGAGGGGAGCAACACGAGAAACCACTCAGATGCTCTCCCAGGAGTCTCTGACTGCCTTCCCCTCTTCCATCCCCCTCAGGGTGGCTTCAGTGCTGATAATATTGTTTCTTTCTTCTCCTCAGAGTTCATTACCGTTCTCCAAATCACCCTGCCAAGCCATTCTGTAGAAATGACTTATCGATCTGAGAACAATTATCCGATTCCCCTTGGTGCCATCCTGACAGGCTAATCCTGCCCAAAGCCACCAGACAGCCTGCCCTACCCGCCCCAAGGTCGCTGCCCACGGGCTCCCCTCCCCCACCCATGGAAACCCAGGGAGGTGACTCTGCCTGTCCCAGACCAGGCAGTCTGACCGCTGAGCCTGCACAAGAGAGGGCCACCCCAGTGGGTCATATGGCCACATGAACACATGCACCTGCATTTACAAAAGACCTCCAACTCTCTGGCACAAGGGTACAAACAGATGCTCACACTTGTGTGCATACACATATGTCCATACCCACTCTTGGGTGCCCATTCTGGGCAAAACTAAACACAGAAGGTAAATTCAGTACCTCGCCCACCCCCCCTCGTTATTTAGGCTCTTTCTCCTTGTAGCACTTTCAAGCCTTTATTGTCCTTCAGTCACCAGATCCTCTGCTTTATTCAGTTAGAGCTTCTTCTGCCAGCACCTCCCCCATGCCTCATAAGGGTCTGCACTATCAGGCAAAGCTCTAACCAAAGAAGCCGACTAAAAAACAGTAGATCTTTGTGGCACAGTTGGGAACATATTAGAAAGGGGTCTCCCTAAGGAGACACTTCACCACAGATGCTGAGGGAGGAGGGAGGAATATGCATTTTATCTTTTCCCTCTCCCTCCAGGGCAAGAGGAATTCTTCCTGGATTCTCCATACCTTGCCCCACTTCTCAGCTCCTCCAACCCAAACCCACAGGGTCTAAGAGGTGAGGACATGTCACCCTGGCCAGAAGCCCCCACAGGACCCACCGCTGCTGTCCTCCAGGCTGGGCTCAGGGTGGGGTGAGGCTGGACCGGAGATGTCCCTGTCCCCGTCAGGCAGGGAGGGGCTGCTGTCCAGCTGTCCCACAGGCGGAGGCCAAGGTAGGTCTTTGATGACCTTTATGTCAACTGGAGCCAGTAGCAGAAGGAAGAAGAGAGACAGACAGTGACAGAGACAGAGAAAGAGGCAGAGGTTGAGACCAAAACCCAGAGCTAGGATATAGGACAGCCTAGAAAGGAGAAGGGGGAGAGCAGAGGCAAGGGCAGCTTCTGGGGAGGGAAGAGGACTCACTTAGGGGCTGGACAGAACAACTACGGACCACATACTAGGCTGCCCTGGTCAAAGCCTGGGAGGCTTTAGTGGCAAGCAGCAGGACATAGTCTTTCTTTGCCAGCCCCATGGGCCCCATTCATTTGAACTATCTAAACCCCCAATCCCCAAAGGGACCAGAAAAGGAAAAAAAGTGGTATCAGGAGCTACCCACACCTCTGGTACTATACGCGGGGTTCCACATCCTCCTGACATTCCCAGCCTTGCTTCCCCTTCTTCTTTCACCCCCAGCCTGAGAATTCTTGGGCAGTGAGAATGTGACAGCTTAGCTTCATGTTGTCAGAAACACTCAGACTTGGGGGCAGATGTTTTTTGAAATGTAATGCCCCTCCCAACCTCAAGAAAAGTGACGCCACCTTCGGCTGCAGGACTGCTAACGAGGTTTCCTAATGATCAGCATAGATTTTCCCATTAAGCAATCCAAACAGTATTGATTCTCCAAGGAGACTTCTGGAGATAAATGGCCCATCCTCAATGGTGTGTGCTTTACAGGAAGCAAATTAGAAAACTGAGGTTTCCCAGTCTGGCTGCCAGGGTGGGGAGGGCAGAGTGGAGGGCTGGGTCCAGCTCCAGGATGAGCCTCTTGTCCAAGGAGGAGTGAGGGGACATGGGAACAAGAATGAAGTCTAATGGTGTTTAAGCCCTCAAAGGTTCATGAATGAAAGCCCTTTCCCTACTGGGGGTATTTCTCCACCCACCTCTGTCCATCTCTGACAGCCAACCTGAACTTTTCCATGGTGGAATCCCAACTGGGAACCAACAATGGTGTGGTTAGGACAAGAGAAATCTGATCTTCATTCAGCAATCAGGGGATTTCTCAGAGCCTCCACTGCAGCTCAGAGATCCCTCTGGGGCTGGGCCTACCACTGGAAGACACAGTCCTAGAATTCAGGTTACTTTGCCACAGCTATTTTCATTGTCTGAAGTATTAAATGCCCTCTTTTGTTAAATGTATTTAATATACACCACAAGCTTTATAAGCTTTGTATTGAAATTTCTTTATTTTTAAGTATATCCAGCCCCTAAAAGATGGAAATGGCCTTGTCCTCTGAGAGATGGTGATGCAGGGAAATGCCTTCATCCTTTTCCCATTCCATTCCCTGACCCTGTGCTCAGTGTGTGTCTACACTGCCCAAGTCCTCATTATCCTTGGTACAGAACTCAACTCTGCCCTGAAGACCCATTCCTGGACCTCCCTGGGTTCCTGGGATCTATTCCTTTCATTCTCCTGAGTCTGAGAAGCTGCTCAGAATCCCCAGCATATCTGCCTTCCCATCAAGACTCACCTGCAAAGGCTTTGGAAATCCGCTCCTTCTTCCACTCCCAGGGCTGGTCATACTCCTCGGGGGGCCTCTCATCATCTTCAGGCAGGCGGGACTCCCGGGGCCAAGTGGCTCCCTCACCCTCTGGGGAGGCCCCCTCCTCCTCTGGCTCATAGGGTGTATCATACAGAGGCAGGGGCTGAGCTGCGGTCTCCTTGGAGCCCCGGATTTCTGCCAGGGCAAGAAGGAGGGAGAGATGCAAGGAGGAAGAGATGCCTGTGACCAGGGCACCTCTCCAGCAATGCTCCTCACCATGAGCCAGGTCTCTTTCAAAGGAGATGTCCTGGCTCTGGAAGAACTCAGGAGTCAGAAATCCTGGGTTCCTCACCCTCAAAATACTTCTGGAATGCATGAGGCCTTGGGCTCAAACCCTAGCACCAAGAGAAAAAAGAGGGGGAACCCTCCAAGTCAAACAGTTCCAGGGCTCTACAAGCAGGGGATCCAAGAAAGACAGAGGCACATAGGCATCAGACTGAAAGGCAGAAAAAGGATCCCATGACAGTCAGCAAGACTGGGCAGATGAAGTTGAAATGTTTAGGAAACTGGGTCATGGTCCTCCCCTACCTCATCTTCTCCTCATTGCCCAGCTCCATTCATTTCCTCCTATCCCAAGTGACATTATTTCACTAAAACCAGGAAACACTTCTTTGTTACTCAGGCACTGCTGACCAACCCCACTGTGAACTTTCCTCTTCCACAAATCAATTTCATGGATTGTCTTTTCTCTAATCGTTCCCATTTGGACTCTTCCTGGATCCTCTCTTGGTCTGTTTTCCAAGACAGTCAAGTCTTATTCATTTTTTCCTGCCCTAACTTTTAAACTACTTGTCTCATGGCTCCCACTGCATCTATAATCTAGTCATATACCCAAGGCCAAAAAGATGTTTTGCTTTGACATCATATCATTTCAAACTCACCACCTTCCTCCAAACTAGTCAATCTCTTTTCAGGATCACTGACCCCACTGAAAATCTGATTTTAAAAGCTACATAGCTACTATCAAAAAATATGTATATAGCCAGGCGTGGTGGCGCATCCCTATAGTCCCAGTGTCTTGGGAGGCTGAGGCAGGAGGATCATGGGTTCAAAGCCAGACTCAGCAAAAGCAAGGCACTAAGCAACTCAGTCAGACCCTTCCTCTAAATAAAATTCAAAATAGGGTTGGGGATGTGGCTCTGTGGTTGAGTGCTCCCGAGTTCAAACCCCGGTACCCTCCCCACCATATATATATATGAGCATTCATGGTCCACACCCCTCTGACTTCAACGAGGTACCACCTTCTCACTTTCTTCATTTCTGTCCACTATACTATTTTCCTTGAACCTGACCCATCATTGTCATTATCTAAATCCCAATGGTTCATTGCCAATTCCTGATGATTTTCACCCTCATCTTTACATATCTAGATTACTGCCAAGGTGAACCTCCACTTCACAGGCTTGTTTTTTCAGGGTTCCTGGGAACAATACTCCTGGGATAACACTCCAGAGGCTCTCTGCCTCCTACCTACCTCTCTGGAGGAAGAGCAGTTTGATTGGCTAATAAATTTTCATTCTCTTACTTATATCTGCCTTTGGCTACTTTTTCCTTGCAGTGAGTGGCCTGCCTCCATGTAGAGGCTTATGGCTGTCCTTTGTTGCCCAAGTCTGAGTGGGCAAGTTTAATTCTGTGGCAAAGTATTAAGGAGCCCATTGTGATGATTGTAGTGAGGTAATATTCTCCAATCAACTTTATCAGTAATAGACATTTTAATCTCCATCTGTTTCTTTAATCTTATTCCTCAATTATTCCCAAGCCCAGGAAAGGAAGAAAGAGATCTAAAGTATTGGTCCTTAAAACTCCAGCAATTTCCATACCAGTTTGCTAACTTACTTTGCTCAACGTACTGATGTCAGTTCTTCCAGTTCATTCTGCACACTAAAGCCTCAGTAATCCCAATTTATCCCCACCATTTTTTTTTTTAGTCTGGGAATTGAACCCAAGAGTTCTCTATCACTGAACTATATCCCCAGCCCTTTTTAAATTTTTTTTTTTAGTTTTCATCTTGAGATAGGACTGGCCTCAAATTTGCAATCCTCCTGCCTCAGCCTCCTGAGGTGCTGGAATTACAGGCCATGCACAACTGCACCATAGTTTATCTCATTTCTTTCTTGCTCAAGAATTCATAGTGACTCTATTCCCCCTTTTGAACCAAATCCAAGCTCTTCATTCCTACCTTTGAAGTGCTTCACTGTCCTTTTGGTATCTCATCTTAACTCCCAATATGCCCAAGGACTAACAGTATTTTCCCCTAAATCAATATTCTCTCACCCTGGCTTGAATCTTGGTTTAGATTGATCCATCATTGTCTTTCTCTCTGATCACTCCCATTTGGACTCCATCTCCAGATCCTCTTTTGGCCTCTTTTCCCCAAGGCCAGGTCTTGTTCATTTCTCCCCACCCTAACTCTTTGCCCAGCCTCATGGCACCTACACTATATTTCTAGTCATGTTTCCAATGCCATAAAGATGTTTCACTTTGATATAATATTTTTCAAACTCATCACCCTTCTCAAAAGCTCATGATTTTCTTTTCAAATCTTTTTAGATTCCTTTTTGGAACCTTGACCTCCCACCACTATCTTGCCCTTCCTATCTCGAATGCCTCTATCTGACCTTGGGTTGTATGGCCTCCTCTATGGCCTCAGAGCCAAAAGTCACAGCTCCTCCTCCAAAAAAGACTACCTTGAAGGCAGTAGCTATCACTCCTAAGGACCTGGCAAAGGCTTTCTCCATATTTTCTAGGGACCAAGGAGTCCTTAGACTTGAGGGGCCCCAGAGCCTGTTTCACAGAGGCCAGGCTTCAGGGAGCACCTCCCCTTTCCCTCTGTTACTTACCAGCCATCATCTTTTGGGCCTCATAGGGCTCCATGTAGCCATCATTTTCAGGGACCTTCTCTGGGGCTACTGAAGGTCCTGCCGAACCTTCACCAGTTTCCTGAACATCAAATGGGTCCGCATAGTCTTCTAGGATTGCCAACTGTGGGAAAAGGGCAAAGACAGGGCCTTCAGACAATTGAGGCAGGTCTGCTTCTCCCGACTCCATCCATTGATGCTAGTCCTGGGTAGGCTGCCTCAAACCCAGAGTCCCAGCTACCAAGAGAAGTTTCTGAGCTTAGATAGGGATTAGTTATCACTCTTCCTTTGCAGGGTCCTAAAATAGGCTGCCACAGTGATGCATCTTTCTTTTCTGCTGATTTTGTACCTCTGGACCATGTCCTAGCCTAAATGGTCAGGGTGAGGTTATTGTGCCATACCTTAGGGTCCAAGCTGGACAAGAACTTAACGCCAAGTGGTTCAACAGAGAGAATTTAATTCAGAGAACTGGTTACAATGGTATTAGAAGAGTTTAAAAAGCAAGCAGGGAATGGTGAGGCAACTCAGAGATTAGCATGGTCCATGCCCACCACTGCACTTCCAGATGCTGAACAAATATAAATAGATGCCAGCCCTCAAGGAAGGAAAGCTGAATATTCACTTTGCCACAGTTCTATAGATTGATCCTCACAATGTCCCCGTCATGTGGGTATCATTATCACTGGAGGCCCAGGGCAGCTAGGGAGTAACATGTCCAATACCATTTTGCGTAAGTGGGGAAATAGATTGGAACTCATGCCCTTTGTGCAAAGGGCCACCAACCTGACATCAGTGGGCATCTCAGCTGACCTAGGAGAGAGATGGCTTGGGGAAGCCCTGAGGCTATGCTGAAATTCCCTTGGTACTAAGGGACAGAGATAAGAAAGTCCCCACCTTATCCCTCTACTTTTCAAGCTGCCCCTCTATCCCATACAAGTGGCTCATGGCCACATCTCTGTCCCCATATCCAGTCAAGGCAGAACAAACCAAAAGCTACACACCCTGCAGAGGTGCCCAAGGTGCCCAAGATGCTCAGGGCAGGGCACAGCTAAGGACAATAGAGTCTTTCTCCAAGCTAGGTATGGGCTTTTCCTGATGGGCCAGCAGAGGTGGAGACAGCCCAACCCACTCAGGGCTGTCAGCACTCTAAGAGTACCACATCACTGGGTTACACAAGATGGCTCTGTGGCCTGTGCTACGAGGAAGGGCCACTCCTACCTTTCCCCAAATCACAGAGTAGACTTTAGTTCTGAGCTGGATCAGGGATGTAGGAGCTAGCTGAGCTGGAAGTCCCTCTGGATGACCACCCTGGCCTGGGTGAAAGGATATAGGAATGGTGACCCCTAGAAAGGCAGAAATGGAGAAAGGAAACTCCCAGAGACCCCTTTGGCAAGTTCCTTCAACCCCTGATGGCCCCTCTAAAGGATTCTGAGGTTCCCAAAGACTGCTAACATGTCATCCCTCAGGTCTTCCACTCCCACCTTGTTCCAGTCAAACCTCGGCTCCTTTACATCCCCTGCGTTTCCGCCTACTTCTGGAATGACCCCATCTCACACCCTGCCTCTGCAACCACCACCACCAGATCATCCACCAGCATGGAGCGCTTTATCATTTTTGTCTCTTCAGCTCCAATAAGCAGCTGGCATATAGTAGGCACTAGGAAAAACGTCTTTATTCCTTCACCTCCTATCTTCCCTTGTAGCTCTTCACCCCTAGTCCGATTCTTTCCAGAAAGCAGAAATATGAAATCCACTTACCTGTCACCTGCACCCTATTGCTTGCTTTTTCCCAGGCCAATGGCACCCACAACCCCACCCCTGACCAAGGGCGCTCTAGAGTCAGCCCACTGTTGGTAACTCTGCCAGGCAGCACCCAGCCTCACACTCATCTGCGGCAGGTACTCAACAGGGTCTGAATCATCTGACAGGTTATCCTTAGACCTTATAATAGCTCTCTTGCTTTAAGAAAAATCCAGTTAACAGAGATGTAAGATTCCACTTTCCTTTGTGGTTTCTCTCTACCAACCCTGGATCACTGTTCCCTGAACGCTCTGCTCTTTTCTACCTCAGAGGCCTTCCTTCTGCCTTCTGGCATGACCAACCCTTACTCATTATTTTCTTTCTTTAGAAAACTCTTCCATGCTCACACAGGCCTGCCTGTGAGGTGCCTCTGTGCTGGGCTATTGTCACACTGTGGTAAATATTTGTTTTAATAGACATCTTCCTGAAGACTGTGGGCTTCCTGAGGGCAGGGCCCAAGTCTATTGCTAAATATCCAGTGCCTGTAAAATCTTAGTAATTATCTGTTACATCCATTCACATAAAACAGGAAGAAGGGACAATGAAACTCTTTTCTTTGTTCATTCAGAATAGAGAGGAAGCATAAATCTGGGTGGAGTCATAAAGGAGGACTGTCTTTCCAAGTGAAACTGCACCCCTTGGTGAACAGAGGATCCTAGTGCAAGCCCTCCTACCCCACCACTACACAGAGCCCCTTCACCCATCCCTCACTACATATGGACAGAGCTGCAGCAGCCAGCTTCCCACTGGAATCCTGGGCTAGTTCCTGGAGCTGCGACCCCTCCCAGGCTGGTGGGGGCCTCCCCAGTGCCTGTGGGCAACCAGGTGGCAGCTCTGCGGGCAGCTCAATGGCTCCTCTGTTCCACTCCTGGCTCCACACCCTACTCCAGGAAGCCCTGGCCCCTCGCCCTGGGCTGGAGTGCCCAGAAGAGCCACCCACAGGGCTCAGAAAGGGAGCAGCAGCAGAGATGCCAGCTGGGAAGGCTAGCAGGATGTGGCAACCACAAGGGCACCAAGGAACCCAGTAGAGCCCAGGCTACTTCCACAGTGTTTCTAAGTCTGTGAGGGTGAACTGCTCAGTGGGAGAACCCGCCCCCTAGACTTCAGATCTACCACAATTTGTTATTTTGTTTGTGGCCCCTCGGCCCCCTCTGATGTCCCCACTGCTGTGTCCTTCATCCAACCAACCCAGGGCCCTCCACACAGAGTATATTCAAGACATAATTACTGGCTGCCTAGAAGGCCTCCTTCTCCCCAGGCGACATCCTCTGGAGTGACATCAACTTCCAGATCCCCATTCACTTTGACCTCTGACTGACTAGTAATGGCTGCAACATTAGGCTCTCAGGAGAATAGGATCAAAGCCTCTAGCTCAAAGGCAGAGGGAGGGACAGTCAGCCAAAGGTCTTTGGGAAAGGTACACAACACCAGGATTGATATTTAGGCATATATCCTCTGGTATAATCAGAATGTTATTCAAATGCTAACAATATTTTCAAAGTAGTGGGTAACAACAGCTCCTACCCAGAGGGCCCTATATCCTTCTCCTTTCCGAACCCAGCAGGCTATTTCCAAGACCTACTCTTCTGTTCAAATGGGCAGTGCCCTTCCCAGAGCAGCTGTCTACTTTGCATCTTTCCTGCCCATGCCTCTCCTGAGGTAGCCAGCAGGCCCACCATCTGGTTCTGTCTTCCACTCTGCAGTTGGGATGGGAACATGTCCCTACCCATGGGGCTCCAGGGGATAAAAGTCCAAGGCAGAGCAAGGAGCACATGTTTCAGGATGTTGGTTCTGCACAGTCCCCAAACTACCCACACTGCATTTCTGTCACTTCTTTAGTGAACATTATATTATATTTAGTGTCTGGAAACCTGTCTTTTTTATCTGTTGAATGAGAATGACAATCATACCTATATCAGAGGGTAGGGAAGAGGGAAATAAGTTTGTAACAATTCATAGTCCACAGGCTGGCACGTGAGTGAGGTGAGTGTTCCATAAGTGTTAGCTCTGATGATAATCTTTTATATTCTGGTATTAAGGCCTTACAGTTTAGGTGCTTCCCAGGGCACACAGCTTGACAGCAGTGCAGATGAGACTACAACCCAGGTCTCCTGACTCTCAGTACCTTGTGATAGATTTTCTAAAACTTTGAAAAATGTAGCATCTTTTTTTTTTCTTTACTTGTAGATTTAAATTTTAAGTTAAAATTTAGGGGCTGAGAATATTGCTCAGTAGTAAAGTACTTGCCTAACATTGCAAGGCCTCAGGTTCAATCCCCACACAGAAAAAATGAAACAAAAAAACTTTACCTCTGAGAAGTTCTGCAGCAAATAAATCAATCTAATTTTTGTTTAACTTAGTATTTCCCCTAAATATTTAATCATGGGAACCCTTCCTTACTGTTAACCAATCAGTTTGATTACTTTTCCCAAGATCAAACTTTTTGTAGCTGATATTCCTACTTCTTGGAATGCCCTCTCCTATTTTATTTCTCTGTGAAACTCCTTCACTGTGAAAGAGATTTGTTACTTTCCTTTTCTAATTCTAAGAGCAATGCCATGCTTACAAAACATTCAAACGTCACAGACGTGACTGATGCTACCAACTCTTAAGATACTTAGGACCATCTCAGGATTGGTAATCTCCAGGATTCAGAACATGGTGAATTTATCACAGAAAATGCCCCTCATCTCTTCTCTAAGGATCCTCTCCCCTTGTTCATTAGCATATGCTTCATGAACAGTTCTTCTCTGTGGGGCACCTGGTGATCAGTACTGAGGACCTAGGCATAGTGCTCAGTTTGGAGTCAGTCCTCCAGGCTGTGAAGCTTGGTTTTCTTCCTGCTAGCTGAGAAATCATGCATTCAAATTCCTGTGCTGCATTCCTCTATATATAACCCAGGGATAGTAATAGAGTCTTCCTTACAGGATTACTTAACCACTAAGCCACATCCTCAGCAACACCCCCTTTTTCAATATTTTTTTGGGGGGTTGTAGGTGGACACAATACCTTTTATTTATTTATTTAAAAATATTTTTAGTTATAGATGAACACAATACCTTTATTTTATTATTTTTATGTGGTGTTGAGGATCAAATCCAGTGCGTCACACATGCTAGGCAAGTGCCCCTCTGCTGAGCCACAACCCTAGCCTCTCCCCAGCCCTTTTTTGAGACAGGATCTTTCTAAGTTATTTATAGCCTCACTAAACTGCTGAGGCTAGCTTTGAACTTGTGATCTTCCTGCCTCAGCCTCCCAAGCTGCTGGGATTATATGTGTGCCACTGCCCCAGGCCTAGGGTTGCTGTAAGGATCAACTGGTCTAATACCTATCAGATGCTTCAAAATGGTACCGCACAAAGTAAGTGCTCAGTAAATGTCAGTCACTGTATCATTAAAGAGTAATAGACCATATTTTGGAGTCCTCAGGAGCTCATACAGACACAAAATAAACTCCAAGAGATTAAAGAGCCTCAGGGTGCTCTGAGAGAACCCACAAGCCTACAGCATGCAGGGTTTAGACCCCACCTTTACTCTCACATAACATCTTGCTGGTTCTGGGGTGAGGGCAACTGGAGTATGCAGTAGGTACCCCTTCAAGTCTTGGACCCCAGCCAGGGCTTGCTCGACCCAGCCAGCAATTCATGGTCCTCAGGGTCCCAGCTGTTCCTAGCTCCCAACAGGCAGAGTGCCAGGGATGAGGCACGACGAGTCACTTATTAGCCAAGCAAACCAGTACAGATGTCTTCCAGACAGAATGAGAGCCAAAGTGTGATGCCGCAGTACTGGGTAGAGTGGAAGGGCCAGACATAATCTCTCAGTAGTCCACAGGTCTCAGCCATCCTTGAAGCACCCATGGTAGCAGAGATGGCCAGCCCAGGCTACAGAGGTCTGTCTAACCAGTCCTCAAACGTCTCTCTACCTGGACCTCTACCATTTCCTCCCTCCCCTTCCTACAATTTTCCTCCTCTCTCTATTTCTATCAGAGAATGCATGCAAGATAAGCAGATCAGACATCTAGACTATACGGAGGCCATAGAAGGCAAATGAAAGCAACAAACTACAAAAAGGCAAGGACCGAGTTCTTCTAGGTGTCCCTTTAAGCATCTAGGTCAGTGTCACGTAATGACATAGTACACCAATGAACACTGGCTAATGGTCCTACATTGCTGGCCTCTAGCCACCCTCCTAATCTCGGAGCAGGACTTCAGACACTCCCGACTGCCTCCCTCATTTTTCTCTTTCTACCTGTCTGCTCGCTTCTTTCTGAATTGGAGCCTGGAGGATCCAAATCCATGTGGACTACATCTACAAGGTATATCTGTTTTTAAATGTTAAGACTGTATTTTTGGGAGCTATAAACCCCTAATCTGAGAGCTATAAGCCTTTCCCTAGAAAAATGGGATATACTTACACACAGTTGCTAGAGGGTCATGAACCCTAGGACCTCTGCCATAAGCTAAGAATAAGAGCACTTGTTTCAATATGGGGTGCATGACCATCTTATTGCCATGTTACTCCCTGCCTGCCAACCCATACATCTCTGCATGACAGAGGCAAAGGACATACTGTGCAGATGATCATAGGCAGCTCAGAGCTTCATCCATTTCCATATCCATCCCTTTTCCTCATTACACCAGATTTTTCCTATTGAAGTTCAGAGAAATGTGAGCAAATCAAGGGAAGGCCCCGATCTCGTGTTCCTCTGCCAGAGCACCTCCTGGAGGCGGGACAAGGGCCCAGCACCAGAGGGAGAGTATTTCCTGAGGCCAGATGGTGAGCCCTGCCTGCCCCTTGCAGGGTGCCACTCCTGCTGCTCCCACACCTGCCCTGCCAGGCTTGCCCAGATGGTCACCCTTGCACACCTGCCAACTACAGCAGTGGATTTCAGGGTGGGCCGGGAGCCATAACCCTGCATGGGAAGAAAGGTTATGGTCCTGAGCCCCCTGGGTTTCTCAGGGTCTTGTCCAGGTCCCTGTTCTCTCCTGCCCCCACATGCACAAGGCTCCTTTACCCTCAGTCTCATCACAGAAATACCTCCACCCATTTCATCAAACCTCATGACCAACCCCTCTCAGAGTGCTGATCCCTCCCATCCTCCAGCAGTAAGTAGCCAGGCTTCAATAGAAGGACAGGAACAGGCCAGTCCAAGGCACATCCAGGTCCCCAGTCCCCATCTCACCTAAGGAAAGATCCCAAAGCAACAAGTCAAAGGGCTCTGCAGAACTGAGAGGAGGGAGAAAGCAGCCACACACCACAGAAACACTAGCTCATTAGGGGCGGGGGGTGGTGGTGCAGGGAGAGAGGGGTGCTCATTATCCAGGGGAAACATCTTGTGTGCGATCTGCAGGTCACTCAGTAGGCCTAAGGGGTGCTTAGACAGCTGGGGTTACTGTAAAAGCTTAGGAACCCTGTTTGGGCTCTTCCTAGGGAAAGACTCTGGAATCCCCCAAACTCCACTCCTTAAAGTGGTGGGAATCCCGAGGTCAGGGCCCACTGAGGCAGTGTCCTTGCCCTTAGGACAGTTCAGATGGTATCCTGAGTCCTTCTCATCACACCCACTAAAGAAACAACAGACTGTGTGGCTCCTGGGAGAGCCTGCTGGATTTCATTCCTGTCCTTGTGGTTGACAAAGTAGTCAGACATCTCTTGGCCCCCCCAGGTCTGAACAGCCCACAGATCACAGAGCTGACCCAAGTGAAGGCATGAAGAAACCAGGGGTCTGTCTACATGACTGAGTGGGTACAGTCCCTTATTTAGGGATCTTTGGGAAAACATGCAAGGGTTGCTACTAGGCAGCCCCTGACCCTCAGGCCACCCTGGTAGTGTATAGTCACCATTCAGGACATATTTATGTACCCCTCTTTATGCCAAGCATTGTGTCAAACACTTGGGAGATTCAGATATTAGGAGAACACAGTCCTTGTCCTGGAGGAACCACAGCTTGGTGGGTAGCATGTCAGGCCATTCTAAGCCACTGCAGAGAGGAGAAGGGCCAAGGACAGCTTAGGCCCACATGCCAACAGGCAGTGGTCAGAGAGGAGGAGACTAACTGATCCACGGTAAAAATAAGGCCTAGTACTCCAGTCTGCCTCACCGCCACCAGCACATCACACAACGACAGGGACAATTAGGAAGGAAACAGCATAGCCTGGGAAAAGTACCCTTGAATCTTCCTCTGCAGACTAAGGATCCTGGCCCACGATTGGCAGTCATGCCCCATGGCAGGAACTACAGAAAAAATTATTCACATTCCTGAGGCTTCTGTTCTGACCCTGACACATCTCTCTCATCCAGGAAATTGGGCAGAAAGGCACTTTCTCGGCTGAAAGCCTCAATCCTGGAGCCAGTGGATTTAGACAACAACTTTGCTCTCCAATCAAATAAAAATAAAAATGTTCTCCTCTGCTGAAAATAGGGAAATAAGCCCCAGAACTGAGTTCCTAGGGTTTAACAAAGAAGGACAAGAGGGCCAGGGTGGCTCACGGAGTCATGGTCCTAGGATTTAGAGCTAAGAGACCTGGGCATGGCTTTCAACTGTTCCTCTGTCAGGGAGGGCCAAGGCCAACGTTGACTGGGTAGAAGGACTCTAAGACACTGTAGATGTCCTGGGGCACAGTGACTGCCCTGCTCTCCTTCCTACCCCAGTGCCTGCAGATCCATAAAACCACTCCAGTCTCTCTCAGAATGGACTTGGATAGAAGGAGGGCAGGAGGAGAGAAAGCATGGACTCAGCTACTTGGCCCTATCTGGGCAACAGGTCCTGAAGAGGGACTGCCCTTGGGGAACAAGAGAAGGAGTGGGCCTGGACCCCAGTGGTCAACATCATTGGTAAGAGCTGCACAGTGCCCATCCTGGCCTCTTGAGAACAGCCCGTCCAGTTCCAATCTCACTGGGTAAGGCAAAGAGTCCACAAGGAGAAACCCCAGCCTTCACCTCTGTTCTGGGGTTTCAGCACCTGCAAGGATGCTTGGACTCTAAGGAAAGAAAGGAGAGAAGGAAGAGGGGGAGGAGGAGAAACAGGAGGAGAAAGCTTTGTGCAGGTTTTGCCCTGGGGGAGAGGTCAGAGATCAAAGGGCAGTGAGCTTCTGCTCTGAGGGGCAGAAAGGCCATAAACCAGCAAGGAGGGTGGTGTGCTTTTCAATCCCCGTTAGAATAAAAGCTCAAGGATCAGGCTCCCTGGGGGCTTCGAAACCAAGAGCAGAACCCAAGAGGGGGAGGGTCACTAGTCCTGAGGTCTCATCAAGGGATAGGAGCAGAGTTCGGGGGGGCCCCCATCTCGGATTAGCAGGTCGAGAATTTGAACAAAGGTGGGTTAAGACTCTTGAGCCCCAGGGTCAGGGACTAAGCTTGTGTCCGCCAGGAGCCGTGACAGCAAGAGACCCGGCCAGGCCACCTTTGTCCCTCTCACAACCTCCAGACCTCCAACCACTCCCCTCCTGGCCAGCCCCTCCCGGCGCGGCACTCACCCTATCGCTGCTGGATGGGGGTCCAGAGATCCGCTCATCGGGAGGGGGAGCTGGGGGCCCAGGGGTCTCAACCCGAATAAGGCGGTGGGGGGGCGAACCGTGGCGCGGGGGCGGCGTGGGGCCGGGGGCTACCGGGGTGGCAAGGGCTACGGAGCCGGACGATCCCCCGGAGTAGGGGTCTTCGAAGTCGCGCTCCCGCTGCAGCCTGTAGGCGGCCAGGATGTCTGGGGGCGGCGCGGGGGGCGCGGCCGGGGAAGGCGCAGGGGGACGGTAGTCGGGCTCCGGGGGCGCCGGCTTGCCCCCACCTCCTCCGCCGCTCCCCCCGCGGAAGCCCAGATGCTCCCGAAGCCACTTCGCTACTCCGCCGCTGCCGCCCCCTCCTGGGCCTGCTCCCGCACCTCCAGCGCCCCGGCGGGAACCCCCCGGGCCGCCTCCAGCGCCCCCCTGAGCCCGCGGCCCCGGGCCGGAGCCCGCAGGAGGAGCTCCGCTCAGTAACATGGGGCCAGCCAGACTGAGCGAGAGGAGCACTGTAGCCGGGCGGGGGGCGGGGGCGGGCGGCAGGGAGGGGGCGGAGCTGCGCCGGGCGGCAGGAGGGGGCGGAGCTCGTCAATAACAAGGGAGGGGCGGGGCTCCGCTGTCTAACGGAGTCGACCTCCCTCTGCGCGGGAGGAGGTCGCGGGGAGGTGGCCGCCAGCTCCCAGCCTGTGTGGAAGCTAGAGAAGTGAAGTGGGCAGTGGGAGACCGCAGGGCGGAGGTTGCGACTCTTGGACTGAAAGCGAATCCTCCACTTGTCACCACGCGTGCTTGTGGGGCGCGCACCCGTATCTATCCGCGCCCCTTCCTCTGCTTCCAGCTTGTGCAAGACGCAGAAAGGGGAGCCCTCAGGCCCTCGGGCTCCTTCTGTTCTGCTTCTTCCTTGGCTCAAAGCCTCGCAGGGAGAACAACCTTCTAGAAGGGAAAGTCTAGGGAGGGCGAGAGAAGGAGCTGTTTCCTAAGATGTGTCTATAACTGCCCCACCCCGGGAGCCCCACGTACCTCCTCCTATCCCATTGCTTGAATTACATTTACCCAAATCTACGTTGTTTTCCAATTCAGGCAGACACTTCGCACATCATAATCAACTCCTTAGAAACACCCACTTCTTTCCTGTGGTTTCCACATATGCCCTTCTCCCAAGCAAACAAGCCTCGCACAAACACCCCCAACCTATCGGCGCACCTGCCCCAAGAAGGCCCACCCAGCCCCTGAAGGCAGCATGCGCGCTCGCAGAAATCCCTCAAGCCACATTCTGGGTTTCACTGTCAATCAGATTAGTGAAAGAATGGAAACAGACAAGTCAATAAATCAAGTCTGGAAACAGTTCCAATGTTGTCTATCACAAATCCCTTATCCTCTCGAGGCTCTGATACTTAAGTGCTAGGCATTTTTGTCTTAGGAATAAAGCCAATTTCTCACCAGAAGTGTTGTGCCCTAAAGGCAACAAATATTTGCCTCACCTTACCATAACCTGTGCTAAGTATTGCCTCTGTGTCTCCCCACTCTTAGGCTAATGTCTGCCTTATGAGGGAGCAAAGAACCAGGTGAGGTCCCAAAGGGAAGGAATTCAAAGCTGGGGGAGAAGGATGTGATAGGAAAATTACAAATTTTCTAGATTTCCTTGGGCTCCAAGTCTCAAAATATTTGTCACATTCTAGGGCATGTTGTGTATATATGCTTCTCAATCTTTAATGTGAACATAAGTCTCCTGGGGATCTTGTTAAATTGAAGATTCTGATTCTGTAGGTCTAGCTTGGGTGCAATCCCAGACTTTGTAGTTCTGACAGGCTCTCAAGTAACACAAATGTTGCTGGCTCCAGAGCAAGTACACTTTGAGTACTGGACTGTAGAAGATAATGAAAAATCTGGTATTGTGCTTTGTTCCATGAAGTACAACAGAAAATGTAACATGTACAAGTTTCTTAAATGTGCAGTTTAAAATATTAACTAATGATACAAAGCTGGACAGAGATGATACCAGAATACTATTCTTCTGGTATCATCCATATGTGAGAGTCTCCACAGTCATCAAGTGTGAAGGAATAGAAAGATCACTGATAAGGAGTCAACAGTTGTGGGCTCTAAACAGATATTTGGTCAAGCCCACTCATCCTTTCCTGGAAAGGGAAATAGTGATTGTTATTAAGGGAGATGATGGATATGAACTAGCTTATAAAACTGTAAAATATTTATAATGAAAGGTATCACATGAGGCCACATGTTTAAGTAGTAGTACAGAGTTGGGTACAGTGGCACTTGCAGCTCCGGAGGCTGAGGCAGGAGGATTGCAAGTTCAAAGCCAGCCTCAGCAATTTAGCAAGCTCCTCAGCAATTTAGCAAGACCTGTTTGTAATTTAAAAATAAATAAATAAAATTAAGAAAGGTGCTGGGGATGTGGATCAGTGGTTAAGAGTTCCTGGGTTCAATCCCTGGTATTAAAAAAAAAAGCAGAACAGAGTCAGACTGATGACAGCTCAAAGGAATGGAATCCATCAAGTCTGCAGACTTTCTGCAGGAGGTAGACCTGAGCTGTGAAGGATTTGGACAGATGAAATAAAGGGGTGCCAGCTTTGAGCTGAATGAAGGCATAAAGGTGGGGAGCAGCACTATAAGGAAGCAGAGTATTCCTGGTGGGGAAGAACAGGAACAAAGTTAAATTATTTCAGAGGGAAGGAAAAAGTCCTAATGATAGGGCTTAAATGATAATTTTAAAATTACAATGTCTTGTGTGCATTATACACTTACTGTTGTTTTAAGTTACTAATGAAACTTCCTCCCCTGAAGAGTGTGAGCTCCTGGAAGCTGGTAATGTTGAGCACCTCAGGCGGGCAGGCACTTTGATGGGAACCAAGGATTCAGAGAGGAGACCATGACAGCAACACTCCTCCAAACACTTACGTTGTGTTTCACTGTAGAGTTGGATTCTGTTGGGAAGCAGGAGTAATTCCTACCATTTAGTACAGAGCCTGTAACATGGTACTGGCTTAACAAAGTTGAAATAAACAAAGGTAATTTCTCTTATTCTTAGCTTTATATAGTTGTAATTGTGGTATACACACAACTTTATGTTCTTTTTTTCCCTTAACATTGTATTTTGATTTCCCCATGTTATATAGCCTTTATTTCCTTCCATTTTGGGGGGAATTATTTTATTTGGGGGTTGGTGGGGAATTTTAAACCTATAAAGAAAAGTTCAAAGAAAGTACAGTGAAGGGCTGGGATTGTGGCTCAGTGGTAGAATGCTCACCTAGCATGCAGAAGACACTGGGTTAGATCCTCAGCACCACATAAATGTAAAATAAAGATATTGTGTCCACCTAAAACTAAAAAATAAATATTAAAAAAGTACGTAATCCAAGTGACTTGGGAGGCTGAGGCATGATGATCACAAATTTGAGGCCATCCTCAGCAACTCAGTGAGAGTCTGTCTCAAAATGAGAACAAGATCTGGGGATGAAACTCATAGTGCCCTGGGTTTAATCCCTGGTCCCAAAACAACAACAAAAGCCCACAGTGTAAACCTGTACATGTTTTTCCAAGATTCATTGAATTTAGATATTTGCCATATTTATTCTTTTTTTCTTCTCTTCTGATTCTCTCTCTGTGTGTGTGTATGTGTGTGTGTGTGTGTGTGTGTGTGTGTGTGAGATATTTCTTAAGAATAGGAATTCTATAGGACCACAAAACCCCTATCACGTTTAGGAAGTTTAACATTTATTTAAAAGTGTTGTTCATTATAAGGATTATATGAAAGTTTCCCATTTTTCTCATGTGTCTTTTATAGTTTCCTGCTGCATTTGTGAAGTTCCTTTAGTCTATTTTAACCCTAAGCAGTCCCCCTTTCTTTTGTTGCTGGTTTGCTTTTCATGACATTATTGTTTTGAAGTGTCCAGGCTAATTGTTATGTAGAGTGTCCCACGTGATTTTGTTCATTCATGTTTGTTCATGATTTAATTCAGATTAAACATTTGTGAAAAGACCACTACATAGGAGATGTTGTAGACTTCCCAGAGTGTCACATTAATAGTCCTGAAATGCCCACTTGTCCCTTTATTGGTGATGCTAGACTCGATAATTTGGTTAAGCTGAAGTCTACCAAATCACTCCAATTGACTTTATTTCAAGTGAGCTGTGGGGTGATGTACTGAGGCTTTTTTGGCTATTTGCTTCCAACAACATTTTACCTAATATCTTAAGCCTTCCCTGACGATCTGTTTATATTTGTTACTACACTGGGGACTGCAAGATGGTGACTCTAGTCTATCATTCCTTTTGCCCTTATTAGCTGGCATTCTGGCATTTTTCTATAAAGAAGATCTTTCTTATCACCATCCCTGCCCGCTGTCTTTCCCTTATCCCCATAAGTTGAATTTTTTAAAAAAAAAATTTATTTAATATCCATTGCCATCACGGTATTATTAGTAGTAGTAGTACTGCGGATTGAACCCAGGGATGCTTTACTTAAATTATTAGGGCCTTTCACTAAGTTGCTTTTACTTAATTATTAGGGCCTCACTAAGTTGCTGAGGCTGTTCCCAAATTTGCTATCCTCCTGCCTCAGCCTCCCCAATCCTGGGATTACAGGCACGCACTACTGTGCCTAGCTTATTATTCTTTCTAATCCTCAAATTGTTACAGATTTGGCCGATAGGAGCCTTTTCAAGAGGTTCCTGTGTCCTTTTGACTTGGTATAATCAATCTTTAAGTAAAACTTTCTTTCTCACACAAGATTTTCTAGACTCACTTCATACCTTCTCTGTTTCAGACCTGGATCAGATATTGCTTTAAGGGAATCTTACTCATTGTAGTTGGAAAGGCATTTAAAACTTGACTTTATACTTTTAAAATGGCTATTTAATATGTTGCCCTAATGAATATGCTTTGGTTTAATACAACGTTACCTAATTATTACTATTTTTTTTTAACATTTAGGATATTTACAATCTCCTTCTTTCTAAATAACTCTGTAATAATCATATTTATGCAGATAGCACTTCCTAGTTTAAGATTTATTCATTTTATGGGATTCTCAAAAGTAGAATTATTGAGGAAAAAATGTAATTTTTTTTTTTTAACTCTTGATACATCTAGTTACTCTCACAGAAGGTTTTAGAAGTTAGCAGTGGTGCCAGATATGGTGGCAAATACATAATTCCAGCTACTCAGGAGTCTGATGTAGGGGGAATTACAAGTTTGAGGCCAGCCTGGGCAACTTAGTGAGACCCTGTCTCAAAACAAAGTATTAACAACAACAACAACAACAACAACAAGTCAGCCATGACTTCAGTCAAGCCAATAATTTTCTCATTTCTTTTTCTCCTTGACATCTTTGTAGCACCGGAATCTGATCTCCCTTCTTTGTGAAACCTTCTTCACCCAAGATTTCCTTAGAATGATATTCTCCTGATTTTCTCTCCTCTCATTTTCTTCTCTAATCTCCCGACATTGTATACTTCTTGAGGCCCCCAGTCTTGAGCCCTTGCTTTTCTCACAGGGCACTGAGCCAGTGAAGCATCCTCACTCCCTGTTTCCTGACTTTGGATGCCCTTATTTAAGCTCTTATTTCTCCTGAGAGTTGTCTTCTTCTAAGTCTGGTCCTTTTGCTTCCAGCCTTGTCTGGGTCTGACTCTGTTCATCTCCCTGAGAGGATAACCACATTCACTTCACTCTGACCTATGTACTCTGTTCTTTGAGAGTCTGGATGTGGAGCTGGAACTTCATTTGTGCCAGATTTTGTTTGGCCTACATAGTTTCATTCAACCTAATGTTTAAAAAATTAATTGAATAAGTTGCCAATATTTAAAAATTTGAGAGCTCACACATAACACTCAAGATTGCTGTTTTCTCCTGAAACATCAGAAGATCTGATGCATTGAACTCATATTCCCATCAAGCACAACTGGCAGAAGATGAGTAGCCTGGGTGCCTTCAGATGAGGCCATATCTCCAAAGACCATCCAAGGCCTTACGATTTCATTGAAGCTCCAGGTGAGTTGATTTTGTCACCAACTTTCACTTTTTTTCCTGACTGTAATATTAAGAGGAAAGTAAAATATTTTTCCAGAAATGTTTCTGTTAAGGATTGAAAAAGAAAATCAGAAACAAAACAAAAGGGAAGAAAGACGGAATGAAGGAAGGAAAACACCTAGAGGGCTAAATTTCACTTGAAATATGGGAGAGCACATTTTTCTTAGTGGAATCACAGACTATTCCTATATGATATGAAAATAACATGGTTCTGTATTGAAAGAACACAACTTAATATGAAATCATAAAGCAAACCTGGTTGGGCATAGTGGCACATGCCTGTAATCCCAGCGACTGGGGAGGCTGAGGTAGGAGGATTCCAAGTTTGAAGGCAGCTTACGCTGCTTAGTGAGACTCTGTTTCAAAAATTAAAAAAAAAAAATGTAGCTCAGTCATAGAGCTCCGCTGGTACAACCCCCTGCCCCCCAATAAAAAGCAAACCTGGTCACTTTATATACTTCATTTAAAAAACTCTGTCCAAATATTTGTGGGGAGACTGTGTGCTTGGAACACAAACATGTGCAAGACTTATTCAGTTCTGTCTTCAGTTCACTTGAAAGAATATCCTAACTCTATTTTATTTGCTCCCCCGCACCCTTCCTCCAGTGCTGGGTACTGAATTCAGGGTTTGGTGCATGTCAGGCAAGTGTTCTACCACTAGGCTAGGCTAAATTTTATAATTATAGTAGTTTGTGACTCAAGTTGGGTCTTGGGAGTGGAGGGTCTTCAGATGGACTGTCAAGTCAATATTCTCTTCCATACTCCAAACTCAGGCTTCTTCTTTGTCCTTCCAACCTGAAATCAAAATAGTGCTTCTTGTCATCAGGGCCCAGGTTTCCATCCAAAGGTTCTTATGGATACAGCAAAGAATCCCCTTCTTCCATTTTGCCTGAGTCCAGGCCTGGGAAGGAAAAAGACAAGACCCAAGATGGAAGGAGATTCCTTTGCAATAAACAAAGAGGAAAGTATTTACACAAACATAAATACATAATTATTTACACAAGGACTGTCATGGAAAGATACTGAAAACTGGCAATAATTGGTGGGTGACCACAAGTATGAGGAGCTTTACTTCTCACTAGGCTTGTATATATATGTATTCTCTATTCAAAAATGAATGAACCAAGTTTTAAAAATGCTTGAAGGGGGGCAGGGATCACAAGGTCATGGGGGTGCTGTTTTGTCAGTATCGAATAATTCGGACACGAATTTTCCGGAGCGTGATTTTAAAGCTGTACTGGGAAAACTGGAGGTCTACGAAGTAGCTTGAGTTTCAAAGGTAGAAATACTGCAGTTTCTTTTCAAGGAAGTGATTTACGGTGTATAAAATGTCTTTATACAAGCAAAAGAAAGCGAGCCCCTTGCCGTGCCATTGTTCCCACAATGCCGTGACTCGGATTCGAACCGAGGTTGCTGCGGCCACAACGCAGAGTACTAACCACTATACGATCACGGCGAGCTACCGGGGACCTGTAAGACTGGCTGTCTGATTGTCCTCTTCAGCAGTCATAGGCCTTCCCAGTCCGCGCGTCACTAAGAGACCCACCTATGGGGCGGGGCTGCAGCCTGACGCTGTATCAGAATGCGCAGGCGCACCGCTGTGTCTCCAGTTGCTCAGGTTCTGTGTGAGATTTTGGTTCTTTGGCCAGAAAATATGATGATGAGCTTCTGGTGGTGGGCTACTTGTGAGTGGGGTGGGGAATGGAAGGAGACCGCCTATGCATCCAGGGACTAGGCTGACCAGAGCTCAGACCGTCCTTGTGAGAGGTCAGTCTCCTGTGACTTGGAAACTCTATCGGGATTCGCCTGCCTGTAGGGGGCCATTCTTCCTGGGTGCTCCTCGCTGCTTGATTCCCGCAGCAGTGATCTGACACAGCCTTTGTGGAGGGTGTGGACGCCCCCAGAACTGTGTTGGCTGCGTAGGCTGAACTCAAGGAACCCACCTCACCCTCTCAGTTCTCCCGAGCCCAGCCGCTCCTACAGTCCCTGGGCTCTGACTCCTCCCTCCTCAAGGCTTCCGGCGCGCGAGGCACCCACCCTACGCTGTGTTCCTAGGTGGCAGCAGGGATCGAGTCTGGTTTTTATTCTTGTCCATCAGTGCTTGCGCCCTAACGGAGCCTAAACTGAGTCGCTATACAGTGAGCAGTGGCTGTTTGCTAAATGGAATGTGCTAGTGATTTCCTGACAAGTGAATTCATAGTGACCACCCGCCTCTCAAGTGTCATTCGTCCCAGCAGAAGGATCTTGCTGAACACGGATTGAATCCTTTCACCACCCTCACCCTCGAGACTGCAGTAAATTCATCTGCTTTTCCAGCTCATCACTTGGCCCTCGGTGTCGTTTCCCACTCTTTAATTATTTGCACTCATTCACTCAACAGGTGCTTGAGAAGCGTCTACAGTCAGACCAGGGCCTGGGGGCATTGTGGGGGTGGGGACTTCATAAAGAAGACATAGGGAGAACACTTATGAGAGGAATTATGATAGTGCCTTTTCAAGACTTCGTTCTAGCCTTTGCACATTAAATTATCCTGGCTGCTTGACGAATTTCCATTCTACTTTTAAGAGCTGCCTCAAAGGTTACTTCCCTTGAGGAGCCTTTTCTTCCAATCCCGTGGAGCTCATTCCTGTATTAGGGAAATTTGCACAGATGCCTATTACACTTTGTAGCCTGGCGAGTTCTCTGGGCTGCCTCCAAAATTGAGCGTAAGCGCGTAATAATCGAAAGCCTATGCCCTGCAGCAGACCAATTTAGCCAGAGCTGGTGTAAACATCGTTCTCAACTGTCACAAGGGAATTGGAATACATTTTTTCCAGAACTCAGGGTAAAAATGGAAGAGGGCGATGAGACAAAACCCTGCTGCCGAGCCACTGTCCCCCACAATGCCATGACTCGGATTCGAACCGAGGTTGCTGCGGCCACAACGCAGAGTACTAACCACTATACGATCACGGCGAGCTACCGAGGACCCAAAGAAGGGTTTCTTTTTCCTAACACTTCTCTGTTGAAAGCTCCACCTTTTTGCACGTCAGGAATTTGTCATTGCTTGTTCCCGCCTCTCCCCTTCGTGACTGCACGCAAACGCGCTAGTTTCCTCTGCTCTCTTTTGGGCCAAAGGCCAGGTACCCCGACCACGCCACCGTGTGGGCTGCTCTTGGGGTCCCTTTCTCCCATTTCCAAGGAAGTTGTGAGGGTGGATCATAATTCCTATTCGTAAAATTTAAGAGTTCCTTCAGAAAGCGTGACAGTCGGGGTACGGTGAGCGTGAGAGGGACCCCGGCCCCTGTTCGGGTGACCTGGGGTTTCACATTAACAGAGACGTGGCGTCATAAAAATCCTTTAGTTTGCAAAGCTTTTTCATGTCCTGTCATTTGCTATCGGTACAGACAGTCAAGCAGACTTCCGGGTGGGAAGTTCATGGTGCTCGTACCTCTCTTCGGGGTCAGTGTGAAGGTCTGGTGGTTGGGAGAGATAGTTTAAAACAGGAAGCTTACGAAAGCCAGGACAGCGGCCTTCTAGACAAGAAGAGCCACACTCAGTCACCCGTGCAGTGTGGCGTCCTGGTAGCTCGCCGTGATCGTATAGTGGTTAGTACTCTGCGTTGTGGCCGCAGCAACCTCGGTTCGAATCCGAGTCACGGCATTGTGGGAACAATGGCACGGCAAGGGGCGTCTTTTTGGATTTACCAAGTTCTCTGTGTTTAAATCATATTCTGCCACGAATGAGGCCCGGGCTGGTATTATATAACGGACTATCGTGTGTATACAGAAAGTTGTATGGCTCTCCTGGGACATTTCTTTCTTTTAAATTCTTCATCTGCTATAAACTAGCCACCTTCATCTTTCCTAGTATGTGATTGCCTTGTTTTGGATGATTCCGTGTGGTACCTTTTTTTTTTCTTCCTCATTTGGTCCCTGGCAATGGTGGAGTCATATATTGGGTCCTTCAAAAAAACTTCACACTTGCTAAAACGTCAACACTTTGGGGATATAGACTATAGGAACAACGTGCAAGCATTAAGGATTAGAATAAATTTGACAACCATTTTTCGTTCAGATCCTGTGACAAAGAAAAATATGACCTGCTGGAGAGCTGGTTCTTATAGTCACTGAGAGGGGTACTAATGAGAGATCTGTTAACCTCATCTCCATAGACTCATAGGTGACAGAGTGTTTTCTCTTGAACCCACCATCCCCACTCTACCTCAGGTTTAAAGCAAATTGTATTTGTTGGTTTACTTTATGTGTACTTAAAAAATCCAACTCAACAAATTCAGGTCTGTCATTTGGCATTAGGTAAAACAGAAGTGAGTTTTGGATTTGGCTTTCAGGCTGTTAGTGGCAGCTGGGTTGTTGTCAAGGAGGGAAATGAGAGAGGCCTGAGTGAGGAATAAGCCTTTCCAGCTCTTCCCAGAGGGGTGGGTGTTGTTGGTGGCAGCAAAGCAGTCAGGGAGCATTCCTGGGAGAAATGGACATTGTAATGATAGTGCACCCCTTTTACCCATAATCCATCAGCACAGATTTACTGAAAGATGCAAAAAGCCAGGACTGCAGCAGGCTGTCATTTCCCTGGGTCTCCTAGCTCCCAATTCCCTAGATTTGGTAAGTTTAAAATCACAATAGGACAGCTCAGACAACAAGAGTGTTCTGAGCTTGAACACTCAGAATGAGGAAAGGTGAGCCTGAGAATTTGCCAGGGTTTAGATGTCTGATATAAGAATTATATATTTAGAAAATCAACATCACTGACCAAAAAACTAAACCAAAACAAAACAGAACTATTCAACGGGAATGTTACCACTCTATTCCTTATATCCTTCAACAAATAACTACACTGAACTTTTTTATTCTATGAGCTGGAATAAGGCATGGGGGTGGTATGGGGGAAGCAAAGAAAGATCTGGCTTTCTCCTTAATGGACCTGCTCCCAGCCCCTCATTACTCTCTGTGGGTACTTCTGTGCAATGGGTTATGAGCTGATTCCAGAACTTTGGGAGAAAGTCAGGAGTATTCACTCTCTATGAGTAAAAACAACCAAGAAAACAAACCCCATAAATGTCCACCATGTGAGGTACCCCACAAACCATTCACATCTGAGGTCAAGAATGCTGGAGAAAGCTGAACTGAAAGGGTTGAAGGTTGACCTGGTTGTAGGAAGAATACAGGAGGGAAGGGTCCTCTCCTGCATTTCCAACTATTAGCCTTTTTGGCAGGTATATAGTCATCCTGGCCATGGGTGCATCCAGCTGCCAAAATTTCATAACACTGTCTTTTGAGGTCACTCTGTCAATTCCCCTTACTCTGATTTCAGGCCCATGAAATAGACTTGATGATGATTTGACTGTTCATTAGACTTTCCTGCAGTGAAAAACATTGCTCTGCATTAGCTTCTGCTGGCACTTGTTCTCCTTACTGTGATATTTTGGTTTAGTCTCTTAAGAGTCTAGTTGGTATGATTCATTTTCCTCGAGGCTGCTTATCTCTGGGTACACTGATACAATGAAGTTTCTAGGCTGCAAAAACTGAGAGCTAGAGACCCTGAGGCCCTGGCCTGGGAAGACATCACCAAGACTCTGCTGCCCTGGGAGCCTCTCTAAGCAGCAGCTAGCACCCCTTCTCCTTTTGGCCTTTAGTTTTTGAAACCATTTTGTGATTTCCGATTTTGGGAATGTGGTCCCCATTTTCCCCCACTTCCAGCTTGAGGCCTAACCTCTCCTTTAGGTCTGAGATCCATGAAAGAGGCAGGCTGTGTAAGAGCTCTCTGTACACACATTCTAGCTCCAGCTGTTTCCATTTTGGTTGGATTTATTACTTTCTGCCGATTTCCAGTCTTGAGTCCAAGTCTTTCTTTCTTTCTTTCTTTTTTGGTACTGGGAAGCAAACCCAGAGCATTCTATCACTGAGCTACATCTCCATTTTTAATTTTGATACAGGGTCCCACTGAGGCTGGCCTCAAATGTGCTCCTCCTAACTCAACCTCTGAAGTCACTGGGAGTACCAGCGTATGCAACCCAAACCAGCTAACTTTGACTTTCTTTATCCTTTTTTTCTGATAGACACTGAGGTGTAGTAGCTGACACCCTTCCTTTAGGCTACTCCTAACTCACATTAAAGGGTAGCATAGGTTAGTAATGAAGTCTTTGGCACCTGGAAGTACACTGCCTAGGATTTGAATCCTGACTCATCCATTTACTAGCTGGTCAACCTTGGGCAAGTAACATATCTCAATGCCTCAGTTTTCTTATTTGTAATCTGGGAGTGGGGGAAGCAGGCTTATTATGAAGATCAAATAAGTAAATATTTGTAAAGCAACAGTGCCTAGAACTTATTAAGCCATATTCAAGTTTTACCTAAATAAAATAGTAGGTGAGAAAATGATAAGGAAACCAACTCCTTAAAAATGAGCACGGTGGATCTTAAGCATCTTAACTTGCATTGTTTCCAATTCAGCATTACACTCTCTACAATAAACTGCCCCAAATACTTTTTGAACTCTTGTTTGGGAATTATCTTCAGGGTTGATTTATAAGCCATATGCATGAATCCACCTCCATATATATATAATCACATTCGTTTGAAAGGATTTTTGACTGCTTTTAAATCTGCCTTCAAAGAAAAAGACATCACCCCTTAGTCTTTTAAGGTGCAACAAGTTTCAACAATTTAAAATGTTTTAAGTAACAATGTTTTTAAAAAATATTTTAAGTAACATTCCAGCAAAATATGTTTTTGGTATAAGTATATAGACCTAAGGAGGCAACAACAGTGATTTATAAGCTCTGGATTGTTTGTTTAAACAATGACCCTATGGCTTCCTTGTTACTCCTAGCATACCTGGGACTGTTGCTGTCAGCCACCAGCAGCATGTTGCCACTGATAAGCAGACTGGACTAGGAGCCGCCATATTACCTGGAAACTTGTTTAAAATTCAGAATCTTGATCTACTTGTACACAGAACTACTGGATCAGAATCTTCATTTTAACAAGGTCTCACCACTTGACTCATCAGCTCTCAAAAATTTGCTGTATTCTAGAGCTCTAATGGAGCTCTTCATTGGTTACCATGTGAATTCTTAGGTTACTATAAGAAGCTGAGTCTACTGATCCTCATCAATGTGGTGGGGGGGCATTGAGATTTTGTTGTTGTTTTGTGCTGGGGATTAAACTCAGGACATCATATAGGCTAAGTAGGCTCTCTACCACCAAATTACATCTCCAGCATTGACATGAAAGTTTTGAGAGAAGATGGTGATCTGGAAGGGAGTTACCACCCAGCCTGTTTGCAGGGACATCTAGGGAAGAGGCAGCAGACTGGATTTCCACTAGAAGGCACTCCATCCCAAGAAGTAGGTGTGGAAAACTGAGGTTGGAAAAGTTTCACTTCTGATTTATCTGAGCCCAGAGGATTTTATTCCTGGGATATCTTATATACTTTCTGAAGGCATTTGAAAAAAAAATATGTATTCTGCTGTTAATGGGGGAATGATTATCAATTAGATCAGATTGTTTTAAAGTAATATTCAAGTATTTAAATCCTTGATGGTTTTCTTTCTACTTGATCTATCAATGATTGGGAAGGGTTGTTGAAAAAAAATCCCATCGTGAATTTGTCTATTTCTTGATTTTTGTTTTTGTTTCATGCATTTTGGATTGTCGTGTCATCTTAATGAATTGATCTATTTATTATTAAGAATTCTTTTTTTAATCCATGGAAATATTCCTTGCCTTGAAATCTAATTGTCTGATTATTTATATAGCCATGCTACCATTTTTTTTTCAACGTTGAAAATCAAACCCAGGGCCTTGTGCATTATAGACAAATACTCCACCACTGAGCTGCATCCCCAGCCCCCAACTTTCTTTTGATTAATGTTTTACAGTATATCTTTTTCTATCCTTTTCCTTTAATCTTTCTGTGTCTTTAAAGTGTTTTTTGTAGAAGAAATTCATTAATTTCTGTTTTATTTTTATCCTATTGACCTCTACATTGGTTAGTTTAGACTTCTCCATTTAATATGATTCTACAGCTGGCACGGTGGTACACACCTATAATCCCAGTGGCAAGGAGGATCACAAGTTCAAAGAAAGCCATCTTCAGCAATTTAGCTGAAGCCTTAGCAATATAGCAAGACCCTATCTCGAAATAAAAAATAAAAGGGGTTGGGGATGTAGCTCAGTGGTTAAACACCCACTGGGTTCAATCCTTTGTATCCCCCCAAAAAGGGAATGTATACATACATACACACACACACACACACACTTATAGTTTGAATCCTATGTTGTTGCTATTTTGTTTCTATTTGTCCCTTCTGTTTCTCCTTTCTCATTTTCTGCCTTCTTTTTGACTGAGAATTTCTTTTTTAAAAATATTTTTTTAGTTATTGATGGACCTTTATTTTATTTATTTATTTGTAGTACTGAGAGTCAAACTCAGTGCCTCACATAATCTAGGCAAGAGCTCTACCACTGAGCCACAAACCCAGCCCCTAATTGAGCATTTCTTAAATGGTTTTATCCTTCTCTCTCTTTTTTTTTTGACCATTACCATTCTCTATTTTGTTTTTATGAAGTATTACTAGAAAGCTTACAGTAAACATCCCCAAGTTATCACTATCTACTATTAAATAACATTGTACCAATTAATATTAGGAATAAATAACAGTATAACTCCTCTCCTGATTAAAAAAAATATTTTTTTTTGCTACTGTAGTTAAATGTTTTACTTTTTTTGTGTGTGTTGTAAACTACACAATACTTTGTTATTTTTGTTTTATTTATTTATTTATTTATTGTACTGGGGATTGAACATAGGGGTATTTTATCCTGAACTACATCCTCAGTCTTTTTATTTTATTTTATTTAGTCTTTCTAGTTTGCAGTCTTCCCTAAGTTGCCGAGGCTAGACTTGAACTTGTGATACTCTTGTCTCAGCTTCCCAAATTGTTGGGATTATAGGTGTTTTGCCATTGAGCCTCCTCGCTATTTTTGTATTTTAAAAATAATGTTATTGTACTTTTTACACTTTATTTTATTTATTTACTTTTAAGTGGTGCTGATGATGAACCCAGCGCCTTACATGATACGCAAGCACTCTACCACTGAGCTACAAACACAGCGCCCTGCTTATTATTTTTGTTTGAATCAGCCAATTATCTTTTAAAGAGAAATTTAAGAAAAATATATTTTATAATTATTCTCTTGACTCTTTGTATAGAATTATATATTTTTTCTGATATCGTCTTCCTTCTGCTGAAGGTCTTCTTTTAAATTTTCTTGTACTGCTTATCTGCTGTTGATAAATTCCCTCATGCATTGGAAGTCTGAGAATGCCTATTTTGTCCTCATTTTCCCTGTATAATACTATTATTATTATTATTATTATTATTATTATTATTTTGGCAGTGCTGGAGATTGAACCTAGGGTCTTATGCATGTAAGGCAAGCACTCAACCAACTGAGCTATATCCCAGCTCCAATACTATTATTATTGACAGCTTTTTCTTGTACTACTTTAAAGATGTTGCTCCACTGTCTGCTTGCATAGCTTCCAATGAATCTGTATCTTTGTTCCTTTGTGTGTAATATGTCTTTTTCCCCTGGCTGATTTGAAAATTTTCTCTTAAGATGGGTGAAGTTGCTCACACCTGTAATCTCAGCAACTCAGGAGGCTGAAGCAGGAGGATCAAAAGTTCAAGGCCAGTCTCAGCAATTTGACTAGATACTACGCAACTTAGTGAGACCCTGTGTCAAAAAATAAAAAGGGCTGGGGATGTAGCTCAGTGGTTAAGCATCTGTGGGTTCAATCCCCAGTACCAAAAAAAAAAAAAAAGAAAGAGAAATTTATCTTTATCATTGAATTCTGGAACACTAGACCACTGAGCCCCATCCCCAGCCCTATTTTGTATTTTATTTAGAGACAGGATCTTACTGAATTTCTTAGCACCTCGCCATTGCTGTCATTTAACCGGCATTTCATTTCTGCTTTAACAACTCACAAGTACATGACCCTTCTTCCAAAAAAAAAAAAAAAAAAAAGGATTTCCCATTCTTTAGTAATGGCTTCTGCAAATTTCTGTCCCCTTATAGATTACCAGTGTTATCATCTTTAACTTGCTTGGGTCTCAAAAAGTCACAGTGCTTTTGTGACTTTTGAAAAGGAAATTTATTGGAATGCTTTGTTTATATAAAACCATATTTGTAAATATGGTTATACGAATGCTGCGGAAACACCAGCAATTTTCAATGGGTTCTAAAGAAGTCGAGTCTGTGCTGAGTGATTTAGGGGCCTACTTTCCTGGAACCACATAAGGCAATGAAAGCTTAGTCACCAGGAAGGACAGAATCATTTTGTAATTTTACAGAATATAACAGAGGGTGGTACTCCTTTAAATATTTCCAGAGGCCCAACATTTTAATGAGGCAGGATTAGGCAATATATCTGATAATAAGCAGTTTCAAAGAAAAACCCTTGTTGACAGTGGTCTCTTTTCTACTTCCTCTCCTAACAGTTTGTTGTATTCTTGTTTGGAAAGGGCAAGAATTTGTGATTAATGTCTTGCACCAAGACCACTCCAGGGCATGACTCCGATAAACAGAATTGTCAATCAACTGAGTCTGTAGCCACCTAGGCCTGGACGTTCATTGTTCCCCTACCCCTCACCTCATCTTCCCAGACAATTCTAACAGGGCTTCTTCCAGTTACAGCTTCTCCAATCTAGTGCTTCCCACTCTGACCTCACCTCTGGCTTGTGTAACTTATCTGATCAAGTCCCTGACCCCTGGAGCCCTGTTCCTTAATTTGAAAGATAATCAGTTAATCATTGAACATTTTATCTTAAATACTTTAAAATTATTTATTAACCTTTGTTAAAGTTAATGCTGTACCAGCATCAAGTACTTTAGTTTTCTATTTCTGGGGAGATGTGGGGAAAACTATCTATCTAGTCAGCGAATTTATTTGCTGATTTCTGTTTCACATTATAGAGACCAGCCCTGGTCCCTAAGCTCCCCACCTTCCCCAGGGCTCTTAAACCTTCTTTCTCCCTATTAAATATATCTTTTTATCCATTCCCTTGCTAATCTGCTCACTTGTTAAAAGGTGCTAAAATATTGTCCTCCCACTCAAAAGTAACATAATCTGGTTCATGGAGATCCTCAAGATAACCTCCTTTATAGTGAGAGCCTGGGACCAACTCCGATCAAAAAAAGAAGATTCTCTGATATCACCAGGGCCTCATTGGATTTTTTGTCTCATTGAGACATGGCAAAAGACCAATGATGTGCGGGTAAAGTGTGTTCGCTGATGTGCAGTAAAGGATATTTGGCTTGAGTGAGAGTGGGCTTAGACGGTATATCTACCCATTTGAACCTCTCTTGATTATAAATCTTAAAGCATCAGAGAGGAGGCAGGTGTCTTAGTACACTTGGGTTGAAATGACTAAATACTACAGCTTGGGTGGTTTAAATAACAGAATTTATTTCCTGACTGTGCTGGAGGTAGAAAGTTCCAGACCAAAGTATTGAGTTATTCGGTTTCTGCTGCTCAGCTTTCTACCTGCCTCATGTTCTGACACCTTCTCACCGTGTCCTCACATGGTATAGAGAGATCTAGAATGATAAAACCTTCTGGTGTATCCTTTTATAAGGACACCAATCCTATCAGATTAGGGTCTTACCCTTGTAATTCCATTGAATTTTAATTTCTTCTTTACTCCAAAAATCGTCACATTAGCGGTTAGGACATCAATGTATGACTTTTGAGGGAAACATAATTCAGTCCACAGAACAGGGAAGGCTTAATCCAGACCAATTGCACAGCAGCCCAGCAAGGTGGGAAGCTTACCTTCCAGTGCTAGAGCCAGCATATTATTGTTCTGGAACCTGAGTTGGAGGTAAAGCTTATAAGTCACTGCTAGGACCGGCAAGGACACCTGTGGGACATATAGTAACACAGTGTTTAGTGTTAGCTTTAGACATTTTTTCTGCTTAGGATCCATGCAGGCCTTAAATCTTTTAGCACCTGAAGTACCTTTGCTCAAAAGCTCTGTCCTTGTGGCCCATTGGTCCACAGGCTGGCCCAATAGATTGATGTAATTATGGAATTCTGAGAAGGACTTGTTAACCTCCAAAATTTATTTATTCTACAATTTTTTTTCCATTTTAAAAATTTGTGTTAATTAGTTATACATGGTAGCAGAATGCATTCCGATTCGTTGTACACAAATGGAGTACAACTTTTCATTTCTCTGGTTGTACATGATGTAGCGTTACATGTG